>NC_090279.1:1246250-2492500 GCF_040414725.1 Anabrus simplex | reverse complement strand
GAAACCTAGTCTAGGTAGCTAAGCCAACTTCCAGAAAACATTCGTATATTTACGAAGTATAGTTATAAGAATATTGTAGAGTGAAATATTGCACATAGAGCAATTTTACAAAAATTAGAGTACTAATAGGCCCATAGAGAATATTTAACAAATATCACATGACGACATTGAACCACATGAAAACGCAATTTGAAGAATACCAGAGAGGACAAGAAGAGAAGTGGACAAGAGCGGAAAAGCGATAAAGATCAACAGAGAAGAGATGCCAAAGACGAGGGAAGAGCAATGTGGATTATTTGAGAGGTCGAAACAGATGATAGAAGAAATGAATAGAAAGCGAGATGCTAAACAACAGGAAATGATGGAAGAGATCAGAAAGCGTGATGAAGAAGCAAGAAAGAAAAGGCAGGAAGAGATGAGGGAACAAGAAGGGAAGCAGAAGGAACTGATAGAAGAAATTAACAGGAAGCATGAAGAGATGAAGGAGGAGATGAAGAGAGCTCAACGAGAACAGAGAGAAGAAATGAATAAGAGGCATGAAGAGATGAAGGACGAGATTGGAAAAATAGTATCCGAAGTGGTCGAAATCACGAGCGACATGTACGAATGGAAAGAAGAAATGAGTGGGATAATGGAGTAAAAAAGAAAGAGATTCAGGAATAAGTAAATAAGATCAGAGGAGAGTTGTCAGAGAGTAAGAACTACCTCCAACATTTGAAAGAGGACGATATAAAAACGTTAACCGAGAGCATGGTAAGGTTAAATGTCGATTCACAAGAAAAATGGAAACAATATGAGAAGATCAATAAGGTAAATGATGGAATTCAGATGGTGTATAGAGATATAGAAGTAAAGTTCATAGTAGCTAAGGATCAAATCAGTGACAAGCTAAGCATAATGGAGGAAGAGATAAAGCGAAGGAAAAAAGTGGCTAGCCAGAGAATGGATAAAACCTAGGAAGGGATCCAGCAGATTCAAAAACAGATTCAAGAAATCCGTGAGGAAACTCAGGCGACAAAAACAGCTATGTAGTGCTGCAGTGAGAGACATAAAGCTACAGAGCTGCAAATAAACGATAGAGAAGTACGCCTACGGTGATAACACATTCTAACCATAGTAATGGGAAGATAAACGTAGAAAATGGTAATAATGGGAGTTCTGCTGTCATTAATATCACTAAAACGTACGATGTTAGGCCGGAATACTTACCCAGCATCTCACCCAAACGATTCCTCAGGGAGATGGAGGATTACTTCAAAGACAATAACATACCCGGAGAGAAAATGCTAAAGATCATAGAGAGGCATCTAGACTCGAATCCAAGTCTATGCTTCCAGGCATTCAAGTACACATTCCATGATTACAACGATTTTAAAACAGCTTTCTTACGAAGATTCTGTAACTCAGAGGTGCAACGAAACCTCAGGTTAGAGCTCTATTCAAGAAAGTATGCATCAACTGGACAAACCAGATTCAGCGATTATTTTGCATATTAATTTCATCGCTTCCAGGATCTCTATTCACCACCCAGTGAGTTAGAGGCCATCAAAACCATTCAGAGACAGTTCCCACCAGAAGTCCAAAAATTGCTACCTGCTGCAAATGTAGAGACTGCAGTGTGATAGAGGACACTCTTAGTTAGATAGGACTACTGTGCCGCACACCAGTAGGATAATTAGAAACGTAAATGGTGAGGAAACTATCAATATGGTAATTCAAGAAGATGTAGACAGAGACATGTCTGATGAACAAAGGAAAACCAGTAGGAAACGATAATGGGATAGTCGGGAGGACAGAAGGAATGAAGAGGAAAGGAATTCCTATAATCGTGAAAGATATACAGGAAATAGAAAATATAGACCATACACGCAATATAGGAACCATTTCAGAGAAAGAAGAGGAAGGTATAATGCTGGAAGAAGAATGGAATATGGAAGAAGGAATAGTCGAGACAATCAAGATTGAGAATGTTATAATCGGAGATACATCCAAGAATTAAAAGAAGCCAGAAATTGTAAAGATAAGTGGGAGAGAGCGATCCGAGATAAGGACGTCAATGGAGATGTAGAAGGGGCTGAAAGTCTTGAGCTACAGATGTACAAACGTAGGAAACAAGAAGAGCAAAGACTCGACCCAAATGCTAAGGATTTTTAATGCGGAAGGGAAGAGGATACGATTATAAGTAAAAAACCCGCCAATTTCCGCATAGATGGGGAGATAGAAAATGTCGAAGACGCAGGGGACAACAAAATTCTAAGTTACTTAATTGCACAAATTGATTCGTGGGAGATAGATTCAGAGGACTTATTAAAAGAGGTATCAGTGAATCCCAGGAATAATTAATATAATTTACCCATTATAGTAGCACAGATCGGTAATATGAGGGTACACTGTCTCATAGATTCAGGTGCCAGTATTAGTGTGATATCAAAGGAGCTCTTTCAAGAGATAGATGGGAAGGAAAGATTCTGGACGATACCCGTATCAAAGGTTAAAATACGTGGAATAATACCGGATAAAACGGTGGAATGCAAAATTCAAACATATTCGGACATCAGTACGGGGAAGATGAATTTCGAACCCCCATTCATCGTTATGAATAAAATTAAGTATAACATTATACTGGAGATAGATTTTATGATGGTGACGGGTATGACAATCGACATGGTAAAGCAGGAACTACGATTCCCTATATCTGGTGAGGATGCAGACCATATCCGAGATAGGATCAAAATAAATGAAAATATCTATATAGCTGATGGCATGGAAGTAAAAGAGGAATAATTAGATGCTCCAATGAGAGAATATCATGAATACGAGATGGGAAAATAAGAGATGAACATGATAAAGGAAGAGTACTGAATAGCATCGAGAAGGTTATGGCTATTGAAGAAGAAATTGAGGTACCGAATATGGGAGAGGATTTTGCCAGTGCTAAAATATTGCCAGTGGGAAGTCAAGATTAAATGAGATTTTGCAGAAATATTCTGAGGTATCCAAAAATAAACCCGGACAGATTCCAAATTTCAGATACAAATTGTTGGTAAATGACTGGACACCATACAGGGGTGAACTATATGGCACACCAGAGAAGCTTTTTACAGAAGTCAAGAAATTGATAAAGGAGATGGAAGACAACGGTATAATAGTTAAAACTTCCACTCCATATTTAAATCCCTTGGTCATGGTGATGAAAAGCAACGGGAACATAGAATATGTTAGGATGCAAGGCAGTTATATGAAAAATTAATACCCGAATACAACCAAGTACCGAAAATCAAGGACATTATTAGGAAATTCAAAGACATGAAATACTTTACCACCATGGATTTCACCTCGGCGTATCATCCTCGAGGAAAATCGAGATTACTGACCGGATTTAGTTTTAATAACCAAACATATGCTTATTGTAGTCTTCCGTTAGGACTATAGAATAGTTGTGCAGTCCTAATAAGAGCTTTGGACAGGAATCTATGCCAGAAGTAAAGGATGTCCTGATCTATTACGTGGATGACCTGGTTTTAGCAGCCAAAACATTTCAAGACCATTGCGATAAACTGACAAAGTCACTAGAAAACCTGCAGGAAACTGGATTTAAGATAAACTTGGAAAAGTCGAAATTTTGTCAGGAAGAAGTATTATTCTTTGGACTCATGATCGATGGTGAAGGAGTACGACCGAATCCTGTGAAAATTAAGGCAATATGCGAATTTCCTCGTCCGATACGAATCAAACAAGTCAGACAATTCCTTGGAATGACTTCACTCTTCACAGGCCATTGTAGGGACTATACCCAAACGGCAGCAACCGTTACAAGATTTACTGAAATCGAACAACAGATGGAAATGGGACGAAAGAGCGGAGAAAGCATTTCAAGAAATGAAGACGTTAATGGCTAAAAGTATAAAATTGGGTTATCCAGATTACGGAAAGGAATTTATAATTCAATCTGATGCTTCTAATATAGGCACAGGGACATGTCTATACCAAGAGGAAAAAACAATCCCCAGAAACGGACGTATTTAGCAGTTACTAATCGAAAACTTAGGAGCCAGGAAGAAAATTATACGACCACGGAACAGGAGTTACTGGCGATAGTTTATGCATTGCAACAGTGGAGGAAGATAATCTATGTGTATCACATAATAGTAAGATCTGACCACAAGGCACGCGTATTCCGTTTGAAGGCTCCAATGACGAGTGAAAGGATAACTAGATGGATGCTATCCACTCAGTAATTCCAGATCAAAAATTGAGCACTGTAATAGAAAGGATAATGTACTGACAGATGCTCTAAGTCGGAATCCTATTGGGAAAGAAGAGGAAATTCATCAGATAGAATTAATCTCGCAGGATGAAGAACAATTGGAGAAACTTAAAGAGTTGGAAAATTTACAACAAGCAGATGAACAGTTGAAGCAAATTAGAGGTAAATTAGAAAGCGACGATCTTGTTGATAACGTAAACACAAAAATAACGCAGATGTATACAATCAAACAAGGACTGTTAATGGCTGCAATGGGGAAAGATAAAGAAATGATGCGAATTGTATTACCTTTTATATTGCAGAGAGAGATGGTCTGGCACGTACATAGAATAACTGGACAAGGGGGTATAGAGAAGGTTGTATGTATGTTCAGTCCGTCAGCGATTCCGCTGGTGGGATCCTCAACATCTCTACCATCAGCTGTCATAGAATGCCTAGGCATCACTGAAGAGGCGTACTAGGGAAATGAGGAGTGAGGTAGTTTCCTGTTGCTTTCCTCACCGAGCCAGAGTTGCTATTACATATCAGTCTGCCAAGCCCATTGAAATGCATACACTAACTGACCCTATGACCACCATATTCACACCATTCATAGCAGGGACTGGCTGCATAAGGATTGGCATTACTAGCATCGCTCATACCTCAGTCACTTTCATATTGTCAAAGCCAAGGGTAAGACAGAGACAGATTTATGAAAGTGACAAAATTGCTCTAGCCTATACCAGAAAACATAGTGTACTCTAGACACTAGGCCCTGCCAGCACAGGCATATAGAGCAGGTTACCCAACTCATATTAGAAAAAAATCACTTGGAGAGGAATAAGATCAGTGAAAAACGTAGTGAGAACCTGTGATGTTTGCCAGGAGGTAAAACATGGGAACTGTTTTGGTGAGGCACGAGCCAAAGGCAATACTACCACACAGAGCGAAAGAAATCTATACCATAGACATATTTGGGAAGTAACCAACAGCCAAAAGGGGACATAGATTTATAGTCGTGGTCATGGATATATTTTCAAAATATGTATCACTCCAACCAATTCAAACGAGCCAATTCAGAACAGGTGCTACAGCGTTTATTGTATGTATTGCCAAGAATGGGAAGACCAAGAAAGATATTATCAGATAGAGGAACTCACTTCACGACAACGCAGTTTCAAGAAGCAATGACAGAACTAGGAATTAAGCACACCCTGTGTTCCGTAAGACATCCAGCTGCTAATCCTGTGGAAAGATGCATGAAGGACATAGCGAAATTCTGCCGCATATTGCTCAGATTGCCATTGGAAATGTATAGATGTAATATGAGAAAATCGAAAACAGCATTAATTATACCACACATGAATCAGCGAGACAGGTACCAAGTATTGTACATCACAACATGTACCCAACAAGACCATGGGACGCAGTAATCAAACAGGATAATGAGCAGAGACTAAGCCAAGATCAGAGCAATCAGCTGGTCAGAGACAGGATGTACCGACAGTCTCAGAGAAGACTGAGGAGAGTACAACATAAGAGATTCCACCCTACGTTGAAGGAAGGTGACATTGTATTAATCAGGAAACCGACAGTTTCCAATGTATCGGCGAAACTATTTTCATAATTTCTGCATTTAATCGATGGACCATTCGTAATAAGTAAATCATTCAATAATAACGCACATTAAGTCAAAGTCATGGATGGTACATACAAAGGTATTCACAATTCCTCCAACATGAAGATTTATTTTAAGGAAGAGTGAAGAGGAGGGAGTAAATAACATTTACAAGCAGGCAAAAAAGATATAATAGTATCTTACATATGAAATGTGTGTAACAAAATGACTAAAAGGGGAAGAAAATGAAGGGAAATGAGTCACAATATAGCAAAGGACAGTAAAAGGTCACATTCTAATATAAAGATGTGTAAATATATTGCAAGCAATAATTTAGAGTCCCATCAAGAATCACCTGACCTGGATTGTACTGGGAGAGCAGTCACCGACACCCTCTCCTGAGCGTCATTTGCAATATCATTAAATATAAATGAGATATTTTTTACCATAAAATAAAATAAACAATAAATATAATTGACTGAAATGTCCGGAATTTGAGTGTCAGATTTCAGCTCCCTTTGCCAAGAAAGGTACTCCCTCCTCTGACATGCCAGCTCTCGCAGCTGAACAATCTTCTCTCTAAACTTATATTCCGTCTCCACCTCCTTCTCACCTCCTTCTTTACGTGCCCTCCCCATTTCCTCGGCTTTCTTGTCCAACGCCTCCTCCCGTTGTTCTATCACCATTTAGCTTTCTTTCAGTACTTCTTCGCACATCCTCAGGTTATTCTCCCTTTCATTAAGACTTCCCTCTAATTCTCACAGCACTCCGCTGGTTTCTTTCAGCTGCAACTCCCTCATGTTCACCTGTTCCGCCAGTGACCCACGGGATGCCCCATACTCTTCGTACCGTGTCTGCAACAAACAATAACACCACAAATTAACAAACAGCCCTCCTAATAGTCGATTTACACGGGACGCTTTTAGAGGCACTGGCCACTTGAACAAATACCTGAAGGGAAATGGATACAGTTAAATGTGCCACAGGCACAGCAAAATGTTATCTAGTATTCTACCATGTCGACTGAATATTACCGGAGCGAGGTCGTGATCGAAGAAGGAAAGCATTGTACGCAATGTTGACATTGTAGAGGCCCGACCAGTGCCCAAGTATCATATTAAACTATTAAACTTTATGTGGATTACTTTGATATTTTACAAACTATTTGAACTCTTGTACTAATTCTTAAGCTTTATAATTTCAAGTTTTATTTTTAGATTCGTTTCGCGTCAAGTAAACTTGGTCGTTCTTGCTGCCTGAGTTTTGTGGGAATCAGCTGATCTTTTGAAACAAATAAGTGGCATGTGTATTTACGTGCCGTGCCATCGATATGTACACACTTACAACTGTTTCTTGGACTGTCACCAATCTGCCTAGGAACAGCGAATCAAGTAAGACTGGGCATTCTTCGTTTTAACCCTCTCAGCCCCAATGCCAAAGGAGGCTGAATGTGTATTTAAAAGTCATCCAGAATTTTAAAAATCATCTCAGCGATTCCAAGAACAGTGGATTCTAGTCTAACATTGTTCGTTTTCCATTATTTTTACATGTCACCCTCTCCCGTGGTGATGCTAGGGATATCATACACGCCTTTTTATCATACACGCCTTTTTATCATACACGCCTTTTTATCATACACGCCTTTTCCAGACAGTAAGTCATACGTTTTCTGCGATTTGCTTTAAGGTGACGATGTGATAGGGAAAGCTAGGGATGAGGAGAAAGCAACCATAGCATTCATTAAGGAACAGTCTCAGCATCTATGAAAATGGGAAACCACGAAATACCATGTTCATAGCTGCCGACGGCAGCAAGGTACGTGACTGGTAAGTCACATGTGTATCAAATTTGCGTGAGAGCTTTGCTTGTACCTACACACATACATCCATAATCTACGTCATTTTGAACTTTCTTCACCACTTACCGCCTCCATGCCTATGGGGTTGAAATTCAAAATTAACAGCATCCGGAGTGTCACTAATCATCTCTGCGATCCAGAGCACACTGCATTTATCACCAGTATTGATCGTTTTCGAGTATTTTTACATGTCATGATCCCCTACCCAACCCCACCTCTAGGAATGTCCGTCTCAAGTTTGTAGCGTACTGGCCTTTGGTCACAGGGGCACCGGAGCAGAGGAGCAGTGGGGTTCCCACAGCCACGGGAGGTCTGCCCTCGCTACACTACTAGAGGTCATTGACCCAAGGTTATACACCCCTCGTATAGTCGGCGTGCAATGTTGATTTGCGGATTTTGCATAAGAGAGCGAGTCTAACCTCACAGTCGCTTTCTTGAGGGGCCTAACTTTACTTTAACGGCTAGTTGCCCTTCCCGATACCTAAGAGAGCGAGCCTAACGTCACATCCGCCATCTTGAAGGACCATTTTTTTTGCTAGGGGCTTTACGTCGCACCGACACAGATAGGTCTTATGGTGACGATGGGATAGGAATGGCCTAGGAGTTGGAAGGAGGCGGCCGTGGCCTTAATTAAGGTAGAGCCCCAGCATTTGCCTGGTGTGAAAATGGGAAACCACGGAAAACCATTTTCAGGGCTGCCGATAGTGGGATTCGAACCTACTATCTCCCCGATTCAAGATCACAGCCGCGCGCCTCTACGCGCACGGCCAACTCGCCCGGTTTTGAAGGAACTAGCCTAAGTGTTACGACAAGATTCCCTTCCCGACGCCAATTGCAAAAGATGGTGGTTATACACAGCTTCTTTTAAGACGGTTTAGGGGTGCTTGCTCAAAATGGCGTCTATACATAGGCTCTTACGAGACGGCTTAAGGGCAGCGCAAGATGGCGGCTATAGAAAGACGGCCTACGGGCGCTTGCGAAAGTTGGAGGCTATAAGTACGCTCTTATGAGACGGCCTAGGGGCGCTTGCGAAAGATGGCGGCTCTACATAGCCTCTAATGAGACGGCATAAGGGCGCTTGCGCAAGATGGCGGCTATACCTAGCCTCTTAAAAGACGGTCTAGGGGCGCTTGCGCAAGATGGTGGCTATACATAGCATCTTATGAGACGGCCTACGGGCGCTTGCGAAAGATGGAGGCTATAAGTACGCTCTTATAAGACGGCCTAGGGGCGCTTGTGAAAGATGGCGGCTATACATAGCCTCTAATAAGACGGCATAAGGGCGCTTACGCAAGATGGCGGCTATACATAGCCTCTTAAAAGACGGTCTAGGGGCGCTTGCGCAAGATGGTGGCTATACATAGCATCTTATGCGACGGCCTAGGGGCGCTTGTGCAAGATGGCCGCAGTAGTATAATAAGCGGGTTCGGCCGCCGCCTCCGCCTCAGGGCTCCCAGGGGTCCCTCCGCCTCCGCCTCACGGGAGGCCCTCCCAGAGGCCTCCTCCGCCTCCACCTCCCGAGGGGCCTTCCCAGAGGCCTCCTCCGCCTCCCGCGGGAAATATGAATTAGTAAACAAAGCCACGTGCTTTTTGACAGCTGTCATCGACACAACGCATCGCTAACCTCACTGCTGCCATCTTGACGGGCCTAAACCTCACTGGTAGAAACTTAACCTAACTAGCGCGAGGTAAACAAAGCCACGTGTTTTTTGACAGCCACGTGCTTTTTGACAGACAATAACGCATCGCTAACCTCAGTACTGCCATCTTGACAGGCCTAAACCTCAGTAGTACCAACTTAACCTAACTAGCGTGAGATAAACAAATCCACGTGCTTTTTGACAGCCACGCGCTTTTTGACAGACAACAACGTATCGCTAACCTCAGTACTGCCATCTTGACGGAGCTAAACCTTAGTGGTACAAACTTAACCTCACTAGCGCGAGATAAACAAATCCACGTGCTTTTTGACAGCTGTCATCCGCCATCTTTAAACTACAGAGCACCGTGCTGCCCTCTTTATCGCAGTAGCTGCAAATTCGACACCTGTCATCCGCAGCGCTGCCATCTTGACGAACCTAAACCTTAGTGCTACCAACTTAACCTCACTAGCGCGAGATAAACAAATCCACGTGCAGCTGGCATCCGCCATCTTTAATCCATAGAGCACAGTGCTGCCCTCTTTAGCTACTTACCTTTGAAATGTGGTACGTCACAGCTGTCATCCGCCATCTTGTATCGCAAACCTCAGTGCTGCACTCTTTAGCTAGATACCTTTGAAATGTAGTGGCGGCAATTTGAGAAATTCTTTATGCTCTTGTTTGGAAACAAAGCCACGTGCTTTTTTGACAGCTGTCATCCGCCATCTTTAATCCAGAGAGCACCGTGCTGCCCTATTTAGCTACTTACCTTTGAAATGTGGTACGTCACAGCTGTCATCCGCCATCTTGCATCGCAAACCTCAGTGCTGCACTCTTTAGCTAGATACCTTTGAAATGTAGTGGGGGCAATTTGAAAAATTCTTTATGCTCTTGTTTGGAAACAAACCTATGCGCTTTTTTTGACAGCTATCATCCGCCATCTTTAATCCAGAGAGCACCGTGCTGCCCTCTTTAGCTATTTAGTTTGAAATGTGGTGGTGGTGAATTCTACACGCTCTTGTTTGGAAACTAACCCATGTGCTTTTCTGACAGCTGTCAACCGCCATCTTTAATCCAGAGAGCACCGTGCTGCCCTCTTTGTGCCGGTGGCAAATTCCATGCGCTCTTGTTTGGAAACAAACTCACGTGCTTTTTGACAGCTGTCATCAGCCATGTTGCATCACAAACCTCAGTGCTGTACTCTTTAGCTAAATACCTTTGAAATGTGGTGGCGACAATTTCCACGTGCTCTTGTTTGGAAACAAAGCCACGTGCTTTTTTGACAGCTGTCATCCGCCATCTTTAATCAATAGAGCACTGTGCTGCTATCATGTGGCTAATTTCGTCAGCTTTCATCCGCCATCTTTAATCCACAGAGCACCGTGCTGCTCTCTGTAGTAGCGGGCAATTTGAAAAGTTCTGTTAGCTGTCATCCGCCATCTTTAATCAAGAGAGCACCGTGCTGCCATCTTTTGCTAGATACCTTTGAAATGTGGTGGCGGCAAATTGAAAAATTCCACGTGCTCTTGTTTAGTAAACATACTCACGCGCTTTTTGTCAGCTGTCATCCGCAATCTTACATCGCAAACCTCAGTGCTACTCTCTTTAGTTGAAATATGGTGGCGGATAATTTAAAAAGAAACATTCTACAGCAGCCATCTCTCGACGCTAATTGCACTCCTTGACTCAAATTGACTCCTTAAAGGTGCTTATGCAAGATGATCACTATACATATGTTCTTATGAGACGCCCTTGGGATGCTTGCGCAAGATGGCGGACATACAAGGCTCGTTATGAGACACCCAGGGGATGCTTGCGCAAGATGGTGGTTGCTCTTGTGAGGCGGCTTAAGGGTCCTTGCACAAGATGGCTAGAGACGCCCCTACGGATGCTTGCGCAAGATGGCGGACGCAAGATGGTGGCTATACACAACTCCTTATGAGAAGCTTTTAGGTTGATTGCGCTAGATGGCTGCCGCTCGTAGCTTAGAGGCTAACGTGTCGTGCTAGTTCGATTCATTAAATTTAGGGCTTAAATGCAAAATGTTAAATATCTCGAAGACGGTGCACCGTAGAGCAAAACGGACAAAATTGTTCTGCCTAATACGTAGGTTCGCAGTATGAGGAACAAGAAAAACATAGTCTAATGATGGGATCAACGGTTCGATTCCTACTTAAGCCCTTTGGCATTGGCAGCTATCTAATTTTACAAGATGGTGGCTGCTCTTATGAGGCACAAGATGGCTTGAGACGTCCTAGGGATGCTTACGCAAGATGGCGGACACAAAATGGTGACTATACATAGCTCCTTATGAGACAGCCTAGGGGGTCCTCGCACAAGATGGCGGCTACTCTTATGAAGAAAGCTAGTTTAGAGGCTACTGCGCAAGATAACGGTTGCTGTTATGCATGCGGTATGGAGCAAATTGAAATTCTATGTGCTTAATCAACAGAGCACCCTGCTACCCTCTTTAGCTGAAATGTGGTGGTGGATAATTTGAAAAATTCTTTTGACAGGTGTCATCTTTAAACAATGACGACTATACATAGGCTGTTAAGACCTTATTCTCCTCCTCCTCCTTCTCTACCTCCTCCTCCTCCGCCTCTTATGTCAAGGCATAGCTTTATATCGAACAAGTTTAAACCTGCATCGCGAAGGCAACCGTGTGCAGCGATAACATTATTGTACATGTTTAGACTTGCGAAACATAGGAAGAGTAGATTCAAACGCTGTACTCGATACAACATGTGATCAGAAGATTGACTGATGTGTTCAGAACACAAAATAAGTGATCAAGACTAGAATCGAACACTGTAGTCGATACAACATGTCAGGGGATACCCTTATTCTAAGAAGATCAGATTGCAACATAACAAGCCTTGATTCGAACACTGTACTCGATGTCGTTAACTTCAACATGTGATTAAAACAGTGTTTGGTGTGTTCAGAACACTACATAAGTAGAATCGAACGCTGTACTTAATACAACATGTTAGGGGATACCTTTGTTCTAAGAAGATCAGATTGAAACATAACAAGACTAGAATCGAACACTGCACTCGATGTCGTTAACCTTAACATGTGATCAGAACATTGATTGATGTGTTCAGATAACTAAACAAGTAGAACCGATCACTGTACTCGATACAACATGTCAGGGGATACCCTTGTTCTAAGAAAATTAGATTGAAACATAACAAGACTAGAATCGAACACTGCACTCGATGTCGTTAACCTTAACATGTGATCAGAACATTGACTGATGTGTTCAGATCACTAAACAAGTAGAACCGAACACTGTACTAGATACAACATGTTAGGGGATACCTTTGTTCTAAGAAGATCAGATTGAAACATAACAAGACTAGAATCGAACACTGCACTCGATGTCGTTAACCTTAACATGTGATCAGAACATTGATTGATGTGTTCAGATCACTAAACAAGTAGAACCGAACACTGTACAACATGTTAGGGGATACCTTTGTTCTAAGAAGATCAGATTGAAACATGCCTTTGCTGGCGGGACCTAGTGTTTACAGTGCACTATGTCTTCTGGTATGGGCTAGAGCAATCTTGTTACTTTCATTGATCTGTCTCAGCTTTATCCTTGGCTTTGACAAAATGAAAGTGACTGAGGTATGAGTGATGCTAGTAATGCCATTCCTTCTGCAGCCAGTCCCTGCTATGAATGGTGTGAAAATATTGCTCATAGGGTCGGTTGGTGCATGCATTTCAGTGGGCTTGGCAGACTGATATGTAATAGCAACTTCTGGCTCGGTGAGGAAAGCAACGGGAAACTACCTCACTCCTCATTTCCCTAGTACGCCTCTTCAGTGATGCCTAGGCCATCTATGACAGCTGATGGCGGAGCTGTTGAGGATCCAACCAGCCTTTGGGCTGAGGACTAAACATACATACATACAGATTGAAACATGACAAGACTAGAACCGCACACTGTACTCGATACAACATGTTAGGGGATACCTTTGTTCTAAGAAAATTAGATTGAAACATAACAAGACTAGAATCGAACACTGCACTCGATGTCGTTAACCTTAACATGTGATCAGAACATTGATTGATGTGTTCAGATCACTAAACAAGTAGAACCGAACACTGTACAACATGTCAGGGGATACCTTTGTTCTAAGAAAGTTAGATTGAAACATAACAAGACTAGAATCGAACACTACACTCGATGTCGTTAAGCTTAACATGTGATCCGATACAACATGTTAGGGGATACCTTTGTTCTGAGAACATTAGATTGAAACATAGCAAGACTAGAATCGAACACTGTAAGAACATTGTTTGATGTGTTCAGAGCAAAAGTACAACTTCAATGATTTACCTAGTGTAAAAATCAAAAACACACTGTGCACATATCGCGAAGCTATCTCGCCTATCACTTTCCTAGTATGAAAATCAAAAACACACTGTGCACATATCGCATAGCTAACTCGGCAACACTTCAAATGATTTGCTTAGTACGAAAATAAAAAATAAAAGAATCTATACCGCGTAGCTAACTCGTTCACCGCACTGCTAAGACGCTTAGTGATTGCAAATACACTGATATATGTCATGCGAAAATCAAGAAAGCACACTGCGTAGCCAACTCGCTCGGTCACTCGCTTAGTAATTGCAACACGATTAGAACACTGATACACGTTACTCTTTTTTTCTCGAAAAACACACACACACGGATAAGAATGTTGCGAGATACTACATACTTACATGTTTTTTAAAAAAAAATAGGGGATGAAAGATCATAAATTATATGTACACATGTTGTCTCCTCCAAGTTGTAAAACGAAATAGACCCAGTACTGCGAGTTTCCGCTATAGCTGGCGAACGGAAGTAGCATGATATCTCAGCAAACAAATACGCGTGAGCTTGCATACACGCAAGTCAGACCCAATGATGGATACCGCGATTCAAATCCTGGCAACTTATGCCGTCAGGAAGGGCATCTGGCCAGATCATGTAATTACACGTTATGACGATCGCGAAGGTCCCTCGCCTAGCATTTGCTATTTTTTACGGCTTCCGACAGTAGGAGTTCAAACCCGCTATCACCCGAAGTAGCGAGAATGATTGCGGGTACAAGAGTGTAGAGGGGGATTCATTTGTCGGATGGAGGCGATCCTACTGTTGCATATTACATTCTCAGGTAGTTTCGAGGGCGTGCAAAAAATTAAGTAAGGGCTGTTGATGGAGACGTTAAACCTTGTGCAGACTCCTTCGAAAATAATTGTGAGTACAAGATGTTGATGGCGATTCATCTGTCGGATGGAGGCGTTAAGCCTTGTGCAGGCTTCTTCGGTAGGAGTAGGCTATTTGCCGGTACTGGGTTTTACCCTCTCCCTACTGTAGTATATTACATTCTTAGGTAGTTTCGAGGGCGTGAAAAAAGCCAGCATTAAGTAAGGGCTGTTGATGGGGACGTTAAACCTTGTGCAGACTCCTTCGAAAATGATTGTGAATATAAGATGTTGATGGTTATTCATCTGCCGGATGGAGGCGTTAAGCCTTGTGCAGACTTCTTCGGTAGGAGTAGGCTATGTGCCGGCGCCGGGTTTTACCCTCTCCCTACGGTAGTATATTACATTCTTAGGTAGTTTCGAGGGTGTGCAAAAAGCCAGCATTAAGTAAGGGCTGTTGATGGGGGTGTTAAACCTTGTACAGGTTCCTTCGAAAATGATTGTGAGTACAAGATATTGATGGCAATTCATCTGTCGGATGGAGGCGATAAGCTGTGTGCAGGCTTCATCGGTAGGAGTAGGATATGTGCCGGCACCGGATTTTACTCTCTCCCTACTGTAGTATATTACATTCTTAGGTAGTTTCGAGGGCATGCAAAAAAGCCAGCATTAAGTAAGGGCTGTTGATGGGGACGTTAAACCTTGTGCAGACTCCTTCGAAAATGATTTTGAGTACAAGACGTTGATGGCGATTCATCTGTCGGATGGAGGCGATAAGCTGTGTGCAGGCTTCTTCAGTAGGAGTAGGCTATGTGCCGGCACTGGGTTTTACCCTCTCCCTACTGTAGTATATTACATTCTCAGGTAGTTTCGAGGGCGTGCAAAAAGCCAGCATTAAGTAAGGGCTGTTGATGGGGACGTTAAACCTTGTGCAGACTCCTTCGAAATATGATTGTGAGTATAAAATGTTGATGGTGATTCATCTGTCGGATGGAGGCGATTAGCTGTGTGCAGGCTTCTTCGGTAGGAGTAGGCTATGTACCGGCACCGGGTTTTACCCTCTCCCTACTGTAGTATATTACATTCTTAGGTAGTTTCGAGGGCGTGCAAAAAGCCAGCATTAAGTAAGAGCTGTTGATGGGGACATTAAACCTTGTGCAGACTCCTTCGAAAATGATTGTGAGTATAAGATGTTGATGGTGATTCATCTGTCAGATGGAGGCGTTAAGCCTTGTGCAGGCTTCTTCGGTAGGAGTAGGCTATGTGCTGGCGCCGGGTTTTACCCTCTCCCTACGGTAGTATATTACATTCTTAGGTAGTTTCGAGGGTGTGCAAAAAGCCAGCATTAAGTAAGGGCTGTTGATGGGGGGTGTTAAACTTCGTACAGGTTCCTTCAATAGGAGTAGCCTATATGCCGGCGCCGTGCAGGCTCTTTTGATAGGAGTGGGCTATGTGCTAGTACTGGGTTTTAACCTCTCCGTACAATCATAATATTTTATGTTAGGAACTTACACCAGCTAAATGCTACACGGTTAAGAAAACGTTCCGCGAGTTACAAGTGGCTTATCAGCACGCAGTGTCCTCGTTCAAGGTTACTACAGCCGGAGGATGAGTGTACAATTTCAGGCAACGCATGCATTCCGCACTTCGCTCTGACTGACTGCGCCGATACAACTTCAAAGACTGTGGAACAAAAAATGTAACCCATAGCCTACAGTTTGGTTTAGTGTGCTTGCCTCTCACCCGGCAGTCTCAGGTTCGATTCTCTTGGGATTAAAAATATGTTTTACAGCCGAGTGCTCCCTCCTGACTCAAGAGTTTAAATCACAAGAATCTGTTTTACAGCCGATTGCCCTTCCTGACGCGAGATTTTAAATCACAAGAATCTGTTTTACAACTGGATGCCCTTCTAGGATTTTAAAAAGCAGTATCTAGCCTCTTACATCATACACTGTTGTTTTCCGGTACGGCCGGTTGCCCTTCCTGACGCGAGATTTTAAATCACATGAATCTGTTTTACGACGGGTTGCCCTTCCTGACACAAAACTAGCACTATCTAGCCTCTTACATCATACACTATTGTTTTCGACCGGTTGCCCTTCCTAACGTCAAAGAACTGGGATTAAGAATCTGTTTTACAACCAGTTGATCTTTCTAACACGAGAATCGGGGTTTTACAGCTAGATGCTCTTCTTAGATTTTAAAAAGCAGTATCTTGCCTCTTACATCATACACTATTGTTTCACGGTTCGGCCGGTTGCACTTCCTAACGCGAGATATTAAATCACAATAATCTGTTTTATGACTGGTTGCCCTTCCTGACACAAAACTAGCAGTATCTAGCCTCTTACATCATACACAATTATTTTCGACCAGTTGCCGTTCCTGACGTCAAAGAACTGGGATTAAGAATCTGTTTTACAACTAGTTACCCTTTCTAACACGAGAATCGGGGTTTTACAGCTAGATGCTCTTCTTGGTGCAGGAATTAAGATTTTAAATCGCAAGAATTTGTTTTAAAACTAGTTACCCTTCGCGATGCAAGAAATAAGATTTTAAATTACATAGTTTTACGGCTATTTACTCTCCTTGACGCGAGGACTAAGATTTTAACTCGCGAGAATCTGTTTTACTGCTAGATACCCTTCCTAACGCGAGAACTAAGATATTAAATCACAAGAATTTATTTTACAGCCGGGTGTTATTTTTGATGAGCGAAACAAGATTTTAAATTGTGTCCCACACCACAAACTATTGTTTAATAGCTAGATGCCCTTCTTGACGCATAAACTATTAGTATCTAGCCTCTTACATCATACACCATAGTTTTACGACTGGTTTCCCTTCCTGACATTAAAGGACTAGGATTTTAAATCGCAGTATACGCGACAAATCTGTTGCAGCAGGTTTTATAACTAGATGTCCCGGTACCGGCACATAGCCTACTCCTACTGAAGAACCCTGCACACAGCTTATTGCCTCCATTCGACAGATGAATCACCATCAACGTCTTGTACTCACAATCATTTTCGAAGGAGTCTGCACAAGGTTTAACGTCCCCATCAACAGCCCTTACTTAATTTTTTTGCACGCCCTCGAAACTACCTGAGAATGTAATATGCAACAGTAGGATCGCCTCCATCCGACAAATGAATCACCCTCAACACTCTTGCACCCGCAATCATTCTCGCTACCTCGGGTGATAGCGGGTTTGAACTCCTACTGTCGGAAGCCGTAAAAAATAGCAAATGCTAGGCGAGGGACCTGCGCGATCGTCATAACGTGTAATTACATGATCTGGCCAGATGCCCTTCCTGACGGCATAAGTTGCCAGGATTTGAATCGCGGTATCTATCATTGGGTCTGACTTGCGTGTATGCAAGCTCACGCGTATTTGTTTGCTGAGATATCATGCTACTTCCGTTCGCCAGCTATAGCGGAAACTCGCAGTACTGCGTCTATTTCGTTTTACAACTTGGAGACAACATATGTACATATAATTTATGATCTTTCATCCCCCTATTTTTTTTAAAAAACATGTAAGTATGTAGTATCTCGCAACATTCTTATCCGTGTGTGTGTGTGTGTTTCAAGAAAAAAGAGTAACGTGTATCAGTGTTCTAGTCGTGTTGCAATTACTAAGCGAGTGACCGAGCGAGTTGGCTACGCAGTGTGCTTTCTTGATTTTCGCATGACATATATCAGTGTATTTGCAATTACTAAGCGTCTTAGCAGTGCGGTGAACGAGTTAGCTACGCGGTATAGATTCTTTTATTTTTTTATTTTCGTACTAAGCAAATCATTTGAAGTGTTGCCGAGTAAGCTATGCGATATGTGCACAGTGTGTTTTTGATTTTCATACTAGGCAAGTGATAGGCGAGATAGCTTCGCGATATGTGCACAACGTGTTTTTGATTTTTACACTAGGTAAATCATTGAAGTTGTACTTTTGCTCTGAACACATCAAACAATGTTCTTACAGTGTTCGATTCTAGTCTTGCTATGTTTCAATCTAATGTTCTCAGAACAAAGGTATCTCCTACCATGTTGTATCGGATCACATGTTAAGCTTAACGACATCGAGTGTAGTGTTCGATTCTAGTCTTGTTATGTTTCAATCTAACTTTCTTAGAACAAAGGTATCCCCTGACATGTTGTACAGTGTTCGGTTCTACTTGTTTAGTGATCTGAACACATCAATCAATGTTCTGATCACATGTTAAGGTTAACGACATCGAGTGCAGTGTTCGATTCTAGTCTTGTTATGTTCCAATCTGATCTTCTTAGAACAAAGGTATCCCCTAACATGTTGTATTAAGTAATGTTTTTGTAGATCACTTTTTTGAGTTTTCTATGTTGTGGGCTTTCACATTTTCGACTCTGTGATATTAGGGTGACTTTTAAATTTACTTATAGCATAGACTGTAGTTCCGTATATTCCGACTTTTAGTACCGATTTCGGTAGTATAATAAGCGGGTTCTGCGGGAATTTTGGCGGGAAATTTGAATTTTGGCGTGAGATTTGAATTTGTAAACAAAGCCACGTGCTTTTTGACTGCTGTCATCGACAACAACGCATCGGTAACCTCACTGCTGCCATCTTGACGGGCCTAAACCTCAGTGGTATATTTGGTCTGTTGGTATCGGGAGCCAAGTTCAGCTACTGACTGTTTCCTGCCAGTTTCGATCACGATCTACTTTTATCGTCCCTCTGCGTCACTTTGCTACATCTATTTATGGGGGGGTGGGAGTGTGGCGAATTGAGTGAGTACTTACAATGATACCCATAAAAGCTTTCACCCCTTCAACGCAGAAATTTAAAATGTGAGGACTCCCTATTTGTGAAACACACAACCTGAATTTTAACCACATTCATCAACATACCAGTGCGTCCTTTCCATCTCACAAAATTATCGCAGTCATTTTGCAGTTGCTCACAATCTTGTAACTTATTTAATACTGTATACAGAATAAAATCATCTGCAAAAAGCCTCATCTCTGAATCCATTTCTTTACTCATAAATCATTTTTATATATAGGAAAATATAAAGGTCCAATAATACTGCCTTGAGAGATTCCCATCTTAATTATTACAGGGTGAGATAAAGCTTCGACTATTCTAATTCTCTGAGATCTCTTTTCTAGAAATATAGCAACCCCTTCAGTCACTATTTTGTGTAGTCCTATTGCACTCATATTTGCAAGAAGTTTCCCATGATTCACCCACAAATACCTTGGACAGGTCAATTGCGATACAATACATTTGTCCTCCTGGATCCAAGATTTCTGTTAGACCTTGCTGGAATCCTACAAGTTGAGCTTCAGTGGAATAACCTTTCCTAAACCCCAACTGCCTTCTATCGAACCAGTCATTAATTTCGCAAACATGTCTAATATAATCAGAAAGAATGCTTTCCCAAAGCTTACATGCAATGTATGTCAAACTACTTGGCCTGTAATTATCAGCTTTATGTCTATCACCCTTTTATTTATACTCAGGACCTACTATAGCAACTCTCCATTCATTTGGTATAGCTCCTGCATACAAACAATAATCAAATAAGTACTTCAGATATGGTACAATATATCAACCAACTGTCTTTAGTATATCAATTCTAGCCGCTTTTCTAGTTTTGAAATTTTGTATCTTATTGTAAATGTCATGGTTATCATATGCAAATTTTAATACTTCATTAGCATTAGTCACCTTTTCTAACTGGATATTATCCCTGTAACCAACAGTCTTTACATACTGCTGACTGAAAACTTCTGCCTTTTTAAGATTTTTGCATACACACTCCCCTTGCTCATTAATGATTCCTGGAACATGCTTCTTGGTACCTCTTTCTGCCTTAAAGTACCTATACATACTCTTCCATTCATACATACATACATACATACATACATACATTACATGCATTATCATTATAGACTGTTATGCCTTTCAGCGTTCAGTCTGCAAGCCTCTGCGAATTTACTAAACGTCGCCACAATCCTCCATATGTAAATAGTGTTGTGGCCTCATTTAGTTCTATACCTCTTATCTTTCAATCGCTAGAAACTGAGTCTAACCATCGTCGTCTTGGTCTACCTCTACTTCTCTTACCCTCCATAACAGAATCCATTATTCTCCTAGGTAATATATCCTCCTCTATTCGCCTCACGTGACTCCACCACCAAAGCCGGTTTATGCGTACAGCTTCATCCATCGAGTTCACTCCTAAATTAGCCTTGTATATCCTCAATCCGTGTACCCTCCTGCCATTGTTCCCACCTGTTTGTATCAGCTATCATTCTTGCTACTTTCATGTCTGTTACTTCTAACATATGAATAAGATGTCCTGAGTCCACCCAGCTTTCGCTCCCGTAAAGCAAAGTTGGTCTGAATACAGACTGGTGAAAAGATAGTTTCGTCTGGGAGCTGACTTCCTTCTTACAGAATACTGTTGATCGCAACTGCGAGCTCACTGCGTTAGCTTTACGACACCTTGATTCAATCTCACTTACAATATTACCATCCTGGAAGAACACACAACCTAAATACTTGAAATTATCGAGCTGTTCTAGCTTTGTATCACTAGTCTGACATTCAATTCTGTAGAATTTCTTACCTACTGACATCAATTTAGTCTTCGAGTGGCTAATTTTCATACCATACTCATTGCACCTATTTTCAAGTACCAAGATATTAGACTGCAGGCTTTCAGCACAATCTACCATTAAAACCAAGTCGTCAGCATAGGCCAGACTGCTTACTATATTTCCACCTAACTGAATCCCTCCCTGCCATTTTATACCTTTCAGCAGATGATCCATGTAAACTACGAATAGCAAAGGTGAAAGATTACAGCCTTGTCTAACCTCTGTAAGTACCCTGAACCAAGAACTCATTCTACCATCAATTCTCACTGAAGCCCAATTGTCAACATAAATGCCTTTGATTGATTTTAATAATCTACCTTTAATTCCGTAGTCCCCCATTATAGCGAACATCCTTTCCCTCGCTACCCTGTCATATGCTTTCTCTAGATCTACGAAACACAACTGTCTATTCCTCTTGTAGCATTTTTCAATTACCTGGCGCATACTGAAAATCTGATCCTGACAGCCTATCTGTGGTCTAAACCACGCTGGTTTTCATCCAACTTCCTCTCAACGACTGAACGCACCCTCCCTTCCAAGATGCCCGTGAATACTTTGCCTGGTATACTAATCAATGAGATACCTTGATAGTTGTTACAATCCTTCCTGTTCCCTTGCTTATAGATAGGTATAATTACTGATTTTGTCCAACCTGACGGTACCTTACCAACACTCCATGCTAATCTTACTACTCTATGAAGCCATTTCATCCCTGCCTTGCCACTATACTTCACCATTTCAGGTCTAATTTCATCTATTCCTGCTGTTTTATGACATTGAAGTTTATTTACCATCCCTTCCACTTCCCCAAGCGTAATTTCACCAACATCATTTTCCTCCTCCCCATGAGCTTGGCTGTTCGCAACACCACCAGGATGATTACCTTTTACATTGAGAAGGTGTTCAAAATATTCCCTCCACCTCTTCAGTGATTCCCTGGGATCTATTATGAGTTCACCTGAATTACTCAAAACACTGTTCATTTCCTTTTTCCCTCCCATCCTAAGATTCTTTATTACTGTCCAGAAAGGTTTCCCTGCTGCTTGAGCTAGCCTTTCCTGGTTATTACCAAAATCTTCCCACGACTTCTTTTTGGATTCAACAACTATTCGTTTCGCTCTGTTTCTTTCATCTACGTACAAAGCCCTGTCTGCCTTGGCCCTTGCTTGGAGCCATTTCCGATAAGCCTTCTTTATACGTTTACAAGCTGCTCTCACTTCATCATTCCACCAAAATGTTCGCCTTTTCCCATCTTTACACACAGCTGTTCCTAGGCATTCCATTGCTGTTTCTACTACAGCATCCCTGTATGCCACCCATTCACTTTCTATATCCTGAACCTGCTTACTGTCTACTGTTCGAAACTTCTCACAAATCAATATCCATGTACTTCTGTCTAATTTCCTCGTCCTGGAGATTTTCTACCCTTATTCGTTTGCAGACAGATTTCACTTTCTCTACCCTAAGCCTAGAGATACTTAGTTCACTACAGATAAGATAGTAGTCTGTATCATCGAAACATCCCCGGAAAACTCGTACATTCCTAACAGATTTCCTGAATTCGAAGTCTGTTAAGATATAGTCTGTTGTGGATCTGGTACCCCTAGCCTCCCATGTGTAGCGGTGAATAGCCTTATGCTTGAAGAATATATTCGTAACTGCTAAACCCATACTAGCACAGAAGTCCAGCAAACGCTTCCCATTTCCATTAGCTTCCATATCTTCCCCACATTTACCAATCACCCTTTCGTATCCTTCAGTTCTATTCCCAACTCTCGCATTGAAATCGCCCATTAGCACTATTCTATCCTTGCTGTTCACCCTGACCACGATGTCACTCAATGCTTCATAAAACTTGTCAACTTCATCCTTATCTGCAGCCTCACATGGTGAATACACGGAGACAATTCTTGTCCTAATTCCTCCAATAGCCATATCTACCCACATCATTCGCTCATATACGTGCGTAACAGAAACTACGTTGCGCGCAATGGTATTCCTGATAAAGACCCCTACCCCAGACTCTGCCCTTCCCTTTCTAACACCCGTCAAGTACAATTTATAATCTCCTATCTCTTCCTCGTTATCTCCCCTTACCCGAACATCACTTACTCCTAGCACATCCAGATGCATCCTTTTTGCTGACTCAGCCAGTTCTACTTTCTTTCTTCCATAAGCTCCATTAATATTGATAGCTCCCCATCGAATTCCATTTCTTTCGCCAAGTTGTTTCCAAGGAGTCGCTCGCCTGTCAAATAGGAGTGGGATTCCGTTACTCCCGTAGGACCGAGGCTTGCTTAAAATGATCTGAGCTCGGTAAATTCCTGAAGCAGGATGCTACCCTACTTACACATAGTCCAAGTGAGGATCTCTCCTCTAACGGGTTATGGACCACCGGCGAATTGTATAGTCCTAGCCGCCTGAGCACAAGAAGGGCCATGACTCAAAATATGTTCCAGATGCCAACTCCCATTCCATAGCAACTGGTATCCCGACTCTCAGGGCCACTTACTAGGCCACTCAGCCGTTGCCCATGGTTCACGAACTAGGACGTGACTACAGTAACCCACACCATGAACCATTCCATTTTTCACAAAAATTTGTATGACCACCAATTATGCTTGCAATGATGTTATACTTAGACGACTTATTTGCTATATTCGATTTCCTAGTAAATTCCCTATATTTCTCCTTACTTCCGATGCCATTTCTAACGCTATTTCTTTCCAATCTGCACCATCTTATTAGTCTCTTTACTTCTCTTTTGTAATATAGTGTGTCTTTACCATTCCTTACCACCTTTAAAAGTAAAAACCTATTTTAACATTCCTCAACTATTGCCTCAAACCCATCACAGCGTCTGTTTACAAATATTTTTACCGTTTTCCACCGATCTTAGTTACTTTTAAAAAACTTCCTGATGCCTTTCTTACCAGCCATATGGTACTGCCTAGTAGTCCTACTTTCAAGACCTTCCTTTCTATCACATTTATTTACAACTATGACAAAAAACATCCTGATCACTAATACCAACAATTTCTTCGCTTTCTCTATAGAACACATCTGGTTTTACCAGCACCATGTCCAGAATATTCTTCCCTCCAGTTGGTTCCATCACTTTCCGAATAAGCTGTTCTTCCCATATTAACTTATTTGCCACTTGTTGGTCATGCTTCCTGTCGTTCGCATTGCCTTCCGAATTGACACTTGGCAAATCGAGATTCCCGCTACAATCACACTCCTTTCCATATCGTATCCCACATAGCTAATTTTCTTATAAGATAATTCTGAATCAGCGTCAGCGCTTCCCTTTCCATGTGGATCCGGTAACCACAAGTATCTCCGTAGATTAAATCTGTAATCTAGTTAGAAATCGGCCTTGTAAATAGCGGAAGCCCTTTATTGCTATTGGCGATCAAAATGCTGATAAGATTATGAAAACGAGAATCAAGAAACAGTAATGATATTCATAGATTAAGGCTAGCTATGAGTTTAAACAGAACATATCCTTGGCCACGTGTCTCCTTAGAACACGAGGCCTGTATTCTAGAACACTTGAGCTGACGTTGCCATGATTCGGCCGCTCATTTCTTCATCAGATTCCTACAGCTGGGTAGTATCGTGCCGATATCTGAGAAAGGGTTGGTTTAGGCCCATAAAACGTGCTTTACCGAGGTTTGTTCTTCCTCGCGTCATGAGGCTTAAAATGGGCGTTGCCTCGTCCTTACACGACAAATTCTATATTTCGTCCCTCAATTAGCCTTTGCTAATTTGCCAAAATCTAGATAATGGAAAGGGCTCTCCAAATTTCATGTAGACAGCGTTACCCGCAGTGTCCTAAATATAAGTATACAAAATTTGGTTCAGATTGGTGCAACAATAGAGATTTGTATAAAGAAGAGGCAGACAAATATTCTGCTTCGCCAAGGAATTCTACATTGTAATCAGAGTGACAGGTGAAGCAGTGCACACATTGTGAATAATATTTCCATTCCTTGACCCAGAAACAAAGGTTTCGGAGGAATGAAAATCCATTTCACCAGGTCTGTCAATACTCACCTCAGTCAAAACCCCGCATAAGATCACTTCTTATTTTTAAACTAAAACATTGAGTAGCAACCATCGTATAAACATTTCAACGTCATAGGGCGAAGGGTATCACAGAAATGAACATTTTGTCGTCAGGCTTCACCCCTGGTCAGAACTCTTTAGAGGTGTATTTCTTTAAGACCACATTTTATTTAAAATCTAAGAACGATTAAGAGCACAAATCATGAGAAATTTTAATTTCGTAAGTCAAACTGTTTCATTCTAGTGTATGTAGATGGTTTCACTAGATTTTCCTGGTTATTTTCGACTAAGCTGGCAACCACTCAGTCCACCATTTCTTGTTTGAATACCATATTTGCGTCTTTTGGCCCCTGTCAATATATAGTTTTCGATAATGCTAAGGCATTCACATCCAACTTATTCCGTAAATTCAGTTTTGATCTGTCTATATCACATGTAACTACGCTAACTACTTCCGCTTATTATTCTCAACCACCTTTCGCTGAACGAGTCAATCGTAATCTTAGATCTGCTGTAATCGCATTTCATCACGAAGATCATTCCAGGTGGGATACGTCCCTGCATTGGTTGGCCTTTGCTTTAAATTCAGAGGTACATGAGTCCCATAAGTTTACTCCAGCTTCTCTTATGTTTAAACTTGTTTCTAACACGCCGCTCTCTAACCTTTGGTCACTTAATGATATATTGCCAGAGACAATAAATCCCGACAATATTAGACATTTATGGAAGAAGGCTAAAGCCAATCTTAAAGTTTCCCATGAAAAGGTTAGGGAAAGATATGATCGTGGACGGAGACCCTCCAATTTAAAAGTCGGAGATCAAGTCATGGTTAGGAATTTTGTTCCCGCGGGCAAGCTTGCCCCCAGATTCCATGGGCCGTGCGTTATTTTACATTTTTGACACCAGTTACATTATTGGTCAGTAATCCAGCCACAGAGAAGATCTTCAGGGTTCACGTCTCTCAGGTGAAACCTGTGTAATTTAATGGCCATCTACTTTAGCCATTTAAATTTGGCAGGAATCGGAGGTTATGTTTCTTTTTATATTTTTGTAAGAATAGATTTAAGACCTTCTGCCCTGTTGGGTTTATTAACTGATGTGTACGATCTTATGCTCTGAATTTTCCTGTGGTCAATTTCCTGGTGGCCATTACCACGCCCCCGTCTCCTGCATCTCCGCACTTTCAACACACACTCACCTCCTACGCCGCCCGCCCCTCTGCCTCACCAATAAAGGTCGTCCTCTCCAATCTCAAGCAACAACACTTTTCTGTCGCCTAGATCTTACTGTTTTAGTACCCTCTCAGTCGTTAGCTGCAGTGCTGCAACATCTAACGAGAGATACAAGAGTGGAGAACGAGCCCACTCCTTCTGAACGGCACGCCGGAGTCCATCTCCCGGCAAAAGCTCAAGTGCGGTAACTCTACCGCCAACACATCTGGGGACTGCACATATACATCTAATCTGCGGCGCTACCCCTCTCATAGTAGCGGGAGAGGTGTATCTGAGGGTACTGGGGGGGGGTCCGGACGACCTCACCTGAGTATCGGCAGCGGCGGCAGGTCTTGCCGTCAAACCTATCGGCATGTATCTAGCTTCCACGACCACAAGGACACTTCAAATCTGGATTTAATAATTTTTCTACAAATCTACTTTCGGAAAAGACTTAGACTTTTTTTTCAACTGGAAATGTTTTCTCAGAATTCTTCTGTGTCACCCCAAGGAAGGACATTTGGGGAGAGATCTGTACCGGGAGGTACACCTCAACTCCGCTCATTCAAAATAAGCGCCTTAATAAACTCCTTTATCGATCAAAATGTGAAACTGATACTACATGAATTTAGAACTTTGAACGGAAGATGTCACTACTGAAATATTAAGTAATTGTGTATTATGAAGTTTCCTAAACTGATTGAATTTCTTCTTCGTTTTGCTATACATCAAGAAGTTTGGACATTTTTCCACAGATGTCACTACAAGAAACTCTGATCATGCACTCTGTACTTTTAGATTTTCATTACTGAATCTATGTTCATTTATTTTTGGGTTGGCAACACTTCATTTTCCTTCCGCCAGTTTTGAATCTGGCTAACCATGAATTTTTGTAATTAATTTTCTACCAATCCCGCATTTCTTGTTCACTTTGAATTGAGAGGGTGTATCTGGATTAGTCCAGAATCCTCTCGAACCTTCCCTGAGGCTATATAAAGTGCGGCTTTTCTGGTCTCCTTGTCAATTGATCGCCGTCTTTCTAAGTGTGTTAAGGCAGGAGGCGGGTCGCCTCTTTCTTCGGCCGGCAGAACATCTACACGGTAATTGCCACGTAAATTCTACCTTTCTTGCTGTCTCCCCAAATTTATCCGAGGGGAAGGTCCGACTCTTTAACTATGTAACAAACATTTCTAAAATGTAAATCTTCTTTCGGCTAATGTAAAATTTCATAAAGTTTTTAACTGTAAATCGGGGATAGGGAGTGAATTACCCTCTCGAGCTCCCCTTCATATTGGTTTGAGGTGCCTACGTTTTCGTAACTGTTTTCTTCCTGTAATGTATTAAAGTGATTTCCATGCGAGCCACCTTGGTAGCTTGGGACTAGCCCCTGTTTCATCGGCCGAGAGCCCTGCAGGTTTTTAATATTTCTTTATCTGGGAGTGCAGTGTTCGCCTCCATTCATTTTGTGTTCGGGCCATTTATTTAACCTGTTCTTTTCCGCAAAGAACCGGTAGGTTGGGTACTAGATACCCCCGTGTAAAACTATTTCCATTTGCAATTCGTGCCTGGTGAGGCCACAGATTGTAATACTTTGATGTAATGTTGCCTTGAGCGGGCTGTAAGAAACCGAGAGCATGTAAGCTCTTTTCAGAGTTTTGTAATAGTGAAGGGTGCCTCTGGAAGGCTAGATATTGTAATTTTGGGAGCAAGTGTTCTTGAATTAGGGGAATTCTGCGTTTGACAGAATTATTCCTCATTTTGAATTGTAAATCTTGTAACTTGAGCTCGTATCTCAGAAACTGTAAATCGAGGGCTTGAAGCCCAAACTTGTTAAATTTCCAATTCTTGGGGTGTTCCAACCTTCTTTGGCGTTGTACCTGATATTTCATTGTTCTTTCACCTCATGGAAATTTGTTACGTTTGTTTTTATATTGAAAGAAATATAACCTTTGTTAACATTTTAATTCAATTCTTGATATTGTAGTTAGACCCATTCATGCCTGCACCTTCTTTCACCTCTCTTTGTTCCACGTATACCCCGTAACACAGAGAATTGGCATTGTTGTCATCAGGCCTCACCCCATCGCTCACCTCATCATAACCACTCAGGGGTGTGTTGTTGCAAGACCATTCATCTGAGATATATAGGAGCAACCATCGTGTGAAATGTCAAACTCTTATGTCAAACAGTTTGAGAGGAATGAATATTTTGGCCGTCAGACTCCTCCACCTAGTCAAAACCCCTTACGGTTGTATTGTTTTAAGGAAAGTTCTTTCATAAATCTAAGTTACACAGGAGAACCATAACATGAAATGTCTATCTCGTATGCCAAATTAAGAGAATTTGATATTTACGTCGTCAGGTCTAACCCCAGTCAAACACCCTTAAACCGGGAGTGGTAGTGTGGTGTCTTCTGTGACCTGGCAGAAATTTATTTTGTTTAATTGCGCCCATTTTTAAACTTAGTGGCCTTGGCTGCCACATACCTCTCCCCACATTCCTTGCATTTTTCCGGATGTCTGTGGCATTGTAGTGTAGGGTGAGGGAGTATTGTCAAGCGGTGCAATAAAGTGTCTCCTTGAACCCAACACAACCGTTTCCGTTCGTCTTTCTCAACGGTTGTGACCATAGCAGGGATGGATTGCGTTACAAAATGGACACAAACTCCGCCCCCTAAAATCTAATGTCCTCGAACCCACAACGTTGTCACTCATTTAGCGGGAGTGAGAGTAACAGTAAGAAGTGAAGAAGCCTGAAGAAGTTTGGTGCATTCTTTTCACGAATGATATATTGCAACTAACTTTAAAGTGTACGAAAATGGAAAGTGAAAGATTCAGAGGAAATTATACTCGCAAACGAATTACTTATCATTGGCAGTAAGAGAATAGTAATCCATCCCCACGACCCAGGGATATGCATAACGTAGTCAGAAGGACGTAAGCCTGTCAGCTGAATTCAGCAAGATAAGGTGTTTAATAAGGATTATTTATGAGCATGTCGAGATTCATATGCTGTGAAGCTAATTAGTACTGAATATATACATTTATTTTCGATAAAATGTCATGCTATTGAGTTAATAACAATAATACATCAATATATGGTACACTGAAATTAGTAATTTTGTTATTATAGCAAGTTCAATCATAATGGTGAGAAAGTACCTCCACGCCACATCGCACGTTTCATCAATCTATCCAGTGTTAAACCCCAAGACATAGAGGAGCAATTCCAAGCTCTTATGCTGTTGAGGATTAACGATGCCTTTCTCTTTTCTCTCTATGTGGATTCTCCTCTCTATATTTTTATTCGTATTGAACCCTTTGGTCCATATCGAGGGATACCTACCTTTCTTACCTATCAGCAAAGTTCATGAGATCTGTCTCTTGGGTCGTATCGGGTTCTTCGTCACTTGCTGAGGTAAAGGTAGGGTTCAGTAATTCTAATCTATCTACTGGAATGAAAGGTCTATTTAAAAAATTCCTATTTACTCAGGAAAATTCTGAAGCAATCTGATATGTCAACGGTGTCATAGAAGTCAATTGTGTCCACTGGACACCACAATCATTTTACATAAAGGTCAGAACACTGGTGTAAGACTTTAACGTAACTGCCTGACGGGCATTCATACTAGAAACCATTGCCTCAATTATTAATCATTTAAGAAAGGAAGGTCTGGAAATCCTTAAATTCGGCTTCTATGTGAGACCACATGTACCATCATAGTGATTCGTTATGGTCCAGCCCTCGTAACACGAACTCTGGACTCTGGGTATAATTAATGCCGTCCAATCGGTGTGTGCCATACAGTGGTTCTACGGCATGGACCCTTAATTGAATCGATGTGACCTGCGTCTATGTCATGGACCGACATCTAATCTTCTAAGTTACTTTAAAGTCATTGTGGATGATTACCGCAAGGAAATGATGCTACAATGGCATATGGCCCTAATCTAAGTCACTGAGGTTGATGACCCCCTGACCATCCAAGTTTCTAGGCTGAAGGCTAAACACAATTAAGTTACATCGGTTGATGACCAAAGTTTCCACTTTACTATCCCCAGCACATTCACTGCTCAATCAATCAAAGTTCAATAATTACAACAATAGCAATGCTTACAAACTCTGTGGCAGTAAAATCCATTTCCTTCGGATATGTCCCCTTAATCGTTACTTTACATTTAAATATTCCCCAGAAAACAAACTAAAATTTCCAGAATGCATTTCCAAGTTATTCGCTTGATTAAAATTATTTCAAAATGCGGTTTCACTGAATTTAATAATTAAATAAATGTAAATGATTTAACGAAATGTTAAAGAACAGTATATTTTATCTCCGCGGACTCTGGTTACTTCACAAATTTCTACGCAGCTGTGATGTGAATTCAATCTTGTGATATTTATCTGGCTGGAAAAGAATTGTTACATAATTCATGTCCAGTTATATATCTTGTCTCATGATCTCACACTTTAAAATCTAATCTAGTCCTAACCGTTATTAACACTTGGATATCCTAATAATCTACGTACAAACCAAACAACTCGCCATATAATTACGATGTCATACCTCGTCATACCATTTATGAATTTTGCACACCCCTCACAAACAAACCAATCATCACAACCATCGCTCTATATTTTGGACAACCCTGAATTTGGTTACTCTGTTTCTTATACTCAAAATTCGTGATTTCAAATGTTCATTACGTCCCCAATTAAACAAATTTTACAGTATTTCACAATACTCAGATTATTACCGGCTATGAATTTCAACTAAATCCAGCATTTTAACGTTCTCCCCGGCCGAGAATACAGTACAATCTCAATTCCACGCCTGTCCCGTTATCATATGGTCTAACCCTCACAGCTGAGGCCTCTCGTACCCAAGTTCGCTTGGCAGTAACATGAAACACCTGGTTTGTTCCAGTTGACTGGCTTCTCAAAATGCTCACCTTTAAACTCTGCCGACATAATTAAACAAATACGATATTCTAACCACCAAAAATGCACAGATTATGCTTCAAGATGCCCACACTAATTATACGCGTCGCAAATTAATACCGCTATGGATTTCTATGTATTTCTTTCCATTCCCAACATTATAAAATATACCTCGGGGTATCGTGTCCCGGCTTCAATGACAGGTCCAACCTGATTCGCACATCTCATCTCAACTCATATAAAACATTCCTCGGGCTTCCGTGTCCCGGCTTCAATGACAGGTCCAACCTGATTCAGAAATCTCATATCACAAAACACACCTCTGTTTCCCAGCTCCACAACTATCATCGACAAAGAACTGGAACAAAATCCTTACTAGAAATCTCGACGTCTAATATCGCACAATGCATTAATCATGAATAACTTCGCATAAATCATATCGTATTTAATAACTTGATTTTTACAAAAAAATGACTGAAACATTCTACTAGATCTTTTTATTGTCAGTCAGACACAGTTTAAAATGGGCCTAGAAAAACGTTTCTCTCCATGACCAAATTCATCACCCTAGATTCTCACCCGACAGCGCGCTTCCACTCGATTGAAAATGAGTAACCATGGATTCCTACATTATTAACGTCAAATTGCCGACAGGAAATATTTACGTCGAATGAACATCTTCATTTGACATCACAAAATATAGGCAGTACACTCACACGGATGACGATCTACCTTGGACGTGATATCGCTTCGAAACTCTATTCAATAACTTTTACAACATTATACGGCACTCGCAAGACTTCAAAAATTTATCCAAGCGAAAAATAAAACAAATGACTCTTTTAGTCGTATTCTCACATTTACAAAATTTAGTAGGGGTGACCACTGCGTTGTATATCCCCATTCAAATACACTTTTAGAGATCATGAAACAAGATATAATAGGTAGTAAGATGGAAAGTCACCTACCTCATGTAGTCACACCATTGTTCGTCATAGGGCTCACCTGCGACCCTGGCATTTTATTTAGCCATTTTTACATTCATGGCTTTCCATATCATTATTATATTTCTTCAGGTTTCCTGGAATAAAGCATAAAAATACCCTTCACTTGTTTGCTGAGCGCACACGATGGACTATAATTATTTCCGCACACGAATTACTTAATCACATTAGAATTTATTCAGTACTTTGACCGTCCTATCTGGTACAATTATTTCACTCAAGAAAACTATCTCCTCATGGAGTCAAGAACTAGCCACAATGGCTAAAATCTGCAGTTGAACTCAGTCTACTTTTGTTGTTTGATTTCGCAGAGCAGCTCAACAATTTTTCGTCCGCTTTGTATCACAAATGCCGGAGAAGGAGACTTCGTCATGGCGTCCCTTCATATTTATAGCAGTTACCCCCTCTCTTCGGATATCTCCCTTTGCCGCCAAGAAAATTTCTAAAAATTTTCTGACTTAACTAAACTGTAATTTCAAGAGTTTTGAAAGTGACTACATGCTTGCTACATTTCTGGCGGTAGTGTTCATGTACATTAAAAATTTATATGGATTCGATTTGTGAGATGATTGACCCGCTTTGATAGGCACTATATTTTTTTGACTTGGCTTGGGTCACGCCATGTACACGCGCTTTGAAATAGTTCACAAAAATGACTTGAGATTCTTCCGCCGTCGACACGTGTGGCTGACGTCACGTATCCCAGAGCGTGGGACCGAAGGTAATCACCCCCTCGTCACGTGTCAAATCCATGCTATCAAGAATCCAACTTTTAATTTAATTGTTAATTTATGCATAATGTTCTTAGGGCACAAAGGTCATGGGTTCAGTATTAAATGAAGTAAATAAAGAAAAACGTGTGTTTTCGTCCACGAAAATTAGGGAACGAATTACGAAGACACACCAACACGAGAAATCTCTCTCTTGTTTGATTTCGGAATTAGCGAAGGAAGTGAAAGTGTCTGCAACATTTGTATTAAACGGGCTCCACATCACTTTCACAGACGAGACTCCAAGAACGCTAAGACACCAAATTACCGATATGAATTACTTCGGGGAGTTATCCGTCGTGCATTTATCAGTTTTGGATAGATTTGATGTAGTATAGTTAATGCTAGGTACTTTTATTAGCGAGTGTATGTGGCCAGTATCACTGAGTGAAAACAGTAGCCATGTACAGTGAGAGCCCCTGGAATCTAAGAACGTGTATGTCACTATTAATGCTTTCTATCGGATACCTATAGCAACAAGAACTCCCCCTGCAGCCTCGAACTACACTCACGTTCATAAGAAACAGAACACCTTGAAAGACTAGATAGGTAGTTCATACTCACAGGACATGTTCACTAATATGTTCTGCAGAAACGATTAGCATTTCAGTCACCTAAGGTCAGCAGGTGTCCTGAGTCCTCCATGGCACTGATAACTTGTTCCATACGTGATGGCATCGTCACGTATAAGGCGTGAATGACGTCCTGGTGTATAGCCATCCAAAATCATTTACCTAGTTCCACAGTTCATCTTTGGCGGTTGGCATTGCGACACAACGCCGCACTATCTTTTCACCATATCAGACACATTTTCGATTGGCCAAAAGTCCGGTGATCGGCCGGGCCAGGGCAACAGTCTGACGTCACGTAGGTCAAACTGGTCACAGTGCCCTGGACACGCACCAACTCTGATTTATGGTTGAACCCAATAGCACCCCACACCATAAAGCCTTGAGTTGGCACAAACAAAACAGAACCTGGATTCGACTGAAAACACTATCTGCTGCCATTCATGTCTCCAGTGACGTCGTTCCATGCACCATTGCAGTCTAGCATGTTTATGCACATTAAGCAAAGGTAGGCGGAGAAGTGGACGACGCGCCGGTAACCCAGGCCGTAATAAACGGCGACGGACTGTCACTCCTCATAGTGTACGATGTGTTACACTGTTCCACTGTTGTGCTAGAGTCGAGGAGGACGCAGATCTGTCCTCCAATGGCTTTCGGTTGAGATGTCGATCTTCGCGGGGTGTAGTCAGAAAGAAAGAAAGAAAGAAAGAAACAAGGAAAGAAAGAAAGAAAGAAAGAAAGAAAGAAAGAAAGGAAGGAAGACACATCATTGTACTCTTGTCATGAATTAAACACTGAAGGCCTCGCCTGCACTTTAGAGTGATACAGTGCCTACGTTTCACATTAAAGTACCTGTATTTCCCAATGTTGCCCATTAAATGTTTACTTTTAGTATTTTCTCTAGCTGTTAATTATGTGTGATGATAATTTATGTAGATATCTTTATTGTGAGAGGGACCGATATTTTACAAATTGTTTTAAAAGTTATTGTTATCTGTTTTTCAGGTTTATTAAACTTTGTCCTTGTGGCAGATCAACAATTTGTCTAGGAAATAGTTGATCCACTGAAGTTAATAATAAAATGAAGTGATAATGGTAAGTATTGTCATGTCGCACCATGGATTTGTACACAATTCCAACTGTTAATGGGACTGTCACTAATCGACCGCAGAAACTGCACTCAACAATAATCTCGGCCAGTTCGGACATTTTCCTTTTCACCCCAAGTTGGCGGTTGCTGGAACTGGAGTTAACTGGGTATTCTACACTATTATCAATTATTTTTACATGCTACCTTCTCCCCTACTGTCCCTAAGATTGTTACTGATATATTCTTCCTCCTCCCGCTAAGCATGCTTTGACAGATGGTAATATGAATCCCAGGTTTCGCTGAAATAGGACCTGCGATTTACGTGGAGATGTGTAACAACCTCCTCCCTCACACATAAATCATTTATATCAAGACGTCAATTTATGAAGAGGAACCAACACTAATAACAGAAGACTCACCATGTGCTGCCATATACAAGAAAGAAGTTAATAACGTAATTTGTCGCAAGATATTGGAGCTTCCAGAGTTGTATGTTCCAACAGTACTCTTGAATTTCAGCTTTTCTTTTCCCTTTGTCAGTAACATCACAAACATTCCAATAGATTCCCAGCGGGAAAGGGGAATAGGCTACAACAGATAAGGTAGCCTCTTTGGTCTAAAATTGACCTTGTACCTAATTACAACATTTGTAACAAACATTTCAGATGAAAAACTACACAAACACAGATTCCTACCGAAATAGACCAGAATAGATATGTCTACACTTTTCATTTCTGATGTCCTCTTTTTTTCTTTCCAAGCTCCTTAAAGTCATGAAAAATGCTTTCAAGCCCCTCTACAGAGGACATGTCTACGATAAAGTGTCCACTGCTGCACGTGTCTCAGCATTCTAAGGCACCACTTCACTGTGCTCTTGTTCTTCTGCTTCTTCCACTGGCAGGCAAGTGTCGGGACGATTCTTGAAGAATCCTACTATCAAGAAACAATTTGAGATCGTAGTTAGCTTCACAGCCTTTGTTGGGGATATCACTAATAAATAAAACACTGAATCACTTTATTCGTCATGGCTGCCATCTTTATTCTTACTTACTACAACCAAATACAAAACAAAAGCATAAATACAAGCGATATGGCAGTTCCCAGTAGCTCCGCTAGATAGCAGGAGCTCATACTTGAAATACTAAACTATGTACAGGGAGATTGCATATCCAAATCGCATAACGCCGTTAGAGTGTGTACGAGTCCTTTTCTATGAATCTCCAACATCCTCCCCACCCTGGTCTATCTCGAGTGGGATGACCAGCTGGACAGGTCGTGTCACATGGTTTCCGTCCGAGGTGCGAAGAATAACCGTTCTAGTTCTCCCGTCACGTCCTTCGCGTAATTCTTCCACCCGTGCTTTATTCCACATGTGTCTTGGGCGTGTATCCTCTTGTAGTAAAACTTCGTCACCGACCCTGATTCTTAACCCGTGATCTCTGGGCTGGCGAACTTCGTGAAAATTACGTAATAGTAGCAAATACTCTTTACTCCAACGCTTCCAGAAGTCGTCAGTCATTCGCTGGAGTAGTCTGAAGGTTCTAACAAGGTCTCGCCTAGGTGGTTCTGGTCCAGTAGGTATCGTGGTGAGTCGATCGCCAACGAGGAAGTGGGCTGGAGTCAATACACCAGCATTGTCATCATGTTGCGTTAAGGGTCTTGTGTTTAATATGGCTTCTATGCTGGTCAAAACAGTCCGTAGCCCTTCATCATCAATAGTGGAACGTCCAAGTATTTTCCGTAGACATCGCTTGGTGAGGCCAATTAGTCTTTCCCACCATCCTCCCCACCAAGCGGCACGTGGGGAAATGAACTTCCATGTGATACCTTGCTGGGCCATATAGTGGTGTGTCCGTGCCGCTGTCAGTTCTCTCCACAAGTCTGTTAACTCTGCGTTCGCTGAATGGAATGTCTGAGCGTTGTCGCTGTAGATCGTGTGTGGTATACCACGTCGGCCTATAAACCTCTGCAAGGCCTGTAGGAATTTGTCTGTCGACATGTCACCGCACAGTTCCAAGTGTAAGGCTCGCGTTGTTGCACAGGTGAATAATGTAATGTGGGCTTTTTATATGAGGTTGCCAGAAGTAACGTACAGTGGTCCTGCGAAGTCTAGTCCCGTTACTTCGAATGGTCTGGAAGGACGTAGACGATCCAGGGAAAGTGGTGCTTCTAATTCCGTCGATCTCCTCCGATGAACAACTTTACACGGAAGGCAAGTGTGTAAGACCTTCTTGATTGTTTGGCGTGCTCGCAAGATCCAGAATTCTGTGCGTAGTTCAGTTAGGATAGCGGGAACACGTAGATGGTGAAGTCTTATGTGAGTTTGTTTTATCAGAAGTTTACAGAAAGCGTGTGAGCCATCCAGAAGTATTGGGTGCTTTTCGTTACTCGAGATGTCTGCGTGTTGTAACCGTCCGCCTAGTCGGAGGATACCATGTTGTAGAAATGGATTGTAGCGAAAGGTCTTCGAAGCTCGTGTTAGTGGAAGATTATTCTTCAGAGCTTGCAGTTCAGAAGCAAAGCATTCCTGTTGAACTTGCTTTATCCAGTACGTTCTTGCTTCTTCCATTTCTGAGGCTGTGAAGTTGTGACAACACTTGGTTTTCTCCTTCAAACATTTCACGAATCGTAGAATCCACGCGGTAACTCTTAAAAGTTTCCAGTATGTGCTAAATCGTGAGGCAGCAAACAATGGTTCTGGGGTGGTGGTTGCAAGAACTTGAGTGGTCTTCCTTTCCTCAGGTAGAGTCATATTAGTGGGGGTGACATCTCTGGGCCATGAGTAGGAAGGTCCATTCAACCACGAATGTCCGTGCCACCATGAGTCCAAGGACTCCAGTTAGTGTGCTTGAAGTCCTCTAGAAAGGTGGTCATCTGGGTTGTTGATTCCGGGACAGTGTCTCCACTGACTGGACGTGGTATGAGTCAAAATTTCAGTCACCCGGTTACAGACAAATATCTTCCAACGGTTGGAATTACTTCTTATCCACCCCAGTGTGACTGTAGAATCGCTCCATAACGTGGCAGGGATGGACGTTACTCCAGTGGCTTCGTAAAAATAATGTAGAAGTCGGGATCCGACCAAGGCTGCTAACAATTCGAGCCTGGGAAGAGTCACTTTCTTCAGAGGGGAGAGTCTGGCCTTGCTGCAAACTAAACGAACAGTGTAAGCGTCGTCGACAAGTGACCGGACGTACAATGCTGCGCCGTATGCTCTTTCGGAGGCGTCGCAAAACACGTGCAGTGATGTGTCTGTACCGGAATTTGAAATGGCAATCCATCGTGGTATCCGGATTGGAGAGAGGTACTGTAGGTGTGAGAGCCAATCGTTCCATCGATGGGCGAAATTAGGCGGTAAAATTTCTTCCCATGCCAGTCCTTGGCACCAAGTGTCTTGGAAAAGGATTTTGGCAGTGATTGACACGGGTGAAAATAGTCCAAGTGGGTCGTAGAGGCGTGCGGTGGCTTTCAGTAACTGTTGTTTAGTTGCTGGCTGTGTGGATAGTTTTGTAGTGACGCCACCTGGGGTTGTAAAGAGTTGATCTGATTCCGCATTCCAGTTGATACCTAATACTCGTGTCAGCAGTACAACTTCTCGAGTTTTTGCTTTTCAAATGTTCATTAATGGCAAGGAATTCGTGACCCATTTGGAGAGTGGGAGTCGAATGTGGCGCAGGAGGGCTGTCAGTTCATAATAAACAGTAACGGCCGTATTGTCGTCTTCTACGCTGGCAGTGAAGTCATCCATAAATGTGCAAGCATCTAGGAGAGGCGCTGCAGTGGGATAAGTGTTGTAGTGTAGGGTAGCTAGTTCACGGAGAGTGGTTGAGAGGAGGAACGGGCTAGAGGTGAGCCAAAGGGTAGGCGGGTGAATCGGTACGTTACGACGTCCTCTGTTGTCGTGTAGGTTCCGTCTGTAGTAGTGTCGATGCGGTACCAAAGAAATCTGGTGAGATCTCTATCTTTTTCGTCGAGGGCTAGCTGGAGGAACGCCTGGGTACCGTCACAAGCGATGGCCTTTTGATGCAATCGAAACCTTGAGAGGGTGGCAAAAATTTCGGGTAGGAGATTTGGACCCATGTGGAGGGTATCGTTGAGGGATGGGAATCCTGGTTCGTGAGAGGAAGCGTCGTACACTATTCTCCATTTAGTGGCATCTCGTTTCTCCTTCTTGACGGCATGGTGTGGCAGATAAAACACATTTCCAGGGATTGCGGTATCGGGGGCTAATTCCACTTTCTCTCGAAGCACGTAGTCCAACATTAGCGTCTGATACATGTTCTTGAAAGTTGCGTCTTGATGTAGCCGTCTCTGTAGTGTTCGAAACCTTGCCTCGGTTGTTGCCAAATTATCGGATAAGACTATATCCCGTTTGCGAGGAAGGGATACGACTCTTCGTCTGTCATGGATGCGGTAATTGTCGTGGAACTCTTGAAGAATAGCAGCATCCGTGTCGTCTAGTTGTCTGTGTTTCGTCTCTCGAATGCCGATTGTCTCGATGTCCCAAAAACGTCGCATGGAGTCGTCCGATATCTCGTCATTGTTGACTGAGACGTGGTTCGTCATGACATGATTGACAGTGGTACCAGAGCGGTTGCCTCTGAGGACCCAACCGAAGATTGTTGGAAGTAGGACTAAAGAGAGTGTGATGGGCTGTGGTGGATCTAGTTTCACGACTTTCCAATAATTGTCTGCACCAATAAGGATTTCAATCGGCAAGTCATCTGCGTCGTTGGTTTTTGGATCAGCGAGTGGCAGATTGCTGTGGTTAAGAGTGACTGCTGGGTGAGATGAATAAGTGTTGGCACTTTCGAAGGCTGTGATAGTGACGGCGGTTTTTGTCGAAAATCCGATAATTTCAAATTGGGTGAGTCGACGTGGTTGAAAGCTATTGCTAGTTGTTTCGAAGGCTGTGACTGCTAGGTCTCGACTACAGATTACTGGTAGCTGTAGAGTGTCCAATAATAACGTGGCAATAAAACTTGATTGACTTCCAGCGTCTAGAAGGCATCGTGTGATTTTGTGTGCCCCTGTTGGTCCTTGTATCTGAACACGGGCTGTCTGCAAAAATGAAAAACTGGGTGGCCCTGTTTCAATCTTTCTGACAGAAGTTGACTGGGATTGGCTCTGGTTGCAGATGGATACGTGGTGAAGTTGTTTGCATTTAGAGCATGACACTCTGCCCTTCATGTTGCAGTTCTGGATGTTGTGACCTCAATTGAGGCACAGAAAGCATCTTTTGGAGAGTTTCAGCTTCTCCACCCTGGCTTGGGGTAGGACTACTTGTGTGCATCCCTGTGCCCAGTGACCCCTGCTTTCGCAGAAGGCACAGAATGGTGTTATTGCGGGCTTGTTCTGCTCCCTCCTTAACTTTTGTGGCCTAGTACTCTTGGAGAGCAGCTGCTGTAGGTTGGTAAAGTGATGGAAGTGCGATGCTAGTCTCTCCCCTGAGTTTCTGAGTGCTAAGGGCCGCTTCTACCTCCTCACGAAGAAATTCTATCAGAGACATCATATGACCTTCGGAGATTTTGTTGCGCTTTGCGTGAATTAGCCAACGTGTGCAGATTGCTGCTGGAAAAGCTCGTAAAATCTTCGGGGCAATCACGCGTCCGTAAACATTAATGTCTTCGCCGAGCGCCTTGAAGGCTTGAACTCTACGGTGGCACTCCAGGTATGTCACGTTGAGATCATCAGGATTCTCTGATAATGTGGGTGGTAAATTCTCCAGGTAGCTCAGATGAACCTGAATTATTTTATCCTTGTCGCCATAACGTTCAGTAAGTAAAGTCTTGACCTGGGCGTACGTTTCTGAACTACGTGCTATACCATCGACGAGTTGCTTGGGTTCCCCTCGTAGATATCCTCGTAATAACACGTGCTTGCTAACGTCTGGAATCGTGGTGTTGTTGTCAACTGCTGTCTCGAACTGTTCCCAGAAACGAGACCAGGATTCTATGTCACCTGAGAATGGCTCAATGTGTATTGTCGGGAGTTTAAATTCTGGAACAACTGGGGGTGGAACATAATAGCTAGAACTGGGAATGCATGCTGACGCATTTGTCTCTGCTGGTTTCCGTGTAAGAATTTTGTTGGCATGCTGTATAGCTCTTGTTGCACTGTTGACATAGTTTTCACATGCCTGTACATCTGTTTCATAATCTGTGTCGGGTAACTGGTCGTGTATAACATCGTCTGAGGAAACTAATAATTGCAAAGTATTCTGAAGTCTATCACGAAGATATGCTATTTCGTCTTAGTCTGGTGTATTTGTTTTGTCTTTTAAGAGATTGACAAAGCGCGTTAAATTTGCTCGCAGAGTAGTTCGCTTTCTTTTCAGAAGGGACAGGTCTTGTATAGACATCGCTGAGGGTGTGACAGACGGCCGATTTATGACAGCTGAGGAGGGGGTGCAGATGAACGTGCTGCAGGCAGGGCTTTGTTCCCATGACAGTAGGTAGTTGGGCCGGTAATAGTACGCCTTGTTTCCAGTAGGTGGCAGCACTAGTCACACAGACCGGCGTAGATTTGTTTTAGAAATAACGATATTCTTGAAGCATGCAGAAATAATATCTAGACCAATGCAATAATGCCGTACAATCCCTGTATAGCATGCTACGTTAGTGATTCAGTACATTGTATCTCAGAATAAATAACGGTTCTACTCATCGTGATCCAGGGTCGAGTGCGTGATGAAACATTCCCTTTACAGGAGATCCGTGGTTACTTGGCGTGAAAGTTCTCCAAATCTTGAAAGTTCGTGATGAAACGTATCGTAACCTGAACAGATGGGTTGTTTCGGCACCTTAAATGTTGGGGATATCACTAATAAATAAAACACTGAATCGCTTTACTTCGTCATGGCTGCCATCTTTATTCTTACTTACTACAACCAAATACAAAACAAAAGCATAAATACAAGCGATATGGCAGTTCCCAGTAGCTCCGCTAGATAGCAGGAGCTCATACTTGAAAGACTAAACTATGTACAGGGAGATTGCATATCCAAATCACATAACGCCGTTAGAGTGTGTACGAGTCCTTTTCTATGAATCTCCAACAGCCTTCTAGGACATTGCAATGAAGTTAAGTGCACCGAAGCTTGAAACTCTAAATTATGATGGAACATTTCCAGCATCTATAAGAAATTAAATAAGCTGTACCAACTCCTCCCAATAGAATGAATTAAAGGGGTGTATAATACCGACATCCATAGGGTGCAGCATGCATGTGCAGTTATCAGGCAGAAATTCTAACAGCACATTCCTGAAATTAACATCCACAGGATCTGTAGGACAACAGTCGATGAAAAGAAGGATTTTCCTATTTTTCACAACCATGTTTGAATCGAGAGCAGCTAACTGCTGTCAAAAAAGGTATGTGGTCGTCAAGCTTTAGGGTTGGCATCATAGGCAGTTGCCAATGATCGCACATCCTTGAAGCAGGGAGGCTTTTTATATTTATCCATCACAACGGAGTGGAGCATCTCAGAGCCACCAGCATGGGCTTACATCAATGTGAGCCCAATTTCCTCAGTTTCCCACCACGGCATTTATCACATTTAAATGCGAAAGGCATGCTGAGCAACACAATGGAAAACAGCCCAGCTTCATCTAGGTTTAAAATGTTCCTGCAGTCTTCCACTGATTCCCTCTTCCACAGATTCATCCCCGATTGCGTTTCATTCTCAATTATATGCGCTGAAATTTTTATGCCAAGAATATTTGCTACTTTATGTGCAATTTACAAACAGCGTCTATCTCACATTCATACGTTGTACACTGGTTGCATGGTTATGGTGTCTGATGTTTTGTCCCACACCCATGTGAAGAACACATTGAAAAATAACTTTTGGTTACGCAACCCGCTCATCAGAAATGTCCCACCTTTTGTATAAATTTGTTAAGTAGGTAACCCTTTCATCATAGTTGTTAGGCGACTTGCGTAGCTTCCCGACGTTTAAAAAAGGCTAGTTCTGCCCATGTGTTGTTGTAACATGTGTGCTGTCTGGTTTGGTCATCATGGCGTGGTTACTTGAAGCAATATAGGTATTGTGACACCATTGTACTTTGATTTTTCCCCATCTCGAGCAGCCTGACGTAGTGAAAATGGCGGGTCATAAAAGGTCGCAAGACGATTTTAATACATTGCGAGCGCAGAGAAACTGAGGGGACCTACAAAAATGTTTTAAATGACGTTGAAACATAAAATGCTGGAATGAAAAAGCGGGGCAATACTGTAATTACTTAAACGTTCACAAAAGGCTTTAGGAGGCAGCTGCTTTATACTGAGCTGGAGAAGGTGAAAGGAGAAGGACGATGAGCCTTGTAAGTCAGAATGGAGGGCGAGGGTAGAGAAGTCACGTAGAGAAACTTCACACTCAGTATAAGCCGTGATGTGAAATAAATTCGGAATACAGTCCTAGTATTATCAGTGAAGAGATTATGAGAGCAATAATACTCTATGTTCCGAGGTATCTGTGGAACAGCAGAGGTGAAAGAAGGTGCGGGGGTGAACGGGTCTCAAACTACGAAATTAAAGTTAAGGTAAAATTTAACAAGGTTATATTTTCTTTTCAAAATCAAGAATAAGAAATGACAAATTGGCAGGTACAGAGTAGCAAGGCAACAAAAGTACAATTACAGTATTTACAGGATTTGGGCTTCGAGCCCCGAACTCACAATTCTTGAGCAATTAGCCCAACCTTACCCCAAAAACAAGATACAACAGCGGGGCAGAAAACCCCAATCATGCCCCGGAGCACTGGCTCCCAATTACACAGTAAAACCTCCTAGAGGCACGCAGAAACAAATTTCAAAAGAGCGAACCGCTCTCAAAGTTTAAGCCAATCAAAGGCCACACCAAACTCCACCTTCAAGTTGTCCTCTAAGGACATAAGCACAGGGGTAAAATACCCAACCTACTGAGGCCTATTAAGTAAGGAAACATGAAAATTACATGGCCTCTAAAATACCAACTTGAGAGGAGGCGTTCTTGCACTCCTAATACATTTTGTTTAAAACCTACTTGGCACTAGGCCGTTAATGCAAGGGCTAATCCCATACTAAAGAGGTGACTTTTAGAAGGAAACGATTTATATTACGTTAAGGAAGAAACGGTTGAGAAAATAAGTTCACCTCAATGCAATATGAGTGGGAGCTCGAGAGGGTTAAGCATTCTCTATCCCAATATGTAGTTAAAACAGAAAGAATTGACACCGAGTGTCTTTACATTTTTAAAGGAAAGTTACATGGAAAAGGCTTCGGACCTGCCCCGAGAGTTAAACTGCTGAGCTAGCAAGAAAAGAAGTTGTGGATGAACTGCTGCCCGAAGAAAGAGGCGCTTCCCGCCCCCTGCTACGTACTTTACACACTGAAAGATGTTACTGAAGTGGCGCAGAGACCCTAAAATCAGCAGTTTATATACTCTCGCGGAAAGTTCGAGGCGTTTCAGGAATGAGAACACCCTCCCACAAGAATTTTATTGGTTAACCAAGAAAACACCTACACAAAATGAAGAAGAAACACATTATTGGTGGAAAATTAATTCGAGAAATTCGGGATTGGCTAAATTCAAAACAAGGGGAAAGAAAGGGTTAATATTGCCAACTTAAACAATGACTGCAAGAAATTTAACAAGGAACAAACTTATGAATTCAAATTTTCTCAAAAACATAGTTCTTTCACTTCGCACTAGGGTGCACAATTGTAGTTCTTCAGTAGTGTCCTCTAGAAGAGAATGTTCACACTTCTTACTACAGGCAAAACAAAAATACGTCGAAAACGACCCAGTTCAGAAACTTCAAAATTTCCAAGTAGTGACATCTTCTGAGAAACTTGAAAATTAACACAGTAGATAAAGTTCAGACTTCCTCCAGCAGAGGAGTTTCCACTGGCGCAAAGTTTGAATTAGCGACGTGGAGGTGTACCACCCAGTACAGACCTCCCCCCTCCAAAGTCCCTCCAAGGGGTAACACAGAAGAATATAAACTTTTATTTCAACATAAGGTCCAAAGCTATGATGTTGATATGGAAGTTAATTGCAGAAGTATTTACCAACAAATTTTCTTAAAATGATTGGATCCAGTTTCAAAATTCTTGTAGTAACTTTCGAAGTAATGTCTTTATGTTTGTAGAAGTTGAATTCAGAAGGAAAAACTTTAAATTCTTGAAAGGGAAGAAAATTTTCTAAGTCCACCAGATATTGCAGTAAAATCCAAAAAGGTAATAATTGTTGATGTGAAACGTCCATGTAACTGACTAAATATATCAGTTGCCGATGACTTTGACGGCCAGGCCAGCCGCCGCTGCTTGAGTCCAGAGGAGGCCGCTTGGACCCCTCAAGTACCCTGAGATACCGCTCGCCCGCACTATGAGAGGATTAGTGGGGTTGAAGCACGCCGCGCCCGCGGCGAACATATACAGGCTGCGGGCAAGTAGCAGGTTGTGCGCCGCACATCAGCCTTGGCCGGGAGGAGGGCTCCGGCTCGCCGTGCACAGGTCGACCACGCTGGAGTAGAGGGGCCCTTCCTCTATCCCAGTCGCGGCACGGCGCCACGCGGCTGCGGGGGCACTGAAACATTAAAGCTCGGCGGCAGAATTTTGTTGGACCATCATCGTTTTTTTGAGGGCACAGGCTTTGTGGAGAGGTTGAGGGGCCAGCGGCGTGAAGATATTCATGTCATGTATAAGCCACTGTATGTTATGTTAGCAGGAGACGGGAGCGTGGTAATGGCCATGGTAAGGACAGGATGGCAGTTTAACTGATCGGGGGAGGTTTACAAAAATAATTACACACAAAGGAAACAGATTCCAAGGGCAGAAGGCCTTAAAAGTGAAACTCCTCAAAAAATATAACCTTCCTATTTCTTTCAAAATTATATGAAGCAAGTTAACACAGAAATTACACCAGTTTCACCTGTGACAGGTGAGCCCTAAATATCCCCTCGGTGGCTGGATTGCTTAACAATAAGGTAACCGGAGTAAGGAAATCGAGAATGATACACGGCCCATGAAATCTGGGGGCAAGCTTGCCCGCGGGAACAAAATTCTTGACCATCACCTGGTCGCCTATCTTCAAATGGGTGGGTCTCCGTCCACGATCATATCTTTCCCTAACCTTTTCATGAGACACCTTAAGATTGGCTTTAGCCTTCTTCCAAAGATCTTTAATGTTATCTGGGTCTATCGTCTCAGGTAGAATGTCACTCAGAGACCAGAGGTTAGAGAGCGGCGTGTTGGGAACAAACTTGAACATCAGCGAAGCTGGCGTAAACTTATGAGGTTCATGAACCGCCGAGTTCAAAGCAAAGGCTAACCAATGGAGGGACGTGTCCCACCTAGAATGATCTTCATGATGATAGGCAATAAGCGCGGACCTGAGATTACGATTAACCCGTTCAGCCAGAGATGGTTGAGGGTAATAAGCAGAAGTTGTCACATGAGAGATGGACAGGTCAAAGCAGAATTTACGGAATAAGTTAGATGTGAAAGCCTTAGCATTGTCAGACACAATATATTGACACGGACCAAAAGAAGCAAAGATTGAATTTAGACAAGTAATGGTGGACTGAGCGGTAGCCAGCTTAGTCGGAAATAACCAGGAAAATCTTGTAAAACCATCTACACATACAAAGATGAACTTGTTGGCATTTCCCTTCGACTGGGGGAAGGGTCCTACATAATCAATATACAGGCGTTCCATGGGGCGCGAAGTCTGATGAGAAGACAAAAGGCCTACCTTGGTGGACATAGTGGGTTTACTAAGCAAACAAGATTTACAAGCCTTTACTAGTTCACGGATTTCACCGTCCATACCTTTCCAGATTAACCTTTCACGAATCTTCTCACGAGTTTTAAAGATTCCAAGATGCCCCCCTAATGGGGTCTCATGATAGTACTTGAAGATCATAGGTACAAGAACAGCTGCAACGACAACCTTCATCATCTTATCATGCCTCGAAGGGCAACATAGAACACCATTCCTCAGTACATAAGGGAGAACATGTTCCCCAGAAGAAAGGGTTTCCATTATCGGAGCCAGCGTCGGATCTTCACGTTGGTATTTCTCGATATCCCTAAAGAGCATGGGAGCATCTGTTAAGATGGCATTAACATCAGATAGTATGGACTCGGGAGGAGATGAACTATCGACCGGTTCATGGGTCTCGACGTCGTTGGAAAACATACGGCTGAGTCCGTCTGCGACATTTTCAGTACCTCTGATATGCCTGACATCGAATTGGAAGGCAGAAATTCGGATGGCCCAACGGGCTATACGACCAGTACGACGCGGCCTACCTAAGACCCAGCTTAAGGCTTGATTATCTGTCTCCAGGTCGAATTTGACATGTTCCAGATAGAGACGGAACTTTTCTAAGGCAAATAAGACTGCCAAACATTCGAGCTCATAGATGGAATACTTGGCTTCTTGAGCCGACAGAGTCCTAGATGCGTAGGCGATGGGACGCCTCCCTAGTTCAGTCTCTTGAAGAAGGACTGCAGCTACCGCCGACGACGACGCGTCGGTTTGGACGATGAATTTCTTCGAGAAATCGGGCATAGCAAGGACAGGGGCATTACAGAGAGCTAATTTAAGATCTTCGAAAGCGGCTTGTTGAGAAGGTCCCCACTCAAATTTGATGCCTTTCCTACGAAGAAGGTTTAAGGGCGCCGCTCTATTAGCGAAGTTAGGAATAAACTTCCTGAAGAAATTCACCATACCAATGAACCTGGCGATACCTTTGATGTCCTTGGGAGGTTTAAAATCACGGATGGCCTGTGTTCTAGAATGATCGACTGCCACACCATCAGGTGACACAATATGCCCTAGGAATGACATGGAGGGCTTAGCGAAGGCAACCTTGGACAACTTAACAGTTAACCCAGCCTTACGAAGGCGATTGAGAACTTCTCGCAGATGATCTAGATGTTCTTCAAAAGTCTCCGAAAATACGACGACATCATCCAGGTAGTGATACAAGTACTCAAATTTGATGTCGGAGAAGACCCTATCTAGAAGTCTAGTGAGTACAGCTGCTCCCGTGGGGAGCTCGAAAGGCACGCGGTTGTATTCATACAAATTCCAATCCGTGGCAAACGCTGTAAGATGTTTAGACTCTTCGGCAAGGGGAATTTGATTGTAGGCCTGATTCAGGTCCAAGATGGTGAAGAATTTAGCTTTACGAAACCACGAAAAGCAAGAATGAAGGTCAGGAAGGGCACAGATTGTAACACCACCTTCCGATTGAGAGCCCTATAATCAATGACAGGCCTGAAGCCACCTTGGGGTTTCGGGACTAGAAAAATAGGCGAAGAATACGCCGACTTAGAGGGCCTAATAATACCATCCTTCAACATCTGATCGATGATTTCTTTCAGAGCCTTAATTTTAGGTGGAGATAACCTATAAGGTGGAAAACGGACCGGAATCGAATCCGTGACCTCAATTTTGTATTCAATAAGGCCAGTAACACCAAGAGTATCAGAGAACACCTCTGGAAATGACTGACACAACTTACGAATACTATCAGCCTGCTCCTCAGGTAGATGTCTAAGGTCTAATAACATCTCATCCTGGGTAGGCGAAATAGAGGAACATGATACAGAATTACACTTTAACAAGGGGATTTTACAATTGGAAGCAAATTTGAATGTGCACGACTTACTCTGAAGATCGAGCACAAGACCAGTGTGAGAAATGAAGTCAGCTCCCAATATAATGGGGCAAGACAAGTGCTTAGCCACAAACAATTTAATTTTCCAAGTAAACGTAAAAATACGAATTTTGACATTTAAAGAACCTAGAATTTCTAATGGAGATGAATTAGCCGAAACATATTGGACCGAAGAGGAACAATAGTCAGGAAGCTTACAAACAGATTTCAATTTTGAATACCATTCAGCCGAAATAATAGAACAAACACTGCCGGAATCAAATAGAGCTGTAATAGGCTCATTATTTACTTCAATCTTAAGAAAAGGAACAGGTGCGGGGGTATCCGCCGCAATCCTAAGACATTCTTTTGGGCATTCAAAAAATAAATCTGAAGATTGAGTTTTCCCTGAATTTTCGACCTGTTTACCAGGGGCTGAGCCTTGGGAAGCAGAATTAGTCGACTCAGCCGAAGCCGCTAGTCACTTATTATTATTGGCATTGGTGGAAGTTGCACCAGAAGTAGAGCAGGAGGGGGTGCTATTCAAATTTGGGCAATTCTTGGCGATATGTGAGAAAGCCCCACATTTAAAACAGCCTTGTGATGAACCAGCTCCATTCCTTGTCCCACTAGGCTTGATTGATGGGCACTTGTTCCGAAGATGGTCAGGCGACCCGCAAGCATAACATTTACGAGGTGTGACTGGTCGGGGAGGTGGAGGCCGAGGATTACAAAAGGAAGGAGGGGGTTCTTTCGCGATACGCAAGGAATCGGCGTATCTAACTCCTTCCGCTATGACGTCCAATGCTTCGAGTTCAGAGAAGGTTTGCGGGCACGCCGCGAAACACAAATATGACCTATAGGATGGTGAGATACCTTCCACAATAGCTTGTACAATCTGATCCTCAGGGAAGTGAAGAGCAAACACCCTAGTATAGAACTTAATATCTTGGATGAACTCTGCCAAGTTTTCATCCAAGCGCTGTACACGATAATAGTACTTCTGAATAAGGGAGGACCTTGCCCTAGCCGGGATGAAGTTAGCTAGCAAGTGGGCGTGGAAGTCTTCAATAGATGATTGCTCGGCAATGGCTCTTACTATTTTGTCTGAGAGAATACCAATTGCATAGGGATAGATGATTTGCAAAATCTGACATGGGGAAAGAGAAAAAACAAGGGCATGATCCTGAAATTCAACTAAAAACCTTAAGAATGATATAACTTCACTGGTAGTGTTAACAGAAAACTTAGAGATACCTGTGAACAACATTGCTAATGGATGAGGCAAGCTGCTGAACCCAGGTGACATAGTAGGTAAAGGTTTAAGTGGCAAAGAAGTTAATTCAGAACGTACATTATTCAACGAGGTACGGCGTTCAGATTCGTTGTCCAATGGGGCAGAGGTTGTTTGAGCTCCAACGGTTTTCCTATTGACATCTCCCTTAGGAGGCTCTTCCTCGCTACCTACATTCACCGTGGTGGGTTGATCAGTTTTGGGAGGAACTTCCCCAGTTAACAATTGGGTAACCTTACTCGACAATTCAGAAAGATTTTCAAGAACCATACTAGCTTCCTTCCTCTGAACGTCATTCAACTTCAGAGACAACAGATCGTTAACTCTATTAGAAAAATGAAATAACCTGGCTTGCACACGTTTAATTTGATAAGGAGAAGGATCATTCTCTTCAAAAAAACTAACTACAGATGCTAGCTCAGTAGTATTGTCAGTGATCGTGGAAAGAGAGTCGTCAATTTCTTTCTCTTCCAAGGTGGGGATGGATATGGGCAAATCAAGGGACTCTCTAAGCTTATTTGTGTCTACCGCAACCGTGCCTCCAGATTGCACATTTCTGATAGCTAATTCATAGATCAACTCCTCCTTGCGCAAATAGTTAAGATGGAGAACATCGCGAGGGCCGGGCATGATGACAGAACAATTTTGAAAAAATCAAAAATTTCCAGCAACAGAGAAAATTGTTAGAGTTCGGATCAAAGCAATGTTTAGCCGTCAAAAGGGGCTAAATTGAGACCCATTCAACCACGCTCTGCTACCACTTGTTCCGAGGTATCTGTGGAACAGCAGAGGTGAAAGAAGGTGCGGGGGTGAACGGGTCTCAAACTACGAAATTAAAGTTAAGGTAAAATTTAACAAGGTTATATTTTCTTTTCAAAATCAAGAATAAGAAATGACAAATTGGCAGGTACAGAGTAGCAAGGCAACAAAAGTACAATTACAGTATTTACAGGATTTGGGCTTCGAGCCCCGAACTCACAATTCTTGAGGAATTAGCCCAACCTTACCCCAAAAACAAGATACAACAGAGGGGCAGAAAACCCCAATCATGCCCCGGAGCACTGGCTCCCAATTACACAGTAAAGCCTCCTAGAGTCACGCAGAAACAAATTTCAAAAGAGCGAACCGCTCTCTAAGTTTAAGCCAATCAAAGGCCACACCAAACTCCACCTTCAAGTTGTCCTCTAAGGACATAAGCACAGGGGTAAAATACCCAACCTACTGAGGCCTATTAAGTAAGGAAACATGAAAATTACATGGCCTCTAAAATACCAACTTGAGAGGAGGCGTTCTTGCACTCTTAATACATTTTGTTTAAAACCTACTTGGCACTAGGCCGTTAATGCAAGGGCTAATCCCATACTAAAGAGGTGACTTTTAGAAGGAAACGATTTATATTACGTTAAGGAAAAAACGGTTGAGAAAATAAGTTCACCTCAATGCAATATGAGTGGGAGCTCGAGAGGGTTAAGCATTCTCTATCCCAATATGAAGTTAAAACAGAAAGAATTGACACCGAGTGTCTTTACATTTTTAAAGGAAAGTTACATGGAAAAGGCTTCGGACCTGCCCCGAGAGTTAAACTGCTGAGCTAGCAAGAAAAGAAGTTGTGGATGAACTGCTGCCCGAAGAAAGAGGCGCTTCCCGCCCCCTGCTACGTACTTTACACACTGAAAGATGTTACTGAAGTGGCGCAGAGACCCTAAAATCAGCAGTTTATATACTCTCGCGGAAAGTTCGAGGCGTTTCAGGAATGAGAACACCCTTCCACAAGAATTTTATTGGTTAACCAAGAAAACCCCTACACAAAATGAAGAAGAAACACATTATTGGTGGAAAATTAATTCGAGAAATTCGGGATTGGCTAAATTCAAAACAAGGGGAAAGAAAGGGTTAATATTGCCAACTTAAACAATGACTGCAAGAAATTTAACAAAGAACAAACTTATGAATTCAAATTTTCTCAAAAAACATAGTTCTTTCACTTCGCACTAGGGTGCACAATTGTAGTTCTTCAGTAGTGTCCTCTAGAAGAGAATGTTCACACTTCTTACTACAGGCAAAACAAAAATACGTCGAAAACGACCCAGTTCAGAAACTTCAAAATTTCCAAGTAGTGACATCTTCTGAGAAACTTGAAAATTAACACAGTAGATAAAGTTCAGACTTCCTCCAGCAGAGGAGTTTCCACTGGCGCAAAGTTTGAATTAGCGACGTGGAGGTGTACCACCCGGTACACTCTATAAGAAAGGAATAGACACCAGGATACGATGGAGACCTCGTGGGAACAAATGTTCCACACAGAGTTTAGCTTTAGGAATGTTCTTCGCACAAGAGGAGAAATTACTTATGTACTGGTTTTCCCTCAAAGATTCTGAAATGTCCATTGTGATATGTTTGTTTCTCAGATTATGAGGAAGCCTTTGACATATGCAACATTCTAAAGTTATACGTATCCTCAACGAGACTGGAATTGATAATGATATACGTACCTTTTAAAAACTTACACTCGAATCGAACATTTGCCATATGATTTCGTGGAGTTAACAATCGGCAAAAATTGGCATCCAGTCTGGTAACCAAGGAGGGTGCGTTTCGTCTCCAGTACTCTTGAATTTATATTGAGGCAGGCCTTGCTAGATGTGCGCCAGGGAATACTTATTAATGGCAAGCATCACAATATCAGGTACGCAGATGACACTTCTACTTGCCGATTCCTTGGACGCTTTATAACAACTGATGGTTAAAGTCAAAACTTACAGTTTTTAGTAAACAAAAGCTTTTTCGGTGCAATTTCTAAACGGTGCCGAAATTTCATGAAGTGAAATATTTAAATACCTAAGAAGCTATATTAATTGAGATTGGGACCAATCAGTCGAAATTAAAAACTGAATAGAATGGAACGTCTTTGTAACAATCAGTTAAATACTGAAGAGTAACTATTTGAACATCCGCACTAAGCTTTGATTGGTGAGATACTACACCTTCATTATCTTTCTATATGATGTAGAAATAAGGTCAGCGACTGCAGCCACTGCAAGCTACAATAATAAGAAGCCTTTCAGATGTGGGTCTACGAATATCCCGTACAGATCATGTCACACATTATGAACTATTACGGACAGTCAGGAAGGATATAAAAATTACCAAGACTGGTAAGAAAAGAAAACAATATCCGAAACACAAAGAGAAATCCTGAGATCTTAGGTTTACTTCAGATTTTACATAGAGGAACGGTATTTCAGTAGAGGGAGAGAAAGACCTCGAATGAACTCACAAAATTTCTTTTGAGATTTGGCTAAATACTGCAATGACAAACCTTTTCCAAACTGCATTTTTAGTAAAGTGTTACGATCATTACTAATTGTTCAGAATAGGATGAACCTGGGATCAGGAATAAGGCTTCAGCAATCCCAGAAGAAACATTGTACAGGCATCATTAGAGGACGCAATGAATGAAGAAAACCAGACCATGATGATATTTGTTGTTTAAAATGGATCCCAAAAATGTACAGGGATCATTAGAGGATGCAAAGGAATAAAGAGAACCAGATTATAATATTTGTTGTTTATAAGTGGCCTAACAGCTAGATCACTGACGCCAATGTTAGGAGGTGCAATGATATGAACTGAAATGACAAATAAAACTTCAAAATGTATCCGCTGACTAGAATCTAAAATGAATGACGAAAAAATGAACATGAATCCAAAACAATCAGTGGATCAAATTCACAGGGCCTTACTTTCTGAGATGATGTCTGTTGTCCAGAGGGTTCCAGATCCAGGTCACTGGCCGCTCATAACTTGTAATGCAGAACCATGGTGTTCCTCCTATAGTGGTATCAATCACGGGCAACTTAGACCCATCATGATCCTCTCATGGTAGTACTAATCATGGGCAATGCACAATCCCGTGGTGTTCCTCGCATAGTGGTACTACTTCCAGGCAACCTAGACCAATGGCATTTCTTACATAGTGCATACGTGCCAACTCCCCCGATTTAAGAGGAAAACTCCCTACGTTTGGTCCTTCCTCCCTCTCCCTTGATCCCAGAGACTTACTGCCCGATTTTGAGAACAGATTTAGTATCCCTGTAGTTTTTGAAAATCCCAGGATTTTCCTAGTTCTTTAAGTATCTGGAGAGAAGTGATGTTCAGTGGGCACTGGCAAGACATATGCCTGCCGAGTGTAACGTCAAGAGTCGCATCGTTTTGACCAGAAATCAATATAACGCCAAACGCTTACTTAACACACTATTTCATTTAACACATCTACACAAGGCTCCTTCTCAACAATGAATGATAACAGTGCACGTTCCGCATTATTAATAAGTTTACGCGATGAGTGGCTTTCGGTTGAATAGAACGGAGACAGGTAACGTGAGGAGTCGCGTGCGAACGAATCGAGCGGATGGCCAGGTCGTCACTCACTGAATGAGTGGAGAGGGATAACCGTGGTGTGACAGAAGTTTGGACGAGTCCATTGAGGAGAAGGAAGTATAATAAACAGTGTTCGTGGAAGGATTGATCAAAATAAACAGAAATGGTTGATACGACAGGACGCGACCCCTCACGGGTTAAATATGACAGAATCTCTAACGTAATGCCTTTTATTTTATCATTTCCATATAGCAATGCCGACTCTGAGAGTAAATTACCATACATACGAGGACGAAACCTCAATTCAGATCAAAGTTTCCCAAAAAAAAATTCTAGAAAAGTTAAACCTTAAAACCCATTCAACAAGCCAGTGCTTTGAGCATAAATCTAGTTCAGAAATTTATGAAGACGTCAAAGGCAGTTACAGTGAAGAGGCATGTGTTCTAAAGCTCAAATTCATACAGTATTTCAGTATTTATAAAATAAACAATATATTTCAGTATTTACAAGTAAATTAATAGGAGAAATTACTTAATTGAGTAGTATAATGTGTGAAATATTCTTCATCAAAGTGTCGCAACATGTCTGGATATGCCGCAAAAACAAAATCTCCTGATTTTTTACTTTTGAAAGTTGGCACGTCTGCATAGTGGTATTAATAACGGGCAATGCACAATCCCGTAGTGTTCCTTACATAGTGGTACTAATCACAGGCAACCTAGACCCGTAGTGTTCCTCACATAGTGGTACTAATCACAGGCAACCTAGACCCCTGGTGTTCAGCACATAGTGGTACTAATCACAGGCAACCTAGACCCCTGGTGTTCCTCACATAGTAGTACTAATCAGAGGCAACCATGTGCCATGGAATTCCTTATACAATCACCGGCAATACGAACCCATGGTGTTCAGCACATAGTGGTACTAATCACAGGCAACCTAGACCCCTGGTGTTCAGCACATAGTGGTACTAATCACAGGCAACCTAGACCCCTGGTGTTCAGCACATAGTGGTACTAATCACAGGCAACCTAGACCCCTGGTGTTCCTCACATAGTAGTACTAATCAGAGGCAACCATGTGCCATGGAATTCCTTATACAATCACCGGCAATACGAACCCATGGTGTTCAGCACATAGTGGTACTAATCACAGGCAACCTTGACCCATGGCGTTCCTCAAATTGTGGTGCTAATCACAGGCAACATTGACAAATGGTGTTCCTTACATATTGGTGCTAAAGACAGGCAACCTAGACCAATGGTGTTCCTCAAATAGTGGTACAATTCACAGGCAACCTAGACCCATGGTGTTCCTCACATAGTGGTACAATTCACAGGCAACCTTGACCCATGGTGTTCCTCAAATTGTGGTACAATTCATAGGCAACCTAGACCCGTGGTGTTTCTCACAGAGTGGTGCTCATCACAGGCAACATTGACAAATGGTGTTCCTTACATAGTGGTGCTAATGACAGGCAACCTAGACCAATGGTGTTCCTCACATAGTAGTACAATTCACAGGCAACCTAGACCAATGGTGTTCCTCACACAGTGAACTACTTTATTTATTTATTAATACATCCATAACAGGGTATATCCCCAATTACAATGGATGGTACAAAACACATTCAATATATAAATGTTACCTATATGTACAAAATAATATATAAAAATTAAAAAGCCATGATCTCCATGACTAAATTAAGAATAATTTAAACACATTTTCAATAAAACATACAAACACATAAAATATTCAAGTTTAAGAAGATAAAACAAATTAGCAGAGAAAAAAGAAAAATATTCATAAGAATAGCAAATGCACAAACACATATACATTGTCAAAATAATAGTGGCATTACATACGTCATATTTCAGTGCTGAATTAATTTCCTCCAATAAATTATTCACTATAATATAAATAATGTTTTGATATTTTTGAAAATAAAGGAAGTGATAAAGCAAAATTTATTTGTCTCCTGTCTGAAGATCTTCTGTTACATACTTCAAATATTTTTACAACAGGTGAATTTTTATGATGTGAGGTGCTTGAGAAGGGGCAGTAAAATATTTGTCTCAAACTAAGAGTTACCCTCCTGATATTGAAGTTGATTCTTTTAAGAAACTCTTGGTTATCTAATATTCCATTAACTGTCTTGGAAAGAAATATCTCTTGAGATAATATTCTACGTGTACTGAGCTGCATTAAACCAAATTATTTTTTAAAATATAAATGTCGCAAAACTTTTTTTTTTTTAATTTCGTTAATTGTACACATGTACTGAGGAGCCCACACTCCACATGCATATTCAAGTTTACTTCTAACAAGATGACTGAATAAGATTTTTAAAGTATATTCATCCCTAAGTTCCTGATTATTTCTAACGAGGAACTGTAATTGTTTAAATCCATCATTTGTAATTTTGTGAATATGGCTGTTAAATGAAAGTTTTGAATCAAGCATAACACCCAGATCATTTACTAAATTACACCTCTGCAAGATCTCACCATTTATACTGTAGTTATTCACAGTCACATTCTTATTACGATAAAATGTGATCCCCAAACACTTTTTAATATTTAAAAAGCCTTTTTGCAACACACCATTTGTAACAGTTGTTCAGATCGGCTTGCAATTCCATAGCATCATCATACCCGGTAAATTGCTTATAAATCTTTAGGTCGTCAGCAAAGAGTAAGCATTTTGAATATTTTATTACTTTCGGTAAGTCATGTATAAATAATAAAAAGAACAATGGACCAAGGTTTGAGCCCCTGAAGGACTCCAGAATTAAGTTTGAACTGGAATGAAGTATTTTGTGCGTAAGATACAGACTGTTTTCTGTCTAATAGATATGAAGAAATTAAATTCAGAATCTCAGAAGATAAACCAAATAATGGTAATTTACTCAAAAGTATATCATGACCAATTTTGTCAAAAGCGTTTGCAAAATCAGTATAAACTGCATTGATAGGAAGCCCTTCATTCATTGAATCAGAAATATCCTGTATAAAGTTCATAATATTAGTCGTAGTAGAACGCTTGGGATAAAACCCATGCTGAAATTCTGATACGTATGGTTTGATATGATTAAATATTCTAACAGAGTATTTCTTCCAAGAGCTTCGCTAGAGCACATATTATTGAGATAGCTCTGTAGTTCTCAATTTTCTAACTATCACCAGATTTTAGAATTTGAGTTATTTTATTTATTTTCCAAATCTCAGGAAATATTTGCGTCTTCAAGAATTAAATTATATATGGCCCATAGTGGAACCATTAGCACTTCTGCACATCCTTTAATAATTTAAGAAGGTGTGTGATCAATTCCCGCCGATTTAGATGCCTTAAGTTTTGTCACTGCATCTTTGTACTCATCTGCGCGTGGACATATCTGCAAACTGTGAGCATTAATCATTGATACTGACTCAGAAGCTATATATAAAGAAGGCTGGGGTGCATAAACAGTTTGAAAATAACATGCAAACGCGTTGGCTATTCCTTGCGCAGTTACCAAATCGTTTCCACCCTATGTCATACACTGTTTGAACAAACTATTATTTCGCTTACATTTTATGAAACCCCAAATCGTTTTCGGATCATTTTTATATTATTCTGCGACTGTAATATATACAATTTATACGCCCTTGCAATAAGTGTCTTAGACTGTTTTCTTAATTGTTTGTATATGTGAGCACTGTATTAAGAATGCTTCATGTGCTTCCTGTGAATCTCCTTTAATTTCAACATTTTAATTATATCTAATGTAAACCAACAAGGGTACATTCTTTTCTTATTCACTGATTTTCAGAAACTTATTTTGTCTAAAGTTTATTAAGGACTTCATAAAAATAGCTTACTGCATTATTAGGGTCTTCACTCAATAGTAACTGATTCCAGTCATATTTTTGTAACAATACATACAATTCATAAAAATCGGCCTTCTGGAAATTATAGTTGTTGACAGGTAATATTTTGACTCGGTCAATGTTAGCAACCAGTTCAAAATATAAAGCAGGATGATTAGAATCCTCAGGCACAAGGGGGTAATCTCTTCTGAATACATTGATATTTCCTACATAGTTGGGCAGAACTAAATCAAGTGTTTTACCACTAGCATTTTTTACGTTATTTAATGAATTCAGATTGAATAAAGCAATAAAATTAGCCAGAGGGAGGTATTTTGGTCTACAATTAAGTAAATTACAGTTACTATCATTGATGAAAGGTAAGTTAAAATCACCCGTTATAATAACATTATAATGTTGTATGAATTCGATGTTTTCAAGTACAGCAAAAAATTATTATAAGTTTCTAAATCAGAGTTCGGTGGAAAGTAAACAGTTACCACGAGATATACCTTTTCACCTAAAATAAATTTAACACAGACACATTCGATGTTCTCTACATCAAGTTCTCAAGAACAGATTTAAAAGTATTGGCAACAGTTATCAAAACACCACGGCCCTTCTTATGGACACGATTCCGCCGAAAAACATTATATCTTGAACCAAATATTTCTCCATTATATACGTCCTTCTTCAACTATGACTCTGTCACCATGATCACGTCATAATTACTAGCAAGGACACTTGTGTATACGTCACTTATTTTGGACTTCAACCCTCTAACATTCTGATGGTAAAATGATAACAATTTATCCCTTACAGCCATGTATATCATGCCAAATTCTTAACATCATCAATCGTTCTAAGAGTCTATACATAAGTGTCACTTGATTTCTTCCTAAGTTCAATATTTCCTGCATTATTCGCCCACAAATATGCAAAATCTGTCTCCCTTTTTACCTTTCTCGCTTCACTGAAAATAATCCATCTGTTTATAGTGAGATTTTGGTTGACATAGATAGGCCCCCCAGAGGTAAGTCCAATGTCAGCACAGCTCAAGTTACGTTTAATCTGACGCCTCTGGAGAAACATATCCATGTCAAATCTTTTAACAAATTTCACGATAAATCCTGCGTGAGGTTGACTTACTGGCTTTTTTAACCTATGACATGTGTCAATCATATTATCAGTCACAGTAACATCTTATGCCCGACCTACATTTTTCACTAAGGAGATCACATCTTCATTTGGCGTTTCAGGAATCCCATGTATTTCCAGTGTATTACGCCTTCCATATTGGTCCAGATCATCTATTTGTTGCGGTAAGTTTCTGATCTTGTTCTTTAATGCACAGTTCTCTGATTTAAGGCTCTCAATAACTTTCTTACATGATTTCAGTTCTTCTCCATGACTCATAAGTAAAATAAAGTTTTCCTCCAGTTTCTCATGAACCGAGTTCAGTGATTTACCGAGCTCTACCTCAAGATTCTTACACGATTCCTTAACTTCTTTGCTAATTGAAAACAGAAGTCGATATATCTCGCTTACAGTCGATATATTTTCTACAACATTACTGCCCTCCTGATCACTCACATTACTACAGGGAGTTTTCTCACAATTACTGCATAACCACATCTCATCATTGGATCGCAAGTTTTTCCCGTACTCTTCCGCAAAATTTACACATGCACTACGAAATAGATTACTGCATAACTTGCACTGAATTTTTCCATTTACATCCTGACGTGCGACAGCTTTTGAACAATTTCCGCACACACACATTTTACAACAGGAAATACTTGTGCTCTGTACAGATGTTGGCAGTACTCGTTGCAAACGATTCAATACAATACAATTTTACTCCTTGGAAACATTGAGCATTGAAGCTGGTAGTAGTTTGTAACAATCGATACTTCACTTGACGCCACGGAAATGTCAACACTCTATGTTGGTAACAACTTTGTAAACACTGTTATATAGATTGCACTGAATCTCCCTACAGTTTAAAAATTGATTTACAGCACTTGCTACAATTGAAATGTTTTTACGTCAGATTAAACACGAGTACTTACAGTTTGAAATAATTGCATTCTTTTCAGCCAAACATCATATATCCACTATAAAATCTTGAAAGCCTAGAGCACAAGTCACTGCCTGGCTACATCGCAATTACCAACACAAATCACCGGCAAACAAGGCCCATGGTGGTCCACAAAGAGTAGTATGAATCACAGTCAACCAATACGCATGGAATTCCTTATACAATCACGGGCAATGCAGACCCATGGTGTTACTCATATAGTAGTGCAAATCACAGGCAACCTAGACCCGTGGTATTCCTCACATAGTGGTGCTAATCACAAAAAACCTAGACCCATGGTGTTCCTCATATAGTAGTACTAATCACAGGCAACCTAGATCATGATGTTCCTCACATAGAGGTACAAAACACAAGAAACCTAGACCCATGGTGTTCCTCATATAGTAGTACTAATCAAATGCAACCTAGACCCATGGTGTTCCTCATATAGGAGTACTAATCAAATGCAACCTAGACCAATTTGTTCCTCATATAGTATTACCAATCAAATGCAACCTAGACCATGTTGTTCCTCATATAGTAGTACTAATCAAATGCAACCTAGACCCATGGTGTTCCTCATATAGTATTACTAATCACATGCAACCTAGACCATTTTGTTCCTCATATAGTATTACTAATCAAATGCAACCTAGACCATCTTGTTCCTCATATAGTATTACTAATCAAATGCAACCTAGACCCATGGTGTTCCTCATATAGTATTACTAATCACATGCAACCTAGACCCAATTTGTTCCTCATATAGTATTACTAATCACATGCAACCTAGACCCAATTTGTTCCTCATATAGTATTACTAATCACATGCAACCTAGACCCAATTTGTTCCTCATATAGTATTACAAATCACATGCAACCTAGACCCAATTTGATCCTCATATAGTATTACTAATCACATGCAACCTAGACCATGGTGTTCCTCATATAGTAGTACAAATCACATGCAACCTAGACCATGTTGTTCTTCATATAGTATTACTAATCACATGCAACCTAGACCCAATTTGTTCCTCATATAGTATTACTAATCACATGCAACCTAGACCCAATTTGTTCCTCATATAGTATTACTAATCACATGCAACCTAGACCCAATTTGTTCCTCATATAGTATTACTAATCACATGCAACCTAGACCCAATTTGTTCCTCATATAGTATTACTAATCACATGCAACCTAGACCCAATTTGTTCCTCATATAGTATTACTAATCACATGCAACCTAGACCCAATTTGTTCCTCATATAGTATTACTAATCACATGCAACCTAGACCCAATTTGTTCCTCATATAGTATTACTAATCACATGCAACCTAGACCATGTTGTTCTTCATATAGTATTACTAATCACATGCAACCTAGACCCATGGTGTTCCTCATATAGTATTACTAATCACATGCAACCTAGACCCAATTTGTTCCTCATATAGTATTACAAATCACATGCAACCTAGACCCAATTTGATCCTCATATAGTATTACTAATCACATGCAACCTAGACCCATGGTGTTCCTCATAGAGTATTACTAATCACATGCAACCTAGACCATTTTGTTCCTCATATAGTATTACTAATCAAATGCAACCTAGACCATCTTGTTCCTCATATAGTATTACTAATCACATGCAACCTAGACCCATGGTGTTCCTCATATAGTATTACTAATCACATGCAACCTAGACCCAATTTGTTCCTCATATAGTATTACAAATCACATGCAACCTAGACCCAATTTGTTCCTCATATAGTAGTACTAATCACATGCAACCTAGACCATGTTGTTCTTCATATAGTATTACTAATGAAATGCAACCTAGACCCATGGTGTTCCTCATATAGTATTACTAATCAAATGCAACCTAGACCATGGTGTTCTTCATATAGTATTACTAATGAAATGCAACCTAGACCATGGTGTTCCTCATATAGTATTACTAATCAAATGCAACCTAGACCCATGTTGTTCTTCATATAGTATTACTAATGAAATGCAACCTAGACCCATGGTGTTCCTCATATAGTATTACTAATCAAATGCAACCTAGACCATGTTGTTCTTCATATAGTATTACTAATGAAATGCAACCTAGACCCAATTTGTTCCTCATATAGTAGTACTAATCACATGCAACCTAGACCATGTTGTTCTTCATATAGTATTACTAATCAAATGCAACCTAGACCATCTTGTTCCTCATATAGTATTACTAATCAAATGCAACCTAGACCCATGGTGTTCCTCATATAGTATTACTAATCAAATGCAACCTAGACCCATGGTGTTCCTCATATAGTATTACTAATCACATGCAACCTAGACCCAATTTGTTCCTCATATAGTATTACAAATCACATGCAACCTAGACCCAATTTGATCCTCATATAGTATTACTAATCACATGCAACCTAGACCCATGGTGTTCCTCATATAGTATTACTAATCACATGCAACCTAGACCATGTTGTTCCTCATATAGTAGTACTAATCACATGCAACCTAGACCATCTTGTTCCTCATATAGTATTACTAATCAAATGCAACCTAGACCCATGGTGTTCCTCATATAGTATTACTAATCACATGCAACCTAGACCCAATTTGTTCCTCATATAGTATTACAAATCACATGCAACCTAGACCCAATTTGTTCCTCATATAGTAGTACTAATCACATGCAACCTAGACCATGTTGTTCTTCATATAGTAGTACTAATCAAATGCAACCTAGACCCATGGTGTTCCTCATATAGTAGTACTAATCAAATGCAACCTAGACCCATGGTGTTCCTCATATAGTATTACTAATCAAATGCAACCTAGACCCATGGTGTTCCTCATATAGTATTACTAATCACATGCAAACTAGACCCAATTTGATCCTCATATTGAACCCTTGAACTTACCATTCCATCGTTGGTCGGCCACGGCTGCTACAGTAGAACAATTTAGAACTCTTAAATCATAGGTCGTTGCGGGAATAAATTCGGTCACGATCTTAACCAAACGATGGGGTTCAGAAGAAAGCCTAACTACTTGAAATGAGGAGCAAAAATGTGCTTACTAACTTTTATTAAACTGAAATAGCACGATAACATAATTAATTTAATAGGCATTCTTGCGGGAAAAAAATATAAATTATTGGTTTTGAATGTTCCAAACACAGTCACATTACATAACGCCAATTTGTTTCTTACAAAGCCGAAGAGTTTCTTCGGAGAAGCTAATATGTTAGTGGACAGCGAAACTGAAAAACTAAAAAAGGAAAGACCTGAAAACCGGGCACCTATTATTCCAAACGAGAACTGAGAGTTAATCCACACGATCCGTGGAAAATCTGACTTTCAACAAGTAGAACGCCTGATTTTCTCTCAATTAAGGTTATCCAACAGTCAAATACCCTTCACGGATACGGAACATCCGCCGAATGGACCCTTAATCGAACCAAACTGACTATCAGTTGCTTTGGATAGGTTGCGAAATATTATGGGAAAGCATGGTGTTCACTACAAGTTAACAGCATAATTCACAATTGAAATAAAATTCCACCATGTATTTGTCATTCATGACACCCTTAAGTGATAAGATAATCCCGATGCTAACTGTGCATCACCCCAAACAGCTGTTCGGAAGGAACCAACAACAACAGGATCCGGGAGGATCTTACGTTAGATCGTTCTAAAGGAACAAAACTGCGAAATGCAGGAAACAATTACTAATCATGCATTTAGAAGAAATGCCAAACACTGAAGTTAATCAAAAAGTGAAAAGTCACTTGAAAATATTATTATTGAACCGATTTTCAGGTTAGAAATAGGTTTATTATGCTTAATAAATTTACCAGTCCACGCTACAATTTACTACAATTTTAAGGAATTCTTTCCTTTGAAAACAATGCTACCAGTACAGATCTCTCTATTTACTGTCTGTCCCAACACACTACTTATAAAGTGATTACTTACTTACGTTAACTATGAATAAGAATGAAAATATGACAAGATAAAAATAAAATAAAATACTGGCTGACGAATCGAAACCGCATTCGTAACTCAAGTCTCACACTAATACACTGAGTGTCAATATGCACACTATCAAACGAGAACGGACGTCAATACGAGAAAACAATAAAGTCCGTAAAAATAAATTAACATCTCGAAGTCATTAACGCTTAACACGCACGAAGAATTACAGTAAAAATATTTCATCTATATCGAGCCGATATCCAACACTTGGACAGCCCTCATTTGTCAACAGCAGTCCCGTTATCTCAAGGAGAGCTTCGCACAGACCCTCTACAATAAATCATATCGTACTGTAACTGCTACCTTCCACCAGGTCGCTTCAAGAAACAAAACAAAAGAAGAACATCTAAGCTGAGACTTGAGTGTGTACAGCTACCATCTCAGACCTATCGTCGGGCTCACTTGAAATCTGTACACCCTAACCCTAATCATTATGTACATGATGCCTTCCAAATTCTATCGTCGGGCGTGACCTAGGACGTCTCATCATCAGTGACTCCAGGAATAACACGTGACGTCCTAAATCTATCGTCGGGCGTCAAGGTGGGTCGTACTACGTCTCCCTTAACATATCAGGCGAACAGCAATTTCGAACAAACTCTGATATTCAACACTAAATTTGGTCAGACAAATACCACACGACGGAACCAACGTCTCTATTATCAAAGGAATGCAAGTCGAAATACAGTAAATATCTACCTCTCGAAAAATACAGTAAGTGTCTACCTCATTATAATATGTGAATTCAAAAATAAATAGACGTGACGAACGATTCTCCACCTCGAACACAATCTCAGCCTGTGCACTGAAGTGTTAGGAAAGCAAACGAAAATTCCCAACACACGTTTACCCTTTTAGTGGATGCCTTCAAAATAATAATCATCACCACCGCATTCGAAATTCTCAAATCGCCTATCATCAATTCCAACCATCTTATCAATGACCTCTCCAGTGAACAAATTCAATATAACCCAACCGTGTGTCCAAAGTGCTCTTCGATCCTGGAGATCGCACATTTTCTTAACAAAAGTCACTGGATGTTACTACCCAGACTTAACATTTACTAGAGTCGTTTTCACTTGGAATCGTTCTATAAATTTACAAGGCTTCACACCCTAGTCGTCTCAAATTCGGATTGATTGCGGAAAACAATACAGCCTGTCTTAACACAGCCTGTTCCCTAAATACTTCCTCTACAAAATACAGCTTATCTCAACACACTTTCTCATCGCTTTATTCCAGCGGTACCACTTCTCTCTCATCTCCACGTACATATAAATCCATCGCTCTCAATCCCTTTTCCTTCACGACCCTTTTTCATACTTCGATCCCCTGGTGAAAACGACAACCATTATTAAACACATCTCTTACTTTACTATTATTACAACTTTCGAACCTCGAGAGTCCAAGAGCACACATCGACCTTTCGCAACACTGGTATCCACGATGTCTCAAAATTTTCTTCCCATTAATAACTGTGACTCTAACAAAATTTATTGACATTATCTAAATATGCTTACGATCCTTGTAAATATAACTGGTTAAATGCAATTTAACAGAGAAGAATTTCCTTATCCCGCGGTAAACATTATTATTATTATTATTATTATTATTATTATTATTATTATTATTATTATTATTATTATTATCGACCAACATTTCTGAATGCAACTGACACCTGAAATTACGATATTCGCCACGACAAATTTACACTTATAACGTTCACAAATCCGCACTTTGAATGATATCTCATCTCAACACAAAATTTTAAGCGTCGCATTTTACCGTTCTTGACATGAATTTTACACACTGAAATTTTCACACGCTGACCAAAATTTACAACGCCTCTCGCCTGATAATTACGAATATCAACCCGACAAGCATCGGGAAACGTTGGTTAGGACAGACAGTAACTAACTAACTACAACATAATATAAATTAGACAGACCTGCACAATGGTGACATTCTCAGCATTCTGGTTACATCCTCACCAGCACCTCGTACTTAGCCACTCATTTTCACAGATAACATTTTCATTTTCAAAATATCACTCATCCAAACACTACCCTTCACACACACGAGATTAAAATTACCATATAAATAATGCACTTTCTCTGTAACTTGCACCACGAACTTCCCTCGTCCTGCAGTCGACTACAACTGTCTGATGCGTTTCCCAGAGTGGTTTCTCTCTCCGTTGTTTCAATAAGAACAGGTGTTCAACCGATAAAGGGAGCAGAACTCCTCTGCGTAGCTTCCCCCAAACCCTCTTCACTTACAAGAGTACATGAAATGATAAAATATAAAATCTGCTGTGTATATTTCAACCAGCCTACACCTTCCTATTTCGTCTGCAAACGTTCAGAACTTCTCCAATCACTTTCTCTCTTTAACCAATTATATGGACCTTAGCCACGAACATGTATTTAATTATTGTCGGTCAATCTGGCGCGAATTTCCCAAGATGACGGGCACAAGCTCCCGCGGCTCCAAGTTCCAGATCGACACTGCAAAATCTACGGTGGGGGGTTTCTTTTATAATTTCCGGAAGGACGCTATCCCCTCTATGAGGCTTGGTTGTGTAATCTGCCAATTTTGCTTCTAATAAACCGATTTTAATAAGACTTGTCCCAGAACTCCGGACAGACTTGCACTTATGTTCGATGTTAATTTTATAATTTTTCTACACTCACAACAGGAGAAATAAATTGTTTATGCCCGTGCGTTTCGCGCGTTTTCTTCTGCCCATGACCTTGGCACGTGTAGCTGGTTCGCTGATCTCACGCTAACATGCACTTGGGCTTAACTGCATTTAAAGTTTTCCGTGGTGTCACTAACTTCACAGAGGGTGTATGAATAATTTTGCTTAGTTATTTCTTCATTTACTATATTATCAAAATCCCTCGTTGTGCAGAATTCCACGACTTTAAAGAATTGTCGGGCACTCGAGTCCCACCGAGGTGTCCCGGCAATTCACGAGCTCGCCGTGAGGAAGAACCTTACCACGCGACATCGGGGCTCGTAGGAGCGCAAAAATGGCTGCCCTCAAACATACAGTAGTTTCTGAATACCAAATAAATATTTGAGAAAAATGAAAATTTTTCTCACCGTAGAATTATGGGTTCAATATAGTATTACTAATCACATGCAACCTAGACCCAATTTGTTCCTCATATAGTATTACTAATCACATGCAACCTAGACCCAATTTGTTCCTCATATAGTATTACTAATCACATGCAAACTAGACCCAATTTGATCCTCATATAGTATTACTAATCACATGCAACCTAGACCCAATTTGTTCCTCATATAGTATTACTAATCACATGCAAACTAGACCCAATTTGTTCCTCATATAGTATTACTAATCACATGCAACCTATACCACGTATTTCCTCGCAGGGTGGTACTAATCGTAAGTAACGCCAAACCATGTTGTTCCTCGCAGGGTGGTACTAATCGTAAGTAACGCCAAACCATGTTGTTCCTCGCAGGGTGGTACTAATCGTAAGTAACGTCAAACCATGTTGTTCCTCGCAGGGTGGTACTAATCGTAAGTAACATCAACACATGGTGTTGCTCTCAGGGTGGTACTAATCGTAAGTAACGCCAAACCATGTTGTTCCTCGCAGGGTGGTACTAATCGTAAGTAACGCCAAACCATGTTGTTCCTCGCAGGGTGGTACTAATCGTAAGTAACATCAACACATGGTGTTGCTCTCAGGGTGGTACTAATCGTAAGTAACGCCAAACCATGTTGTTCCTCGCAGGGTGGTACTAATCGTAAGTAAAGTCAACCCATGTTGTTCCTCGCAGGGTGGTACTAATCGTAAGTAACGTCAACCCATGGTGTTCTTCGCAGGGTGGTACTAATCGTAAGTAACGTCAACCCATGGTGTTCCTCACAAGGTGGTACTAATCGTAAGTAACGTCAACCCATGGTGTTCCTCACAAGGTGGTACTAATCGTAAGTAACGTCAACCCATGGTGTTCCTCACAAGGTGGTACTAATCGTAAGTAACGCCAAACCATGTTGTTCCTCGCAGGGTGGTACTAATCGTAAGTAACGCCAACCCATGTTGTTCCTCTCAGGGTGGTACTAATCGTAAGTAACGTCAACCCATGGTGTTCCTCACAAGGTGGTACTAATCGTAAGTAACGTCAACCCATTGTGTTCCTCGCAGGGTGGCACTAATCGTAAGTAACGTCAACCCATGGTGTTCTTCGCAGGGTGGTACTAATCGTAAGTAACGTCAACCCATGGTGTTCCTCGCAGGGTGGTACTAATCGTAAGTAACGTCAACCCATGTTGTTCCTCGCAGGGTGGTACTAATCGTAAGTAACGTCAACCCATGGTGTTCTTCGCAGGGTGGTACTAATCGTAAGTAACGTCAACCCATGGTGTTCCTCGCAGGGTGGTACTAATCGTAAGTAACGCCAACCCATGTTGTTCCTCACAAGGTGGTACTAATCGTAAGTAACGTCAACCCATGGTGTTCCTCGCAGGGTGGTACTAATCGTAAGTAACGCCAACCCATGTTGTTCCTCACAAGGTGGTACTAATCGTAACGTCAACCCATGGTGTTCCTCGCAAGGTGGTACTAATCGTAAGTAACGTCAACCCATGGTGTTCCTCACAAGGTGGTACTAATCGTAAGTAACGTCAACCCATGGTGTTCCTCGCAGGGTGGTACTAATCGTAAGTAACGTCAACCCATGGTGTTCCTCACAAGGTGGTACTAATCGTAAGTAACGTCAACCCATGGTGTTCCTCGCAGGGTGGTACTAATCGTAAGTAACGCCAACCCATGTTGTTCCTCACAAGGTGGTACTAATCGTAACGTCAACCCATGGTGTTCCTCGCAAGGTGGTACTAATCGTAAGTAACGTCAACCCATGGTGTTCCTCACAAGGTGGTACTAATCGTAAGTAACGTCAACCCATGGTGTTCCTCGCAGGGTGGTACTAATCGTAAGTAACGTCAACCCATGGTGTTCCTCACAAGGTGGTACTAATCGTAAGTAACGTCAACCCATGGTGTTCCTCGCAGGGTGGTACTAATCGTAAGTAACGCCAACCCATGTTGTTCCTCACAAGGTGGTACTAATCGTAAGTAACGTCAACCCATGGTGTTCCTCGCAGAGTGGTACTAATCGTAAGTAACGCCAACCCATGTTGTTCCTCACAAGGTGGTACTAATCGTAAGTAACGTCAACCCATGGTGTTCCTCGCAGGGTGGTACTAATCGTAAGTAACGCCAACCCATGTTGTTCCTCACAAGGTGGTACTAATCGTAACGTCAACCCATGGTGTTCCTCGCAAGGTGGTACTAATCGTAAGTAACGTCAACCCATGGTGTTCCTCACAAGGTGGTACTAATCGTAAGTAACGTCAACCCATGGTGTTCCTCGCAAGGTGGTACTAATCGTAAGTAACGCCAACCCATGTTGTTCCTCGCAGAGTGGTACTAATCGTAAGTAACGTCAACCCATGGTGTTCCTCGCAAGGTGGTACTAATCGTAAGTAACGCCAACCCATGTTGTTCCTCGCAGAGTGGTACTAATCGTAAGTAACGTCAACCCATGTTGTTCCTCGCAGAGTGGTACTAATCGTAAGTAACGCCAACCCATGTTGTTCCTCGCAGAGTGGTACTAATCGTAAGTAACGCCAACCCATGTTGTTCCTCACAAGGTGGTACTAATCGTAACGTCAACCCATGGTGTTCCTCGCAAGGTGGTACTAATCGTAAGTAACGTCAACCCATGGTGTTCCTCACAAGGTGGTACTAATCGTAAGTAACGTCAACCCATGGTGTTCCTCGCAAGGTGGTACTAATCGTAAGTAACGCCAACCCATGTTGTTCCTCGCAGAGTGGTACTAATCGTAAGTAACGCCAACCCATGTTGTTCCTCGCAGGGTGGTACTAATCGTAAGTAACGCCAACCCATGTTGTTCCTCGCAGAGTGGTACTAATCGTAAGTAACGTCAACCCATGGTGTTCCTCACAAGGTGGTACTAATCGTAAGTAACGCCAACCCATGTTGTTCCTCGCAGAGTGGTACTAATCGTAAGTAACGCCAACCCATGTTGTTCCTCGCAGAGTGGTACTAATCGTAAGTAACGTCAACCCATGGTGTTCCTCGCAGAGTGGTACTAATCGTAAGTAACGTCAACCCATGGTGTTCCTCGCAGAGTGGTACTAATCGTAAGTAACGCCAACCCATGGTGTTCCTCGCAGGGTGGTACTAATCGTAAGTAACGCCAACCCATGTTGTTCCTCGCAGAGTGGTACTAATCGTAAGTAACGTCAAACCATGGTGTTCCTCGCAGAGTGGTACTAATCGTAAGTAACGTCAAACCATGGTGTTCCTCGCAGGGTGGTACTAATCGTAAGTAACGTCAACCCATGGTGTTCCTCTCAGAGTGGTACTAATCGTAAGTAACGTCAAACCATGGTGTTCCTCGCAGGGTGGTACTAATCGTAAGTAACGTCAACCCATGCTGTTCCTCTCAGAGTGGTACTAATCGTAAGGAACGTCAACCCATGGTGTTCCTCTCAGGGTGGTACTAATCGTAAGTAACGCCAACCCATGGTGTTCCTCACAAGGTGGTACTAATCGTAAGTAACGTCAACCCATGCTGTTCCTCTCAGAGTGGTACTAATCGTAAGGAACGTCAACCCATGGTGTTCCTCACAAGGTGGTACTAATCGTAAGTAACGCCAACCCATGTTGTTCCTCGCAGGGTGGTACTAATCGTAAGTAACGCCAACCCATGTTGTTCCTCTCAGGGTGGTACTAATCGTAAGTAACGTCAACCCATGGTGTTCCTCACAGGGTGGTACTAATCGTAAGTAACGTCAACCCATGGTGTTCCTCGCAGGGTGGTACTAATCGTAAGTAACGTCAACCCATGGTGTTCCTCACAAGGTGGTACTAATCGTAAGTAACGCCAACCCATGTTGTTCCTCGCAGGGTGGTACTAATCGTAAGTAACATCAACACATGGTGTTGCTCTCAGGGTGGTACTAATCGTAAGTAACGTCAAACCATGGTGTTCCTCGCAGGGTGGTACTAATCGTAAGTAACGTCAACCCATGCTGTTCCTCTCAGAGTGGTACTAATCGTAAGGAACGTCAACCCATGGTGTTCCTCGCAGGGTGGTACTAATCGTAAGTAACGCCAACCCATGTTGTTCCTCGCAGGGTGGTACTAATCGTAAGTAACGCCAACCCATGTTGTTCCTCTCAGGGTGGTACTAATCGTAAGTAACGTCAACCCATGGTGTTCCTCACAGGGTGGTACTAATCGTAACGTCAACCCATAGTGTTCCTCGCAGGGTGGTACTAATCGTAAGTAACGTCAACCCATGGTGTTCCTCACAAGGTGGTACTAATCGTAAGTAACGCCAACCCATGTTGTTCCTCGCAGGGTGGTACTAATCGTAAGTAACATCAACACATGGTGTTGCTCTCAGGGTGGTACTAATCGTAAGTAGCGTCAACCCATGGTGTTCCTCGCAGGGTGGTACTAATCGTAAGTAGCGTCAACCCATGTTGTTCCTCGCAGGGTGGTACTAATCGTAAGTAGCGTCAACCCATGGTGTTGCTCTCAGGGTGGTACTAATCGTAAGTAGCGTCAACCCATGGTGTTCCTCGCAGGGTGGTACTAATTGTAAGTAGCGTCAACCCATGTTGTTCCTCGCAGGGTGGTACTAATCGTATGTAACGCTAACCCATGGTGTTCCTCACATAATGGTACTAAGTGGTCCCATGGTTCTAAAGCCATCATCACTTGGTCGCTCCTTTTAGTCGTCTCTTATGACAGGCAGGGGATACGGTAAGTATTTTTTGTCTGCATCTTCCACCCACAGAGGATCAGAAAAGGAGACATTTCTGATTAGGCTGGTGGCAAGCAATATGATAAAAGGTCCATATAGAATATTAAGGCATTGACAGTTAACAAATACAATAGATATAACAAATTCTGAAGCTTTTCTTTGAATGCTCTTACCCCTCGAATTAAAGTTCTCTGTGTTGTCTACTACTCGTATTTGAACGCACTGACATACTTATTTTAATTAACTGATCATGCGCATTTATACCATTTCTTCATCCATAAGATACGGTTTTACGCTACTAAGATTTATACATTTAATCCACAACATGCTGAATTTTAGTCACACCCTTCTTTGATGTGATGAAATGCAGCACCCAGAAGAACCATTTGTGTGTGTTGCAATGGTGTGAAACACCCTAAAACACTCCGGAAAATATAAACCCATAGAATACTTTCAGAGTCCTATCTCATTACACTTTTCTTGCTTGTCTTGATTTCAACATAATCAGGGCATGGTTTACGGCTATAAGCCTTGTAAAATTTTCCCAGTGTACTCATACAGGGCCAGTTAGAATTTTTCTGTGATTAACTGATCGGCAATAATGTTTCTTTCAGTAGCTGCTTCATCCCATAAAGGGTTTGAATCACATGTTGAGAAATGTGTAGACGGGAGGGATCTGGAGGGAGGGTCCTGTTTATGAAGGGTTTTATTCCAGAATTTCATATAAAATCATTTTCGGATGGTTTATAATCTGCTTTATTCCATTCCCAGCTATCTTCCTTTTTTTTTTGTAGGCAGGATGGATTTCAGTATCATCGTCACTTTCAAATGCGCCATCACTCACGTGAAATATTTTGTTATGCTGCTATAATTTTCACTGCTAGTAAATAACATTGATTTATTTCAAAAAACTACATCACTGATCAATTCACTCTGACTATCCCATAATATATGATCAATTTTATTCCTTGTAATACAATGTTTACTACGGCCGGCCATTTCTACCTGTTCAAGAGAGAGAGAGAGAGAGAGAGAGAGAGAGAGAGAGAGAGAGAGAGAGAGAGAGAGAGAGAGAGGGCAGATGCTCAACTTACAGACAGTATACTGCATGTCACGCCATCTGTGGACACAACGCTTGAACTAGTTTCAGAAAGCGCCTGCCAGGCGTCTGTGTATGAATGGTCACTGCAGGCGCGGCCGCCTGGTAGGCAGCAAAGTATGCCAATGAGTTAAATACGAATTTCTATCTTATTTGACCTGCATTCATCTTTCACGACTTGGGAGATAGCACTTGCTTTTAAATGATATAGTTAAGCTGTACACGTGTACAGAAAGCTGTAGTGGAGCAAATAAAAGCAATATGTGCAATTATAGAAAATGATTTTACACTAGCAAATGTACCCGTGCATCGCTACGGTATTCTACAATGTATACGGATATCGAAGTAAATTGCTGTACATGAAGTGAATAAGAATTTTTTAATTGCATGTCTCTTGGCGTTATCCCAGAAAAAAACATAGGGAAGTCCGCACATGTTGTTTCCAATGTAAAGTGCGAGTTGCAGGGTTGTGATGATAAAGACAGGTCCACTTGTCTGCCGCAAATCACTATGCGTAACGTCAGTCACATTTTGATGGGTAAATTTGTTTATAATTGGGAGTACCTATACCTAATGATGAAGAGAATCAGGTAAAAGAGGTTTTCTTTAATGCACGCTCCCTTGCGTTCAGCTAGTCAAATCAAGAAGGTAATTATACATTACAACGGTACACAGGCGCTGGAGAAGGACCCCATTATTATTGCTAGTTAAAGTCGATGTGGGGAGTACTGATTAAAACAGCAGACGCCCTCCTGCTGACAGTCACTATTGATTTGTAAAGTATTAATTACAATGTAAGACACACCTCCTTCTAGATCGCTATAAATCGACTTAATAAATGTACATCGACATACGGAAGTATATGCATGTTAACCTTCATCTACAGAATGACTGCTGCTAAACGGTGCATTCATATTGAAAAACGGATTGCATGAAAAGATGCCACTGGCCTCATTTAGCGACCTAAATGGCTGGCCCTATGATATTTCCTCGTATCTCATCTATTTAAAGGCAAGATTATTTTAGAAACTTTGAATAGGGTGAAATTTGTGTAAGGTTTTCACACAGTAAATTACTTTTTAGATACTTATGCGACAGCTTCCAACATAGAATTTGGCTGGGTGGGCCAATATTCGTGTAGAATTTGATGATCCCATATTTCCTATAAGTGAATCAAACTATCAATTATACGTGTACAAAGTGCAAAATTTAGGTAAATCCAGAGATAGAGCCAAATTTAACATAAGGGATAGAGGTACAAAAAAAAGTCATAGAATCAAAGTTGTAGATCACTCCAAATTGAACAGATATTGTGCCATCCGTTTTGTGATACGACTTACCGTTCAGCCACCAAATACCTCGAAAGGAAGGTCTGCACCGTCATTGAAATTGCCTCCAAATTTCGATATTTTCCGGGAGTAAAAAATAAAATGTTTGAACATCTCGTAAATTTTCCGTCGGTTACATGCTAAAAGCTATAATTTTGAAAAATTTCAATTTTCTAACTCGTCTGGGAGATTGTGCTGCCATCTTTATATGGGGAGGGGGTTAAAAATTAGGACTTTCAGGAAACTTTTAAGCCCATGAAACCTATAGATTATCGTTCTGGATAAATATCACCGACTGTGTTCTTATACACATTTGAAACTCCCAGCGTGTCCCTCTCAGAGAATTTTGAGAATTTTAGATTTGTCTAGGGATCCTGAAGTCATCAGGTTGTCTGGTACCAAGTTTTAAGTTTCTAGGGTGCCTAGAATGGTCTCATTAATTCACGTCTGTTTTCATTTTTATGCCCTCATATATATATATATATATATATTACAGTATATATAGATCGCGCCAAACTGACTTCTATTTATTAATATGATTATATTTCACCCGCTTCCGTAGTGGTTCTAGGGGACGTCTTACTCACACAGTATGTTTTCCAGGTAGTAAGTCATACTTGAAAGTCATAAAGGAACATACACACGACTATTACCTTGGGCATTCTTGACAATTTATTTTTTCACCCTTTCTCACCCTCTATGCCAAAGGGGCCTGAAGTTGGACTTTAAAAATCCGGAATGTTACTATTCACTTCAGCGACCCGGAAAACTATGGATTAGGCAGTATATTCGATTATTATTATGTCTCAATCCCCCCTACCCCCTAAAAGGGGTTAAACTTTGGGTTTTAAATAATCGGGAGTGTTACTATTCATCTCAGCGACCCCTAAAACTATGGATTTGACACTACATTCGATGATTTGTGTATTCAGCCCCCTCGCCCCTCGCCCCACGCCCCTAATGTTTTCTGGGGTGTATCACCCCCGCGTGGTTTGTCTCCTGATACTAAAATTCCGGAGTGTCACTATTCACCTCAGCGACCCCGAAGACTACGTATTCGACAGTATTTTCTATTATATCTATATATCACTCCCCCATCACCCCCTCCCCAACGAAGAGGGCTGAACTTGCACATTAAAATATTTCGGAGTGTTGCTATTCATTTCAGCGAGCCCGAAAAGTATTGATTCGACACCACTTTCGATGATATTTATATCTCACGCCCTCACCCCGTCCCCTGCCCCTAAGCGTTCCTGGGGTGTCCTACCCCCACGTGGTTTGTCTCCTGATACTAAAAATCTGAAGTGTAGAATTCACCTCGGCGACCCCGAAAACTATGTATTCGACACTATTTTCGATTAACTATATATATCACTCCCCCCTTGCCCCCCACCCCAAAGGGGGATTAACTTAGACTTATAAAATATCGGGAGTCTCACTATTCATCTCAGTGACCCCGACAACAATGGATTCGACACTCTTTTCGATTATTTCTATATATCACTCTCCCATCGCCCCCTAGCACGAAGGGGGCTGAACTTGGACTTAAAAAAATTCCGGAGTGTGACTATTCACCTCAGCGACCACGAAAAGTATGGATTCAACACTACTTTTGATGATTTTTGTATCTCAGCCCCCTTGCCCCGCCTGCCCCTAAGGTTTCTTGGGATGTAATACCCCCACGTGGTTTGTCTCCTGATACAAAAAATCCGAACTGTACAATTCACCTCGACGACCCCGAAAACTGTGGATTCGACACTATTTTCGATTATTTTTATATATTATCCCCCATCGCCCCCCACCCCAAAGGGGGCTGAATTTGGACTTTCAAAAATCCGGAGTGTCACTATTCATCTCAGCGACCACGAAAAGTATGGATTCGACACTATTTTCGTTTAATTTTATATATCACTCTCCCATCGCCCCCCACCCCAAAGGGGGCTGAATTTGGACTTTTAAAAATCCGGAGTGTCACTATTAATCTCAGCGACCACGAAAAGTATGGATTCGACACTATTTTCGTTAATTTATAGATCTGACACCCCTTCCCCCGCCCCTAAGGTTTCCTGAGCTGTCTTACCCCCAGTGTTTTGTCTCATGATACTAAAACTCCGGAGTGTACAATTCACCTCGACGACCCCGTAAACTATGTATTCGACACTATTTTCGTTTAATTTTATATATCACTCCCCCCTCGCCCCCACCCCAATGAGGGCTGAACTTGAACTTTAAAAAATCCGGAGTGTCACTATTCATCTCAGCGACTCCGAAAAGTGTGGATTCGACACCATTTTCGTTAATTTGTATATCTGACCCCCTCCGCCCCTAAGGGTTCCTGTGCTGTCTTACCCCCACGTGGTTTATCTCCTGATACTAAAAATCCGAAGTGTACAATTCACCTCGGCGACCCCGAAAACTATGTACTCGACACTATTTTCGTGTAATTTTATGTATCACTCCCCCTCCCCCCACCCTAAGGTTTCCTGGGCTGTCTTACCCCCACGTGGTTTGTCTCCTGATACTAAAAATCCTGAGCGTACAATTCACCTCGACGACCCCGAAAACTATGGATTCAACACTATTTTCGATTATATTTTACCTGCCCCCCCCCCAACCACCCCACCCTAAGGGGGCTAGAGGTGGCTTACCGCCACAGTGCTCATCTCCAGATAGCAGATAATAAGTGTTCAAAATTTGATTGAAATTGCCCAGTGGTTTAGGAGGAGATGTGTCATTTACACACATACATACATCCATTTTTATGTATAGTAAGACTGACTTGAGGATGGATTATTTACTGTGCGTTAGTGACTTGTGAATCCATTTATTGAGTCTTATTTTCGAGAATACATGTTGCTGAACGTAATTTCTTCAAGTGGAGCACGTGTTAATTGATAGACGTGGAGTTGAGTAATAATAATGTCGTGACTCATAAACCATGAAGGTGAATGCTTATATTTGACCTGTTCTATATGCGTTTCTGTAGTCGACAATTTCTTCAGACATCAACCGCCGATGTTATCATGAACAACGTTGTTAATTTCATCTTTTTTAATTAAGTGATTATCCAGACTTCATCACATTCCTGAGGGACGTAAAGTATTTTTTCTTTGCCCGGTACCGTCATCGAGAAATTTCAAATATTAGGATTAAAAATCAAAGATTAATATTCAAAGGCTAGAATTCGTTGCAAATAGTGTAAATAATTCTCGTGTGCCTTAGTGTGAATGCTGTGTGTGTGACTGATATTATTTCAGTGCTTTGTGATATTTTCTTTGACCATGATTTTGACCTGACCACGTGTTCGTTACGTTGAGACCTGATTGTCAGCGTCGTTGTTTGTGTTGGCATAATTTTTTGAAATTTAAACCTTTAGTGAATTGTATTTGGTATTTAAGTATAGAAAGGTTCAGAGTATCACATGGTAATGTATAAGGAAGGATCATTTCCGTGGACTCGGTTCACCAGTTAATTTTGTAAAGCCTACAACGTTAAAATTTTCCTTAGAAGTGTCAAGTATTAAAGATTGACTTCACGTTTGTCAGACGATATATTAGAGGAAGATTAAGAGGAATAATTATTGTACATGCACAATGGTGCAAAACTTAAGTCCAATGGAGTAATTTTTTAGTAATATTTTGATAAGATTTTGGTTTAATTAATTTTCAGTTTAATTGACATAACGCTTAATTCAGCACACATTAAAGAAGGAAGTATTTACTTGAGATAAATGTTGAAATGAATAAATCTGGTAATTTAACGTTCAAGATAAATAGGAATCACACAATTTTCACTTTTTTAACTTATAAAGAATAATATCATTATTGAGAGGAGGTCCTCCCACAAAAAGTGTGTATATTTCCAGAATAATGTCGACCGAGAATAATGGAGATTATGTGCAGTTAAAAGGAACTAGCGGGGAAGAAAATTAATTTTCTCATCAAGATTGTTAATTAAATTTGTTATTGTGAAATGTGTTAGTTTATAATAAATGTCGGAACCTGATGTTTTATATTTTTGTGTTATTGTCGCTATTCCTTGTCTCTTACCCTGCCTTCGAAAATAAGTAAATCCAGACAACGAACGGTCCACCCTCGGGAATCTCGTTCTCCGGCTGAGCTATGCCCGGTAAGAAGGGGGCAATACTAATCTCTGGGACCCGCACCATCCCGTGGTGTTCCTCGCATAGTTGGTACTAATGAGAGGTAAAAGCAAGACCCGCGGTGTTCCTCGCAACACAAACCCATGGTGTTCCTCACATCGTTGTACATATCTCAGGGACCCGATCTATCTCGTGGTGTTCTACACATAGTGGGTACTAATCACTGGTAAAACTCAGATCGTGATGTTCCTCGGAATGCAAACCAATGGTAATCCTCGTATAGTGGTACTAATCAGAGAGACCCGTAATATCCCGTGGTGTTCCTCGCATACCGATACTAATGACAGGTAAAACCCAATTCCGTGGTGCTCCTCGGAAGTAAACCCATGGTGTTCACCACATAGTGGTACAAATCACAGGACCCCGTACTATCCCGTGGTGTTCCAAACAGAGTTGTACAAATCTGTAGGACCTGTTCTATCCCGTTTTGTTCCTCGAAAGCAAGACCATGGTGTTTCGCACACAGTTGCACAAATCACAGGGTCCCGTACGATACCGTGATGTTCCTCGGAACGCAGACCCATGACGTCCACAAACAGTTGCTGAAACACCCGAGCGAGGTTAGCCTGTTTTTATCTCCCTGAGGTCTTCCAAACGAATCGGGGCAAAGGGTTAGCCTCCGTCAGAGTGGTGGGTACTGTAAACCCATAGTTATCCTCCAACAGAAACATGGTATTATTCAGCATGTGGCACTAATCACAAGGATAATAGAAGTAAACACGTGTAATTTGGTTCAAAATTCAGCATCCCTTGGTCTCGTCCCCCACCCACAGAGGTTTGTGTGATTGGTCCTCGAGAGCTATTTTATTTCCCTCAAGTAGGCCGGCAAATCAGTTAGGACCCACCTACCCGCTACCTGGAACGCAGCACGTGGGAGTGACACCTCTCCCCCTGCTACGACAGCGTAGTAGGTTTGTGATTAATCTGCTGTAATCTGATGTCGTCTATCGCTCCTGGCTTACCGCTCTTACAACTGTCAATGGTTGCCATACAGAAGAGCTGCATAAGATGACTAGACTCTAATTCTTCCGAATGTAACATTTTTAAGTCCGACGGCGAGGTTCACCATTTCCACGAGCTGGCGTGCGATCTGTTTAGCTGTTACATTTGCATGACCCTCTCTAGCTGTTTGGTCATAACTCAGAGGCTTATGAAACCTCCAGGCTTGCTGGCTAGTTATCCTTCGATCAGTCTCCTCAATCACTGCTGTATTAGATACTGCCTTTAAGAACTCATCCCCAGATTAGACTGTATTGGAGCTCAAAAGACCGTTGTCCAGGATATCACGATAAATTCTCAATATTTTCCTAGTTTCTGTATATATTGTGCAGCCTCAAGGAATTGAGGTACGAGAACAATGCTTCACGATATTTACATAATCATCATATGAGTCAGGAAAGGCTCTACTGTATATTCAGAATGTTCTCTTCCAGTAAAATGGTATATTTCCCACAATCAGCCTTCTTAAAATGGTACCTTATTCGAAGAGGATCTCAGATTGTAACGAATTAAAGGTAAGACGTATAGAACTAAGACGAGGCCACAAAACAAGATGCAAATAGAGTATTGTGGGGGTTTATTATATTCACACAGCGTCGCAGACTGAACGCTGAAAGGCATAACAGTATGCAATGAAAATGTATATATGAAAAGGAACTGTGTGCAGTCAGACTGCAGAATATATCTGGCATATAAAAGGAAAATGAGGGATTGCTTGCCCCACTGATTTCGCTGATAACTGAGATGTGTGTTTGCTTACGCAGGTACTGTAAGTTAATATATGGATTATATCCACGCCATCTCCTTTTCGCACTGTTGAATGATGCTAGAAGTATGTTATCATCCTGTAGAATTAGTTCACACGTATCTGCCCGTTCTATCTCAGCCTCTCCACTTTTGTCGGTACCTGGGTAGCCCCATGTTGTATTATGAATGTTGAAATCACCATCCACAAAATTCACATAATGATGCTGGAAGGCTCCACAAACGTAAATACAGTACCTGGTGGGTTATTAATTGAGCTCTACTGCGAGAGTTTCAATGTCATCACGCTGGAGGTTGTTCAACCACTAAACGCATGCCCTTGATATTTGGATAGCGAAGATTCTAGTTTCGGTGAGTTTCCTGAATGCATATTATTAGCGTGTAGAGAAAATTGCGAGGGTATATATTGTGTGGGTTTTTTCAGATTCTTAGAATTAAGTCTATAATAGAAATAAAATAATCAAAATGCAAAATATTATTGTGCAAATTTACACAACCAGTAACTCCACACATACAGAGATCGACGATGAGCAGAAAATGGGAGCTGATAAGTGTTAAAAACTCAGTGTATTCCAGTAACTTCTACAGCGTAGTCCGGTGTATTTTGCTATGTGCAGGGCTGATTTGACTTTGTTTTATTTTAGGGTAAGTTTATCACAGTTTCAACTGATGATTTTTGTGCTGAGAAGACACGATGCGAAATTTACGACGCTTGCGTGTGTTAAAAGTGTCACTTTGTTATAACAGAAATGTGGTTATATTTTTCCTCAGGATGGGACTTTAAATTTATTGCATTTCTCATCGAATTTATTCAGACGTAATGAGGAACATGTTTGCAGTAGAGCAGTGAAATTTAGAGGAATTTTATGTACGTTAATTTGCGAGATTTCATGTCCACATACATCAGTTGTGTATGCAAACTGGAAAGTTTTGGTCAACGTGTAATTTGTAAATGTCAATAATTATAATAATTATTATTCATTTTTTGGCATATGGCTACATAACTATAAACAATGATTATTAAAATAATTATCTCATACTAATAACAATAATTATTCATTCCATCATGCTAGTAAATTGAAGACAGGGGAGAGTTCGATTTTAATCTATATCAGCAGTATAACTAAGGTATTTAGCACTAGAGGTTGCCTCGAGATATTTTCTGGTAAGCTAGTTAATCACAAAATTCACATCAAATGTTTGGCCTTCACAGATGGTCTAGTTATTCTATCCAACAATAGCAATGAATGAATTCGTCCCCAGAAAAACTTCAAACAAATCCAAATCCAAATTTCATATAAGAAAACCCGATACATGTAAGTTTCTAATCGATACTTACACAAACAAAACATGGTAACTAAGTTTGGCAAAATTCCTCAGATAAATAATTTCAAATACTTAGGGAAATCATCGAACGATCTGCATTAAATCATGAGGCAAACGGAGAGAGATTACTAAATTAAAAATAGGCCAAAGAATCACATGGATAAGGTACAACAAAAAATCAATATCCCGGAACACTAAATTAAAATATTACATCACCGTAATTAAGCCTGAAGCATTACACGCATCATACACCTTAACCACTGGAGAAAGATCACTATCTAAAATGATCGAAAAACAAGAAAGAGATGTCCTCAGGGAAATCTTTTGCCCAGTATGCACAGGAGTGTGGATGAATAAGAGGTCTCCGGAATTTTACCAACAGAGAAAATATCAGATACAAATGGAAAAAGGCGATTGAAATTTGATGGCCATATTCAAAGAACGGATGACGAAAGACTCACTAAAAATATATTTGTACCAGTCGTACCGGCATTTACTGGTACAAGTAAACAAGAACAACAGATAGCAAGAAACCTGGAAAAAACTTAAAAGGAAGCTGCAAAATACTTACCCAGGTTCAGAAAACAGGCCCGAAAACAGAGGTGACGAGATCGAGAACCAAAGAAATACACGGTAGTAAATAGTGGAAAACATGAAAGAGAAAAACTGTTGTTTTCTTAAAGGAGATAAATAGCTTAATTACTGCGACCAAAGTTACATTCGGTAATTAAAGAAAACCAATGAGTAAAGATTAAAAGGTGCACCTGATAAAAATCTGGAAATTCATTAATTAGCTAAGTGATAAATTGGTTAACCAAAACTCTCAAATTAATTAACATTTGATAAATTGATTGACCAAATTGAACTAGGTTCAAAGAGTACCTTGAAACGAGGGACGCCCTCTAAACTAAGAAAATTAATTAAAACCTAACAAAACCAAATCAATTACAATAATTATTTGCGTTAATGTCCCTTGACCAATGCTACTGCCCGAAAGAGGGCTACAGTGATTACCTAAACTTCACAAGAGTTTACTTGTATATCAGTAATTCAAACCAAAATCTTTCTTCAGGAATTTTGGTACCAATGTGTTAGTAGGTCAAAAAGAGACCGCCAGATTCTCTGCAGAAGCGGGACCCAATAGCCGCAACGAGGAATTAAATAACATACACCAAATGCTTTTTTCCAAACCCGGAGGGGCACACAAAATTAAAATACACGAAACAGATCATCAAATGGCCCTGAAATTACACCACGCGTTGTAAAGTAAGAAACGATAACACAAAGGATAACAAGGTGCCCAGCCAAAATCACAATACGGGCATAAATTATCAGAGCAACAGCACGAGGTTAAACAGTGCGATCACACATAAAATCAAATCTCCGTGAAGGGCAGGGCAGCTCAAAGCAGAAGGAAAAGTTCACGGTTTCAAATTATAATTCAATTAAAGGGATAAATTAGGAGCCAAAACACCCAACATAATGGCACACACGTCACAAATTAGAATAATACATCCTTTCACCATCAAACAATTCATTCATATCCCCAAACCAATCAATAGTTCCTGATGGCAACGGTTGTCACAGAAGCAAGGAAAGAGACACAGGAAAGATGGCACAAAACAGAACTAGATCCCGACCCGCGGAGAAAATCTCACGATCTCAAACCTATAAAAATTTTAATTACATAACTAATTTAACCTTCACGAAACATCTCAAACATAGTTTGCATCGGCAAAATCATTTGTAACTTTAGTCCAAAAGTATTACTCCCACTTGAAACTGTTTTATTCTTTGTAGTCATTAAACCCGAGGTTTTTTTTTTTTTGCTATTCGTTTTACGTCGCACCGACACAGATATGTCTTATGGCGACGATGGGATGGGAAAGGCCTAGGAAGTGGAAGGAAGCGGCCGTGGCCTTAATTAAGGTACAGCCCCGGCATTTGCCTGGTGTGAAAATTGGAAACCACGGAAAACCATCTTCAGGGCTGCCGACAGTGGGGCTCGAACCCACGATCTCCCGATTACTGGATACTGGCCGCACTTAAGCGACTGCAGCTATCGAGCTCGGTAAAACCAAGGTTTTGGTTTATTAAAATTTCTACGTTCATTCGAAACGAAGGTCCTTTGGAAATGGTGATAGTAAAGCAGAAAATTTTTCACTTCAAAAATGAAGGTTATGAGACTAACGCGTGGCGTAAGTTTGGAAAGCATGTTACTTACATTTCATTAGCACACTATTTAAGCAGAAAAAATAACGGACGTCACCTCAGAAAAGGATAATAATGAAAAAACAAAAGAAAATTAAAAGACTTCAGGGCCTTAGCCCATATTTGTAGCACATCATCCGGGCATATCTAAATAGAAAGATGCCCAAACGGAGTGTCCACGCACGAGGCTTGTAGCCATCTTGGAACTCGACAATGCACTGAGGCTACGCTACAAGGCGAGCCTGTTGCAGAAGCCAGTAGAACAGCGAGCGGACCTAAGATCAGCCTCGCTCTCAGGCTGGCCTGAGACGGACCAATAGACAACAGGAAAATTGTGACTTACATGAAGTTAAAACAGTTGAAGTACTCCGCGGACGGACGGAATACAGACATTAGTCGCACTGTACAAACAGAGTTGGAATAGGTTCCCAAAAGATACAAATTTCAAGGGGGAGTCACCAAAGGCTAAAATCGTGTCCCACCGGGGACATATTTAACAATACCTCTTCATTAAAAGTCATGAATAACTGGAGAATCGAAATTGTGAAAGACCAAGAAATCAGCATACAAGATGAAAATATATGGGAGACGCCTAGCTTTAGAACGTTGGTGAACAAACATCATTTTGCTAAAAACCCAAGATGAGAACACCACTGCATGGACGGATGAAAAGCACAGCGTGGGAAGAAGAGAACCTGGAAAGAGAAGAAAGCACACTCATCTGCAAAATTAATACAATTTAACTACTTAGTTGGTCACATTATGAAATGACAATAATAAGTAATGGAATGGATAATATTTACTATCCATATGTATGGATTGTTTTGTAAAAGGTCAGTCTGCGATAAATTTGACAGGAGGTGATAGCAGGGGGTTCGGCCTAATGAGGATTGAGGTCGATTTTTAAGTCTGTCATATGCGTCCGGAGTATTGCATTTCCAAGTGAAGTGAGAGACTTCGAAACTGTCTATAACTCTCGGTGGTAGATATGATCTAATTTTCCACGTAGTTATGACATGTGACTCAGTTAGTGAGAGATGTTCCTGGTAGATGTACGTATGTTGGGTATCCAGCCCGAAGGCTGGTTGGATCCTCAATAGGTTCACCATTAGCTGTCATAGATGGCCTAGGTGTCACTGAAGAGGCATACTAGGGAAATGAGGAGTGAGGTAGTTTCCCATTGCTTTCCTCACCTGGTAGATATTCCAGAGTTAATAGTGTAGATAATGCCGAGGTTTCTTTGTTAAAAGGCCTGAGGGAAAATCGTGAGGAGAGAATGTTTTGAAATATGGTATGTTCCATGGTTTGAACAATGAACAGGATCTCATATTAAGAGGGATGCTTTGTTCATCTATTAACTCCATTAATACCAGCGAAACACACATCATATTCCACACATCCCAACAGATTTGAGTTCATTCGTGATGGCAGTAGTGTTGACCGAGAAATTGTCTGATAATACACGGATTTTGACGTAGATTTGAGCTGTAGTAAATGGCCATCCGTGGCGAGATTTGTTTGCTCACTTGTAAGTCAGGGGAGAGCGGCAGCTATAAACCTATTTGACGAAATAACAGGTGCTCACATTTATTTGAGGCGGACCGTGTTTGGAAATAGAAGAGCGTGTTAAAACAATATTGATGCTAAAATAAATAAGGAGTTACTTGAATTTCAATTCTATTGCATAGGCAAATGACAGAGTGGATTTTCAGTAACAGTTCCAAACATTTGAATTTGTATTACACTTTCGATATTTCCATAACACAGTCATAGCTCATATTCCGACTGGGCATTTTAATAATTATTTAAGTGTAAGAAGAATGTCCTTAGATATTTAGGTTTTCCATTTCTTGATGTTTGTAGTGCAGCTAGGTATTAAGGATTTTCGATGGGATGTCCTCCAGTGGAAATGTAAGATGGTGGTTGAGGTTTATGGAAGGGATTCCTGGGATTGCTGGGCCATACTATGATCATGAAATGATGTTGCCAGCCAACTGCTCCTAGATGATGTGTGAGAATCCCCGTTTAACACAAAGTCAGTAACACATGGTTATTTCATAAGATGTAATAGCACACATCCATTAGTCCATGGGATACCCATGATTCATGGCCATGCTGCTCATAAAAGAGTTGTCATATTTTGCACGTTTATATTTTAGCAGTGGATGTAGTTGTAGTGACAAATAATATTTAACGGTTACCCACGTGTCGAGCTTATTTTGGTGATTCGCTGAACGTCATAACAAAATCACAGCATGGGTAAAATTTTGGTAGTATAGGATTTCCTTTAACAGGTTTTCATGGATTTATTTCATCACTGACTGCAATCTGTTGTTTTGGTTTGTGAAGTAACTTCATACATTTAACATACACAATACTGTTTTATCTTGTGTAATAATACACCTGTCACTGGCACTTGAGGTCCTCTTGTTTCGGCGAGTTGCTTAGGTCATCAGGCATGTTCAATTAACTTAAGTCCAATGAGGGGTCACTTTGGTCATCAGGAACGTTTCCTTAACCTTGAACATTAATGTTATTGGATGACCGTGATAGCTCAGTACTGTGAATTGGAGGTTACACAGATTCATTTAAGGGTCCAGGTAACTTGTTCTATACCGACGGTCTGTTAGTGGACAGCCTAAATTAAAAGAGGTCTGGAGATCACTTCCTGATATATAGATGATCGAGAATCATAATGCACTCTTGCTTATGGAGCCAAGCAAATTGAATCTCATACTGTTTTCTAATTAACCACAAAGTCGTTTCCTATAAATATCCCTTGAGGCTTTCTTTTGTGGTGGTAATTAATTCCATCCCGATATTGTCCAAACGCAGCATTATATTAAGGCCACCGACCAGAGTTTATGGCCATATTTGTGAAGAAACCCACCATTATATTACACTGTTTTTGATTGTATTCACACAGTCAGATTATGTAAGCCTTTAATTTAAGTAAGTAAGCCTTCCTTCATACCCCATAGTCACGTATAGAAGTGACGAAGAGCCATTAACACCCCCTAAAACAAAACAGTTAACACTTCCTGCCAAAAACCTGGAAGAGGCAAATATTAATTTGACATGACAAAAAGGGTTCAGTACTCAGTGTGTCTCTTCAACACTTGCAACGTTGAGAAATAAGAGATTTACCGTGACTTATTTATGGTTTCATTAGAGAAAAGCAAGTGGCCAATTCTCTGACACTAGATAAACAAAAATTGAGGAACTTTTGCACGAGTATACAGCAGCTGTCGACATACGAGTCCTTACTTACAGACGCCTCCTCGAGAACTAGGTGATCTTCATGAACAGGTACGGGCACTGAAGTTTAACTTTCAATTTGCATTCAGAACAGGTTGACAGACACAATATTATCGTACAAGAGCCGAGGGAGCAGGTACAGTTTTGAGCTATTGGTCTACTCATAATTAAAGGAACACAATAGTGACATGTAGGAAGGGGAGCGCAGGTGTGCTCAGTCTTCAGCAAACACTTCTTCAATTGTGTACCTTATTATGACTTGATGCGGCACTTAGTTATCCTCTAGAATTGTTAATACGAACGTTTCAATATTTTTTCATCAGTTTCTAGTCTTACCACTTCTCCTTGTCGTATGATTCTTCTGTGTTAATCCGGATTACTTCATATCCCCACATCTGGGCAGCTCCTCAATGAGTGTTACTGACCATACTGCTACTGATGTCCGAAAGCAGAATAAGTGTCGTCAACGGCTGAAAACAAGCGGGCGTCATATATCTGTGACTGATGAGGAGAAAGTCAGAAGATTTCCTCTGCTTCTTTTTCTTTCCTGATTGCTTTACGTCGCACCGACACACACCCTTGCTTCCATCGCACACGGACCTTGGATTATGTTACTTGAAAATTGTATCTCAGAAGAAATGGCACAAAGGGATGGACTGCTCTCCAGTGTACATTATGAGGTGTGCCGAGAAGGAGCCGATCTGAATTAAAAACTTATTACTTCTCTGCTGTGTGCGATGGCAAATGCCTGGTTACATCTCCCAGATTGGAGAACGCCCTGTGGAACTCCTGAACTCTCGTGCAGTAGTTAGTGGAATGTAAAGCAAAATAACGTTATTTAGCTCTTGCGGCCTTATCCCGGCGTGACGTGACCCTCGTGCGCCTTCTCGGCCGTGTGCACCGAGAGCGTTGTGTCCGTGCGAGCGATATGTCATAAACACGGAGCAGTGCGGCATCTCTCTCGCTTGTGGTTCACATGTGCTCGATTATGTTTACATGATTCTGAGAACATTTTACGGCCTTACTGAGAAAAACGTGTGCCTTACCAACTGTATACCCTCGAATGGGAACTGTTACATAGATTTTCTGACTGAAAATTTTGCGACAGACATTTCACCAGTATTGGTTCTCCTGTGTATGTATTTCGAGAAGGCAATTCTCTCAGAGATATGCATAATACAAATACTGGAAAAGTGTGGCTTCGCACCCGTGTGAATCCCCATCTGACGTGTAAGGTGTCCTTTACGGCTGGAGGATTTGCTACAGACGTTGCATTAGTATAGCTTCTCACCGGTGTGAGTAGGCATGTGATTCGAGAGTGTTCTTTTATCTGTGAACACCTTAGCACAAGTTTTGCAAATAAACTCGCGTGTGTGCATGTGCATATGACGTGTTAAAGTGTCTTTCTGGATGAAGGATTTGTCACAGACCTTACACCCGTATGGCTTCTCTCATGTGTAAGTCCGCATGTGCTTCGGGAGTGAACATTGATGAGGGAAGAGCTTACCACAAATATTACAACAGTATCACTTCACGCCTGTGTGAATCGGCATGCGTTTCGAGAGATTATTTATATAGTCGGAAAACTTAACACAGATGCATCAGAATGGCTTCTCGCCTGTGTGAGTACGCATGTGGACTGTGAAATGGCTTCTCAGACTGAAGTATTTACCACAGACATTGCAGCAGTGTTGCTTCTGGGTTCTGTGAGTCCACGTATGTTTTGAGAGTGTACTTTTATCCAAGAAGAGCTTGCCACAAGAATTGCAACACAATGGCTTCTCGTGTAAATGAGAGCGCACGTGAAGTGTTAGATGGGATGCCTGGCGGAAGGATTTGCCACAAACCGTGCAGGAGTATGGCTTCTCTCCTGTATGATTCCGCATGTGTATCGTGAATGAACCCTTAAAGGTGAAGGGCTTACTACAAATATTGCACCAGTAAGGCTTTTCGCCTGTGTGAGTCCGCATGTGGCCAGTTAGATTGCCTTTCTTGACGAATTTTTTACCACAGATATTGCATTCGCTTCCTATCATACTTGTATGCAACCGCATGTGCTCTTCGAGCTGGTTCCGATTAGTAAAGCATTTATGACAAAATTCGCAAACAAGGCGCAGGTGGATCCTCAAGTGTTTCGACAAGCTACTTCCGCTGCTGAAGACCTTTCCACAGTAATCGCAGTTGAAGGGACGATCATCTTTGTGTCTCTTCAGATGTCGCAAAAGGCCCAACTTCCCAGCCAGAAATTTTCCGCACACATTGCACTTAAAACAAGGTGCTCCGCCATCCGGTGGTAGATGATCTGCGTTCCTCACCTCGGTCCTCGATCTACAGTGACAAATAAAACCTTGTTAATAATAGTTCAACAGGCAAGTCCTCTACAACTCTCAGACAAAGAAATTGCTCCTAAGCATTCCACTCGCTGACATCCCATTCAGAGACCTCGTTACTAATGAACATCACATTCGTGAGGGTAAACATCATCTGAGGCCAAGTTCAGTGGTCTAAAATTTCAAAACCAATCACTTTTTACGAGGATGTGACGCGTCTTTTCTCCCGAACCAAAATATGTCTCGCAAGAAACTTCTGACGGTTTAGGAATGCACGAGCTCATAGACAACCTTCTAAATAAAGGTACCTTGTTGGATATTACTGAAGGTTGTTACATCCGATAAGATATATAGTTCAATTCAGGCTTCAATTTGAATGAAATTTCAGAAAAATCTTAAACACACTTTGATTTCCTGATCGCATTCTTTAGAAAAAAATAAATTTCTCAATAGCAGATTAGCATTTCCAAATATGCACAATAACTTTTTCAAGCCACTCACATTCTCTGCAATAACCTCGCTAAATTCCCCGTCTTTCCATCCCTCTACACCTCTCGCGCTGCCCCTCCCTACTCCCCCGCCCATCCTCTACCACAGGGCACAGTGCATCTGCGACGCTGTGCATCATAACATTCACTTTCTTCTCTAACGCACACCACAGCACACGGCACTAGAAGTGAGTCGTACACTGTTCCGTTACTTCACGTAAAATACGTTCAAGCAAACCTGCCATCTTTTGAAAAGGGCTATCAGTAAAACTCACGCGCGACAAAAAATCTAACGATTTTCGACGTACCCCGGCTTGACGAAAATAATGATACTGCTGGGCTACTAAATACAATAATTCATGCTTTAAACAGTATACTTCAATGCAATCATATCTACTTACATCATAGGCCAATGATTTGTGGACGAAAATAACATTAAGAAGAAATCCATGTTAAACAGCAGCAGACGTGGTGAGTATTAGTTTGGAGCAAACATAAGAGGACTTCCTTGATAAATTAAGCACAGTTGCGATAACTGAAAAAGGCTTTACACAGTAAAACGCGTTTAATGTAACACGGGCAAGAAATAATATCAAACACACTGCAAGTCACACGGTAGTTCGACTTGAAAGTCACAATAATACCAATAAAAATGGTCCGTTATTGGACATTATATCATATCATTTCAAAGTCACAGTTGCGGCCTTTTTAGCTTCCTGAAAAAGACTTGAGAAAATGTTTTGTCATAACAGGGACCAGGACTCCTGGTGTTCAAAACAGAAATAGACTCCAGAGGTTCATTGGGCATCGATGATCTGAACTCTGTTATATTTTTCTTCACAAGGCTGATATCAGGTTCACATTCTGCATTGCTATGGGGTATGGTGAGAATATACATCATACATCATTACTCTAGAAATTCGGTTATACTTAAGAAGTCCTTCGGCTCCACGAATTCTTGATATTTGTGCCCAACTGGAATTGCTTGCAGCATCGTGATTTGCAACCAAAGTGTCATCAACCTGAACTCATTCACCACCTCATGTGTAGTTTCATTCTCTTCTTTCATAACATGATAGGAAACCTTTCCAAGAAAAAAACAAATGGAAGAAAACTGTGTATCTTAAATTTTGTCTAACCTAGCATCCTTTAACACATCATCTTTGAGTGGAAACTTGTTGATGTAGTCACAGGCAGAGCAAAGGTAGTTTCTCACTGATGAAAAGAAAAGAGTTTTATCTGTATCCTGGAGATCATTCACAATGTTGGAAGTCTGAATGCCAATAACTAACTGAACGTCACTTAAATCGTTGCGAACACCATGTGCAATATTACTATCACACCCACATACCGTGCAAAAGGCAAATTTTACTCCCTTTCTTCATTTTAGTATGCATTTAAAATGAACATAATATGATTCTTTAAATGTCTGCAAGTACTATTTCTTGCTGGATTTATTCATGATAATCTACAATCGGAATATAGAGTATGAAAATGTCCGAGAACAAACTGAAACATCGAAAGGAACCTAGACCACTGAACGTCACATAAAATTATAACAAACACTCAAGGCAGTCAAACACTTCTTTAAAACACGTCAAAGCACACAAAGTCTTGAACAATTAAATGAACACAACAACCTCGTGAACAAGGATATGCACATGGTAAAAAACGCACACGCACACACACACACACACGTGGAACTAATGTAATTATTATTATTATTATTATTATTATTATTATTATTATTATTATTATTATTATTATTATTATTATTATTATTATTATTTATAACTTAATGGGCTTCGCTAACAGCGCTATACAGGAAACTGAGAAGTTATAACACAAAAACTCAAACACTTCAAAAAAATCATAATCTTAAAAGGCCAAAACATTCTTGATTTTAGTATGCATGGAAAATCAACAGAATATGATTCTTTAAATGTCTGGAAGTACTGTTCGTAAACAAACAACAACACTCGCGTTGTCAAAGAATATAGGTTAAATCACAACAAGCGAACGGAACGGAACAAAGAATTTGCGGAGCAGAGCCTGTCGACACCTAATATTCACACGGAAGAACTGTTATCCCAGATTTAAATTCAATTCCAATAGCCACACAAACATCACAGAGTTAAAAATACCAATCATATCAAAGAATGAGTTATCGACTATCGTGGCCTTGCCTTCAACCAAGACCGAGCGTGCTTCGAATCACGCAAACAATCGATTGTACGGAAGTGGAGCGATTATCGAATGTTGTTTCAAATTTTTGTCCGCGAATTCGTAAAATGACACTGTTCATCCGTAAAACAGTAAAATGCTGCTATTTCCGTAAATTTTACGGATAAACCGTAAAAGTTGGCAGGTATGGCTCAAGTCTAAATAGTAAATTCCCCTTTTTTCTTTTCTTCTGGTCTTATATTGAACTACGAATTCCTTATAGGACATTGGCACATAATATGGCATCCATCTCACATACAAAACTTTAACAAACTTCAAATTACCAACTACAGCACAATTCCCAAGTTTGGAAAATGAACAAAACGTCTTATACTTATACTGCAGTTTTCAGCCAGAAAGATTCAACGGATTTTTCATGTAACATAGACACACATCATACTCCTAAAATATGTGATATAAGTTCTTTCCTTATCTTAAACTATAGGCAACACAAAGTTGTACACGGAATCTCATGATCTTACTATACTTGCAGAAAACTAGTATTAAAGTGTAAAATTTTGTCATAAGAACCAGTGTCATGTTTTCAACCCAAAATTGATGAATCTCATAAGTGGAAAAAACCTATTGAGCATTTTGTTACGCAAATTCAAAATGATTTCAATATGGAAAATATCTTACAACGTAACATGCTGTTATAGAATGAATGTTAACATTTTTAACTCAGTGCTGTCAATTTTTTTCTAATTCATTACCACTCATTTTTACTCTTAGTCTATCTCAATCATTTTAAACATAGAGTTAAATTGTTATAGTGCATTGCCCTCTATGTTTATTTATATATGTGTCTACGCCTGTTTTTCAATTTTTGGCTCTAAGATGACGCAGAAATTGGCGTTGAAACTAGTCCAACAACTAATTAAACGGTTGTACTTTAATAAAAAAAAATTTGCCAGGGGCTTTACGTCGCACCGACACAGATAGGTCTTATGGCGACGATGGGATAGGAAAGGCCTAGGAGTTGGAAGGAAGCGGCCGTGGCCTTAATTAAGGTACAGCCCCAGCATTTGTTTGGTGTGAAAATGGGAAACCATGGAAAAATATTTTAGGGCTGCAGACAGTGGGGTTCGAACGTACTATCTCCCGAATACTGGATACTGGCCGCACTTAAGCGACTGTAGTTATCGAGCTCGGTACATTATGAAGTCGACAAAGAATATGGGTTTGGTAGTAGTGTTTTATTACAATGTTCTGAAACCCTGAATTTGAACCGAAATGCAAGCCATCATTTCCTTGAATATTCTTACAAATGTTCCTTTAACACTACAGCTAGAAGGAGAATGAAAATCATGGCCTGAGCCAAAATTTGAGATTACAGAACATTGAATTTCATCATAGTGGATACTGCTGCTACATAAAAGAAGGAATGAGATCCCTTCTACTTCAAAAGGTCATGGACAAAGTGAATATTTATAGTGGAATAACATCATTGGGTAGCATCCAAGTCTATGCCTGTTTCCCCACCGCAGAGTGATTCTACATATTCTAGGAAAGAAGAGCGAGAAATACGAATTTCTTGGTTAAAGGTGAGATCAAGAACATGGAAAAAGCCTATCATGAAGGCCAAAATACATTGTAACACGAAGTAGCACTTCCCATTTCCCGCTGTATGCACTGAATTCACATGGACCAGTCGAATGCATGACTTCCTAACAAGCAAAGTAGTGGAAGGCTCGACCACGTGTTATTACTCTACTCTTAGGGGAAATTAAGCGGACAAATAATGAAAGGGGGACACTGATTCCAGATACGACAGGCTAAACCTTTTGATCATCACACAAAGTATTGATGTTGACACCACTAGACAACAGGGGGCAGAAAATACGACACTGGACTGTATGCCATACATTTTGTGGCCAAAGGTGTAAAATTCTGTAGCCAATCTTCCTTATGTGATTATGTGATTTTTGACACAAGTGATTTATGAGGTTCACAATTAGTTTTTCAGTAAAATTATATGATATTTTGCTCCTATATTCTCCACCAACCAGCTACATTGCTGTAACACGTGGCACGTCCCAGGCGATGGATACGGCTCCCCCACTGGCATGTGGGCAGACTTGAGTGAAATATAATAGCTCTCGCGAACCAAACACGCACCAAGTCTATAATGGCAATTTTGGTGGAGAGTGACACATTCCTTTCTGGAAGTTAATGCAGAAAGGAACGTAGTGTTTCTTCTCTAGAGGATCGGCTGCAAAAGGCGTCTGTTTCCCATGTACGGAGCACCGTAAATACCTGGTGTCACTAGCTCACAAATGCTTCAAGACAAGCCGGCCGTAAAATAATACCATCACATGATTACAGAAATATGTCCCATGTAATCGGTACCAAGGTTAGGGCCTCCTCTGGAAGGGACGCACGTTGGAAGCGCCCAGCCAGCATGAAAAGTAAGCAAGGGTTACTGTCACACGGGCTGTGGCAACTAAGCAAGCGAGTACCCCCATTCTGTATCGCATCACTGAACAATGTCTGGATGAAGTAGCAAATTGGCGACAGCACTTGTTAGAACGCATTTAGGCATCTGTGAGTTGCAGGAAAATGAAGGAGTGGAGACAAGTCATGCGAAATGGGGTGCAGTTACTATCTGATGAACAATAGAAGCCGAAGAACAACTAATGGTGTTGGCATTATTATAGAATCAAGGTTTGACGGTTCTGTCTCTGACGTGCAGAAGTGTGACCATCGCTTGATGTAACTCGTCTATATTGGGGAGAGAAGAAAATGATAATTTTTCAGTGGAATGCTCCAAAACTGGTCTCGGCACAGAAACCAAAGATGCCTTCTGGGCACTGCCTGACAAGAAGACTGCTATCTTATCGTTGCTGCTGATATAAATGGACATATCGGATGGATGGAAGAAGAACCCACAGTCTATGGCGGACATAGATATGCGCAGAAGAACGATGGCCAACAAATTCCTAATTAAGCAGAAACTATCATTGCGAAGACACAGTTCAAAAAGAGTGATATTCACCTAGTCACGTACTACAGTGGCTCCCATCCAACTCACACTGACTAAATCCTCGTCAGTGTTCTCCCCAGAAATTCTTGTCAGCCAGGTGGCAGGAATAAGTAGCCGGGTGGGGGAATACTACCTCAAAAATGAGTGTTAAAATTTCAATAAATAAATTGTGTATTCCCCTCTGGTTGATACAGGTGGGGCACATGCTTGGATTAACAATAACATCAGAGAGGTAAACATAAACTGAAAAATCGATTTCACTGTTATCACCAACGAGACAAAATAAGATATATCTTTTTCTACCATTAAAAATTTGAAATTTACTTTTAGCATGACATTTTATATGTTGATTCTTCTTTGAGGCCCAGTTGTCTGCAGCTCTTACATAATTGAATTCTGTTGAGTCTGGTCCCTCTAGTGAAATCAGCATCAAATTGTTGAGTGTGCTCTGCTTCATACGATTCCTCAAGGAAGTTTTAACTCTCTTCAAAGCCGAAAATCCCCTTTCACATTCAGCTGTGCTCACAGGTATGGACAGTCCAATAGCAGCTAATCTTGCTAAATTTGGAAAAGATTCCTTAAGCTCGCATATTGTTGCAAACTCCATCATTATTTGTATAGGTCTTAATCCAATGTAGGACTCTCCTTGGAACATTTTTGATGCAACAGACTATTCCAGTTTAGCGCTATTGTTATTTACTACTGGAGGGCTTCCCATTTTAGAGTAGAAATCAATAAGCAACTCAGAAGCTTCATGCTGATCTTGACTTTTTGCATCAAACACTTTTGAAAAGCAGGAAATGATGGGAATATCTGGAAATCTGTGCTCAAGATGTTGGATAACAGTATTTATGTACTTGTAATAAATTGCTGTCTTGAAGGTCACAACATCGACATCTGAATAAGTGATGTGGAAGTCTGACCATTCACCAGAAGATGGTGACTGAGACTATGAAAATGATTTCCTGGAGTGTCTTTCAATTGTAAGACGCTGAGTTTTGTGGCTTCTAAGATTGGCTCACTTTCTGTCAAGCCAATATCTTGCGTTTGCCAAGCTCTAGACAATGTGCACAGAAGAGGTAAGATATCTGAAAGCATCATAATTGCAGCCAAGAAATTGTATGTCTTCATGTACTTGCTTAAGCCTTCAGCTGTAATATCATTCCTTTCATGGCCTCTCTTTCAAGTGCAGCAACAACAATCACCATAGATCTCCTTAGAGACTGTACAGCAGAGTCATGAGACAACCATCTAGTACCACTAGCCAATTTTAGTTTAATTTTTTTTGCTAGGGGCTTTACGTCGCACCGACACAGATAGGTCTTATGGCGACGATGGGATACGAAAGGCCTAGGAGTTGGAAGGAAGCGGCCGTAGCCTTAATTAAGGTACAGCCCCAGTATTTGCCTGGTGTGAAAATGGGAAGCCACGGAAAACAATCTTCAGGGCTGCCGATTGTGGGATTCGAACCTACTATCTCCCGGATGCAAGCTCACAGCCGCGCGCCTCTAGGCGCACGGCCAACTCGCCCGGTTTAGTTTAATTAGAGGGCTGTCCATGATAATCTGGATTTCAGTTAAACGAGCCATCCTGACTGAGGAATTTTAAAAAAAAGAAAAAAGTTGCCTTAAAATGTCCTTAAACTTCACTAAATAAGGCACTTCAGCTGCTGCCTGGGCACTAGCAAGTGCCAATCTGTGGTTAATGCAGTGACAGTTTACCATGAGTCCATTTGATTCCTCTGTTAGCAGTGTTGCTACTCCCATTTGTTTACAAATCATGACAGCTGCCGCATCAGATCCTAGACCTACCAAATTACAAGTTTTGTTCATGGTCCACTAAACTCTCCTTTCGAAGTCTTGCACACGGTATAGTCACCCAAGTAACTTCCTCCTTTGTCGGTTTCTTCAATGAACATTTTATACATGTGGAACAAAACATACCATTTTCTTTCACAACTAACCATGCAAAATTGCTTAAACCAGTCATTGCTGTTGCCCGATAAGCGGTGTTTAGAAGAATGTTTCACTTGTGGTTTTTCATTTTGAATACTTTCCACTTCACCAGATGAGCCGGCCTCAGCAATGTCCTTTTTGGAATTCTCTCCTGGTGTTGAATAATTACTTTTACTAGGTTCTTTCTTTAAAAAAATTAGAAGAGTAGATGTGTGACGAGATTTCCTGCTCATTTTGAGAACACAGATTTTGGCGTCAAAAACACGAAGAAATGAACCGGGCAGTTCATTTAGGTAATTCCCGACAAGAGATTGAAAATAATACGAATATTCGTGATGAATTCGAAAGTAAAGCACAAATGGAAAACACTGACAACAATAGTTAAAATGTAATTAAATGGGAACTATAATTCAACTGAAGTCCATTGTTAGCAGTAGTAAATGTTAAGAAACCAAAAGTACACCGAACAAACAGATTTGCTTCGAAAACAACTAAGTTGGTGACACTGAACACTAACACATACTCTATCGATTCGTACGTTTCATATTCGATTGTAGATCAATATTTTTCGTCAAAATGACTGCCATAGCAAATGCGCAATCTATATATATATATATATATATAAATGAATGTTTGTATGTTTGTAAATGACACATCTCCTCCTAAACCACTGGAGCAATTTCAATCAAATTTTGAACACTTATTATTTGCTATCCGGAGACGAGCACTGTGGGGGTAAGCCACCACTAGACCCTTAGGGGTGGGGGTTACGGGGGTCAGGTACAAATAATCGAAAAAAGTATCGAATCCATAGTTTTTGGGGTCGCTGAGGTGAATAGTGACACTACCGATTTTTTAAAAGTCAAATTCCTGCTCCCATTTGGGTGGAGGCGAGGGGGGACTGATATATAAAATTAAACGAAAATAGTGTCGAATACATAGCTTTCGGGGCTGTCGAGATGAATAGTGTCGAATCCATAGTTTTCGGGGTCGCTGAGGTGAATAGTGGCACTCCCGATTTTTTAAGTCAAATTACCGAGCTCGATAGCTGCAGTCGCTTAAGTGCGGCCATTATCCAGTATTCGGGAGATAGTAGGTTCGAACCCCACTGTCGGCAGCCCTGAAAATGGTATTCCGTGGTTTCCCATTTTCACACCAGGCAAATGCTGGGGCTATACCTTAATTAAGGCCACGGCCGCTTCCCTCCCACTCCTAGCCCTTTCCTGTCCTATCGTCGCCATAAGACCTATCTGTGTCGGTGCGACGTAAAGCAACTAGTAAAAAAGAGGCAAATTTCTGCCCCCATTTGGGTGGGAGGCGAGGAGGGACTGATGATGGATGTATATGTGTAAATAACACATCTCCTCCTAAACCACTGGAGCAATTTCAATCAAATTTTTAAACGTATTCTTTGCTATCTGGAGACGAGCACTGTGGGGGTAAGCCACCTCTAGCCCCCTTAGGGGTGGGGGTTAGGGGGATCAGGTAAAAAATAATCGAAAATAGTGTCGAATCCATAGTTTTTGGGGTCGCTGAGGTGAATAGCGACACACTCGATTTTTTAAAAGTCAAATTTCTGCTACCATTTGGGTGGGGGCGAGGGGGGGCTGACATATAAAATTAAACAAAATAGTGTCGAATACATAGTTTTCGATTTCGGCGAGGTAAATTGTACACTTCGAAATTTTAATATCAGGAGACAAACCACGTGGGGGTAGGAGACCTCAGGAACCCTTAGGGGAGGGGGGAGGGGCTGAGATATAAAAATCGTCGAAAGTAGTGTCGAATCTATACTTTTCGGGGTTGCTGTGATGAATAATGGCACTTCGGAATTTTTTAAAGTTCAGCCCCCTTCATGGTGGGTGGCAATTGGAGAGTGATATATAAAAATAAACGAAAATAATGTTGAATCCAGAGTTGTCGGGGTCGCTGAGATGAATGGTGAGACCCCGAATATTTTACAAGTCCAAGTTCATCCTCCTTTCTGGTGGGGGGTGAGGGGGATTCAGATTTAAAAATAAACGAAAATAGGGTCGAAGCCATAGTTTTCGGGGTCGTTGAGATGAATAGTTACACTCCCGATTTTTAAAACTCAAAGTTTAACCTCCTTTAGAGGGGAGGAGGAGCTAGATATAATAATAATCGAATATACTGCCTAATCCATAGTTTTCCGGGTCGCTGAGATGAATAGTATCATTCCGGATTTTTAAAGTCCAGCATTAGCCCTCTTTGGCATACAGGTTGAGAAAGGGTGAAAAAACAAATTGTCAAAAATCCCCCCTTTGCAATAGAGGGTGAGAAAGGGTGAAGAAATAAATTGTCAAGAATGCCCAAGGTAACAGACGTGTGTATGTTCCAGTATGACTTTCAAGTATGACTTACTACTTGGAAAACGTACTGTGGGAGTAAGACGCCCCTAGAACCACTTCGGAAGCGGGTGAAATATATAATCCTTATATCGTGATATTGGAAGAACAGTCAAGTAAACATACTAGTCTCGTTTCTTTTCTATTTATTATTATCAAAAAATCTAAAAATATAAGATATAACACTTATGACACAATGATATTAAATAAAGATATAAAACATAGCACAGTCCAAAGAATGATCTCGAGTAGTGTCTATCAATTCCCAACATTCTCCCCACACTGGTCAACCTCTAGGGGGATGACCAGCTGAATTGGTCGGGCTATTTTATGTCCCTGTGGGGTTCGAAGAATCACAGTCCTTATTTTCTGGTCCCTTCCTTCCAGTAACCTCCCTATTCTTGCCCTTTTCCACAATTGGCGTGGTCGTCCATCTTCTTGAATCAACGCCAGATCTCCGGGTCGAAACTCAATCGATCTCCCAGACACACCTCGAGCTTCATGAAAGCTCTTGAGTTCTAAGAGGTACTCCTTGGTCCATCTTCTCCAAAAGTCGTCTGAAAGTTTTTGTCTCAGTCTGAATTATCTTGTCAAGGCAAGTCTCGTAGTCGGTTCTGGTCCTGTTGGCACGGTCATGAGTCCATCACCAACAAAAAAGTGTGCCGGCGTCAGAGGTTCAGCGTCAACTCCACGGGAGATCGGTCTTGAATTTACCGCAGCTTCAATATTGACTAGAGTGGTGTTAAGCTGTTCTTCTGTAAGTCTTGATAGTCCCAGCACCTTTCTTAGGCATTGTTGTAAATACTTCGTTGATACTCTTTGGATTTGTCATCTCTATGAACTGTTGATGGAGAGTTCCTAGGAGTAAGCATTCATCATCGGGTAATATGCTAATAATATGGTTGTTGTTCTTGCTTTTCTTTAAAAACATTGCAGAAGGTGAATTTCAATATAGTTTGCATGAGAGAAAAATAAAGCATGTTTTCATATAAATATGGAGTCAGATAAGAAATTTCTAACATTTGGTGACCCCCGACGTGATCGGAGACGTATATAAATTACTGTGAATATTCCTGTCCAAGGCGAGAGAGGAATATATGTTGTGAGTAATCGTGAGATTCGTGAATAATTATTCCTATCCAAGAAGAGAAGGAAGCTACATGGAACGGCTAAAGAAAGGTAGGACGCCTATTAGGCAATGTGTAACAAAGAAGTTTCAATGTATTAAAGAGTTTCTTGTAACAGAAATTACCTCGCAGAATCGTGACTTGTTGCAGTCAAATTTTAACCGTTTAGAAAATTTAATGGAGGAACTTCATGAAATTGACGTGAAAATAATGGATCATTTATTAGACAGTCATGCAGAGGATAATGTTATTTTAGCTGAAAGAGAAAGTACTGAGAAATATAGTGACGAATTTGAGGTTATTAAGGTTCAAGTAAGCAATACACTTTTGCTCGCAGGAAAGATTAGTCCACCACCTAGCGAGATGTTCGGAAATGAGGTAGGCAATCATAACAGTAAAAGAAGGTCCTTTAAGTTACCCAAAATTGAACTGAAGACATTTAATGGAGATCTTAAGGAATGGTTAGGGTTTTGGTCTCAGTTCCGAAAGATACACGAAGATGATACTTTGCACAACAGTGACAAGTTTCAGTATTTATTACAGGCAATGAAACCTGGCACAGAACCAGAGGCAATTGTTCTTAGTTACCCTCAAACAGCAGAAAATTATCCAAAAGTCATTGAAGCGTTAAAAGAACGATTCGGTAGGGATGACCTTCTGATGCAAGTCTATGTAAGAGAACTGTTGAAACTAGTAATTTCAAATGCTACTCAAAATGATAAACTTCACCTTTCAACTTTATCAATTAATTTTTTTTTTGCTAGGGGCTTTACGTCGCACCGACACAGATAGGTCTTATGGCGACGATGGGATAGGAAAGGCCTAGGAGTTGGAAGGAAGCGGCCGTGGCCTTAATTAAGGTACAGCCCCAGCATTTGCCTGGCGTGAAAATGGGAAACCACGGAAAACCATTTTCAGGGCTGCCGATAGTGGGATTCGAACCTACTATCTACCGGATGCAAGCTCACAGCCGCGCGCCTCTACGCGCACGGCCAACTCGCCCGGTATCAATTAAATTAGAATCGCATTTACGGTCACTCAGTACCTTAAACCTGACCGGCACAGATCCAGGTACATGGTTATTTCCCTTGGTTGAGTCGAGTTTACCAGAAGAAACGTTACGGGCATGGCAGATAAGTCCATTTTCTAAACAGAGTGTAAATGAAATGGAACCTAGGATGTCTCGACTTGATTGTTTAATGGAGTTTGTCAAGAGTGAAGTCCGAAATGAGCAGCAAATACTGTTAGCACAGTCAGGTTTCGGTAGTACAGAAGCAAAAGAAAAGAATGAAAGGAAGGGATCTTTTTCAAAAGTAGATAGGAAGCACATTAAAGATAAGATGAGTATACCTACGGTGGCTGTACTTAGCAATACTTCAGAAGACTTGTGTATCTTCTGTGAAAAGGCCCATGATAGCGAGAAGTGTTTCAAAACAACAAACATGACAGTTGAGGAAAGAAGATCGAAGGTTAGAGAAAAAAAGCGTTGTTTCACGTGCTTGCAACCTAATCATTTGTCAAAGAACTGTAAATCAAATATTAGGTGCTTGGTTTGTTGTAAGAAGCATGTCACGGTTATGTGTCCTGATCTTTTTCAGAAAGATAAGGATGAATCGAAGAAAGAAGAGAAAGCCAGTCAGCTTCACACAACTTCAAATATGGCTTGTCATACATCTGTTCGTCAAGTAATACTACAAACACTGATGGTTACTGTCCACGGAAATGGCAGAAGAAAAACTGTGAGAGCTTTCTTGGATTGTGGCTCTCAACGATCCTACATCTTGCTGAAAACAGCTGAAGAACTCGGATTGAAATCACACGCTGAGGAATTGGTTTCCCATGTTCTGTTCGGTGGAAGCAAGACCTCGGAAATAAATCACAAGAAGTACACAATCAAGCTCCAAAAGCCAGGCGGTTACGTTGATTGTGAGGTCGAAGTCAGGGACCAACCACGTATTTGCCAGTCAGTCCCACGAGTTCCAGCGTGCTCTACGTTGTTTCAAGAACTTAGAATGAAGAAAATATGGATCAGCGATGTAGGTGATAACTGTCCAGAAATTCAGCTTCTTATTGGAATGGATGTCTATGCTAAAATTCTAATTGGAAATATTGTTCGACTTAAGAATGGTCTTACAGCCATTGAAACAAAGCTAGGATGGACTTTGGGAGGAGAACTAACTGACAACTCTCCTGAAGTGAATATGGCAAATACAACAATCACGATGGCTTACAGAGATGGTTCAATCACGGACTTGTGGAATCTTGAAACGATTGGTATTCAGGATCCAGTAGAAATAAAATCAGCTGAAGAACAAGAACGGGAAGCGAAACAATATCTACTTAATACTTTAACCCAAAAAGAAGATGGACGTTGTGTAGTTGGCCTTCCTTGGAAGGAGGGTCATCCGGAAATCCAGTCCAATAAGGAAATAGCAGAAAAAAGACTTCAGTCGACTACGCAGAAGTTGCAAAAGACAGGTCTCCTCTCACAATACGACAAAATATTTAAAGACTGGACAGTGGAAGGTTTTATAGAAGAAGTGCCACAGGAAGAGATAGAGAAATCTTGTCATTATCTTCCACACCGACCTGTAATCAAACCTGAAAGTCTTACTACTCCAGTTCGACCAGTTTTCGATGCTTCATGTAGAACAAACGAAGGGCTTTCACTAAACGATTGCTTAATAAGAGGACCTAATTACGTTCAAAATATCCCTGAAATTCTTTTAAGGTTTCGAGAGAAAGAGCTGGGTGTTATTGCAGACGTAAGAAAGGCATTCCAAATGATCGAAGTACGAGCTGAAGATCGTGACTATCTCCGATTTTTATGGTGGAAGGATTTCAGAAGTATGAAACTGAAGACTTATAGACATTCAAGAGTTATTTTTGGAGCCACGTGTAGTCCGTTTATATTGGGTGCTGTATTGGATCATCATCTTTCGACTGTTAATTATAAAGATGAACTGATAGCAAGGAAACTGATGAAATCTATGTACGTAGATAACTGTGTAACATCAGTTGCTTCTGTTGAAGAATACTGTATGTTTCGTTCTGAAAGTACAAGGATTCTAGCTGAAGCCAAGATGGAGCTGAGAAGCTGGGAATCTACAATAAGAAATTGCGAACTTTCAAAGATCGAGGGCAACAATGAACATATTAATAACAATGGATATGTCACAAAGGTTTTGGGCACGAAGTGGAACAAGCGATTGGATACATTGGGGGTTTATATTGTTGCTCACATTCCATTCTCTAAAGAAATACTTACCAAGAGAATTCTACTCTCAGCGATACAGAAAATGTATGACGTCATCGGGTTTCTCGCTCCTGCGCTTCTTCCATTCAAATTATTGCTACAGGAGTCATGGAAAATAGAAGCTTCAAAGAAATTAAGTAAAAAAGGATTTAAGTCAAATTGGGACTCCCCTCTACCTGATATAATGTCGAAGGAGTTCAACCAGCGTTACCGTGAAATTGGCCACTTAGAAGAAATAGAGATTCAAAGACTGGTAACTGGTGGAAAGATAGATAAAGAGTCTTGGTCATTGCATACTTTTGTTGATGCCAGTAAACATGCCTACGGAGCAGTGGTGTATCTCAGAACCGAGGATGAGAAGGGTGTATCAGTTCAGTTAGTACTAGCAAAAGCTCGAATAGCAAAAGTGTCATTATTCCTCGACTAGAATTGTTAGGCTGTCTTGTAGGAAGTCGTCTTGCTTCGTTAGTCAGATCATCCCTTTCTTTAGAAAACGTGAAAGGTTACTTCTGGAGTGATTCCACGACTGCGCTTGCATGAATTAGAATAAATGAACCATGGTGTATGTTTGTCGGCAACCGAGTCAAGGAAATAAGACAACTTACTGACCCACAACAATGGAGGCATGTGCCTGGAGTTTATAATCCTGCAGACCTACTATCAAGAGGGTGCTATCCATCAGAATTGACGAAATCTAACTGGTGTGAGGGACCCCTCTGGCTGAAAAGTCCTGAAGAGGAGTGGCCTGTTTATCACGCTGATGAAGGCAAATATGATGAGGATATCATTATTTCAGAGAGAAAGGAAAACACAGACGAACCTGTAACAATGATGGGCATTAATCTAAAAAGTGATTTCACTTATTCTCAAAGAGTAAGAATAATGGGATGGGTACTAAGGTTCTACAACAACGCTCGATGTAGTAGGGAGAGGCAAACTGGCACACTAACATTTTCAGAATTAAGAGAAGCAGAATTAGTTACTATAAAGTGTGTACAACAGGAGTTATTTCCTCAAAAAGGTGACACAGTTAGTGGATTGAAAGTAATTCGTGACAGTAAAGGACTGGTCCGTGTGAAGACAAAGATCACAATGAGAAATGACCTCTTTAATTTCCGATTCCCCTTATAATTACCCAGGAATCATGATGTAGTTGATGCCTTGATAAAAGAACAACATAAAGTTCACTGTCACGCTGGCATACAATTTCTCCTTGTACATCTGAGGAAAAAGTTTTGGATCATTCAAAGTAGAAGAGCCATTAGAAATGTGATTTCCAAGTGCATACAGTGCAAGCGACACAGAGTTAAGCACGCAGAATCAGAGAGTACTGAGCTACCACAAGATCGTATCAAGAATGCTGCAATATTTGAAGTTATTGGAATTGATTTAGCTGGACCATTGATTTTAAAGAATGATTCAAAGGCATGGATTGCATTGTATACGTGCGCAATTTATAGGGCTGTACACTTAGAACTGGTATCTTCACTCAGCACTGAAGCATTTCTTCTCTCATTAAGGAGATTCATTGCAAGAAGAGGACGTCCATCCATTGTATATTGTGACAACGGAACTAATTTTATTGGAGCTGCAAATATGTTAAAAGAAATGTCTGTCCGTAAAATCCTAAATGAATCTCAGCTACAAGAAATTGAGTGGAAGTTCAATCCTCCTACAGCTTGTTGGTGGGGAGGATGGTGGGAGCGCCTGGTTCGTTCTGTCAAGGAGCTGCTGAAGAGGATGCTCGGGAAGTCTGTTCTGACTTATGAAGAACTGTCAACTTCACTGTGTGATGTGGAGTCGGTGATTAATGGCCGACCACTAACATACGTATCAGAGGATCCAGAAGACTTAACTCCATTAACTCCAAGTATGTTTCTACATGAGATCAATGCCTATCATGTATCAGATCTAGATAAATTAGAGGGAGAAAAGTTCCGTTCTCGCTTACGTTTCAGACAGTACTTAATTCCAGAACTGAAACAGCGCTTCAGGAAAGAATATCTCTCACAGTTAGTCCAACGTCCCAAAGGAAAGAAGGCAACATCTCTTAAAGAAGGTGACATGGTATTACTCGGTTCTGAGAAACTGAAAAGGGTAGAATGGCCTTTAGCAAGAATTGTAACGCTCTTCCCTGGTCGCGATGGTGCAGCGCGTGTGGCTAAAGTGAAAACGAAAGATGGAGTTTTGATTCGTCCTATTGAAAGACTTTACCCTCTGGAGGTAGACAGTGACCAAACAACTTTTAAAAGAAAACTGAACTTAGGGGCGACATCAGGACAGAGTTCGTATACGACAAAAAGTGGCCGTGTAGTGATAGCTAACACCAAGTACTGTGACTGAGGTGGGGTGAGTTGGAGGACCCCATAGAAGAGTACAGTTTTGAAATTGTTCCCACAATTCCAAGGTGGGAGGATGTTGTAAATACTTCGTTGATACTCTTTGGATTTGTCATCTCTATGAACTGTTGATGGAGAGTTCCTAGGAGTAAGCATTCATCATCGGGTAATATGCTAATAATATGGTTGTTGTTCTTGTTTTTCTTTAAAAACATTGCAGAAAGTGAATTTCAATATAGTTTGCATGAGAGAAAAATAAAGCATGTTTTCATATAAATATGGAGTCAGATAAGAAATTTCTAACAGGCATCGCTTAACTGTGCCTACCATTCTCTCCCACCATCCTCCACCAAGCTGCCCGTGGGGCGATGAACTTCCAAGTTATACCGCCTTTGGCGAGGAATCGATGGGTCTCCGAAGATGACAGTGCCTTCCAGAGTTCCGACAGTTCTGCATTGGTGGCCTGAAATGTCCTTGCGTTGTCTGTATATATGGTATGTGGCAGTCCACGCCTACCAGCAAACCTTTCAAGGGCCATAAGGAATGTGTCAGTGGTCATGCTGGAGCATAACTCTAAATGCACCGCACGTGTAACAGCACAAGTGAATAGCGCTATGTAAGCCTTTTCCATCGTCATGCCTATTTTGATATAGAGGGGACCGGCGAAGTCTATCCCGGTAATTGCAAAGGGTTTCGACGGTGTTACCCTATCCGCAGGTAGTGGAGCTTCGATTTGCTGCCCTCTAGGGTTCTTCATGATTCTGCATGGGAGGCAGGCGTGCAAGACCCTCTTAACAGTTTGACGAGCTCTAAGGATCCAGAACTCTTTTCGGAGCTCCGACAGTATTACCCGAACTCTAAAATGATGTGGTCTGATGTGTGTTTGCCGAATGAGCAGATACGTGAATGTATGAGAGCCGTCTAGAAGTATGGGGTGCCGTCGCTCCTTAGCGAGGTCCGCACAGTGCAATCGACCCCCGAGGCGGAGGAGTCCGCCTTCAATGAAGGGGTTGAAGGGTCCTATTTTGGATTCTTTAGGAATTGGTCGACCGTCTTGGAGTGCTTGAAGTTCTAGTGCTAAACATTCTCGTTGAACAGCTCCTATCCAGTATCTACGTGCCTTTGCGAGCTCCACCGCTGTTAGTTCTCCTGTAAGCTTCTCTCGATTGCGAGTGTTGTGTGTAAAGCGAAGAATCCAACCAGTAATACGCATCAGTTTCCAGTAGGAACTGAACTTCGAACTGTCTATAACGCTGGAATATGTGGTCGTTGTCATTACATGTTTTATGTTTCTCTTCTTCTCCTCGGGAAGTTGCTCGCTTGGGGTTTGAGTACCAGATGGCCAACATTCCTCACGATGTGCAAGCCATGTGGGTCCACTCCACCACTTGCGCTCATTCCGTATCTGGTCACCACGAAGTCCTCGTGTAAGATGATCAGCCGGGTTCTCATGTCCAGCGCAATGCCTCCACTGACTTGGAGTTGAGTACGATTGAATCTCCGTTACTCTGTTGCAGACGAAGGTTTTCCATCTGTTTGGGTCACTGTGTATCCAACCCAAGGTGACAGTAGAATCCGTCCATAGTATTGCCTGAGTGATATCGTGGCATGTAGCTGCACAGAAATAGGACAGTAATCGTGCTCCTACTAGCGCTGCTAGTAGTTCGAGCCTCGGCAAGGTTACCTTCTTGATCGGGGTGAGCCTGTTCTTGCTGCAGGCCAGATGGACGAGTACGTTGCTTCCCTCGTTCGTGCGAATGTACAAAACCGCCCCATATGCCCTTTCTGAAGCATCACAAAATACGTGGATCTGAACCTTGCCCGCCGTTGAAGTAGCCAGCCACTGCGGTATTTGTACCCGTGAAAGTGAGGATAAGGAGGATGCCCAAGTGTTCCATGATGCTCCGATATCAAGAGGTAGCAACTCGTCCCAGTCAATTCCCCTGTTCCACGTATCCTGGAATAACAGCTTACTAAGGAGGGATACGGGGAATAACAGTCCGAGTGGATCATAGAATCTAGCCGTAATCTGTAATAACTTCCTCTTGGTGATTGGTCCTTCAGGTAAAGCCTTGGTGATCTCCTCTGGGTTAATGTAAAGGTTATCCGTTTCTGTATTCCAGTAAACGCCTAGTACCTGCGTCTCTACGTTGACCTCTTGACCTTCTGCTCTCCAGATGGCCTTTAGCGAGTCTGAATTAGTGGCCCATTTCGCTAGGTGGAAGTTCATCAATTTCATCAGTGCAGTAAGTTCGTAATACAGGGCAATCACACCATTGTCATTTTCTGCGCCGGATACGAAGTCGTCCATAAAGGTATTGTCATCTATGAGGGGTGCTGCAATAGGAAATGTCGTCTTGTATCTGTCGGCGAGTTCCCTCAGTGTTGCTGAAAGCAAGAACGGACTGCAAGTCAGGCCGAATGGGAGCCTAGTGAAGCGATAGGTCATTATCTCGTCCGTCGTGTGGTAACTTCGTTACTGTCCTGGGTGACCCTGTACCACAAGAATCTGGTCAAGTCCCTGTCATCCTCGTGCAAGATCAGCTGAAGAAATGCCTGTGTAATATCAGTAATGATGGCCATGGGATGTAGCCTGAATCGTAGTAGAATAGCCAGTGTCTCCGGTAACAGATTTGGACCTGCCTCTAAAGCATCGTTGAGAGACGGTGAGTTGGTTACGTGAGAAGATGCGTCGAAAACTATTCTCCATTTTGTTTTTTTCCAGTTTCTCCTTCTTTACAGCTTGGTGCGGGAGATAAAACGTGGTGTTCTTTGGATCTCCAGTAGGTGTGACTTCTATTTGTCCTTTCATGATATGATCCAGCATTTGGTTGCAGTACACCTCCTTCAGAGTGCTATTGTTTTGAAGTCTTTTGATCAAGATATCAAATCGAAGTTCCGCGTTTATCTTGTTACTTGAAGGAAGAACATCCTGCTTTCTTGGTAGGCAGACCACTCTCCGGCGACCTTCCACGCGATAGGTTGCCTTGAATTCTTGAAGAATGGCAGAGTCTTTCTCAGTTAGGTCTCGATTTTGATTTGCAACTATTCACATTGCCTCTAGATCCCATAATTTTCTTAGTTCATCATCCGAAGGTGAGATAGCTTGTCGAATGAAGTTCACAACAGTAGAATTCACACAAGTCCCTGATCGGCTTCCATTTAAGATCCATCCAAAAATTGTTGGAATCAGAACGATCGATTCAGATATTCGAATCGGTGAACCGTCCTCCACTATTTTCCAATATTGGTCACTGCCAATTAAGATCTCCACGGGCAGGTTTTCTTTCGAATCAGACCTAGGGTCTGCTAACTGCAATTTGCGTACGTGCGCCCAAGTTTTGATGTCTTGTGGAGCTGCTGGTTGAGGTGAGAGTGAGTGTGCACTTTCGTAAGCTTTCATGGAAACCGTAAAGTTTGAGTAAACTCCTTTCATACTGAACCTGACAACTCTGCGCTGACATGATGGGTTAGTCTGGGACTCAAATGTGCAAACAGTCAGTTCTCTTTTGTCGGTGGTTAGTAGCTGTAGGTCGTCTATCAGTGATCTTAATATAAATGTTGCCTGACTTCCACTGTCTAGTACACATCGAGTAAGTCGGCTTATCCCTGTAGGTCCAGTGATTCTTACTTGGGCTGTCTGCAAGAACGTGAAACCTGGTGTGGCGATATCTATTTTTCCTACAGAAGCTGTGTTGGCCTGATCTACTGAGGTCTTGTGACTCCTTCCGTTGTCGCAAAGGGATTTATGGTGCGATCTCTTGCATTTACCACACTGTGCCTTTCCTTTCTTTCGACAATTGAACGCCGTATGCCCTCGATTGAGGCACAGGAAGCACCGGTTAGCTCTCTTCAGCCTCTCCTTTCGCTCCGTAACGTTTGTGATTTTCTTACAGTCCTGAGCCCAGTGACCTCTTGATTCACAAAAGACGCAAAATGGTTCCGGCCCCTTAACCTCTTTTCCTGCTAAGCCTTTAGGATCGGCACGGGCGTGAAGAGCTTCCGCCGTAGGGGGGTAGCTTGATGATATGGAGGATTCACCACGAATCTTTTGTGCAGTAAGCACTCCGCCAACTTCCTCACCGAGAAACTCCATTAGTTTGAGGATGTTACCCTCCGAAAGGTCTATTCGCTTTGCGTGAATGATCCAGCGACGGCATATATCGTCTGGAAATGCTCGGAGGATCTTCGGTGCAAGTACTCGGCCATAGGCGTTCACATCTTCCCCGAGAGCGCGCAGAGCTTGAATGCGGCGATTGCAGTCAATAAACGTAGAATTAAGTGCGTTCGGTGTGGCAAACTGGATGGGCTTAATACATTCTATGTAGTCCAAGTGGGCCTTGTCGCCGTAGCGAGCTTCAAGAATTTTCTTAGTCTCTTCATATGTCTCGGCCGTCACTGCGATGCCCTCAATCAAGTGCTACGGTCCCCCCTCTAAATAACCCCTCAGAAATATATGTTTATTAATAGTAGAGAGTGACGTGTCCTTATCGATTGACTGTTCGAACTGTTCCCAGAAACGTGCCCATGTTTCTATATTACCTGAGAAGGCTTCTAGTCTTATTTGGGAGAGTCTTAACATGGTTGAGGGAACAGCTGAGGCAAGTGTTGGTACCGTCTGTGTGTTCGCGAGTCTAATATTCGACATCGCGCTTTCAAGTTTTTTCTCCATCCCATGTGAAATGCGAATGATAGCACGCTTGGCGTTCTCTATATATTCCTCACATGTACTTATGTCATCAGCGTACGCGGTGTCATCCAGGAGGTCGTGAACCTCATCGTCCAGGGCTCTTAAATTATCCAAAGTCTCTTGTAACCTATCTTTACAGTACTCGTAATCCTCGGAAGAGGTAGACTCAGTAAACTCTTGTGCTTTCTCCACGAGACGTGTGATGTTTGCCCTTTCCCTAGCACGTCTTCGATTGGTGTAGTCGTGTGTTCGCGTTACAGCCTCCCATACTGGACTTCTAGACGTGAATTTGCTATAGTAAAATAGTGTATTTGATAGGGACTTCGTAATAGCGTGGGATATATTTCGTTACTTGATCTATTATTAATCGTACTCCGATGTATTGCGACGTAGTTCAAGGAAAGCCAGTAGATGGCAGCACTGGTCACTTAGTCGTGCGTGACGTCTTCTCCAAGTGACGTAAATAAACAATATGGCTACCCTTCCAGTTTAACCAATAAACTATCTATGCGTTTGCACTACAAATACTACTTATACCCCCTTTTTATCGTACTATGCTTTATGCGGTATTTGGAAGTTCCTGAAGTATTTCAGATATTAACAGGAACAAAATTACACATCTGAGAAATGTTACCGTACGTTGATGGCGTGGCGTGATAGGTTTTATTTCCACGGCAGCAATTTTCCCGTAGTCTCCTTACGGAACGTGTAGTAAACCAATGATTACCTATTTAGTCTCTAGTATATTTCCCATTCGCGCTGGAGTGTAGTTCTTCCCGTGTTTCCGGCACCAAAATTATATCGTGATATTGGAAGAACAGTCAAGTAAACATACTAGTCTCGTTTCTTTTCTATTTATTGTTATTATCAAAAAATCTAAAAATCTAAGATATAACACTTATGACACAATGATATTAAATAAATATATAAAACATAGCACAGTCCAAAGAATGATCTCGAGTAGTGTCTATCAATTCCCAACACCATATTAATAAATATAAGTCAGTTTGGCTCGATCTATATATACTGTACTATACATATATAAATTAAGGCATAAGAATGAAAACAGACGTGAATTAATGAGACCACTATAGGTATCCTAGAAACTTAAAACTTGGTACCAGACAACCTGATGACTTCAGGATCCCTAGAAAAATCTAAAATTCTCAAAATTATCTGAGAGGAACACGTTGGGAGTTTCAAATCTGCATAAGAACACAGTCGGTGATATTTATCCTGAACGATAACCTATAGGTTTCATGGGCTTAAAAGTTTCCTGAAAGTCCTAACTTGTAACCCCCTCCCCCAATATCAAGATGGCAAGACAATCTTCCAAACGAGTTAGAAAATAGAAATTTGGCAAAATTATAGCTTTTTGCCTGTAACCGATGGAAAATTTACGAGATGTTTAAAAAATTTATTTTTACCCCCCCCCCCCCCAAAAATATCGAAATATGGAGGCAATTTTAATGACGGTGCAGACCTTCCTTTCGAGGTATCTGGTGGCTAAACGGTAAGTCGTATCACAAAACGGATGGCACAATCTCTGTTCAATTTGGAGTGATCTACAACTTTGGTCCTATGACTTTTTTCGTATCTCCATCCCTTATGTTAAATTTGGCTCCATTTCTGGATTTACCTAAATTTTGCACTTTGTACACGTATAATTGATGGTTTGAGTCACTTATAGGAAAGATGGGCTCATCAAATTCTACACGAATATTGGCCCACCCAGCCAAATTCTATGTTTGAAGCTGTCGCATAAGTATGTGAAAAGTAATTCACTGTGTGAAAACCTTACACAAATTTCACCCTATTCTAAGTTTCTAAAATAATCTTGCCTTTAAATAGATGAGATACGAGGTAATATCATAGGGCCAGCCATTTAGATAGTAAATTAGCCCAGAGTCGTCTTTTTATACAATCCGTTTTTCAATATGAATGCACCGTTTAGCAACAGTTATTCTTTAAATGAAGGTGAACATGCATATACTTCCATATGTCGATCAAAATTTATTAATTTAAGTCGATTTGTAGCGATCTAGAAAGGGCTGTGTCTTACATTGTAATTAATACTTTACAAATCAATAGTGACTCTCAGCAGGAGGGCGTCTGCTGTTGCAATCAGTACTCCCCACAACAACTTTAACTAGCAATAGGAATGGGGTAGTTCTCCAACGCCTGTGTACCATTGTAATGCATAATCCCCTCCTTGATTTGACTAGCAGAAGGCAAGGGAGCGTGCATTTAAAAAAACCTCTTTTACCTGATTCTCTTTATCATTAGGTATAGGTGCCCCCGATTATAAACAAATTTACCCATCAAAATGTGACTGACGTTACGCATAGTGAATTGCGGCAGACAAGAGGACCTGTCGTTATCATCACAACTCTGCAACTCGCACTTCACATTGGAAACAACGTCTGAGGACCTCCCTATACTTTTTCCGGAAAACGCCAAGAGACATGCAATTAAATTTTTTTATTCACTTCACGTACAGCAATTTATTTCGATATCCGTATACATTGTAGAATACCGTAGCGAAGCACGGGTACATTTGCTAGTACCAAATATTGTATTGAAGTATTTGGTAAAATGTGATAAGCTAGCGATGGAGTGGAGTCGAGAAAGTCTGTCTCGAGTTGAGATCTATGCCTGGAAATGGACACTGCGACGAAATCGAGTCCATGGGAACACGCATCGGTATCTCTGACCGTCGTAAAATTACTTGTAACAACGAAACTAGCGGGAATGAAATCGTGATGTAATGAAGGAAGTGTATTTAAAATAACACTTAATGACTCCAAGAAAATATGGTCCAATATGTGCGAAGTACATACATTTCAAATCAATAATAAAATAACGAACAAAACCTCAAACTAGGTTAAATCTTAACTTACGATAATCTCAAATATTAGTGCGGTATTCGCGTTACCACTTCATGAAATTAAGTATGGAAGGACTGAATGTCAGTAATTTCTGTGTAGCTGCTAGTGATATTGTTGCCCGACCGAGCGGCTCAGACTGTTGTGGAGCTGGCCTTTTGACCCCAACTTGGCAGGTTCGATCCTGGCTCAGTCCGGTATTACTTGAATGTGCTCTAATATGTCAGCCTTGGTAGATTTACTGGCACCTAAAAGAACTCCTACAGCACACAATTCCGGCACATAGGCGTCTTCGAAAACAGTCCAAAGTAGTTACTGGTACGTAAAGACAATATTATCAGTATAACACTGTTGACTGGGAGGTGACTGGGAGGATGCCGGTACCAAGCATCACATTGGGATGCATGACTTTAATAATGCTGCTGGAACAATCCTCTCCAATCGATTTATAAATATATTTCTATATTGAGAGAATGTAGTTAGAATGTTGTGTTTTAGAACACTACTAATATATCACAATCACCATCTTGTTCTTATAATGGTCTCTAACGATCCGGGCCAATATTATATGATGTATTTCTTCCATTTGTATTGCATGGAATTTCTTAAAATCGTTATTAATTTAAGTATAGACAGAGAATTTTGAACTTGTGGTGTTCTACCGTTCGTTCATAATCGTGTATCATCGTGCTTGGCCATTCCGTCGCTGTGGAGTGCCGTGCGAGTTTGTGACGTCATGCGGAATCGAGACGAGTGCTCGCAAGCGATTCTACGCTGATCCAAGAGCCGCTCACGCACAACGATATGTTATAGTGAAGCAAAACACTTAAACTCCAATGTAATTGTGCTGACAACAATGAATTTTTATCATTTAAATAAACAGTTTCACAGTATTTATATTTTAATCCGAAACAACCAATGACTCAACTATGTGTTCAAATAATGTAACTAGCACACATCTAGGTCCTGGGGAGAGCACTGCTCGTGAGATGAAGGAATCTCGAAGACGTCCTAGAGACAACAGTTGTTCCTTACGAAACCGCTGCGTGAACATCGACCTGTCACCTGTAAGCTGCAGATGAAGTCACCAAAAGTCCAATACTTCGCAGGAAATGGATTAAATGGGATCAAATGGTGGCGCCTGAAGGAGGCCAACGTTGTTGCAAAAGTTACTGTGCCACAAATCACCATAGTTCAAGCGAGCCCGAGTAAAGTGAAAGATGCCGCATGCTCTATTCTTGGAACAACTAAGTCAGGTCAATGACAACGAAGGATTAACTACGACAAGTGGCTTAGGAATGACGATGTTAATTATGCAGTACGGTTGAAGAAGCAGCTGTACGACGAGTTTGTTGCTCGTTGGAATGCCTACAAAGCAGCCACTAGCAAAGTGAAGATAGTCATTACTGTAACAAAAGCAAACCGGTAAGCAGGTCTATATGTGAAACTTGATACACGCGAAAACTAGTGAAACATTTAACAGCCGGTCAAATCGAGGCATCGCAATACGGACGAAGTCCAACGTTTCTATGGCATCAACGAAGAAACAGACGATTTGCTACTCGACAGGCGGGGCATTAATTGGAAAAAATTTCAAACATTTAATTTCCATATCTACCAATCCCAATCACCTCTGCTGTTGAAGGTCCAATGTAGGAAACTGACACCACCGAAGTCCATGCAATGCTGAAGGAACTGAAACTAGGGAAAGGCATCTGTCCTAATTATCTTCCGGCAGTTTTGTTTCTCAGTGGGGGAATGCAAGAGCAATCTTTTCAACCATATCACCAAAGAAGGTCAAAAACCAACAGATTGGCGATGGAGTTCCCATTCAAAAATAAGGACAGCCCTGCCGATTATCCTCATTACCGCCCGATCATAATTCTGAGCCACGCAATGGCGGATTTCAAATCAATCTTCAACAAAAGGATTAGCAATTTAGCCAAACATACCACAAGCCAAGCTGGGTTCATGTAAAATTATGGCACAACAGGAGCAATCCATGCTGCAGGGCTGTAACTTGAGAAACATTGTGAAGAGAATAAGAGAATTCGTCATGACTTTCTCGATTCTGAGAAAGCCTTCCATCGGGTACCTCATAACCTAATCAGTCAGCAGTACAAGAACAACTTGGCATTCTAGAGCACCATGTTGAGAGAGTATAATTGCTATACAAAGAACCAAGGAGTTGTAATCAAGCTGCCGCAGGAGCGTCTACTGAATTCCACGGAACTGTAGAAGTCCACTCTATTACATCAGAACTGCACAATCAATCAATCAATCAATCAATCAATCAATCAATCAATACTGATCTGCATTTAGGGCAGTTGCCCAGGTGGCAGATTCCCTATCTGTTGCTTTCCTAGCCTTTTCCTAAAGGATTTCAAAGAAATTGGAAATTTATTGAACGTCTCCCTTGGTAAGTTATTCCAATCCCTAACTCCCCTTCCTATAAATGAATATTTGCCCCAGTTTGTCCTCTTGAATTCCAACTTTATGTTCATATTGTGATCTTTCCTACTTTTATAGACGCCATTCAAACCCATTCGTCTACTAATGTCATTCCACGCCATCTCTCCGCTGACAGCTCGGAACATACCACTTAGTCGAGCAGCTATTCTTCTTTCTCTCAATTCTTCCCAACCCAAACATTGCAACATTTTTGTAACGCTACTCTTTTGTCGGAAATCACCCAGAACAAATCGAGCTGCTTTTCTTTGGATTTTTTCCAGTTCTTGAATCAGGTAATCCTGGTGAGGGTCCCATACACTGGAACCATACTCCAGTTGGGGTCTTACCAGAGACTTATATGCACTCTCCTTTACATCCTTACTACAACCCCTAAACACCCTCATAACCATGTGCAGAGATCGGTACCCTTTATTTACAATCCCATTTATGTGAATACCCCAGTGAAGATCTTTCTTTATATTAACACCTAGATACTTACAATGATCCCCAAAAGGAACTTTCACCCCATCAATGCAGTAATTAAAACTGAGGGGACTTTTCCTATTTGTGAAACTCACAACCTGACTTTTAACCCCGTTTATCAACATACCATTGCCTGCTGTCCATCTCACAACATTTTCAAGGTTACGTTGCAGTTGCTCACAATCTTGTAACTTACTTACACTCTATAGAGAATAACATCACCCGCAAAAAGCCTTACCTCCGATTCCACTCCTTTACTCATATCATTTATATATATAAGAAAACATAAAGGTCTGATAATACTGCCTTGAGGAATTCCCCTCTTAATTATTACAGGGTTAGATAAAGCTTCACATACTCTAATTCTCTGAGATCTATTTTCTAGAAATATAGCAACCTATTCAGTCCCTGTTTTGTCTAGTCCAATTGCACTCATTTTTGCCAGTAGTCTCCCATGATCCACCCTATCAAATGCTTTAGACAGGTCAATCGCGATACAGTCCATTTGACCTCCTGAATCCAAGATATCTGCTATATCTTGCTGGAATCCTACAAGTTGAGCTTCAGTGGAATAACCTTTCCAAAAACTGAACTGCCTTCTATCGAACCAGTTATTAATTTCACAAACATGTCTAATATAATCAGAAAGAATGCCTTCCCAAAGCTTACATACAATGCATGTCAAACTTACTGGCCTGTAATTTTCAGCTTTATGTCTATCACCCTTTCCTTTATACACAGGGGCTACAATAGCAACTCTCCATTCACCTGGTATAGCTCCTCCGACCAAACAATAATCAAATAAGTATTTCAGATATGGTACTATATTCCAACCCATTGTCTTTAGTAGATCCCCAGAAATCTTATCAATTCCAGCTGCTTTTCTAGTTTTCAACTTTCGTATCTTATTGTAAATGTCATCGTTATCATATGTAAATTTTATTATTTCTTTGGCCATAGTCTCCTCCTCTATCTCGACATTTTCCTAGTAACCAACAATCTTTACATACTGCTGACTGAATACTTCTGCCTTTTGAAGATCCTCACATACACACTCCCCTTATTCATTAATTATTCCTGGAATGTCCTTCTTGGAACCTGTTTCTGCCTTTAAAACTACCTATACATACCCTTCCATTTTTCACTAAAATTTGTATGACTGCCAATTATGCTTGCCATCATGTTATCCTTAGCAGCCGTCTTGCTAGTTTCAATTTTCTAGTAATTTCCATAAATTTCTCCTTACTTCCACAGCCATTTCTAAATCTATTTCTTTCCAGTCTGCACATCCTTCTTAGTCTCTTTATTTCTCTATTGTAATAAGGTGGGTCTTTACCATTCTTTACCACCCTAAAAGGTACAAACCTGTTTTCGCATTCCTCAACTATTTCTTTAAACCCATCCCAGAGTCTGTTTACATTATTATTTACCATTTTCCACCGATCATAGTTACTTTTTAGAAACTGCCTCATGCCTGCTTTCTCAGCCATATGGTACTGCCTAACAGTCCTACTTTTAAGACCTTCCTTTCTATCACATTTATTTTTAACTACCACAAAAACAGCTTCATGGTCACTAATAGCATCTATTACTTCAGTGTCCCTATGGAGCTCATCTGATTTTATCAGCACCACATCCAAGATATTTTTCCCTCTGGTTGGTACCATCACTTGCTGAGTCAGCTGTCCTTCCCATATTAACTTACTTGCCATTTGTTGGTCATGCTTCCTGTCATTCGCATTTCCTTCCTAATTGACATCTGGCAAATTCAGATCTCCTGCTACAATCACATTTCTCTCCATGTCATTTCCCACATAGCTGACTATCCTATCAAATAATTCCAAATCCGCGTCATTGCTACCCTTTCCCAATCTGTACACTCCAAATATATCAAGTTGCCGATTATCTTTAGAAATGAGCCTTACACCTACAATTTCATGTGTCTCCTCTTTAACTTTTTCGTAGCTTACAAATTCTTCTTTCACCAGAATGAACACTCCCCTTCCCACCATTCCTATCCTATCTCTATGATACACACTCCAGTGCCGTGAGAAAATTTCTGCATCCATTATATTATTTCTCAGCCGTGATTCAACTCCTGTTACAATATCTGGTAAATATATATCTATTAAATTACTTAATTCTATTCCTTTCTTTACAATACTTCTACAGTTCAACACTGACAATTTTATGTCATCCCTACTTGATTTCCAGTTCCGTGTTCCCTTATCACCACTCGCTAGGCCACCCTGTTTCCCTGAATGTACCTCCCTATTACCCTTCCAAACAAATTTCCTAACTTATACGTACCACTGCTGTTTAAGTGAAGGCCATCTGAGCGCAGATCCCTATCTCCTCACAGTCCAATGCCATGGATACTTCTCTTGAAAATGATGCCATTCTGGCTGAAAAGAATAAGCTGGATCTCCAGCATCAAACAGAAGACTGGAACAATTGACTAGCACAATATATACTGCGCCTCAACAAAAAGAAGAGAGAATGCATGACAATATATCTCCGATGCACGATATAGCCCATTACCTAGCCGGACTGCTTCAGCCACACATAGGACACACTGAACCCTACATGAAAGACTCCCGACATTTCATCCAGCTCCTTAAGGACCAATCAATTGAAAGTACGGACTTATTAGTAAGTTTTGACGTCACGTCACCTTTCACCAAGGTGCCGCTAACGGAAGTATTTCCGCTACTAGACCAGAAACTTCCAGAAGACCTGTCAACACTAGCTAAGGAATGCCTGAACGCCACTTATTTCTATTTCAACGGGGAGTTCTACGAACAGACAGAAGGGGCCGCGATGGGGTCGCCATCTCTCCAGTAATAGCAAACATGTACATGGAACACTTCAAACAGAAAGCCTTAGCCACATCTACCCTGAAACCGAAATGTTTTCTCCATTTTGTGGACGGCACATTCGTAATCTGGCCTCACGGGAGCAATAACCTACAGCTATTTCTCGACCATCTCCACTCTATTCACGCAAATATTCAGTTCACCATGGAAACTGAAGTAGACAGAAAACTAGCGTTCCTGGATGTCCTAGTAAAGCGCAACTCCAATGGGACTCTGAGTCATGCAGTATACAGGAAAACCACACACATAGACAGGTACCTACACGCCTTGTCTCATCATCACCCATCACAAAAGCAGGCTGTCCTAACATCACTGGTACAGGGCCATAGCGATATCAGACGCAGAGCACCTCGAGGAAGAGAAAGAACACCTCACGAGAACCCTCAAGAAAAACGGCTCTTCCCTCAACAACATCCGACGAGTCTTTAAAAAATCAGAAGAGAACAAAGAAAAGGTCGCCGTAGGAGAAAACAACGGGAAAGGAGAACTGACCCGCCCGAAAACAGCAATACTGATATACATTAAAAATACTACAGACAGGATCGGGAAGATACTGGACAAATACAGCATAAAAACCATCTATAAACCTCACGGGAAGCTAGCCCGTTATCTACCACCAGTAAAAGACACAATATAATTACAGGTTCCTGGAGTATCACATTAAATGTAGCTGCGGAGCTTGTTATGTTGGTGAAACAAAAGGTCTGATCTCCACCCGCCTAAAAGAACATATCCGTCACACCAACAACCAAAACACAGATATTTCAGCGGTAGCCAAGCATTCCTGCTGCTTGATGATGATGCTTGTTATTTAAATGGGCCTAACATCGAGGTCATCGGCCCCTATGCCAAGCATTCCTAGGATACAAGGCACAGAATATCATTTGATAAGGCCAAGATCCTAGCAGCTATCCCTTGGAATCTGGAAAGGAAAATCCGTGAGGCTATCAAAATCAAGAAACATCCGAACAACATAAATTTAGAAGGAGGATATAGAATCAGTAATTCTTGGATGCCTATCATTCATAGTTTAAGACATACAGACCCCAACATAAACCACAGGCTGAACCCGCTTTACATAACAACGCGGGCAAGCCCCCACTACCTGGCTCTGACACATACCTTCCAGAACGCTCACGAGACAGCCAGGGCATACGTCAGCCAGAAAGACTAGAATATAAATGGCCAAGGTCAGGGCCACTCTAGTAGTGTACATTGCTGCCTGGGAGACTGATTGCCTCGGATCGAGTAGGGGTATTTCAGTCGTCTTGACAAAGAACACCGCAATGTATTCGAAATGTCGGCAAACAGTACGTGATGTACAGAAAACTGCAACACGGTTCAACCTGCAAATTAAACTAAATAATTCTTCACACCGTGGAAGCTTCATCTCTAAGATACGGGGAGGATATTCTCAAAGTTAATAGGCAGTTCGACAACCTTCGAAAGAAAATGAGTAACTACCTGGCTCGACTCGCCTTTCTGAAATGCTGCAGGGACAACAGCATTCTACCAGCATGTGTGAGACTGAAATATCATACCAAGAACCGACGGACAGACCGTATGCTTCACAAAACCAGCATAAAACTCCTCAGAGAACGGATCAGTGACACCAGACAGACTCTGGACCACCTCAACAATAAATTATTTCATCTCCACCTGCAACTTGCCAGCACTTTGTCTCTCAATGACTGGACCACGTTAGACAGTATTAGCAACACACAATCCCAGTGTACACTGGAACTAGCCACTGCCAAACAAAACAAGAAATTCAACCTCCTCCTACTGAAGCAGAAACCACCTCCTCCACTGCAGAAGAATGTAATAGTTAACCTCACAGACAAGCCACTCAGTGAACCTAATACCTCGGTCTTGGAAAAAGGACTCAACTATGCAGTAGCTCCGAATAGTATACCGATGGAAGAAATAATTAGCAAAGTTGAAATTGCAATCCGACATCTTCCTACCAAATCTGCAGAGGAGATCAGACAGGGTATATCATGTCTACTGAGAACTGCAAAGCCGCCGTCATCCACTTTGATCAAAGAAGAAATTCATGCCCAAAAAGAACTACGTCAAAATACGGATACAATCATCCTACCCGCACATAAAGGCAACGCTATGGTAATAATGACACGCACCGACTACACTTGGAAAAAAGAACAATTACTCACCGATTCTACGTACAGAAAAATAAGAAACCCTACCAACCGCATTAAGAACAAACTCCACATACTAGTAAAAAATTCCAGTATCCCAGCCGAAATACAGAAGAAGCTGTTATCGTCGGACCTGATACCTCCTAAATTGTATGCCCTTCCGAAAATCCATAAAGAAGGCATACCTCTGCGACCTATCGTGAGCGCTATAGGATCTCCAATGCACGATATCGCCCGTTACCTAGCCGGACTGCTTCAGCCACATACAGGATACACTGAAACCTATGTGAAGGACTCCCGACATTTATCCAGCTCCTTAAGGACCAACCAATTGAAAGTACGGACTTATTAGTAAGTTTTGACGTCACGTCATTTTTCACCAAGGTGCCACTAACAGAAGTACTTCCCCTACTAGACCAGAAACTTCCAGAAGACCTGTCAACACTAGCTAAAGAATGTCTAAATGCCAGTTATTTCTATATCAACGGGGAGTTCTACGAACAGACAGAAAGGCCGTGATGGGGTCGCCCCTCTCTCCAATAATAGGAAACATGTATATGGAACACTTCGAACAGAAAGCCTTAGCCACACCTACACTGAAATCGAAATATTTTCTCCGTTTTGTGGATGACACATTTGTAAACTAGCCTCACGGGAGCAATAACCTACAGCTATTTCTCGACCATCTCAACTCTATTCACGCAAATATTCAGTTCACCATGGAAATCGAAGTAAGTGGAAAACTACCATTCCTGGATGTCCTAGTGAAGCCCAACTCCAATGGAACTCTGAATCATGCAGTATTCAGAAAACCACACACACAGACAGGTACCTACATGCCTCAACTCATTATCACCCACCAGAAAAGCAGACTGTCCTAACTTCACCTGTAAATAGGACCATAGCGATATCAGACGCAGAGCACCACGAGGAAGAGAAAGAACACCTCACGAGAACCCTCAAGAAAAACGGCTACTCACACAATAACATATGATGAGTCTTAAAAAAACATCATATCCGTCACACCAAGAACCAAAACACAGATATTTCAGCAGTAGCCAAGCATTCCTAGGAAACAAGGCACGGAATATCATTTGATAAGACCAAGATCCTAGCAGCTACCCCTTGGAATCTGGAGCGGAAAATCCGCAAGGCAATCGAAATCAACAAACATCCGAACAACATAAATTTAGAAGAAGGATATAAAATCAGTAATACTTGGATGCCTATCAATCTCAGTTTAAGACATACAGACCACAACATAAACACACGGGCGGAAACTCCATTACATTACAGCGCGGGCAAGCCCCCACTACCTGGCTCTGACACATACCTTCCAGAACGCTCACGAGATAGTCAGGGCTTACGTCAGCCAGAAAGACTAGGATATAAAAGGCCAAGGTCAGGGCCACTGTAGTAGTGTAAATTGCTACCTGGGAGACTGATTACCTCAGATCGAGTAGGGGTATTTCATTCGCCTTGACAAAGAATACTGCAATGTACTCGAAACGTCGGCAAACTGTACGTGATGTACACTTAGGGGCCGATGACCTTCGATGTTAGGCCCCTTAAAACAACAAGCAACATCATCATCATCACGCAATGTACAGAAAACTACAACACGGTTCAACCTGGGAATTAAACTAAATAATTCTTCACACCGTGGAAGCTTCACCTCTAAGATACAACCATGAAGAGGCACAACCTATTCCGTACTGTATAGGATTTGTAGTGTACGTACTTTGTTTCTTCTTTGATGTATGGCAACAGCTGATCATCAGCATGTTCTTCTATGAATATTTCCTCCTTAATATCTTCAGATGGCTATAAATAAAAAAGAACAAAAGTAGAATAAAGAAGTAAGGGAATAAAAATATATATCCCTAAACAAGAAACAGCTGAGGAAATAAATTTCATAGTGGCACAAGAAGAGTACAAATAACTTATCTCCCATTTTTAAAATACAAAAAGGGAAAGGGACAATCAAATCAAAATCATTTTAAATACAAAAGAGTTGCCTACCTTGGTTGCAAATGGTACACACAAAAAATAAACATTTTTATCAAGCGCTAAATCTTAAATGGACAGAGAAGAAGACAGTTTCCTAAAACACAGTATTATACAATTTACACTAATTATTTTCTACAAAACACACAGCTCATCCTTAAAAGAATTGCATTATTTACAAAATTCTGCTCATAGTATCTTCTGTATTTACAAACAATCAACTTGTATACATGTGGAATTAATTCAAATAATATTATAGAACTGCCATTAGATAAAAATTTACATTTCATTTATTTATTGTATTTTTTTACCCTTTTTTGAACCTAACTTACATAATGACCAGCTGCGTCCTAACCTGAGACCCTTCTGCCTCTGCTTTTCAGAAAAATGATAAGAGAGATAAGAACATGAAAAGAACGCACTGTAGGATAGCAGTAGGCAAGGTAGCAATAGAGAAGGAGGAACGTTTGTAAATAGGAAAACTTAAAATTGCCTACATATTTGTGAATATTCAACATAGTATATGTACATATGGAGGGACGTCCGTGTATGTGTACATGTACGATTTAGGGAAAATAAATAATAATAATCATAATAAATACTATCTCCAAATCATTACCCAATACCATTCCTTCCTTCTCTTTCTCTTTCTGTTGTTCCCTATTTCCACAATGACTAGCTATTTTCCTAATCCTCTTATATTCACATTCCCCTGTTCCCATCTTTCTATATGTGACTTGACTTGTCACCTCTTTGTTCATTCCCATGTTCCAATATACTTTCTCTCCCGAAACACTTCACTGTAATATCATTTAACCCCACATTATTCCTACCACTTTCCCAACAAGTAGACAATGCTTAAATCACATCCATAGAAATATCCATCAGCCCTTTCTGTACATCACATTAAGATTTTTAAAAAATCAATCAATCAATCAATCAATCAATCAATCAATCAATCAATCAATCAATCAATCAATCAATCAATCAACAGCATTTAGGGCTGTCTGTTGTTTATGTAGAAAAGGATTGTGGACATGTATGAAACAACTCCCTTGGTAAATTATCTCAATCACTAAATCATCATCCTGTAAGTAAACATTTGGCAAATTATTTCCCTTTGAATTCCAACTTATCTTCATGTTGTGACCTTTCCCACATTTAAAAAACATGACTGAAATTTATTCATCAACTAATGTCATTCCAAGACATCCTTCCAATGACATCTCAGAATATACAGCTTAATCAAACAGCTTGTCTCTTTTATCCAAGTCTTCCCAGCCAAAGCTTTGCAACATCTATATAACACAACTCTTTTGTCAGAAATCATCCACAAGAATCGGAGCTGTTTCTGTACATTATTTCATGTTCTCTAATCAAGTAATACTGGTGATGGTCTCATACTCTCATTGTGGCCTTGCTGGAGATTTATATGCCCTCCCTTCTACAACCCCTAAATAACCCCATAATCATATTAAGATATCTGTAAATTTTATTTTCAATCCTGGTTATGTCATTACCACAAAGGATATCTATCCTTATTATGAATACCTAGGTACTTACAGACATCCCCGTGAGGAACTTTCACCCCATCAATGCAATAATTAAGCCAGAGAGGACTCCTTCTATTTGTGAAACACACAACCTGGCTTTTCACCCCGTTTACCATCATAACAATGCCCAATGTCCATCTTACAATATTGTCAAGATCTTTTTGCAGTCACTCACAATCCTGAAACTTATTTACTAGAAAGAGCCTGATTGATGTTCATTATTCATAACCAGATGTAGCCTAATTATTAGGGCAAAAAGGTATACTTCTACATTTATGTAAATTATCAACCTTTATAGACTAAACCTTGAACATTTTTGGTGGTAAAGTTACCCCTTGGGATATCCCTGTCCTCAATAATGTATTTTTTAATATAGTAGCTACTGTGAGAATCACAATGTAATTTCATTATTCAGATGGTTCTGTGTCATTATGTTAGTTCACATGTTCTGTTGTTTATCATCTATATCTGCATATTGTTGCTGTATGGAAGTAAATAATATGACCTATTGTTAAGACTGTGCATTCTGTAAGATACGTGCATTAGAGAGAGAGAGAATCCAAAAGGGATAGCTGCCCTAGAATAAGGGGTACTGTATGGTAAGAGCATCAAATTATTATCTATTTTCTCACTATTTATCTTAGGATCAAATGAGCTTATATATTTTTTAAAAATTTTGAATTTTCCTTGTTGTAGCACTACAGCTATCCCTGATGAGGAAAACTTTATTTTTCTTTACACATACCATACAAATGATGATTTACAATTGCCAAAGAATCTCGTAAAACACCTAAACAAATATCTTTTAGATATGAAACGGGAATAGCAAAACGAAGGAAGAAATTCATTGAAAATTTTGTGATAGATCCTCGCGCACCAAAGAGCAATCCAATCACTTCCCAGCAACTGGCAGGTATGTGATACATTTCTTCAAAGTACTTAAAACATGGTTCGTAGTGTCTCTTCTTTTCAGAATCAACTTCTTTGGCCTGTGAACTGTTACTCTCAAACCTTATTGTTGGATCAATAACAACGCCGATGTTTCTCTTCCTGTCAATCGCGATAATGTCTGCACGTTTACTAGATCCATCACTAGAGATACAGTGGTTCTAGAGAACTGTCAAATTTTGAGATTATTGGGAGACGAAAGGACCTATCACCAAGAAAGAAGGGCAATGTCAGATAGCTACATTTTGAGATATATTATTCAGAGCAGGAAAAAGCTTTTAGATAACAAATATCACAGTAATTTAAAAATGTGAAGACAAGAGGAAGGCAAAATATCAACAATGTGTTGCAAACAGTGGGCAAAAGAAACTAACCCCAAGGAGTACGCAAAACTGATTAATTCATCAGTAAAGAATCGCAAGGCTACTTGTTCAGATTTACTTCAGAAATTGGAAGAGTATGGGTCATTTGGATCAGTCAGGACTGTGAGATGAGAGCTGTTTAATGCTGGAGTGAAAGCAAGAAGACCTTGAAGAAGAGCAAAGATTACCCTGCTATGGCTCCAAAGAGGTTCCAGTGGGCCAAGACCCTTGAGAATTGACCATCTGATGCCTGAAAAAGGCAAGTCCATGACAATAACTGTAATTCCCAAATAATCATTCATTATTGCATTTTAACCCAATATAACTGATGTAACCATACAGTACATTAAATGTATGAAGTTTCTCTTTGGAACTGTGTAGATTACTGCATTTAATGCTAGGTTTATTTGTTTTATTTATTTCAGGTTTACTTTAGTGACTAATCGATATTTACTGTCAAGGAAAAGGCAAGCCAATATATCAGAAGAAATGTCAGTATGTCAGATTGTGTGAAGCGGAGAGTGAAGCATCCACCTTCAGTTATAGTCTGGAGTGTGTTTTCTTAGTATGGCTGTGGACGATTATATATTGTCAAAGGAATTATGAGATGTGAACAGTATAGTATTAAGAACCCATCTGCTACCTCAGGTACAAGAGTGGTTTGACTAAGTGAAAGAAAAGTAATGGAATTTTTAAAGAAAAACAATGTAGAAGTACTTGACTGGCCCAGAAACAGTCCAGATATGAATGCCACAGAAAATTTTAGGGCAACAGCAATGAAAAAATCCTAAAAATAATATAACAACAAAATTGTCTTGATTGAGAAGCTCTTCCAAATCTGGTTTCATGATGACGATTTCAAGTGTCAGTGTAAAATACTGATTCAGGGTATCCCCTGTCAAATCAAGTGACTTATTAAAGCTAAGGGGATGCATGCCAAGTACTAAAGTCATAGACTTAAATATTGGTAACATCTTATGTGTTAAATTCTCGATTTCTTACTGTTTACTTTAATAATTTAGCCACGTCCTTATAGCCACCCATTTAGTCACTATTTTATCTAGCCCAACTGCATTAATTTTTGTCAATAGTCTTCCAAGGTCTATCCTATTGAAAGCCTTAGATATGTCAATCGTGATACATTTGACCTCCTGAATCTAATATACCTGCTATATCTTGCTGGAATATACAGGGTGAGCTTCAGTGGAATGATGTTTCCTAAACCTGAACTACTTTCTATCAAACCAGTTGTTAATTTCGTAAATGTGTACAATCAGACAGAATGCATTCCGAGAACTTGCATGCAACACCAGTCAAGATGACTAGTTTGTAATTACTGGCTTATAAGTTGATCACATTTTCTTTATAAACAGGATGCAACCCCACTAATTCTTCATTCATCCAGTATAGCTGCTTCATACACACACAAATCAATTAAGAACTACAGATTTGGTTCTATATCAAAACGAACTGACTTTCGTATACTCCCAGAAATTTTACCAATCCCAGGAGAATTTCTAGATTTAAATTTTTGTATCTTATTTCCAATGTCTGTTTTATATTGTAGATCCATGTGGACATTGCAAAGTAATTTCAAACGATTGGGTCAAATGTGACAGCCTCTGCAAAAGGATGTAACCGTACCATTGATGACATATCATATGCCTCACGAGTGACGGGTGCGATGCCCACTTGCTGGTGAACGGCGTCTTTTTCACATAATACAGGACTGCAATCCCCATGGACGAGCGGAGTATACACATTCCCATGTTGTATAATTGCTACTCCATACCCTTCTCAGTCAATATTCAACACATACACAGAAACAAGATGTAGTACCATGCAGTATATTCTGGACTTCAGATGTAGTGACATCATTCAGTCACAGAGTGTGACTTCCCTTCATCTCATCCATGCTGTCCGACTCGTTGGCTGAATAGTCAGCATACTGGCCTTCGGTCCAGAGGGTCCCGAGTTCGATTCCTGGTCTTGTCGGGGATTTTAACCTTAATTGGTTAATTCCAATGGCCCGGGGGCTGGGTGTTTGTGCTGTCCCCAACATCCCTGCAACTCACACACCACACATTACACTATCCTCCACCACGCAGTTACCTACACATGGCAGATGCCGCCCACCCTCATCGAAGAGTCTGCCTTACAAGGGCTGCACTCGGCTAGAAATAGCCACACGAAATTAATTATTATATCTCATCCATGCTGCCTTAATCATAATTCGCACATCAACAACTACCACAATATCAGCCTGTAGGTAAGAACAGATACCTGAATCAACTTGGATGGAGCCATTAGATGGTTTGGATGACTCCAGGTATTCACTCGTATTTTTTTTCATTCATAAATGGTATTGTAAGAAACAGGTATACCGATCTTCACCTTGATGCTGCAGTCCCATTCTGGGTCTATCAGCAAGTGCAATATCATCTTGATATAAGGGAGTCTTAGAAACACTCCTTTGTAGGTGCCATGCGGTGGTGTCCATGCTGCGGACAAAGGGCAATGAGTCAGAGTGGTACATTGGTGTGCACACCAACTTCCAGTGAGAAGCTCTCTGAGACAATGGCAAAACAACACACACAACCTCTGGTGTTCGTGTATAGCATCTTGATCCAAATTATAAGCATTTCTGGTACACCATGGTCACGAGTGAAGACCAGATCACATGGTTTGGAACCCGATCAAAAGTCATTCCGAGATCAAGGAAGGCAATGTACACTGCCTGATGATGCTCTCAGTGCTTTTCAATTAGCATTCTGGCAGTGAAAATTGGATGAATTATTCCAGCACCCTTAATGAAGATGCACTGTTTAGCTATAATGCAGACGATTTCACCCAATCAATGATGAAGGATACTCCCAAAGGTCTCCTCATGTACAATTGGGGGCAAATTTGACGGTAATTTGCACATCTGTTGGATGGTCATTTTACTTAAAATAGGCACAAGGATGTTTGTAGCCCAATGACTGGGAACAGAGCCAGGGTCAACTCTGGCACTGAACAGGCTTGTCAGCCTGTTGATAATGTGTTCTTTAAATTGCTACAACTTCCAGAGGTTTGCTGGAAGGTCATCTAGTCCTGGCACTTTTTGGTTCTTCATACTCCTAGTGGCACTGTCGACTTCCTTTGATGGGATGCATAAGATGGGACTCACCATCTGGAATAGGGTGATGGAATTTTTTTGCCAGTGGCTTTACGTCGCACCGATACAGATAGGTCTTATGGCGACGATGGGATAGGAAAGGCCTAGGATCGGGAAAAAGTGGCCATGGCCTTAATTGCCTGGTGTGAAAATGAGAAACCACGGAAAACCATCTTCAGGGCTGCCAACAGTGGGGTTCGAACCCACTATCTTCCGGATGCGAGCTCACAGCTGCTCGCTCCAAACTGCATGGCCAACTCGCCCGCTATGATGGAATTTAATGCAGGAAATATCTACAAATGTTGTAGCCAATGTTTGAGGATTTCTTGTTTGTCCTGTAATCACTGGTCATCTTTGCCTCTAATGCACACAGAGTGCTTAATACTTGTGTCAATTTTGGTCAGCTGGAAAACTGTTCTTTTTTATTCGTTTGAGTTCAGTGGTGTGCAGTGTTTATCAGAACTATACCGACAAAAAGTCAAGGATGCTCTTCGTGTATGCTAAGAACAATGGTTCAATCAGGCTGACAGGGAAAATTATTCATTTTGAGAAAATTGGGTTAAAGTGTTCCTTCCGGGTGCGCAATTCAAACTGACGAGCTGCTACCGTGTTTCAGGGAAGATAAGGGTAGACAGTTGTTGTGGAGTGCATGATGCAGACAACACCATGAAATGTAACAGATTCTCTGCAATACGACAACACATACAAGACTCTAAACATAATTTCATCAAAATTGAACAGGACATGGAAATACTTAAAATTATTAAGACAACTGAAAATTATTTCATTCACCTTGACAAATACTTCAACGCGAATTTCAATTTAAACACATTTCTGAATAACACAATATTCTATTAGACTTCGTCACTTTCATTTTAAAATATGCTAAATTTCTAAACTCAAATTTGATTTTCCGTGCCTTACACAGTTCCTAGCCACGTTTTCTATCTCGAACAACCCATCCACGTGACCAACTTTATTTCTCTATCACATCCTTTCCTTTCTTCTTTCTTCATTCCACTTCCCGCTCTATTAATCACCTCTCATCTAATTCAACCTCACCTGCTTTAGTCATTATTTATATTCCGATCCACACCTATTTATCTTCTATTAACATCTTTGTTTTCCTTTCTCTTTCCCGCATTGAACTGCGTATTATAATATCACTTACGGTTCAGATCATTACAACATTTAAATTTAAACCTTACGCCACCTCAAGAACTACCTGAGCTCTTAACTTCAAAGAAATCACACGCTGTGTAAATGTGTCTCTCAACTGTTCTAATATTGCGCTTTTTCTTCTTTTGACAATTGTTTCTTATATCAACAGTTCTCCTTCTCCAAACTTCAAGAATCTGACAAGATTCTATAAACATTAATATATATTTTTATCGTCAAATACAATGACTTAGCAAATGTCATGGGATAGTCACCTAATAGTGTGTGGGGCCTCGTCTGGCCCCGCGAACTGCAGTGAGACGCCGTGAAATTGAGTCGACAAGTCCCTGGTAGTCCTCTGGACGCAGTTGGCACCAAATCGTTTGCAGAGCAGCCGCCAATGTTGGTCTGTTCGTGGGTGGAGAATCCATGGCACGGAGCCTGCATTCCAGGACATCCCAGATATGCTCGATAGGGTTCATATCGGGGCTCCTGGGTGGCCATGGCAGTCGTTGGACCTCCGCTGCATGTTCCTGGAACCATTCCCGGGCGACGTGGGAGCGATGTGGTGGCGCGTTATCATCTTGAAACACCGCAGAACCGTTTGGGCGCTGGAAGGCCAAAAATGGCTGGAGATAGTCTCCGAGCAGCTCAACATACCACGTACCATTCAAAGTCCCTTCCAGAACAATTAGGGGGCCCATTCCATACCAGGAAAATATACTTCAGACCATAACACCAGCGCCCTGGACCACATATTCGAGTCAGGCGGGATCCATCGCTTCATGTGGTCTGCGCCATACACGGTGCCTCCCATCGGCATGATGCAGTTGAAATCGTGATTCGTCCGACAATATCACGTCATGCCATTGTCCCAGTCTCCATCCGTGGTGACAAGCGACAAATGTGCGTCGTTGTGCCCGATGACGTTGGGTTAACAGTGGCACCCGAGTGCGGTGCCGGCTCCCATACCCCATAGGACCCATGCTCCTATGGATCGTCCAAAGGGATATGTGTCCAGAACGGCCTGTTTGAATTGAGCCGTGATTTGTTGTTTGGTTGTATGTCTGTCAGTACTGACAATCTGTCTCAGATGTCGCCGGTCACGGTTATCGAGGGTGGCTGGACGGACGGTCGTTCGTCAGTTGTGGACGGTGATACATGCATTCAACCATTCACGATACACCCTGGACATGGTTGATCGTTTGAAGCCGAATTCCCGCACCACTTCCGAAATCGCACTTCCCATCCGTCGGGCACCGACCACCATATACCGTTCGAATGGTGTCAGCTCACAACGACGTTCCATGTTACACCTGTCACATGCACAGTCACTGCTCACAAGGTCTTCTATACAACTGCCGCTGGCACAGGGGGCGTGTGGTGCGCAGGCAACGCACCTGCGCATCAGTGCTCCGCTATCCCATGACATTCGCTCAGTCAGTGTATATTAAACAGTATTGTACGATTTCACGTCTAGCAGCGTTTGCAGGCTTGCTCCTTGAACCATTTATATTGTCATCGAATTTCACAATCATCCAGAGGCACAGTGCCGGTTAACACATACGTTTTTTCGGCTCTCCAAGAACTTGCGTCTGGCTTCATTTGTGTGATTGATCCTCGAATTCTTCAGGTTTTTGGGAACATTCAACACACAGTGCTAATTCCTAACGTGTTATAGTGCTTCATGATCCACAACAATGAAACTATTGTTTTCCTGTGCATTGCTTTTTTATATTATAAGTGATTGGCTGATAATGACCCGGAACAATGGTCGAAACCATTACCGCTTGTAATCAACTAGGATTTTAACATTACATTTCTAATTCAACTTGTATTTAAAAGGTTGAACCGTTATATATCTCACTTCAATTAATTGTGTTCCCACTAGAATTATATAAGATATTCTACGCCAAGCGATGTTTATTAGCCGTGACATCTTACAAAGGTAACACTTTATTTCGTCTTCTGCAAAACATAACCACTAGAATATTCATTCCATAACACATGAGGTATGCATAAATAATCTGAACCAGCAAGTTAAGTGTCAACTGACATTTAAATAGGCATGGTTGGAGCACATATTAATGTGCCGTTTTAGTTTCGGTGTGTGTGTGACGTGTGTGCATGTGTATGTATGTGAGGAAGCCCATTGTTACAAGAATCCTGCAAGACAAAGAACAAGGGGAATTATCATGCTGCTTGCAAGAGAAATCTCTACTTTCATCATGGTTTACCTTGCAACGGATATGCCTTCCGGAATGTGCTACTAAAATGGGAGATTCCAACACACGCTAAATGGTGCTAAAGGGACAAATAGTGAGACACTGCCAGCCAGGACTGAATCAAATTTCATCATAAAGTGCCCTTTTTAAACATTAATTTCCTTTCAGGAAGACATCCTTCTTGATATAATACTTTCTATTACTTTGTGTTCCTACAGAGCCTTATCGCTTCTGATCTAGGGTCGATGATTTTCGATATTAGGCCCCTTAAAACAACAAGAAAGCAGCTTCTGATCTATTTATTGGTGTAGGTAAATTTTGTGAATGACTGAAATACACTCATGTCCATAAAATTTAGAACACCTTGAAAGACTAGAGATAGGAAGTTCATATTCACAGGAAATGTGCATTAGTATGTTCTGAAGAAATGGTTAGCATTTGAACCATGTCGACCCTCAGGTTGAAGGTCCACATCGGTATCTCTGCGCATCACCACCGACAGTTAAATTGTTCCTGCGGCTCTTGTTGTTGCTATAAATCGAAGGTAATGGATCAGTGTGACTTGAGCAGACGTGTAGGATGCCTCGCAGACGTATGCAAGAAGAGTACTGTCAAATGTGTGAGTTTCAAAGAGGGCGCATTATTGGCATGAATGTGATGGATCTATCCGAGAAATTGCTGATTGTGTGCGAAGAAATGTGTTGGCAGTGCAATGGGTGTGTAAAGAACGTTCAAAGAAGGTTGTAGAACACGACGAGATGGGTCTGGTCACACCACCCAGACCACCCGACGCCGCCACCACACCCCGAGAAGATCGCCACCTCATTAGAATGGCATTGCAGCATATATCTACGTCCTCCTCGGCTCTGGCGCAACAGTGGAACAGTGCAACATATCGCAAATTATCAGGAGTGACAGTCCATCACTGTTTATTACGCTCTGGTTGTCACCGCGTTGTCCACTTCACTGCCTACCTTTGACTAATGTGCGTGAACATGCTGGACTTTTCTTTTGCTATTGGCTTTACGTCGCACCGACACAGATATGTCTTATGGCGACGATGGGACAGGAAAGGGCTAGGAGTGGGAAGGAAGCGGCCGTGGTCTTAATTAAGGTACAGCCCCATCATTTGCCTGGTATGAAAATGGGAAACCACGGAAAACCATCTTCAGGGCTGCCGACAGTGGGGTTCGAACCTACTACCTCCCGAATACTGGATACCGGCCGCACTTAAACGACTGCAGCTATCGAGCTCGGTAACATGCTGGACTGCAATGGTGAAAGGAACGACGTCACTGGACACAGGAATGGCAGCAGATAGTGTTTTCGGACGAATCCAGGTTCTGTTTGTTTGAAAATGATGGCCGCATTTTGGTTCGCTGCAAACAGGAGGGCGGCATCACACTGACTACATTCGCACAAGACATACAGCGCCCATTCATGGTCTTATGGTGTGGGGTGTTATTGGGTACAACCACAAATCCAAGTCGGAGCGTGTCCAGGTAACTGTTACCAGTTTGACGTACGTGAATGACATTCTGCGACCCGTAGCCATACCCCTTCTACACGACACCGCAGACGCCATATTTCAACATGACAATGCGCGTGGGTGTGTTTTTCTTGTGTAATTTAGGTAAGGATATGGCCATGGGGATAATAGGGTTCATGTGGATTAGTCTTTGCTGCTCTTATTCATTGAATAAGAAAGCTGAATTCTGTATTAATGTTTTTTTTTAAATTTCGTTAAATTCTGGTTGTAGGTTCCTTGTTGACTATTGAAAACGTCGCATCCGCAAGAAAGTTTTCAGTTTTTGTAATATATTCGTTCCTGTCTAATAAAATTCTGGTCCCTCCTTTGTCCGCTTAACTTACTATGATGTTATTGTAATTAGTTTTGGTTTTTAATCCTTGAATTAGATTTGTGTGGTTGGAATCAGAAGTTTTATTTAACATCTTAGTCACTGCCTGTAATTTTGTTTTTATTTTTAACCTGGTATCGTTCTGTAAATCTAAGGGGAGTTTCAAATTATTCGACTCAACCCCCGCTATAGTAGTGTTGATCACGTCCCTTTCTTTTCGTGTGCTGGGCCAATTATGCTGTATTCCTTTGCTTAACAAGTAAATTTCTTTTTCTGAGAAGTTTGTGTTTGTCATATTATGACCATGGCTGTTGAGTTGTTAAAAGGTGGGATGCTTTTTATTTTTTCTATGTTCTTTTTTAGTAACTGCAGCTGAATTTCCTTTAAGTACCATAAGCAAGTTTATTATCTAAAGTCGTTTGTTTCCTGCTTAAGGTGTCATTTAACTTGTAATCTGCACGTAGCTGAAAGGAACTCCATTCTACTGGGGATATGGGTTGAGATACTGCTAACCTATCTTATTTAACTGTAAACTTAATTGTGACTTCTTTTGAAACAATGTTTTGATTTTGTCCTTAAGCCAGATTTCATTGGTTCTATTTTGGGTTTTACTTAAACTGGGAGCAGGTAAGCCTTTCCTCTGAACAAGTCTCAAAATCTAGGGTCCAACTTTAGTCGTAGACATTCTTTAAAATAAGCTATGTCTTGACTTATTTTACAGATCTTTACCTTTAAGTTGAGGTATTTGTTTAACTTATAGGGAGCCTGGTTGCCTATGACATTACATGTTGCATGTCACATGACTGGTCCGTGTTAAATTTTCATTAATTTAACAATGTTACAAAAGTTTATTGAGATCCACATATTCAATACACGTAAGGTTCTTAAAATTAAGATTTACATCTTGTCATACTAATTTAATGGGACATGTTTCGCCTATTGCATGGGCATCATCAGCCGTGATCTCATGCCTAAAGAATTAAAATCAAGATCTTGAATACTCTAGTCAAAGTGTTACATAGAGAAACACGTGTGTTATAAAAATGAGGAAACTTGATGAAAGTTCACAAACCACAATTTACACAATAAAACATGTTTAAAAAATGAGTGAGAATAACGCTTTTCAAAATAGCCAATCTGTCCATATTAACATGAATGATAAGAATGTCTATAGCTAAAAATATGGTTTAAGGCAACTCAATTTGAAGTCACAGAATGGTTTTTATGAACTTTAAGCAGTTTAATAATTGAATGACGACACCGAATATTCATGTAGAAGCTTGTAGTGTTATCATAGAGTATACAGCTGTGTGACTGAAGGAGTTATTTTTGTTATTAAACCTGTATTTGTAAGGTGAGTCCACAACTAAGAAAATCAAGGCTTTCCTGCAAACAACCCTCAGATAACCAACTCTTCACACAACTGCAGGCATGGGACTAGGGTTACCAACTGAAAATTTCCAAATGCAGGACATTGCTTAGCAAAAAGCAGGACATTTAAGAAAAATGCTTGACAATTTCAATCAATAATGTAACGATCACTCACCTATTTTCGGCTGCTGTCATCTGGAACTCCATTTATCTGCATATACTCGCCGCTACTTTACTCATCTAACCCGCCTTGGACCTTCACTGCTGCCTTGCCGTGCGCCCGTCCTGCTGAATTGCTCACTACACACTGAGTCTCCACTGGATTACGTCACCCGCTGCGTCCCTCTCCGATGTTTCTCGATGTTTTGTGTACTTCTTTCCTGAACTTTCGCCAGTGGTATAAAGGCTTACCCCACGTACTCGGTCGTCAGGCCAGCGCTGACTCCGAGTGTGGTTGGAGGGTCGTCTGAGGACTTCCCAGTATTTGCTGGGAAGCTCCACTTCTTTTATTTTGTTATATTGGGTGAGCAACAGAGTATTTATTCTTCTCCTATGGTTTTTGGAGTTATCTTCAAATGAACATCAAGTAATATGCAATCTCAAGAGTTAGTGAGTGACTGAACTTGTGGCCTGGACGGTACAACTTATCACATAAACTGTTCCTGCACTTGGCAACTGTTTATACTCAGGCGACTCCCACTATTGTGATTCCCGTCTTTGGCCCTTCCCGTGCCTTTCTTCTCCCTTTGTTCACCTTTTTTGGAAATTTGTGTCAATATTCTCCGAGGCTAATAGGTTATCATGTTCATTTGATTAGTTACACATTATAATTTGTAAATGGTCTAGGGATGCTATACTGATGTACGTCATTCACGATGAACGTTTTCTTTTATGTGCCAGGTTATAAAAATTTGAGTTGTAATTTGAGATTGATTTCCTTGTAGAAATAATACACAGTTTTGATTAACATTTATCATTCTTCTTATTATTACGTCCACCGACCTCAAATTGGTCCCAGCCCTTTTCTCCTTGAACGTCTTGTCAAAGAATCTTAATCAACTATTACGTCGTTGCTTTGTTCTCTACGAATTAATAAGTTTGTTTCTTTTTACATACCCAATACGTAATAGCATGGTAGCAGAGTAACTCATCCGATTTATTGTTATCTTCTTTCTATTGTTTTTTACTCTTTGTTACCGTAGTTTCTTTCTCAATATGGCAAATTTTTCCGATGATTTTCCATTAAATTCTTCTAATGACTATTCATTTTACCCCGGTTTTCCGGTCTCTACCTAATCCACCTTGTGCGGATTTAATTTCTTTTGATGAGACTACGCCCTCAGAACCGTCATCCACTATTTGTTCATCTTCGCATTCCAACACTTCAGATTTATTTAATCAAGATTTAAAACCAAAACTTCCAATTACCACTCATCATTTACAGCCAGAATCTTTTAGGCCATTCACCTCATCGCCTATTTCCTCAAATCCACTCATGCCCTCATTAAATTTGGAGATTATTAAGCAGTCATTAACACAAGTGCCTCCTTTAACAGATACAAATCCTCGAAATTCAACTATATGGTTTTTTTTCGTAAATTTCTTAAAATTAACCTTGCCCCATTTTCTCAACTCGATAGTTTATTAACGTCTAAAACTACTGGACATTTAACGAATTTTTGGCTTGAAAATATGGCACATTTTCAGGACTGGGCTCAATTTCGCACATGTCTTCATAATTACTTTCTACCTTATGAGGTACGTCATACATAGAGTTTGGAATTTGTCCGCCGTCATCAACGTACTGACGAACCTGTACACGATTATTTAGACTCACTTCTTACTTTTAGTGATGTTCTTAATATCGCTAATAATCCATCGGACTTAATCTCAATTGTTACATTTTACGCTGTGCCTTCTTTCCGACAACTTCTTCATGTACATTCTCCTCCTACCTATTTGCTACAATTGTATACCGCAGCACAAGCTCATATGACTTACTCGTATGCAGATATTTCCTACTATGCTCATGTACCACCACCAGGCTTACCTTCTGCTATTACCTCTCCCCGCCGTCATTATCATTACCAATATCTCGTTCTGCTACAGTCAGTAAACCTATTATATGTTATCGTTCTAAAGGAACAGGACATATAGCTAAATATTGTGCCTCCCCCCATTTCGGGAAACGCCCCCGACCCCCGTCCGTAGGCAGTGGACGAGTTCAAGTGGCAAATCTGCCTACTCAAATACATTCTTTGCATCACGCCACCTCTACTACTCGGCAACCTCTTCGATATTCCACTATTTCTTACACTAAACCGAGCGTAAAATATGATTCCCATATTTTTGCTCATTACCCAGGACCTCCCATATTGTAGTCTTGCTCCACAATATTCCTACTATTGCACTTTTAGATTCTGGTTCAACCACTTCTTTAATTAGTCTAGACTTTTTCCAATCTCTTCAGACTATTTTTTCTCATCTTCAACTTTCTCAGTCTTCCCTTCGTTGTACTTCTGCATCAAACAATCTACTTCAGGCCTTTGGCCAAGTCAGGCTCAACTTAAAAATTCAACATTTTTCCTGGCCTTATTCTTTTAATGTTGTAGAAAATTTATCATATCCATTAATTCTAGGATATGTTTTTTTCGTCATACTGGTTTGGTACTTGATTCCTTTTCTTCCTCTATTCGTTTCACCCTTTCGGATATTAGGATTCCATTAGTGAATTATTCTGATTTTCCTCTTTCACATCTTCCTTCTGTTCGTAAGGACTATGTGTATTGTAACCGTTCTCAGTCTGACCAACTTGATAATTTGTTAGTTGAGTTTGCTGATGTTGTAACCTCTAAACTTGGAACTGTTTTGAATTTTCACGCTCATATTGATCTCACGGATACAACTCCTGTTCGATCTCCCCCGTATCATTTAAGTCCGACCGGAATGAAAATTCTTAATCAACATGTAGATGAAATGCTGGTCGATAATACCATCGAACCTTCCACTTCTGACTATGTCTCTCCCGCGTTCATTGTTGATAAATCTGACGGGTCCTTTCGTTTTGTGATTGATTATCGTAAAATGAATTCTAAGATCCTCTACGATGCTTACCCCATGCCTAATGTTCAAACTGCGTTTCAGTATTTTTCCAATGCACAGTATTTTTCCCTCTTAGATTTCAATTCTGCCTATAATCAGATACCCTTAGATGATAGTAGCTCTACGTATACTGCTTTTATTACACCTATGGGGCTGTATCAATTCACTAAAGTACCTTTGGGATTAAACCTTGGTTCACAAATCATGCAAAGATTTGTCGACAACCTTTTTTCAGACATAAAATATCAGTATCTATTTCCGTATGTGGATGACCTTTTGATTTATAGTCCTGATTTTGACACTCATATTAAACATCTTCGTGAAGTACTCTCTCGTTTACGTTCTGTTAATCTTACCGTCAATCCTTCTAAAATTATTTTAGCTCCAACTTCCATTAAATTTTTGGGGCATATTCTGTCGAATAACGGCACATCTGCTGACCCGGATCGTGTTTCTGCTGTTGATCGAATTCCTCCACCTAAAAATTTGAAGCACTTGCGAATATTCTTAGGTATGGTTGGTTTTTTTAGTAAATTTATCCCTCACTATTCTCACATATCTGAGCCACTTAACTTACTTAAACGGAAAGGCATGAAATTTCACTGGGGAGAACAGCAGCAAACTGCATTTCTTTCTCTCAAATCTGCCTTAACCAAAGCCCCTGTTCTTCAAATACCTGACTTTGATATACCTTTTGAAGTTTTTACGGACGCCTCTGACGTTGCTGTTGGAGGACTCATAAATCAAAACCGAGACGGTAAACTTCTTCCTATTACTTATTTTAGTCGCTTGCTTTCACTTACTGAACGTAGGTATCCTGTTTATGAAAGGGAAGCATTAGCGTTAATCCTCACTATTCAGCATTTTTCTGAATACCTTGACCATCGACAATTTCTTGTTCAAACCGATAATCAGGCCTTATCCTGGCTATTGAACAATGCCCCTAAAATAGGCAAGACCGGTCGATGGCTGCTCCGCTTTTCTCGTTTTAAGTTTTCTGTCAAATTTGTTTCTGGTTATCAAAATTCAGTTGCTGATGCTCTTTCTCGCCTTTTTGACCAATCATCCTCTTCAACCTTAGATCAACTTCCTTCTTATGAAATCAACACTATTTCATCTCTTATTGACTTTCCATTATCTTTTGACTCCTGTCATTAGCATCAATCTATTGATTGTTATTGTAAAGACATTAAGATTTCTCTTTCTGCTGCTGATTATGATGGACCTTTTCGGATCCATAATGATTTGCTGGTTTTTAAACCAACTCCTAAATCGATCCCTAGAGTTGCAATTCCTTCCTCTTTACGTTCGATGCTGTTCCAGTATTATCATGGGTCTCCTACAGGGGGACACTTTGGGCGCGCTAAAACTTATTCTCGGTTGGCATCTCAATTCTTTTGGCCCAATATGCGTAAGGATGTCCTCAATTGGGTCAAATCTTGCACTTTATGCCAAAAACACAAACCCCAGAACACACTGTCCGTTGGTTCTCATTCCGCCACACCTTCTACTTACCCTGCTGAGAGGTATTATATTGATGTTGTTGGATCTATCACTAAATCCTCCCAAGACAATGCGTATATCGTTACTCTTCTTGATGGTTTCTCTAAATTTTTAATTTTGCGCCCGTTTCGTACACTTTCTGCTCAAACTATTATTCGGCTTTTGAATGACCAAATATTCCCTATTATTGGTGAAGTACCTAGTTTCTGATAACGCTACCCTTTTTACTTCACAATCCTTTTATAACTTTTGCTTTGCCAATGGTATTAAAAAGGTCTTTACCTCCCTCTACCACCCTCAAGCCGATCTCGTCGAACGATATAGAAATTTGAAAGTTCTATTGTCCATCTTTCATTCTGAAGATCAACGCCATTGGGATTTTGAGTTACCTGCCTTTGCGTTAGCACTTAATTCTACCATAAATAACTCCACCTCTTTTTCCCCGGCTAAATTGTTTTTGGGTAGAGATTTGCAAACTCCTTTAGATTTAACTTGGGATCTACCTTCTTTGCCATTCCCCCCCCCAATCAAGTCACTCAGGTGGAGTGGAAAAGGGCATTAACTAAATTACACCAGGCACGGGAGGTCCATCGACGGGTTCACGACCGTTGGCACCGTCCCTCAAAATTTAAACTTTTAGATAAAATACTGCTAAAGTACCACCCTCAAAGTTCCGCGAGTGATCATATATCCGCTAAACTTTGTCCTCGTTGGACAGGCCCTTTTTCAATCATTCGCTTCTCTACTCCAGTTTCTGTTTTATTACAGGATGCGAATGATCCATTGTTAAGAAGGCCCATGTTTCTCAGTTGAAAGAATACTTTCAGTAATTTCTTTCCTTTTCATTTGCTCTACCATGTGACCCTTCAACCCCACCCGGGTCAACTGGACTCTCCCATCTTGGTGAACATAAGGGAATGTTCCCCTTCTTTTGTTTTATATATATATTATGCATGTGAATGGGACAATTTTTTACCCTAGACCATATTGTGTTTGTTTATTGTATTTCTCCTGTTTTGACACCCCCCTTCCTTCCTTCAGCTTTTACTATTTGCTTATCTAAACTTTGTTTCTTGCCGAGTCTGCTTTTGTTCCAGCTCCTCTTTCTCTTCCTTCCTCGTCGACCGTCGCCATTCGTCGGATCTATCTTGATTCTTCACTCCCGGAATCTTTCGGATTCCTGGCCGCCGGGGGAATATGCAACGATCACTCACCTATTTTTGGCTGCCGTCATCTGCAACTCCACTTATCTTCATATACTCGCCGCTACTTTACTCATCTAACCGGCCTTGGACCTTCACTGCTGCCTTGACGTGCGTCCGTCCTGCTGAATTGCTCACTACACACTGAGTCTCCACTGGATTACGTCACCCGCTGCGTCACTCTCCGATGTTTCTCGATGTTTGTGTACTTCTTTCCTGAACTTTCGCCAGTGGTATAAAGGCTTACCCCACGTACTCGGTCATCAGGACGAGTTCGACTGCGCTAGCGAGAGGACATACGTGCCTATCGCTCCGCTGTCCCTCTCCTCTCACCAAGACCTTCCAGACTTCGAGAGACTACACTACCTGCCCCAACCGGTTATCGCTTTTCGGTACCTAGGGTTAGATAGGGAATCTGTGGACCAGCGACCCGCTTAACAACGGATTATCCCGCGCCCACTAGCTCGTATTAGAATGTCCCCACACCAACACACACGGAACCAGGCTCGTAATTCCCAAAAGAGCAATAAATCGCATCGGAAAGGGCAATTTGTCGACGAGCCTGGGACCATTACAGACACAATCGCCGAGCAACCAGAACGTCCAGAGGAGACCGAGAGGGAAGAGGCGCTGTTGTCACAGCGCTCTGACCAACCGGCTGGCTCCAAACCTACGGCGGAGAAAGAGACCCCCTTTCTTAAGGCTGGCACAGGTAGCCTTGTCACGCGCGGCCCCAACCGGTCACAGACGACCCTCGCTCCGGACACTGACCCCGTAGAGCTGGGAATTAACATGGCAGATAGTGTTTCACTCACGAAACACTACATCCTACACATGACAGGCATACATAGCACTGACACTAACAGTAACACCCCCTTGACAGCTAACCGGAGCTTAAGCTCGCACCTACCACTCCAACCAGTGCCGGCCTGCGCAGAACGCTATATAGCAGAGCCAGCAACCGACCTGGCAAAACCTAGGGGTGGCGCGCCGACCGGCCCGGTGGCCCAAGGGGCTAAACACAACACGGAGTGCACCTCTCCCCCAATGCAATCCACCCCCTCCTACCTAACCTAGTGGTCGTACTGCCAGACGCCGGGAAAGAGAGACCCAGTCCTGCAGACCCGAGCGAAGAGGCGGCCGTCCAGGGAAGGAATGTTGGGGAAAAGAACCGGACTCGGCGAAACGCGCCAACAAAAGTCCAACCCTCCCCCAAGCAAGCCAGCAACTCAGACTCGGACGAGGCTAAACTGGTGATGGACCTATCAAGTTCATCCCAGGAGGCCGACTCTGAAAGTTCGGAGGCAGAGGAGCAGCGCGAACAAGGGGTGACCAAACCCGCGGTCCCAGCCACCCAGCCTGGAAATCAGGGTGACGGTTATAGGGAGGCCAAAGGGAGGAAGAGGGGGAAGGGGAAAGAACCCCAGCCCCGGAGCCGCAAGGCTCAGAAGGGCGGGGCTCGAAACCCGAGAACTCAGGCCGATAGCTCCACGGACACTACAAACGACACGTCTATGCCACCACCAAACACAAACACGAGGCATACATATCAGAAATCACCTCAACCAGACACCCATAAGGGGTCTAAACCCCCACCCCTTACGGTCTACACAAACAACATCAAACAGATTGATATGGAGCTTCTCAAAGAGCTGACACATGAGCAGAGAAACTACTATTTCTCTAAGCCGAGATTTAATGCGCACGAAGCAGTCCGGCTACACATGTCTAGCTTCAAAAGCTATGAAATCGCTATACAGGTGCTGAGACGGCTTAATATCACATTTGTAAAGATATTGCCCAACGCTACAGTAAAACGATTCGTAGTGAGAACGCCCAACAACACATACGAGCCGGGAGATATCGGGCTAGCCATGCAAGCCCAGGGTATCAACGCTCTTACAGTGCACCGGATGCGAACAGGAAACAGACCAGCCAAAGGCTGTCTCTTTCTAGTTGCCGTGGCTGACACCCCAGGAGCAGACAGTCTGAGTAGAATGCGGATGCTGGCGAATATGCTGGTGACAGTCGAGCCGTACCGCCCCCCAGCCACTGGCCCCCAATGTGGAGTGTGTCAGAGGCATGGGCACTCAGGAGCGGCCTGCCGGCTAGATCCCAGATGCCGCAGATTCGCAGCCTCCCACCTGTCTCGCGACTGCCCCCACGGCAGCGACCCCGTGTACTCTCAGTGCGCAAACTACGGGGGGAAACACGCGGCTAATTATAGAGAATGTCCCAGCCGCAGGGACTACGAAGCCGCTTACCAAGGCAAAGGGCCAAAGGGTGACAAGCGTGGCGACCCTAAAGCACAAGCAGGCCCGTCAGGCACAGGCGCTTCACGCAAGCAGAAAACAGGCCTCTCAGGTAAAAAGGACCCTGCAGGTCCTCCAGGCCCTTCAGGCTCAAAGGGCCGTAAACAAGGCCACTCAGGCAAATTAGACCCTTCAGGTGGAGGCAAAACTAACTTGCAACCCCCAAGGACGGAGGGTACACACAACCCTGGGCCCTCAGCCCAAGCACCCCCCACCTCCATCCAAAGTAAAACCTCCAGGAACTACTCAAAGAAGAAGGCCCTACCCCCAATAACTACAAGGCAGGTTAAGCCCACGCACGCTGCCCCCGAGCTGCCCCAGGGCCCCCCGGGTCAGCTCCGCCCCATGCAGACAACCTGCCGACAAAAAACTAGCATCCGAGGCACCGCCCCCATTGCCCGCCCCCAACACCACAAAAACAGACTCATCTCACCACATACACACAAATCACCAAGCCAGGTACAACAGCCCGAGGGGGACACGGCAGGGAGAACATTCAAGGAAAGGATAGAGGAAATCCTGAAAACCATCTTCCCGAACTTGAACCTCACTGCAATCATAACCTCTGCAGTTATGATAGCCAACTTGCTGCCCTTACCCTGGCCGAGGGACCTGGCGAATGCAATATACGAACTCCTAACCCAAGATGGCTGAACAACTCAACGAGAATAATAATAATCATAATAATAATAATAATAATAATAATAATAATAATAACGATAAGAATAAGACGCTACGGCTTCGAGTACTAATATGGAACTGCCAGGGCGTTAGGTCCAGGAAATACGAACTCGAACCCTTCCTAGTCGTGAACACTATTCATGTAGCACTCTTAACAGAAAAGTTCCTCCCACCGGGGAAGAAGTTCAACATAAGAGGCTACAAAATACACAGAAGCGATAAGGCCAACGGAGTTGGAAGGGTAGCAGTTCTGGTAAGAAAGGACATCAAACATATGGAGGTGGACATACCAGAGCTGGTCGAACTGGATGCATGTGGAAATGCCATGTCAGTCTGAGGAACACTCATAATTATCACAGCGGCATACTCCAGACCGAAAAGCCTGAACACACAAGACATAGACGCAGTACTAAGGCTAAATCAAAACACGATCCTAGGTGGGGACCTAAATTCGAAACATGCCAGCTGGGGCTGCCTCAGACCTAACTCAGAAGGCACAATGCTGTACAACCACATGCTATCCCAGGACTATGTGGTAACAGCCCCCAGCGAACCCACATTCCTAGCGCCAAATGATCAGGTCGACGATATACTAGACATAGCCCTACTGCGACATATTCCTCAAAGGCATAGCATAATGGTAGTGAACGACCTTGGGTCGAGGCACCAACCAGTGATATTTACACTAAATGCAACCCCAGAGGAATATGAAAACAACCCCAAGCGTAGGCTCAACTATAAAGCAGTCAAGTGGGGCAAATTCGAACACAAACTAGACACACTCCTACAGGGAAGCGAGGGTATGCTATTAGACAGCACAGCCCAAATTGACGAAGCAGTCAAAACCCTAGTAGAAGCAATTGAGGCAGCTGCAGCAGCGAGCATACCAGAAAGCAAACACAAAGAATACCCACAATCCGAAATTCCAGCCCACATTAAGGAATTAATACGCAAGCGCAACAGCCACAGATGCAACTGGGCACGACACCATAGAAGCTACGACAGAATTATGAAAAATGAACTCAGTACCGAAATACAAACCAAACTACAGGAATGTAGGTCACGAGAATGCAACAATAAACTCCGTCTATTCGACACAAATACCAGGCCTGTGTGGAACCTAGCGAGACACTTCACTCGTGAAACACACAGCATCCCTACTATTAAGGGACCAAACGGCCCGGTATATGAGAACCGTGATAAAGAGGAAGTCATAGCCGACTCGATCGAAGCGGCATTCACTCCGAACGAAATACCATCTGACCCTGCCTTCACCAGGCAAACCGAGGCAAAGGTAGCTGAGTTCCTCGAAAATGCACCTAAGCCGGAGGTTAACAGGACAAATATACACGAAATTTAAAGGATTATAAGTCATCTTAACCCCAAGAAGGCACCTGGCCCAGACGAGATACAGAATATTATAATTAAGAAATTAACAAACAAAGACCTAACACTACTTACCAGCATCTTCAATGCAATGTTCAGACTCCAATACTACCCTGAACAATGGAAAAGGGCTAGGATACTCGTATTTGGAAAACCAGGCAAAGACAAGTCAGACCCAAATAATTATAGGCCTCCTAGACGCCCTCAGTAAAGTATTTGAGAAAATACTACTAAAAGGGCTAATAGGGCATATCAAGGAAAGAGGAATAATTCACAACGAGCAATTTGGCATCAGGAATGGGCATTCAGCCCCACAACTGCTCACGCGATTCATAGAAAAAGCAACCATAGGTTTCAATAAACGAAGGGACACAGGTTCGGTTTTCCTTGATATCCAGAAAGCATTTGACAAAGTCTGGCACGAAGGCCTACTAGCGAAGCTAATTGACCTCGAATTCCACCCAGGCTATATAAGGCTAATCAAATCCTATCTGGAGGGCCGAGAGTTCCAAGTAGACGTACACAACACGCTGTCAGGCACGCGAAGGATTGAGCGGGCGTAGCCCAAAGGTCACTTATTGGCCCAATCCTCTTCGTCCTATATACAAATGACATGCCCACTACGGAACTCACTACCACATACCTCTACGCTGATGACACTGCTATCACAGTCCAACACCCACTACTAGCGAGCGCTCGGAAGAGGCTCCAAGTAGCGCTAAGAACTCTTGAGCCATGGCTAACGAAATGGCGCATCAAGGTCAATGTTGGCAAGTGCCAAGCCGTGCTGTTCACTAGGAAGAACAGACGCACATGCAGACCAGTCAACATTAAACCGCTAAAGCTTTACAATCAGGATATAACATGGCATGATAAAGCCAAATAACTAGGAGTAGTCATAGACCGAAAGCTCACCATGCTATACCACATCAAAGATATCCAAAGGAAAGCTCAGATTAGACTCAGCCAGCTATACCCTATACTGAACAAAAAGTCCAGTATAAACACAAACGTAGCCATAAATATGTATAAAGCCTTAATTAGGCCAATAATCATGTATGCAGCCCCAGCATGGGGGTTCACTGCAAAGACGAACCTAGATACGCTAGAACCAATACAAAATAAATGCATACGAGCAGCGGCCAGACTATTTTTCGACACACCAATACGCCAACTAAAGGCAGCTCGATTAGGCGCCACATACAAAAACAAACACTAAGAATGTGCACAAAGTCATGAGGTAATAAGATCAACCAGTTAATAAGCGGGATCGGACTCTACGACGTCGATCTTTACAAAAAATACCCCACACCGAAACACATTCTGTTCAGCCACAGGGTTGGGGGGATGAGGGGCCGATAGCTGGCTCCTCCTCAAGCTGACACCTAGACACCACTTAAACCCACACACTGCAGACAACAAGTACCTATGTAAATATGTAAATATGCTCCCATGATTACAGCTGTCTTTAACCCAGGTACCAGGCGAGGAAAGACTGATAAGCAACACAACATGAGAAGAAGACGATGGCAACTCAGCCAGACAGCCAAGCAAGAATCAACCACCTCCGCCCCCCGAAAGAGACACGGGAGTGGAACATCAGCCCGCGCCCTATAACAAAGACAGCAGTACTAATATAATTACTATTTCGTGTCATTCTTCTATTACTTAGGTAGAGCACTGGACGTGAGCGCAGGCAAGCAAGCCGGCACTCCAAGGAGCACCTGTATATATATATATATATATATATATATATATATATATATTGTTCTAATAACCCTAGCATAGTTGCAGATCTGCAGTGACAAGTGTGTTCCAACAACACCGCACAGAGGGACATCGCCAGGCGGAAGAAGAAGACAGCCCCTTGAACCAAGTAAGGCTTGGCTCTTAATCCCCCTCTCCAAACGGAGACTTGGCACCAGGGACCACTGGCTGCTGGGCAAAGGGACGATCCTGTGGCCCAGAGCCCAGATGCTAGTGGACCCGAGCCGTCCCGGCAGTGACAAGATGGACTGATCCCCATAATAACAAACAATGGCAAGGAAATGGTTATGATTGCATGACACATCTTCCTAACTAACACAACCTCTGGACTTTCCAGCCCACATCCTTGCATGTGCTATCAAAAGTTATCAGGTTTTACACGTAGACTCTTTCTCTTTCTCTTTTCTGCCTATGTGGTTTTTCGCTGACCCTTCAATACCATACTTCAACACCACCTTACCGAACACAAACTCCTGGCGTGGTAGCGAGTCTAACTCGGAAACCGGCAGATACTCCTTGTATCACTTCCCCCCTCTTCCCTGCTATCTCTTTCTACTTAGAAATTAATAGCATGTCGGAGGCCATGTAGATTGAGTCAATGGTCACGGCGGGGGAGCGGGCTACGGGGGCCCCCAGTAAAAAAAAAAAAAAAAAAAAAAAAAACGGTCGTCAGTCCAGCGCTGACCCGAGTGTGGCTGGAGGGTCGTCTGAGGACTTCCCAGTATTTGCTGGGAAGCTCCACTTCTTTTATTTTGCTGTATTGGGCGAGCAACAGAGTATTTATTCTTCTCCTATGGTTTTTGGAGTTATCTTCATTGCTATGACCGGTTTTCTTTTACGCTTGATATGAGTGATATTTTTCCTTAACAAATGAACATCAAGTAATATGCAATCTCAAGAGTTAGTGAGTGACTGAACTTGTGGCCTGGACGGTACAACTTATCACATAAACTGTTCCTGCACTTGGCAACTGTTTATACTCAAGCGACTCCCACTATTGTGATTCCCGTCCTTGGCCCTTCCCATGCCTTTCTTCTCCCTTTGTTCACCTTTTTTGGAAATTTTTGTCAATATTCTCCAAGGCTTATGGGTTATCATGTTCATTTGATTAGTTAAACATTATAATTTGTAAATGGTCTAGGGATTCTATTCTGATGTACATCATTCACGATGAATGTATTCTTTTATGTGCCAGATTACAAAAATTTGAGTTGTATTTTGAGACTGATTTCCTTGTAGAAATAATACACTGTTTGGATTAACCTTTATCATTCTTCTTCTTATTACGTCCACCGACCTCAAATTGGTCCCAGCCCTTTTCTCCTTGAACGTCTTGTCAAAGAATTTTAATCAAGTATTCCATTGTTGCTTTGTTCTCTACAAATTAATAAGTCTGTTTCTTTTTTACATACCAAATATGTAATAATAACAAAATTATATGTATATTACACACAACATGTTACAAAAGGAAATACCTTACTTAATGATCAGGCCTTGCCGCAGTTTATTTCCTTGAAGCTGTATTTTTCAACAGAACCTACTTTTGAAAGAAGACGCGAGTTACTTTCTTGAAGTACATATTTATAAAATTCTACACATGATACATCTTTGAAATTGAACTTCACAAGTAACATTCCTTTCACTGATTCTACCAACAAACAGTTCCTTTCCTTTGTTCATTAGGCATTTATGAATGAAAACACACGTTCAGTGAAGGCATTGCTGCCTGGTATGGCAAAGAAAAACTGGCAAATGTTCAAAAGTTCAGAAAATACCTCAATGTTCTGGCACTTATTAAAAAAACATACCAATGTTGGTCTAGTGTAGTATCTTTATCCAAAATTGAAGTTTTAGAATAAGCCCTTACGTTGCAGAACTGGCCGAATAATTTTGAATCATCTATTCCTACACCTCTTGACTGTAAGTACTGAATACATGGTACAATATCGTCAATGCTGAGGTCTTTAATGTTTTGAAGTTTCAGCCATTTGAAAAACTTGAATTCCTCTATAGGATGCATCCATTTATCCAGGTTTCATAGAAACAAGATACATTCTCCATAAACACTTTGCATTCCTTAACTAAACCATCTTCTGAAAATGTATTTAACAACTGTCTAACTTTAAGGGGAATGAATTGACCTTCAAGTCTGCCTTTTAATGAAGATTGGACAGATTCTAATAGTTCAAGCACTTCTACAACTGAATTATGTTCTTTCTCAAGTGACAAAATTTTATAGTGAAAAATGTGCATGGTTGAGGAAAGAAGCAAAAGATAGACCTCTCAAAAGTCATTTTCAAGGAAGTTTCTAATTGATGAAGGCACTGACTTCCTACCCTGAGAAAGAAAGTAGGATTTCAGAGCTGGGAACAATTGCAGGATTCTTTCAACTGCTGGATACAATGTTAACCACCTAGTCATAGAATGATTCAAAAGCTGCAAATAATTTACATCAACAAATTCACAAAAGTGTTTCAGTTGCAGAGTGTGCACCGCATATACATGAAAGAAGTTGAAAATTTTCATCACCACAGACTCAATATCAACAGGAAGAGCATCAGTTCCTTGTTGCAAACAGTTATGTAGAATGTGAGCAGGACATCCAACACCTACTATGTTTTCATTCAAGTCTTTTTTGAGAGCAGAGAATACATTCTTCCCTTCCCTGCATGCATGCCTCCAAAATTGACATTGGCATTGTCTCCAGAAAATTCAATGTATCTAGAAGTAATTTTAGCTTTTGAGAGTATCTGAAATATAGGAGGAAATAAATTCAGAACTTTCATATGGACATGCTTGTAAATCAAGAACTTTTATATGAATGCCATTATTTTTGTAATCAAAGAATTGGATGACAATTGGAAACAACCTTAGTGCACCATGATTGCTTGCATCTGTTCCTAGGCCAAGAAATGGAACTTTATTGTTAAGAGTTTCAATTATAAAATCTGTCAATCCATTCCCCTATTTATTATGGCTTCTGTTTAGTTCTTGCACAGGTCAGTTTCTGTGCTACTTCAGAACCTAAGAACATACTCTTATTCAATTTAGTTGTGCAGTCCATTGATTTGTACGACTGGTGATGGAAAACTGTATGAAATGACATTGTAGCTTCTGCGGCTTGAACGTTTTTATCATCTGTTGAATATTTGGGAGCGACAAATGATAACACTGAACATGATATTGACCTAGTTCTCACCGTCTTTTTGTGTTTTTCACTGTTAATGCGTCTTTTCAAGTCACCAACACCTTTGCATCCGACATTAACATTACTATCACACACTGCACATTTCGCTTCACTTTCACTGGGTCCGTGAGTAAAGCAAGGATACTTATGTTTTAGTTTATCTGAAATATTACACTGTCTTTTTTTTAGATTCACTCCTTTCAGGTTGCAAAGATGACATACCGGTACATAATAGGATATAATGAGATTAATATTTCACTCCACTTGCTGCATACTCGCACTATAATTTACAGCGACAACCAGATAACCAAACACGATAGCTGCAAATCAAATGGCACATGTAAACTGTCTCTCTCGACACTTCCGGTTTCTCGCAACATAAACATGGAAATGAAACGCGTTGATTGGTTGATCGATGCCTGGACTTCGAGTTCAATATATCGAATATTATTATTACTTATTTCCACCCTCGGAAGTAGCGCCCTTAGCACATGGAGTCGATGTATGATACAATAACATGCTGTCTTCTGCCTAAAACCTAAGCCAGCAATCTTGTAATGAAAAATGCCGGACAATGTCGATAAATTAGAAATGCCGGCCGGACATAACCAAAAGGATTGAAAAGTTTGCTGGACGGTTCGTAACCCTACATGGGACTGACATGGCATTTCACCAGTCCTGCAGCACCACATTATGGTGGAATCTGGGAAGCAGCTGTCAAGGGTCTGATATCACATCAAAAGAGTGATGGTTTCTTATCGCTTCACCAACAAAGAATGAACCACTCTTACAACACATGCATCCTCTCACCAAATATTTTATAGACATGTTTTAATTGTGTTCATCATCGTTTGTGAACTTACAACAAGTTTCCTCACTGTTATAACACATGATTCCCTATGTAACACTTTGACTAGAGTAGTGAGGATTCTGATTTTTATCCTTTAGGCATGAGATCACAGCTGATGATACCAATGCAAAGGGCGAATCCTGTCCCATTAAATTAGTATGACAAGATGTAAATCTTAATTTTAAGAAACCAACATTTATTGAATAGGTGTATCTCAATAAAGTTTTGTAACAACCCACGGAGTGAAGTTAAAGTCCACTGTTTGTATTGGAGTTGAACCCTGTACACAAATGTTAGATTAATGTCGTGTAGGAAACTATCAACTCACATTAAGACTATAAATCCAATCATAGATCAGAAAGGCAATCTTCTTGTCAGCAGAAGACTGCACAATATTCCAATACTAGTGGAGTGTAAACATTGGAAATTCTGTATCCATATCATCCCACAAGTATAATTATGATGGCGGTACACTTTTGACTACTTCATCCTGGCACTCAACTCTCTGAGAGACAAGTTTAGGATCTCATCAGCAACAGGGAAGGAAAGAAGCCACACTCCTGCACGTCTCAAGTGTTCTAAGTCAAATGCAGATACTGCAGAACAATTGATGTTAAATACACATGGGGTGCATGTAATCCCAACATACCCATTCATTAAAACTAGCACAGACTATGCTAGCCCAATACTCATAAAAAATGGTGTGAGATTGAAAAAGACAAGACTGCCTAGCTACCAAGGTTGTCTACATAGATATGATACCTGATCTCACCACATTTCTCTCCGTACTTTACAGCGATAACTACATGAACTTCTACGGAGCAGCTAAGGAAATCAAGGCCTTTCTGCAAAACAACCCTCAGAAAACCACTCTTCACACAACTACAGGCATGGGACTGACATGGCATTTTTCATCCCTCCTGCAGCACCCCACATTGGTGGAATCTGAGAAGCAGCTGTCAAGAGTCTGATATATCACCTCAGACAAGTGATGGATTCTTATTGCTTCACCAACAAAGAATGGACAGAATGGATCACTCTTATGACACATACCCACATTCTCTCACCAAAGCTGAATGATGACCCTTCTGACACTTCTTACCTAACAACAACCCACTTCATTATAGGAGAGCCAATTACTACACTCTCTGATCATGATTATACTTCCTCTCCCATCAAAACCTTGCCCACATGGCTATATATTCAGCAGGCAACCCAGAACTCCTGGAGAGGAGATGGTCAAATGCATTTCTCAATAAATGGACAATGAAATACCCCATAGCAACATAGTCATCCTGAAAGAAGACGACACACATGCTATGAAGTGGACGATGTCAGTGATCAAATATGTACCCTGGTAGTGACAAATTAATTCATGTAACAAATGATCACGTGAGTAACGGTGAACTTACAAGGCCTATTCACAAACACTATCACTTACGAAGTATGAAAAAGAAAGGCAAGATAACTCTTGAATGGCTTATTTATTTATTTCATGCTTAAGTAACATTATAAGTCACAATGGACTAGTAACACCACAGACCACATTAGGAAGAATAAGAATGTTTTTCATTTGCCACAATATGGTTACAGTGTGAGTAGTATGTAAGTGAATCCTCACAGTAAGCAACTTGTATCTACAAATAATTGTATTATCTAGAAGACAATCTATATATACAAAATAAGTTATGTTTGTACATTGCTCAGAATTTGAATACAATGGCATTTCTGTATCGGTTATGTCCACAGTAACAAAGAAATGCACTTTTTACTTTTCCGTAATTTCTATCTGTCTGTTTGTGCATACACGCACCACGAGAAAACCTCTGAGAGAAATTAATGAAAATCGGTATGTAAAGTCGGGGGATGAGTCACTACAATCTACGCTATAAATTATTTTATTCATGCTGAGTGAACTGGTAGTATAGGGGAAGGCCTAAAATGTAATAATAAAATATTTGTATTATTAGTGGTCCTATCAATAAATGCTACATAACTTAAGTTATATAGAATTAAATTTCCGATCATTTATGCCAAGCCACGAGAAAATGGGTTAAAAGAAATTAATGCAAAATTGGTATATAGAGTCGGGGAATAAGAAATTACAGTCTAAGCTATAAACAATTTTATTCCACCACGATGAAATTGTAGTTTAGGGGAAGGCGCCTAAAATTTAATTTTTAAATACCAATGTTATTGGTCCTATAAAAAAGTACCACAGGACAATAGTTACAGAGAACACAACTTCCAATCATTTATGTTTTATTCAGTTTTACCGTACCGACTATGATAAGAGTGGTATTTCAGAGTTGGAAGGAAACTAAATCTGACGGCCTACAATATTGAGAGCGCATAACATTGATCATGAATAACAATACATTGACCATTGTTTGTTTTGCGTACTAACTATAACAGCCTGACTGAATATTGCCGCAAAATATCTGGGGAGTTAGAAAACTTTCTTATTTAGCATGCCATTCCTCTGGTTCATACATTTTCTGATACTGCTGGTTCGTAACATACTGGTTCATCATAGAATTCAAGCTATGCGATCCCTACTCTGATGCGCTGTTTTGAATGAGCAGTGTGCACATGTAAGGCAGAGGCTCACTTAGTAGTAGCTAGAATTAGAATTCAGGCCTGTTCCAAATTATAGCACCACAATTCACTAAATAACTCAAAATTTAACTCTGAAAAGAGCCATTTCTTAAGAAAAACTTCTTCCTCTTCACTTTTGTTGAATTCTATATTCATTTTATTCCAAATCAGCAATGAAGAGGGGGTTTCTCCTCTGATTTGGAGAAAAATTTGCTTCCAAGTCAATATAGATTTTCTGCCGCCAGTGTAATGAATTGAGATTTTCTGACTCATCGGGCACTCCTAGGAAACAAGTTAGTAAAAGACCATAGTTTTTTGCCCTGAGACTCTCCACCATTCGACACCCTCGCCGAATAAATACAAAGAGTGTTCACGGACCACACCTCTCTGCGGTTTGGTGATTTAGATCCAGAACTTTGGACTGTTAGATTGGCAGTGTAGTACTGTTCGTTAAAAGTGAGAAAATGTGTAGTATCTCATTTGATCGAGTGTTTCATATGAAAGCATTGCTTTTAATTGCGCCATTACTACTGACGTCATTGTAATGGCCTATGTTCATTTCAGTTGGGGAAACCATGAAGACAGTTTTTCTGGGGAAGTAAAAAGGCAGGTGGAGAGTGCCTGCCATTATAATGAAAACTCCCCAACCTGATTGTGACTGATGGTAGGCAAGCGAGCCTACCATTACAATGAATATTCCCTAACCCAGTCTTCATATGAGAAAAGATGTTTGGTAACTTTCCAGTCGCGTTTCTAAGGTAACGTTACGAGCTATGCAATTTAATACAATCTTGCTCACAACGTGTACACTACCTCATCTAGAATTCTGTATACAATGTAGAATTCCGTAGCAAAGCATCGGAAAATCAGCTAGTAATTAATATAATCAATAAGATTACAAAGGTGTTTCATTTGGAAGCAACTAGTATAATATCCTGTAACAGTAACAAAAGAAAGTATCTTATAGCTACTTTGTGATAGAAAACATTTACAAAGTAACAGTATTAGTGAGAATGATACCAGCTCCCACATGGTATAGAGTGGAGGTCTTTGGAGCAATCCTAACTGCTGCGCCATTCATAACACAAGATCGTGGAACAACTTGACGGAAAAGGGAAAATTAGGTAAGTAAACGGTCAATCTCATAAAAAAGTATGTTTACCATAGGATTATCAATCGTGTGCACTGAAATGCTGGGTCAAACACTGATATCTGTTGAGCCATTTTCAAACTATTTTCATTATCAGATGATGGCTTATCAAATTATGTACATTACCTCAGGAGAGTTTTCCTGCGTTGACCCTGGATCTGTTAACTCTGATTTAACTTCTTCTTTCAGAGCTATTACTTCTGGCAGATGTTCAATATTCTCCTGTGGAAAATAAGATATATTATAGGTATGCTCACAACACACATCTACAAATATAGCCACCAAAAAAGAGCTTGTTAATACATTAATTGCCAGTATTACAGTTACTTTCCAAATTTCACTAATGTTTAAGGAAGATTTCTAACAGCAGAGGATTGTAATAACAAAAGGCTGTACTGAGAATGGTGTTACTATTCTTGCTCACTCCTTATGTCAGAAAAAGGATGAGACTGAGAACAAAATATAAAATGAGAAACATTTTCTAGCCATTTCAGAAGATATCCTACCAGGGATGGAATTGGGGCCATCTTGCACAAAATTTGGAAGGAAGTAGCCATAGACATAAACACTAAATTGTATGAACTCTTTTGATATCCACAATCATATCAATCAAATCTTAAAGGTTGTTTGAACCACTTACAAGTATTACAACTGCTCTAAATCAGTTTTGTTCTCAGCATAGAGTTTGTCTACAGAGTAAAATACCTCGAAATATTGGAATCACATTCTCTACTCTGGTTTTGCCGAGCTCACAGGGGCTACATCAAGCATTAAGACAGTTCTGTTTTGAACAGCATATTTCATTGCTGCCAAGTATAAAATAAAAAATAAACATGACAGAAGTAGACTTATCACAGTCATATACCAGCAAAAGATGTGATGTAGCCCAAAGTCAAAGCAAATACAAATGAAATATTTTACTACTAAAATGATGTTATATAGTGTTCTGTGAAGGACTATGGGGATGAGAACACTGTCAGTGGGGTCAGCAGCATTGTAGTGTACATCTGCAGTTTCAGAAGCTCTTTCATGATATACTACAAGATATTTAAATTTCTCACTTGGATTCATAAAACCTTGTCAGAACTAAGGGGGGGGCGGGGGGGGGGGGGGGGCAGGGAGGGACTGTGAACAAAAGCTTAAGTTTTAATATAAGTGAACTTACTAATAAAAGTGAATTAAATATGAAGTTCTAGAATATACCAACTTACGCCATTCAATACAGAAGGAAAAGAAGAGTAGCAGAACTAAGGAATGGATGAAAAGAATGCACAAAATGGAAAGGGGAATATATAGACAAAGAGGAAAGAAAAGTTTTTTAATGTGCCTTAAGTCCCCAAAGTGTCAGAGCCCTCTAAGAAGGAGCATATAAACTTTTTTCACTGCACTATTTTTAAACAGAGCAATTACAGAAAAATTTAACTCTTTTTTTGTATTTTCCAAATGAATTAAAACTTAAATTTAAAAGATTATTGACTTTCAACATCATTGCACCATTTATAACTCAACTTTGGCAAACTAGCAGTGACATTTGACCTTGAAACACACATTACTGTGATACATCTTGAAACATGGAACTGGACACTTTGCAGGCTGTCTTGGGCAATTCCTGCAAAAAAAATATTGTCTGTTTTCTCTTGTACAGTCCCTTTCCTTTCTCTGAACAGTTAGCTGGTAATATGGAAAGAACAACACAATTAGGTTCGACACTCTTGTCCTGCTGCTTTCCAAGAGAGTGCCTCTCCATCAGGCGCGCTTGAGGTATGTAATCAGAAGGTCTTCCTCGTTTCGCCAGCGGACTGCGCTGATACTCTTGTAGAAGTCCAATCATGACAGATTTTCTGAAGTCGCGAGCACTAATTGCCCTTTTTTTGAAGCTTATTGAACAATATTCTTCCACTTATTAATGCAGTTTCAACGAGAAAATACCACAAGAACTGATACGACTTGCGTTTCTTGTGTACAAATGCATAGTTTTCAGGAGATCAAATTTATCAACACCATTCACTTCATGGTTGTAATTTACAACTAACTTGGGTTTTTCAACAGTTACATAGCCACTTTCACCATTTTTTGACCTCTTCTGAATCTTCTCAATCTCAGATGTGTGTACGGTCGATAACATGTTTACCCGGCCAGTATATTGCCGTGCGCACGCTAGCATTTCTTTGGATGGAAGAAGCCAGAACTTAGATTTTTGCCCTTTCTTCATTTTTGGGGTTTTCATCTCTTGAGGTAGTCCTTTGCGGTTAGATCTCACTGTCCTGCAGTACCTATGTTCTTCTCAGAAAGCTGGGTGAAAACCGCTGGGATTCAAAAAAAATTGTCCACACACACAAATCTGCCAGTATAATCAAAACACTCTGTCAGGCTTCTTACCACTTTCTCTCCCAAAGTTCCCTCACGCACTGACTCTTCACTGTCCTTTCCTACATAAGTCTGAATCTTGCAAAGGTAACTACTTCTACTGTCGCATAGTGACCACAAATTTACACCCCATTTTGTTGATGGCTTGAAGGAAGGTATTGCTTACACCACAGCCTTCCCGTACATTTTAGCGTACTCATCAACTGATAAGCATTTTCCAGGTGAAGCATCCTCCCGGTACAAATTTTCTACAATAAAAATGACAGGTCTTACCTGAATAATGGATCATAACCTGGTGACCCCTTAGCAATGTGGTTTTCATTGTTACTGAAATGCATGAAGCTTTGAAGAAGGCAGTACTTGTCTCGAGACATCACTTGGCATAGCAGTAAGCCATTATTATTCAGAAAAGTAAGTCTGTAATGCTGATTTATGGCACAATCCCATCCCAATATCAATAGCCAACATTGCCTGAATATCTGCTATTTTGCATTCAGTCCATCGATCACACCTCGAATGAGGAGGAAAATAAAATATTTCATCTAAACAATGCTCAGCATGTTTATATATTTCCATTACTGTGTGCTCAAACACTGAGCGTGACATAAACTGAAGAACTGCTTTGCATGGGTCATCAAAATTCGAAACTTCGCTTTTCACAGTTATATCAAAATTAGCACCATCACATTATTTCATATTTGTAATTCTTACATCACCACTAATATCCCACCAGACTGATACAAAATGAAGATCTTCCTCCTTGGCACTTTCTTTCCAACAATCACTTTGCACATCATCACTTGTTTCATTGCCAAAATTTACTGAACAGTCGGAATAATAATCAGCCACTAAAAGATTGAAGACTTCTTCACTGTCATTACTAATGTAGTTCTACCCGCTCACAGCTGCTGAGTGAAGTCTGCTATTGGCCGGACAGCTGAGAGGAATGTTGACGGGTGGGCACGTGAATGATAACAAATAAACATAGGTCCAGTATTGGCGGCAATGTTTTCAAACAATGCTTAGTACATAGTCAATACACGACTATAGATGTTTGTATTCTTAAATGCACCTTTATTAAAGAAGCAAGCAGAAACTATAGCCGGAAAGTACAAAGTCGACAAGAGTCAATTACCACAGCGAATTCTATTGTGAAGTAAGTCGACAAAAGTCGACTTCCGCAGCGAAAGAGTTAAAGAGAATTTTCTCAGAATCATTCATTCTAGAGCCCTTACATATGGTTCTCTATATAACATAGAGTCTGAACAGTATTTGAGGAATAAAATGAGTTAATCACTATTATGCCTTTCTAAGTGAATTCAATGTCTAAGCAAAGTACTTATTTTGAGGGAACGTACAATCAGATTTTGAGCTATTTTATCTTTCGTATCCCATAAGCAAATCCGTTGTTTCCTTAACACACATATCTTCCAGCACATTGTGGATGTGAGGGTAAAACAGAGTAATCACACCTGTGTTCATATTTTGTTTAGCAGATTGGTGTATCCAGTCTCGAAAACAGTGACAATAGACTTGTGATTTAACTTCTTCTACACTAATTACAATAGGAGTAATAATTTTTAACATGTGGTTCTAATAGTGGTTCACTAATGTTAGAGGATATTAAATTTTTTTAAAGTACAATGGGCCAACCATCCTCTATTATAATCAGAGGGGAAAAATAGAAGATGTGTAACCCCTAAACCAAAGTAATTACGATACTGACAACAAAAAGTACAGAATAATCCAACCCCAACCGTAACACACTCGCTAACGGTTTCCGATATTGGCATACATTTCCTTAACATAATTTTCATATATGTACAAGTTTGACACAGTAGTGTTATAAGATATTAAACCTAGAGTTCTTGATCAAGAGTGAGCTCATATGCCAGGTTCAAGTCTGACACAGAACATAACATAAGAAATATCAAAGGTAGAGATCTTGAACAGCAGTGCACTCGCATCTAGGATATGTTCAGACACCATTCTCTTCTGCAGTGCCTGTAACTCAGAACTGAGAAAGTACACATTTATTCTGAGGATAGCACTCATTAATTGCAGAAGTTTAGCTTTGGGCATTTATCTCATCTGTAAATTAGCAGTGCACAATGTTTGCAATAGATTATTACGTCAAGTCACAGTCATTCATTGAACATCAATCTTCCAACGTTCAAGGTTTGCAAAGACACTAAGGTGCCAGAATGACGTGCAGGAAGAATTTACTTTCATGCCAGTAAAACTACAGACATGTTCTGGAATAATTCAGCTTCTTCGAATACATCTAGGCCGAACCCGAATCACACTCGCCGACATGAAATTAGCATTAGTTTACCCTCTGAGCTATCAGATGAAGAGCCACTGAACTGAAAGCCACACACTCAGAAGATTGCAATGGACTGTGATTAGAGTAGCAACAGACAGAGCAAGGAAAGAAGAGGAAAATATCTTTCATCTTCTTCAAAATTTTCCACTGCATGTCTGCCTTCATCAGGGTGTTTTCCTTTAGACGAGTTATACTCACAGTAAGCTTCCAAGGCAGAATTTTACTACGTGCTCACCCAACATTAGTGTCATTGTAAAGAAGTTCAAATGTTTTCCATGAGCGCCAGGGACCTACTGGCCATGACCTAATTCGATCTAGCACCCAACATTTGCCATCACTTCAGCAACAACTGGTACTGCAATAGGCTGAAATGATCAGAAATTACGTCAATCCCACAATGATTCCATTACTGAACCAAACCATCCAGAATAAATACATAACCACACACCCTCCAGAAATCCATTTCAGTAGCCAACAGAGGTAATCAATTAACAACAGTCAGTCAGTCAATGGGTACTTAACACATGAAATGCCTTAAAGCCTCAATCTTAAGACACTGCTAATCACAACTTTGTCACTAGCTGGACCTAAACAAGGCCCCTTGTCCGGCCCCGCAGTGTAGGGGGCAACAGGACCGTCTGTCATCTGGCGGCCCCGGGTTTGATTCCCGGCCGGGTCAGGGATTTTTAATTGTAAATGATCAATATCCCTGGCCTGGGGACTGGGTGTTTGTGTCATCCTCAATGTTCCCTTCCTCATATTCAACACTTTACACTTCCACCATTTCCAAATACACGCAGGTTCACAACATACAGTGCAAAGTAGGGGCAAAAGATCTTCTTAGGTCGACGCCCCAAATAAATAGCATTTTAAAAGAAATAACACCAGGGCTCCTTTAATATCAAGCCCTCAATATTGATTCAACTTTATGCCACTATCAACCTTAGAAAGCACTACCGTCTCCCTAGTACATGCTAGAGGCCAACTGTCCACTCGGCGGCCCTTTTTCCTTGTCCCATGAATAATGTTCTTGTCACTAGTTTAACCCATAGATGTACATCAATACTATGGATTGTAGTTCCTAAGGGTTGGCAGCTTTGTGTAGCACATTGTGGCATATTCCCAGACAAAGGAACAAAACACATTCGTACTACACCTAGATGCCCATGCAGGAAATGGTGACTGGCTAGTGTTAGCATTGGGTAAGCACATAGTAAATTTTGACCCTGCCAAACTTATTCAGCTACTATGAGTTAAGTTCTGATCTTTATAAAGTTATCTGGAATGAGACTTACAAGTGATGCATCTGTTGTTTCTTCAAGCCAGGCTGGTTCCTTTTTGACCTTAACTTCCAGGTCCATTTCACACTGCAACTGAAGTAGTTAGAAGGTACTGGGGTTGTTGATTATTTCCAATGACATTACACTGAAACATAGGCCAGAAAGACATATTACCTCATTGCTGTCATTGCTACTTAGGTTATTTGTCAACAAACTAAGGAACAAACTTGTAATTTTACATGACCATCAATATTATGATCATACCGAAAAGACCCAAAATTTTAATAATTAATTAATGTTATTTGCTCTACGTCCCTCTAACTACTTTTTAAGGTCTTCAGATACGCCGAGGGGCCGGAATTTAGTCCCGCAGGAGTTCTTTTACGTGCCAGTAAATCTACCGACACAGGGCTGTCAGATTTGAGCACCTTCAAATACCACCGGACTGAACCAGGATCGAACCTGCCAAGTTAGGATTAGAAGGCCAGCACCTTAACCGCCTGAGCCACTCAACCTGGCACCCGAAATTTTACATGACTGTTGATAACATTATCATACCTATAGGACCTCAAATTTTCTATGACTGATACTATGATCGTAGCGAACGACCTCCAGTTTTATATGACATCTAACACAGTGATCACTTCCATAGGATATCTAATTTAACATGTTTGTCAAGATCATAGTCAAAGGACCCCTAGTTTTACATCACACCTTATACCGTACTCGTAGCTATATAACATACACTTTTGGAACTGAAAACACAGCAAGGTTACTTTTCTTGTGAGAACCCAATTTACATTAATTGTGATCGAAATGCACAAAATTTCTTGAAAATTCAGAGTCTATTCCATTTGCATATCACTCTGATCACCGGGTCCGTATCTTGGAATTGTCCTACCATGTTTATCCTCTGCACTCGCTTTAAAACTAACTGAACAAGTTTACAGTACCTTGAGATTTGGGAACAAGGCCAGAATTCGCCGGCACAGCTATGACAACATACTTACGGGACCTCCTGGGTAGGAGGGGTTTCGGGTGGGGAGAATTTAAAAGATACTGAAGAACTTTCACCTTGTATTTCCTATCCCTTCACTTTCTTTCAGCTCCCGACTGTACTTCACTGGCATCCATTTAACCTATTTTATACTTAGTTACTCCACTTATATATTCGCACACTAATTTAAGTTTACTTACCTGTTATAAATTCCTAGCGGCAGGCCGTCTTGAACCAGCGATCTTCAACCCCGTAGTCCATCAGCTTATCCACTCAGCTAAGACGTTACTTGATAATTTGAGGTGCAAACGATGTATATATAGATATATATAGTACATTACCAATAATAGAGATGGCATTGCAAATGCAAAGTAATTTATATTTACCCCAAAAGATGACTCAGTCGTCTCTCTCTCTTAACTGTTGCCAACTTAACTTTTACGAGGAACAAAAATACGTCAAACTCAAATCACGAGTGTCATTACCAGCAGTGTGATTATTGTTTGAAGAGGGAGTACAACTAGACGTAAACAAACCAGTCGTGTGTCCAGCTCTGTGATAGTCGTGATTATTGTTTTAAGAGGAAGTATAACTAGAGAGAAACAGTCGAGTCGTGTGTCAAGCTCTGTGATAGTCATGATGATTGCTTTAAGACGAAGTACAACTAGCCAAAACAATTAAAACTCCTGTTCAGTGCTGCATCCGTACTTGTAATTATTATTTTCAGAGGGAGTACAGCCACACAAACACAAGAAGTCCATTTTATGTCCACTCCTGTGCCAACTTATGGTGAGTACCCATTATCCTGTCTCAGTGATTGCAATATACTCGTATGCATAGTGTTGCTTTCCCATTCGTGATGTCATTACCAAAAGTGTACTTCCAACAACAGTAGCTCAATTAGCAATGCTGTCGCACCTAACCGAACCTAACCTAACGTGTCACTACCAGTGGTTTTCGGTGGACCACAACGTAACCTGTCACTATCAGTGGTTTTCGGTGGATCATCTCGCTAAATTAGTAATGCTGTCGCACCTAACCGAACCTAACCTAACATGTCACCACCAGTGGTTTTCGGTGGATCACAACCTAACCTGTCACTATCAGTGGTTTTCGGTGGATCACAACCTAACCTGTCACTATCAGTGGTTTTCGGTGGATCACAACCTAACCTGTCACTACCAGTGGTTTTCGGTGGATCACAACCTAACCTGACACTATCAGTGGTTTTCGGTGCATCACAACCTAACCTGTCAGTATCAGTGGTTTTTGGTGGATCACCCCGCTCAATTAGCAATGCTGTCGCACCTAACCGAACCTAACCTAACGTGTCAATACCAGTGGTTTTCGGTGGATCACAACCAAACCTGTCACTGTCAGTGATTTTCGGTGGATCACAACCTAACCTGTCACTATCAGTGGTTTTCGGTGGATCACCCCGCTAAATTAGTAATGCTGTCGCACCTAACCGAACCTAATCTAACATGTCACCACCAGTGGTTTTCGGTGGCTCACAACCTAACCTGTCACTATCAGTGCTTTTCGGTGGATCACAACCTAATCTGTCACTATCAGTGGTTTTTGGTGGATCACAATCTAACCTGTCACTATCAGTGGTTTTCGGTGGATTACAACCTAACCTGTCACTATCAGTGGTTTTCGGTGGATCACCCCGCTAAATTAGTAATGCTGTCGCACCTAACCAAACCTAACCTAACGTGTCACTACCAGTGGTTTTCAGTGGATCAAACCTAACCTGTCACTATCAGTGGTTTTCGGTGGATCACAACCTAACCTGTCACTATCAGTGGTTTTTGGTGGATCACCCGGCTAAATTAGTAATGCTGTCGCACCTAACCAAACCTAACCTAACGTGTCACTACCAGTGGTTTTCGGTGGATCACAACCTAACCTGTCACTATCAGTGGTTTTCGAACCGGGTAAGTTGGCCGTGCGGTTAGGAGCGCGCAGCTGTGAGCTCGCATCCGGGAGATAGTGGGTTCGAACCCCACTGTCGGCAGTCCTGAAGATGGTTTTCCGTGGTTTCCCATTTTCACACCAGGCGAATACTGGGGCTGTACCTTCATTAAGGCCACGGCCACTTCCTTCCCATTCCTAGGCCTTTCTTGTCCCACCTGTCTGTGTCGATGCGACGTAAAGCAACTAGCAAAAAAAGTTGTTTTCGGTGAATCACAATTGCTTTCGTAAGGGATGCTAGAGGCTGTTGGCCGCTTCGCGGCCATAACCTGGGGGCTTACGCCCCAGACCCAGTTTTGCTTGTCTCCAGACCAATGTTTTTGCCACTAGCTGGACCTAACCAAACCAGACCAATGCTTTTCCTACTTGCCGGACGTACTTAATTTTCGTAAAGTTTTCGCGAAATCAAGTGAGCCCCATCATATTGCGCTGTTAATATCTATTTTGCGAACCAACTAGTCAAGTTGTAATCCAATCTAGTGCCTGTGAATTGTGTTACGCAGTCTCAAACAGCCAAATATACCAGACCATTAATTCATACATTTAGCGGCTGCTACACGTTCCTTCGAATTATCCGCCATGTTTGTAAACATCAACTCGCTAAACACGTCATACATGACGTCATATAGAGGCACCACAACGAGCTAGAATAACATAGAGAGGCGGAAGCGCTGCCTGGGTGAACCTAATAGAACGAACGTCCGCCATGTTTCCTGTTGTCACACAAGCAAGGGGGCATGGCCATTAAATGACGAAAAGTGTAGAAAATGCGCATTTTAGAATCGCTGGGGGAGAATTAAAGTCCGTTGCCAAAAGCTTGAAGCATGAAAGCGAATACCGCCACTTCATCATATTGCGGCACGAGGCCAACATCACGATCAGTTGATTGTAGGGTAGTTCGAAATCATCGCACACTGACATACGAATAGGCCTCGAAATCGGAACAAGAGCGTTACCCTGCTTGGCTGTTGTGGTTAAGCGTAAATTAGAATAAAAACGATGGACATAAATATTTATGACAGGAAACCTTAAAATCATAGGGACCTATTATTTATTTATCGTATGATGTACACAGAAAAATTATATAAATAAGTATGCAAATAAGTACACAATGTATACAAACAGAAGCCTATAGTTCCAAATCAAGTCCATTGATCCATTTTAAGGCCTCCTCAGTTGCGTTATGAATGTCCTTCAAGGGACCTTGAAATGCTCTCTGTGGAATAGGGACCTATAATAGGTTACAACCTCATTCTGTTAATATTTTTAAAATTATTGCATCCTCATGAGTACTGTGTTCCTTTCTTAATCTGTTTACCCTCCCGGGTTGGTTTCTCCCACGGACTCAGCGACGGATCCCATCTCTACCACCTCAAGGACAGTGTTCTGGAGCGTGAGACATTGGGTCGGGGGATACAACTTTGAGGGAGGGCTGCACCTGCTATGCTGAACAGGGGCCTTGTGGGGGGGGGGGAAGGAAGCGGCCGTGGCCTTAAGTTAGGTACCGTCCCGGCATTTGCCTGGAGGAGAAGTGGGAAACCACGGAAAATCACTTCGAGGAAGGCTGAGGTGGGAGTCGAACCCACTTCTACTCAGTTGACCTCCCCAGGCTGATAGAATCCCGTTACAGCCCTCGTGCCCCTTTTCAAATTTCGTGGCGGAGCTGGGAATCGAACCCGGGCTTCCAGCGGTGGCAGCTGCTCACGCTAACCAGTGCACCACAGAGGCGGCCCATGAATACTTTACCACAATAATCGTTTAGTGTAATTATTGATTATAATATAGGGGGATATCATGTTTCTCCCATTACCATATCATACTAGCTTGAAAGTTGTCCATTATGAAGTGTGGCATAGTTTTAAAAACCAAGGCAACAGACATCTACAATAAAGGCTGTATACATTTCAAAAATAGCAGTAAAATGCTGTATTTATCATACTTGGTGTACGTTTGAACGAAATAAGTGATTTTTTGTGGTTACGTTTTCTTGGTGGTGGGTGTTCCATTTCCTTTATTTGTAAATGTGAATGAAAATTATATAGGGCAGGAAATGTACAGAGCATAAGCAACTGAATTGAGTGGGATACCATTTACCTCTTTTCGCCCTCACAGCGCATTGTTCAGTTAATTCCTTGTTCTTTAAACGAAATCTGAAACAAAATTCGACAAATAATTACCGTGGCCATCCGTACGTTCGCTAAGTAAACAATAAAATGGATTTAATTACAAACAGAAATTACAAAAAGGAATCTCGGCTATAATGCAGTAATACTTATTTAAAGTAGGATATATCCTTGGTTTTAATACTCCGATTAGTACAACCATACGCTGAGCTTACGGCTGGCATTCTTGAAAGCGAGAATCTATCCTTTCACTTCTTAAAACTTAGGGAATTAAATTGGCATGCACGATCTCCCTGTCACCTCAACATATGCTCTCGCGCCAATTCGCTTTGTTTTGACAACCGTTAACATGGCTGCCCCTTATCAACTTGTTTCAAGCAGGGAGCACTGATGTCAGGTATACAGCCCCTCTATGTTATTCTAGCTCGTTGAGGCACCAACAGCAGCCGCGGAGCGCGTGCTCGCCCGTGCCGGCGGATCCTGGACTTATACCGAGATTTGTTCTATCAAATTCCACCTTCGTAGGATCAAATTCTCACAAACGGTTCTCATTTTATCAAGCTGATTCACTATCTCTATATTTCAGAAATGTTCTACCTATCTGATGTTCAACAACTTCCAATAACAAGCATTTCAAAGGCTTCAACACTGTTTTTCTCAGCACCAGTTATTATACATGTTAAGTTTATCAAACTGTTGAATCTAAAGAACAAGATGCAGAAGAAATATGAGATTTGGCAAGATTTAGTTATAACATTTATAGATATTAAGGAGGCAGATGACCGTGTAGCTCTGCAAGTGGTCTTGGATGCAGTGATAAAAAGATGGCAGGGAGAGGTAAAGATGCAATTATAAAAGCCAAAAAATGAAAAGTTAGTAAATAGTGTGAAGACTACGATAAGACAACAAACTGGTTCAGAGTAGAAGCAGGACTCAACAAGGATGTGTATTACCCCCTCTACGCTTCATTACAGTCATGGATGAAATCCACAAGAGTATACAACAAAAAATGGGAACCAAGCCTTACACATTGCAGATGGCATTGTAATATGAGAATAAGATGAAATGGATGTACAAGAATATATTACTGTGTGGAATCACAAGATAGAGGAATATGGAATGAAAATAAGTGTGGAGAAGTGTGTATTTCAGAAGATGGGAAAATAAATCAAGAAATTGGAAAGAGAACTGAACAAGCCAATCAGTTTTTACCACTGTGTGAGATGTATAGTCAAGAACTGGGATATCCCACAGGTATGCAAGAATATTCTGCACCGGATGTATTACACAACAATTTTGACATGTGCAACAGGCACATGGACAACCTAAATAAACAACTCTCCAGATTTCAAAACCTTCTACCATGTTTCGCAGCCTACAGTGTAAAGAAACACTGAACATTCACAGTGTCATATTTAAATCGCACACAGAATTAAACAACACATCAACACAATAATTAAAATTACCGGTATACACTACATCTTGTCATTTCTTTCTGAAACTACCATCCGCATTTCTTCATCTGAGTAGCACTTCAGAAAAAAATCCCCATTCCACCAAATTTAAATAGGCCCTATATGATAAATATTGCTACAACACACGAGGGTAAGACTTGCAGGCAATTGCAACGCAAAGGCTACGGGTTTTCAACGAGGTATACAGGTATACATTTTTAATGCTTAAGTAAAAATTAATTTAAGAAAATTAAAAATATTAAATATGGTATAAAAAATATGTAGGCCAGAATGCTGAAACTGAGAAAGATTACTATTAACTTATTACAGTTCTGCATTGAAATCTATAAGCTTTTCAAAAGTAAATTATTGAAACTTGAAAATTACCGACAATATGTTAGAGGTTGTGGACACAGTGCAAAATGACGGAAATCACAGTTCCTCAATGAAGAAATTCTGTCACACAACTAACGGAATGAGCTGCAGAACCACATACCTCCCACTTCGAAACAAAACAAAATCACTTAAGACATGCGCTTGAAGAACAAATTTTATTTCTATCATTCAGTAGAACAGGCCGAATTTAGAAAAGTATTTTTTACCACTGACAACTTGTTCTTGTTCTTGCAGTTGATGTGGGCTCGTTATTTCACTCAGACACAATTTTTTCTTGGAGTTGATTTGGGCTCGTTATTTCACCCAGACCCTAAAGAGCACTGGGTGTAATATCATGCTATGTCTGACCCAAAGTGGGTCTATAATAGAGAAGGAACCTCTCCGGGTATAAACATACGGCAGTACACAAATTTGACATGAGTTTCTTCAAGGGAGAAATATATTATCTTTCATTACCCTTGTATTGGCACTTTCTTAAAGCACTGTAACATGCTTCCGTTTCAAATGATCTCTTAAATTGGAAGTTTTCGTTTTGCTCCCAAACCAAAGATCTATTCCTTCTATTCATTTTAGAATTAGGAAACGCATGCACAATAGAACATTTATGGCGAGAGCAATACTCAACACGCAAGTCCCGATGGTGACAGCGAGAGAAAAAAAACCGCCAGACAATTTTTTTTGTATGGTTGACAATATTTTGAAATTGAGACAATATTTACTGCAGGCCGCTTAGTTTAAAATCATTGCCAAATGTTAACATCGCTCCTTACACATACTTTTATTGATTTTATTTTGCAAAATGTGCGCAAGCTTTCAAGTTTGTTAACTTGTGCCATCGCCCTCTACTATGACTGCGCTAATACGCCTTCTCATTCGCCCGGTCACACATGTCGTTGCCTACGTTATAACAGAAGGCCTGGACAAGCCGACACATTTCTGGGCGAACAAAGTAGTTCAGGCGATTGCCGCTTGGATCGCGTTTATGTTCTGTTGTTCTCATGTTTTGTCTACATCCTTATATTGAAGATTCATACAATAACGCGAAATAATACATTTTATTATCATTATGCCCGGTTGAATCGGATATAAATATATAAAACAACTTAGAACACACTACACTACATATATTTCTTTCATTTAGCACTTCAATATCGCACAAGAATAAAGAATAGGGAAATAGGCCTAAATAGAAGTACTCACAAGATTTTTCCCTATTTCTATAATTTCAACACCTTTCTGCTCGGAGACTTGCTCTTGAATTTGTTTAATAAATCACAGTCTTTAGTCTCTTTCTTTGCATTAGTATCAAGAACAGACCTGAAAAATTTTGGAAGTATAACGTATGTGATGTGTGCTTGATCACTGTCGCGGCACTGAAACGTCTCTTTAAACTTTGGAGCGGTAAGGAATTTCAGCTTTCGGACAAGGTTATATTTTCCGATATATCCTAACGCCCGCGTTGTAAATATTAATACATTTTTAAGAAGAAGACGAATTTGCGCCGGCACTTTGTCGGGGAGCAGAATTCCCCTCACTGTACTTACACTGTAATCTGATTCGACAAAGTGCAAGCTACATATTCTGGAGTTATCATTAGGAGCCCAAAGAGATCCTTTTCAGCTGCCCAGTCGAGAAATAGCAAGCCTCCATTTGTCCCCTAAACTCGGACCTTTAGGAAAAAGATGAAAATTTATATCTGTGTATATTTCTTCGCTGTATCAGATGTGCAGTTAGGCACGCAACAATAAACCACCTTGACCCACAGAATGGAAAGAGAAACTTGACGGCAATTGGACCCAGGGACTCTGAAATTTGGATCTGGGTTGGCGACCACGGGGCCCTTAGCTGAGTCCTGGCATTTCTTCCACTTACTTGTGCCAGGCTCATCACTTTCATCTATCCTATCCGACCTGCCTTGGTCAACTCTGGTTCTTTGCTGACCCCGACACTATTAAGTTTCCGAGGGCTAGGGAGTCTTTCATTTTCACGACCTTTGTGGCCATTGTTTTCCTCTGGGTGACATTTTCATTTTTCGAAGTGTCTGGTCCCTTCCAGTTTCTCTCTCTGATTAGTGTTATATAGAGGATGGTTGCCTAATTGTACTTCCTCTTAAAACAATAATCACCACCACCACCTTCACGGTCATTTGGAAACACAAACTAAACAAACGTTATGTGCATCTCAGCAACCATCCATATATTGCAAATCGTGAGACCAAATAAATTAAAAAATGACAAAACTCTTCATATTTCATGTTAGATAAAGCCTTTCCTTAAAAAACGAAGTTTAATATGTTATTTCTTCTCATAAAACATGTTGCAGTAACACAGATAATCATAGAATTCGCGCCAAACAACAGAACATAACCGCGAACCTAGCGGTGGAAAAGAGAAAAACTATTACCCCGCTTTTAATGCAAGAAATAGGCTCTCTGTCCAGGCCTTCTAGTATCTAGTAGGCTTTGCACATGTAAACGAGCGAACACGTCATAGTTACCAGTTCAGGCGCTTGGAGCGCTGGAAAGCTGGCATTGGTCTGCTTGAAGAGATACGCTCAGTAATCATTGCTAAATGTGCTGCCGTAATTTGAGCCTCTGTTTGCCTTATTTGTCTTGTTTCTTTGGTCGTGAATTGTTCTAATGTTTATGTACATAATATTGTTTACTGCTGTGTGCCTTGATGTAAGATGAAAAGCAGATCGGGATGTGGGATCTCGTTTCATGAATGTCCTTTCAACGAGTAACAACGTCATAAATATCTGAATGGTATCTCAAGAAAGAATTTCTTTCTTAATTTAATTTCGAGGTCATATGTTTGCCACACCGAATAAATCCACACTTTCACGCTACGTAGGCGATATAAACTGCGAGACTGGAATAACCTTCTTAATAAAGGAACGCCTTTTAGCAGAAAGTCAGCGCCTAACTGAAGCAGAGAGATTGTGTTTGTTGGTAGTTCATCGAACAGCAGATGTAATATGACAAGAAACTGGGCACCTTCTTTGAACAGAAAGACGCTTCGTTCCATGTTGAGCAACTAAAAACTACTCATGCAAGCGAAAGTAGAAATCGAATTACCCTGGTCTAACCTCCTCCGTTTTATAATTTCCGCTGTGACTGCAAAATAAAGGTTACCAGCAGCATCTTTTAAGAGGCTCTTAGGGACAGAGCTGCATACTTTAACACTCACAACAATAAAGGAAGTTGTTTTGTTGGTTTTTTCGTGTTGTGCATTGTGAGTGACAATCGTAAGACTAATGTTAGCAGGATAAGAAGAATGTCTTCTTCAAAACACATTAAACCGAAGGTCTGTCATCCTGTTGATAGTGAAATGCCTCTTCTTGCTTTCGACAAATGGCACATTCTGAAAAGTAAGAAATTCTTTACTAAAAAAATCTATGTTTGATGGCTCCCAGGATATACATGGTGATTTTATCAAGAAACTGTATCAGATGCAATCAAATGAAACTGTGAAATCCGTTCATTTTTCTTACACGCAAAAATATCGAGCCGTCTAAGAAAATGAACGTGCGGTGCGCGAAATATATTTTCGCGCCTGAAGTAACAACAGCCCTTGAATATTTAAAAGACCATTCGTATACAGATATGCACGATATTTTAATGGAGGCAGCACTGTCAAATACATGTTATCATAAGAAAATGATTCGACATACATGTCAGTAGCACAAATGTAGCAACATTGCAACCGGACAAGATGCTTGATTCTTTTTACAAGACCAAGGTGTGCAACAGTGCTAATGGACTTGATTTATAAAAGAGATTAAAACAGCAGGCTGCAGTATCCATCTGATTTGCCAATGTGGATTTTGAAAGTTATTCATGATTTTGTATTGAAAGCACAACCATTTGTTCATAAAAATTCTGTTGCGTCTATGATGACTATTTAATGTCCTTGTTGCGTGATTTTCCTCACTTCGGACATTCACAGTTATTGAGTGAAGTTATTTGCGAGTGTGTTATTCTTGTATTATTCAACAACTTAGCCACATAAATAACAGAGATATTTGAAAGACAGAAATATGATAAAAGTGTGTGAAATTATTTATTTCTACAGTATTTACTACCTACAAGCAAAGCAAATTCACCTCCATACAGGCCATGAAGGCTCTTGAGGGAGTGGAAGGTAAAGGCTTTCACCATTGTTAACCTCGGCATGTGATGGGGTAGAGTGGTTAGCTCTACGCCCGGCCACGTATGCCCCCAGGAATTAACCTCATTTTTGGTGTAGGCTGAGTAAACCTCAGGGCCATATGCACCTCCAGAAGTGGAAATCTCGTTTCTTAAATGTTTACGACTTCCTGACGGGGATTCGAACCCACGTCCTTCCGGGTGAACCGAGCACGCCTTTACCGCCTCGGCCAGGCAGCCCCTATTTACTACCTACGCTTAACATTATTTTGTACGGTTTTTCTGCTGCGGAGGGATACGTTCTTCACTAAATTTCTTTATTAAGGTGTAAGGTGTGATTCAAATATATTTATCGAGTGATTGGCTGTATATTGAAACAGAAATTTACAAAACACTTAAAGTGTGCTGTAATGAACAATCGTGTTTCAATGCCAGCGAAGCAGCGCTCGGCGGTAAAAATGGGAACTAGGCCAATATCGCTCATATCGCTGTATTGGGAAGGCGCATTAGCGCAGCCATAGTAGAGGGCGATGCTTGTTCGAGGAGTGGGTTTGGGGGATAAACCCTAAAATATTCTTAGCTTTAAGTTTAAGTTTACATCATAATTAGCCAAAGAGAATACTGTACTATTGTAAGGTTGTTACCTAAAGTTTAATCTACTTGAACCTCGTCCTCCTTTTGATGTCGGCAGAGGTATACATACCATTGTATGTGTACTTCTGTATTGTTACCCCCTCCCCCTCGCTCCCTATTACTAGCGAGAATTCTGGGGCCTTGACCGTTGTTGGGGAAGCCATCTTGCAGTTTGTACCAGACAGACGTGCCATGTAAGATTTTATTTTGGTCCAGGGTTTACTCTGGTTTTCCACCCCTTTTGGGTGGGAATTTTGGTATGTTTTTATTATTTCTTCTATCTGTTAACGTAAATTGTGCTTGTACTGTTATTATTATCATTCAGGATTCTCTTCCCGACCTGGCATTTTCGCTAGTAACAGGAACTTATTTGATCATTCGTCCATAACTGACCCCTTTCCTAAAACACATTTTCTGCTGGTTCTTGTATTTATTTTTCGAAAGGTCAGTTATGTTAATTTAGACCTGCCATTCTGGGGGTCATCCAACTTGTGTTTTGAAAAAAAGTAGTTCTGCATCATTTTAAAACTTGGCAATTACTAAATATGCCTAACAGTTCTGTAAGGTTAATTTTCATCACCAACCACCCTGGGTGGTAAATTGTTACTAATTGTTATAAAAGGAGCTGAGAAAAATGAATACCAATCCGTTCAACGGTGTTTTGTCACTCGTTGACTGTCTGTTTTTAATTTTGATTTGCGGTCGTCTTGGTGACTATTCTTGTTTATGATATTGATTGAGATTGTTGATTTTACGCGATGACTGATGAGTTGGTTGCTGACTGGCACGGATTACGGTTGGAATTGGTTGATCTGAGCTTGACTTGGAATTTTGGGGAATTATTATTATTATTGGTTTACTTTAATTCCTTCCCCGGTATCTATTGTTTGTTGGGGGTATTCGTGTTATCTCTCCTGTGATTTGTGTGTGTGTGAAATATTGAATTCGGCAGAAACTTCTGCGTATTCTGGAAATCTCTTACTGAGTTGAAGTGGACCCTTACGGTACCTACTTCTCAGTGCTTGTGATGCCATTCTGGAAATTTGGCCTATGATTTTAAGTATGAAATATTGTATTTAGCAGAAATATCTGCTTGCTCCGTTACGCTCCTGAAAGCGTCGTGATTGTATTGCCGAATTACCCCTGTTCTGCACTCCACTGCCTTAGTGGTGTGATTTTGGGAATTTCCTGTGATTTGTTTCCTAATTCTGAATTTTGCTGTTTCCTCGTCCCAACCTATTTGGTATTGTACCAGGTCGGTACCGTGTATTAGTGTATTTCCATTGTATTGCGTTTTCGGGTTTGCTGTTTTCCGAGCCCTGTTCTTTAATGCAGGTTGTTCTAGAATAACACCGTGCTAAAGATTAGATTCATTTCTCTCCTTGGTAGTTGCGATTTAAAGAAATTAATTATCTACTTCCTCCATCCTTCGATCTTGATTTCAAACCTTGACTTGTTCTTCTTTTATTTATTGTGGTGCAATGTTCATTTTGCGTTTTAATTAAATTCCGATATTTCTAAAATTCTCGGCTTATCCTTTCTAATATCTAAGGTCATGATTGCAAAGATCCTAAGGCACCTTCCACATTCTCACCTTTGAGACAAGTTGTCTTGCCCTTTACTTGTATTTACTTATTGCATTAACTGCTTCCGTGTGGTGACTCTGTGGTAATTTATTTGGATATACTGGGTGCACAATCTTGGATAATCGCTGTGCACTGGGTTTCTTACTGTTATTGAACTGTCAACTGGCTGTGGCCTACTACGTTACTGTGTCTTTTGTCTTACTGTGTCATTATATCTAGATAGTGGTGTTTAGTGCTTGTTGGTAGAAATTGGGAGTAGTGATATTTATTTAAATTTTGTAAGAAGTAATTCACTTGGTCTTCAGTAAATTACGTTTTCTAGGTTAAGTAGGCTAGCTAGGTGTACCTGTTTCGAATTTAGGTTTAGGAAATACTTTAGGTAATAATATTAACTTAAAAAATATTTGTAAATATCTGTAGGTTCGTTGGTTATACTTACAAAGGCAGATTATCATAAGGAATAGTACCGTAACTTCTGCAGCAACTTCTCCGGTATTTCGTATAGATATCCGTTCAAACTATCGCGAAGGTAATTTACTACATTAAAAAACACGATACGCCTGTAAACTTCCATTTAAGAAGAAGTTAAAGAGATTACACGGTAATAGTTAACAATCGTTGTATTGTTATTGATTATTGTCGCTCCTCATATTCAAATATTGCATTGTTGGCTACAGTCGTGAACAAAGGGTGTAGTGTAGTCAAGTAAATATAAATAAAAATCAGCTGACCTTGTACTCCATTCATTTGTACTTCTGAGTAGGTAGTTAAAGTATCCGTAATTTATATTTCGCTCCCTCGATCTTTCAGTATTTATGAGCGGTTAGCTAATAACAATAAAGTTCATATATCCCAGTAATTGCACTTCAAGTCACTGAAGTAGTAGTAGTAGTTTTTGATAGAAATATCTGAGAAATTACTGTAGACAACCTCGTATTTTTTAGTAGGTCTAAGTTAGGACACTTTTATTCTCCGTCCCGTGGAGTAGGGAAAAATAATAGTAATCCACCAGCTGTAATAATCACATAACCACATTTCAGTAGAATTGTAGTGAAGATAAGGTATAATATATTAGATAGTATCTTGCCAGTTATATTTCGTGTTTTTCTTCGTGTACGGCAATCCTTTCGATACTTAGAAGAAATAAAAGTCTGTGGGAGAGTGCCACAGAGGGTAGCAGATATAGAATTACAAAGGCTAAGAGCTGAGGGTAATAATAGGAGAACTCTGGAGGAATTCATGAAAATATATCCAGGTATGAAAATAATAAATGATGAATTAACCAAAAGAGAATACAGGGGAATGATATGGTGATTGATGGGATTTTATAAAAATAAGGCATTTACGGGCGTTGCAAATACATGTTTATTGTGTGAAAAGGAGTTAGGAAATGCACATTTTTTGAGACAGTGTGAAAGTACAAGAGCATTGCGGGTTAAATACTTGGAAGCGGAAGAGATAAATAAAATGGAAAGAGAATCTGAGTACTATACTCTTGTCAAATTAATAAACAGGGAATGGAGAAGGTCAGGGAAAGTATCGAAATTATTGAAAATTGTAAAAAGCTTGTGGGTGAAAAACGCAGTGTTGTGTATAGTAGTGTAGATACATTGTAGTATTGATACAGTACATTTAGATAGTGCCGTATCTTGCCTGCTATATTCGTGTGTTATTTTTCGTGTGTATCTATTAGACCGTAATACTAATAATAATTTGTCTAAGCATTTAGCTTCGTCGGTAATCTTTGAGTACAGTAGTTCTTGCAAATTTCATTTCTGTTGTGCTTAGTTTAGTGACATACGGTACGGTACCGATATCGTAATTAGGATACGTCTGAAAGTAGTTTAAAAATACTGTAGTGTACTGTACCGTAGTATACGAGTAAATATCCTATTAGAATTTAGTGTGATTATTTTATAATTGTAAAATATTTGTGTAGTACTGGTGTAGTAGAGGTATCCCAAGAAACTCTTACTAAAATACTGTTGTTGTAATTAGAATAGGCTTAATTCCAGTTTGGAATTGTATAGTTCTTGTGTAGGCTATTACTTTCGATATTCAGTAATTAACAGCAGTTTTTATCCTGTCAGGGGCTGTAGGATGAAAAAATAGAGCACGACTAAGTAGTATTGTAGTGTAGTCGTATATTAATTACCTTATTGTTGTGTACTATCCCAGACAATATATCCCTCCGGCATTGAGGGGTATGAGGGAGGAGTTGGAAAGTTTGAGGGAGATAATTAGGATTCACACAGAAGACAGGAAGGAAGATAGGACTCCCTCAAACAAAGTACAGGTTACAGCAGGTGTACAAGAGGTAGGCGGAGGAGAGGGAAGAGTTGTAGAAGACAGGTGGTCTAATGTTCTAAGGGGAAGGAGATTGCAGGCTAAGGGCTCTATTCAGGATCAGAATTCAGGACAGGTGTCTGTGCGAAATCGGTACGAGTCACTCCAGGTAGAGCAACAGAGGGAAGATGAGGGACAGGGAACTGTTGCTGAGATGTGTGGAAGTAGGAGGAAGGGAAAAGGTAGGAAAGGAAAATGTAGAGTAGAGGATAGGAAAAGACAGGTGGAACAGGGTCATGGGAAGGAGAAAAGGGAGGAGGAAGTAGCTTCTGCAGCTATCAGGAAAGATAGGGCTGACCAGGAGGGGAGGTGATCAAATGAGGTGGGTAGGGTTGAGGCTCTGGTCATGGGGGATTCCATCGTTAGACACGTGGGGAAAGTATGTGGAGGAAAGGGTACCAGGGTAGAGCGTTATCCAGGAATTAGGTTGAGGCAGATGTTGAGGAAAGTAGAAGAGAGGGAGGAGGGGAAGGAGAAGGTGGTAGTGTTTCACGTTGGTACCAACAACGTAAGGCAAGCTGATATAAGTACCAACATAGTTGGAGATGGGTGGGATCTGGTAAATGCAGCACGGGTGAAGTTTAAGAAAGCGGAGATTGTTATTAGTGGAATACTGTGTAGAAGGGATACTGACTGGAGGGTGATTGGGGATTTAAATGAGACTATGGAGTGGGTATGTGGGAAACTGGGAGTGAAATTTCTAGATCCTAATGGGTGGGTAGGTGATAGGGATCTGCGCTCAGATGGCCTCCATTTAAACCGCAGTGGTACGTATAAGTTAGGAAATTTGTTTGGAAGGGTAATAGGGAGGTACATTCAGAGAAACGGGATGGCCTAGGGAGCGGTGATAAGGGAACAGGGAACTGGAAATCAAGTAGGAATGACATAAAATTGTTAGTGTTGAACTGTAGAAGTATTGTAAGGAAAGGAATAGAATTAAGTAATTTAATAGATATATATTTACCAGACATTGTAATAGGAGTTGAATCATGGCTGAGAAATGATATAATGGATGCAGAAATTTTCTCACGGCACTGGACTGTGTATCGTAGAGATAGGATAGGAAGGGTGGGAGGGGGAGTGTTCATCCTGGTGAAAGAAGAATTTGTAAGCTACGAAAAAGTTAAAGATGAGACACATGAAATTCTAGGTGTAAGGCTCATTTCTAAAGATAATAGGCAACTTAATATATTTGGAGTGTACAGATCGGGAAAGGGTAGCACTGATGCGGATTCGGAATTATTTGATAGGATAGACAGCTATGTGGGAAACGACATGGAAAGAAATGTTATTGTAGCGGGAGATCTGAATTTGCCAGATGTCAATTGGGAAGGAAATGCGAACGACAGGAAGCATGACCAACAAATGGCAAACAAGTTAATAGGGGAAGGACAGCTGATTCAGAAAGTGATGGAACCAACCAGAGGGAAAAATATCCTGGACGTCGTGCTGATAAAACCAGATGAGCTCTATAGGGAAACTGAAGTAATAGATGGTATTAGTGATCATGAAGCTGTTTTTGTGGTAGTTAAAAATAAATGTGATAGAAAGGAAGGTCTTAAAAGTAGGACTGTTAGTCAGTACCATATGGCTGATAAAGCAGGCATGAGGCAGTATCTAAAAAGTGACTATGATCGGTGGAAAACGGTAAATAAAAATGTAAACAGACTCTGGGATGGGTTTAAAGAAATTGTTGAGGAATGCAAAAACAGGTTTGTACCATTAAGAGTGGTAAGGGATGGTAAAGACCCACCTTATTATAATAGAGAAATAAAGAGACTAAGAAGGAGGAGCAGACTGGAAAGAAATAGAGTTAGAAATGGCTGTGGAAGTAAGGAGAAATTGAAGGAACTTACTAGAAAATTGAATCTAGCAAGGAAGGCAGCTAAGGATAACATGACAGCAAGCATAATTGGCAGCCATACAAATTTTAGTGAAAAATGGAAGGGTATGTATAGGTATTTTAAGGCAGAAACAGGTTCCAAGAAGGACATTACAGGAATAATTAGTGAACAAGGGGAGTGTGTATGTGAGGATCTTCAAAAAGCAGAAGTTTTTAGTCAGCAGTATGTAAAGATTGTTGGTTACAAGGATAATGTCGAGATAGAGGAGGAGACTAAGGCCAAAGAAGTAATAAAATTTTCATATGATAACAATGACATTTACAATAAGATACAAAAGTTGAAAACTAGAAAAGCGGCTGGAATTGATCAGATTTCTGGGGATTTACTAAAGACAATGGGTTGGGATATAGTACCATATCTGAAGTACTTATTTGATTATTGTTTGGTCGGAGGAGCTATACCAGATGAATGGAGAGTTGCAATAGTAGCCCCTGTGTATAAAGGAAAGGGTGATAGACATAGACATAGACATAAAGCTGAAAATTACAGACCAGTAAGTTTGACATGCATTGTATGTAAGCTTTGGGAAGGCATTCTTTCTGATAATATTAGACATGGTTCGATAGAAGGCAATTCGGTTTTAGGAAAGGTTATTCCACTGAAGTTCAACTTGTAGGATTCCAGCAAGATATAGCAGATATCTTGGATTCTGGAGGTCAAATGGACTGTATTGCGATTGACCTGTCTAAAGCATTTGATAGGGTGGATCACGGGAGACTACTGGCAAAAATGAGTGCAATTGGACTAGACAAAAGAGTGACTGAATGGGTTGCTATATTTCTAGAAAATAGATCTCAGAGAATTTGAGTAGGTGAAGCTTTACCTGACCCTGTAATAATTAAGAGGGGAATTCCTCAAGGCAGTATTATCGGACCTTGATGTTTTCTTATATATATAAATGGTATGAGTAAAGGAGTGAAATCGGAAATAAAGCTTTTTGCGGATGATGTTATTCTCTATAGAGTGATAAAGTTACAAGATTGTGAGCAACTGCAACGTGACCTCGAAAATGTTGTGAGATGGACAGCAGGCAATGGTATGTTGATAAACGGGGTTAAAAGTCAGGTTGTGAGTTTCACAAATAGGAAAAGTCCTCTCAGTTTGAATTACTGCGTTGATGGGGTGAAAGTTCCTTTTGGGGATCATTGTAAGTATCTAGGTGTTAATATAAGGAAAGATCTTCATTGGGGTAATCACATAAATGGGATTGTAAATAAAGGGTACAGACCTCTGCACATGGTTATGAGGGTGTTTAGGGGTTGGAGTAAGGATGTAAAGGAGAGTGCATATAAGTCTCTGTTAAGACCCCAACTAGAGTATGGTTCCAGTGTATGGGACCTTCACCAGGATTACCTGATTCAAGAACTGGAAAAAATCCAAAGAAAAGCAGCTCGATTTGTTTTGGGTGATTTCCGACAAAAGAGTAGCGTTACAAAAATGTTGCAATGTTTGGGTTGGGAAGAATTGAGAGAAAGACGAAGAGCTGCTCGACTAAGTGGTATGTTCCGAGCTGTCAGCGGAGAGATGGCGTGGAATGACATTAGTAGACGAATAAATTTGAATGGCGTCTATAAAAGTAGGAAAGATCACAATATGAAGATAAAGTTGGAATTCAAGAGGACAAACTGGGGCAAATATTCATTTATAGGAAGGGGAGTTAGGGATTGGAATAACTTACCAAGGAAGATGTTCAATAAATTTCCAATTTCTTTGAAATCATTTAGGAAAAGGCTAGGAAAGCAACAGATAGGGAATCTGCCACCTGGGCGACTGCCCTAAATGCAGATCAGTATTGATTGATTGATTGATTGATATATTCTCTTTGGTGCCACCGTTACCTCGGTACAGTGTTTTAAAAGAGTGTATGTTGATTGTTTTGCTTGGGCACCTCTCTGCGCTAAAAGGATTATTAACTAGGGAGTTCCTCTGAGTTTCATGTGGTATGTTTCCTAACCTGGCACCTTACAGTGTTTAAAAAGGTTTTTATGTTCCCGTGCCCAACATGTTAAAGTTTGATCATTAACCTAACTAGTGCTGGTGGAATCCTAACCGTCACAGTGCCTCTTGTTGACCGTCACTGTGTATTTATATTAACATTACCGTAGCAGTGTATCACTGTATGTCGTAACCATCTCTAACTGAATATAACTGTATCAAAATATAACCGACGGTCACTGTGTATCATTATCCTAACCTAACCGTAACCCTAACCTGTACCAAAACAGCCCTCACACGAACTACTGTCCCTGTATTGTAGCAAAGTGGCCGTCACACTATCAACTCTGACTTTACTCCATGGTGAAAGAGGAGACCCATTTCAGCGCCGAAAAGTATAACCGTTTAGAATTTGTGATACGAATGGAAAACCGAATGCAAATGGAAACAATTGGCTATAACGATAGTTGACGACTATCGAATAATTCGGTAGTTTTCATTCCAGAGGCCCATCACTACGTAGGTCTACCATTGAGGTTCAAGTAAAGGCCATCTAAGTGCAAATCCCTATCACCTACCCACCCATTAGGATCTCCAAATCTCACATCAAATTCCCCGCATACCATACCCGTTCCACGGTCGCATCTATATCCCTAATCTTTCTAATTTCATTATCCCACCTACACGGTATCCAACCGATAACTACCTTTGTTCATTATACTTCTTCCATTCTGCAGTAACTAGATCCAACAAATCTCCCGCTTACCCTACGTTACAATTAACACCGTCTTCATATCCCCCTTCCGCATTTTTATTTTCCTCAACATCTGTTTTAATGCCCCACTCTAGTTCCCTTTCCTCCACGTACCTGTCCAGATCCTCAACCCCATCCTTTTTAGATGCCCTCCTCTCCCAGTCACTTTCTCCTTCCTCTCCTTCCTCCTACTCGCTACTCTGTGTTTCTCTTTCCTCTTGCCCCACCGCTCCTCTGCAACACTTCCCTCCGCTGATCTTCCTGCATGGACACGAACCAACCTCATCTGGGCCAACTTCCTAAGGGTAACCCTTAGCCGTTGTTGTCCTTGAGCTTAAGACATTAGCCCACCTGTCTTCCCTACCTGCTCTCTGAGGATCAGAAGAGCCAACCAACCCTGAGTGACCGTTACGGGCATATTGACGGCCAGGAAGCAAGAAGTGGCAGAAGAAGAAGAAGGTACTATAGAGTGATTGAGACTTGAACATTACCGACAATATGGAATTTCTACAGCGTAACCTGTCTATATTTGAGGTCGCTGGTGCCACTAAGGCAGGGGGGGGGGTGTTCAGGGCCGGATGGTGTATGACTTTTGAGATGAAAATCTCAACTCAGTATCGACGGGGATTCGATCCTCAGCTTTCCAGGTAGGAAACCAGCACTTTAGCCACTGACTTATTCACAATTCCAGTACCGGTAATAATAATAATAATAATAATAATAATAATAATAATAGTAATAATAATAACCCGTGTGGGGATTTACCGGTTACCTCCATCGGGCGCGTCCCATTGGAATTGGGGAAGCTCGCTGACTCTGCCGCCAGAAGTCAGAGGGTAGTAGGGAAATAAATTACCACCGTGAAAAACTGGTCCCTTGCCAGGGTTACGGGGAAGACTGGTAAGTGACCAGAAGCCAGAAAACATCTTGAGGCAACCTCTAGGGCTAACAACCCTAGTTGTAAATGGATGGGTACCCGTCCAAAGCAAAGTCAAGTCAAAAAGCATGATGGAACAACATTTCAAGAAACATACCCCAGGGGGTAAATCTTCGAATAAATCCCTCGTCGTGAACGCCACGGCGCACCAGTCTCGTTCGGATTCTGGGGGAGACTCGACATCATGCAAGAGACGAGTCGGAGCGTCTCGGTGTACCCCGAAGTGTCAAAAACTCAGGCCAAAATCTAAAACCTTTCTAGCAACATTCAACATAAATTCACTTACACAAACTGGGAAGCTGAAAACCCTCACCAAAGCTCTTCACGAAAATCAGATATCCATAATGGCCCTACAGGAAACAAGGTACCCAGATGAAGAGATTTTTCAATCCGAAGGCTACCGATTTTTCAAGAGCAAAGCGCAAAGAGGAATCCTCAATGGAGCTGTGATGCTTGGAACCGCGTTTGCTGTTAGAACCAAGATCCATAAATCTGTTGCAAATTTCGAACCTGTGAATGGCAGATTGTCTATACTCACAATTAAATGCGCGAACAAAACCTACGCCATAGTTAACGCACATGCTCCTACAAACGATAAGAACAAGTCTGATCCAGACGAAGTTGATAATATCTGGGACCTATTGGATGAAAAATTAAACAAAATCCCCAAACACCATGTCAAGCTTCTTTTGGGTGACTTCAATGCCCAACTAGGTGGTGAACAGAAGTACAAGAAAGTTATAGGAAATTACCCTGTTCACAAAAGAACCAATCCTAACGGCAAAAGACTGGTGTCCATTTGCGAAAATCACAACCTGCAGGTCATGTCGACCCACTTTCGCCATCTACCCAGAAAGCAAATGACTTGGCGTTCTCCCGTCCAAGCTATCGGAGAGTTCCAAATTGATCATGTTGCAATCTCCAGAAGAAGCAGCCCTGAGATTATGAATGTCAAGGTAAAGAAAGGCATCAATGTGGCCTCAGATCATTATATGTCTCTTATGAAATTCAAACCAATTCCCGCAAACACAAGGAAGACAACCAAACAGATCACACGCTTCGACAATGATAAACTTCGGCAAAGGGTCGAGGAGTTCCAGGAGAAGGCTAGACCAAATGACTGTGAATTTAACAACGCCAAAAGTCTCCTTGTTGAGGCCGCCAAAGACGTTGCAGAAATCAAGAGAAGCAAAAAGCATGCCTGGTGGAATGGTACCTGCGAATCAGTCCTCCAAGAAAGACTCAATGCGTGGAAACAGTACTGCTCTACGAAATACGAAAATGATTGGGAAACCTACAAAACCCAACGTGCCCAAGCAGCTAGGGTGTTCAGAACTGAGAAACGTAAATACGAAAAATCTCTCATTGAAAAGATAGAACAAAACTTTAGGAAGCATGAAAGCAGAGAGTACTACAGAGCCTTCAAACGCAAACTCACTGGCTATAAACCACCATCTCTATGCTTTGAGCGAAAGGACGACACACTGGCGACGTCAAATGAAGAAAATTGCAGCATTCTGGCAGATTACTTCAAGACTTTACTTAATTGTTCTAAACCGCAAAGCGCCATTGAGACCAAGGAACCCTTACTCAGGTAGCCAGATTCCAGACCACCCGACAGAGATGACATCAAGCGCCACATTGCCCGTCTCAAAAATAACAAAGCGCCGGGGGAAGACTCAGTAGTAGCAGAACTATGGAAATATGCCCCAGAGGAATCACTTGACATCTTGCAAAAGCAAATAGAAGAAATTTGGAAGAAGGAGACCCTACCCGAAGATTGGAAAATAGCTTTGATCCATCCATTACACAAAAAAGGCAGCATGAAGAACATCAACAACTACAGAGGAATATCTTTACTACCCGTGACTTACAAAATTCTATCACTTGCCTTCCTGGAGCGTTTGGAAGCACAAGTCGAACATCAAATAGGTGAATACCAAGGAGGGTTCAGAAAAGGTCGCTCAACAGCTGAACAGATCCAAAATCTCAAAACGATCATCAGATATTGTACACTAAGGTCCAAGCTGTATGTGCCTGTCTTTGTGGACTTTAAGAAAGCGTACGACTCCATTGACAGGGAAGTCAACCACCAAAGTGAAGTTCCACGGATGTCTCTCGCATTCCTTTGACATCAAAACAGGAGTCCGACAAGGTGATGGGCTATCCCCGATACTCTTCAACTGTGTTCTTGAAAAAGATCATCAGAACCTGGCGGGTGAGATTACAGGAAACCAACTACAGTCCATTGAGAATAGGAACCAAATCCAAGGGGATCGCAACAGACTGCTTAGCATTTGCCGATTATATTGCTGTTCTCTCAAACGACATAGAAACCGCTAGAGCTCAAGTAGAAAAATTAAAGGAAATTGCCGAACAAACTGGTTTGCAGATATCGTTTGAGAAAACAGAAGTAATGACTAACATCAAAGAGGCTCCACCAAAACTCCATACAAAATACGGGGACATCACCGGAGTAGACAAATTCAAATACCTGGGTGAGATCATCATGAAAAATGGGCTGGACAAAGAAGCACTTCAGGAGCGAGTACGCAAACTGGAAATAGCCTACCAAACATCCCGCACCATCTACAACAAAATATGCCTTTCCCAAAACACCAAGATACGTCACTATGAAACAGTTCTGAAGCCAGTAGTTCTATATGCAGCCGAAATCCTGTTTCTATATGCCAACAAAGGCTCCTTGAAGAACTGGAGAAAAAAGAACGCAACATTGTGAGAGGAATCTTGGGATCAAAGTACAGAAATGGAATCCATCAAATGAGATCCAACAAGGAAGTCTACAGCGAAATAGAGAAAATTACGGACACAATCAGAAAAAGACGGGCACGATTTTACGGTCATCTGAAAAGAATGGACGGAAGAAAGTTAACTAAAGGAATCTTTCACTTTTTGATTCAAACCCCAAAATCACAATTCCCTGGTTGAGAAATACCAAAGAAGACCTGCAAATCCTACGTATCTCAGCTGAAGACGCCCTTAACAGAGATCTCTTCCGCAAGAAAATATTGACGAACGAGCTAAACCGAGACGAGCAACCGAAGAGAAGACACGGTGCCCCTTGGACAGAGGAGCGTAAGCAGGGCCCACTCACAAAGAATGAGGGAAATTTGGGCTCTAAAGAAGGCCAAGTTCAGTGTCAAATGCAACAAGACTTAACGTGGTCCTTGATGGCCCAAGCGAATTATATAATAATAATAATAATAATAATAATAATAATAATAATAATAATAATAATAATAATAATAATAATAATAACAATAATAATAATAATAATAAACTGTAAGATTTAATTTCTAATATACGAAGAATTGGATCGCAAAGTTCAGTCAGTTGATCCCTCCTTCTATGGCTGTCCACATACGTTACGGCTTATGGACCCGCTGTCGTATTACACAACCCAGCATTTTCAAACTTTATTTTTGCGGCAAGAGGTGTGACAGGTGATATTAACTGATTTTGGGTCACTGAACACTAATCCGTTTTTGTTTCTACTTATCACGTCGCGTTTTCTCGCAATAGGTATATCAAAATAAAAGATAGACCTGAATATTGCATATGAAAAATACTGAAAAATGTTGATAATTTTGGAAATATTTATAATTTTTGTATTATATATATATAGAACCCTTTGGTCCATATTGAGGGATACCTACCTTTCTTACCTATCAGCAAAGTTCATGAGATCTGTCTCTTGGGTCGTGTCGGGTTCTTCGTCATTTGCTGAGGTAAAGGTAGCGTTCAGTAATTCTAATCTATCTACTGGAATGAAAGGTCTATTTAAAATATTCCTATTTATTCAGGAAAATTCTGAAGCAATCTGATATGTCAACGGTATCACGTCAATTGTGTCCACTGGACACCACAATCATTTTTACATAAAGGTCAGAACACTGGTGTGAGACTTTAACGTAACTGCCTGATGGGCATTCTTACTAGAAACCATTGTCTCAATTATTAATCATTTAAGAAAGGAAAGTCTGGAAATCCTTAAATTCGGCTTCCATGTGAGACCACATGTACCATCATAGTGATTCATTATGGTCCAGCCCTCGTAACACGAACTCTGGACTCTGGGTATAATTAAGGCAGTCCAATTGGTGTGTGCTACACAGCGGTTCTACGGCATGGACCCTTAATTGAATCGATGTGACCTGCGTCTATGTCATGGACCGACATCTAATCTTCTAAGTTACTTTAAAGTCATTGTGGATGATGACCGCAAGGAAATGATGCTACAATAGCATATGGCCCTAATCCAAGTCACTGAGGTTGATGACCCCCTGACCATCCAAGTTTCTAGGCTGAAGGCTAAACACAATTAAGTTACATCGGTTGATGACCAAAGTTTCCACTTTACTATCCCCAGCACATTCACTGCTCAATCAATGAAAGTTCAATAATTACAACAATAGCAATGCTGACAAACTTTGTGGCAGTAAAATCCATTTCCTTCGGATATGTCCCCTTAATCGTTACTTTATATTTAAATATTCCCCCAGAAATAACAAACTAAAATTTCCAGAATGCATCTCCAAGTTATTCGCTTGATTAAAGTTATTTCAAAATGCGGTTTCACTGAATTTAATAATTAAATAAATTTAAATGATTTAGCGAAATGTTAAAGAACAGTAAAATTTATCTTCGCAGACTCTGGTTTCTTCACAAATTCCTACGCAGCTGTGATGTGAATTCAATCTTGTGATGTTTATCTGGCTGGAAAAGAATTGTTACATAATTCATGTCCAGTTTTATATCTTGTCTCCTGATCTCACACTTTTAAAATCTAATCTAGTCCTAACCGTTATTAACACTTGGATATCCTAATAATCTACGTACAAACCGAACAACTCGCCATATAATTACTATGTCATATCTCGTCATACCATTTATGAATTTTGCACACCCCTCACAGACAAACCGATCATCACAACCATCGCTCTATATTTTGGACAACCCTGAATTTGGTTACTCTGTTCCTTATACTCAAAGTTCGTGATTTCAAATGTTCATTACGTCCCCAATTAAACAAATTTTACAGTATTTCACAATACTCAGATTATTACCGGCTATGAATTTCAACTAAATCCAGCATTATAACGTTTTCCCCGGCCGAGAATACAGTACAATCTCAATTCCACGCCTGTCCCGTTATCATAGCTGAGGCCTCTCGTCCCCAAGTTCGCTTGGCAGTAACGTGAAACACCTGGTTTTTTCCAGTTGACTGGCTTCTCAAAATGCTCACCTTTTAAACTCTGCCGACATAATTAAACAAATACGATATTCTAACCAACAAAATGCACAGATTAAGCTTCAAGATGCCCACACTAATTATACGCGTCGCCAATTAATACCGCTATGGATTTCTATGAATTTCTTTCCATTCCCAACATTATAAAATATACCTCGGGCTATCGTGTCCCGGCTTCAATGACAGGACTCTAACCTGATTCGCACATCTCATCTCAACTCATATAAAACATTCCTCGGGCTTCCATGTCCCGGCTTCAATGACAGGTCCAACCTGATTCACAAATCCCATATCAACAAAACTAACCTCTGTTTCCCAGCTCCACAATTATCATCGACAAAGAACTGGAATAAAATCCTTACTAGAAATCTCGACGTCTAATATCGCACAATGCATTAATCATGAATAACTTCGCATAAAGGATATCGTATTTAATAACTTGATTTTTACGAGAAAATGACTGAAACATTCTACTAGATCTTTTATTGTCAGTCAGACACAGTTTAAAATGGGCCTAGAAAAACGTTTCTCTCCGTGACCAAATTCATCACCCTAGATTCTCACCCGACAGCGCGCTTCCACTCGATTGAAAATGAGTAACCATGGATTCCTACCTTATCAACGTCAAATTGCAGACAGGAAAAAATTACGTCGAGTGAACATCTTAATTTGACATCACAAAATATAGGCAGTACACTCACACGGATGACGATCTACATTGGACGTGATATCACTTCGAAACCCTATTCAATAACTGTTTACAACATTATACGGCACTCGCAAGACTTCAAAAATTTATCCAAGTGGAAAATGAAACAAATGACTCTTTTAGTCGTATTGTCACATTTACAAAACTTAGTAGGGGTGACCACTGCGTCGTATATCCCCATGCAAATACACTTTTAGAGATCATGAGACAAGATATAAGAGGTAGTAAGATGGAAAGTCACCTACCTCATGTAGTCACACCATTGTTCGTCATAGGGCTCACCTGCGACCCTGGCATTTATTTAGCCATTTTTACATTCATGGCTGTACAGATCATTATGTTTCTTCAGGTTTCCTGGAATAAAGCACAAAAAAAGAAAATACCCTTCACTTGTTTGCTGAGCGCACATGATGGACTATAATTATTTCCGAACACGAATTACTTAATCACATTATCATTTATTCTGTACTTTGACCGTCCTATCTGGTACAATTATTTCACTCAAGAAAGCTATCTCCTCATGGAGACAAGACCTAGCCACAATGGCTAAAATCTGCAGTTGAACTCAGTCTACTTTCGTTGGTTTGATTTCGCAGAGCAGCTCAACAATTTTTCGTCCGCTTTGTATCACAAAGGCCGGAGAAGGAGACTTCGTCATGGCATCCCTTCATATTTACAGCAGTTACCCCCTCTCTTCGGATATCTCCCTTTGCCGCCAAGAAAAGTTCTATAAATTTTCTGACTTAACGAAACTGTAATTTCAAGAGTTTTGAAAGTGACTACATGCTTGCTACATTTCTGGCGGTAGTGTTCATGGACATTTAAAATATATACGGGTTCGATTTGTGAGATGATTGACCTCCGTTGATAGGCACTATATTTTTTAGACTTGGCTTGGATCACGCCATGTACTCGCGCTTTGAAATAGTTCACAGAAATGACTTGAGATTCCTCCGCCGTCGACACGTGTGGCTAACGTCACGTACCCCAGAGCGTGGGACCGAAGGTAATCACCCCCTCGTCACGTGTCAAATCCATGCTATCAAGAATCCAACTTTTAAATGATTGTCGATTTATGCATAATGTTCTTAGGGCACAAAGGTCATGGGTTCAATATATATTTTCAAATAGCTGAATATTGTCTAGAATTATTATATACAATGAATAATTTTAGTATAAAATTACAATGAAATATTTAGCATTTTATGATATATAATACTTATTTACACAAAACACATAAACAAACAAGTCTGAGGCAATGAAACAATTTATTTTGACAATTAAACGTGATTTACATGCAAACAATGTCACTTTTATTCAGAATCTTTATGAATTCATAAATGTGAACAAAATAAACTTTAACAGTCCCAGAAGTCCCCTTGGAATGAACGCTTGGCTGCCCAGCATCTGACTACATCAAGTTTGTCTTTCCTTTTCAAACACCAACAGTAGTCAGCCATCATTGGTTCATCCCACCTCCCCTGGTATCTTCTTTCTGCCTCCTTGATGTCCTGGTGGAACTTCTCTCCCATCTCTTAACTAACAGCCCCAAGATTTTCCGGAAATTGATCGAAATGAGAATGAAGGAAGTGCAGTTTCAAATTCATTCTACACACCAACTATTTCATATCATCCAACATCGTTTTCACTATTGTTTCGTATTATTCATCCCTTAGATTTGCTAGGAACTTCGTTATGACGTCTCTTATTGAATTCCATGCAGTAAGTTCCACAGCATTCATCATCTGTTCAACGTTTCTGTCTTTCAGACGCTTTCTAATTTGTGGTCCATTAAAAATGCCTTCCTTGTCGTTTGCATCAGAGAAATGTGGAAATTTGCTTGCATTGTACTTGAAACAGGGGCTACTTTTGTTCACGGCCTTAACGAACTGCTTCATGATTCCCAGTTTGATGTGAAGCGATAGCAAAATAAATTCTTGTTGGTCAACTAAGGCAGCATTTGTAACATTTTTCACGCCAGGTGTCAAAACTTTTCTCTTTGGCCAGGAAGGTATAGACCAGTGTTTGTCCCTAGCCCTGCTGCCCCATTCACATAAATAACAAGGGAATTTAGTGTTGCCTGTCTGTTGTCCTAATAGAATGCCACACACCTTCAAGTCACTAAACACATCCCACTGATGCTCATGATATTTTGCGTTGAGATATCATTTTCCTTTAGTGAAACGGAATGTGCCACAGGAATCGAAGCTAGAATGTTTCCGTTATGAAGTAGTACAGCCTTTAAGCCCCTCTAAGAGAAATCCACAAACAATCTCCATTCTTCAGGATTGTAATCCCTCCCTAGCTTTTCTATCAGTCCTGGAATGTCACAGCAGTAGGTCAGATCATCTTCCCTCTTGAAATACTTCCTGAACTCCTTATCTCTATGTCTACACCAAGAAAAGGTAGTTCCAGGCGCAGAAAGGTTTTTCTTTCAATCGTGACCCTGGCAGTTCATTCTTTTCCTTCGTGAGACCAAGGTCTCGTATCAGATTACTCATCTTCGACTGTTTAAACAATTGTGGACCTACTGCCTCTCGGCAGCTGAAAAATCCATATCAAATTGCTCGTTATCAAAATTTGAGGAACCGTCAGAGTCTGGTAAACTGTAAGGAGGAGAAGGTATTGGAATTTCCGATCCATGAGGAACAGGTCTCATCGCCGACTTTTAATTCGGGTACACAATACTGTCCTTGTTTCTCTTATTGAAACCCGCTACTTTATACAGGCAACACTAACAGTCCCTGTATGGTCCTGGGGCTCGCGCCAAACCATTCCAATTCCAAATGGAAGGGACATACGTTTCCCAATGCTCCTCTGTCGTAGGTTTCGAGGCACGTTTTACTAATTACGTGAGGAGCCCACGACTTGTCCTAGTCTCCTATTTTTACCTTACATTATGTATAGTAAAAATGTTTCACAGATGCAGTTATTGGCCTACTCTGTCCCTTCATAATATAACACCCACACACGTAACAGAATGAGTCTGGCTTATTCACACATCTTCTAATTGCTGACACACTTGCCATTTTCGCAACACAACACTCTATGAGAAGGTCAGACGTCCGCCACACACACGACGCAACTGACTGGCTTCACCGCATTGCCGCTACCACGAGCTAAGTAGACTCTGTTATCTGACTGATTCAATGGAGGCGACATAGTCGGTGGAGGAGGTTTGGATTGACAAACGTACCCAACATTAACCAAGCAAACCACTGCCACTCTAACAACAGCTGATTCGCTGTTATCACAAAGAAGCACTGTGCCGCAGCCCGGCTCCATGGCTAAATGGTTAGCGTGCTGGCCTTTGGCCACAGGGTACCCGGGTTCGATTCCCGGTGGGGTCGGGAATTTTAACCATCATTGGTTAATTTCGCTGGCACGAGGGCTGGGTGTATTTGTCGTCTTCATCGTCATTTCATCTTCATCACGACGCGTAGGTCGCCTACGGGAGTCAAATCAAAAGACCTGCACCTGGCGAGCCGAACATGTCCTCGGACACTCCCGGCACTAAAAGCCATACACCATTTCACTGTGCAGCAATGACACATTTTCAGAGAGTAAGTGGCAAATAACACGAAAAGTAGATGTGATACAATAGAACCAATGACATTTATAAAATCAGGAGACCTTATATAATTAAAATCGCCTATCAGATAATTTGCCACAAAATTCATGCTCGGTAGTGTAATGATGATACTTCTGACAATCAACAGACATCGACATCTCTATCCATTCTTCCAGCTGCGTCCAGTTCCGTGTCTCTGAAAACCACGTCTCCTTCTGCGTCAACTTCTCCATCTGTGGCCTCAACTTCAAACGCAGGTAAAAGATCTTAATAGCTCACGCTAGGAAACAGCTACCGATTTGGCCAGCTACCTCAAGGAAAGAGAAGGGAACTTGATAAAATAATACCTGAAATGTTTGCAGAAGACCTACAGCCGTCGAGAATAGAGGATTTACAAATCTCATAAAGGAGCTAGAACCAAGGTATTCATTGCCTAGCCATCGACTACTCACCGACCTATATTACCAGGACTTAAACAGACAACGAAGGCAGCAGTACAAAGGAACCTGCATTCAACATCTCATGTAGCTATTAAAACAGATATATGGTCTAATTCTAATGCGACCTCATTCATTACGGTAACTACATATTTTTTTCATCAGTGAATTTGCCATAAAATCTAATGTCCTTAATGCTCTTGAGTTGCATTCAAACCACATTGCAGCTTGTCTGTCAGATGTCCCAAGAAGAACACTAGAAGAATTACACATCAAGGAAAAGTTTTTAGCTGTTATAACTGATGGTGTAGCCAACAAAAAATTGCTGTGCGGACTCTTTCTATTAGTCACCTACCTTGCTTGGCCCACATTCTGCACTTAGTTGTGTAGAGTGGTTAAGTAATGCCAAGAATGTCAATCCTCCTTATCTGCAGAACCCAAGTAACAGCGTTATTTCAGCTATCAAGTTGCGCAGTGTCCAAACACAGCTAAATACCGTTCCATATAAATTGAAGAAGGGTGCGGTGGCGCGTTGGAGAGGTTACCACAGCAACCTTGACATCACTACCACTTACTGCTGATCACTGGACAGTGTGGCAGTAGACCTTAATTATCTGCCGAGTTGTATCCAGCAATCCCGACGACAATTCCTCTCACTACATGAGTTCAGATCACACTCGGGAACAAGGTTTGGAAGACCGTCCTTTCTAAGAAATAGCCTTATCCCAGAAATAGACTAAGGATTTGGACGGGTGGAGAAAATAGTCATTTCTGCATCAGCTACAATTCTGGTCCCACGGTTCAAAAAAGCATGGTTTTGGAGAGATGAAAATTCAGAAAATGCTCAAAAAATTCTTACTTTTCAGCTTGCAGAACTGTACCAAAAGCAAACTACTGAAAAGGAAGTTCCTGTCCCTTCTACTAGTACCAGATCACCTACATCCACAAGTAACAATATTTGGGGGCGGCTCATTACAAGTGAGAGGAAAACACTACAAGTAATGCAAATGTAATATCTTGAGCAGCCTTTCATGAAATTGAGAGAGAACCCAGCCGACTTTTGGAGGAAACATGAATCTAGTACGGAGCTGTTGTACAGTCTTTATCAAAAATATCTTTGTGTTTCTGAAACATCATTTCCTGCGGAGATAATATTCTCTAAAGCGGGACTCATCATGAGTGAAAGAAGGATCTGAATACAACCAAAAAGTGTTGATATATTAATTTTCTTGAACACAAATTCTATTAACAGAGTGTAAAATAAATTGTACTGCACCAGGTCTTTGCACCACAATACCATTTAGCAAAATTGTTTAACGTACGGTATGAAAAATGTGCTAATATAGTTTTCCAATTGTTTGTGATAAAGTGGCTGTACATATGTCTAAGTTTTAATATACGCCTACACATTTCTTGTACGTTTTTCTGTTTATGAAATGGCAGTTCACTTATGCTGATTACCAAATTAGTTAAAACTTACCAATAAACTTAGTCTAAGTTAAAATGATAATAACAGGTTGTAAAATAGTACCTCAGCAGACCTATGTAGTAAAACAACGCCTTTTACAAAAATAGTTTAATGTATAAAAAATTGCCAGTTTATATTTTCAATTGTTTGTTCATTTCTAATGTAGTCATCTTGTAATAAGGAATGATTTCAGCTAGTTATATCCTGTATTGAGTATGTTTACATTGCTATACCTTCGAAATATTACTCCATTTTATTGTTCTACGTAAGTAACACGTAACCGGAACACTGATGAATGTTGTGCGGCAATGAACAGTGTTAAAAGTCAGGTTGTGAGTTTCACTAATTTGTGGTATCTATACTCAGCTAATTTATAATTGTTAGTCTCTTTATTTTAGAGCCTCCGTGGCTCAGGCGGCAGCGCGTCAGCTTCTCACCGCTGGGTTCCGTGGTTAAAATCCTGGTCACTCCACGTTAGATTTTTGCTGGGCAAAGCGGAGGCGGGACAGGTTTTTCTCCGGCTCCTGCGGTTTTCCTTGTCATCTTACATTCCAGCAACACTCTCCAATGTCACTTCATTTCTTCTGTAAGTCATTAATCATTGTCCCAGAGGAGTGCGACAGGCTTCGGCAGTCGTCACTATTCCTATCTTCGCCGCTAGATGGGTCGAATGATTAGAAACAGGTTGAGGATTTTCATTTCAGTCTTTCTTTTGCTGGTGTAATACTGTTACCATATGTTCTCTCTGTCAGGTAGTTTATAAGTCACTTTCAGCAAACTGAAGTGTCTAACAGTTGTAAAGTTCCACTAACAGGAAAAGTCCTCTTAGTCTTAATCACTGCGTTGATGGGCTGAAAGTTCTTTATGTGATGACTGTAAGTACCTAGCTGTTAATATAAGGAAAGTTCTTCGTTGGAGTATTCACATAAACAGGATTGTAAATATTGGGTACAGACCTCAGCACATGGTTATGAGGGTATTTAGGGGTTGTAGACGCGATTAAAAGGAGAGGGCATATAAGTCTCTGGCAAGACCCCAATTAAAGTATGATTCCAGTGAATGGGACCCTCGCCAGGATTACTTGATTCGGGAACTGAAAAATACCCAAAGAAAAGCAGCTCGATTTGTTCTGGGTGATTCCCGACAAAAGAGTAGTGTTACAAAAATGTTGCAAAGTTTGGGCTTTTAATACTTGGAAGAAAGGAGATGAGCTTCTCGACTAAGCGGTATGTTCCGAGCTGTCAGTGGAATGATGACGTGGAATGACATTAGTAGAGTAGTAAGTTTAAATGGTGTTTTTAAAAGTAGGAAAGTTCATAAAGTTAGAATTAAAAATTACAAACTGGGCCAAATATTAGTTTATAGGAAGGGGAGTTAGGGAGACTTCAAGAAATGACCAAATCCTTTGCAATGTTTTAAGAAAAACCTAGGTAATCAACATATAGGGAATCTGCCACCTGGGTGACTGCCCTAAATGCAGATCAGTGGTGATTGATTGATTGATTGATTGATTGATTGATTGATTGATTGATTGATTGATTGATTGATTGATTGATTGATTGATTGATTGATTGATTGATTGTGCCGAGTGGGTGTATATACGCCAGTTTTAATCTGAGCCTACATATTTATAGTCCTTTTCTGTTTATGAGATGACATTTATTCACTTATCCTGATTACCGAACTACTGAAAACTAACCTATTAACTCAGCCCAACTTAACCTGATTAATGTACTTCATTATTTTAATTTGTTACTTAAGTTGGCTCAGTTCATTTAAATGAAGAGCTATCGGACTAAAAGGTGTATAATGCCCAATGAACTTCTGTTCTTTTACCCTTGATCACTAGATTATTTTGGATGCAGGCTGTAGCAGATTTCAAAGTGAAATATTATTAGTGTGCATTAGCTTAGGTAGTATTTTATATATCGTCTTGACATCTATTTTTCATTAATTTACTACTTTTTTCCTAATGTAAATATGTTATAAAAATGAACGATTTCTCTCCTTGTTTGTTTCTAATGTGAAGGAATGATTTCTGCTAGTTATATCCTGTATAGAATAGGTTTAAAATGCTGTACGTTTTAAATATTACTCCATTTTATTAATGAGCATAAATAACATGTGACTGGAACACTTGGCACTGATGAATTTATTTGACATTTACTCTGCAGCAGTTGACTACTCTATTATGTAGTTTCTACTACTCTCTTACGAACTACGACTCAGTGCATGGTCAGATCCAACCATTGACTGCTCGCTATAAATCTTTGTTTGGCTGCAATTATGTATAATTATACACCGAAGTATGAATTCTCCACTGCATGAACTCTAGAAGAAATTCATGTCTAACTATAAAATTATAACTGTTACAAGGAAAGATTAAATTATGTCTCGGTAATAGGGAGATAACTTCTTAAAGAACAGGTAGAAGTATGCAGATATTTATTTTTGAATCATTATTTAAATAGGATTCTCGACGATTCTTTCTTTCGCTGTGCTAACAGTTAACCTCCTATGACTGAAATTCATCACAGGAAAAGGCTGTACACTGTTCTGTACAGAATGGTGTGGTTTAGATGTGAAATTATCAATACAGAAGATTAGAAGTTCCACATGTGTAACAAAGAATGTGTGTTCCAGTTATGGATTAAAATGAATATCTTAGATAAAATAAATTTGTTTGAAAACAATACCTGCAATATTACTTTATTCGGGACTTATATTATTGTATAGACCAACGTATTTCAGTTTCCAATCACTTCACTCGAACATCGTGTAACTTTGTGTCTCTGTATTTCCGCTTATATCACGACCAACAAAACAAACATGCCATACAAATGGGTAGTAGAACACAACAATCCACATTTCAACATTCGATCTTTGTACTTACTAGTATATGACTTATTACTAGTTACTAGCACCCGAGAACCGCAGTAAAAACATGTGTTACTACTTTCTAACCAATTTCAAACCGAATGAAATCTATCGAATGTTTGAATTCTGTAGTCACGCTTCACAATTGGTAGTCTACCGATAGTTTAAAACATTCGGTAATCTCATCACTAGATCTACGTATAAGTTAGGAGGGTTTCTTCATAAGAGTTACAGGGAGGTGCGTTCGGGAAGCACGGTGGACTAGGGAGCGTTGATCAGAGGCGGATCTAAGATTCCCTGAAGAGATGGGGAACATTTTTTAAATATATACGACAACAGAAACAAATGTTACATTGTGCAGTAAGGCGAGAATGGAGAACCGTACCAACAGTTACCTTTCCATACATTTTCAAGAATATTAAAGTGTTTAGAGTTAGGACTGTTATAAGACTATCAATATTCCACTAAGAATTTAATGTTAAATATTTTTATAGATAAATAATACGAAGGAAAACGAAGTTACAGAGGCGAAGCCTATACTTCTGAGGTGGCTAGACGGAGAAAAATATTTAAGTTCCAGAAATTACCAGAGCGAAATGGTTACAAAATCATAGCCATCTCAAAATGAAATTGAGAGGAAATACGAGAGGGTACCTCACTCTCTATCCCCTGATTTTGGTTAAGTTCTTTCGACTTGTTTGAAATTTACATTTAGAGTTTGAAATCTAAATTTTAAGAAATAAAGTTACATTACTAAACATTTTAAGCCTTCCCCTCGAACTAACCTTCAAAGACTATCACAAGGTTATATGAAATCTGACATTACCTTGAGCTGGTGGACCTCCCGAAGATGGACGAGGCCCCCTCGCCTCCGTTGCTAACACACACACTGTAGACTGGAGCGATCACAAAGACAACCTGGTCCGAAAATAGGCCAGCTTTCATAGCCGAGGGGAAAGTTCCAAAAGCTCTGGGCTAAGGCCCTGACACACCCCCAATTCTCATTCGGAAAATCAAATAAATACCAGAAGGTTTTGTTTGGCCGAAAAATAAGTGTATACAGTTTTCCATTTGCTAACATTTTGAGTTGGCGGGAAGAGACAGAAGTGTTGCAAACTTTATCCCACCGAAAACAAATAATAAACAATTCAGTTTAGGAAACCTTAACATAAAAATCAAACTAGAATCTTAATAGTTCATCTTCACACCAGAGGGCACGACATAAGTTTATAGTACAGACACCTGTTGAGAAATGTTCAAACTTCTTGTAAAAGTCGTTTCAAACTTTACATTTCAGATGGCATTCTCCAGGGCGCTTAATTTAAATGCGCGGGGCGGGTGTACCTGCGGTACAATAATAATAATAAATCCAGGTTCTTCCGTGATCCGGAGAGGGAAATAAACGCGAGGGCTAAATGGCTGGAAAGATCAGGAACCAAAGTTTAAATTTTGAAAAGTATGTTTACCGTTTATCTTTCTTTACTGATGAAAAATATGTCGAGAAAACAACAAGAAGAGCATTGACAGAGATTTAACAACAGATAACAAGCGGACAACTTTAGAAGCTTAGTTAATTCGCATCCAGGGGAGAAAGAAATCCCATTTCACACAAGGCTTTCATTCGATTTTCATTCTTTGGCATAAATAGTGAGACAATAGACTTTAAGACTTTAAAAATAGAGTCTCCCATCAGAGCGAATATAGAAGCTTACTTTGTTCAAAAAGGAAGACGGAGAGGTTTCTAGAACAAAGTTACCTCGTGGGGAATCACACTCAGATTCAAAGTCATATATCAAATGGGTCCCGTGCCCTGAACCACAATTCACAATTAATATTTTACAGTGTCGTAATTGGCTAAATTTTAGCAGAATTCTGCTCTTAAATGCTGGGGAGCCAGAAAATCAGGAGCCACACGGCCAAGAAGAGCCGAGAACCTAAATGAAATGGAGGCACTCCTACTAAAAGATAAGAAAAATGCGGGTCCAGAAAGAAGGGAAGAACATTTAGAATTCGAAAACTCAGTCACCTGACAATGAAGTAGATAAGGGAAACGTTGTTACGCACTCGTGCGTCCCTTTTAGGAGTTTTACATTAAGTCCGTAGAAATCCCAACGCGGTAGAAACCCTACATTTAAATTTGAGAAAACGCAGATCGACCTAACCTTTACATGCTAAAGAGCAACACTAGAATCTCCCTTTTGCCATAAGTACGTAAAGTTCTCATACTTAAGCGATTGTTCTGCTTTACCTTATGCCAGTTCTTTTTTTTTTTGTTAGTGGCTTTACGTCGCACCGACACAGATGTCTTATGGCGACGATGGGATAGGAAATGCCTAGGAAGTGGAAGGAAGCGACCGTGGCCTTAATTAAGGTACAGCCCCGGCATTTACCTGGTGTGAAAATGGGAAACCACGCCTTATGCCAGTTTTACGCGTAAGGCACCCGAGGAATCTCCTCAATTAACGTAGCACAGTGAAATTTCCAGATGAAGATTGACACTTTGAGGTTCATATTCAGAGCTATGTAAAGGGGGCTAGAAAATGACGTAATTAAACAGTCTGGCTAGTGGAACCTGACATCATAAGACACATAGCAGACTGGTTGATAAACTCAACAACAGATTAGGATGATCATGTTAATTACCGTTCAATCCACTAGGTGGAACTTAGAAACAAGAGTGGTGACATCCTGTGAAGATACACTAAACTTTGTTAATATGGCGGGGTTCAAACATACTTCGTTAGATTAAACTTCTGACAGCTGATGAGCGGCAATTCAAACTCAGGAAGGGGTCGTACTACTGTCACAATAATAATATTAATACATTGGTCTTCATGCATGACACCTGACCAAATTTATTAATTCTTCTGCTCATCACTGACTAACCGCTAAGCGGTAATTAAAAAGTCATTTACTAGTGAACATAGCCCCTGTCTAATACCTGTTTCCCTGCGATAATCTCAACATCATTTGAGATTGTTGATATGTTAGCTATTTCAACTTGAATGCTAGGAGGACTTGTCCGTATTCTATCATCTGCAGATCCTTTCTCTTTTTCAACAGTAATCATGCCTGCGCCACTTGAAGAAGCCTTAAATTCAGAATTTTGACATGTTTTATCTTCTGCTTCATGTAAATTGAAACACTAGAAAAATTTACGTTTGCTGCTGGTCGCAAAGAAATTAGTAAACTTGCTGTTAATATTTCAAATATTACTCGTGAGATAAACCTACTTTTGGAAAACATTAACTGTGACTGTTAATACAAGCTCCTCGTAACTTGTTGTGGAGCACTCTACCGTGCGGTCGCTGAGGTAATCATGCAGGCTGTTGTTGCCTATTGTAGTCAACAGCCAGGACAGGTCCAGCAGTTAAAATTCAAGGGATGTATGCTCATCCCTGGCGAACTTTTGTGTCAGTCGTATTTAAGGCAGAAATAAAACCGTTAGCATAGTGTTTCACACCAGTTGTAGGGTGTTGAGTCAACGAGTACCTACGAGGTCATTGACCCCTAATTGAGTAGTAGGACTATGGTGGTTCGCGGATTTTGCATACGAGAGCAAGCCTAACCTCACAGTCGCCATCATCGAGCGGCCGAACCTCACAGGGAGTAGATTTACGGCCAGATGCCCTTCTCTCCTCACAGTCGCCATCTTGGAGGGGCTAACCTCGCAGGGCCCAGTTTTATGGCTAAACGCCCTTCCCTCTTCACAGTCGCCATCTTGGACGGGCCTAACATTACAGCGCCCAGTTTTACGGCCAGATTGCTCTTCCCTCCTTACAGTCGCCATTTTGGAGGGGCCTAACCTCAGAACGATATTTTGGTGGGTGGGCTCAGCTTTACGGTCAGATGCCCTTCACTCCTCATCTGGCCTAGTTTTACGGCTAGATGCCCTTCTTTCTCAAATACGCCATTTTGATTACAGGGAGCAGTTATACGGTCAGATGCCTTTACCTCCTCCTCCTCATCTGCCCTAGTTTTACGGCTAGATTCCCTTCCCCACACAGACGGCACTTTGGAGGGCCTAAACTCACTACTCATCTTGATCTGGCCCAGTTATGCGATTAGATGCACTTCTCTCCTCCCCTGACATCAGGGGGCGTTATCACCAAGCAAATGCCGTGGGTGTATCACTGAGCCTTTTGTCATTTTCGATGTTATATAAGAAGTTCCATGAAAGTCATCATTACCTTTAGAAAGAATTAATGATCATGCCAATACTGCATTTATCTTAAGTGAAGAATGTGTAGAGAGCATAGAATATGCTTTACCTTCAAACACTTCATAGCATAAAAACGAATTTGGATCTAAAATATCCAATGATTTTTTATAATACCACTTGTTATACGTGATGAAAAAAGTATTAATAGTTTCCCCATTAGAAATCATAGCAAAAAATTATTTCTATCATTTCATAAAAAATTTAAAATATGTAAAATTATAATTAATTCATAATCAAATCATGCAATGTGTGTGATGTAGTTTACGTGTTATATTAAACAATTATCTATCGTTAAAACTATCAATACATGCATTGCTTTCTATACCACGTCATTGAAATTGTTCGTTGGTTTATATTTTCATGACCTGAATCGAAAAGTGCATTAAATCTATTTGGTAAAATCACTTTAAAATCCTGACATGTACATAAAATTCTCTCTCCAATTCTTGTAGATATTCTTTGAGGTGAAATAACACTAAATGCTTGTTCGACAGGAAGTTTGGAAAGTCTGCGTGTTGGTTCTCCTACGAAACGACCGAGATTGTTAGTTGTTGTACCACGAGGTACACCCGCCCCGTTCATTCAAATGAAGTGCCTTGAAGAATGCCATCTTCCATATGAACTTGCAGCATCTTGCGCAAAAAGTTCGGACTTTTCTCTACAGATGACTCTACCAAGAAAAACGTATGTTAAGCCCTCTAGTGTGAAGAGGAACGATTAAGACTACAAAGTAATTTGTTATGTTAAGGTTTCCTAAACTGAGTTGATTTGTCTTTTCTTGTGTATCACGGTGGTCAACACTTCGATCTCTTTCTGCCAACCTCAAAATTGACAAATAGGAAATTTCCTATGTGTATTTTTCCACCAATAATGTTCATCTCCTGTTTGTTTCATTATCCAGTAAAAATTGGGGGTGTGTATGACCTTAGCCCAGATCGTTCTAGAACCTTACTCTCGGATATAAAAGGTGGTACGTTTTCGACTTTCCTTACTGATCGTCCAGTATACTGAGTGTGTGCGAATAGAGAAGGTAGGGACGTCTCACCCTTCATTGAGTTTTACTGCAGATTAAGTTAATGGCAGCTACCGGTATCTAATATCTATGTGATAGCCTCTGAAAGCTAGCTCGAGAGGAATGTTTCTTATCATTAATAATGTAACCTTAAATTTCTGATCTTCTAAAATATAAATATCTAATGTAAATTTCAAACAAGCCGAAAAGCACTTAGCTTAAATTCTGGAATAGAGAGTGTGACACCCTCTCGAGCTCCCTATCAACTTGACTTCGAAGAGACTGATTTTGTAACCGTTTTCAGACTGTAACTTTTACTTTCTCCATCTACTCACCTCAGTGGTATAGGATTAGCATCTGTAACGTCGGGCAGTGAGCCCAAGTAGGGTTTTCAATTTCTAAGTGTAAATTTCAAGGAGTGCAAGAGTCCGCCTCCGCATCATTTTGATTTTTGCGCAAGTAACTTTAACCTGTGTTTTCTCCACATAGTCCGGGTAGAATGAGTATTCGATACTCCTGTAAAATTCAATCATTCATATTAAGTGGTTACTGTTGAATGTTTAAGACAGTGACTTATTTCTTTATTGTAAAATGTAGTTTGTACTTCGAGAGGCCTGGGAAGTGTAAATTTTAGTGAGCAGAAATGTTCTGGTTGTAAATGTGGAAGGTTGCTTTGAGGAGGCAATAAGAGTATAAGGTTCGGAGCGTTCATAGAGCATAGACGCTTTCTTGTAGAGGTGTTAGTATACTCTGTAAAGGAAATTGGGAGACTCGTCTCCTTGACTCTTGAGCAGCTGGAGCGATAGTGCTCAAGTAAGATTTGTAAAATTGGGAGCTTCAAGCTCAGATGATTAATTGACAAGTTTGGTTGATTTCCCGATTTCTCCTATTTTGTATTTAAACTACTGTACCTGAAGACTTGTCCTGTCGCTGAGCGACATGTTTTGTCAAAACTTGGCATTAGAAAAAAACAGTACAAAAGAAATATACCTACGATTTTAAAGTTTTTAATTACTCTTTTGATTGTAGTAGATAGACCCATTCATGCCCGCAACCTTTTCATCTCTGTTCATCACGGGACCATGGTAGCAATTAGTAGCAGAGCGTGGTTAAATGGGTCTAGACAAAGCTAGACGGTTACTAATAGAAATCAACATCATACTCTAAAATTTTTCTTGGGTTGCTGGGAATTTTCAAAATTCGTTAGATTCTTTATCAACATGTATTGTCCTCGTGAAGTCCTTGCACCCGGGTATTTGCGCAAGGAGGAATTGATTTATGAACTTCTAATTAGGAAGGTCCAATCCGGAGGAACGGTTGTAGCATATATTGCCAAACTTAAGGAATCCGTAGACCTTACTATTTTTATCCCGGTATTTTGGGAGAAAGAAATTGATGAGGTTCTATATACTATCCTGTATAATACCACCGAGCCAGCTTCCGTAGTTAGTTTTTCTACTAACCGATCCATCTGCTAATCAACTTAAAACAGTTCAAGCTAGAGAGTTTCCCTTCGATTATAGGGTATGGGAACTATTATCTCTAAAATTGAAGGACGATCATGCTAAGGAAGCAAGTAATGTACTGGAACACCTGTCTGATATGCCGAATAGAGTTATTCAATTGTTATCGGGGGCCGCTAGTGCTAAAGTTGACACTGTTCCAACAGTCAATGTAGCTGAGGAAGAGGACTCTATTAAGGCGATTGAGAGTAGGAAATCTGTTGCTTCTCAACAAACGTCTGCTCCATCGGAAACAGCGTCGGCTCATCAAAGACAACTTCCACCGTTCGTTATGACTAATGCAGTGGCTGAACCTTCTCAACTCCAATGCCGTCACCTATTATGTCGCCCGGCTTCAACAGCTTGCCCCACCCCTTAGCCATGTTGCTTAAGGGTATATCCAAGTCCTCCATTAACTCAACTAATGAAGTCATTTCATTTTAAAGATTTTTAGTCGAATTTCAAGACCATGCTTCAGTGTTTGCTCTCTCTCACTCCAAAGTACTTCAAATAATTTACCCATATTATAAAATAGTAAAGCAACAGCTAATAGATCTTCAATAGAAGACTTCCATGCCCAACTTTTGGCTAACCTTATTCCGGCTAGAGCTGTCATCTTTCATCCAGAAGTGCTATTTTAGAGTACAGAGGTTGGACGAGAACATTGCCGACTTTATTCAAGATATAAAGTTCTATGCAAGGGTATTTGCCCTTCATTTTCCTGAAGAACAAATTTGCAGACGATTGTAGAAGGAATCTCTCCGCCCTATAGGTCATACCTATGTTATGCATCTCGGCCTCAAACTTTCTCGGTACTCGAGCCGAAAGCGTGAGGTAAGCTGACGCTTTACGAGTCGCCAGAGAGCCCCCTCCGTCATCTAATAGTGCTCGGCCTCCACCCCGCCGAACCTTTTCCACACGCAAATGTAATGCATGTGGATCAACTGAACACCTTAGGAACAAAAGCCACTTGGTAAAATCGAACGAAACTAGGAACGGAGCGGGTCCGTCTCAAGGTTGCTTCAAGTGCGGGTCATTTTCACATCTTGCTAATAATTGCTCTTCAAGTAGCAGCGCACCAACTGGTGCTGCCTCCACGAATACAAGTGATAGGAAGTGACTAGTGTTACCAGCTGAGTCACACTGTTCACCTTTCAGAGGCTCAGCCCCTGTTAGATTAGGCAACGAATTTTTAAAGATATAACTTCATCTAATTTTTCATATGACGGCCCTAGGGAATGCCTTAAAATTGCTTCCATCGCTCCAGGATTTGTACCATATCTTAAAATTGAAGTAAATAACGAACCAGTCTCGGCTCTATTAGATTAAGGAAGCGTGAGTTCCACTATTTCCGAAGAGTGGTATACTAAACTAGAAGCTTGTTGTAAATTTCCGTACTCTAGTTTCTTTTCTATTAAATATATTTCGGCAAACTCGTCACAATTGGAAATTTTAGGCTTCCTTTTTGCTAAAGTTTGCATTTCAAGATTTACCTGGAAGGTTAAGTTATTTGTAGCTAAGCAATTGTCCTGCTCTGTAATATTGTAATATTGTGCTCTACATTCAGAGAAAGTGGTGCACATTCAAGCTTGCTAGTAACATTAATATCCCGTTGAGAAATGTAATCCTGTGTCATTTGCATCTATTTCGCCTACCCAGAGTGAGATATTGTTAAATCTTAGGCATCTACCTGAGGACCAGACTGAAAATATTAGAAGGCTGTGTCAGTCTTATCCTGACCTTATCTAGTACAAGATTTAACTAACTGATTCTATTCCAGTTATGTTTCCTCCTTATAGGCTGTCCCCACCTAAAATGGAGGCTGGTAAGGAAATCATTGATCAGATGTTAAGGTATGGTATCATTCGACCTGACAAGCCACGGTATTCATCGTCCATTTTTCTTTTACCGAAACCTCAAGGTGGTTTAAGGCCTGCGATTGATTACAGGGCGTTGAACCGTAAGGTTTTGTTACAATCTGTACCACTCCCGTATCTTCATTCTTGTTTTTCATGGTTTCGTAAGGCTAAGTTCTTTACCATCTTAGATCTTAACCAGGCATATAATCAAATACCTCTGGCAGAAAAATCCAAACACCTGACGACTTTCGTAACGGATTAAAAACTGTATGAATAAAATCTCGTACCTTTCGGGCTCCACACGAGTGCAGCTGTCCTTACTAGACAGCTGTATAGGGTCTTCTCGAATATCAAATTCGAATATCTGTATCATTACCTCGAAGATATCATCGTCTTTTCAGGGATCTTCGAAGAACACCTAGATCATCTGACGGAAGTCCTCAATCGCCTTCGGAAGGCTGGGTTGACTGTTAAATTATCTAAGGTAGCTTTGGCACGCCTTCTATGTCGTTCTTAGGGCATAATGTGTCGTCCGATTGTGTTTTTATTGACCATTCCAGAAGACAGGCGATTCGTGACTTCAGGGCTCCTAAGGACATCAAGGGAATCGCTAGATTCATAGGCATGGTGAATTTTTCAGAAAATGTATTCCTAACTTTGCTAATAGGGCGGCACCCCTGTATTTACTTCGCAGGAAAGGTGTAAAATTGGAATGGGGGCCGTCGCCGCAAGCCGCTTTTGAAGACCATAAATTAGCTCTTTGTAACGCCCCTGTATTAACCATGCCCGATTTCTCTAAGAAATTCATTGTCCAAACTGATGCCTGTTCATCTGCCGTGGCTGCTGTCCTTCTTTAGGAAATGGAACTTGAAAGGCGGCCCATCGTCTGTGAGTATAGGACCTTATAGGCTCAAGAAGCCAAGTATTATGTTTATGAATTAGAGGGTTTGGCAGTCTTGTTTGCCCTCGAGAAGTTCCGCCTTTATCTGGAACAATTCAAATTTGAATTAGAAACAGACAACCAAGCCTTAAATAGGGTTTCAGCTAGGCCTTGTCGTACTGGAAGTACGGCCCGTTGGGCTATTAGGATTTCAGCATTCCAATTTGATGAACGACACGGTAGGGGATCAGAAGATGTAGTTGCTGATGGACTAAGCTGCATTTTTCTAGTGATGTTGAGACCATTGTACAGGAAGATAGTTCTTCACTTCCCATGCCCATACCTCCTAGTACTAATGCTATTTTGACGGATGCCCCTATGCTATTTCCTGACATTAGGAATTATTAACGAGAAGATCCCGTGTTGGCTCCGATAATGGAAACGCTTTCTTCTGGGGAATATGTTGTCCCTTATGTATTGAGGAACGGGTTTACTTGTTGCTTTTCGAGGCATAATCAGAAGATGAAAGTTGTGGTTCCAAACGTTCTTGTGCCAATGATCTTCAAATACTATCATGAGACCCCATTAGGGGGGCACTTAGGCATCTTCAAATCGAGGGAAAAAAATCAGATATTTATTTGGAAGAGTATAGACGGCGCAATGATTAAAGGTTGTGAATCTTCCTTGCTTAGTAAGCCCACCTTGTCTACTAAACTAGGGCTATTGTTTTCGCAACAATCTTCTAGCGCCATGGAGCGTTTATACATAGACTACGTTGGAACCTTCCCCCAATGAAAGGGGAACGGGAATAAAATTTTTCTTGTATGTGTAGACGACTTCAATAGATCTTCATGGTTGTTCCCCACTAAGCTGACTACCGTTCAGCCTACCATTTCTTGTCTTAATACTATCGGCTTCTTTTGGTCTCTGTCAGTATATAGTTTCTGATAATGCAAAGGCGTTCACATCTAACTTATTCCGGAAGTTCTGTTTCAATCTGTCCATATCCCATGTAACAAATTCCGCTTATTACCCTCAACCATCTCTGGCTGAGGGGATCAATCGTCATCTTCGAACTGCGTTGATCGCTTTTCATCATGGAGATCATTCCAAGTGGCATACTTCTCTGCATTGGTTATGTTTTGCTTTAAATTCGGCCGTTCATGAGTCCCATAAGTTCACTCCCGCCTCTCTCATGTTTAAATTTGTTCCCAACACGCCGCTGGCTATTCTTTGGTCACTCAATGACATATTACCAGAGACAATAGGTCCTGATAATATCAGAGACCTACGGAAGAAGGCTAAAAGTAACCTGAAGGCTTCTCATCAAAAGGTTAGAGAGAGATATGATCGTGGACGTGGGCCCACCAATTAAAAGGTTGGAGATCAAGTTATGGTTAAGAATTTCGAACCTGCAGGCAAGATTGCCCCTAGATTTCATGGGCCATGTATTATTTTGGACTGTTTTGGTCAGCAACCCAGCCATTGAGAGGGTATTTAGAGTTCACTTTCGCAGATTAAACCGGTATAATCCTTTGTTTTGCAGTAAAGGCCACTAAGTCATGGCAGTAAGAAAACAGTTATATTTCTTCGACGTCAGTTCTGTAATATATATTTTTAAATATCAGTTTGTAAGGTATATGGGGAGGCCTTCTTCCCTTCCCATATCCACCTAAGGGCAGTATCTTGTGCATATACTTAATCCTGTACAACCTTCCCCCCCTAATGAGGTTTATTTTATCCCGTTGCCCACCTCTAAGCCCAAGCCTGCTAGTCACACACTCATCCTCGATGCAGCCCACCTTATCTGTAACTGCAACTTAGAAAAGTACACAACTCTCGCTCTCCACAAAATGCCAAACAAATGACAGTTTCAGTGTCCTCTGTTTCATCTGCGGCCGTGTCTCAACATCTGGCATGGGGTAAGGGCCCCGTCTCCTGCACAACGGCGTACTGGAGCACCATCCTTTCCGGCGAGGGCTGTGGTGCGGTAGCTCAACCACCCACCCATCCTGGAGCAGTATCAATATATCTGGTCTGTGGTGACCATCACCATGGCTACCCCTCTCTAGGTAGCGGGAGAGATGTATCTGAGGGTACTTGGGGGACTGTATATCTTGAACTGGTACGGCTGAAAGAAGACTTTAAGACTTGTTTTTAACGTAATTTCTTAAAAATGAACTTTTTTGAGTAAGTCTCTGTCTGTAAAGTACAACTTAATATTTCTCCTTCTAACAGCCAAAATGTCAAACTTTAACTTTGAGGAGAGACTTTAAGGGAGGAGAGGTCTATACCGCGAGGTACACCCGCCCCGTTAATTCAAATGAAGCGCCTTGAAGAATGCCATCTGATATACGAATGTCGCAACTACTAGCGCAAAAAGTTTGGACTTTTCTCTACAGATGTCTCTGTCAAAAACTTATGTTATGCCCTCTAGTGTGAAGAGGAAATATTCAAATCCAAAAGTAATTTTTATTTTGAGGTTTCGTAAACTGGGTTTATTATGATTTGCTTTTGGTTTATTACAGTTTGCAACACTTCTGTCTCTGTCTACTAATTTCAAATATCTAGCAATATAAAATTTTGTATATTTTCCTTTTAGCCAATATGATCCGTCTTGTACCTTTTTGATTATCCAATAAAATTTGGAGGTGTGTTGGGTCTTAGCCCAGAGCTCTCTAGAACCTCCCTCTCGGGTATAAAATCGGCTGCCTTTTCGAGCTACCTTGCCTTATTGATCGTCCAGTCTACTGTGTATGTGTTAATAGAAGAGGTGGGGGCGTCTCGCCCTTCATCGAGTATTCCAGCAGATTAACGTAATTACAGCCCTTTAATAACTATGTGACAGCCTCTGAAAGCTAACTCGAGGGGAGGGTTTCCTATCTTTAATAATGTAACATTAAATTTCCAGTCTTCTAAAATGTAAATTTCTACTTCTAATGTAAATTTTAAACGAGCCGAAAAGCACTGAGTTATAATTCGGGAATAGAGAGTGACACCTCTTGAGTTCCCTATCAACTTGACTTAGAGGAGACTATAACTTTGTAACCGTTTTCTGTCTGTAGCTTTCGTAACTTACATTTTCTCCATCTAGTCATCTCAGTAGTATAAGCTTAGCCTCTGTAACTTCGGGCCGAAGCCCAAATAGGGTTTTGATGTTTTGAGTGCAAATTTCAAGGAGTGCAAGTGTCCGCCTCCACATCATTTTGATTTTTGGGCCAGTAATGTGTGTTTTTTTTTCTCCCACCAAGTTCCGGTAGAATGGTTATTCTATACTTCTGTAAAATTGATTATTTATGTTAAGATGTTAGACTGTTGAGCGTGTAAGACAGTGAATACGGCTTGAATTGTAAAATGTAGGTTGTGTCTCGAGAGGCCTGGAAAGTGTTAATTTTATTGAGCCAAGATACACTAATTGTAAATGTAAAAGTTGAAGGTTGCCTTGAGAAGGCAGTAAGGGTATAAGGTTCGGAGCGCAGCCTCCTAGATATATTCATAGAGCCTAGGTGCTCTTTCTATTCTTGTAGAGGTGTTAGTGTAAATATTGAATGGTGCCTTTTGGATGGCGGTAACGTTGTAGAGGAAGAGGTACTCTCGGCAGATTGTACGTTGTGAGTACTCTGTAAATGAAATTGGGAGACCTGTCTCCTTGACCACTGAGTGTATGGAGCAACAGTGCTCAAGTAACATTTGTAAAATTGGGAGACCTGTCTCCTTGACCACTGAGTGGATGGAGCAATAGTGCTCAAGTAACATTTGTAAAATTGGGAGACCTGTCTCCTTGACCACTGAGTGGATGGAGCAATAGTGCTCAAGTAACATTTGTAAAATTGGGAGACCTGTCTCCTTGACCACTGAGTGGATGGAGCAATAGTGCTCAAGTAACATTTGTAAAATTGGGAGACCTGTCTCCTTGACCACTGAGTGGATGGAGCAACACTGCTCAAGTAACATTTGTAAAATTGGGAGCTTTAAGCTCGTACTGTTAATTAGCAATTTTGGTTGATTTTCTAGATATCTCGTATCTTGTATCTGAGCTAACGAGCTAGTTCTGTACCCGAAATCTTGTTCCGTTGCTGAGCGTTTTGTTTTGTTAAAACTTAGCGTAAAAACAGCCAAAAAATAAATATAACACTAATTTTAAAGCTTTTAATTAATCTTTTGATTGTTATAGATAGACCAATTCATGCCCGCAGCTTCTTTTCCCTCTGTCCACCGTGGTATCCAAGTAATAGAAATAAATAATAAAAAATACTTTTTCTATAACGCCCCTCACTTGATTAAATCACTCAAAAACAATCTAAAGAAGTATGATTTAAATGTAGGCGGGGAAATTTGTAGCTAGTCTCATACTGAAGAATTTTATAACAAAGATTCAACCATTATTCCCAGACTAGCCCCAAAATTAACAAAACAATGTATGTCACTTCGCTTCTTTTCACCAATGAAGGTGTATTTAGCTGTTCAGGCTGTGCGCCATTCTGTTGCATGTGGCATAAAGGCGCGTGTTCAATTTAATTCACTGTCACCCTCTGCGGCTGTTAGAACTGATTTAATACAAATATGTGACAGATTATTTGAAATCTTCAGTTCCTCAAAACATAGTATCACTGTAAGTGTACGTTATTTGGTGTATTTTAAAATTAAGGATTCTTTCATTATTATTATTATTATTATTATTATTATTATTATTATTATTATTATTATTATTATTATTATTATTATTATTGCTATTGCTATTGCTATTAGTATTATTTGTTTTATTTGTATTCGAAATTATAAGTTATGTATATGTTTACTCATCTAGTGGTTAAGTGTAAGAGAGGGCCTTGAGCCCTAACTTCGCCACCAATAAAGGCATTATCTATCTATCTATCTATCTGGCCCCAAGCAGTATAGAAATAAACTTTGCAGTAATTCTAATCATTTAGAAAAATTGGTAGAAATTGAAAATATCTAAGGCGGATCATTGCGTTAAACAGAGGTGGTAATAGTAAACTCAACCTAATATGTATTCGAGGTTGGGTAGATAATATCACTACTCTTAAGATTTTGCGGTCAGAATTGATGGAGCGATTAGATTTTCGATTTCTCTTCACTAGAAGACTGACACAAGATAGTCTGGAAAATACATTTGCCATTGTCAGGGATAAAGTGGGCGACAATGTTGCTCCAGATGCATCTAAATTTCACAGTGCATTAAGAACTGTTAGATATATAACTTAATATCCCCATCACATGACAGCAATTGTGAGGCTGATGCTGCAGTATTCCTAATCAAATACAAGGAGCAGTCGACAGCGAGCCGCTAGATAGTGGTAGTGGCTGCACTTTCGAGAGTAATTCTGCTATTATCACTATAACCTACTTGGTGTGGCCATGTAATGTGTACAGAGGGCACTTCACATCACACCATCTGAAAACAGGCCACGTGGTCGGTCCTAGAAACACTGGCTTGATCACCTTCAAGAAGACATGAGGAATGTTCATCTGGTTTTAAATGATACCCTTCATAGAACCAAGTGAAAATTGGCTTACAAAAGACGGCAGACGCTGCTCCATTGCGGGACAAGCGCTAAGACGATGATCATGGAATTCGTAGAATAGGTATTACTTGCCTATGAAGTGCTCTGTAACAATCAGGATGTAACAATACAGTAAAATGTACTCTGTTCCGACATCAGTACCGTACGTATCTGACGTTAACACGGAGTAATACGAGCTTGTGTCATAAGCACGAATATCTTACTTATAGAGTTGGCAAGTAATTCTATTGCTTCTAACGACTACTTTCTTAGTAATATTTACTCGTAATTTACTTCTGAAAATAAAATTGTAATCTATATATTGTAGTAATCGATATACATCGCATCGAGAGCTTGGTAACTTTGGAGCCTGAGCACTCATTCATTTACTCACAGCTTGTTGAGATTTAGGTAATCGTGGTGATTATTGTTCTAAGAGGAAGTGCAACTGGGCAACCATCCTCTATTAACACTAATCAGAGGGAAAACGGAGGCGAAGTGAAGGTATCGGCTAAAGAGAGGGAGGACTCCCTAGGACTCGAGCACCTCAAACCGTGGAGGAGCTTAATACCAGACTCTCCTATCGGAACCGTGGTCACCAAACGACATTCCAAGTTGACAGTCCTTGGTCCCACTTAAGATCGTCTCATATTACAGGCAGGGAATACAGCCCCCACGTCGTGGAGAATAGAGCCGGAATAAACATGTGACAGTGAACGGGTTAAGGCATTTCCACTCACCTATTTGAATAAGTTACCCTGAAAACTCGAAAGTGACGTTCTAATTTTGCTCGGGAGCTATCATTTTGAATGTCTGTTTAGTCTAAGGCAGCAATGATAGCCACTTAATATCCTTATACTAAAAGCTACGAAACAGACTAATGTATTTCCTTCTGGAATACCCATGTGGAAAAACTCAGTGGTTCTCTGAAGACTCGCGTTCTACGATGATTGTAACTTTACTTATTACATTCAGAAGGTAATTTTTGCTCGGGTAACTAATTGAGCCTAATCACTTTTATTTTGCACTTCTCCCATCACAGCTTAGTTTCAGCATAACTAAAAAATGTTTCCACAGAGCTAGTGACCACAAAACCGTCGGGAGAAAATGAGATCAAACCCCACCTCAGCAGACTTGAATTTGATTTCTGTGGTTTCCAAATTCCACACCAGGCAAACTAAGGCCAGAGTAACTTCCTTCCCTATCTCATTGTCACCGCAAGACCTGTCCATGTCGGTTTGAGAAAATACTGGGTGAACATCTAGTAGTGAACCTGCCGCCTGGTGACTGCCCTAAATGCAGATCAGTGGCGACGGACTGAAGGTTGCACCCTCTATTTTAAATACCACGGTTATTCCTAAATGCATCAATGAATCAAATGATGTATTTCTTGTGGGAAGATTCGCAAATGATTTGTTGGAAGTAAGAGTTAAAATGTTGATATTGAATTGCATAATATCGCATACCCACTCAATACCCACTCAAGCTTCGTATGGGAACAATAGTTTCTTTGTAGCGACAGGCCTCTTATGTCATTGGCCGTTTTCCTCCTTTGCATAGCTCAGTATCACAGCCGTCAGCTCCCTCCTTTCAACCTGTGTTATGTTCAAACCATTCTGCCATTTCAATGAAACTACGGCAGCATAACATTTAGCTCGGGTTCCATTCCAGGTACGTGGTTAAAAAGTTATATGCGGCACCATTGGGCGGGAGGTGCTCCTGAAATTAGCTGCACTACTTCAGGGTGAGGACGCGAGTTTATTGAGCCAACGGATTTTCAAACCAAACATTCACTGCCAAAGGTATTTTTATCGTCATAAGTTAATTGAGATCATTAATTATTATTTTGATAAATACTATGTAATTAATATCAGAATATGGTTTATAATTCCAAGCCTGATTTTATACTCTGGTAAAATAGTATTTCAAGCACTGGGATACATGGATCATAAGTCTGCCTTATTCTCCGCTGACACAGCCACTTGCATCGCCTCTCACTTTCACTCCTGTTTAAAAAGTAATTCAAATACCTCTGCAGGGATCAATGCAGGAACTACTGAAAACACAAATGTGGTGGTGAGGAGTGAAAACATGAAAATTATAAGATGACTGATGTGCTTGTCGTCTGTGTGATGGGAAAATTACGTACACTACTTCAAGTTTCCCATCTGTGCCACATCTGAAGGCCACCTATCTATGTGAGATCATGCTACATATTTCCTTGCCAGTGTCTTCAACGGAAAAGTTTCTCGAGGTCACTTACCTGGGTGATCTATGGTGCTGACTATCCACACTGTCTTCAGCCTGTAGAGCGGCTTCAACCACTTAACTGGACGATACTGTGCAAGTATATTACTCTACTCAACTCTCAATTAGAGAGAGTTATATGTTCTGCCCCCCTCGAGAACAAAGGAGGCAGGGAGCTGCTAATTTAATCACAATGAAGATGGGGCTGGGGCCAACACTAACTCATATTTAACAGTTTTATTAACTTGAAACAACTTATTTGCATTGGTACAACCCTTAGCACAGAATACCATTCACTTCCAGGCAACGACACAACACAGAGTTCTTTGTTACCGGTAGGATCCCTCACTGTTGTAGCACTGAACCTCCTGAGAGGAGGAAGGGCTCCTCCTCACCTCCAGGGCGCAGGTAAGGATCGTACTACCGATACAGGGAAAACACTAGATTATTGTTTTGCGTCCGAGTAACTTACTTGTTCAGTGAGCACTGCTCTAGGAAGCGTACCACCTCATGGTGCCTTCCTCCCTCCGTTTGGCAAGGGTCAGAGCTGTGCAAGTATTAGTCTTAGCATTGAGACTAGTGGGGTCTAGTGTGGTGAGGTACTTCATTACTTCAAAGTGACCTCCACGTGCAGCCCAGTGTAATGGTGTGTAAGCACCACTAGTCTTAACTTTGAGGATAGTGGGTTCTAGTGTGGTAAGGTACTTCATTACTTCAAAGTGACCTCCACGTGCAGCCCAGTGTAATGGTGTGTAAGCACCACTAGTCTTAACTTTGAGGATAGTGGGTTCTAGTGTGGTAAGGTACTTCATTACTTCAAACTGACCTCGCTGTGCAGTCACGTGTAGTGTAGTGTAACCACTACTAGTCTCAGCATTGAGACTAGTGGGGTCCAGTGCGGTGAGGTACTTCATTACTTCAAGGCGACCTTCCTGAGAAGCTAGGTGTAGTGGGGTGTAACCATAAATAATATTTTCATTGAGACTAGTGGGGTCTTGTGCGGTGAGGTACTTTGTTACTTCAAGGTGATCTCCCTGAGAAGCCACGTGTAATGGAGTGTAACCATCACCAGTCTTAATAATGAGACTAGTGGGATCTACTGCGTTGAGATACTTCATTACTCCAAAGTGACCTTCCCGTGCAGCCAAATGTAGTGTAGTATTACCACTACTAGTCTTAACACTGAGACTAGAGGGTCTACTGTAGTGAGGTACATCATTATATCAAGGTGAGCCCACTGAGCAGCTTGTACAAGAGGTTAGTGCAGGCACTCCTTCCGTCTTACTAATAAAAGTCCTTATACAGTTGTTTAACTCAGTGAATAAACCCTGTATAAGCGTTTTATATTTTTCTTACTAATAAAGGTTGTATACGCATTGTATTACTACACAGCACGTATACACTCGTTCCAAGGCGTAGGAATCTCTTCCTGTAGTTCACTGGCGTTTTTCGCACGTTCACCGCCTTTGTGATCGCTTCTGCTGGTTATCTACGAACAAAACTTTCCGGAAAGTTGCGCAGTAGCACGGAATATCGAAAAGGCAGTGGCAACACAAAGTGAGACAGCTGGAAATTGGCTTATACTGATATCAACATTTCCTCAGCTTGCGTGTGTAATGAACGCCAAAAAAATACCTGGAAAAGCTTAATAAAAGATCAGTAGCTCCTAACTGGGATAGTACGGAAAACATAATTGAATAGGCGAGTTGAAAAGTGTACACATTCCAAAATCCTTACTTTTCAGGAAAAAGGAAAATCTGTTTTGTAGCTAAAAGAAAGGTTTGATCAAAAAAGCTTCTATTAGGCATTTATACAAAATATTTCTGCGTATTCAGCTACAAAGTATGGAAATCATATTAAGTATGGTTTTCAAGTTATACCATTTTTTATGTCGAGCACTATGTCCCTTTCCATACTCAAATGTTGATTCAGAGGTTATGGAGGCTAGACATCTTCGTAAAGCAAAACACTTTAAAGAGACGGAATGACAATGAATGACTATAAAAGAAATGATGGTTGGGCGTATTTTTGTGTAATAATGTGTTACTGCTTAATGGACTTTTGAAATTGCGAGTTTATTATACACTATTGAGAGGAAAGCAAAGGATGTAAAGACAGTCCTCTCCTTTACTACCAGACCCTCCACAACATGCAGCTGTCCCCTTCTGCAGCATGGTTCAAATCAGTGCGCTTCACGTTGATATATCCCTGATCAGCGGCCTAATATAGAATTTGCTGAAGGATTTCGTGACCTGGTTCGTACTGGACGAGCAGTGTCCGCCACCGTGGACCTTCCTCTCTGTTTCGCCACGCCCTCTCTCTCTCTGGAGAGGAAGTTTCTCTCTTACTTCGCACGCTAGCTCTCTCTTCTCAACAACCTTCTCTCCGTCCTTGCATGTCCTTTCCATTTCCTCCTCTCTATTCTTACATGCTCTCTCCAACTCCTCTTCTCTGTCCTTACGTGCTTTCTTCACATCCTTTGCTTTCTTCTCAAATGCCTCCTCCCTCTGTTCTATCATCATGTCCCTCGTTTTCAGCACTTCTTCCCTTGAACTCGTGCTGTTCTCTGTCTCCTTAAGGGTGCTCTCCCGTTCTTCCACCACTCTGGTGTCATCTTTCAGCTGCAGTTCCCTCATCTCCACATGTTCTGCCAGTGATCCATAGAGTGCCGCACAGAGCTCGCACCGAGGCTGGAACACTCAATGACACCACAAATTAACAGGTAGTCCTCCTAAGAGCCAGGTTACGTGGGGTCAATTCTAGTGACACTGGCCACGATGAGAATTACCTGAAGGGAAATTGATTCAGTTACGAAGTGCTGCAGACATGGCAACCCTATTATAATGTTCTAGAAACTTACTTCGTCAGCTGAGTGGCACAGTAGTCACATTGCCAAGAAAGAAAGAAAGAAAGAAAGAAAGAAAGAAAGAAAGAAAGAAAGAAAGAAAGAAAGAAATAAAGAAATAATTGCACGCTAAAATGATGATTTAAACAATGAATATATTTTATAATGTAGAGCCCTCACCTGTTATTTTGAATGCCACACGTTTTATATTGAACTACCTGTATTTCTCAATGTTGACGGTTGAATGTTTACTTCTAGGTTTGTTACGACCTGTTAATTATGTATGATATGAATTTTTGGGGATTTCTTTACTGTGAGAGTAATTGATATTCTTTACTTTTTAATTTTAATTTTAATGTTTTTAGATTATAATTTACAAATTGAATATTCTGTCTTAGGTTTTTGATTGCTCATTTTGTCTAGGGAATAGTTAATCCTTTCAAATTAATAGCAACCTCGATTTCCTATTCAAATAAACATCTATGATTAATGCCAGGCTCAGCTTGAGGTCCTCTAGCCGCTAATTACACGCTCGGAAGCTAAGAGCCCATAACACCGCTTTTAGTTTTTTCTTACAACAGTATTCCATCACCACCACCCTCCTCCCCTGTTACATCACTCCACCTAGAGTCTCAAGTTAGGAAGGGCATCCGGTTAGGAGGATAGAGCCTCGAATTGGGGTAATACTTGAAAAAATCCCTAGCACAGCCTCCACCGGGTTAGTGCCATAAGAGCCCTTGTACACGCATGCTTCTACTTACTTGTGTTAGGCCACTCACTTTTATCCATCCTATCCGATCATCCTCGGTTAACGCTTGTTCTTTTCCGACCCCCATGCTATTATGTTTACGAGGGCTAAGGAGTCTGTAATTTCCACGTCTTTCGTAGCTCTTGTCTTTCCTTGGCTGATACCTTGCGCGGTCGCTCAACTCTCCAAGACCTAAAGTCGCTTTTCAGCGTTACGCCTCAATGAATAAAGAATATGTATTAAGTCTTACACCATCTCCCTGGTACCATGTCAAGTCCCGGGAGGTTACTGAGTGATCAACGCAACGTTAGGCCTGCAGGTGCATCGAACGTGAAGTGTAGGTAGGGATCTTATTCCGTATTCGGGAATTGTGATAATACGCGAAATCCTGCAGAGCTAAATTCCGGCACTAAATTATTTTTACCTATTATATTGGGTATTCAATACAAAGATAGTTTAAGTCTTCCTGCGTGATTGTACCTAAGTCGCGAACTTGTAGAAAAAATGAACTTTGTATTCCATGTGTCAACAAATACATCCAAACTAGTCAACTTGCACGAGCAGTTATTTTTTTGCTGATATGTGCATCCTAGGTTCACCGTTTCTAGAATTTCCAAGATGCTTCCCAATATTACGCCCCCTATGAATAAAACATTTGTATTACACCATATCCCTAGTCCTATGTGTAGCCATCAGCTCCCACAAATCTCAGCATCAAAGTCGAATCTCAAACTTGAGACTGTAACGCCCTTGTAAAGTTAAGCCTGGCGTCAAACGCATGGGTTAACCCAGCATTTTTTACCATAATCATGTCAGCAATTAGGTCTTGAGATGTTAACGCGAGGGTGAGGCGGGGTGATGTACTGGTCATCCTCCTCAGTTGTATCCCCCGTCCCCCAGAGTCTATAGCTCCAGGACACTGCCCTTGAGGCGGTAGAGGTGGGATCCCTCGGTAAGTCCAATGGAAAAACCGACCCTGGAGGGTAAACAGATAAAGAAGAAGAAGAATAAGAAGAAGAAGAAGGAATTAGGGAATTGCCTCTATAAGGCTCTGTGTATGCCTATTTACCCCTGTGTCCTAGCACAGAGCTCTCCCCTGAGTTAGCCCTCCCTATTAGTCACCCTTACGACTGGCAGTACACCATTGATGCAATTCTACCCCTCCACCTCACCTCATAAAAATGAGGATCTGAGTGGAGTGACGTCATCATAGTAGCAAAGGCTGTGATGACGTCACCACGAACAAGCTTTGACCTGTAGCTGAAGACTCCAAGTTCTCTCAAGTCAGGTGTCTTGCGTCATAACACACTGTGGCATTCCTTTACAACACCAGATAGGAAAAAATACAACTTAGCTCGCAAATTCATTCTTCTTTTTTTCTGCTGAAATGTAGACGTCTCCACATTTACTGTAGTCAGTACATCTTCATCGTACACATATTTAAATCAGGGTGAGGATATTTGAAATGCACTTAAGCTCCTTTTTTTTTTAGTTTATGTGAACTCCACGTTCGAATCTTTAGGAGTGGCATTTACTCTGCTCACCTAGGGTTGAAGTGCCCCCTACAAGAGTTAGTCAAGGAGGTTAGATAGACGACAGCTTAGCACACAACAGGTCTAGACTCAAATAAATACTCCTAGTTCACAATGCAGACACAACAACAGCACAGGTTGCTCGGCTCTTTCTTAAGGCAAGGGTGCCCCTAGAGTAGGTTTACTCTTTTAGAACCCCACCACATCAGAATAAAGTGTCCTACAAGAGTTGGCCAAGGGGGTTAGATAGACAACAACTTAAAATACATCATGCCTAGACTCAGCTAAAGCCCCCAGTTCGCCAACTCATGCTCTCTCAAGTCACGCACATCCTTTAGGAGCCTCTTTCGACAGTATTCCATAATATAACGGCATCCTATTGTCTGAAGGTGTCAGAGGACGTAACGCGTGTCTAGTATCATAATCTCCAGAAATCCCTTCTGCAGCTGTAGTATTGTATCTAAGGGACGAGCTAAACCTTGGTATAAAAACTCCTATATTCAGCTGGAAATATATCACAGGCAATGTGCTTCAATGTGGTAGCAAACACTTGTACTGAATTGTGGATTTGTGACAATTAGGCCTATATTCTACAGAGTTCTTGCGGTTACCCCGATAAGTCTTAAACTTATTACCATATTATAAGTCCAATACTAATAGTTCATGGTGTAGGTTACTGTAGTCACGTACTTCAACAGATGAGTTCGGGATACAAGTTGCTACAGAATAGGTGTGGCCATCTCAAGAACATTCTGAGTTGTAGCCCTCCCTGCGAAAAGCCACTGCAGTGAGCTCAGAGTTTGATCAACGACATTCTGTGAGAAAGAATTCCCAGACCACACTATCTTTTCATCGGTCTGTTTTCACATCAACTTTGCTGCATGGGAGTGAAAGCTGGGTGGATGTGGGGTACATTATTTATGATATATAAGTAACAGACCTGAAAGTAGTGAGAATGACTGCTGGTACAATCAGGTGGAAACAATGGCAGGAGGATATTCGGAATGAGGGGAGTTCAATCCCAATTCGTACAGTACAGCTGCTGATTTAATTTGGCTTTGGTGGTGGGGTCATGTTTGGCGAGTGGCGAAGAATAACGTACATTGCAGTAGAGGGTATGAGAAGTACAGGGAGGACCAATACGACGATGGTTAGACTCAGTTCTTAACGAGATAAAGATTAAAGCTATGAAACTAAATGAACCACAGAGGGTTGCAGACTGAACGCAAAATACGTGACAGTTGGAAATTAAGAAGTACTCATAAAGATAATAATAAGACACACTTCCCGAGTCTTTGACAGTAATTTGTGTTTGTATCAAGCCTGTCCTTATTCCGAATACACTTACTTTATTCCTCCTTTCAAGATGCGCAGGGATGAAATGACGCCAGATGCCGCTAGTTGCAGGAAAAGATGGCCGATACACAGCTTGGTCACGTGTCACAGCTTATCGCTTCTCTCAGCGATACCTGATGAATTGAAACATGTGGAAAATAACAACTTCAGGAGAAAAGAACTAACAAATATACTTAGGGGTAAAACCAACAAAACTGAAATTACAAACAACTTGTTAACGTCAAAACTATTCATTATAACACGTAACTCTCAAGATTTCACAAATTACCATTACTTCGCCGCCTGCATTGCTGTTAACCTCACTTCGCTTGCTTGTTTTTAAACTTTCTACACTCGCCCTATAAAAGATTAGCCCTCCGCTTCTACAAATCAGTTCAATTCTGACAGCGGTGTGGTTCTGCTTTCGGTGTATTTAAGTTGACTTAACATCTTTGCTATCTGGACTCTTGTTCAGTACGGCATGGGTGAGAAAAGGCTTGACATTTATATTTTGTTGTGAGCATTAAGTCCTTCATTTCAGCAGCTCCGTTAGCCAATCATCTACGAGCGTTTATTATGCTATCTCGAAATTTATGAAGTTCCCAGAGAAGCACAGTGATTACAGGTGGTTAACGATCCTTTGCATTATTTTGGTTACGTAACTGCGTGTGGCCATGTGAAATATTTTTCTTTACTTATGCCATTTTCAACTACGCGGGAGGGTTACTTCGATTCATGTACCTCCCCGAGTTCCCCTTTTCCTTTTTCCAATGATGGGGGTTCTTCCTTTTTAATGTTCGCCACTTCCTGTTATTGTTTATCTGAGATTTGGTGTCAGGATTATTTTCTTAAGGTAACTTTCACTATTGTTATCTTTGCGACCATTCAAGTAATATGCGGCTGGTACACTGCATCTTGGTCAGTGATTCGTTTTATGAATGTTATTCCGTGTTGCTCTCTTAACTTGGTCCTCTGAATTGTGTATTTAATTCTTAGCATTAATACGTGTTGTACGTTGAGTTGTTTGAAATATTTTTCTACTCTCTTTTGTCAATAATGTACTTTCCTGCGAAAATCTCTGGTTGCCGAAATGCTTCCACGAACCTAGTTAATTCCTGTTATCATTGCTCTTTGTCGGTAGGACATTAGTTTCTGTATTGATGTTCGTGAGTATCATTATAGTCAACTCGCTTGAGTTAAAGTCTATTATACATTTGATACCTAATCTAACGCATAACAACCAGAACACATATCTCCGTGCTCTGGTACAGCACATGTTCACTTCACAACGGTCCTTTGGAGATTGTTCAGTTCCCCGGATGTCACACCTGTAGATGGCCACATATGGGCATACTGAAATAATTTTTTTCCAGTCAAGACGACTCTATCTAGAAATGAACATGAATTACAAGAGAAAACTCTCTGCTGCAACCAGTATTTACAAATATGTTCGACGATATACAGGAATCTTATGATCGATGCATGACGCATTAGGCCACACTTTTGACAGACTTGCACAGCAAAGTGCATACCAGTTCGTGCTAGTGCTTCAAAATTAACACACTGCGCACTGCTTACGCAAACATATGAGGAAACGGAATAAGCGAAGGAGACATCGGCCATTTATCCAACGAACATTTACGGGCGTTATTACAATTCTCTACATGTCTTTAATGGGAAGCTCCCATAACCAGGATCTCAACTCCATTTTGCTAATTATTATGCTTCTCAGTGTTGCAGTTACTCTTCATACAGCAACAGCGATTGCACTCAGACCTGCTACTTCATGCCAGGGAAAGGCTGATCATTGTAAGCTTCAATTTGTACCAATGAAATCATGTGATTCCTATGGGAGAATCTGAGGCAAGTAGAGACAAGTGTTCGTGGATATATGTGATCCAAAGTGCTCCCTCTGTTTTCCCATGTAAGCTGTCTTGTATATGACAACTATTTCCGGGTATTGGGGAGACTCACTTCACTTCATAACAAGCCTAATTTCTTATTAAAATATCTAAAATTACAATTATGAAGGATGCAGACTGTTACCAGTCATGTTTAACGGAGAGTGTTTGTATATAAATCTGAACTTAAGGGTACATGTCTGTGAAGGACCATAATTTTAACTACAAAACACACACAAGATATCACCAGTAGTATGCTTCATATACACCCGAAATTAACTATACAAGTGGAATTAACCTTTTAGAACCATAAAACAACAAAGAAGAATTCGTTAATCAATTATTTTAATAATTATCCTACTTTATCCTTTGTATGTAATTTACTTTTTGGGAGTGTAGACAGTTTTAGGTACATTTGTCTCTGAAAATTATCAATAAAATCCACCATTTTTAACTGTACACAGAGAATGTGTGTGTGCATAAAGTAGACTACTACGGAGAACATGCAGAAAGAAATGAATTAGCAGCATTAATTAAAATTTGGTACATAAAATACAGCAATTTATTGTTGGGTGTAGCTGAAGTCAAGTCCTAACATTTTAAGATAGGTCCATGACTGTAGTCTACTTTTCTTCAATTATCGTTCTGATTCTATGTACGAAGTTTCAGCCTTCTAGCATGAGTAGGTTTTGGTCTATTGAATTAATTATGTCAGAAAACTAAACTTTCGGGAAATTGGACTTAAAGTTTAACTTTGCTTTTAATGAAAGTTGTGGCGTAACCTGATGTGTTTAATGCATTCCAGCCCCATACTCATCTTGGTTCAGAAGTTCTTCATCCTCTTTCTTCCTCCTTATATTCCTTTTTCTGGTTCTTGCCTCCTTGGAAGTCACCTTGAACATTCTCTCTGCCTCGGCAACTATTCTGTCAATAGCAGTGAGGAGGTAGAGGAAGATCCATAATTGCACAGAAAGATTGTGTTGCTTTATACCCTTTGCCTATACACCGCATACCATAGGCTAGTCTTGTGTTCATATTATAAAGCCTCTTGTTATTTACCCCTGAGGTATATACAGATTCCTCATGACCACAGACACTGCACATAATGATAAGTTTTGAGACTAAACTCTTTACTACTATATACATCTTCAAGCAGTTCCATACTACTTTCACTTTCACAATATTTACACTCTAACATTAGTTCAGTAAACTGCACACAACACTCAGTTCAGTTATCACAGACCCAGGATTTATGTTTGGAATCTTTTCTTCACTAAAGTTACTGCTGTATGAGTCGTCCAAATATTTCATTTTAATTTTTTGAAGCACTTCATTGCACCTTAACCTCACTCTCACCAGAACCATTACTGGTACTGATTTGTCTTTCTTGCTCCTTAGATGTAAATCTATTTCCGTAGAACTTGCGCCTGCTGGCACCAAATTTCCTTGTCCTCGGCATATCTATGGAAATATTTGCTACTTATACTTTAAGAAAAACTGTTGTGATCAACACTATAATTTATTTATTACTGATGTGGAGTAAGATGAACATCGTGTAGGTTAGCCAACTTTTGAAAGTTAAATTTACTATTTTTGCACAGATATTACATTTACTGCCCCAAAGTGACTTGTTCAGGAAATATCATGAAGTTTAAATACATTTGAAATGTAAAGGGGCGTGGCAGAGTTCTGCAGATATTTAGGATTAGCGCTGTAAAAGGTCCTAAAACATTAATAATGTGTACGTATTGTATATGGTTGGATTAAGGAAAGACTGGGGGATAGTATAAGAGCAAAATTTATTTTGATTTTTTAAAAATCCAAATTTATTTCGATTTTTTAAAAAATTCGCGTAAATAATACATAACAATAGTACGATATAGACAAGGAGAATATTTGAGTGATATATGTAACATAAATATTACATACTTTTGTGATTTGTCTTGGTTGTGGCAGTGAGTTTACAGACGAGGAAGTGACACGAGTAAGTTAATAAACATAATGAATTTTTTTAATATTTGATACGAGTTTATTGAGTTGAATTCTAAAAACTGACCACGTACGTCACAAAAATTTACTGTAAAATTATTTATAACTATTTCCTTATTTTAATTACATTTGTGATACTTCAGGAAAGGTGATATTTAATAGTTACTGTAAATTAAGTGAAAACTGTAATCAATTCATTACACGAATTAGAACAAAAGGTAAGTCATACTTCCTGCAGTCTTGTACCTTAATTACTGTATATTAATCTCCCTCATTGAGGCAACTGACAACAGCCCCACATTAACCCTTTGACGCCGACATCCATATACCGTATACGACTCCTTTTCTACACACGCTACCGACCTCCATACGAGGTATAGATACCTGCAGGACCAACATCATTTTGTTGTTGCTCTTAAAATAGTGAATGTTATAGAGATGGAAATGGCATATCTTTGACGGTAAAGATCTCTACATTCCTTGTATGTATGAATAATCCTTAATCAGTGTTTCTGTCTTTCTATCTGAAGTGTTTGAAATAGTCTGATCCCTATCCGCTTGAGAGCACGAAGTCGAATCTAGCAGATGTTTCCTCACGTAGATTGATAGTAGAAATCGCAATCTCTTCACCGATATGAATGTTAACATCATCTAGTGAATTCATATACCGTAATTCTTTCAGTGCCTTGAAATCTGCTATGAATCCTTATTAGTTGATGGAAAGGGTATGGAGATAAACCACCCAATGAATTACTAAATCAATACGGGCAATATGAGCTGATTATCATAATTAATTGACCCGCTGTCAATTTGAAATGACATTGCGTGGAGAAGAAGGATGGCACGGTGCAGTTTGAATGAAAGGGAAGTAATACAGGTTTAATAAATCAGACGATATCAGCACTACACCAGACTAAACTGAGCGAAGAGAGAATGCACGTATTAACAAAAGAAATGGGAGTGCATCGTGCGCGCAGCAAAGTAACGGACGACGAAACACGCCAAAGTATACGCCCTCTTTCTCATGAACTATTCAACCCACTAGCCTGGGATTGGTGCCAAATAAATCTTCGAACTATTGTTCTCAGTTCTTCCACTCAGTTACTGAGACAACGATTACCGTAGTTTTCACTGCATTGAGAAACATCCCAGGCAAATACAAGAACGTCACTTTCATTGTGTACAAATGCGGAAGGTCCCTTCTCTATTACTAAACTATCAAGGTAAATACAAAGTTAATGTAAACTACATTATTTTCAGTCTCTTCTGTAAACGTCTGAAATTAATCTGGTCTAAACTGTATAAACTTCATTATCTGTATTGTCAGTGCTGAACTGTGCAATGTATAATTCTTTGATTTTTCCTCCCATTCAAAACCTTATTCAACCTCCGGAGGGTGTTACAAATTCATGTCAGGTTTACTTAAAAGAACAGGCAGGTTTCGGTCATTCTTTATGGACATTCGAGGTACAGATTGTATTGTACTAATTTTTAAATAATCTAGATATAAGGTACGGTAGTATAAAAATTGACAATTATGGTACAATACACATAAACATTCACAAATTGTGGACCAAATTTTTTTGATAAACCAAAAATTGCGTTTGGATAACAATCGCCTGATGTTGCTAAACTAATTGTAAATTGAGTCTGATACCCATGAACAGATTACACACAACCTTAGCCATACATTTATAGTTTGCTTACAGGCCGAGTCATTATTATTGACAGTGCTCTATTAACTTTGATGAAACCTTCTCTATTATTCTGACGCTTTTAACAACAGGCAGCCATGAAATAGGTTCACAGCTTCTACGGTCATTAGACAAGGACAGGAGAGAAAAGTGGGAAGCAACAGTGAAAGATATGGACTTTGCAAAATCGAGCAGAAAAGCTTGGAGGGTCTTAAATCGACTTAGTGGAAAACATTATTCTAAAAAGCAGTGCACTAACTTGAGCCCAGATGCCATTGCAAATAGAATGGAAGTCACCCGAGCCAAGAGAGATAAATGCCATACGAAAACTGTGAAACGTAAGCTCACCGATCTCAAACATGGAACAAAATAGAATGAGGAACTGTCTAGACCATTCTCTATTCAGGAAGTTGAAGCTGCTATAAAAATGCTCAAAACCGGTAAGGCTGCTGGCCCTGATAATATCTTCAACGAATTCCTTCGAAATATGGGCCCACATAGCATAAAATGGATCCTTTCTCTTTTTACTTACATCCTTCAGACTAATAACCTGCCCAAGCAGTTCAAACGGTCAAAGGTGATCGCCCTTCTTAAACCTGGAAAGCCGGAGCAGAGACCTGGAAACTACCGCCCAATAGCACTTCTCAGTTGCAGCTATAAACGCTTGGAGCGAGTCCTCCTCACTAGGATAGCACCACTCATTGACGCTGTAATTACCACAGAGCAAGCTGGTTTCAGAAGAAATCGTAGCTGCACTGATCTGCACTTGTCTCTTACCACTCACATCGAGGCAGGCTTCCAAAAGAAGTTAAAATCAACAGCTGTCTTTATTGATCTGACAGGTGCATATGATAATGTCAGGCGACATGGACCAATTCTTAAAGTGCTGGGAGTAATTCCCTGCTTGGAAATTGCAAACCTAATTTCCAACATGCTCTGTGAGAGAGAGTTTGTAGTATTCCTATGTGATTCTAAAAGTCGCAAAAGAAAATTAAATAACGGTCTGCCATAGGGATCAGTATTGGCCCCAGTTCTCTTCTACCTATACATCCATGACTTACCACCAACCACAGCTACTAAGTTCATCTATGCAGACGATATTGCATTGGTAGCTCAAAGCAGAAATTTCGAGGATGGAGAAGGCATTCTTTCAGCAGACTTGGTCAAAATGGCAACTTTGTTCAAGTCTTGGCGTGTGATCCCAAGTACTTCTAAGACCGAGGTTTCGTGTTTTCATCTCAGCAACCAACTCGCGAACTATGAGCCATCTGTCTTATTCCTTGGTGAGAAACTAAAGTACAACCCGTTCCCGAAATAACTAGGAGTCACACTGGACAGAACTCTGAGCTACAAAGAACGTCTCACCAAGCTCTCTCACAAAATCGCAACAAGGAATAACATCCTACACAAGCTTTGTGGCAGTTCCTGGGGAGCCTGAGCTGACTGCTTACGATTAACGGGTATCAGTCTTGTCTACTATTCAGCGGAATATTGTGCCCCAGTATGGCTGGAAAGTGTACATGTGCATAAAGTGGATACTAAGTTGAATGATACTATGCGCTGCATAACTGGTAATGTAAAGTCAACACCTCGCCACTGGTTACCCGTGCTTAGTCATATCCCCCACCTCACCTGAGGAGAAAGGAAGCTCTGCCGAGTGAAGGAAAGAAGATCTGGTCATCTCCCTCATTACCAGTTCACCAGGAATTTTGTTACCCATCGCCACGCCGACTTCGATCTAGGAGACCAGCAAGTATACTCGCTGTCCGACTCTTGAGGGATAATTTTAATCTAAACAAGAGCTGGCGGGATGAGTGTTCAATTTCAACATCTGGAACAAATGCTCATGACCTAAATCCAACCCTGAAAATGAAGGGATTCGACACCCCAAGAAAATTATGGTGTCGCCTCAACAAACTGAGGACTGGGCATGGACGCTGCAATTTCTTACGCCATAAGTGGGGTTGGATGGTTTCTCCAATTAGTGAATGCAATGAAGAGGAGCAGACCATGGGCCATGTGATCCTGCGCTGCCCTCTTCATGCCTACTCCGGAAGCCCCATCGACCTGTTTCATCTTTCAGAAAGTGCTGCAGAGTGGCTGAAATACTTGGACCTCGACTTATAAATTTGTAGTTATAATCACCATACGATTAAATAAATAAATAAACCTTTATAACGAGCATCGACAATTATCTACAGGCACTCAAAAATTTGTTTATCAATAAAATAAAGTATACACGCAAGAGAAGAGAATATTTCTCCTCAAACAACCTTTTCAACAAACTGAATTTACTCTGAGAATACACAAAAATTTAATATAAATTTTGGCATGATGATCATACGATTTTAATATTTTTAATGGGGACGGATACTCAGCATGTTAACAACCACTTTCACTGAATTGTGGGCTTGTGAAAATTAGGCCTACTTTCTACAGAGTCCTTACAGTTATCCTGCTAAGTCTTAAACCTGTTATCATGGTATAAAATTTATATTAATAGTTCGTGGTGTAGGTTACTGTATTCAGTTTGTGAATCAGGGACAACAGATGAATGACCTGGTAAATGGAACTGAGACTCTGGATACCAGTTGCTACAGAATAGGAGTGGACATCTCGAGGAATCTGTGAGTCACGGCCCTGCTTGTGAAAAGTTACTGCAAGTAGCTCGCAGTTGTGAGACAGTATCTCTACATCGGTCTGTTTTCAGAGGAACTTTGCTGCAAGGGAGTAAAATTATTGGAAGTGGGATATCTTATTCATGAGTTTTAAGTAACATATGTGAAATGAGTGAGAATGATTGCTGGTTCAAACAGGTGGAGACAATGGCAGGAGATTATTCAGAATGAAGGGAGATAAAGGCCAAGTTATGAATGAACTCATTCGATAAATGTGTAAACCTGACTATTTTTGGGATCATGTAAGGCGAATGGAGGATGATGTGTTATCGAGGGGAATAATGGACTCAGCCATAGAGGGTAAGTGAAGTAGCAGACTAAGACGACGATGGTTAGACTCAGTTTCTAAGGAGGTAAACATTAAAGGTATGAAATTTAATGAGGCCACGAAGCCTTACAGACTTACCTAATCACTCCTTCCAAGTTATACGGAGAAGAGAGAGTGTGACAAGCTGCAGGAAATGATGGCCGATACACAGCTAGGTCACGTGTTACAGAGCTAATTGCTTCTCTCGCAATAACTGTTACATTCACAAGTACGTAGACTTGTGTAAAAAACCTTATAAGGTGAACGTGTGGATCAGTCTGAATCACTTGGTAGACAACTTCAGACGTAAAAGAACTAACAAATACATTTTGAGATGAAAGAAACAAACAATGCTGAAATTACAAACAAGCTATAAACATCAAATTTGTCATTGTAACATGAAAGGTGTCCACGGGGTCACATGTCTATGTTCTTTGGTACAGCACGTGTTACCTCTCAATGGTCCTTTGTTCGGCACTCCAGATCTCACACCTGTAGACACCTACATATGGGACGTGCTGAAAGAATTTGTTTACCAGTCAGACAACTCTGTCTAGGAATGCATATGAATTACGAGAGAACACTGTCTGCAGCAACCAGTGTTCATACACATGTTCCACAATCCACAGCAATCTTAGGAACAAGGCGTGTTGCATTGCGCCGCACATTTTGACGGAGTTGCACAGCGAAGTGTGTATCAGTCCGGGCCAGTGTTCCGAAATGAAGTAACAGCTGTTCAGTGCCTATCCAAACATATGAGGAGGTGGAATAAGCGAAGGAGACTTTTTCGGATACATCAGCGAGTTGTCCAACGAAGAGTTAAGGGTGCTTTTACACTTCTCTACATGCCTTTATTGGAAAGCTGCCATAACCAGGGTCTCATCTCTACTTTGCTAATTAACATGTCTCTCAGCATTGCTGTCCATTTTGATACAGCAACAGCAACTGCGCTCAGACCAGCTACACCATGCCATGGAAACTCCGAGCTTTGTGTGTTTCAATTTGTACCAATGAAATCATGTGATCGCTATCAGACGAGCAGAGACACAGAGAGACAAAAGCCCGTGGATAGCTCTGATCCACCATGATCCTTCTGTTTATCAGTGTAAGCTGTCATGTATAGGGGAACTATTGCCAGCGGAGATCGGTTTCATTAAATAACGAGCTTCACCTCTTCTCAAAATCTCTATGAAGCATATACACTGGCACGAGTTTGCCGAAGGGAGAGTTTTTACTTATAAGAATGTTAAGTATTGTTACAGGTAAATGACACATAATATTGGTATGATATGGAAAATGAGGACATTTGAGTGATACGTATTACATATATATTACATACCTTCATGATTTGTCTTGTTTGTGGCACTGAGTCCGTAGACAAGGATATGGAAAAGTAAGTTAAGACAATAAACTTCATGATCGATTGTATTTTACCATACGAGATTATTGAGTAGACTTCTAAAAACTCACAATGCATGTCATGTTAATTTAAGTTAATTTGTTTATACAGATTTATTTATTCCAAACACATTTTTGATACTGCGGGAAAGGTTAATTCATTAATTAAATTTTAACGTAGAAATTATAATCAATTCATTTTGAGAATTACAACAAAAGTTGAGTCACACCTAAATTATCCACTTCCTGCCGTCTTGTTTTCTAAAACCGGATAATTCACAGTTAACTTTCAGGATTCCAAGAGAATAATATGGGGGGAATACAAAGAGTAAGGAGCCAAGCTCAGACAGCCTATGAACAAATGAGCCCTTAAAGCAGCGTTATTCAGTATAACAAAAGTAAATTATAAGCTGTGGTTCAGCTTCTTACTGTGTTGCAAACTTTCTAAAGGACAACACTCATTCTGCGCCAACTCCATATCATTCATACAAGAACTGAGATGATATGCCATCTGGAGAAACACAATTTATGAAGCAACTTGTGCAAAATTCAATACAGCCAATATTTACTTGTAGGCTGCATGGCATCCTCGATCAATGTTGTGTGAAGAACACTTAAGGAGATCCCGATCATCTTCCTTCCGACGAAAGGCACAGGATAATTTACAGGCAACAAGATGAATGGGTTTATTTTATACAGCCCAATGAATATATTAAGGTGGTTATGTGTAAACACATCTCCATCTCCACCATTCGCGAACATGTCCAATATGGCGTGGCTTGAACAGTGGCAAAACAAGGCTGCCAACTTAGGAATCTTTACAAGACCATTTGGCTGGATGGGTTAGGTCCGGCTGGTGAGAAAAGCTTAGGGATGACTGCTCACCAAGGCGGGCTGGGGAGGGGGTGGGGGGCACATCACTAGTTTAAAGCCGGGAAGCTGCCCCCAGGATTCTAGTACCCTACGTTACATCACCACTGGTGTGGCTAGTGAAAGGACCACTGGTCGGCCTAGTGACAAGACCTCTGGTCTGGATAGTGACAAGACCACTAGCCTGGATAGTGACAAGACCACTAGTCTGGCTAGTGACGAGACCACTGGTCTGGATGGGTAGTGTATGGGCAGTCACCAAACCATTGCGATGGAGTCCTCCATAATTTCTGAACATTGTCACCTCTACTTTTCAACACATGTGCCGAAAAGCCCGCTATGTCGTTCTACATTTGTTGTTATTTTTGTTTGAGTCATCAGCCCATAGACTGGTTTGATGCCATCCTATTCTGTACCAACCTTTTAATTGTACATAACTGCTTCACCCTACTTCTGCTCTAATCTGCCTGTCATATTCACAGCTTGGCCTACTGGCTACACATGCTGAACAAGTGCTGGGTGTATATCATTTTATCTTTCCCTCTCATCAAATTTAGCCAAATCGATCTCCTCTCACCAATTCGATTTAGGGTGATGATGTTAGTCTCTTACGTATCTTATTGCTTTTGGTGAAGGGAGTGATAACCTTGAGACCTAGAGATTTATGTCGGTTTCAAACAACAGGTACACGATTTTTCTTTTCATAATTCTTACCATGCTCCACAGAGATTCATAGCTCGGAAATTTTGGTTAAGAACCCAGTGACTGCATCAACCTTTAAAACCCATCCCGCTGACCTAGAAAGTGTGCATCGTCGAATTCCCTTCAAAAGTGAAGGAAAAAGCTTCACTGCGAATCATTACATTACATTACATTACATTTGGAGTAACAAATTGTGAAGCAAGTTCTCAACGAGTTATCACAAAGGAATCATTCAGTAAAATGCATTTCTCTTTGTGGAATGACGAAGCTGAAATCCTTTCTTAATCTGTCAAAGCCCAATGTCACCTACAGGTGAGACCTAATATTGATCAAATTTCCTGTTTGAACTTCTCTGCCTGTTGGAAGTACTCAAAGAAAGGTCTTGGGATTTGAAATGGAACATTTTAAATTCGCAAACTGCACTGGTCAGTCAGCTCACGCTCAAGTACAAGAGGTAACAGACTGGATTGAAGAGGAGAATCAACTGCGCCTTATAATGGCATGGAAAGCGTGTGATAAAATGTAATTATATTTTGCAGTTTATGCTTGTATATTGCTTAAAGGGTCAGAAATGAATGTGATACATTCTTAAGCATAATATTATAATTTAAAGATGTGTTATTGACATGAAAGGCATGATCTTACCTATATGTGTCATTGGTCACATCAAGTAGGCACTTTTGTTCAGTTTCAGTTATAAATAGTATCTGATATTCAGTTCATGTTTTCTCTCCCTGTCTGACATTGAATGAGGTACTAGAAATGTTGGAAGATCTATATACCTATAGATGATATTACTATGTTTCTACAAAATGACAGGTATATTACAAATGAGAGTATTGGCGATGAGGCAACTAATTCTGTCGATCTCAATCCCCTTCCCGGTAGAATGTTGAGATTGGCAATGGAAATAAATATATCAGCAGATGATGGTACGCCGGTACCTTATAATGAAATGAAGCAGGCACCTGGTTTTTCTGGGGCAAATAAACGAGCACCTTCTAAGGAAAAATACAACAAGTTGTGGGCAGCTACGGAGGAGAATTTTATTTTCCGATTGGGTGAGGAACGGGCATGAGGAACCTTCAGAATATGACGGACCGCAACTGTCTCCAGTTCAATGTTTTGAGTTACTGTTCATTGCAGAAGAAGAATCTCATTGTGAAAATGTCAAAATTATACGTTGTGCACAGGAACCATATGTTAGACATAAATTCAGATGGCATAAGGTTTTATATCACTGTACTATTTTTGACTGGCAAAACGCATCTGGAAAACATACGAACTTAGCAAGGTACAAAGATACTTCAAATTTCTTAATCAAAACTTTGGGCAGCAATTTGAGGGAATCGGTTCAAGTGATCTTGCAGTGGATGAAGCTATGGTTTCCTATTCCAGCAGTCACAGCACCAAGCAAGGGGTAACCTCTAAGGTTCGGACTTAAACTGTGATCAATTCCTACGCGATTTGCTTACCTCGTAGCCTTTGAACCTTACCAAGGATCTAAACCGGCCCAGCAGCCGCGACAGTCCAATATGCGTTAGGAGCAGCAGCTGTCTTCGCAATTGAAAGTAGGCTACCAGCAGGCTGCAAACTGCAACTATACTGACCAATGTAATCTACAGGTGGCATCCCTGTATTTCTTTTTTTTTTTTGTGGAACACTTTTCCTCTAGATTTTTAGTTTTGCTTTGTTTTTCGTAATGTAGCTAACATAATCTAAAATGAAATACATAGATCAATTTCGTACACTGTGTGGGCATTGGCAGTTTAAACTGGTGTGTGTGTGTGTGTTTGTGTGTGTGTGTGTGTGTGTGTGTGTGTGGTAACCATCGCAGACATGCTTAGCAGATGAAGATAAAGAAATCTCAGCCGTAATCAACCCTTTTGGACTATTTCAATTCAACTACATGCCGTATGGTCTTAAAAGAAGTCACATTTATTGTAATGTTTTGAGAAGATTGAGAACGAATATGGTTGGGATGATGTAACAATAAGGGAGTGTTTTGGTTTAAAATATTACTTTAACAATTCAGAATAATTTTTCTGGAATTCTTCTTTGAGACTATAAAATATATTTATTTTGTATAACACGATTGCGATGCAGAGTGCCAAAGCAGTTACCATACCCAATGCACTACAACATTATGAATCAGCTGTTTCAGAAATAAGAGAGAAAATAATGAAAGGTATCGGATAGATGATGATGAATGTTCTACTCCAGCAACAAAAATCTCTAAACAAAGTTCTGGTTTAAATCTGATTGTAGATGCCAACTAGTGATCAACCAAGTGAAAGACCGATTACCACAGTCTCATACATTAAGTAGTTTCGAAATTTTGTTCCGAAAAGTTTGCTACGTTCAGAGAAATTTTCCCAACGAATTTAGTCAATACTTTTTTATTAAGTTTCAGTCCATTTGTCTACCAAGATAAATTGAGAAATGAACTTTCAGTGATTTATCGCAATTATAATTTAAGGATATTTCCTTCTGCCCGTGATTTTTTCACATTCTTCATGAAGCATTCCTCCGAAGAATCGTTCTCTGAGGAACACAAAACTCTACAAATTGCACTAACTACGCCAGTTTCAGCAGCGAAATCAGAGCGAAGTTTCAAAGCAGACTGAATTCGCTCACTGTTTGTTCAATTCATAAGGAGGACACTGGTGAAATGCCCAACTTCAACAACAGAGTCATAGAAATGTTTGCCAGTGCTCAACCACTGTATAAGTAATGTGCCATTTGGTGAGTTCACTTCTATTTCTTCATTATTTTACTATATAGTGTATATATTTAGGCCGATATATTTTGCTGTACGTACTCTCATTTGGAGTTTTTGTGGTACGGTATAGATACCCGTGTTTCAGAAATACCTGCCGCAATCCCATTTCCATGGCCGAAAACTCTATATCGGGCCCCACTGGCGGAACTGATCCCGAGCCGCTAATGTATGCATTCGGGTCTTATAATATTGTAATTGGTCTTGGATCACGATCGGGGACTGGGTGTTTGTGTTTGTCGCTGAATTTTCCTCCTCATATTTACGCAACACTACCAACACGCAATAGGGATTACCGTACATTCCATCACGTAGGCTTGGCCTCGGGAAGAGCATCAGATCGCAAACAAGAGTCAAATCCACATGTACGACACATCTCGCACCCACTGGTGTGGTAGAACATAACAGACCCATGCCATGGTTACTGTACCAGAGGTATGCCCGACTCGTACATTTGAAACTAGTGACTTGTAGAAGTCCATGAAGATCATGAAATCTGAAACCCATTTTGGAAATAGTGTGAACGTTTCTCGACATACGTCACTACTATCGACTTATGTTGTGCCCTCTGGGGTGAAGATGAACTATTAAAATTCAGGATAAATTTTGTGCGTTAAGGTTTCCTAAACTGAGCCCGCCTGGTGGCCATGATCGTTAAGGCGCTGAAGTCTAAAAACGGTCTAACACCGAGGTTAGCCGGTTCGAGTCCCGTTGGTCGAAAAAAATTTCACCATCAGAATGTTGGCCGGCAGGGTAGGGGAGGTGGTGGTATACAATTTCTAATCACTAGATTGCGTGCCAAAAGCCTGGATTAAATTCCAAACCTCTCCGCAGTGCTCATATGGAGTGAGGGCATATGACGCTGTTGATGGTGATTCGTCCGTCGGATGGGGACGTTAAGCCTTGAGCAGACCCCTTGGTGCTATTCGACAGGAGTAGGCTATGTGCCGGCACCGGGTTTCACCCTCTCCCTACTATCATATATCACGTCATTCATTTCATCTCTCATTAACTCCTCTGATGAGGTTGACGTCAGGAAGGGCATCCGGCCATAAAAAACCGCCACGACAAATTCATCTCACCTCATACCCGACCCCGTAGGGAAACGGGACAAGGGTTGGACAAACAACAAGGTTTCCTAAACTGGAATATTTAGTGTTTGTTTTAGATGTTCAAAGGTTATCAACACTTCTGTCTCTTCCCATACGCTTAAAGCGTTGGCCGCTGAAAAATGTTGTATATTTATTTATCGAACAATCGAAAATTTTCTCGTATTTATTAAATTAACCAATAAGAATTCGGGGTGTGTCAAGGCCTTGGTCCAGAATTTTCTGGATTTTCCTCTCCGCTATAAAAGCCGAGGGCTGATGAGCCATGATGTCCTTTGTGACCGCTCCAGTCTAGAGCGTGTACGTAACGGAGGCTCCCTCGTCCATCTTCTGGAGGTCCACGAGCTCGAGATAATGGCAGTTTCGTCTTAACTACGTGATAGTTTTGAGAGCTAGCTTGAGAGGAAAGTTTCAAACGTCTAGTAATGTCACTTTTATTTTGTCAAAGGTATATTTTAAACTTCAAATGTAAAATTCAAACAAGTCAAAAGAACTGAACCATAATCAGGGAATAGAGAATGAGTAACTCTCATGTATTCCCTCTCAAGTTGACATTGAGGTGACCATGATTTTGTAACCGTTAAAATCCACCTAGCATTTCTGTAACTTAAATATTTTCTCCATGTAGTCACCTCTCTAACGTCGGGCCATAAGCCCAAATAGGGTTTTAAGAATTTTATGTAAATATCAAGTAGTGAATGTGTTCGCCTCCTTACCATTTCGATTTTCGGCCAGTAACTTTACCTTTTGTTTTTACCAAAGGTCAGGTAGGATCGGTACTTGTTGCCCCTGTTAGAGTTAACATCATTCACTTCATTTTTAGGCAGTTAGACTGCTGAGCAGTTAGGAAAGGAAGTACTGTTTCATTTTGTTAAATGTAAGTTGTGCCTGGATAGGCCAGGAACTTGTAAATTTCGAGAATAGTCTACAAAAATGTGAATTTGTAGAACAAAAAGCTCTTCCCCTGATGTAGAAATTGAAAGATCCGTCTCCTTGACAGTTGATTGAAAGGATCAGTAGCGCTGATTTAAAAATTGTAATTAGGGAGCTTCATGCTCATATTGTTAAATTATTGTTATCTAATTTTTCAAACATTGTACCCAAGCTAACAAGCCAGATCTGTACCTGAATTGTTATTTGTTTAGCAAAGTGTAAAATTTAATATTTGAAAAGAAACAGTAGAAGAGAAAGAAATATATCTCCAATTTTAAAGCAGCTGCCATCGTGTTGTGAGGTGATTGCCGTAATATTTCTGTACTTATCTACGACGAAACACTTCGAGGTACTGTCATGCACCCCGTATTAACGAGGTGGATATCTGCCAACACTCCTGCGTGACGGTACAAGCTACTGAGATGTATGAACATCTGCCATCCACTCTCAATGTTCATAAGCGAAAAATGTGCATTTATATTTCAGAGAAGGTGCCTCTAGATTACCTTACATTTATACCGTAGGCCCAGTAGGCTTCGAAACACTGTGCCGGCGCAATCAACACATCAAGGCTTCACTGTTTCGAAACATTGAGATCACTTCGTGTGTCATGTCGCGTGAACAGGAACCATCGATGCTTCGGAACAGCAGAGCTTTGAAACAGTGACGGTGCTTTGATCATCTCCTCGCCACAATAGAAACACTCCGCGTGACATTGCCCTGAAGATAAGCCGAGACTCGTTATATTCCGAATCGCGAGTCAAGTGATTAAAATAACAATGCACTCCACAATGTAAGGTCTTTCACACGGAAACATTACATTATTGTTCTCAAAGCAGGGTCATATTATAAGAGAAAGTCGCTTCCGTTTGCCAAGTGCAAAAGTTTCTAAAATTACTTTTTTTAAACTTCAATTCGAAGTAAAATTTTAAACTGGAATAGACCAAGTGTGTTACTGTACACATAATACCAAACTTGGGCTCTTCTGAGATTTAATTACTCATTTTATAATTATTCAAGTTGGTCCACTTACTTAGACTACTTTTGCAACTGGATTACGTACATATAGAATAACTATTTTGAACTGTTTTTAAATTTCGTTAATTATTTTATAATTATTCACATTAGTTACTGTTTTAATGTGCATTTAACGGAAAAATTGATTGCTTTTAGTACCATTGTAAGCGCGTAATGAGGAAGAAAACGCTGTATATTACCGGTACTATATACTGGTACTACAATACTGTGCATCATATATTTATCATAGTGTACGTTGTACATTTGCACATTAAATACTTCATGATCCTCATATTTTATCTGTATTAGAACGTCGAACATTTTAGTCCGTGAATTAGACTTAGCTATGAAACGTGGTTCATGTTCCACCACGCCATCGCGAAGCACTGTTTCTCTTGGATTCCGAGACGGAAGTGCGCCGTGTGTCGCTGTGCCGTATGAAACATTCAGCAGTGACAGTTAGGCCATGTCTATTATTAAAACAGTATTTAAGCCACACGAGGCGGAATAATTCAGGCTTATTGCATTCTACGTTGTACAGATATATCTGGCAATGATTCATCGTCTTGTTCTTCTTCTACAATATCCTTATCATATGTCGGCTGTCATCGGGGCGATCTGACCCTTGTCCTCAGCAAGTTGGGGTACCGAGTCCATACCATTCTCGTACAGTCCGTAGCCAAGATTTTCTCCTTCTTCTACTACACCTCTTTCCTTAAAGTATATCTTTGAGATAAACTGAAGGAGGTCATTTATTTATTTGTGTCAGTCGCATAATACAGTAAAAATTACAAGAGAGATTATACATAGTACAGTGGTGCTGCCTAGTGCCAGATATGAGCACTAGTATCAGGTGGATGTTATTCTTTACGTTGTCGCAATTCGCACTCTCTTTGAAGACTTCCACGTCGTCCAGGGCTTTCCGTAGTTACGGAGCAACTTCTATTCAAGTTTCGCAAGTTTCAGGCGATCTGGATGAGGAGCCCAGCCTGATCATGTCAAAGCATCGTGAGAGAGAAGTTTTGCTTCGGAGTTGGCGCATTGATACTTGCAAAGTGTGGCCACAGGTACATAGGTGTATCACTGTGTTCCAGTACCTCTGCCATCCACCTGATCTGCTAGTTTCAAGATGCTTCTTCATTCCTCACGTGAAAAGCATGGATCTGGTTTTAACTTATTATTCTCTAAACGTGTAGACCACTGCAGTACCTCATAATTTCGGATGAGCGACGTAAAGCCCCTAGCAAAAAAAATTTCGAATGATATTGATTCTGATATTGTACGTGACCTCCAGCTCGGAGTACTGTAGCCCCACATCTCAAAGGATGGTGTTCAGGCCTCAACAACATTAAGTAAGGCAGGAGATACACAGCACCGAAGTAAACATGGACGGAGAAAATGAAGTCCCTGTTACAGGGGATTTAAATAATTCTCTTGAAGGCAGTCTTTGGGACCTAGTTTCAACAAGACTGCTCAAGCTGTGATCAAGTATGCAGGTGAGAAACCTGATGTACTGGACTTGCTTTAGTGATGTGCCAGCTACTCTCAACTTTATAGGTTGAATGACATGTTTTCTTACGATCATTAAGTTAGTATTTTTCGTGTTTAAACGCACAACTCTGTTTGACCACACAATTCGCTAATATCTGTGGACCTTCAGCACTTATTGCAAACCGAAGGGTATCATCCGCATATGGCAGATTATTTTTCACGATTCCTTTAACAATACTGATATCAGAAAAGCACCCTTTCATAGAAGTTATTGAAGAGGAGTGGAGTAATAACAGAGCCTTGCCTCATCCATTGCTTTATTTCAATAGCACAGGCGTTGGTGTTATCAACCTTAAGAGATGCGAACTGATGTTAATACAGGTTGGCAACGTTTCGTATATCTTTTCATCCAGACCAATATCATATAGTATAGTCAATTTACCATGTAACCAAAGAAGTCTCTGGACAACTGGGAATAAAGCAACACCAAGATGAATTAGTCTCTTCTGCAAGGAAACTTCCTGTCTTTATGAACATATATACCTTGATCATGACCAAGGGTTTCTAGTGTAATGTGGAATCCGAACCAGAGGATGTCTTCATTTTACGAGGCACGCCCAGAAAGTAAGTTCCGTTTCAATTTATCTCCGCTGCAGCGCTGCGATCGCAGGTCCGCACATTCACGGTAGACGCTCTGTATCAAGGAGAAGAAGCGTGTGCCATTTTGAGATCGCTGTCAGCCACGTACGCTTTGTTGTGCTTGTTTACAATGTCGGTGTTGATTGAACATCCCGCCACCTGTGAAATCAGATCTGTGATTCGTTTTCTGAATGCTAGGAAAGTGAAACCAATTGAAATTTATCGGCAAATTTGCGACGTTTACGGACAAAATGCGATGAGTGATTCAATGGTGAGAAGGTGGGTCCGACAGTTCAATGAAGGACGTAGTGACGTGCACGATGAAGAACGAAGTGGGCGTCCATCTTTGGTTACAGAAGAACTGGTTCACGCGATTGATGACAAGATCCGGGAAAACCGCAGGTTTACAATTAGTGCTGAAAGAAAATGTTTCCAACTGGTAGGCGGCAAACTTCTATGAAGAAGGTATACAAAAACGTGCGCCCCGCTATGACAAATGTCTGCAGTTATGTGGAAAAGGAGTTTAAGAGTTGTAGAATTTTGTGCAATAAATAATTTTTCCTGTATCTGTACACAATTTAGTTTTATTACCAAACGGAACTTACTTTCTGGACGTACTTCGTATAACTCCCGAATTCCGTGGCCAGAACTCCAACCGCAGCCAGCTCAGCGACAATGGTAATAGGCTATCAAGCCCCCTGATCTTTATCGTCAAATTAAGTCAGCAATACCCTTATGATAGGAACATCGGTCCTGGTTGAAATGGGCCTCTACTTTGTGTCAAAATTGGATGTCTTCAATTAAAGCATCATTTCGATGGATTCCGTTCCCGCACCACGCCTGGCTGAGGGTCGGTTGCTAAAACTGAATGCGACATTGCGTTCGAAGGGCGGGAGCGTCGCGGTTCGTGCGGTCACGGCCGCCGCCGCGTCTCCTGAAGAGAGCTTTACCCCGGTGGAGCTGGACCGGTCGACACCACCACTGAGAGTGTGTGAGACGGGAGGGTTGGTCCGCGCAGCGTCTTTGTGTCTACTGGCGCCGGTTCGCCGCCCTTGCTCCGCGACCAAGCTCGAAAGTGTGTGCTGTGTGTGCAGCGACCGAACATTTTGTGCGACACGCACAAACCAAACACGACCTCAGAGCAGGCGAGACTACCCGCCGAATTTAAGCATATTATTAAGCGGAGGAAAAGAAACTAACAAGGATTCCCTTAGTAGTGGAGAGCGAACAGGGAAGAGCCCAGCACCGAATCACGCAGGTTCACCCTGCCGGGAAATGTGGTGTTTGGGAGGGTCCACTTAACCGGGAACCTGCGGCGAGTTCAAGTCGTTCTTGAATGGGGCCACGCTCCGCAGAGGGTGCCAGACCCGTAGAAACCGCTGCGGCTTCCGGGAGGATCTCTCCTTAGAGTCGGGTTGCTTGAGAGTGCAGCCCTAAGTGGGTGGTAAACTCCATCTAAGGCTAAATATGACCACGAGACCGATAGCGAACAAGTAGAGTGAGGGAAAGTTGAAAAGAACATTGAAGAGAGAGTTCAAGAGTACGTGAAACCGTTCGGGGGTAAACGTGAGAAACTCGAAAATACCTCAACCGTTGAGATTCAAGCCTTATCCGCGCCTCTTCCCCTGCTTTGGCCAGATGGGCCCGTCCCCCTGCACGGAGCATCCGGCGTCAGGGTGGTAACGGGTTTCTACTCGGCCGGGTAGTGGTGGGGAGGTCGGTGGGCCGCACTTCTCCCCTCGTTGGACGTCGCGACCCGTTGGGTGTCGGTCTAAGGCCTGGGTGTGTAGCCTGTTCATCCGCGTCACAAGGCGTGTTCGTCGGACAGATGGCCGACGGCTCGACGGTATGTGTGCGCGGAGTTGATTCGCCGCCCTTCGAGGCATGCTTCCCTGACAAGCGAGGGCGCGTGGCATGGACGACGGACCTCCGGCCCGGCTCCGGCCCCGATCAGCTGTTGGTTTGTGGATTCCTCGGACAGAAAAATCTTGTAGACTCCCGTCAGCGGCGCAAAAGTTTCGGGTAATATCACGACCCGTCCTGAAACACGGACCAAGGAGTCTAACCTGTGCGCGAGTCATTGGGTTGACACTAAACCTAAAGGCGAAATGAAAGTGAAGGTCCCGCCTCGTGCGGACCGAGGGAAGTATGGGCCGCGCTGCTGTGCGGCTCCGCATTCCCGGGGCGTCTCGTTCTCATTGCGAGTTGAGGCGCACCCAGAGCGTACACGTTGGGACCCGAAAGATGGTGAACTATGCCTGGCCAGGACACTAGCAAGGGAGATGTGGAGCTACAGGCAAGAAACCAAGAGAATTTAGAGTTTTGTGTCAATATGTTGGAAGGAAGATATTTTAAGATGTCCTTGGTGATGCGGGCAGTCACTTCACCACTGCCCGCTCCTTAGGCTCGAGAGCTTCCTGAACTCTCTGAGACTCTCGGTTTAGTTTTTCACGGCCGGTGCCTTCGCTGTATGCCGTAGTAGAATTGCGTTAGTAGTTGCCTATGTCCCACCGGAAACTGAGCGGGGCATTCCCAGGAATCCGGTCCGTATGAAGGTCAGTACAGTACTGAAGGTGTGGCATCCAGTAAATGGAAGAGTAATCCGAAGCGGCAAGAAATTTATCTGAAAGGAAACATAAAACACTTTGTCGGTGTAGCTCTGAAGATGTAGCAAAATGAAACTGCCGTGAAAGTGGGAATCTGGTACCGCTTGTAGCCGTCGAGTGGAATGACGTGTTCCTACAAGCTGTGGCTGAGCTTACCTCGCTTTTCCGTTATGTATTACAGAGGGAGGACTGTTTTCTACTCGGCCATGTGTACATACTTCTATCTGCACTCAACATACAACGGCCACACCCAGAAATCTCCTGAGCTGTATAGTGACTACCTTCCTCATGACGGAACTGCAACGTGAGTAACAATTAGCCAAGTATACTCCATATCTTCGTGATGTGATGATGATTATTGTTTAAAGAGGCCTAGCATCTAGCTCCTTGGCCCCTAATGATACGAAATATAAAAACAATTTAAATGTTCAAATATTCAACCTCTGACCGGAATTCATATCTTGATTGTGAATAATGAATGGACTAATACGAAAGCAAGATAATCAGCGGATCCAACTCGAATATTAAACATTAAGAAGAATTCCAATAATCAATCCTACGAATACAAATATAAACACGACGATGAACAATTATTATGAACTTAAAACAATCAGCGGATCCGCTCCGAAATGGCGCACCTATCCAGAAGCTAACTTATAACAATGGTATATACTGACCAAGGAGCTGCTTCCAAAGGACATCCTTGAATCGATTATGCTTTGTGTCTAAAGAGGTCGAAAATCTAGGTGAATGGCCCCTCATAAAGGTACCTATCGCTAGTAAAGAAGAACCACGGTGTAATGGATTTAAAATTAATCTTCGCGATGATACGATGCATATTGATTATGTGTCCATTTTCTTGTCTGGCCCACCGTGTATTCAAACTTCAGGATTCCATGGACTTTCTCTAATTGGTGATGGTGTGCTATCTAGCGGTCGACTTGGAATTTAAGCAGCGAGGTAGCTAAGTTGTGCTGCTATCTGGGCGCTAGAAGTGAAGCTTTCTCAGTCGTAGTCAGTCGACAATGCAGATAGCAGTTGTTCTGATTTTTGCTTCTTAACCTGAAGACGCTGGAACCTATTCTCTGCTGATTGTGCCGCATGAAGAGTAGAAAATCATGATGCAAGAAGAGGAGATGGTCGCGAAATTAGACCCTGGATGATGGATTGTCCATCTAGGCAATAGGCCTGAACATTTGGTTATTCTTTTAGAATATTTAATATATCTTGTTTCCTTCGACCTCGTAAGTAAGTTGCATCCATCTTCTGTACTGAACTAAGCTACCAAGGAATGGATTAGTTAATAGTGTTAATACGCGGAGATATTTAACCTCAAAATTGAAATTCTGCATGTGGTTTTAAAAGAAATTGACTTCCTAAAACAGGTCCTCATAATAATCTTGTAATATGGTAATATTTTCGGGCTTCAAGTTGTAATGGTCATTATGGCATTTGTTTATCTTCTTGACTTTAGTTAATTAAGGTTTTGTGCACAAAACAAGTTATGTTTATTATTATAATATTTTCAATCAAATGTCGGGCTACTAATAGAGAAACATTGTTCCTTTAATGTAGGGCTTCTAATGACTTCCTCGGTACTTCAAGTGCTTGTTTTGATTTCGGTGATCGTCATCTGTTACACTCTGTGTAACAGAATGAAAACATACCGTGGCCATGCTGTGTTGAATTTGACATTTGAGTATCGAATTATTGTTGGTAACTTGATTTTCAGCTGATTTTTGGCGTGGATCTTCGTGCATATGGAAGGTTTTTCTGATGAGTTTGATTAACTCATTTGGTTTAAGCTACCGTACCTTGGAGAATATTAGGGTTATTTATCCTATTTATGGATTTATGTCCATGTTTCGAATGATTTCATGGTGTTAACTGAAGTTATGCTTTTTGGTGGATTTAATTTAATTTTAATGCAGCCCTGGAGTAACCGAGAAATTCATTAGGGAAATTTCAGCTTTCATTCAGTAATAGTTGTCTTAAGATTTTAATCTTCTATTGATCTACGTTTGTTTATTGTTCAAAAAGATTTTCTGCCTCCTGGCAATTTGAGTTAGTGTTAAAATAATTTATTTTCAATTGATATCCTTGATTAATTATTCTGAAAGGTGTTCACGTTCATTGTGCAGTGGTAATTGATTTTTAAAAAATTAGTTTTGAGGTCGAAAATTCTTAAATTATTTACCTAATTAAATTTTGTTTGATCAATTTAATTTGAGTTATTATTTCAGCCAATTAGTTAATTAAGCTTATTTTAGTTGATTCGCTAGGCCTCTTGTGTCCAGAGCTTCCTCAATCAGCGACGGCCTTCTGTTGGGATAATTCGTAAGTCGTCCTTTTGCTTATTTTATCCCTGGTCGTGCTAACACTCTTGACATTTACCTTATGTTGTGAGAACGGTATTTCTAGAAAATAACGTAAACATTCGGTGTTCCACACAAAAGGGCGCAACCTATAGGCAACTCAAACCCATAGTGTTCCCCACATAGTGGGTACTATTCACAGGGACCCGTTCTACGCCGCGGTATTCCTTGACATATTGAATAGTAATCACAGTGACCCGTACTATACCGTGGTGTTACCCACATAGTTGGTACTAATCACCGGGACCCGTATTATCCCGCGGTGTTCCTCACACTGTGGTACTAATGAGAGGTAAAACCCACACACGTGGTGTTCCTCACATAATGGGCATTAATGAGAAGTAAACCCAGACCCGTAGTGTTCCTCGGAGGCAAACCCAAAATGTTACTCACACAGTTGTACAAATCTCAGGGAACAGTACTATCCGTGGTGTTGTTCAGATTGTTGAACGAATGACAGGTAAACCCCAGACCCGTGGTGTTCCTCGGAACACAAACCCATTGTGTTCATCACATAGTGGTACTAATCACAGGACCCCGTGCAATCCCGTGGTGTTCCACGGCAGACCTGTGGTTTTCCTCAAAACATAAACACCTGGATTTCCTCACATAGTGGTACTAATCATATGGACCCGTATTATCCGGTGGTGTTCCTCACATAGTGGGTACTAATTTCAGGTGACCCCCAGACCCATGGTGTTCCTGGGAACGCGAACCCACGGTGTTCGTCACATAGTTGTACAAATCTCAGGGACTCGTACTATCGCGTAGTGTTCGTCACATAGTGGGTACTAATGCCAGGTAAATCCCAGACCCGTGATTCTCCATGGTGAACACGAGACCCGTGGTTTTCCTAGGAACGCAAACCCATGGTATTCATCACATAGTTGTACACATCTCAGTGACACGAACTATACAGGGGTGTTCCTCTCAAAGTGGGTACTAATCACAGGGACCCGTTCTATCCCGGGGTTTTCCTCGGAATGAAAACCCATGGTGTTCCTCACATAGTTGTACAAATCTCAGTGACACGAACTATACAGGGGTGTTCCTCACAAAGTGGGTACTAATCATAGGTAAATCCTAGACCAGTGGTGTTACATGCAACGCGGACCCATGATGTTCCTCACAAAACGTAACTAATCACAGGGACCCGTACTATACCGTCGTGCTCCTCGGAACGAAGCACATGGTGTCCCTCACATAGTGGGTACTAATTTCAGGTAAATCCTAGACCAGTGGTGTGATATGCAACGCGGACAGATGATGTTCCTCATATTGTGGTACTAATGACAGGTAAACGGCAGACCTGTGGTTTTCCTCAAAACGCAAACACCTGGATTTCCTCACATAGTGGTACTAATCATATGGACCCGTATTATCCGGTGGTGTTCCTCACATAGTGGGTACTAATTTCAGGTGAATCCTAGACCAGTGGTGTTCCATGCAACGCGGACCCATGATGTTCATCGCATAGCGTAACTAATCACAGGAACCCGTACTATACCGTGGTGCTCCTCGGAACGAAGCACATGGTCTTCCTCACATAGTTGTTCAAATCTCAGGGACCCGTACTATCCCGTGGTGTTCCTCTCATAGTGGTACTAATCACAGGGACCCGTACTATACCCTGGTGTTCCTCACATAGCGGTACTAATAATAGGGAGCCGTATTATACCGTGGTGCTCCTCACACATTTGTACTATTCACAGGGATCCGTAGTATCCCGTAATGTTCATCACAGAGTGCGAACTAATTACGGGGACCCGTACCATCCCATGGTATTCCTCACATTGTGTTACTAATCAGAGGGACCCGTACTATCCCATGGTGTTCATCACATATTGGTACTAATCAAAGGGGCCTGTACTGGTGTTCCTCATATAGTGCGTACTAATGACAAGTAAAACACAGACCAGTGGTGATCCTGAGAACGCGAGCCCATGGTGTTCGTCACATAGTTGTACAAGTGTCAGGGACCCGTACTATCCCGTGGTGTTCCTCACAGAGTGGGAACTAATCACAGGGACCCGTCCTATCCCATGGTGTTCCTCACAGAGTGAGAACTAATCACAGGGAGCCGTACTACACTGTGGTGTTCCTGACAGTGCGTACTTATCACAGGTACATCCCAGACCCATGCTGTTCGTCACATAGTTTCAGAAGTCTCAGGGACCCGTTCTATCCCGTGGTCTTCCCCACATAGTGGGTAAGAATGTCAGGAAAATCCCAGACCCGTGCTGTTCCTCGGAACGCAATCCCATGGTGTTCGTCAGATAGTTGTGCAAATGTGAGGGACCCGTACATTCCCGTTGCTTTCCTCACATAGTGGGTACTAATGACAGATAAAACCTAGACTTCAGATGTTCCTTGGAACGCAACCCATGGTTTTCGTCATATAGTTGTACAAATCTCTGGGACTCGTACTATCCGGTGGAGTTCCTCGGAACGCACACCCATGTTTCCACAACCAGATGCTGAAACACCCGAGCGACGTTAGCTTCTTTTATCTCCCTGGGATCCTCTAACCGAATCTAGGCAAAGGGTTAGCCTCCGTCATAGTGATGGGTACTATAAATACACAGTGATCCTCTAACAGACCCATGGTATTCCTCAGTTTGTGGTACTAATCACAAGGATAGTGGAACTAAGCACAAGTAATTTGGTTCAAAATTCAGCATCCCTTGGTCTCGTCCTCCACGCACAGAGATCTGTGTGTTTGGTCCGCGAGAGCTATATTATTTCGCTCACGTCGACTGGAAAGCCAGGTAAGAACCCCCTACACGCCACCTGGGACGCAGAACGTGGGAGTAACACCTCTCCCCATGCTACGACTGCGTAGTAGGTTCGTGGATAATCTGCTGTTACTTGATGTCGTGTGTCCCCACTCCCTTACCGCTCTTACAACTGCCAATGGCTGCCATACAGAAAAGCCACATATGATGACTAGACTCTAATTCTTCTGACCGTAACATTTTGAAGTCTGTTGGTGAGGTTTACCATTTTCCACGAGCTGGTGGGCAATCTGTTTAGCTGTAACATTCGCATGACCCTCTGTAACTGGTTGGTTACAACTCAGACGTTTAAGAAACCTCCAGCCTTTCTGGCTATCCTTCCTTAGATCGGATCTCAAATGATCGTTGTCAAAGGGATCACGATAGTTTCTCAATATTTCAATAGTTTTTGTATATAGTGTTCACCGTCAGCGAATTGAGATACGAGAAAAATAATACATTTCCCCCAATCAGCGTTCTTAAAATGACATCATCTTCGAAAAGGCACTCAGATTCTCACGATTTAAAGGTAAGATGTATTGAACTAAGACGAGGCCACAGAACTAGTTGCAAACATAATTTTGTGGTGGCGTTTTGTAAATTCACAGAGAGTCGCAGACTGAACGATGAAAGGCATAAAAGTCTGTAATGAAGATGTATGTATGAAAAGGAACTGTCTGCGGTCAGATTGCAGCATATATCTAGCATATAACAGGACGATGAGGGATTGTTTGCCCCACTGATTTCGCTGAAAACCGAGATATGTGTTTGCTTACGCAGATACTGTAATTTAATATCTGGATAATATCCATTCTCCATCTCGCACTGTTGAATGACACTGGAAGTTTGTTATCATGCTGTAGAAATAGATTGCGCAAATCTGTTCATTCTACGCCAGCTTCTCCTCTTTCTTCGGTACCTGGGTAGCCCCATGTTGTATTATGACTCTTGATGTCACCAACCAAAAAATTCACATGTTGATGCTGGAAGGCTCCACAAATCTAAATACAGTACCTGGTGGCTTATTGATTGAGCTCTACTGTGAGAGTCTCAATGTCATCACGGGAGATGATCTGGATGTTGGATAGCACTGAGGGTGTTCAACCACTAAACACATGACCTTGATTTTTGGACGGCGAAGATTCTAGTCTCGGCGACTTTCCTGAATGCATATTATTAGAGTGTCCAGTAAATTGCAAGGCTATATATTTTGTGTTGTCTTTCAGATTCTTAAAATTAAGTGAATAATAGAAATAAAATAATCAAAGTGCAAAATATGATTATGAAAACTTGCGTAACATAAACCAGTAAACCTGTACATACAGAGGACGAAGTTGAGCAGAAAATGGGAGCTGATAAGAGTTAAATATAGTCTGTGTATTCCAGTAAATTCTACAGTCCGACTCGTTGGCTGAATGGTCAGCGTACTGGCCTTCGGTTCAGAGGGCCCCGGGTTGGATTCCCGGCCGGGTCGGGGATTTTAACCTTCATTAGTTAATTCCAATGGCCCGGGGGCTGGGTGTCTGTGCTGTCCCCAATATCCCTGCATCTCATACACCACACATAACACAATAACACGCAGTACCCTACACGTGGCAGATGCCGCCCCCCCTCATCGGAGGGTCTGCCTTACAAGAGCTGCACTCGGCTAGAAATAGCCACACGAAATTATTTTTATTGTAACTTCTACAACGTAGCATGGTGTATTTTGCTATGTGTAGGTCTGATTTGACCTTGTACTATTTTAGTGGAATTTTATCACAGTTTCAGCTATTAATTTTTGTGCTGAAAAGACACAAGTAGAAATTTACGATGCTTGCGTATGGTAGAAGTGTCACTGTGTTATAACCGACATTTATTCATATTTTTTAAAGGATGGGACATTAGATTAGGTGCATTTCTCATAAAATTTGTTCAGACGTAATGAGGAACATGTTTGCAGTATAGCAGTGAAATTTAGAGGAATTTTAAGTATGTTAATTTGTGAGATTTTATGTCCACAGACGTAGGATCAGTTGAGTATGCAAACTGGAAAGTTCTGGTCAACTTCTAATTTGTACATGTCAGTAATTCCAATATTTATTTATTTGGCGTGTGGCTACATCACTAAAACAAATAATATTTACAAATATTATCTCATACTAATAACAATAATTGGTTTCATAAAGCTAATAAGTTGAAGACAGGGGAGAGTTCGATTTTAATCTATCTCAGCAGTATAACTAAGATATTTAGCATCTGAGGTTGCCTCAAGACACTTTCCGTGAAGCTAGTTAATCATAAAATTCATATCAAATGTTCGGCCTTCACAAAAGGTCTCATTATTTTATCCAACAATAGGCAGGAACGAATTCAGTCCCTGGAAAACTTCGTGCAAATGCATCTAAAACGCATCTAAAACTCATATAAGAAAACCCAATACATGGGAGGATCTACTCGATAATTACACAAACAAAATATGGTAACTCATTTTCGCAAAATTACTCAGGTAAATAATTTCAAATACTTGGGGAAATCATCCAACAATCTGCATTAAATCATGAGGAAAACGGAGAGAGATATCTATATTACAAGTAGGCCATAGAACCACATGGAAAAGTACGACAAAATATCAGTATCAAGCAACGCTATATTAAAGCATTATAACACCGTAATTAAGCCTCAAACATTACACACGTCAGAAACCTTGATCAGTCGAGAAAGATCATTATCTAAAATGATCGAAAAACAACATAGGGAAGTCCTCAGGGAAACCATGGCCCAGTATACATAGGAGTGTGGATGAATAGGAGGTCTCCGGAATTATATCAACATATTGAGAAAATATCAGATACAATCTTTGGAAAAGGTGATTGAAGTTTGATTGCCATATTCAAAGAATAGATGATGAAAGACTCACTAAAAATTTTATAATGCCTCCTCGCTTAAAGTCAGAATAACTGGATAATCGAAATTGAAAAGGACCTTCAAGAAATCAACATACCAGATGAAATTATATGGGACACGCCTAGCTCTAGAACGTTGGTGAACAAACATCATTTTCCTGAGAACCCAAGATGATTACACAGTTACACAGAAGGAAGAACAGATAATAAAGAACAAAGAGGGAAGAAGCTCTGGCAAGAGAAGAAAGCACAACCATCTGCAAAATAAGTACAATGGCGCTCCTTAGTGGGGCAAAACATTTTGAAATAATAATAATAATAATAATAATAAGTAATGGAATGAGTAATAGTTACCATCCATGTGGTATGCTTTTTTGTGAAGTGTCAGTCTGCGATACATTTGTCAGGAGGTGATAGCTCGGGGTTCGGTGTATTGAGGTTTGGGGTCTATGTTGAAGTCAGTGTCATATGCGTCTGGACTATTGTATTTCCAATTGACGTGAGAAACTTCGTAACTGTCCATAACTGTCGGTGGTAGATAAGTTCTATTTGTCCATGTAGTTATGAACCAATACGACTCAGTTTGAGAGACATGCTCCTAGTAGATACTCCAGAGGTAATGGTGTAGATAATGCCGAGGTTTCTTTGTAAAAATGCTCGAGGGAAAAATCAGGACAGAGTGTTTTGAAATATGGTAATGTCCATGGTTTGAACACAGAACAGGTTCGTATATCCAGAGGGATTCTTTGTTCATCCAATTGCTCCATTAGTACCAGTGAAATGCATATCAAATTCTACAGATCCCATTAGACTTGAAATAATTCGTGATGCAATATTGTTGACCGATATTTTGTGATAATACAAGGATTTGGACGAAGATGTGTGCTGTAGTAAAAGGCCATCCGTGGCGAGATCGGTTTGCTCACTTGTGTAAGCCAGTGGAGAGCGGCAGGTATAAACCTGTTTGACGAGATAACTGGTGTTCACATTTATATGCGGCGGAACCTCTTAGGAAATAGAGACCCGTGTTACAACATTATTGATGTTACAAAAAATGGGGAGTAATTTGAATTTCAATTCTACTGCATGGGCAAATGACAAGAGTGGATTCTCAGTAACAATCCTGAACACTTGACTATGTATTCTAGTTTCGATATTTCCATAACACAGTCAAAGTTCGTATTGCCACTGAGCGTTTAAATAATTACTCTGGTGACAGAAGGTTGTCCTTAGATATTAAGATTTCCATTTCTTGATATATTCATAGTGCAGCTAGGTGTTAAGGACTGCCGATGGCGTGTCCTTCAGTGGAAAGCAGGATGGTGGTTGAAGTGCATGGAAGGGATTCTTGGGATTGCTCGCCCATGCTAGGATCGTGAAATTACGTAGCTAGCCAACTGCTCCTAGATGACAGGTGAGTATTCTTGTTTGACACAATGAGTCAGTACCACATAGTATTCCATAGGGTGTAGTAGCACCCTGCCATTAGTCCATGGGATACCCATGATTTTTTGCCATGTTGTTCATAAAGGAGTTGTAATATTTTGTGTGTTTATATTTTAACAGGACTATACGTAGATGCAGTTGAACTCCGTGACCTAAAATATGTAAGGGTTACACATGAGTCGAGTTTATTTTGGGGTTTGACTGAAGGTTATAACTAAATGTTAACAGAATTTCTTTTCACAGGTTTTCATAAATTTATTCCAATCACTGACTTCAACCTGTTATTTCGGTTCATGAAACATCATTCAGTGAATACAAATAACACTATTTTATGTTGTATAACTTTACGCTATTATTCACTGGCACTTGAAGTCCACTTGTTTTGGAGGGTCACTGTGGTCATCACGCACATTCAATTAACTTCAACGATAGGTCACTTTGGTCCTCAACTTTAAACATTAATATAGTGGGTGACCATGATAGCTCAGTGATGTACATTTCGACATTTCTCAGATTCCATTGAGGGTCCTGGTATCTCGTCCTATGCTGATGGACAGTCAGTGGATGGCCTAAATTAAAAAGGTATCGAAAACACTTCCTCATATTTAGACGATCGAGATATCGGATGCATAACGCACAGTTGTGCTGAGCAGATTGAATCTCATGTTGCTTTCTAGTTAACCATAAACTGGTTTTCTGTGAATAGCCCTTCAGACTTTTTTGTTGTGGATATTAATTTCAACTCGAAATCGTCTAGCCGCAGCGTTATATTAATATCACTGACCGCAGAACACTGTTTATGGCCATATTTGTTAACAAACCCGCCATCATTTTTCATTGTCTTTTATTGAATAAAACAGTTAGATTATGTAGGCTTTTAATTGATGTAGGCCTTCCTTGATACTCCAATAGTCATGTCTGGAAGTGACGAAGAGCCATTAACACCCCCTGAGATACAAGAGTTAACAATTCTTGCTGAAGACCTGGAACAGGCAAACACCAGTTTGACATGACGAAAAGGGTTCATTACTCACTATGTCTCTTCAACACTTGCAACGTTGAGATATAAGAGATATTTAGTAACTTACTTGTGGCCCTGTTAGAGAAAAGAGAGAGGCCAATTAACTGCCCCCAGGTAAACTAAAATGGAGAAAAGCATACTGCAGCTGTCAACATACGAATCCCTACTTAAAGACGCCCCTCGAGAATTACGTGACATTCATGAATAGCTATGGGCACTGAAGTAGAACTTTCAATTTGCATTCAGAACCGGCTAACAGACACAATAATATCGTACAAGTGCCGAGGGAGCATGTACAGCTTTGAGCTACTGGTCTACTGATATTTAAAAGAAAACACGACATGTAGGAAACTGGAGCACAGATATGCTCAGGTATCAGCAAAATTTCTTAAATTGCGTCGTATTATGACTTGATTCGGCACTTGCTAATTCCCTTGAATTGTTTATTCATAAGTCTGAATACTTCTTTCATGCGCTTCTAGTCTTTTACCAGTTTTCTTTGTCAAAGGATCCTTCTGTGTTCATCCGAATTAATTCTTATCCTCGTCCTGGACGGCTCCCAAACGATTGTTGATGAGCACACTTCTACTTTGGTTCGAAAACATAAAAAGGGTCGTCCATGGTTGAGAACAAGCGGTTGTATATATCTGTGGTTGATGAGGAAATAATTCATGAAATGACCTTTGCTCTTTTCGTACAAGGACCCAGCATTATGTTACCTGAAGCTTTTCTCTCAGAGAAAATGGTACAAAAGGATGGACCGCTCCCCGATGTATGTTATGAGGTCGCAGAAAAGGTGCTGTTCTAGCTGAAGAGCTTACTACTTCTCTGCTGTGTGCGATCGCATGCGCCTTGCTACATCTCCGGAATTGGAGGTCTTGTGGAACTCCGGACACTTGTGTAGTAGTTAGTGGGACGTTAAGCAAAATAACATTGTTATTAAATCACGTGCGGCTTAATCACGACGTGACGTGACGCTCGTGCGCCGTATCGCCCGTGTGAACCGTCAGCGTGGTGCTGCGTGCGAACGATTTGCCAAGAAACACGGTGGAGTGCGGCATCTCACCAGTGTGGTTTACATGTGCGTGGTTAACTTAAATGATTCTCTTAACATTTCATCGCAAAACAGAGCACTCGTGTGTGTTCTGATCTGAAATGTTAAAGGGAGCATCTTGGCTGTATATTTGTCACAGACATAACACCAGTATAGCTTCTGGCCTGTGTGAGTCCGCATGTGAAATGGTAGGTCGCTTTTCTGGATGAGGGATTTACAACAGATATTGCGGCAGTGCGCCTTACACCCGTGTGAGTCCGCATACGACGTGCTAGGTGGGATCTCCTGCTGAATACCCTGATTCAAACATTGGATGAGATTGGCTTCTTGCCTGTGCCAGTCAGCATATGAACTACTAGGCTGACTTTGATGCTGAAGAATATGCCACAAATATTGCAGCAATATGGCTTCTCGCCTAAGTGTGTCCGCGTGTGATCTCCTAACTCGCGTTTCTGGATGAATGATTTGCCGAACACATTGCAGCAGTGTGGTATATCGCCTGTGAGGGTACGCATGTGACCTACATAGATGGACTTTCTGGCTGAAGGAATTCCCACAGACGTTGCAGGAGTATGGCCTCTCAACTGTGTGTGTCCGTCTGTGACTTGCTTGGACGGATTTACTGCTGAATTACTTGCCACAGACATTGCAGCATTATTGCTTCTCATCTATGTGTGTCCGCACGTGAATAGCATGGACGGATTAACTGCCGAATAACTTGTCACAGACATTGCAAGAGTAAGGCTTTTTTCGCCCGTGTGAGAACGCATGTGAATAGCATGGTTGTCTTCCCTGCTAAAGGATTCGCCACAGAAAGTCTCGTCTGTATGGGTCCACATAAGATGAGATAGAGTGTCTTTCCGGCTGAATGATTTGCCACAGACTTTGCAACAGTATGACTTATTGATGTGTGTGTCCGCATATAAACAGTTAGTGTGCTGTTCAGGATGAATGATTTGCCACAGACACTGCACCAGTATGGCTTCACGCCTGTATGGGTCCGCATATGTACGGTCAGACTGCCTTTCTTTATGTATGATTTGCCACAGATATTGCAGCTCTAAGGCTTTTCGCCTGTATGGGTACGCATATGATCGGTCAGACTGCCTTTCTTCATGAATGATTTGCCACAGACATTGCAACTGTATGGCTTAACACCTCTATTGGTCCGCATATGATCGGTTAGTTTGCTTCTCATTATGAATGATTTGGCACAGACATTGCAGCTCTATGGCTTCTCGCCTGTATGGGTCTGCATATGACCGATTAGAATGCTTTTCTACCGACATTGCAGCTGTTTGGCTTCTCGCCTGTATGGGTCTGTATTTGACCCGTTAGAATGCCTTTCAGTATGAATGATTTGCTACAGTCATTGCAACTGTATGGCTTCTCGCTTGTATGGGTCCGCGTATGATCGGTTAGATTGCCTTTCTTCCTGAATGATTTGTCACAGAAATTGCAACTGTATGGCTTCTCACCTGTATGGGTCCGCATATGTTTGGTCAGAATGCCTTTCAGAGTGAATGATCTGCTACAGACATTGCAGCTGTAAGGCTTCTCGCCTGTATGGGTCCGCATATGATCGGTTAGTTTGCTTTTCTGTATGAATGATTTGCTACAGACATGGCAGCTGTATGGCTTCTCGCCTGTATGGGTCCGCATATGATCGGTTAGTGTGCCTTTCTGTATGAAGGATTTGTTACAGACATGGCAGCTGTATGGCTTCTCGCCTGTATGGCCCCGCATATGATCGGTTAGTTTGCCTTTCTTTATGAATGATTTGCCACAGACACCGCAGCTGTATGGCTTCTCACCTGTATGGGTCCGCATATGTTTGGTTAGATTGCCTTTCTCTATGAATGATTTGCTACAGACATGGCAACTGTATGGCTTCTCACCTGTATGGGTCCGCATATGTACGGTCAGACTGCCTTTCTTCCTGAATGATTTGCCGCAGACATTGCAACTGTATGGCCTCTCACCTGTATGGATCCGCATATGACGGCTTAGAATGCCTTTCAGAGTGAATGATCTGCTACAGACATTGCAGATGTAAGGCTTCTCGCCTGTATGGGTCCGCGTATGATCGGTTAGTTTGCCTTTCTTTATGAATGATTTGCCACAGACACCGCAGCTGTATGGCTTCTCGCCTGTATGAGTCCGCATATGATCGGTTAGTGAGCCTTTCTGTATGAAGGATTTGCCACAGACACCGCAACTGTATGGCCTCTCACCCGTATGTGTTCGCACATGTTCGGATAGATTGCCTTTTTGTATGAATGATTTGCTACAGACATGGCAGCTGTATGGCTTCTCGCCTGTATGGGTCCGCATAACGTCCGGCCTTTTCCTGAAATTTTTATGAGATACTGAGCATTCGTTTGTAATCACACCTGTATGCAATCGCGTGTCCCCTGTCAGGATTTTCCTCTTTGTAAAGCATTTATCAGAAAATACGCACACTTGGAGCGGGTGGATTCTGAGGTGTTCCGACAAGCTGCTTCGGCTACATAACACCTTTCCGCAGTGATCGCACTTGAAGGGTCGATCTTCCTTGTGTCTCTTCAGATGTCGCAAGAGGTCCAACTTCCCAGCCAGGATGTCACTGCACACACTACACCTAAAACTAGCAGATCCGCCGTCCGGAGGTTGATGATCTCTATAGCTTACCTCGGGTCTCGATCTACAATGACAAATTAAAACCATGTGACCAATAGTTCAACAGCCAACTCCACTACAACTCTCACACAGGGGATTTGCTACTGGACATTCCAATCACTGATATCCAGTGCAGAGAGCTCGTTACTCATAAACATTACATTCCTGAGAGTAAACATTATCTGAGGTTAAAATTCAAAACCTCTCACTTGTAACGAGAATGTGTTGCGTCTTTTCTTAATCACGATATCACGCGCAAGAAACTTGTCACGGTTTAGAAATGTACGAGTTAATTTTGAAGAAAGCATGAGAAGTGGTCCAGCCTAAAAGGGTAAATACTCACACAAGCTCTTTAATCCAGCACATACTATTCTACCGAAATCCGTAGTCTGTTCTCCTACATAAAGAACGCCATATGCTTTGGAGTTTTGATCTTGTTGAACCACTCTGCGCTTTGTCGCAGGCAAGTAATAATTTTTGTAAAGGACCATGTTCTTGAGGTTGTTTGAGAGAATGTCTGTGTTGTAGATATTAATAAAGTTGAGAACGTTTGCCGACATTCAGCAAGATCTGTTGAAACATGGCTAATCTTTTATGAATGTTATTTTGTCACACAAATATACATATTGTATTTGTACATTGTTATCATATCGCTATAGCCTTTTATTATGTCACTGTGTTGCTTTTCTGAAATATGTATCTTTGATGTGCAATCAAACATAGCCAACATATATATATAGGACAGTAGGTTTATACAAGGACGTTCATAATTACTACCATGTACTACATCAGTCTACGTCTTAATTGCTGTATTTAACACGGAAACCACTAATACTGATGAAATCCTGGAAAAGCTGAAATATAACAAGTATACGAGGCTCTCTCCCTAGCATTGATACTGTCTTTTCTACTCAAGACACTGCTGTTATAGACATTATGAAGGCAACACAGAATTTGGCTTTGGTGGTAGCGTTTTATTACAATGTCCTAATATCCTGATTTTGAAACCAAACGCAACCTATCATGCCCTTGAATATTCTTACAAGTATTACTTTAACAATACGGATAGAAGGAGCATGAAAATCAAGGCTTGAGCCAAAATTCGAGATGACAAGACGATGAATTGCACTGTAGTGGATATTGCTGCTATGTAAAGGAAGGAATGTTATTCTATTTATTTCACAAGATCACGGGCAACGTGATTATCTTTAGTGGATTGATAACATAGTTGGATAGCATCCAATTCTGTGCCTGTCTCCCCACCACAGAGTAGTTCTACATATTCTACGGAAGAAGGGTTAAAGGTGAGATCCACTTACAACTGCCACATGGGAAAATCGATCACGCAGGCTAAAATATATCGTAACATGAACAGGTACTTTCCAATTCATGCTGTTTGAAATGAATTCACATGGCCGAGTTGAATGCATGACTGGCTCACAAGCAAAGTAATGGGAGGCTCGACCATGTATTGTTACTGCACTCTTTGGAGAAAATAAGTGGACAAATGAAAGGGGGACATTGATTCCAGATATGACAGACTAAACCTCTTGATCATCAAACAAGATATTGATGTTGACACCACTAGACAACAGGGGGCAGAAAATACGACACTGGATTGTATGTCATGCGTTCTGTGGCATATCACGCCAAGCAAAGGTGCAAACGTCTGCAACCCTTCTTCTTTACGTGAATACGTGATTCTTGTGACAAGTAATTTATGAGGTTCACAATTAGTTTTCAGTAAAATAATGTTTCATTTTGCATTGATAAATATTCTATACGAACCAGCTATATTGTTGTAACGCGTGGCGCGTCCCAGGTGACGGATACGGGTTCTCCGCTGGCCTGCCGATGAACTTGAGCAAAATATAAAAGCTCTCGCGTACCAAACATGTACAAAGTCTTAATGGCAACTTTGACGGAGATGGAGACGTTCAGTGGGGACCAGGTGGCGGATGAGGTACACTAAATTTCTGGAAGTTAATGCAGAAAAGAGGGTAGCGTTTCTTCTCTAGAGGAGTGGCTGCAAAAGGCATCTGTTCTCCATGTCCGGAGCTGCGTTACTCCCTTCTGTCATGAGCTCTAAAATGCTCAAGACAAGCCGGCCGTAAAATAATACCGTTATATCATTACAGAAATATTTCTCATGGTATCGGAGCCAAGATTAGTGCAGCCCCTGGAAGGGACGCGCATTGGCAGGGCCCAGTCAGCATGAAAAGTATGCTAGGGTTACTGTCGCACGGGCTGTGACGGCTAACCATGCTAGTACCCCCATTTTGTATCCCATCATTGAATTATGCCTGGATGAAGTAGCGAATAAGCTTCTGCACTTGAGAGAAGGCTTGTAGGCATCTGAGAGGTGTGGAAAAAAGATGGAATGGAGAAAAGTCATGGGAAAAGAGGTGTGGTTACTAACTGGTGTACAACAGAAACCGAAGGACAGTTCATGGTGTTGACATTGTCATATCAGCTAAATTTGACGGTTCAGTCTCCGAGGTGCAAAAGTTTCATAATCGCTTGATGTAACTCGTCCGCACTGGGGAAAGAAGGAAATTCCAATTTTTCACAGCAACGCTCCACAAACTGACGTGCTGATGGAAACCAAAGATGCGTTCTGGGCACTGCCTGACAAGAAGACCGCTGACTATCTTATCGCTGCCACTGATCTGAATGGACGTGTAGGACCGAGGAAAGAAGAACAAACAGTCCATGGCGTTCATGGATATGGAGAAAAGAACGACGATGCCCAACAAATTCGCGATTATGCAGAAACTAATCATCGCAAACACACGGTTCAAAAAGAGTGATATTCATCTACTCAGTACTACAGTGGCTCCCATCCAATTCGCATTGACTACATCCTTGTGAGAGAGTGAAATCTCGAAGATGTTCTAGAGATAACAGTTGTCCCTTATTAAATCCTTGCGATGCAACAAAGACCAGTCATCTAAGCTGCGGATAAAGTCACCAAGAGCCCAATACTTCGCAGGAAATGGACAAATTGGGATCAAATGGTTGCCCCTGAAGAAGGAGACTAACGTCGTTGCAAAAGTTACAGAGTCACAAATCACCATAGTTGAAGTGAGCCGGACTAAACTGAAAGACGCCTTTCGCTCTATTCCTGGAACAATTAAGTCAGGGCGACGACAACGAAGGATTAAACATGACATATGGCTAAGGAATGAAGATGTTAAATATGCAGTACGGTTGAAGAAGCAGCTGTACCACAAGTTTCTTGCTCGTTGGAATGCCTACGAGGCTGCCACTCGTAAAATGAAGGAGATATTTGCCTAACATAATCAAACTGGTAGGCAGGTCTATATGTGAAACATGACATGCGCGAATTCGAGCGGAATTTTTAACGGCTAGTCCAATCGAGCCAACGCAAAACGTCAGAAGTCCAACGTTTTTACGGCATCAATGAGGAAACAGACGATTTGCTACTGGACAGGCGGGAAGCGCGAGTACACTGGCGGAACTATTTTGACAACATTTCAATCATGGAATTTCCGTATCTACCAATCCTAATCACCTCCGCTGTTGAAGGTCCAACGTAGGAAAATGACGTCACTAAAGTCCAGGCTATGCTGAAAGAAATGAAATCAGGGAAAGCCATCTGCCCCGATTATCATCCAGCAGAGTTTTGTTTCTCTCAATGGGGGGATGCAGCAGTGCGGCTAAAGCAAGCTTTTCAACCATATCATCAAAGAAGGTCAAAAGCAAACAGACTGGCGACGGAGTATCAATTCAGAAATAAGGGAAGCCCTGGCGATTTTTCTAATCACGGCCCGAACATACTTCTGAGCCTCGCAACGAGAGACTTAGAACAAATCTTCGACAAAAGGATTAGCGATTTAGCCAAACATACAACAAGCCAAGCTGGATTTGTGTAAAATTGTGGCGCAATAGGAGAAGCCCATGCTGCCGGACTGTTACTTGAGAAACACTGTGAAAAAAATAAGAGGCTTCATGACAAATTTCTGGACCCTTAGAAGCCCTTCCATCGGGTACTTCATGACCTAATCAGTCAGCCCTACAAGTACATGGCATTCCAGAACACCTTGCTGAGAGGGTATAATTGCTCTACAAAGAAAAAATGAGTTGTGTTCAAGCTGCCGCAGGAGCGTCTGATGACTTCCGCATAACTGTAGGAGTCCATCAAGGCCCCGGCTTATCACCACTGCAGCTCATTCTTGTGATGGACACAATTACCACAAACCTGCGCAGTTCAATACCATCACTCCGATCACGCCTATAAATATGAAGACCATGGAGGTGTGGCACAAAGTGGTCAGCTCAGGGCCATGTGACACTCAACGCTCTAAAGCTGGAAGGAAGCCACATAACTAAGTGGTTAGTTCAGGACCATGTGTCTCTACACAAACGGAAGTAAGCCTCATCACTACTTATTTAGCTCAGGACGATGTGTCTCTCCACAAATGGAAGGTAATCTCAACACCAATTGGTAACCTCAGAAATACGTGTATTTCCACAAGTAAGCAATTACGAAATTTTATGAATCTTAAAATCTTTTCTTATGTAATTCAATACCCAACTGGCATGGCAAATATTTTAGACATTTTAAAGGAAGTCATTTAAGTTGCGGCATGATATTTGTAGACTGCTGAAATGAGAGTCAGGAAACAATAGCGCCTGTGGTGAGATATAAAACAAAGTGGGAAGTAGCAGATAAGATCCGGTCGACTGAATCCTTCAGAAGCATCTAAAATCTATGATGTAAAATGGACTAAGCTACGTAGACAATGGACTGTCCTCTGACATATATGCCAAGAAAAAAGAAGACACATAAAATGCATGTCGCTTTGCTGGTCTCTGCACAAAACATGTTTAGAAAGTAGAAAGCTAATTTAGACTCCATCAAAAATAGAAATATGATTTTGTGTGTGAAAAGGATTCATAAGCAACATTTTTACTGGTGGTCATAATACAAGATTGTTCTCTAACGTAGCCTATTGTGTCCTGTTACATATGAATTACAAAGAAACAGAGAGTGTGAGCTGATACTGGGTAGTTCTGAGGACCGACATGAATATTTCTTGCCACTAGTTGTGAAAGTACAGTAGGAACAAGTCAGTGCATCACATAAGAGCCGAGAAGACCCTAACCACTCACAAAATCAAATAAACCATACAGAATTCGTAGTTTCCATCACAAATCTGGTTTGAAGTCAAACCTTAGGCTACGGCTAGCCATCGCATGACCTGCTGATACAAGGGCTTGGTTAAGAGCACCAATCCGAGACTATACAAGCATTTCCCAGGGATTATCAAAGATCATTTCACACAGTAACCAACAAAGGTGTGACAGCAAAAAAATAATTAGCAATGTCACAACTACAGTTCAAAAACACTACTGCATTAAATGTTTTAAAACAGGACATACACTTGTGGTACTTTGTAAGGTCAGTGAAAATAATTACAATTTTGAAAGAATATTATATCACTACGTTAGTTACCTATTATTATTATTATTATTATTATTATTATTATTATTATTATTATTATTATTATTATTATTATTATTATTATTATTATTAGCATAGGGCAACAAGTTGGATACATATATACAAATATATAGTATTTACAAATATACACAGACAAGAAACATGTTTTATAGCAGAATGTCCAGTTGAGTGATCCACTGTATTGCTTCCTCTATTGGTTCCAAAAAGTCACTCGGGCTACCTGTGTAGGAACGTCGTGTACATTCACTTACAATATGGGGATCATCTGTCGAGATGCACCACAGTCGCACTCTGGTGATGAGATATATTTCCACTTATAAAGGTATCCCTGCATCGTCCATGATTTGTTCTCACCCGATTCAGAGTGGTCCAAATCTTACGCGGTAGATGATGTTCACCAGAAAAGATGTTGTGTAAGGAACTGTCTGTGGCAACTTTCCAGCGACTTCTCCATTCTTCTAAAGGGTGAAAATTCCCATCAGCCAATGCGACAGCATCATGCAAAGATGGATGTCGTGACTCGAGTCTCCTTACTTTGAGAACAGGAATATCATCCAAAACAGGCAGTTGAGGGTTCATTTCTATCTTCTTGAACTCTCGGATGGTAGCATTTCATCTTTTTAAAACAGGTGGCATTTTACCTGACAGAATTGGGAGCCAATAAATGGATGTGGACTGGATAGTACCAGATATTAACCCCTAGCTAGCATTCAGTTGAGTATCAATTAGTCTTGTGTATGGGCTCTCCAGCCAAACTGGTGCACAGTACTCAGCACACGAGAATACCAGTCCCAAAGCAGAAGATCATGAAGTCTTTGCTGATGAACCCCAACTTGAGCCATACAATTCCTGAAGGATGATATTACGTGTTTTGAGCTTTCTGGACAGATTCATAAGATGTTGTTTGTAAGATAGTGTGCGATCAAGTGTAATCCCCAAATATTTGGGATAGCTGCTATGCCGAAGTTCTTGGTGACAAAAACGTATGTGAAATTTAATGCCAGCTTGGCGATTATTCAGGTGAAAACATGACACTTCTGTTTTGTTAGGGTTAGGACACAGTTGCCATTTCTTGAAGTATGTGAAATCAGGTCTCTTTGTAGCACTTCTTCTGTCACACTAAGGTCTCGAATTTGAGTAGCTAGTGTTATGATATCAGCATAACAAAATGTTTGTGATGATATTTCTGGGAGATCAGAGATATACAAATTGAACAGTAGGGGAGACAGTACCGATCCTTCAGGTAATCCATTTTTGAGCTTCCTTTCTCTACTCATACTATTTCCCATACACACTCGAAATCTTCTGTCATCGAGCATATTGCTTATAACCTGCACGATGGTCCTACAGGGTAAAATTCTGAGAAGCTTGTAAATTAATCCTTCCCTCCAGACTGCGTCAAATGCTGCTGTAAGATCAATGAATACAGCTGAGGTCTTGAGTTGTTTCTGGAAACCTGCTTCCATGTGGAATGTCAGTGAAAGCACTTGATCGCAGCAGCTGCGATTTGGCCTGAATCCAGCTTGATCAACTGTAATACGCTGAAAAATAGTTGCACTGATTCTGTTGTGGAATAGCCTCTCAAAAAGAAGGGCAACTGGTCTATAACTGCTTGGGTCATTGGCAGGCTTACCTGGTTTCAAGATGGAAATCACTTTCGTTCGTTTGAATTCTGCCGGGAGTTGTCTGTTCTGTAGAAGGTCGGTAAAAAACCTTAACAGCCAACTTCTTGCATTCTTCCGTAAATGAATGCGAAATTCTGGATGAATGTCGTCAAAATCTGGAGCTGTACTTGGTTGAACGTCTTTGAGAGCAGCATTGATGTCTTGCACCGTAAGCGGTTGTGAATACCTTGATGTGCGTGGTGTTCTAGATTCCAGAGTTTGGAGCTGGCGCCGTATGTATTTGGTATGTTTCTTATCTGATGGAGTTTGGGAAGTTAATAATAATGTTATTTGCTTTACGTCCCAATAACTACTCTTTTACGGTTTTTGGAGACGGCGCGGTGCCGGAACTTTGTCCCGCGGGAGTTCATTTACGTGCCAGTAAATCTACCGACACGAGGCTGACGTATTTGAGCACCTTCAAATACCACCGGACTGAGCCAGGATCGAACATGCCAAGTTGGGGTCAGAAGGCCAGCGCCTCAACCGTCTGAGCCACTCACCCCGGCGGAGTTTGGGAAGTTGTGACGATGTGAGGTGCTACTTCATCCGGAGTAACTCCAGGCTGTTCCTTCACCAAATGTGTCCTTCCTCCAAGATCTTCTACTGGAATGAGTTAGGTCGATATTCTCCACTGTTTCAATCCACCGTTCTCTCCGGGTAGTATCCATGCTGGAAAGAAGTTCATCAGCTATGTCTTCATCACCAGTATGCAGATATTCGTTATAGAGTGCATCAGTCTCTGCATTCCAACCAGGGATGTATTCTTTTCTATGGCATACTCTTCTTCTTAGCCTCCATCATAACTGCATCTACGAAACGCTTGTAATTGTGCTTGGGAGCAATCCACCGAACACATTTATCCAGTTCAGTGGTGAATGTTGACAAGTTTGTTTTTCTGAAGTTCCTCCGAGCATGTGGTATTGACCGTACAACAGGAATTTTGATGCCAATGTCCACTACAATGGGGCCATGTTGACTGTGGGGAAAATGTCTTAACACTTTACGACTGGTATGTAAGGGCTGTCCTGCCTCATTGCAGCTAACAAATCACAAGTCAGGATTGAAATCCCTATTTCATGCAGCTCATTGGAAAGTACCAAGATCTTTTGGGTAAAAAATCAGATGGAGATTGTTCATTTCTGTCCATTCTACGAGTTTCTTTCCACATTTATTGTTATTCGAGTACTTCCATAGTTCGTGATGGCTGTTGAAGTCGCCTATATAAACTGCAGGATGTTGAGCCGTCGGGAGTACGGTACCTGACCACTGTGCGTTTGGGGGTTTATAAATGTTAAAAATAGTAACATCTGCCACTCGCACAGCAACACAATGGATGTCTTCGTCTTCATTTTGAAAGAGCAGTGAGGCATCTTGGATATTATTACGAACATAAGTAGCTATACCATGTGCACTGTGATATGTTGCACCAGGAGCTGTGTAACCATTAATGAGGCCCCTTTTCCGAAACTCTTCTTTATCGGCTGTATGGATTTCATGTATAACCACAACATCTATATTATTATTCAGGATAACTTTGGATAGGTAGTTACATTTTGCTCTGCTGATGCTTTCTACGTTAAGCTCGAAAACATGGATGAAAGGTACGATGTTTCTTGTCTGGTAGCTCTGAGAAGAGCCATTTCCATGAAATACTTCTGCCATTGCTGGAGGATCTTTAAAAAGATAGGTCCAGCAGACACAGTTATTACTTTCTTAGCACCACCCGGGGGTCACGTGTAGGGCACTTTGAGGGTAAACCTACGGACGTGAAGCAATAATGTACCGCCTATTTATCTACTTTTATGAGATAATAAATTCACTTACTTGAAGAATTCTGAATTTTTTTAGGCAACCTGAACAAATTTAAAATTCCACTTGTACCTGTCCATTTTATTAGTTAATACTAATTGTGTAAGTATGTTTGCAATCAAAACACTAGAAGCACCTGACTGACAATGAACACTAAATGAATCAGAAAGTGTGACCACATCACTGGAATGAACATAAATCAATAGCACAATTTTTTATGCTTAAAACAATGCACAAGTTTTATTTGAAAACTATGATACCGAAGATGTAGCATAACTGACCGCAAAGTTTCATTTCTACAACACATTATCTGCTTTGGCGTCCACAAATGGAGGAATCTGACTTAACACACAAGAGAACAGAAATGATCAGAAAAAAGGAATCTAACCAAATAATTTCAAAATGACATTCTTCGAGTTATCACATTATTGAACTGAGCCATCATTATATTGATTAATGAAACTGATTATGTTAGTTTGAAATATTTATTGTTTACAATATACATAAAACTTAACAATTTCGAATTAGAAGATTTAATTTCTAATCTAGAAGTATAGCTTTTTTCTGTGTGTCACTGTTGGCATGAACGTATAAAAATATTACTCAGAATACCTGGAAGCAATAGTTTCAGATAGCATTTCAGATGATAAGAATGTGATGACAAATGATGCAGAGAAAGTGAAAGAAAGAACACCTTTTCATGGTTGCTTAAAGGTATTGTAAACAAATACACTACAAAAATATCTAGCTTTACCAGAGATCCTTTTTGTAGATATATATTGAATAAAACTACGAGTACATGATGGAAAATTAAATATGACCTTAAAGTTCCTGAATATTTTAGACAATTTTAACCAATAGAATTTTTAGATATTAGTGTTTAAATGTAACCTTGTAAAGACAGGATTGAACTGATGAACATGGCCACTTTTGGAGATAAACCAACCACTACTGAACACAACTGTGAATAGGTACAACATATTCCATATTGTATAAAACTTGTAGTGTACATACTTTGTTTCTTCTTTGATGTATGGCAACAGCTTTTCATCAGTTTGTTCCTCTATGAATATTTCCTCCTTAGTATCTTCGGAAGGCTGTCAGTAAGAAATAAGACAAGTAGAATAAAGAAGTAAGGAATAAAAATATATAGGCCTAAAATAGAAACAGCTGAGAAAATAAATTTCATAGTGGTACAAGAAGAGTATAATTAATTTATCCCCCATTTAAAAAATATATAATGGAAAGGAACAATCAAATGAAAATCCCATTAAATGCAAGAGAGGTGTCTACCTTGGTGGTAAATGGTACACAAAAATACATTATTATCAAGCACTAAATTTTAAAACGACAGAGAAGAAGACAATTTCCTAAAAACAGTATTCTACAATTTTTGCTATTTTTTTTTCTATTAAGCACACAGCTCATCCTTAATAAATGTATAGAATTTACAAACTCTTACTCATAATGTTTTCTGTTTTACAAACATAATCAATACACATACCACTTGTGCAACTACTTCAAATAATACTATACAAATTCTATTAGGTTAAAATTTACATTGCATTTACTTATTTAATTTTTTACCCTTTTCAGAACCTAACTTGCACAATAACCTGCTGTGTTTTAACCTGAGTCCCTTTGGCACTGCTTTTCAAACAATTGATGAGATATAAGAACATGAAAAGGAACACACTGTTGGACAGCAGTAAACACAGTAGCATAGAAAGGGAGGAACATTGCAAATTTGTAAATTTAAAATCACCTACATATTTGTGAATATTCAGCAGAGTATTTGTACACATACATGTATGGGTGGAGGTACTTCCATGTATGTGAACATGTACAATTTTAGGAAAATAAATAATAGTAAGCAGTATCTCCAAATCATTACCCAATACCATTCCTTGCTTCTGTTTCTCTTTCTGTTGATCCCTAATTCCACAATGACTAGCCATTTTCTTCATCCTCTTATATTCGTACTGCCCTGTTCCCATCTTCCTACATATGAGTTGACTTGTCACCTCTTTGTTCATTTCCACATTCCTATATACTTTCTTTCCAAAAACACTTCACAGTAATATCAAATAATCCCACAGTACTCCTACCACTTTCCCAACAAGTGGACAATGCTTAAATCATAAGCATAGAAATATCCATCATCCCCCCTCTGTACATCACATTAAGACCAAAAGCATAAATCAGTTAATGTCCCAATCAATGAATGAATCAATCAATGAATCAATCAAACCACAGCCATTAGGGCTGTTGGTTGTTTATATAGAAAAAAGATTGTGGAAATATATGAAACATATTATTTCAATCACTAAATCATTTTCCTATAAGTGAACAATTGCCAAAATTTGTCCCCTTGAATTCAAACTTATCTTCATGTTGTGACCTTTCCTACAGTTAAAGAACATGACTTAAATGTATTCATCAACTGATGTCATTCCAAGCCATCTCTCCAATGACATCTCAGAATATACTGCTTAATCAAACAACTTGTCTCCTTTCTCCAAGTCTCCCCAGCTGAAACTTTGCAACATCTCTGTAACACAACTCTTTTGTTAGAAATCACCCGCAAGAAATGGAGATATTTCGGTGGATCATTTCCTGTTCTCTACTCAAGTAATACTGGTGATGGTCCCACACTCTCATTGTGGCTTTGCTGGAGATTTATATGCCCTCTCCTTTACAACCCCTAAATAACCTCATAATCATATTAAGAGATCTGTAAATTTTATTTTCAATATGTTTAAATGATTACCATAATGAAGCTATATCCTTATTATGAATAGCTAGGTACTTACAGAGATCCCCATGAAGAAATTTCACCCATCAATACAATAATAAAACCGGAGAGGACTCTTTCTATATGTGAAACAAAGAAACTGACTTTTCACCATGTTTACGAATATAGCATTGCCCGATGTCCATCTTACAATATTGTCAAGGTCTTTTTCAGTTACTCATAATCCTGAAACTTATTTATTACACAGAGCCTCATCACTTTTTTCAGTTCATTATTCATATTGTTTAATATATCAGAAAATAAAGGTCTTATCATACTGCCCTGTGGGACCAAATCCCATAATTGTTACACACCAGACGTGGCCAAATTTTAATGGTAAAAGGTATATTTCTACCTTTATGTAAACTATCGACCTTTATAGCCTAATCCTTGAACTTGTTTGGAGGCAAAGTTTCCACTTGGGATATCCTGGTCCACACTATTGTAGTTTTTTCATACAGTGGCTACAGTGAGAACCACAATGTAATTTCATTATTCACATTGTTTTGTGTCATTTTTGTTAGTGAGCATGTTCTGTTGTTTATCTTTATTACCTGCATATTGTTGCTGTTTGGAAGTAAATAATGAGACCTATTGTTAAGACTGTGCATTCTGTAAATTACATGTATTATTGATACTATTCCGGAGTTCAGTTGATATTTCTTAAGAGTGGTTCTAGAGAACAGTCAAATTTTGATGTTATGGGGAGACGAAGAGACCTTTCGACAAGAAAGGCATTGTCAGAGAGCTACTTCTAGAGAAACATCAATCACAACAAGAAATAGATTCTAGATTGCAAATACCACAGCAATCTGTAAGTAGAATTTTAAAATGTGAAGATAACGGGAAGACAAAATGTGATGATGATGATGATGCTTGTTGTTTTAAGGGGCCTAACATCGAAGGTCATCGGCCCAAGACAAAATGTCAACAACGTGTTGGAAACCGTGTGCAGAAGAAGAAACCAACCCCAAGGAGGAAGCAAAACTGATTAATTTGTCAGTAAACAACCGCAAGGTTACTCGTTTGGATTTACGTAAGTAATTAGAAGAGTATGGGTCATTTGTATTAGCCAGGACTCTGAGGCGAGAGCTGTTTAATGCTGGAATGAAAGCAAGGTGACCTCAAGGCAAAGCGAAGTTTACTCCTGCTATGGCTGTAAAGAGGTTCCAGTGTGCCACGACTCTCCAGAATTGGTCATCTGATGAATGGAAACAGGCAAGTCCATGACAATTACTGTAATTCCTAAATTACCATTCATTATTCCATTATAACCCAATCTAAGTGATGTAACCGTACAGCACAGTAAATGTATGAAATTCTTCCTTTAAACCATACAGCTTATTGCATTTAATGCTAGGCTTATTTGTTTTATTTATTTCAGGTTTGCTTTAGTGACGAATCGGTATTTCCTGTCGTAGAAGAGACAAGTCAATATGTCAGAAGATAAGGAGAAGCATTCCATCCAGATTGAGTGAAGCATCCAACTTTAGTGATGGTCTGCAGTGTGTTTTCTTGGTATGGCTGTGGACGATTATACACTGACTGACAAAGCAAATGCAACACCAAGAAGGAGTGGTCAGAACTTTATGCCAATTGCAGGGTAGACTGACGTCACTGAGGTATGCTCATGATGTGAAATGCGCCGCTGTGCTGCGCACGTAGCGAACGATAAATGGGACACGGCGTTGGCGAATGGCCCACTTCGTACCGTGATTTCTCAGCCGACAGTCATTGTAGAACGTGTTGTCGTGTGCCACAGGACACGTGTATAGCTAAGAATGCCAAGCCGCCGTCAACGGAGGCATTTCCAGCAGACAGACGACTTTACGAGGGGTATGGTGATCGGGCTGAGAAGGGCAGGTTGGTCGCTTCGTCAAATCGCAGCCGATACCCATAGGGATGTGTCCACGGCGCAGCGCCTGTGGCGAAGATGGTTGGCGCAGGGACATGTGGCACGTGCGAGGGGTCCAGGCGCAGCCCGAGTGACGTCAGCACGCGAGGATCGGCGCATCCGCCGCCAAGCGGTGGCAGCCCCGCACGCCACGTCAACCGCCATTCTTCAGCATGTGCAAGACACCCTGGCTGTTCCAATATCGACCAGAACAATTTCCCGTCGATTGGTTGAAGGAGGCCTGCACTCCCGGCGTCCGCTCAGAAGACTACCATTGACTCCACAGCATAGACGTGCACGCCTGGCATGGTGCCGGGCTAGAGCGACTTGGATGAGGGAATGGCGGAACGTCGTGTTCTCCGATGAGTCACGCTTCTGTTCTGTCAGTGATAGTCACCGCAGACGAGTGTGGCGTCGGCGTGGAGAAAGGTCAAATTCGGCAGTAACTGTGGAGCGCCCTACCGCTAGACAACGCGGCATCATGGTTTGGGGCGCTATTGCGTATGATTCCACGTCACCTCTAGTGCGTATTCAAGGCACGTTAAATGCCCACCGCTACGTGCAGCATGTGCTGCGGCCGGTGGCACTCCCGTACCTTCAGGGGCTGCCCAATGCTCTGTTTCAGCAGGATAATGCCCGCCCACCCACTGCTCGCATTTCCCAACATTCTCTACGAGGTGTACAGATGCTTCCGTGGCCAGCCTACTCTCCGGATCTCTCACCAATCGAACACGTGTGGGATCTCATTGGACGCCGTTTGCAAACTCTGCCCCAGCTTCGTACGGACGACCAACTGTGGCAAATGGTTGACAGAGAATGGAGAACCATCCCTCAGGACACCATCCGCACTCTTATTGACTCTGTACCTCGACGTGTTTCTGCGTGCATCGCCGCTCGCGGTGGTCCTACATCCTACTGAGTCGATGCCGTGCGCATTGTGTAACCTGCATATCGGTTTGAAATAAACATCAATTATTCATCCGTGCCGTCTCTGTTTTTTCCCCAACTTTCATCCCTTTCGAACCACTCCTCCTTGGTGTTGCATTGTCACTGTCAGTCAGTGTATATTGTAGAAGGAACTATGAGACGTGAACAGTATAGTATTAAGAACCCGTTTGGTAGCTCAGGTGCAAGAGTAATTCGGCCAAAGTGAATTTATTTTTATGCAAGATAAGATTTTTATGCAAGAACAAAGCCTACAAACAGTCCAGACATGAACCCCATAGAATATCCTTAGAAAATAGCAAAGAAAAGTCCAAAAAATTATAACGACAAAAATTGGCTTGATTGAGAAGCTCGGTCAGATCTGGTGTCATGATGACGATTTAAAGAGTCAGTGTAAAATACTGTTTGAGGGTATGCCCAGTCTAATCAAGTCGCTCATGAAAGCTAAGGGGGTGCATAAAAAGTACTAATGTCATCAACTTTAAAATTGGTAACATCTTATCTGTTCAATTCTCGAATTTGTAATGTTTAATAATTTGGCCATATCTTTATAGTCACCCATATAGCCACTGTTTTATCTATCCCGAACGCACTAATTTTTTTGTCAGTAGTTTCCCGAGATCTACCCTAAGAAAATCCTTGGATATGTCAATCGTGATACATTTGACTTCCTGAATCTAATATATCTGCTATATCATGCTGGAATCCACAAGATGAGCTTCAGTGGAATAATGTTTCCAAAATCTGAACTACCTTATATCGAGCCAGTTGGTAATTTCTTAAATGTGTATAACATAATCAGAAAGAATGCATTCCAAGAGCTTGCATGCAACACAAGTCAAGACGACTATTGTGTAATTACTAGCCCTAAGTTTAGCACATTTTCTCTATACACAGAGTGCTACTATACTAAGTATTCATTCATCTGGTATAGCTGTTTCATACATACTCTAATCAATATCTCAAAGAACTGACTTTCGTATATGCCCAGAAATTTTACCCATCCCAGCAGCATTTCTAGTTTTAAATTTTTGTATATTACATTCAATGTTCCTTATAGTGGATATTGTAAAGTAATTTCAAAGGATTAGGTGGAATTGTCAACTGCGTCAGGTACTGCAAAAGGACATGACCAAACCATTGGTGACATATCCTATGCATCACGAGTGACGGCTGCGATGCCCATCGACACATTCTCATGTTGTGTAATTGCTACTTCTTACCTTTCTAAATCTGTCAACATTCAACACCGTACACAGCAACAAGCCGTAGTAACACGGCTGAAAGTAATTCCAGTATCAAGGAAGACAATGTACACTGCCGGCTGGTGCTCTCAGTGCTTTTCAGTTAGCATTCTGGCAGTGAAAACTGCATGAGTTGTTCCAACACCCTTAATGAAGATGCATTGTATAGCAATAATGTCGGCGATTTCACCCAGTCAATAATGAAGGCTACTCTAAAAGATCTTCTCATGTACAATTGGGATGGTAATCTGCACATTCTGCTGAATCGTCATTTTGCTCAAAAATAGGCACAAGGGTGTTTACAGCCCAATGACTGGGAACAGAGCCAGAGTCAACTCTGGCACTGAATAAGCTTGTCAGCCAGTTGATAATGAGTTCTTTAAACTGCCTCATCTTCCAGAAGTTTGCTGGATGGTCATCCGGTCCTGGCGCTTCTTGGTCCATCATACTCCTAATGGCACTCTCCACTTCCTTTGATGTGATGCATAGGATGGGACTTACCATCAGGAATAGGGTGATGTGGTAATTCAATGCAGGAGATATCTACAAATGTTGTTGCCAATGATTGAGGATTTCTTGTTTGTCCTCTAATCACTGGTCATCTTTGTCTGTAATGCAGACAGTGTGCTCAATACTTGTGTCAATTTTCGTCAGATGGAAAACAGTTCTCTTCTTCTTCCCTTGAGCTCAGTGGTGTACAGTGTTTATCAGAATTACACCGACAAAAATTCAAGAATGCTCTACGTATTATGTTAAGAATAATCGTTCAATCAGACTGGCGGGAAAAATTATATTTTTGAGAAAATGAGGTTAAATTGTTACTTCCTGGTGCACTATTGAAATTGAAGAGCTGCTGCCGCCTTTCAGGGAAGATAAGGGTAGCGAGGTGTTGTGGAGTGTATGAGCAGACAGAGATAATTATTCCTCATACGACTTCGAAAGGATTGTCTCTAACAGGCAATATCCACAGTCCATTTATCTAATAGCCGTAACTGCACACAGAGTTCAAGAACACACTGTATTTAAGACACGCATGTTAGTCAAGGAAAGCACCAGATTGTTTCTCCTCTCGTCTGTTTGTCGCAGTAATATTCTATATTAATGAACATGCTCGAAGATTGTGTATTCCTTCCCTCATAATATTGTAAACTCAATGAAATACTGAACGAAGGAATCAACACGCCCAATGGTTTGATTACAGTGTATGTTCAATAAGCCCCCCTCCTACTTTGGTGTATAGTTCACTATGGCGTAGTAGTGAGTGACTATGGACTATGTCCAGGATGTGTAGTGTGTGGCGAACGGTTTGGAAAGCTGTCTGTATTCTTGTTACAAGATGTCTTCTCTTTCTATAGGGTTCACATAGTAGTCAATTCGTGTAGAAAAAACTGTACAGTGCCTACAGGAGTTTGGAAAGGACTATGCGAAAAGAACGAGAAACTTGTGCATTCGCATCGAGAATTACCTATGTCTCCAAATTTCACTTCCCCTCCCTTTTTTCTGATGCACAGCGGCTGACTCTCTGACATAGCAAATAGAGCTAGTTCATCAATCTGAACTGCATGACCGGAAGTAACAAGGTCACTTTAATTTCCTCAAAAGGAAACATTTCCCCGAGAATCTGACTGCACCATCATTCTCAACATTCCACGAAGAGCATCCCTGATTTCTCTGTCAGTATAGTTCTCAGACACCTTGTACAAAGGTCATTACAGTGAGTGCGTCTCGATTCAGCGACAGATTTCTTAGCCACAGGTTCCTCAAAGACAATTCTTTCCCTGTGTTCTGGAGTCTTTTTTGAAAGCCAATTTATATACAGTATGCCTTCGTCTTATCCTACAACTCTTCTTGGACTGCAATCATCCATAGGAACGTTAGATATTGAATACAAGAGGAACTAGGTTATATCGTACCCAAGTTTACTGTGACGGTTGCAGAGAAAGATCTGTAGAATGTGTCTACATGCTGTCAAATGCATTAACATCAACAAGAGGAAAATTTCTGTTGTTGCTAGGGTCTCCTAGTCTTTAAGCTTAAACCACTTGATGTTCTCGGGGGCATAGAGGTCCTTAAATCCGCTATGTCTACCTTATGCAGAGGTAGAATACAGTCAGATGATATGACATTCACATCCTTTCTTCGTCGTAGATCACGGTGCTGAACAACGATCAGGTCAATTTGCTTGCTGCAGTCACCACAAGTCAAACCTCAAATATGAGCTCCATCATCATATCAGGTACCGAAAGTATTACCACCATGGCAGCTATAAAATTCTTAGTGACCATCATGCGCATTAAGGTCATCACAGAGAAGTGGAAACTCATCTTTAGGATACGCTGCAACATGACCTCGTAGCTCCTGCCAATGCTCTTCCTTAGCCAGGTCATCACAGCCAGATTGTGACATAGAAAACACAAGTTAGAGAGGATGCAACGTCGAATGTAATTCACATAAGGCTGTCGGTATAGCGCTGAAACTCAGCAACTCAATCTTACATGCTTGCGCACACAATGAAATCAACACCATTCCTGCTGGATGTAACCTTGCAGATAAGTTCACAGACATCTTTGATGTCGTGAGATTTCTAGCCTTTCCAAAGCGAGCAACTTAAAATCTAATTACATAGCTACACTTCAATTCTAAACCGGACTTACATTATCCAAATTGCAACAGGTTAACAGGAACAATAGAATGAAAAGATTAAGTAATAATAAAGCAAGAATGATATTTACTAATAAGATAACTATTCTACAATAATTCTAAGCAACATTTAGATGTATCCCAACTACAATACTGTAGTTTAACTGAAGCAACAAATATTCCTAAAGTATGAATCTATGGAACTTATGAGAATGTAAATATTCATTGACTATGTACATAAAATTTAGTTTCCTTGATTTATCAAAGAGACAAAAAGGTGAATAGTTTGAATGCAATTATCAGTTAAAGAACAGTGGCCAGTTATAATCATAAATTTAAGCCATATTAATGAAAGTTAATTGAACATAACCTACGGCATATTGTTTATTTGATGGTTCTCTTTCACACCGACACAGATAGGTCATATGGCGATGATGAGCTAAAAATGGCTAGGAATGAGAAGGAAGCAATTGTGGCCTTAATTAAGGTACATTCGCACCATTTGTTTGCTGTGAAAATGTGAAACATGCACTTCAGGGCTGTCGACAGTGGGTTCGAGCCCAGCATCTTATAAATGCAGACCTAGAGCTACATGGCCAGTTATTCAGTGCAACAAGGAAGCAATTGCTTGAATTCCTTCTCTTCCAATACTTTTTGTGAGAGTATCTTAATATGTAATTTCAAACAATACGTTAAAAAGTAAGTTTTTATTTTAAAAATTCAGCTTTCACAGTTCCCCAGATGTACATGCACATTTGGACATAAGTTTTCATATACATGTCCAAAATAATACGATACATGGGGTTACTTTGGAAAAGTAAAGAGTAAAGTAGAATCCCAAAATTCTATGCAGAGCATGCTTTCCTCCCTTGAAGTCAAGATGGGCTGCCTACGTATGCTCTTCGGATCTAGGATCGAGGTGGCCCTTACTTCTTCGCAGCTTCTATGTATGCCCTTCACGAAGAATCCCTTTAAGAGACTTATCAAGCCTATCGGCATTGTAATTACGATAGACAATGCTTCCAAATTTATGCTTATATTCTTGCAACACATTCCGAAGTAACCACATGAAAGATCTCCTGCTCAGAAGAACAGCCAAAGACATGATTCTTGAGGTGATCAAGCTAATGCAAGTTGAACCTAACAGAACTTCAGTTAGAGTAGAACAATTCACTTCAACTAACATTTCTTGATAATGAGAACATTCGGTACCACACGATACAACAAGCAAAGTCTCTCACTGAGCGACAAAGGAAAAGAGACAACAATCAAGAAAAAGGTATATCACAATAGTTCTATGAACTTTGACTGTCCCACATCAACACAGATCTATCCATATTAAGAAACAAAGTACAAATTTATGTGAAGATAAACCGACGTCCAGAATTATCGCATGGAATATTTGGAAGCTAATACTCCAGAGAAGTGTACGAAAATACTAGTAAATTGCAGGGTATATGCTGTAAACGATAATCATGCATCAAAGGTATCTGGGCATAGAGAAATACTCACGGGTCAATTTATCTCCAAAATGAGGAGACTGGGTTGGATCAAACACATTTCAATGACACATGGGTGAAATATCAATTAAGAAATAGTAAATGTAATGATTATCATTATTTTACTGTAAAACCAATTATAGTATTAACATTAACAGCTAAACGATAGCTGGGCATCTCAGAGAAGTTAACTGTTAATAATGTAGAATGACACTGCGTAAGCACTGTACAAGTCTACAGATAATTTCACCTTAAAGTTCTACACAACAATCTATACTGAAAATGCGATTTTCACACCACACACAGGAATTCTGCAAACCAATTTTACTAATTCAACAAGGCATCAATAAATCAAAATAATGCACTTTTAATACTTCTGTATAATTAATACAGCAGTATATCCTGTGGAATAAAATCTTTCATCTACAACATACTGCACCCGAAAATGGCATAACTGGAGTTAAAATTGAGATTGCCGCAAAAGCTTAATTTAATTCGGACAATGGGTCATTTATAACAGCTCTGGTGAAGGCCAAGATCTGATAACCTTGGAGAAATTCGCCTTTAAGCTCATAGCTGCATGGTCGTGTGGCGACCCGTCCCAATTTTCTTATTGGTCAGGAGGTTAACATGCGACAGATATGAACAGTTAAAATTTTCAAGGCTAACACCGCCCGGCAAGTTTTCAGAATTCTTCACAAGACCAGTTTTGAACCATGATACTATAAGAAGACGTGAAGAAATGTATGATTGGTTTCCTACTAATCAAACCTTCTAGACTGAGGACTGATAAAATCAGTGTGAAACCGACGCTCAACTTACTCAGATTTTACTCTACTGTTTTCATACTGCTCTACTTTAAAGCACAACTTCACTTCGCTTTCCCACTATAATTCGACAAGATATTCAATGCCAAACGTCGTTTATTAGCCGTGATGTCTTACAAAGGGAACACATTATTTCGTCTTCTGCGCGACATAACCACTACAATATTAATTCCAGAACACGTGTGGTGTGCAAATCATCTGAACCCGCAAGTTACCTGTCGACTGACATTTAAATAGGCATGGTTGGAACACATATTAATGTGCCATTTTAGTTTCAGTATGTGTCAGTATGTGTATATGTGTGTGAGTGGAAGCCTACTGTTACAAGAAGCCTGCAAGACAACGAACAAGGGGAATCATCATGCTGCTTGCAAGAGGAATCTCTACTTTCATCATGGTGCACCTTGCAAGGGATATTACTTCCGGAATGTGCCACTAAAAGGGGAGATCCCACAACACCCTAAAGGGTGTTAAAGGGACCAATCGTGAGACGTTGCCAGCCAGGACTTAATCAACTTCCATCATAAAAGGTAGAGAACCTTTTTAAATATTAATTTCCTTTTCAGAAGGACTTCATTCTTGAAATAATATCTTCTATTATTTTGTGTTGTTACAGATTCTTACCGCTTCTCATCTACTTATTGGTGTTGGTAAATTTTGTGAATGATTGAAATACACTCATGTCCATAAAATCCAGAGCACCTTGAAAGACTAGGAATAGGAAGTTCATATTCACAGGACATATGCATTAGTATGTTCTGAAGAAACGATTAGCATTTGAAACATGCCGATCCTCAGGTTCAAGGTCCACATCGATATCCCTGCGCACAACCACGGACTCGTAAATTGTGCCTGCGGCTCTCGTTGTCACTATAAACCAAAGGTAATGGATCAGCGTGACTTGAGCAGACGTGCCTGATGCCTCGCAGACGTATGCAAGAAAAGTATTGTCAAGTTAGTGAGTTTGAAAGAAGGCGAATTATTGACATGAGAGAACGTGATACATCTATCTGGTAAACTGCAGCTTGTGTGCGAAGTGTGTCGGCAGTGCAGCTGTTGTGTACAGAACGTTCATAGAAGGCCGTAGATCACAACGAGATGGGTCCGGTCACACCAACCAGAGAAGATCGACACCTCATCCGGATGGCATTGCAGAACAGATTTGCGTCTTCCTCGGCTCTGGCGCAACAGTGGAACAGTGGAACACATCGTTCACTACCAGGAGTGACAATCCGTCCCCGTTGATTACGATATGGGTTACCAGCGCGTCTTCCACTTCTCCGCCTAACTTTGACTAATGTGCATAAACATGCCAGAATGCAATGATGTATGAAACGACGTCACTGGGGACAGGAATGGCAACAGATAGTGTTTTCGGACGAATCCGGGTCCTTTCTGTTTGAAAATGATGGCCGCATTTTGGGTCGCCGCAGACAGGGGGAGAGGCATCACACTGACTGCTTTCGCACAAGACATACAGCGCCAACTAAAGGCGTTATGGTGTGGGGTGCTATTGGGTACAACCACAAATCGGAGTTGGTGTGTGTCCAGGTCACTGTTACCAGTTTGACCTACGTGAATGGCATCCTGCGAATTTAGCCACACCCTTTCTGCACAACACCCCAGACGCCTTATTTCAGCAGGTCAATGCGCGACCACATGTCGCTGCATGAACACGTGCTTTCTTGTTGTCACAGAATGTCAGACGGTTGCCCTGGCCCACCTGATCATCGGACTTGGCGCCAATTGAAAATGTATGGGATATGGTGAAAGGACGGGTGTGGAGCTCTGACCCAATGCAACCACCAAAGATGAACTGTGGAGCCAGGTGAATGCAGCATGGATGGCTATAACCCAGGACCCCATCTGTGCCTTATACGTGTTGATGCCATCACACATGGAATAAGTTATCAGTGCCCCTGGAGGACCCAGCGCCTACTGGGCAACGGGGCACATGCCGAATCTGGGGTACTGAAATGCTAATCGTTTCTGCAGAAAATACTAATGAACATGTCCTGTGAATATGAACTTCCTACCTCTAGTCTTTCAAGGTATTCTGTTGTTTATGAAGATTAGTGTACTTCTAAGAGTTGAAATGTGTTGATATTGTAATAGTTCTATTATTTGAATTTCATTAACAACGTAGTGCATTAACAATTAAGTGTTAAAAATCACAGACCAATTTGTTTAACTTAGAACCTAAAACACTAACAGGGATGAATACGGTGCATTCCTTTGTGAATTTTTTACATAATATTACACCTCATCTTGCATAATTTCATCAATGAAGTATAAATTGTCACCCAAATGTTACTTATGTACATTAGGAACTAAACTTATGATATAAAGGTAAGTTATGTTAAAAGTAATGAACGTGGATGTAAATGAAGGAGTGTTAATAATAGGCTTTAATAACATACGATGCTCTATTTAAGAAGGCGGTTAGTGCTCAATGGAAATAGCCTAGCCTTCTTAAGTGACAGAATGGAATGATAGCTCATATTTATGAACAGTGAGGAAGTAGCAACCAATATTGCATTATGGAGAGTATATTATTGAGCATATGAAGCGAACAGCACAGTTTAAGGTAATAAATCACTCTCTGTGCTCACTCAACAACACCAAGCTTGTCTAATTAAGGAAACGTATCTAATTAATGCAAATATTAAACCATTATTAGGCTATCTTCTATAATGTGGGAAGATAGATTGACAAATCATCTTAATGTGCTAAAGTGATCATTCTTCTAGTTATTCGATCATAATTCTTATAGCGAGAGAGACATAAGTTCTCGAATGTTCAATAAAGGATGAAGAACACACGTAATGTAATAATCATGCCTAAATAAAATGATTAACCTCACATGACCTAACTTTTGGAGGGTTGGGGTATTTGAAAAGTAGGGCTTAGCCAAGAATGCAAACTTAACCTAACATGCATGGGTTCGACTCGAGGCCTAACATCACAGGCCATGGACTCAACCCTAGGCTTAACCTTACAAGGTCATTAGCTTTACAGACTCAAGTTTGATGTCCAAGAGTGCTGGCTTAAGCTATCAAGCACGGATTTTCTGCCCGGCTTAACCTTACAAGGGCGTTACAGACTCGAGTTTGACATTCAACCCCAGGCTTAACGTAACTAGACAAGATGAGACATGGTGCATGGGCTTTAGGAGCTGAGCTTCGTAGTGCATGGCGACCATTCACATTATTTTAATAAGACAAGACAGATGGCGTAAAGCTTAATACATGTGCTTTATTCATGGGGGCATAACGCGGAAAGTTGACATCAGGTCATGGAGCTGAGTGACTGCGAAAGGCCAAAAGGGCTACAAACTAAAGGGCAAAAGGGAATGAGGTATGGTCTAGGGCTCAGATTTGAATGTGGAACAAGATGATGGTATGGGACTGTGGAGATGGTGAAAGGTTTAACACATGTGCACTATTCATAGGGACATACCTCTATAAAGCTATTTCAAGGTCCTCAAGCTGAGCGGCTGCAGAGTCACAGATGTTGTTGCGTAATGTACTGCTGGTTTTTAGTGTTTGGAACTCTAAATGTTTATTGTAACAATTCGAGCTCAGATATTTGAGTTTTAGAATTATTCTAGAATTCCTTTTTTTTTGCTAGTTGTTTTACGTCGCACCGACACAGATAGTTCTTATGGCGACGATGGGACAGGAAAGAGCTAGGAGTGGGAAGGAAGCGGCCGTGGCCTTCATTAAGGTACAGCCCCAGCATTTGCCTGGTGTGAAACTGGGAAACCACGGAAAACCATTTTCTAGAATTCTAGAAATATAATACTGTTGATATCACTTAAGAGATTAAAACTTAAGCGTTCAGAACATCATAAAAATGTTCACTACATGTTACTGGGACTGCTGAGTATCATGCTAAGTAAATGACTGCACGCTGAAAGTTTCCATTTAATTCTAAACACCTAACATTTGAGCTGCGTCAAATTAAAAAATTCCCCACACCGACTGGAAATCTAACTCAGCAATCTTTCCGTTGGACTGCTGTCTACCATAGTAACTAAATTATTGTGTGTTAAGTACAGAAACACCCAACTTTTGAGCTACAAGAAATGAAAATTTCGCCGACCCGACTAGGATTTGAACCGGGACTCATTTACTTGGGAAACAAACAACCATGCTAACTAAATGACTGTACATTAACAGCTTATGTGTTTCACTGAAACACCTAGTTTAGCGTTACAAGATTCAAAGGAAAAATCACTAGCAATACTAGGATTTGAACATGGAGCACTCTTGGACCCAAAGCTGAAGTGCTATTCAAATATCTAACTCCAAAAATTCAAACTTCTAATTCTGAGCAAAGAAAACAATCGCTGATTTGGGTTCTCAAACCTGGAGCTAACTTCGACTCAGAACTAAAGGTCTTAAGTTCATAAGAAGAAAAAATGTTGAAAGACCTCAACCTGACCCGGAGTCGATGACAAGCTTTTCTTTCACTGAAGACTAAGTGTGAACGATTGGCACAAACTATGTTAACTGAATGTGGAAAGAGAATGCAACAAATTTTGTATTAAGTAAGGTCGTGACACAGGTACGTCTCGGCAAAAATGAAATTGATTGTAGGAATATTCTGATTAGACTTGGAAATATTTGCCGTGACATGAAATACAAAGTTCATTGTTTTTGCAATTAGCGTAGCATGCACATCTTAGAAAAAGAACATTGGCGGTACGAGCAAGTTGACCAGACTTGGAGGTAACTTAATTGCTAAGACAGGGAACACAAAGTTTATTGTTCGCGCATCGAACTGTGGGCTGCAGATTTGGAACCTGGAGATGTGTAATTTCCTGCTGAAATGTTTACATCACATGGCACCTTACATTAGAGCAGGGAGCAATTAAAAAATCCCCAGGCCACCTGGTAATCAAATTCAGCACACTTTCCCTTGGACTGTTGACTATCATAATAGCTAAAGGATTCAATACACACAACCATCGAGCTAAAATAAATTAAAAATCACCGACCAAACTAGGAATCGAACCAGTGGCTTCTTTACATTGGCAAGAAACAAGAATGCTAACTAAAGGACTGTACATTAAAAGCTTGTTTGTTTAATTGAAACACATCAAATTCGAGTTCCTTTCACGGGAGGGGGGGGGGCAATAATAACATTCTCTTTACGTCTTACTAACTACACTCGAAAGTTTGAAAAGTTTGCAATAATAATTTTGAAGCTCAAAACTGCTTTCATGCTGAATAGTCAACGTTCACGCACAATAAGAAACTTTAAACTCTTGAGCTACTCAGCTCCGCAATGAATTTGCTAAGTGCAGAAATTTCAATCCCCGCTTTAAACAATATTTCAAGATGCCAATGTGCCAGAATTTAGTGCTGTAAGCTTTCTTTCATGTGCCAGTAAATCTAACGAAACAAGGCGGACGTATTTGAACACTTTCAAATACCACTGGGCTGAGCTAGAATAAAACCTGCCAAGTTGGGGTTAGAAGGCTAGCGCCTTAACCGTTTGAGCTACTCAGCTCGGCTATTCAATTATTAAGTACCATAAAAACCACACACTAATAATGATGATAATAATAATAATAATAATAATAATAATAATAATAATAATAACAATAATAATAATAATAATTTGGAGAATCCAACCCACAAACAAATGTTACAGTTTTCGTGTTTTTATTGTTGGCGAAAAACATTACAAAATGGGGATCGGGATAAGGTTAACTATGCAGGGAGCCACAGCTGAGTACTCTCTAACACTACTGATGAATGATATAAGGAGAAGAAGAAGAGGAGGAGGAAAGGCCAGGATAGGAGAAGAAGGTGATTAAGAAGAAATCTGTCGCTCTACAAGCTCGTTTCATAGAGATATTTTTAGCACATACTTTTAAATCTTCCTCGGTTTGATATCCCTCTGACCTCCTGCAGAAGGAATTTCCATTCACGGCTGGCCACAACAGTGAAGGAATTATTGTAGGTAAATGATTTTTGCTTAGGAATAGCGAGCAATGTCGAGCTCAGCGCTCTGGTGTCTTTATCATGGTGTTCAGAAAGGCTATGAAATTGTTCATACAAGTAAGATGGGGATTGTAACCTAAGGATTTGATGCAATGAATTTAGGGTATGCAGCTTGCGTATGTCTTCAAGGCGTAGCCATCCGAGGTCGACATACGACTGGGTAAAATGATCTGAAAATTTCAGATTAAATATAAATCTTACACAGGCATTCTGTGCACATCGTAGTTTATTCCGAAGCTCGGTTTTCATGCCTTTGTAAACTACGTCACAATAATCGAATATTGGAAGAACGAGGGTTTCAACTAGTTTCTTCCTTAAACTGAATGGGGAAAGTAAATTTGAAATTGTTCAATAGGCGCAGCATCGCGAAAAATCGTCTACTCACAGATATTCTCTGATCCGTCCACGAGAAGTCCTGTTCAATGACCACTCCGAGACTTTTTAGAGTAAAGCTTGCTTTTGAAGTCATACCTGAGGAGTGGGCATGCAGTAATTAGTGGAAATAAGTCTTGAGTGGGCAACTGCTATGGTTTGGGATGTTTTGGGTTTAAAATAAGTCCATGCTGGGAAGATCATTACCTTAAGGCTTCTAGTGTGCCGTACTCATGTGTGACATGCTACAGCGCAAACAAAAACCAACTAGCACGAGGTCCGGAAACATGGCGCCGGAGCAGTTTAGACGAGGACTGGTTTATAAATGTCGAATACGCAATGAAGTGATTGTGAAGAAAGGACTTTAACTTTCATCTCTAATCGGAGAAAACGTGTATATATGTGTAAATATTGTTAGAATTAAATCAAATGTAAAATGTAGAATGTATGAAAACAAGACGAAACCAAAGATTGAACACATAGGGTAATGTTACGGAGTATAAAATATCGATATTTGTTAATAAGAACGGTAGCGACATCTAGGTGTCACTTGATGTAAGTAAACACCTAAGATAGAGTTCCACATCTAGTATCTAATTTTGTTATTCTATGACTTGTGTAAAACGTTAAAAGTATTCTTGTTCATTGTTAATGTCAATGTGATGGTAGTATGGAAATGATACGTAAAAATTAGAAATTGTATGCAAAAGGAAGTTAATAGGGGATATGTATATGCAGTTAAGCGAATGCACCTGGCCTAAAATAACGGTGATATGCTCATGATTGTATAAAGGCCAAGCCATTACAGAAGGAGCAATACGATATATAATAGAGATTGTCCGCATCGTAAATAACTTCATATAATCAGAAGTGTATGCGTAATTGATTTACTAGTGGCTCTGTGTGTTGTCAAAGAACTAATATTAACCTTTTTCAGGTGTAATCTGCATGAGTCTAAAATGATGTTGCCAGAAATGTATTCAAGAAGTACTAATTCACAGGAGAATATGGAGTGCTAAATCATGTACGAGTAGGTCCAGCTGAGATGATGGAGTGGTTACCGGGATGGATAACCTAAGCCAGTGATTCATATAACCCTGGCCATTCAAGTCAGTAACTGCTTTCCATTATAATGATATCTTTTTACTGTGTGCACTTTATTTGATGCAACATGCTTCTGTATTTTATTTTAGTTACTAGTTTCTTTAATGTAGGTAGTAATGTATATGTAGTACATGTTCTGAAGTAGTTCGCCAAAACGTAATAGTAATTACACCTCGAGCGGCGTGATATTATGTTATTTGGTATATAGGTATTCCCATATGCGTTTGGCGACTCGGCATTCGAAATGATACGATACCATGCGAGTGAATGAATGGTTATGTTAGTGGATGACTTCGACATCGCTTATATTAAGTTGTAGTGCCGTGATTACTGGAAGACACGAGCCTATGTATACATATATAACAACATTAACATAGAATCAGCATATTTATCGCGAAGCTAACCTTAGTAATGCAGGTAAGTGGCACAAATGTAGTAATGTTGTGAGTAATGACACTAGTGTGAATCAACGTGAGATAATAATAATAATGACAATGATGATGGTGTGAGTGTCAAATATATTAAGTACCTGCGATGATGGTGGTCATTGTGTTGATGAATAATTCAAGTGTATTAAGTGCTTGTGGTGGTAATAGTTATTATGATGATGAATAATAAAACATGGGGATGATATCGTGATATGCCACTGATTTGTGGGTTAGCTTACATAAAATTTAGTGGTTGAAATAATGAAAAGTGCTGTGCTGTGTGGATTATTTAATAAGATGGGAGGTGACAATGAAGATTTATCTTGATGTCGCTACATAGAACGTATTGTTTAATTGCGTTATGCCAGTGTGAAGTTAGATAAGGCAAAAGGAGGTGTAACACTCGTATATAAGCTAATGCTGAAATTGTAATGCCCTGGTATAAGATGATGTTAAGGTTATTATACTCTTATATGATTGAATGCTGGGATCGTAATGTTGATATGTAAGTGTAGGGTAAGATGGTAAGGCAGATAATTATTAATTGCGATGAGATGTCGGTCACAATTGTCCTATCGATTATCGTTACGTTTCGGATGTCATATTCAAAATTTATGTCAATCATTAGGGTTTTTAGTCGGTATGACGGCGACGTGTTTGAGGCGTGCATAAGGCTTACCACGCGTACGGCTTCGAGGATATATGACGTGATATTAATAAGTTAGATGTTTACTTCATGGACATGGTAGTTTAGTAGATGTAGTAGAGATGTCGTATGTGGTTTTATTAACATTTGAGTGTATATATTCTTGTCCTTACGTATATTATCTTTGATTATTTATTTTATGCATTAGCATTAAGGTAACATGATCCTCGAAGGTATGCGCGAGGATGGACGTGTAATTATTGTCGCGTTGAGGCGAACCTCATCAGGACGTACGAGTTAGTTAAGGTGGTGATGATTTTTTATTTTAATTAGGTCAGGCATCACATATAAAAAGACATTATTATCAGCTGAATTTGACATGAACGAGATTCTCCTATTGAAAATCAGACATCAAATCAAAACTGAAGGAATAAGAATACCTAAAACTTGTGGAGTAAAAGAAAGAACACGGTCATAATGGTAATTTTCCAGGTTTAGGCATGTTATTGAATAAATATAGATTTAGGTTTGGAATTTCAAATAGCTATTATAAAATGAGGAATGATCAATTTGAAATCACTGCATTATGTTGAATCGGGTATAAATTAATTAAATTACGACAGCCGTTTTATGTCATTACCAATTTGTTTTTCGGTAATATTTGAAATCTGGGTTATACTTTGGTTTCGTCTTAACTAGTAGGATCATTTATATTAATAAATATAATCCGATCCAGAATATCTCCATTTTTTCATTATAAAATAGATATACATGGCCTTACTTATGAAATTAATTCAAATTCCAAGATCATATTTGGTATAATCTATTTTAATTCAAGACAAGGTCTCGATTGTTACAAGCATGTCATAAATTATGAAAATAGGTGATGCAAACATACCGGCGATTGGCTTAGAAACTTTAATATAGAAATTTGATAATAAGCCGCCTGATAGGATTCCGAAACCAATTTTCCACCGTTGATGCGATTTCTATTCACCGGAACATATTAGCTAGCTGAGGCACATATAAAGTCCTGTGATCCTATGAAACAGCCCCACAACAATAAAAGAACCCGTCAAGACCCTGGGTGTAGAGTGCTCCCAATGCTAACCTATGGGGCAATGCCACGAGGAGGGCGTACTAGATCCATGCTAATTTCGTCGATTGCTTCCGAAACGTCCGTTGGTTTTGCATGGATATACAATTGTACGTTGCCAGCAAAAATGTGACATTTACAATGAGTCAGCTGTTTAGCTAAGTCATTGATATAGACAGAAAGTGGCAAGGGAGCTAGGGTTGACCCTTGTGTTACACCTGTTTTTACATATTGCCACGAAGAAAAGGTACCCTGATTGACGATACTTTGGTGACGTTCGCGTAAATAGGCTCCCATCCATTTCAGAGTACTGTAGGAGAACCCTAGGCGATAAAGTTTGTATAGGAGCAACTCATGGTCTACAGAGTCAAATGCTTTGCTGAAGTCCAACAATACTAGAATTGGCAGCTTTTGCTCATCAGTAGCCTCATCACTCACGCTTAGTAAGGTAGTACATGTACTGTGATTTCGTCGGAAAGCTGACTAGTGTGGGTCTAGCATGTCGTGGTCGTTGAGATAGTTCGTGATTTGATTATGCACAATGTGTTCGAGTCCTTTGGCTGTTATAGACAGTATATTATTAGGTCTGTAGACACTGTTTAGTCTAGGAGATTTTGTTTTTTGTAAAGGATGTACCAGGGTCATTTTACAGACAGTTGGAAATACACTGTTTTGAAGGAAGAAGTTGTATATGAATGTCAATACTGGAATAATGGTGTCGATAATTTTCTTTATCATTATAATGCATATGTTGTCCACCCCTGTGGATTTAGTTTTAATTTGCAAGAAAAGCGCTTTCACTTGCAGAGGTGAGATATAACTACAATAAAATTTGTCTCTGCCTATGCGTAGTGGGTTGTAATTTGCACTCAAAAGATTTTCTTTTGCTTCTTCGTTTAACTGAACATAGGAAGACATTAAGTGATTATTGAATTCATCAACAGAAAACTCCAAATCGTCTACCATGTTCGGTTTATTTAGTCCGAATTGTCGGATTGACTTCCATAAGGTGAGGTTTTATAAGGTCATGGGCGTACGATAGTCGAGCGTTTCTTACTGTATCAGCCGTTTTAATACATAGTCATTTGTAGTAAAGTTTTCCTCTGTCGGGTAATGTTTATATTTCCTATGAGCTGCATCCCACTTGGCCATCATTACTTCTAATATTTTTTATCCACGGAGGAGTCTTTTAAAGATGCGTGCTGTTCATAGAGGGGCGTGTTTGTCAAAAATGTGAAACATCATGTTATTGAAAGGGTTGACCATGTTGTCAATGTTAGTTGTATGAGTTATCTCCTGCCACAGCATCGAAATAGCGTCTTTCAATAATTTTTCGATGTCAGTATGGCTATAGTCTCTGTAAGTCACATATTTAGGTTTATGTTTGGGGTATTGCAGTGCGTAAGACATAAAGATAATGTCATGGGCTGCCAGTCCGGGAGGAGATATCTGGCCATGATGTAATACTCTGTCAGGGCTGTTCATTACTATTACGTTCAGTAGTGTGTGTGAAGTTTTAGTGTGGTGAGTGGGAGAAAGTAGGAGGATCGCCATACCACATGCCAGAAACATGTTCAATAGATGGGTGGTTTTGGAAGGATCTGAATCTAGAAGGTTTGTATTGAAGTCTCCCATCATTATAACATGTTTGTACATAGGTTCTGTTAAGATCTGTCTCTAAGTCATTCAGACGGTGAGCTTTAGGTGGCTTGTATACAGCACCTACTAAGCATTTCACAGTAGAGACCTGTATCTCTACGAACATGTACTCAGGTTTTCGCTCATACGGTTGAGGAGACTGACTGATAATTTGAGGTATCAAGCACGAAGAGACAAAGCACATACCCCACCTCTCCCTTTGCCAAGTCTCTCATTCCTCAGAAGGCAGTAGCCAGGTAATTCCAGATTCTTAGCCTGCTGTTTGACTTTGAACCAACTTTCACTGCATAAGATTTTATCAAAGGACAGTAGTATGAAAATCGCTTTTAGTTCATGTATACGAGCTTGAGAAACTAAACTCTTTGCATTAAGGTGACATGTGAAGTGCGCTTTTATGTCTATTTAGGGCTGACTGGAGAATGTGTGTTACAGCTTCAAGGAGTGGGGATTAGGTCAATGGACTAGCAGGTAGACAGGTTGAAGGGATGGATTGGGAAGGGGAAGTGTGACAAGGGAATGTATTGCTATGGTCATAGGGAATACGGCTGTGGGATGCATTGCCAATTAGTAAAATAAAATTAACTAGAACACAGCATGCGACTATATCCTATAGTAGTGTGTTTGTGAGAGTTCTAGAACCTCCTCCTCCTCAGCAGGCTGCCCTTCCCGACGTCAGACTATTAGAATTAAGTATATAGGGAGCACGTAACAGGTGTACAACCAGAAGGCTGTACTTTTTATCTACACCAAACTATTGGGACTAATGGGATAGGGAGTGTTTAACAACCGTTACAATAGCAGGCTTCCCTTCCCTATACCAGGCCTTTAGGATTAATGACATAGGAGCATTTAACAGGCGTTCAATTAGCAGGCTGCCCTTCCCTACGCCAGACCGTTACGATTACGCAATCGGAGGTATATAACAGGCGTTCTATTAGCAAGCTGCCCTTCCCTACGCCAGATCGTTAAGATGAATGCGATAGGGAACATTCAACAGGTGATTAAGGAGGTATTTAACGGATATTCAGTGAGGTGTTCAAAGGAGATGGAATTCGGTATTCAAATAAGAGAGTTTTTTCTTAATATGTTTATTACAAATACATATAAATCAGTGAAAATCATATTGTACAGCATAATCTTATATACTACATTATTAATCACTTTACATTATTGATAACACAGTATCTACAACAATGTTGTACAAGTACACTTCATCTAACAAAACAAAATTACCGTACATAAACTAAATGTAAACCTATGTGAAGTAATAATGGTCAATGAGACTATTACCCCAAGCTAGAGTATCTGTTGAGTTAGGTATAATAAATCTCTTATTATCATCATTACTTAGAGCAACTTTGTTTATTAACTGGGTATAAAGCTGATGATTTATGCTTTTAAAAACATACATTTTCTTCATTAATACTTGTGAACTATTGGCAATACAGTTCTTATAATCATCTACACTCAGATCATTCTCAACAACATTCTTCTTAATGCCTTTCAGTTTCTTAATTACTTTATCATTTTCAGGTATAATGCAGTATGATTTAGCTTTAGTGCCTACAAAACTTCTAACGAGCTTTCCTTTGAATTCATCTTTCATTTTTCCCAAGAACTTTTTTGTTAACCCGTGGGAGGTTATAAACATTATTTTCTGGGTAGTCACTTGTATCAAACCTGTCTAGATCTGGTTTTATATCATTATAAATGTCATTTGTTTTAATCTCATATATGAAAGAATCAGTGTCTGTGTAGAGCAGCTTTACATTTTCAGCGTACTTCTTCTTCATATATTCATAGTGAAAATCGTACATGAGCGTTTTGGATAATTCAAGAACTGTAAAGCCTACATAGATTGGTTTGTCATAGGTTACTTTTAATCGATTCATTTGTATTACAACTAAATCTTCATGAATAATAGCACAGCTATGGAAGTTTGGTTTACTTATTAAGTTGTTAGCACCATATCTTTTACCAACATTCTCCCATTTTGTAACTAATTTTACGTCTACTCTTTTATCAACATTTTCAATAGTTTTCCCGAAGACTGAATTAATCATGAGTTTGTAGAAGTCTTTCTCAAAAGCATTTGTAGACATCATTCTTAAATTAGTATTGAAATCGATGTAGGGTCTTAGCCATGGTGACTGGTGAAATTCAAGAACCCGATGAATTTTGGTAAGCTTCAACCCATTTTGCAAACATTGTTTCAAGTTACGGTAGTGTATTACATACTTAAATTTATCATTTAAGTTTGCAATTAACATGTTCGTTTTTGATGTGATATATGGAGATTTTATATTCTCAGGGCAAAATGGATAATCATTATGAAATTCATGCAGCTCTTTCGGGTATTGGAGACTAACTTCAAGAATGTAACCTTTGTTAGCTTCGTCATCTATGTTTTGAACCTCTAAATTCTCAATTTCACTTTTTGATAGCCAGCGGAAACTATTTAGTGGTAGATATTGACTCATAGCCCATCCGTACTGATTATTTGCATCTAGATAAACGATATACTTCGACTCTTTACCTGGATCATAATTAGACATATACTTGTTGTTAGCAGTAGAAAATCGCGTAGAGCACTGACTTAAACCACCGCGAATACTTGATTTTATGAAATGTACCATGTCAAGATCAGTTAGTAATTCCATATTCACCTGTGTGTATTTCAACATAGCATCCCAACTTAAACCCGGTGCCGTATAATACTGACAAGGATCAAGGTTGTATGTTTTGATGCAAACTTTACGAAACGTTTCGAAAACATCTGCTAATAACAGAACGTCTGTTTTTAGATATAAATCAGAGTATTCACCTAGCGTTTGAATGCTAAATTGTTCCCATATACGTTGTGCATGAAAATAGTCTTCATCAGTAATTTCAGTTAAATTTAGAGAGCTGTAAAATGACTCTTTTGATGGCAAAGAGCGTTCTTCAAGACGCTCTACACTATCAATAAATTCGTAAGGAAATACACCTTTACGTCTAATTAAATTAAACTCGTCATCGTTCGGAAAGAAGCGCCGAATTTCTGTGAATTGTTCTGAATGTAAATTACTGGAAAGCTGATCAAGACTAAATGGCATGAAGCGTAATGAGTCAATGAATTTTAGTTTGATAGTACATTTATCATTTACCTTTAAGAATTTTGTAAATGAAATATACCGCTCTTTGTTCTGAGGGATTAGGTCAATTCTCTCATCTGCAGCTCCAAATTCGTTAATAATGAAGTGTGAGTCGTAACCGGATAAGTTATGTAGTATAACAGGGATGAATTTAGGAATTTTATACTTCAAATTACAGCTATTGTGAGCAGGAAATCTATAAAATCCAGTCAAATGGTCGTGATCAAAGACCTTGGGATCATTATCTAAAAACTCTTTCCCGCAAATACTACACTTTGTAGCACTTTCATGTTGTTGTAACTCAGTCTCAGTAAGAGGTTTCATGGGAATTTTAGTATTTAAAATATGTCCAAGACGTACTACATCTCTCTCAAGCATTTCCATAAACATTGCAGGAGCATTTTCTCCTCTGTATTGCTCAAACTTATTTAGTGAGTCATCGTAACTACATTTGATATAATACGCAAAGCTATATGGCTCATGTATGTGAGTAGTGTTGGTAAAGGATATGCTTGGATCTGGTGAAGTTGTCTTCAGTGAACATGGCTTCAATACAGCCTCAAAGTCGGTGTATATAACAAACGGCACTTCTATTTGCTTATTATGATTTTTGAATTTTAGAATTGTTTTCTCTGGATTAGGTAAGAATGTACGCACTTTATTACAGTCTTGTTTGGAGTGTCTATTTAACAGGTCCTCATTTTGGAAATACTGCAAGCATCCATCACATAACCACTTTTTACCATTATGTTTTGATAACTGATTACAGACAAGCCTACTTAAATTTTTAATCCAACAATAATGAGAAATTTCACCATCTTCTATGTACAGTAGATTGATATGCGTACCTTTTCTTTCATTCGTAAAATATAAAGGACCAACTCAGGCGCTGCCTCTTGGATATTTTGAATAAATGCAATTTTTTAGTTTTTCAACACATTACTTCATTACTCTTTATGCATTGTGTGTAGGCTAGAAGTTACACATATACATGTAATAAATATAACACTGCATACTTTTTACTCTGACAAGAATATTAAGCCCTACAAATAACCTTTTTAACATATTTATAAACTATTCGCAACAGTGATATTTCAAAGATATATGTTTTGTAAGCCAATCAGGACGTTAGAATGTAGAAAAACTGTCATTAACACTACTGCGAGGGTTGTAGCCCCGTCTGACCGAAGTGTAGCAAGTTTCTCTACGCCCCTCTGTGAGGGTTCCAACATCGACCGATCAAAGCTCACATACCTTACAAAATGTACGTGGAAGACAAGCTCAACTAAAATTAACTACAATGCTGTACGTAAACTCTCATCGTTGACATACCAACGAGGTTTGCAAGCTCGGATGACGAGTATGTCTCAGAGGTCTACTCTCCCTTCGTAAAGGGCACCGCGCAATATAGTTAACTTTAGAGGAACAAGCATATTTTGTTGGTGTAAAATATGACTGACTTGAGTTGAAAATGTATATCATAATAGCAACATTTTGAAGGTATATGTTTTGTAAGCCAATCAGGACGTTAGAAGGTAGAAAAACTGCCATTAACACCACTGCGAAGGTTGTAGCCCCGTCTGACCGAAGTGTAGCAAGTTCCTCTACACCCCTCTGTGAGGTTCTAACATCGACCGATCAAAGCTCACATACCTTACAAAATGTACGTGGAAGACAAGCTCAACTAAAATTAACTACAATGCTGTACGTAAACTCTCATCGTTGACATACCAACGAGGTTTGCAAGCTCGGATGACGAGTATGTCTCAGAGGTCTACTCTCCCTTCGTAAAGGGCACCGCGCAATATAGTTAACTTTAGAGGAGCAAGCATATATTATGTATAACAATTTTTTAATGTTATGATTTCAGGAAAAAACGTCTGTTTTAAGCTCACTAGTTCAAATAATTAATAACATATTTATAGCTACCTGCAGCTGTGAGAGGGGATACTGCTGTAGTCAATTGGAGTATATACGCAGAGAATGTAGTCACACAGCTACTAAATTATCTGTAAAAAAGGAAAACATACTATTTGAAAAATTAATCTGATACATACTCAATATATCAGGTACAATTGTTAATAATAATAATAATAATAATAATGGTAACGAAAATCCTAAAATAATAGTTGGAGGGCTGATTAGTCTATATCATTTGTTAAGGGATTATTTTTAGTGATTTTTAAGCTAAATATTAATTTTCTAGCACCAACCGTTTAGGAGATATCACATTTTTAAGTTAAGGGTTGTTTACACCCCTAACTTGCTTTTGACTCTAAAAGTCATCTAGAATATACTCCAGTACCAAATTTTAACATTTTAAGCTATTTTCACTCAAAAACCTAAAATAATGCTTGGAGGGTGGATTAGTCTATGTCATCCGTTAAAGGATAATTTTTAGTGATTGTTAAACTAAACATTAATTTTCTAGGACCAGCGGTTTATGAGATATTACATTTTTTTCAATTTAAGGGTTGTTTTCACCCCCCCACCCCCCAACTCGCTTTTGACTCTAAAAGTTTTCTAGAGTATACTGCGATACAAAATTTTAACATTTTAAGCTATTTTTGCTCAAAAAACCTAAAATAAAAGTTAGGGGGTGGGTTGGTGTATATCATCTGTTAAAGAATTATTTTTGATAATTTTTAAGCTAAACATTAATTTTCTAGGACCAGCTGTTTAAGAGATATTAAATTTTCAATTTAAGGGTTGTTTTCACCCTAACATGCTTTTAACTCTTGTAGGCTATTTTTGCCTAGAAACCTAAAATGACAGTTGAAGGGTGAGTTAGTGAGGTTGATAGCCTTGAAGTTTATGAGAAAATAGTTAACCTGTTTCAATAGAATAATAATAATAATAATAATAATAATAATAATAATAATAATAATGTTATAAGCTTTACGTTTCCACTAACTACTTTTACGGTTTTCGGAGACGCCGAGGTGCCGAAAGTTTGTCCTACAAGAGTTCTTTTACGTGCCATTAAATCTACCGACACGAGGTTGACGTATTTGAGAACCTTTAAATACTACCGGAGTGAACCGCGATCGAACGGGGGCGGGAGGTTTGAGGGCTGGCGCCTCAACCGTCTGAGCCACTCAAGCCGACTTCAATAGAATAACTAGTGTCAGTTCGTAGACTGACCAAGGTTTATCAGTCTACACTAAATGTTGCAGGTCGGACCTACACAACTGCACAAGTCACCGTCAAAAAGCTGAGAATTGAAGTGTTAGAGACGAATGCTGGGATGGTTGCTAACTTAAGACCACGGTCACCTCTCACCCAATCCTAGCCCTACTACAAACACACGTGCTACTAGACACTGCAATGACACAGGTTATGAAAGAAATTCTACATACATACAAGTACACGAGGCTGATGACCACGATATATTCCACAAGTCACCGTCAAAAAGCTGAGATTTTAAGTGTTAGAGACGAATGCTGGGATGGTTGCTAACTTAAGACCACGGTCACCTCTCACCCAATCCTAGCCCTACTACAAACACACGTGCTGCTAGACACTGCAATGGCACAGGTTATCAAAGAAATTCTACATACATACAAGTACACGAGGCTGATGACCACGATATATTCAAACTTATACATAAAGCAACAACAATGACTTTATAAAACTACTGTTATTGACAGAGCATGAAGCGAATAATTATTATTATTAATAATAATAATAATAACAACAACTCATGTTTACTTCAGTTGCTCCATACTTCTTACGACACATCGCCAAGCGAAGATAAGATTAGTAAAGGAATGAAATGAATACTTACAGAAGGCTGATTTCAGATGTCGCGTCTAGGATGTCGCTTCTTCTCAAGGTCACCACGTCACTAGTACGAAATTACTCCTCCTCGCGTTTTACCCGCTGCTTATAAACGACATTGAGCGCTGGAATGTTAAAGGTGCTAAGTAGTCATATTACAGTACACCAAAGCCATTATAGTTAACATTTTAGTTAAGACAGAATTTTGATCTCCTCATATATCAAGATGACACCAAAAAGATACTGTATTATTATTAAATTAGTTGAATTACAAACATTAGAAGCATGATTTTATTATCAAATTAGGCTATAGATGTCAAGTAGTTAAATGACCTTGGTCTACTTGCTATGCAGTGTTCAAAGAGAAACAAGTTAATTTCTGTTACGTAACTCAACCGTAGGAGGCTATGACTGCTTCGAATAATAATAATAGGAGCCTCCGTGGCTCAGACGACAGCGCGTCGGCCTCTCACCGCTGGATACCGTGGTTCAAATCCCGGTGACTCCATGTGAGAGTTGTGCTGGACAAAGCGGAGGCGGGACAGGTTTTTCTCCGGGTACTCCGGTTTTCCCTGTCATCATTCATTCCAGCGACACTCTCCATTATCATTTCATAGCATTTATCACTCATTAATAACTCACCTTGGGAGTGGTGACCCCATTGTAATAACAGCCTATATATGTTTCTATCATTACATCCCTGACCCGGTCAATGACTGGAAAATAGGTTGTAGATTTTCATTTTCAATAATAATAATAATAATAATAATAATAATAATAATAATAATACCGGGCTAGTTGGCCGTGCGCGTAGAGGTGCGCGGCTGTGAGCTTGCATCCGGGAGATAGTAGGTTCGAATTCCACTATCGGCAGCCCTGAAAATGTTTTTCCGTGGTTTCCCATTTTCACACCAGCAAATGCTGGAGCTGTACCTTAATTAAGGCCACGGCCGCTTCCTTCCAACTCCCAAGCCTTTCCTATCCCATCGTCGCCATAAGACCTATCTGTGTCGGTGCGACGTAAAGCCCCTAGAAAAAAAAATAATAATAATTGCGGCCAGTATCGAGTAATCGGGAGATAGTAGGTTCGAGCCCCACTGTCGGCAGTCCTGAAGATGGTTTACAGTGGTTTCCCATTTTCACACCAGGCAAATGCCGGGGCTGTACCTTAATTAAGACCCACGGCCGCTTCATTCCAACTCCTAGGGCCTTTCCTAAACCATGGTCTCCATAAGACCTGTGTTTATGCGACGTAAAGCAAATAGCATTCAACCACGGAGTTGAGATTGACGAAAGTTTAGTGGCTCAACACACCCAGAAGAACAGGAGGCTAGAAGCTATGCGGAGATAAAATTGCGAGCAGCGTAAGAGTGTGTATGGATGAGACCGCCACGCAGTGCGGCTAGTCACCGGTTGCTACTAACAGGAGAGCAGAAGGAAGTAGGACGTATGTACATTAACTCACTACCACATTGCGTACTAGCGTGTACGTCTTACTTTCTTCTGCTCTCCTGTTAGTAGCAACCGGTGACTAGCCGCACTGCGTGGCGGTCTCATCCATACACACTCTTACGCTGCTCGCAATTTTATCTCCGCATAGCTTCTAGCCTCCTGTTCTTCTGGGTGTGTTGAGCCACTAAACTTTCGTCAATCTCAACTCCGTGGTTGAATGCTATTTGCTTTACGTCGCATAAACACAGGTCTTATGGAGACCATGGTTTAGGAAAGGCCCTAGGAGTTGGAATGAAGCGGCCGTGGGTCTTAATTAAGGTACAGCCCCGGCATTTGCCTGGTGTGAAAATGGGAAACCACTGTAAACCATCTTCAGGACTGCCGACAGTGGGGCTCGAACCTACTATCTCCCGATTACTCGATACTGGCCGCAATTATTATTATTTTTTTTTTCTAGGGGCTTTACGTCGCACCGACACAGATAGGTCTTATGGCGACGATGGGATAGGAAAGGCTTGGGAGTTGGAAGGAAGCGGCCGTGGCCTTAATTAAGGTACAGCTCCAGCATTTGCTGGTGTGAAAATGGGAAACCACGGAAAAACATTTTCAGGGCTGCCGATAGTGGAATTCGAACCTACTATCTCCCGGATGCAAGCTCACAGCCGCGCACCTCTACGCGCACGGCCAACTAGCCCGGTATTATTATTATTATTATTATTATTATTATTATTATTATTATTATTATTATTATTGAAAATGAAAATCTACAACCTATTTTCCAGTCATTGACCGGGTCAGGGATGTAATGATAGAAACATATATAGGCTGTTATTACAATGGGGTCACCACTCCCAAGGTGAGTTATTAATGAGTGATAAATGCTATGAAATGATAATGGAGAGTGTCGCTGGAATGAATGATGACAGGGAAAACCGGAGTACCCGGAGAAAAACCTGTCCCGCCTCCGCTTTGTCCAGCACAACTCTCACATGGAGTCACCGGGATTTGAACCACGGTATCCAGCGGTGAGAGGCCGACGCGCTGTCGTCTGAGCCACGGAGGCTCCTATTATTATTATTCGAAGCAGTCATAGCCTCCTACGGTTGAGTTACGTAACAGAAATTAACTTGTTTCTCTTTGAACACTGCATAGCAAGTAGACCAAGGTCATTTAACTACTTGACATCTATAGCCTAATTTGATAATAAAATCATGCTTCTAATGTTTGTAATTCAACTAATTTAATAATAATACAGTATCTTTTTGGTCTCATCTTGATATATGAGGAGATCAAAATTCTGTCTTAACTAAAATGTTAACTATAATGGCTTTGGTGTACTGTAATATGACTACTTAGCACCTTTAACATTCCAGCGCTCAATGTCGTTTATAAGCAGCGGGTAAAACGCGAGGAGGAGTAATTTCGTACTAGTGACGTGGTGACCTTGAGAAGAAGCGACATCCTAGACGCGACATCTGAAATCAGCCTTCTGTAAGTATTCATTTCATTCCTTTACTAATCTTATCTTCGCTTGGCGATGTGTCGTAAGAAGTATGGAGCAACTGAAGTAAACATGAGTTGTTGTTATTATTATTATTATTAATAATAATAATTATTCGCTTCATGCTCTGTCAATAACAGTAGTTTTATAAAGTCATTGTTGTTGCTTTATGTATAAGTTTGAATATATCGTGGTCATCAGCCTCGTGTACTTGTATGTATGTAGAATTTCTTTGATAACCTGTGCCATTGCAGTGTCTAGCAGCACGTGTGTTTGTAGTAGGGCTAGGATTGGGTGAGAGGTGACCGTGGTCTTAAGTTAGCAACCATCCCAGCATTCGTCTCTAACACTTAAAATCTCAGCTTTTTGACGGTGACTTGTGGAATATATCGTGGTCATCAGCCTCGTGTACTTGTATGTATGTAGAATTTCTTTCATAACCTGTGTCATTGCAGTGTCTAGTAGCACGTGTGTTTGTAGTAGGGCTAGGATTGGGTGAGAGGTGACCGTGGTCTTAAGTTAGCAACCATCCCAGCATTCGTCTCTAACACTTCAATTCTCAGCTTTTTGACGGTGACTTGTGCAGTTGTGTAGGTCCGACCTGCAACATTTAGTGTAGACTGATAAACCTTGGTCAGTCTACGAACTGACACTAGTTATTCTATTGAAGTCGGCTTGAGTGGCTCAGACGGTTGAGGCGCCAGCCCTCAAACCTCCCGCCCCCGTTCGATCGCGGTTCACTCCGGTAGTATTTAAAGGTTCTCAAATACGTCAACCTCGTGTCGGTAGATTTAATGGCACGTAAAAGAACTCTTGTAGGACAAACTTTCGGCACCTCGGCGTCTCCGAAAACCGTAAAAGTAGTTAGTGGAAACGTAAAGCTTATAACATTATTATTATTATTATTATTATTATTATTATTATTATTATTATTATTATTATATTGAAACAGGTTAACTATTTTCTCATAAACTTCAAGGCTATCAACCTCACTAACTCACCCTTCAACTGTCATTTTAGGTTTCTAGGCAAAAATAGCCTACAAGAGTTAAAAGCATGTTAGGGTGAAAACAACCCTTAACTTGAAAATTTAATATCTCTTAAACAGCTGGTCCTAGAAAATTAATGTTTAGCTTAAAAATTATCAAAAATAATTCTTTAACAGATGATATACACCAACCCACCCCCTAACTTTTATTTTAGGTTTTTTGAGCAAAAATAGCTTAAAATGTTAAAATTTTGTATCGCAGTATACTCTAGAAAACTTTTAGAGTCAAAAGCGAGTTGGGGGGTGGGGGGGTGAAAACAACCCTTAAATTGAAAAAAATGTAATATCTCATAAACCGCTGGTCCTAGAAAATTAATGTTTAGTTTAACAATCACTAAAAATTATCCTTTAACGGATGACATAGACTAATCCACCCTCCAAGCATTATTTTAGGTTTTTGAGTGAAAATAGCTTAAAATGTTAAAATTTGGTACTGGAGTATATTCTAGATGACTTTTAGAGTCAAAAGCAAGTTAGGGGTGTAAACAACCCTTAACTTAAAAATGTGATATCTCCTAAACGGTTGGTGCTAGAAAATTAATATTTAGCTTAAAAATCACTAAAAATAATCCCTTAACAAATGATATAGACTAATCAGCCCTCCAACTATTATTTTAGGATTTTCGTTACCATTATTATTATTATTATTATTATTATTAACAATTGTACCTGATATATTGAGTATGTATCAGATTAATTTTTCAAATAGTATGTTTTCCTTTTTTACAGATAATTTAGTAGCTGTGTGACTACATTCTCTGCGTATATACTCCAATTGACTACAGCAGTATCCCCTCTCACAGCTGCAGGTAGCTATAAATATGTTATTAATTATTTGAACTAGTGAGCTTAAAACAGACGTTTTTTCCTGAAATCATAACATTAAAAAATTGTTATACATAATATATGCTTGCTCCTCTAAAGTTAACTATATTGCGCGGTGCCCTTTACGAAGGGAGAGTAGACCTCTGAGACATACTCGTCATCCGAGCTTGCAAACCTCGTTGGTATGTCAACGATGAGAGTTTACGTACAGCATTGTAGTTAATTTTAGTTGAGCTTGTCTTCCACGTACATTTTGTAAGGTATGTGAGCTTTGATCGGTCGATGTTAGAACCTCACAGAGGGGTGTAGAGGAACTTGCTACACTTCGGTCAGACGGGGCTACAACCTTCGCAGTGGTGTTAATGGCAGTTTTTCTACCTTCTAACGTCCTGATTGGCTTACAAAACATATACCTTCAAAATGTTGCTATTATGATATACATTTTCAACTCAAGTCAGTCATATTTTACACCAACAAAATATGCTTGTTCCTCTAAAGTTAACTATATTGCGCGGTGCCCTTTACGAAGGGAGAGTAGACCTCTGAGACATACTCGTCATCCGAGCTTGCAAACCTCGTTGGTATGTCAACGATGAGAGTTTACGTACAGCATTGTAGTTAATTTTAGTTGAGCTTGTCTTCCACGTACATTTTGTAAGGTATGTGAGCTTTGATCGGTCGATGTTGGAACCCTCACAGAGGGGCGTAGAGAAACTTGCTACACTTCGGTCAGACGGGGCTACAACCCTCGCAGTAGTGTTAATGACAGTTTTTCTACATTCTAACGTCCTGATTGGCTTACAAAACATATATCTTTGAAATATCACTGTTGCGAATAGTTTATAAATATGTTAAAAAGGTTATTTGTAGGGCTTAATATTCTTGTCAGAGTAAAAAGTATGCAGTGTTATATTTATTACATGTATATGTGTAACTTCTAGCCTACACACAATGCATAAAGAGTAATGAAGTAATGTGTTGAAAAACTAAAAAATTGCATTTATTCAAAATATCCAAGAGGCAGCGCCTGATGGGTAATGTACGAAACATATAAAAGTCAATGTTGCGTGCGTAATCACTAGTCTGATGTTGGCTACTAACGTGTTCACTTCTCCTTTCAGAGTGCTCCAAAGCTATTCGACAGGAGATTCAGTCTGCTGCATAATCATCAGTTAGGTGCTAATTACCTAAGAGACCGCACGGATTTTCTACTGTCGTGAATACGCACTTGTCTAGTATCTAATTATCAGTTTGGTGACAACTACTGAATTGAAGAGATCATTTCCTAAGCAACCAGTATGTTCCGGTGTGACCTGTGTGCTAAAGAGTTTTCAAGACGTGATAACCTTCAGCGTCATAGAAGGATTCAACATAACTCAAAAACTATTGTTTGTGTTTATTGTACTGATACATTCAACAGACGTGATAATCTTGAACGTCACATTAACTCCAAACATGCGCAGTCAACATCTGCACAATGTGAAACCTGTAAACAATTCTTCCATGATACGAAACAGCTTCAATCTCACATAGCAGACGTACATCAACAGGAATGGTTATGTAATACTTCAGAATCATCGAGTAAGAAAGAATCTACACAAACCGAGAGTAAATCACAGCAAACTAATAAGCGGAAGTATACCAGTTCTGAATTGTGTGAAGAAAGTTGTACTCCAAAGAAGAGAAAACGATTTCATGATGAAGGTGTTGAACCAGTAATGACACATTGTAACGTGTGTGATGCAGATGTACTTATCACCAACCTTCATGGTCATTTACGGAGCAATATGCATAGAAATAATGCATGTAGTGAAACGGATGATAAAAACATAGAGGAAATCAATAGTGCTTTTAAATGTCGAATCGCAAGTTACAGGCTTCGCAGTAGTGAAAGAACTCAGAGTATTGAAACGTTCTTTAAACGTGTTCAACCGAAAGTACTTTGCTTACTACAGAATGCACAAGCGAAGCACAAAGCCTTCAAAGTAAATTTCGAGCTGTTTGGATCATATGTCAAAAGCAATAGTGAGGGTGAAATTACAGATATTAAATCTTTCAATAGTGAAAATAAAATTATTAATGAATCAACAACTTTCTCCGCAGTTTACCAACATTTAGTAAGTGTTATTATTTCCAAAAGTGAGGATTTCCAAGAAAGAGACTCAGGATGGTCATTAGCTAACGTGTTATATCTAGAGGTCAACATTAATAAATACAATCCTTTGCGAGGATCATCATACATTGAATTACCGACGTGGATAAAGAAGAAAAAAGCAGTAGTAAATGTCCAGAATAACGACCAGGCATGTTTCGGATGGGCAGTGTTATCAGCGTTACACCCAGCAAAATCTGCATCTGATAGAACATCATCGTATCCCCACTATTCATCACAGCTGAATCTTGAGGGTTTAGAATTTCCAATGCAATTAAAAGACATTAGACGCTTTGAAAAGCTAAATAATATTAGTATTAATGTGTATGGAATAGAAAAAGAAAGTATAGTTGGTCCTTTATATTTTACGAATGAAAGAAAAGGTACGCATATCAATCTACTGTACATAGAAGATGGTGAAATTTCTCATTATTGTTGGATTAAAAATTTAAGTAGGCTTGTCTGTAATCAGTTATCAAAACATAATGGTAAAAAGTGGTTATGTGATGGATGCTTGCAGTATTTCCAAAATGAGGACCTGTTAAATAGACACTCCAAACAAGACTGTAATAAAGTGCGTACATTCTTACCTAATCCAGAGAAAACAATTCTAAAATTCAAAAATCATAATAAGCAAATAGAAGTGCCGTTTGTTATATACACCGACTTTGAGGCTGTATTGAAGCCATGTTCACTGAAGACAACTTCACCAGATCCAAGCATATCCTTTACCAACACTACTCACATACATGAGCCATATAGCTTTGCGTATTATATCAAATGTAGTTACGATGACTCACTAAATAAGTTTGAGCAATACAGAGGAGAAAATGCTCCTGCAATGTTTATGGAAATGCTTGAGAGAGATGTAGTACGTCTTGGACATATTTTAAATACTAAAATTCCCATGAAACCTCTTACTGAGACTGAGTTACAACAACATGAAAGTGCTACAAAGTGTAGTATTTGCGGGAAAGAGTTTTTAGATAATGATCCCAAGGTCTTTGATCACGACCATTTGACTGGATTTTATAGATTTCCTGCTCACAATAGCTGTAATTTGAAGTATAAAATTCCTAAATTCATCCCTGTTATACTACATAACTTATCCGGTTACGACTCACACTTCATTATTAACGAATTTGAAGCTGCAGATGAGAGAATTGACCTAATCCCTCAGAACAAAGAGCGGTATATTTCATTTACAAAATTCTTAAAGGTAAATGATAAATGTACTATCAAACTAAAATTCATTGACTCATTACGCTTCATGCCATTTAGTCTTGATCAGCTTTCCAGTAATTTACATTCAGAACAATTCACAGAAATTCGGCGCTTCTTTCCGAACGATGACGAGTTTAATTTAATTAGACGTAAAGGTGTATTTCCTTACGAATTTATTGATAGTGTAGAGCGTCTTGAAGAACGCTCTTTGCCATCAAAAGAGTCATTTTACAGCTCTCTAAATTTAACTGAAATTACTGATGAAGACTATTTTCATGCACAACGTATATGGGAACAATTTAGCATTCAAACGCTAGGTGAATACTCTGATTTATATCTAAAAACAGACGTTCTGTTATTAGCAGATGTTTTCGAAACGTTTCGTAAAGTTTGCATCAAAACATACAACCTTGATCCTTGTCAGTATTATACGGCACCGGGTTTAAGTTGGGATGCTATGTTGAAATACACACAGGTGAATATGGAATTACTAACTGATCTTGACATGGTACATTTCATAAAATCAAGTATTCGCGGTGGTTTAAGTCAGTGCTCTACGCGATTTTCTACTGCTAACAACAAGTATATGTCTAATTATGATCCAGGTAAAGAGTCGAAGTATATCGTTTATCTAGATGCAAATAATCAGTACGGATGGGCTATGAGTCAATATCTACCACTAAATAGTTTCCGCTGGCTATCAAAAAGTGAAATTGAGAATTTAGAGGTTCAAAACATAGATGACGAAGCTAACAAAGGTTACATTCTTGAAGTTAGTCTCCAATACCCGAAAGAGCTGCATGAATTTCATAATGATTATCCATTTTGCCCTGAGAATATAAAATCTCCATATATCACATCAAAAACGAACATGTTAATTGCAAACTTAAATGATAAATTTAAGTATGTAATACACTACCGTAACTTGAAACAATGTTTGCAAAATGGGTTGAAGCTTACCAAAATTCATCGGGTTCTTGAATTTCACCAGTCACCATGGCTAAGACCCTACATCGATTTCAATACTAATTTAAGAATGATGTCTACAAATGCTTTTGAGAAAGACTTCTACAAACTCATGATTAATTCAGTCTTCGGGAAAACTATTGAAAATGTTGATAAAAGAGTAGACGTAAAATTAGTTACAAAATGGGAGAATGTTGGTAAAAGATATGGTGCTAACAACTTAATAAGTAAACCAAACTTCCATAGCTGTGCTATTATTCATGAAGATTTAGTTGTAATACAAATGAATCGATTAAAAGTAACCTATGACAAACCAATCTATGTAGGCTTTACAGTTCTTGAATTATCCAAAACGCTCATGTACGATTTTCACTATGAATATATGAAGAAGAAGTACGCTGAAAATGTAAAGCTGCTCTACACAGACACTGATTCTTTCATATATGAGATTAAAACAAATGACATTTATAATGATATAAAACCAGATCTAGACAGGTTTGATACAAGTGACTACCCAGAAAATAATGTTTATAACCTCCCACGGGTTAACAAAAAAGTTCTTGGGAAAATGAAAGATGAATTCAAAGGAAAGCTCGTTAGAAGTTTTGTAGGCACTAAAGCTAAATCATACTGCATTATACCTGAAAATGATAAAGTAATTAAGAAACTGAAAGGCATTAAGAAGAATGTTGTTGAGAATGATCTGAGTGTAGATGATTATAAGAACTGTATTGCCAATAGTTCACAAGTATTAATGAAGAAAATGTATGTTTTTAAAAGCATAAATCATCAGCTTTATACCCAGTTAATAAACAAAGTTGCTCTAAGTAATGATGATAATAAGAGATTTATTATACCTAACTCAACAGATACTCTAGCTTGGGGTAATAGTCTCATTGACCATTATTACTTCACATAGGTTTACATTTAGTTTATGTACGGTAATTTTGTTTTGTTAGATGAAGTGTACTTGTACAACATTGTTGTAGATACTGTGTTATCAATAATGTAAAGTGATTAATAATGTAGTATATAAGATTATGCTGTACAATATGATTTTCACTGATTTATATGTATTTGTAATAAACATATTAAGAAAAAACTCTCTTATTTGAATACCGAATTCCATCTCCTTTGAACACCTCACTGAATATCCGTTAAATACCTCCTTAATCACCTGTTGAATGTTCCCTATCGCATTCATCTTAACGATCTGGCGTAGGGAAGGGCAGCTTGCTAATAGAACGCCTGTTATATACCTCCGATTGCGTAATCGTAACGGTCTGGCGTAGGGAAGGGCAGCCTGCTAATTGAACGCCTGTTAAATGCTCCTATGTCATTAATCCTAAAGGCCTGGTATAGGGAAGGGAAGCCTGCTATTGTAACGGTTGTTAAACACTCCCTATCCCATTAGTCCCAATAGTTTGGTGTAGATAAAAAGTACAGCCTTCTGGTTGTACACCTGTTACGTGCTCCCTATATACTTAATTCTAATAGTCTGACGTCGGGAAGGGCAGCCTGCTGAGGAGGAGGAGGTTCTAGAACTCTCACAAACACACTACTTCCTATGAATGGTCAGCAATTAACATATTTTAGATAGTGAAATTGTCCGTAGTAGTAATAATATTAATAATAATAATAATGTGCAACAGCAGATTAGGCATACAGAATACACAAGTAGGAGCTTATTGTACATAGTGTTGGTGTGAGATCTATGTGGACGTAATATGGAGGCCTAACTTAAGTTAGAACCAGTTAGGAAAATTAATAAAAAGGGTAAGTAGATGGACAGGTGGTAGGATCAGAAGGGAGATAAGCAAATAGATATTTAGATAAATAGATAAATAAATACAGTAAATGGATAGAAAAGTAGAGAGCTAGATACATAGATAAAGCTACTTGAAAAAACTAGGTTCTCAGCTGTGACTTATGTTGAAAGATGGGAATGGACTCACATTGCCAAGTGATAAGGTAGCACTGCAACAGAAGCTTATGCCATAGGAAGTTCCATTAACTGGCACACTCTTAATTTCATCCCGTCGGCATTTTTGATTACGATGTGTCCTGAGTAAGTCAAAGTGTTTGTACAACCAAAATGCTGAATTGCCATTTTCAAGATGGACATTCTGATAGCCATTAGATTTTCATGGATTTTCGTGGATGAGCCTTTAGTTTCCTTTTCCTAGTGAAGATATCCTGACATGAGTGATAGGACAACAATTTCACTAGGATAGGTCTCATTTTCCTTGGTGATCGAGGTCCTGCTCCGTGACACCTATCAATGCCATTAAGTCTAACATCTACACCTACTGCTTTGCACACGTTCAGCACTGGTTCATCACAGCTTTCGTTCGAACATTCAGGGATGCCGAAAATTCTTACATTACTTCTGCTGTATTGCTCAAATGAATCATACTTAGCATCCCTATCCTTCTTCAGTTTGTGGATTTCTGTCTCCTTCTTATCAAGTTTTTTAGGTAACTCTGAAAGTGTTCTGATATTAAATTTTAAACTTTTTTCAAGTTCTTTTATGACCACTTCTGTTATGCAGGTCAAAATGGCCTGCACAATTTTTTCAAGGAAGCTGTCCGAATTAATGAAGTCGTCCACACACACTTCATGAGGCAGCGTATGTTGGCAGCACTGGTAGTGGCTGGGCTTCCAACTCCATTGTTTTGGTGGGCCATTTTCTTTACAATGAAAATTTGGAACAAAAAGAAGATCAATACCGACAAAACATGTGGGTATATACAAATGTAACATTTCTGCAAGTTTTTATCACTTCCACTGCTGTATAACACCTTCAAATCACTTGATTACTGTGGAGCCTCATTCACTCACGTCCGTCACCAAACATTTCAACAGATAGGTTAGAAACTATACATGGTGCGGCCTGAATGGTGTCCTGATGCATTATACATTTACACAAGGTTTACCTACATCAGTACGTGTAATAATTGTAATAATAATAATAATAATAATAATGAGCACTAGAATGAGTATTAAGTTTCAGTGAATTTCACACTTTCCTGCTTTCTTGTTGTTGTTGATGCTTGTTGTTTTAAGCGGCCTAACATCGAAGGTCATCGGCCCATTTCCTGCATTCAGTCAGTGTTTTTTGTCAGTATATACATTTTACGAGGTAGTGACTATCGCACATGTCATTTCTAAGTAAACAAACAGTCATCCGTTGGGTTGTGGTATTTTGTCTATACGCAAATTTTGTTGTGGAAGCAAGGTATTTAAGCAATTAGAAAATTGAGAACGCAATGTAGGCCTTGCCATTCCCCAACAACACAGAATATACAATAGTAAGCAGATCAAAACATTGAAAATATGATCGATCAGTCGATCAATCATAGTCGCTACTGCTTGCTATAGCCTATCCATATAGCTACTGATGCTATTGGTTACTTCACATTCAAGATCACATTTGTTTTCTTTAATGTTTATTCAGATTTATTTACAATTTATTCCTGGCATAAAAGACATACCCAAGATTAATGTTAGAAAAATTGAAACATGTGCTTCTATTAATGGATAAACATGGTATGACCATTTCATCTGGTAAAAGAACAAATTTTGAGACTTTTTTCTGAATTCCCTGTTATTTCCTGGATTTCCTGCTACTTATTGAATTCCCTGACATTCCCCGGTTTCCCGTATGGGCGAAACTCTGTTAAACCTGTATTGGATGGTGAGGCCCGTCTTCTTTTTTTTTTTTTTTGTAGAAGTGAAAAGATGTTCATGAATGTGTGTTAATGTGTATGTCTTTACTAGCTGATGTGATAACCTACTCCTGTCTTATTAGTCAAATGGGGACGCTCATGCTTGAAGTTGGCTACAGCTTCAATGTTGAAATCTACTATTGAGGGATGTGTGGTAAAGAATCTGTAACAAGAGGAGGGTAGGAAGATATTCAAGATTAGGAAATAAGGGTTAAATTTGACAAAAAACGCTGTGTATACATTTACTTACCCCCTCGACCTTTCTGGTGTTAACTAGTTGCCTTTGCAGCATCAGAACAAATGACACTTGCACATCTTGTATTGTCTCTGTATGGCATTTAGGGAACGGAGTGTGGCGGAGGAGAGGAGATGGGCGGAGCATTGAGCTTATGCAGTGTTGGCTGTAGGCTGAACATTTACACTGATAATGGCAAAACTTCTTCGGAGCAGCTAAAGAAATCAAGGCTTTCTTGCAAAACAACCCTCAGAAAACCAACTCTTCACACAACTGCAGGCATGAGACTGACATGGCATTTCATCCCTCCTGCAGCAACACACTTTGGTGGAATCTGGGAAGCATCTGTCAAGAGTCTGATATATCTCCTCAGAAGAGTGATGGATTCTTATCGCTTCACCAACAAAGAATGGACCACTCTCATAACACATACATCCTTTCACCAAACATCTTCTAGACGTGCCTTAATTGTGTAAATTGGAATTTGTGAATTTAGACATGTCTTAATTGTGCAAATTGTCATTTGTGAAATTACAACAAGTCTCCTCATATTTATAACACACGTTCCTCTATGTAACACTTTGACTAGAGTGATCAGGATCGTGATTTTTATCCCTTAGGAATGAGATCATGGCTGATGATGCCCATGCAATGGGCAAAACATGTCTCCTTAAATTAGTATGACAAGATCAAAATCTTAATATTAAGAACCCAACGTGTACTGAATACATGGATTTCAATAAACTTTTGTAACATTGTTGAATTAATGTACATTTTAATACGGACCAGTCACGAGATTTGTGACATAATTATCTGAGATTGTTGTAAACAACCCACGGAGTGAAATTAAAGTCCACTGTTCGTATCGGAGATGAACCCTGTATACAAATGTTAGACTAATGTTGTGTAGGAAACTATCAACTCATATAAAGACTATACATCCAATCATACATAAGGAAGGCCATCTTCTTGTTGGTGGAAGACTGCACAATACTCCAATACTAGTGGACTGGAAGAATTAGAAATTCTGCTTCATCTCACAAATATAGTTATGGTGGCAGAACACCTTCATCTACTTCATAATGGCACTCAACACACTGAGAGAAAAGTTTAGGATCTCATCAGCAAAGGGGACTGAAAGAAGCCACACTCATACACATCTCAAGTGTTCTAAGTTGAATGCAGATAACTCAGAACAATTAATGCAAAATACACAAAGGGTGCCTCTAACCCTGACATACCCATTTGTTATAACTAGCATAGAGTATGCCTGCCCAATTCTAGTAAAAAATCGTGTGAAATCGAACAAGACCAGACCGCTTATCTACCAAGGCTGTCTAAATAGACATGATACCTGATCTCACCACAACATTTCTCTCCGCACTTTATCGACTTAGTTCTCATAGACGTCAACTCCTGAATATTTACAGCAATAATGGAACAAACTTCTTTGGAGCAGCTACAGAAATCAAGGCCTTTCTACAAAACAACCCTCAGAAAACCTACTTTTCACACAACTGCAGGCATGGGACTCAAGTGGCATTTCATCCCTTCTGCAGCACCACACTGGTGGAATCTGGGAAGCAGTTGTCAGGAGTCTGATATATCAGCTCAGATGAGTAATGGGTTCTTATCGCTCCACCAACAAAGAAGGGACCATTATTACAACACATACTCACATCCCCTCACCAAAGCTAAATGATGACCCTTTTGACACTTCCTACCTAACAACATCCCATTTCCTTATAGGAGAGTCAATTACTTCACTCTCTGATCATGATTATACAACCTTGCCCACAAGGCTATACTTTCAGCAGCTAACCCAGAACTCCCAGAAGAGATGTTGAAATGAATATCTCAATAAATGGGCAATGAAATACCCCATAGCAACATAGTCAAACTGAAAGAAGATGACACAAATGCTATGAAGTGGGCGATGACAGTGATCTAATGTGTATCCTGGTATAAATTTACTCATTCGGAACAAATGCTTGAGGTTCCCTATGGGCATCAACAATCAACATATCCTGGTAATGACGAATTCATTCACGTAACGAAAGTTCAGGTGAGTAACGGTGAACTTACTAGCCCTATTCACAAACACTATCCCTTACGAACTACGAAACATAAAGGCAAGATAACTCTTGAATCGCTTATCTATTCCTTGCATGTTGAAGTAATATTGTTCCGGGATTATCTGTGGAACGCAGAGAGATGAAAAAAGGTGTCGGCTTTGATTGGGTCTATCTACGATATCAAAGATTAATTTAAACATTAAAATAAAGGTTATATTTCTTTTCAGATCTCAAACTTAACAAAAATTTTCACTAGGTGAAGGAACAAAATGTCAGACACAAAATAGCAAACAAAAATAGAAATGCAAGGGTTGGAAATTACAAGTTTTGAGCTTCCAGCTCAAATTTACAAATTTACAACTTCACAAATGTTGTGTTTGTTTAGATAACGAGAGATATCTCCCAAGACACAGTTCAAGAGCACCTTACTCCAAAGGTTACACGTACAGCCTTCCGAAGGCCCCCCTCGATATTACACCAATATCACAAAAGAGTTTACATGCTCTTTAAATTCAACCAAGGAGGCTATGCTCAAACCTTACAATTTCTTGCCTCTTCAAGCACAATGTACAATTTACAATTCCTTTACACTGGGGTATCTATTACCCATACTACCGGGCCTTTGTGGAAAAGAGGAACAGGATAAAATACTGGCCCAAACTCAAAATGTATGGAGCCGTACACTTGCGCTCCTTTAAAACCAAGATTTAATACCCTACTTGGGCTTGTGGCCCAATGATGCAGAGGCTAGGGAATCCCACACTACTGAGGTGAATAGAAATAGAAGTTAATGAGTGATTTACAGGAGGAAAAAAAGTTACAAAATCGTAGTCACATCAAGATAAATTGAAGGGGAATTCGAGATGGTAAAGAATTCTCTATTCACAGATTTACAGTTTAAGTCTGTATGAAATTTTACATTAGCAGAAAGAAAGTTTACGTTATAGTAAACAGATGGTTACATAGTTAAATATATGAACCTACCCCTCGGGTGAGTTTGCGGAGATAGATACAGAGATAGAAAACTGGTGGCTTTTACCTGGGCTGATGTACTTCCTGCCGAACAATTAGGCACACCGCCTCCTCTATTAACACACACACTCAGATATTTGACGAGTTTAGACGAGGTAACTAGAAAAAGCCGCGGCATTTATACCCGAGTGGAGGGTTCGAGAAGGCATCGGACTAAATCCGACCATACCCTCTCAATTTATTGGATACTCAAGTAGATACAAGAAGCTTATGATTGGCCAAAAAATAAATACAGAAAATTTGTGATTGGCCAGACTCCAAAGCTGGCAGAATGAGAAGGAAGTGTTGCAAACCATGAACTATCAAAATACATGAAAGTCAATTTAGATTAGAAAACTTATAAACACAAGACTTCTTTAAATCATTAATTATTACACCTTGCACCAGAGTGCAAGACTTCAGTTTTTTGTACGGACATCTATGGAGCAAAGTTCAAACTTCTAGATGTACACCAAAACAAAACAAAGAAATCCAGTCAGTTTAAGTAACTTTAAAATAAAATATTACTCAGTTATTCAGTAGTGACATCTTCTGATTACTACTTTATGCATTAGCAGTTTCAAGTTTTGTTCAATAGATAGTGTTCCTTAAGGCACTTCTATTAAATGTGCAGGGTTGAGGTGTACTTCCTGGTACAAATATTATAAGTCAAAATGGACTAGTAACACCACAGATCACATTAGGAAGAATAAGAATATTTTTCACTTCCCAAGAGATGGCTGCAATGTGTGTGGTATACAAGCGAATGCTGACAGTAAACAAGCACATCAACTACAACTTGTATGAACAAATTACTGCATTATCTAGAAATCAATAATTAATATAATCAATAAGATAACAAAGGTGTTTCATTTGGAACCAACTAGTAAAATATCCTGTAACAGTAACAAAACAATGTGTCTTTTAGCTACTTTGTGTTCAAAACTATTTACAAATTCAAAAGTATTAGTAGGAATGATACCAGATCCCAAATAACATAGAATAGAGGTCTTTGGAATAATCCTAACTGCTGCACAAATCATAACGCAAGATGGTGGAACAACTTGAAGGAAAAGTGAAAACTAGGTAAGTAAACAGTCAATCTCATAAAAAAGTATATTTTCTGTAGGACTATCACTCATGTACCCTGAAATGAAGGATCAAACCCTGGTATCTGTTGAGCAATTTTCTACCTAGTTCCATTTCCTGATGATCGCTTATCAAATTATGCACAATACCTCACGAAAGTTTTCCTGCGATGACCCTGGCTCTGCTAAATCTGATTTAACTTCTTCTTTCAGAGCTATCACTTCTGATACGTGTTCAAAATTGTCCTGTGGAAAATAAGTTATATTAGGTATGCTCATAACACACATCTACAAATACTGTCACTAACAAATGAGCATGTTAATTCATTGATTTCCAGTATTACAGTTACTTTCAGAATTTTCACTGATGTTTAAGGATGATTTTTACCAGCAAAGAACTGTTATAACCAAAGGCTGTACTGAGAATTGTGTTACTATTCTTGCCCACTCCTTATGTCAGAGAAAGGATGAGATGGAGAACAAAATATAAAATGCAAAATATTTTCTAGCCATATCAGAAGATATAATACCAGGGATGGAATTGGGGCCATCTCACACAGAATTTGGAAGGAAGCAGCGATAGGCATAAACACTAAATTGTATGAACTGTTTTCATATGTACAATCATATCAATCAAATCATAAAAGTTGTGTGAACCAATTAGAAGCGTTACAACTGTTCTAAATAATTTTTTGTTCTCAGCATACAGTTTGTTTATAGACGGATTAAAATACCTTGAAATAATGGAATAATATTCTCTACTCTGCTTTTGCTGAGATCACGGGGGCTACATAAACCATTAAGGCAGTTCTGTTTCAAACAGCATATATCAATGCTTCCAAGTTTAAAATGAAAAAAAAATAAACATGAATGAAGCAGACTTATCACAGTCATATACCAGCAAAATATGTGATGTAGCCCAAAGGAAAAGCAACTAGAAATGAAATATTTTACTACTATAAGCATGTTATGTAGTGTTCTGTGAGGAGCTGAGGGGATGAGAACACCGTCAGTGGAGAATCAGCAGTGTTGGAGTGTATATCTGCAGTTTCAGAAGATCCCTTATGATCTACGACAAAACATTTAAATTTTTCACTTGGATTCATAAAACCTTGTCAACAGTAAAGGGGGGGAAGGGACTGTGAATAAAAGCTCATGTCTTAATATAAGTTAACCTACTACTAAAAGTGAATTAAAGTATCATGTTCTACAATATACCAACTTAACGCATTCAATATAGAAGAGAACAGTAGCTGAACTAAGGAATGGATGAAAAGGATGAACAAAAAGGACAGGGAAATAATGAAAAAGTGGAAAGAAAAACTCTGTTTAATGTGCCTTAAGAGCCTTAAGAAATTATTCTCAGAAATCCTGCATTCTAGAGCCCTTAGACATGGTTCTCTATATAACATAGGCTGACCTGCATTTGAGGAATAAAATGAGCTATTCACTACTCAGCCTTTTTGAATGAATTCAATGCCTGAGAAAAATACTTATTTTGAGATAAGTATATTCAGATTTTGAGCTATTTTATCCCTCACATGTCATAGGCAAATCTGCTCTTTCTTCAACACACATAATATCTTCCAGCATATTGTGGATGTGAGGGTAACCCAGAATAATCACACCTGTGTTGACTTTTTGTTTAGCAGACTGGCGTATCGTCTCAAAAACACTAACGAATGATTTGTGATTTAACTTCTTCTACACTAATTATGGTAGGAGTAATAATTTTTAACATGTGGTGCTAATGGTGGTGCAGTACTGTTGGAGAATATTAGTTTTAAAATCAATTCAATGGGCCAACCATCCTCTATTATTATCGGAGGGGGAAAATAGAAGAGAAGCATTCCCTACAGGAGAGTTAGATAGATACTGACAGTAAAAAGTACAGACTAATCCAACCACAACCTTAAGTTCCTAAGATTTGGCAGCTTTGTGTAGCATGTTGTGGTGTATTCCAAGACAAAGAAACAAAACAGAGTCGTACTACGCTTAGATGCCCATGCAGCAAATGGTGACTGCTGGTGTTAATATTGGGGATGCACATAGTAAATTATACCCCTGTCAAACTTATTGAACTGCTAAGAGTAAAATTCTATAACGTTATCTGGAATGAGACTTACAAGAGATGCATTTGTTGTTCCTTCAAGCCCGGCTGGTTCCTCTTTGATCTTTATTTCCAGGTCCATTCCGTACTGCAACTGAAGTAGAAGGTACTGGGATCGTTGATTACTTCCAATGACCTTACACTGAAACATAAGCCGGAAAAATATATTACCTTGTTGATGTCATTGCTACATATGTTGTTTGTCAACAGACTAAGCAACAAGCTTGTAATTTTACATGACCATCATATTATGAACATAATGAAGAACTCAAAATTTGATATGCCTGTTGATATTGTGATCATAGCTAAGGACCTCAAGTTTTCTATGACTGATACTTCGATCATAGCTAACGGTGTCTAGTTTTACATGACTCCTAAAACAGTGATCACTTCCATAGGAAATATAAGTAAACATATCTGTCAATATCAAGATCATAGTCAATGGACCCCTAGTATTGTATGACACCATATATCATATTAATAGCTATATAAGATACAGTTTTATATGGAACTGAAACCGCAACAAGATGACCTTTCTTATTAAAAATCCAATGTGATCGAAATGCACAAAACTTCTTGAAAATTAAGTGACTATTCCGTTTGCATATCACTCTGATCACCTGGGTCCATATCTTGAAATCTTCCTACAATTTATGAAAATCTATAACTTGTTTTCTGGTCATTGACCAGGTCAGGGATGGAATGAATGAAGAAGATATAGGCTATTAGTATGATAGGGTCGCCACTCCCAAAGTGATTTATTAATGACTGATAGTTGCTATGAAATGAGAATGGAGAGTGTTGCTGGAATGAAAGATGACAGGGAAAACCGGAGTACCCAGAGAAAAACCCGTCCCGCCTCCCATTTGTCCGGCACAAATCTCACATTGAGTGACCGGGATTTGAACCACGGTATCCAGCGGTGAGAGACCGACGCGCTGCCATCTGAGCCATGGATACTCCCTTCCTACAATTTATATCCTTTGCAAATAGCTTCAAAACTAACTGAACAAGATGACAACTCTTTGAGATTTGTTCTATCAAAATTTTCCTTCTCAGGATCAAATTCTCTCAAAACATTCTCCCCTCATCCAGCTGATTCACTATTTCTTTATTTGAGACATTTTCTATCAATCTGATAATCAAGAACTTCTGATATCATGGCCATTCAAAGGATTCAACTCTGTGTTTTCGGCATCAGTTATTATCCGTGTTTCACTTCCATATGGTGTCGTACTCCATATTCAGTGAAAACATAATTTTAATTTTTTTCAATCTGTGAACCTAACGAACGTGATGGAGAACAGATGGAAATTTAGGCTGGATTCAGTGATGATATTTATCAATATTTACAAGGCATGTGTTAGTGTACCATGGCACGTGATGCATTGATAAATAAAAGGGCAGGGAGAGGAGAACCAATTATGAAAGCCATGAAAGACAAGTGAGTAAGTAGTATGAATACTACGATGGGACAAACTATCTGGTTCAAAGTAGAAACAGGACTTCAAAAAGGATGTGTTTTATCCCCTCCAATCTTCACTACAGTCATGGAAGAAATCCACAAAAGTATACAAACAATGGGAAACAAGAAGGCATCTCTGCAGATGACACAGTAATATGCGGAGAAGATGAAATGGAAGCACAAGAACAAGACACTGTATGGAATTAGGAGATAGAGTTATATGGAATGAAAATAAGTATGGAAAAGTGTATGATAGTAGTGGTGTCGAGAGGTAATAGAGAAGGAAGTGGGAATATTGAAGTAAATGGAAGACCATTAGAAGTTGTGGAAAAAGCTTCAAGTATTTGGGGAGAATAATTGCAGAAGATGGGAAAATAAATTAAGAAATTGGAAAGAGAATTGAACAAGCCAATGAGTTTTACTAATGTGTGAGATGTATAGTCTGTACCTGGGACGTCCGAAAGATATATGAAAATTCTGCACCCAATGTATTACAAAACAATTTTGACATATGCATCAGGCACAAGGACAACAATAAAACATGATGAAAGCAGAATGCAAGAGGCCAAGATGAAATTCCTTAAGAGAAATAATAGGGAGGGCAAGAATGGATAAAGTCAGAAACATAGACATCAGGGAGAGGGTTGGATTCCCTGAACTGAAAGGCAAGATAGAGTCCCGTAAGCTAAAATGGTATGGACACATGATGTGAATGGAAGAGGATAGAGTACCAAAGTAAGTATTTACAGAGAAAGACATCGGGGAGTGCCCAGAAAAGGGTGAATGGATATGGAAAGGAGAGTACAGAGAAGAATGGAGTAAATGTAGAAAAAATATTCGAGGAAGGAAAGGAGTGGTAGAGAAAAACTGAGGAGGTACTTGATTCACATTTCAATGCAAAAGACTGGAAATGGAAAATGAAGAAAATTCTACTGATGTGAAGACAAACATTTATACAATTGTCCTATCAGCTCATTGCATTGAGCAATGCCATCAACAATTACTTAAGTGTCCTTTCTGTATTTTTCTGTGCATGTCACGTCTAATGACACAACCGAGTGGTGTTTACCAGAGCGCCCCTTGTAGGGAGTTCCATGTCAAACAATTGGTTTAAATGTTTAGCAGTTTCAATCAATCAATACTGATTTGCATTTAGGGCAGTCACCCAGGTGGCAGATTCCCTGTCTGTTGTTTTACTAATCTTTTCTTAAATGATTTCAAAGAAACTGGAAATTTATTGAACATCTCCCTTGGTAAGTTATTCCAATTCCTAACTCCCCTTCCTATAAATGAATATTTGCCCCAGTCTGTACTCTTGAATTCCAACTTTATCTTCATATTGTGACCTTTCCTACTTTTAAAGATGCCACTCAAACTTATTCGTCTACTAATGTCGTTCCATTCCATCTCCCCGCTAACAGCTCCGAACGTACCACTTGTTACAAACCATCACTCTCATTTTGATTCCATTTTGAAAACAGCAAGCACACTTAGTTTACAAAAGGAGTATATATATTACCCCGTCAATTCAATACAATTAATACCACGTTATGTGGTTAAATAAACATAGATGTTCAAAATTTTAAGGGGACATGTTCCGCCCTTCCCTTATTTGGCATCATCAGCCTTATTTAATCTTAAAACAAACATTATTTAGAGGACAATAATATTTATGTTTTCCAAAATTTGAACTGTGATGTCTTAAGGTTAAAAACACTAAGGAATAGTAGGTACAATGTATGATGTTGAGACATGACATATACAGCACATGTTAAAATCATTGTAAACAATTTTAAAATCTTTGTCCAAAAGCAAATTTGTGTCATATAAAATTCTAAAAACAACTCTTGTCTGGAACTGAAGTGGATCCTCTTCGTAAGAAAATTCGAGCATAAGTTAGCTTGAGGCAATTGTCAATACAAGTCTTCAATTGAGTAGCTAGTTGAAACGTTGAGGCTGGATTTTGTTTATTTTTGCGAAGAAGAGCTAAAGAATATTGACCAGGAGAAGAGACGAATGTTTCAAATTATCTTATTAAGTTGATTGATCCATAAATTATCGTAATATATAGTAATATAACCAATGCAAGGAAAGATGTTGTGCTGGTTGAAGCTGCTTTTGAAACAAGTATATCTGGTATTTGACAGGTATGTTTGAATTTCTCGTGAAAGTGTATTCCCTCTAGGAGATGTAGACCATCGTGGAAAAGGATGTGCATATACTGTAATGAAACAAAGAAGAAAGACGTGTAACACGGTGTGTGTTTTACCTTCCCCTCAACATTCCGATCCTCCTCTACCACATCGATACAACACGAGGAGTAGGAACTCCAGACAGAACAACGCTGCTAATACACAAAGATATACATAGTTACGGCGAATGAGTAAGTACCCATTTTACATAATACATAACTCTTGGATATTAGCGTACAATTTAAACACACACCGTCATACACGCCTTTCTTTTTGTTTGTTTCATTACAGTATAACCACATCTTTTTCCACGATTCTCTACATCTTCTAGAGGGACTACACTTTCACGAGAATTTCAAACATACCTGTCTAATACCAGATATACTCGTCTCAAAAGCAGCATCAACCAGCATATCAACATATGTTTTGCATTTGTTATATTACGATAATTTATGGATCAACGAACTTAATAAGATAATTTAAAACATTCGCCTTTCCTCCTGGCCAATATTCTTAGGCTACTGTTCACAAAAGGATACAAAATCCAACCTCAACGTTTCAACCAATCTAGTCTATTGAAGACTTGTATTGACAACTGCCTCAAGCTAACATATGCTCGAATTTTCTTACGTAGAAGATCCACTTCAGTGCCAGACTAGAGTTGTTTATAGAATTTTATATGAAACAGTTTTTTTTCTGGGCAAAGATTTTAAAATTGTTTACGATGATTTTAACATATGTTGTATATGCCATGTCTCAACATCATATTTTTAACTACTATTCCTTAGTTTGTTTAACCTTAAGAAAACACAGTTCAATTTTTATAAATCATAAATGTCAATGTCCTCTAAATAATGTTTGTTTTAAAATTAAATGAGGCTGAAGATGCCCAATAAAAGAAGGCGAAACATGTCACCTTAAAATTATGAATTTCTATGTTTATTTAACTACATAACATAGTGTAATGATTGTAGAGTCCGCCATGCTAACTCGCTACGCCCCGGGGCGTCACCCATCGCCCCATCCCCTTTACGCTCGAGCGCGCCAATCCCCGAGCAACACTCAAGCGCTGGGTCGGCCCTTCTCACTTCTATCCGTGGTCGCGCCGCAGCGAACTACGGAAACGACTGGAAGATTAATCTGGAGTCTTCCATTTCGCGAGGTTCCTCGATCCATCGAACATCCGGACTATTCCAGAAGGGCTGGCGCAGGTATAAAAGAGCAGTTACTTGCCTACAGTCAGTTAGTCAGTGAGAACTGGAGAGTGACAGTTAGTTAGTGAGTGAGTGGGAGCGAGATTGAGTTCGCTGGAGAGCAGTCAGTGATAGCCTGACAGAGTGCAGCCTGATCGAGTATCTGTCTGTCGGAGCCGACGACTCGTTCCTGTCTTCCTGATATCGTGTGTGTGTGAGTCCCTTGAGACTGGCTGCTGGAGGAGAACCTGGAGTGTTCTGGAGCGGCGAAGAAGGGAACACTAGGAGACGACGTGTGAAGACTGCGGAGTTCAACGGGTTGAGTGAACAGCGGATACTATCCCGACGTGCGAGGCTGACAACCGTGACAGCGCTAACGAGTGTGACTGAGTGGCTGAGAGAGTGTACTGTAAATAATCGATGACTCTGTGCGTGTGTGTGTGTCATTGTAGATGGAACCTAAGAGAAACTAAGAGAGAGAGCGCGCAAACCGTAAGTGTACTTGTGTAACTTGTAAGCTCGGCTATCGTCTGTGTGTGTGTAAATCTGTAATTATAGTGCTTAGTTAATAAATCTTAGAAATAGGTTGCTACCAGGTGCTGTACGCATTCATTTACTTAGTTACCCCGCCAAAACGTTACAACTGGCGTCAGAAGTGGAATGGACAAGTGTGATACACTAGTGGATAAGCTCTTACGTAAAAGCTGGTGTCAGAATAGAGTAGCTGGTAGCTTATTTTGTAGCCGGCAGAAATGAATTCCGAACAGCTTCAGATTTTTCTAAGCAAGTTTAGTGAACTTGAAAATAAAATTTTATCTGGTTATGGCGAACTCATTAGTGAACTGAGATCTGAGCGGGGGTCAAACCCGGACCAGCTGAAAACCGATTTGAGTGAACGGAAGAGTGAGGACGAAGTGTGCTCTCTCGAAACCGAGGCCGACATTAACGATGTGCGGGATGGCAACGAACTGGACGAAAAGGGATCCGAAGAGATGCTCGCGGTTGTGGAGTCCGGAGTTCGAGGCCCAGAGGTGGAAGTGAGTGCCCTGCGTGCGGAAACGATGGCTGTGGAGACGCGAATGAATCCTGCTAGCAGCGAGGGCGGCTCCAGCATCGTGAAGTTGGAAAACCTACGGGACGACCGGATTACTTCCAAGAGAACATGCCGCACCCAGTTCAAGACCGGACGTCCAAGAAGAGTGCCGAATATCCGATCGCCGGGCCACGTGTACAACGCAGCCCCCAGGTAAGTTCGACCTACGAGGATGTTATGGGATTGCTCGACGTACGCTGCGGGGTCCACCAACAGAGAGCCACCTACCGAGTCCAGTCGCAGGAGAGGACTCAGCGCACAGATATAACGCCCCGGATAATCGACGCCGAGATCGAGCGACTAGGCGACGTGACTGTGGAAGAGTTATCGCGAGGTGACACCAAGCTCGAGGCGGCTGACGCCTGTGAGAAACTACGTGGCGCTGAGATCCGTCCAGGGAGGACGATCGGCAAGAAACAGAACTAGTAAGAGGCTCTGATGATGGCCCACGAGACAGCGGCAGCGACTGCAACGGCACGGCTGGAGGGACCCCTACTAGGAGAGGGAGCAGCAATGGAAGACGAACCGATGACCAACGAACGAGGATGCCACCTGACTAGGACACTTGTTCCGGCACGAAGCTGCGTGTCGGTACGAACACCAAATTCCGCACCCCGGAAGAAGAGGAAATCCAGCAGGCCTAAATCTGGGACGAGCAAACCAGTCCCCGGCATCGCACTAGAGAGCTACGAAGGCGCTCAAGCCCTGAAAATAGACGCGGATGTGGACGAAAAGAAAACCACCAAAGATCCGGCTGCCACGCGAGGACTTGCTGATCGTTACCAACGGGAACGAGGACACCGTCGACCGGACCCAGCGGATCCCCCATGGGAAGGTGGTGGCCAACCGAACAAACTGTATTGCAGCGAAACGTGGAGGGGGCAATGTAATGGTTGTAGAGGCCGCCATGCTAACTCGCTACGCCCCGGGGCGTCACCCATCGCCCCACCCCCTTTACGCTCGAGCGCGCCAATCCCCGAGCAACACTCAAGCGCTGGGTCGGCCCATCTCACTTCTATCCGTGGTCGCGTCGCAGCGAACTACGGAAACGACTAGAAGATTAATCTGGAGTCTTCTATTTCGCGAGGTTCCTCGATCCATCGAACATCCGGACTATTCCAGAAGGGCTGGCGCAGGTATTAAAGAGCAGTTACTTGCCTGCAGTCAGTTAGTCAGTGAGAACTGGAGAGTGACAGTTAGTTAGTGAGTGAGTGGGAGCGAGATTGAGTTCGCTGGAAAGCAGTCAGTGATAGCCTGACAGAGTGCAGCCTGATCGAGTATCGGTCTGTCGGAGCCGACGACTCGTTCCTGTCTTCCTGATATCGTGTGTGTGTGTGTCCCTTGAGACTGGCTGCTGGAGGAGAACCTGGAGTGTTCTGGAGCGGCGAAGAAGGGAACACCATAGTGCTATTAAAACAATGTGCGTGTTCTGACAGCTCTCGGCGTGGTAGTAGGAGGTGGCAGTTACTATGGCAACCAGTACACGCCTCCTATTTCAGCCAACCCCAGCTCGGCATGCACTCTCCCTTTTCCTAGCCCCGCTGTCTGAAAGCTTCGTGAGGCGGTCGGTCCGAGTTCCACGTTGCCAATATAGTAAGTATACCGTAGAACATGTGGCTGGGCTAACAATGTCTACTTTGAGAGATATCGTTGTCTGTATAGTGTGTTTTTTAAATCAACTAAATATTATAGTGCTATTTTGGTCGTGTTAATAAGTGTATCGTTATCGAAGCTGGCATTCTAGTGTAGTGTAAATTATAGTATTGTGTAGTATAGTGTAATTTTAACACCGTCTCATTTACTGAACTCAAAATGTTGCAACCCGTTCAGAGCGCCTCTAAACAACGAGGGCGACCTCGAATTCATTCACCTAGAAAAAGGCAAGCGTAATGGGGAGGTATGGCTTCGCTATTCGTGGTCAAGCTCGCGATATGGTATGTGCCTTACGGGAATATTTTGAGGCTGAAGGGAAAAATGGAGGCCCACTGACAGACGTTAACAAAGTTGTAGAAAGAACAGCAGCAGCTTTAAAATTTCTCAAGCTACAGTAATTAGAATAGGGAAAGAAAAAGAAAAGAAAGAAAAGGAGCCTTGGGAAGAAGGGGAAAGAGAGGGAGTGGATGTAATTGGACCATCACATGACAGGTTATCAACACCGGGCAAAACGCGACTCATTAAAGCCTATGAGGAAGGGGAATGAGGAGTTTGTCTTACGATATTTGAGCTGATAAAATTACTGCTGAGCCATCTTGGAATAATAGCAACGATATTTAACGTTTTTCTAACTCTTTCATGATCGCCGCTAATGGATATTATTTTCCGCAGAGCCTAGCGCAGAACGAGCGCTGTTGACTGTGATGTAGTAACTCCTGCCGGATAATGTGGCAACACAGCGCTCCCACTCCTTTGTTCGGCGCCACGTGCTGCGAACTGTCAGAACACGCACAATGTTTTAATAGCACTATAGGAGACGACGTGTGAAGACTGCGGAGTTCAACGGGTTGAGTGAACAGCGGATACTATCCCGACCTGCGAGGCTGACGACCGTGACAGCGCTAACGAGTGTGACTGAGTGGCTGAGAGAGTGTACTGTAAATAATCGATGACTCTGTGCGCGTGTGTGTGTGTGTGTGTGTGTGTGTCATTGTAGATGGAACCTAAGAGAAACAAAGAGAGAGAGCGCGCGAACCGTAAGTGTACTTGTGTAACTTGTAAGCTCGGCTATCGTCTGTGTGTGTGTGTGTAAATCTGTAATTATAGTGATTAGTTAATAAATCTTAGAAATAGGTTGCTACCAGGTGCTGTATGCATTTATTTACTTAGTTACCCCGCCAACACGTTACAATAGTATTAATTGTATTGCATATGTGGGGTAATAATTATACTCCTTTTGTAAACTAAGTGACATACCACTTAGCCGAGCAGCTCGTCTTCTTTCTCCCAATTCTTCCCAGCCCAAACTTTGCAACATTTTTGTAACGCTACTCTTTTGCCGGAAATCAACCAGAACAAATCGATGAGCTGCTTTCCTGTGGATTTTCATTCCATGAATCAGATAATGCTGGTGAGGGTCCCATACACTGGAACCATACTCTAGTTGGGGTCTTACCAGAGAATTATATGCCCTCTTCTTTATATCCTTACTACAACCCCTGAACACCCTCATAACCATGTGCAGAGATCTGAACCCTTTATTTACAATCGCATTTATGTGATTACCCCAAAGAAGATCTTTCCCTACATTAACACCTAGATACTTACAATGATCCCTAAAAGGAACTTTCACCCCATCAATGCAGTAATTACAACTGAGAGGACTTTTCCTATTTGTGAAACTTACAACCTGACTTTTAACCCCGTTTATCAACATACCATTGCCTGCTGTCCATTTCACAACATTATCGACGTCACTTTGCAGTTGCTCACAATCTTGTAACTTATTTATTACTCTGTACAGAATAACAACATCCACAAAAAGCCTTACCTCTGATTCAACTTGTTTACTCATATCATTTATATACAAGAAAACATTAAGGTCCAATAACACCGAATTGAGGAATTCTCCTCTTAATTATCACAGGGTAAGGTAAGGCTTCTCTGAGATCTATTTTCTAGAAATATAGCAACCAATTCAGCCATTCTGTTGTCTAGTCAAATTGCACTCATTTTTGCTAGTAGTCTCCCATGATCCACCCTATCAAATGCTTTAGACAGGTCAATCACAATACAGTCCACATGACCTTCTGAATCCAAGATATCTGCTATATCTTGCTGGAATCCTACAAGTTGAGCATCAGTAGAATAATCTTTCCTAAAACCGAACTGCCTTCTATCGAACCAGTTATTAATTTCACAAACATGTCTAATATAATCAAAAAGAATGTCTTCCCACAGCATACATACAACGCATGTCAAACTTACTGGCCTGTAATTTTCAGCTTTATGTCTATCACCCTTTCCTTTATACGCAGGGGCTACTATAGCAACTGTCCATTCATTTGGTATAGCTCCTTCAAGCAAACAATAATCAAATAAGTACTTCAGATATGGTACTCTATCCCATGCCATTGTCTTTAGTATATCCCCAGAAATGTTATCAATCTTAGCCGCTTTTCTAGTTTTCAACTTTAGTATCTTATTGTAAATGTCATTGTTATCATATGTAAATTTGAATACTCTTTAGCATTAGTCTCCTCCTCTATCTGGACATTATCCTTGTATCCAACAACTGTTTATTGTTCCCCAGGTGGTACAAAAATTGTCTATGTTGAATACATCGAGTAGTGCCTCAGGGAATTCATTTCACCCAATAGCAGTGTTTTTTAGTCACTTTGTGATACTTCACTGTAAATGTAAACTTACTGCACTAACAATGAATACTACAATTTCTCCTACAGGTAATATATAAACTTTGTTACTGTGGCTAATTGAGTCGATTCTTACACATTGCCGGGGAACAGATTTCTATCTAAACACATATCTATTCAGGAAACTATGCTCAATAGTATTTTGTATACTTCAATGTAGGGGACACTACTGAAATGTGCTGTGTTTACTTGTTCTGGCCATCACAGGTTATTCTATTAATATGTTATTAGCTTTACTTTCAAGCAACTATAATACTTTTACAGCTTCCACAGCCAGAATGTATTCCTGAGGATTGTTCTTCCATTCCTGCTAGCAGTTTAATGTTGCACTAACAACTCCAAGGGAAAGGGATTAGATTAGGTACGCAGCTGCTTTAATTAAGGTTAATTAATGATAAAACGTTTTCCAGGGCTGCAGATCCTAGGATTCGACACCATGCAAACTCACCGCCACTCGCCCCTGATAATCTTCTACACACCAATAAATCAGAGAGGCAGCCAACTGTTACCTACATCATCACGAATAAAAACCTGATGTAGCTGCTGTGGGATAATGATGTCATACTGAAGAATCTCCATAACAACACTGATATAACAAGATACAGATATCCTAAATGGAAACATTTCAAGATTTGGAACCCTACTGCCATATGTCGCAACCTGTAGTGTAAAGAAAACAATAATTAAAATTACACACTACATACTGAATTTCTTTCTGAAACTACCATCCGCAATCCTCATCTGCGTAGCTCTTCAGAAAAAGATCGTCATTTCACTAAATTGAGATATATTGCTGCTACACACATCTTGCAGGTACTTGCAAAGCACAGGCTGGGAGTTTTTTAAAAAGCAAGCTAGATATATGCGTATTCATTTTGAATGCTTAATTAAAAATAAAATTTAAGAAAATTAATAAAATTAAATAGTTAAAATTAGGAGAATGCTGAAACTGAGAAAGATTAATATTAACTTCTAATATTCTCAATTGAGATCTATATATTTAGCAAAAGTATATGACTGAACTTACCGACAATATGTTACTGGTTGTGAACACAGTGTAGAATGATACAAATCACAATTCCTCAAAGAAGAAAATCCGTAAATCACTTAACGGAATAAGCTGTATAATTGGCTATTATGCGCCTTATATAACAACATATCAGCCACTTCGAAACAAAACCGGATATTTGAATGTTGATAAATCACCTACAACAAACTCTTGAAGAACAAATTTGATTTGCAACAGTCAGTAGATCAGGCTGAATTTAGGAAAGGATGTATTACTAATGACCACTGCAGAGTATGCGACACTTCTTCTGCTTCTGAATCTGCTTGAAATGTGAATGGGCTTGTTATATCACCCTGTTCCAATACCGTACTTGTAATAAATCACACTGTAACACTCATATACAGTATACCAAAATACATAACTGTGGGGAGAGTTGTAGTTTAACATATTCGTAATGTCTACAATTGCAGTATGCGACACTGGGTGCAATGTCCCGCTAAGTCTGGCTCAAGGAGGATATGTAAGAGAGAAGTAACCTATCCGGGTGAAAAAGGGAATACCAAAGCAGATCCATAAGTCTTAACGAGTGTTATGCCATGGAAGGAGGGATCAACTGACTGAATTTTACGATCCAATTCTTCGTACACTAGGGGAAATAAAATCGTCCGGCTTTTATACATATATACATGCATTTTCATTATAGTCCGTTATGCCTTCCAGCGTTCAGTCTGCAAGCCTCTGTGAATTTACTATACGTCGCGACAATCCTCTATTTGCAACTAGTGCCGTGACCTCATTTAATTCTATACCTCTTATCTTTAAATCGTTAGAAACTGAGTAAAACCACTATCATCTTGGTCTCCCTCTACTCCTCTTACCCTCCATAATAGCGACTATTATTCTCCTAGGTAACCTATCCTGCTCCATTCGTCGCACATGTCCCCTCCACCGAAGACGATTTACGCGTACAGTTTCATCCATCGAGTTCATTCCTAAATGAGCCGTTATCTGCTTGTTCCGTATACTCTCCTGCCATTGTTCCCACCTGTTTGTAAAATCAATAATTCTCGCTACTTTCATGTCTTGTACGGTACTTCTAACTTACAAATAAGATATCCTGAGTCCACCCAACTTTCGCTCTCGTAAAGCAAAGATGGTCTGGAAACACACCGATGTAAAGACAGATTCGTCCAGGAGCTAACTTCCTTTTTACAGAACACTGTTGATCGCAACAGCCAGCTCACTGCATTAACTTTACTACACCTTGATTCAATCTCACTTACTATATTACCGTCCTGGGAAAACACAAAAAAAAAAAAAAAAAAAACTTAAAATTATCTACCTCCTCCAGCTTTGTATCACCAATCTGACATTCAATTCTGTTGACTTTCCTACCTACTGACATCAATTTAGACGTGGAGAGGCTAATTGTCATACCATACTCATTGCACATATTTTCAAGTTCCAACACTTTAGACTGCAGGCTTTCGGCACAATCTGCCATTAAGACGAAGACGTCAATAGAGGCCAGGCTGCTTACTACATTTCCACCTGCCTGAATCTCTCCCTGCCAATTTATACCTTTCAGCAGATGATACACGTAAATTACGAAGAGCTAATGAGAAAGATTACAGCCTTGTCTAACCCCTGTAAGCATCCAGAACCAAGAACTCATTCTACCATCAATTCTCACTGCTGCCCAATTGTTATCATAAATGCCTTTGACTGATTCTAATAATCTACCCTTAATTTCATAGCCCCTCAGTATGGTGAACATCTTTTCCCACGTTACCCTCGCATATACTTTCGCTAGATCTACGAAACATAAGCACAACTGTCTATTCATCTCGTAACATTTTTCAATTACCATGCGCATACCGTACTGAAAGTCGAATCCTGACAGCTCCTCTGTGGTCTGTAACCACACTGGTTTTCATCCAACTTCCTCTCAACATTTGATCACACCCTCCCTTCCAAGATGCCAGTGAAAAACTTTGCCTGGTATAGTAATCAATAAGATACCTCGATAGTTGTTGCAATTCTTCCTGTTCCCTTGCTTATAGATAGGTGCAATTAATGCATGTGTCCAAACTGAAGGTACCTCACCAACACTCGGTTCTAATCTTGGGTACTACCGGTATTCTATGAAGCAATTTCATCCCTGCCTTGCCGCTATACTTCACTACATCAGGTCTAATTTCGCCTATCCCTGCTGCTTTATGACAATGGAGTTTATTTACCATCCTTTCCACTTCATCAAGCGTAATTTCACCACATCATTTTCTTCCTCCCCATGAGCTTGGTTGTTCACGACACCACCAGGGAGATTTCCTTTTACGTTGAGACGATTTTCAAAATATTCCCTTCACCTGTCGTGTGGTTCCCTGGGATCTCATTATGAGTTCACCTGAATTAACCAAAACACTGCTTATTTCCTTTCTCCTTCATTTCCCAAGATTATGTATTTCTGCCCAGAAAGATTTCTCTGATGCTTTAAATAGCCTTTCTAGGTGATTACCAAAATCTTCCCACGACTTCATTTTGGATTCAACGACTATTTCTTTCGCTCTGTTTCATTCTTCTGCGTACAATTCAATGTCTGTATTGGCCCTTGCTTGGAGCCATTTCTGATAAGCCTCCTTTTTACGTTTAGAAGCTGCTGTCACCTCATCATGATGATATACATGTTGATTCCCATAGGGAATCTGAAATATTTGCCCTGAATGAGTAAATTTATAATACCAATATAAATGGTCCGTTATTGGACATTATAAATTTTCCAGCTAACTCATTCTTGGTTGCCAGCGTTTCGCCCTTGTGTGCTAGGGTGGGCTCATCAGTTGGTACCTAGCACACCTGATGAGCCCACCCTAGCACACAAGGGCGAAACGCTGGCAACCAAGAATGAGTTAGCTGGAAAATGTATAATGTCCAATAACGGACCATTTATATTGGTATTGTCACCTCATCATTCCACCAAGATGTTCGCCTTTGCCCATCTTTATACACAGTCGTTCCTAGTCATTCCCTTGTTGTTTCTACTACAGCATCCAGTAACCTGCTTACTCACTGTTCGAAACTTGTCACTAATAATATCCATGTAGGCCTACTTCTGTCTAAATTCCTCGTCCTGGAGATTTTCTACACTTATCCCTTTGCAGACAGATTTCACTTTCTCTGTCCTAGGCCATTGATATACTCGTACTTACTACAGATCAGACCGTGCTCTGTATAACAGAAAAGTCACCTAAAAACTCGTACATTCCTAACAGACTTCCTGAATTTGAAGTCGGTTAATATATAGTCTACTTTATGAAACTGGTACCCCTAGCATTCCACGTGTAGCGGTGAGTAGCCTTATGCTTGAAGAATGTAGTCGTAACTGCTAAACACATACCAGCACAGAAGTCCAGCAAACGCTTCCCTTTCCCATTAGCTTCCATGTCTTCCCCATATTTACCAATCGCCCCTTCGAATACTTCAGTTCTCTTTCCAACTCTCGCATTGGTATCGCCCATCAGCACTATCCTATCTTTGCTGTTGACCCTGACTGCGATGTCACTCAATGTTGCATAAAACTTGTCAACTTCATCCTCATCTCCACCCTCACATGGTGAATAAATTGAGACAATTCTCGTCCTAATTCCTCCAACTGCCTAATCTACCCACAACGTTCGCTCATTTACGTGCCTAACAGAAACTACGCTGCGTACAATAGTATTCCTGATAAACTGCCCTACCCGATCCTCTGACTTTCACCTTTTTAACACAAATCAAGTATACTTTATAATCTCCTGTCTCTTCCTCGTTATTTCTTCTTACCCTTAATTTCACTTACACCTAGTACATCCAGATGCATCCTCTTTTCTGACTCAACCTGTTCTACTTTCTTTTTTCCGTAGCTCCCCATCGAATTCCATTTTTTACAAAGTTGTTTCCAAGGAGAACCTCGCCTGTCAAGTGAGAGTGGGTCACCATTACTCCCATAGGTCCGAGGCTTTCTTAAAATGTACTGAACTTGGTAAATCCATGAAGCAGGATGTCACCGTACTTACACATAGTCCTGGTGAGCATTTTCCCTCTAACGGGTTAGGGACCACCGGTGGATTGTTTAGTCCTAGCCGCATGAGCGAATGAAGGGCCATTATACAGAGTATCTCTGAGGACCCACTCCTGTTCCGTAGCAACTGGTATCCCGACACTCAGGACCACTTACTAGGCCACTCAGCTGTTGCCCTTGGTTCACGAAATAGAACGTGACTACAGCAACGTACACCATGAACCATCTAATATTATTATTCCGGAAATATCGTGCATCACAGAGGTGTAAGAAGGTGTTGTGCTGAATGGATGGACAAGGAATTGACAAGAGCATAATTTAATGCCCAAAATTTTGAAATTGTATTCCTTCCGTCTTGTTCTCTTATTTAAAATTTGGTAAATAGAAGATCTAAAGAAAGCAATAACAATATAAAAATGAACTCGTTAGTTCCAACAACAACGACATAAAGTCCAAAATCAGGTACAAAAGTAGAGAGAATTATCAGGATGATAATATACGATGGATGAGTATTATTAGCTCTGAAACAGTTATACTATTTTATAAGAGAAGGTTTGCTCCATTAACTTCCATAGCCTAAGAGTCTGAGCTCCAAACTCAGAGGCATAACTTCCTTATAGCGCAGAAGGTTAAGCAATGGCAATCTTCAAATCAGGTATTTACAGTCACTTCCGCTCTATTGTTCTTTTTTTTCGGAAACATAAACAGGGGCGATGAGTGCCCATAATAAATGGCTATGATGTAAAAAGGTAAAGGTTGATAAAGATCGGGGGAAAACAAAATCCATGAGGGCGAAAAACCTGCGCTCCTTGTAGAAAACTCTTAAAACCTTAAGTGGGCTTATGGCCCCAACATACAGAGGCTAAGCGTATTGTGCGCCGGGGAGACTAAATGATAAACAATAAATTCCAAAATCTGTTAATAATTTTAGAGGATAAGAAACTTTAGTCACCCCATACCGAGATGAACGGTAGTCAACAGAGGGTAATCACTCTTGTCCCCTTACATTATGTATTTTCCAGTAGGGAATAAAACAGATTACTTAGATTGGCGAAATTTTTTACATTTAAACATCAGAGTTTAGTAATGTACATGAAATAAAAGAGTTTTGAATCATTTCATATGTTAAGAAAATTCTGCCATTACCTTGAGTTGCTGGGCCTTTGAACGCCGACTGCGTCCTCTGCCTCATTAGTATACGCCGCACACAATAAACTGGAGCCATGATTATGACAATACGGCCTTAAAGCGCTCAGCTTTTATAGTATCTGGAGGGGAAGTTCCAGAACTCTTTACAGATAGGCTGGATGCTTGTACACACCCCAAAACAAAATTTATTTGGCTAGAGAAAGTATACACAAATTATCTTTAATCCCGGCGGAGAGGACAATTAGGCCGATGGTAGAGACATCTAATAGATGAAAATCCAAGTGAATTGCATAACATTAATTCAAGTTCAATTACATAGATATTCTTACAGAAGGCAAGCAGTCTGACTGCACGGAGAAGGTGAACCCCCGGTACAGACCGCCACTCCCTAAGGTTTGGCCACGGTATGAACAGCTTTGAAATCTTGAATCTTGCCGTACATAATTTTTGATAAAACATATATAAGTTGGAGTATCACTTGATAGATAGGCCTTTCATGTTTAGTTGTTGAAGTAAAGTAATTTAGATAGTGTTTGCGAAGTACTAGAAGTTCGGGGTGTTGCGCCCAGAGTCGACGCAAGAGCGGCCGCCGATGACGATATCAGGATGGGGTCGCCCGGGCCCCCAAGGTACCCTCAGATATCATCCTCCCGTGTATTTTGAGAAGCAACCAAGGCGATGGTCACAAAGTACCAAGTAGCATTGTTCGGGCCAAATATAGAGTGGGCGGTTGGAGTTCAGCATCAAAGCCACTCCAGAGGATGATATTCCCAAAGGAGTCAGTTTGGACGGAGTCTCGGCTGGAACGAGGCGGGTCCATACCCCGCGCCGGCATCTCTCGCTCATTGACACGACGTGGCCTCAGGTGAAAATATGGCACTGTAGTATTGATTTTTGGGGCTACTGTAACTTACTCACAGAGAGTGTTACATGTGGTGCAGGTACGGTTGGCGACTTTGGAGGAATAGTGTACGGAGTTTCGACACAGGTTTGGAGGCAGGGTCCTTAATGGCAGAATAATAATGAGATCATTGAAGGGAAGGTTAAAAAAAGGATTTAAAGAAAAAATGAAGTTCAAGTTATGATGTTACTTAAATACATACAATATTTCACAGCCAACAGGGGCAGCAAGACTCCTTATTCTAACTATATTATATAAAACTTAAACTAATAAGATGCTAAGGAAGGAAATATAATTAAATCAACAACATCATCCCTTGGTGGCATATACTGAAGAAGCAAATGCCTTTACACAGGTTTTACTTGACACAGGTGTAGCTCAAAAATCTTTTCATTTCATTGACAGGAGTAAGGAAATCAAGCCTAATGCAGGGTTAATGAAATCTGAGGGCAAGCTTGCCCGCGGAAACAAAGCTTTTAATTATTACCTGATCTCCAATTTTTTACTTGGTGGATCTTTGTCCACAGTCATACCTCATTTTTATTCTCCGGTGAGAGGCCTTAAGATTATTTATAGCTTTTCCCCATAAATCTCAGATATTCTCTGGATCTATTGTCTGTGGCAAAATCTCATTGGTCGACTACGAATTTGACAAATGAGTATTTGGGACAAACTTAAACACAAGAGAAATTGGAGAAACTTGTGCTACTTATGAATGGCCAAATTAAAGGCTAATGATAACCAGTGTAAGGAAGTGTCCCTTTGGGAATGATCTTCGTGGTGAAAAGCAATAAGGGCAGGTCGAGGATTATGATTAACCCGCTCAGCTAGGGATGGTTGTGGGTGGTGCGCAGACGTCGTGACATGCGAGATAGAGAGATCGAAACAGAACATACGAAATCAATTACAGGGGAACGGCTTAGCGTTATCAGGAACAACATATTGACAGGGTCCAAAAGGCGACAAAACAGAACTGAGACAAGAAATAGTAAACTGATTAGTGGCAAGCCTAGTCGGAAACAGCCATAAAAACCGAGTAAAACCACCCACAACACACAAGAATGAATTTAATCCCATTCCCTTTATATTGGGGAAGGGTGCGACGTAATCCATGTACAATCGCTCCATAGGGCGAGATGCTTGATGTGAGGACAATAGTCTTTAATTAGCTGACAACGTGGGCTTGCTAATCAAAGAAGACTTACATGCCTTAACCAGTTCCCTAATCTCACCATCCATGCTCTTCCAGATAAACGTCCCTCTTATCTTCTCTCTGGTTTTATAGATGAATAGATTTCTCCTAATGCGATCTCATGGTAATACTTCAAAATCATAGGTACTAGCACTGCTGGAACGACAATTTTAGTCTTCTGATCGTGCCTCGAAGGGCCGCACAGATCTCCATTCCTCAAAACATAAGAGACGACATGTTCCCCAGAAGAAAGGGTTTCCATAATAGGAGCATGCACCGTGTCTCCACGCTGGCATTTGGCTATATCGTCAAATAACAAAGAGGCATTAGTCAAAAGTGCACTTATGCAATTGGTTTGAAAATAGAAGGGGAACGTCTTTCCTTCGGATCAACAGAATTAGAATCGCCGGAAAACATTCGGCTTAAGCCACTGCGACTTCGTTCTCCGACACTCGAATGTGTAGCACGTCAAACTGAAAAGCTGAAACCCTAGTCGCCCAACGGGTGATGCGTCCGGTACAACGGGGCCTAGCAAAAATCCAGCTCAGAGCCTGATCGTCGGTCTCCAATTAAAATTTAACGTGCTCAAGGTAGAGGCGGAATTTTTCGAAGGCAAATCAGACGGCCAGTCTTTTCAACTCATATATAGAGTACTTGGTCTCTTGAGGTGACAATGTCCCAGGCGCATTGTTAGTTGGGCGCTTTCCGATTTCATATTCCTGAAGAAGAACCGCCGCACCGCAGATAAAGCGGTGTCTGTCTGTAAAGTTAACTTCTTGGAGAAATCTGGCATTGCCGAGACCGGGGCGTTACACAGAGCTGATTTCAGATCCTCAAACGCAGCTTGCTGTGATGTCCCCAATTCAAACTGGGCACCTTTCCTGCGGAGAAAGTTTAGGGGTGCCTTCCTACTAGCAACGACTAAGAATTCACCATGCTGATGAATCTGGCAACACCTTTAGCATTTTTAGGAGGCTCGAATCTACGGATTGCGTGAGTTCTGAAATAATCGACCGAAACTCCAGAAGGTGACACAGAATGGCCCAAGAAGGACATGGATGGTTTAGCAAAAGGTACCTTTGACAACTTGATTGTCAATCCAGCTTTACACAAGTGTTTAGAGCTTTCTCTAGACGAGCGAAGTGTTCTTCAAAGGTCTCGGAGGAAACAACATCATCCAGATAATGGTACAGATAATTAAATTTAATATTGGAGAAGATGCTAACTAGCAGCCTATTAAAAACAGCCACGTCCCCAGGGAGCCTGAAAGGCATCCCGTTGTATTCATACAAGTTCCATTCACTAGCGAAACCAGTCAGATATTTCGATTCTTCCACCAGAGGTATCTGGTTATAGGTTTGGTTAAGATCTAATATGGTGAAGAACATGGCCTTACGTTTGAAAATATAAGAACAGTCACGTCCGTAGGGAACCAGAAAGGCAACCGGTTGTATTCATGCAGGTTCAATTCACTAGCGATAGCAGTCAGATATTTCGATTCTTCCACCAGAGGTATCTGGTTTTAGGCTTGGTTAAGATCTAAGATTTAAGATCTAAGATGGCGAATAACAGAAGATGGCCTTATGAAACCAAGAAAGACACGAATGCAAGTCGGGAAGGGGTGCTGATTATAGAATTATCTTACGATTTAATGCCCTCTAATCAAGCCGCCTTGAGGTTTCTGAACCAGAAATATGGGTGAATAATACGCCTACTTGGAGGGTCGAATGATACCATACCTCAGCATTTGGTCAATGATTTCCTTGAGGGACTTTGTTTCAGGTGGAGATGGCCTGTACAGAGGAAATCTTAGACGGACCGAATCCGGAAACTCGATTTTGTATTCAAGTAAGTCAGTCACACTAAGATTTTCCGAAAGACGTCGGAAAATAACTGACATAATTTACGAATGCAATTAGCCTGTTCCTCAGGTAGATGGCTAACGTCTAACGACATCTCACTCCCGGTAGACGAAATAACAGATGATGATACAGAATTACATTTTAAATGAGGTATATGGAAATTAATCCTAAATTTGAATGTGCAGGAGTTACTTTGAAAATCGAGCACGATACCGGAATATGACATGAAATCTACACCTAATATCACAGGCTATGACAAATTTTTACCAACAAATAACATAAAATTAGATGTAAATTTAGAAATACGAAGTTTTACCTGAGTAAATCTTAAAATTTCTAGTGGGCAAGAGTTAGCGAAAACACATCTTACAGAAGGATAAACTTATTCAGGAAATTTACAACTAAGCTTTAATTTTGAATACCATTCTTCCGAAACAATAGAGTGAACACTTCCGGAATCTAAGAGGGCAGTAACATGTTCATTGCTTATTTAAATTTTAAGGAATGGAACAAAATCTGAAGTATCGGAGGCAATCTTGAGGCACTCTTTTGGACCTTGAAAGATGGTCTTAGGCGTTCTTCCCTCTTTAGAAGATATGATTTCCGATTTATACTGGGCTGGGTCTTGAGGTGCAGATAGTGGTGCGGACTCAGCCGAGCACCCTAGTCATTTTCTATTGCTGTGGTTAGCACAGGTAAAACCAGAAGTAGGACAAGAAGATATACTATCTGACAAGTTACAGTTCTTAGCCTGGTGTGTGAATGGCCCGCATTTGAAACAACCTTGAGAAGACGATCCTCTTCCGTACGGACTTTTAATGGGACAGCATAGTCCCCATTTCTACCCGCAGACCCTGACATTAATTTATTAACTTTATTAGACAGTTCATAAATATGTTGAGCCAAGGAGTTTGGCATATTTTAGTGCTCATCTCCGATTTTAAGAGGAAATAGATCCCCTACACTATTACAGAAATTAAAGAGTATAGCCTGAACACGTTTAAGCTGGTTTACTTTCCGGGTTGAACCGTGTTGTCGTTTTTTGTACATTACATACAGTTTGCTGACGTTTCGAATACATCGCAGTATTCTTTGTCAGGGCGACTGAAATACCCCTACTCGATCCGAGGTAACCAGTCTCCCAGGCAGCAATCCCACTACAAAGGGTGGTTCCTGACCTTGATCTATATATCCTAGCCTTTCTGGCTGACGTAAGCAGTGAAAAAAAGAGATCTACATCATTCGGAATTCTTTCATCCGCACGAAGAAAATGCTTTCGAGAGCGGGTATGAACTCATCATCATCATCAACATCCTAAACCATCTCCAGTTTCCCGGGTGTGGTATATGTACCATGTGCCTTGTATCATTCCTCCTCCACCAACTTGTTGCAATCATGACCTCTCAGCAATACATCGTTCTTAGCTGAATCTATTCATTTCCTTCGTGGCCTTCCCACGGGTCGTCTTCCTTACTTTTCTGTCAAATTCCTTCCTTGCAGTTCTGTTAACTGGCATCCTCTTCATGTGGCCAAACCACTTCAGTTTTCATATCTGAATCTTATTGAGGAGAAAATCATCTATTCCTACTTCTTCTCGAATTTTCTCATTCCTAACCTTGTCTTTCCTGGTTTTATGGATCACAGTGCGTAGAAATTTCATTTCAGCTGCCTGGAGTTTGTAATTATCTCTATTGGTCAGTGTTGTGGTTTCGAGACTGCATGTAAGAATTGTTGGAGTATAATAGGACTTGTACAACGTCATTTTTGTTTTCATAGGTATTTGCTCATCCCACAGCATGTGTCTTACCTGGTGGAAAAATTGTGTTGCCTTATTGATTCGATTGTTCACCTCATGTTTTGCTAGGTTGTCATTTGATAGAACGCTACCCAAAAAGAGCGGAACTGAACTAAGCTAACTAATTAAGGAATATTACAATGTAATTAACATGCAGATGAAGAAGCCTTAACAACGTTTTAGCACCGGCAGCCACTCGCAGACCTGGTCTTGAATATAGAACTTGCAATTCTGTTTTCAGTTTTTGTTCATTCTACGATTATATGCCGATCGTACCTCGTTTCTACATCTTTGTTTGTTAAGGGGTTCACTTGCAGTCTCGTCGTATTTATAATCTCTGTGCATTGCTCTTTGTATCGAGATACTGATTATAGGAAATACCTTAGCATTGTTGATTTTACAGCGGTGTGAAAATTATTAGAAAAATTTGAAAATTTTCTATAAAATCATTTTTATTCATTGATATTTTTCTTCCAATTGAAATTAATCACATATTTAGTATTTGGTATGCATTCGCTTTGATTATATGGCAGATTCAGTGCGATATGGCATGCTTTCTACATTTTTTTCAGGCATCTTTGATTTGCTTATCATAGTGCCATTTATTAATAAGTGTCTCTATGATATTTATCTTTGTTGTAATGCTGTTTTTCTTCAGTTTTCATTTCACAATGGCCCAGAGATTCTCAATGGGGTTTATATCTGGACTACTGCAGGCCAAGAAAGTGCTTTTACTTTGTTTCCACTTAAAAGCTTCGTCACAGACTTCGCTTTATGGCAAGGGGCAACATCGTGTATGAATACAAAGTCACCATTGGGAATCCACTCTCTCATTTGCGTCAATAATCTTCTATCAATCTTCTGGTTCATCATACCCTCTACAATATACAGACGTCCTATACCATGAACTGACGTAACACTCCAGACCATAACCTGGATGGGATGCTTGACAGTTTGTGCAATTAATTGGGGCAAGAACTCTCCATCAGTGCTTCTCCTCACGTACTCACTACTTTCGCCTGTTATTGCAAACACTGGTTCGTCGGAAAAACATGCCTGGAAAATTAAAAACATATCTAATACCATACACACATCAGTATAATGAAAATTAAATGAATAAGCTTCTTGCAAGGGGAATTTCATTCATTTGTGTTAAATTTGGAATTTTCTTACTTCAGAATATCGTATCATAATTCAGGTTCATTGACTGGTATTATTATAAGTAACCAATTATAATTTTATAATACCTTGCTCCAGTCATCTCCGAATCGTTCACTCACGTCTTTTGCCCACGCTTCATCCAGGTGTCAGCGCAAGACACACACAAGCCAGTAACGGGAACATCTGATTCAGTTGTTTCCAAATCACTGTTTAGGTTCACAGCTTCCTGCACTGATGATGTCAGATTATCCTCACATTGCTTCTCTTTCTATGAGTCTACCTTGCAGCTGGGGGTGGCATGTTCATAATTCCACAAAACAAGCTGGTATCTTCCCTTCCAATACCTGAACATCTCATTCCATAGCACAATCCCAGGTTGCTTCATAAGTCCAGTTATTCACTTCAGACGTTCTAGAAGCAATATAAAACTGACAGCTGTCACAATACAAATATAACGTACAGACTACACCAACCCTCTCTTCGTCATCATATAACTTCAAATCTCGCGCACAACAGTTAGCACATGCACAAGCTGAACGAATAACTTCTCGCAGAATCCTCAAATCTATGAACCTAAACCCACTTGAGGATTTATCTTCCATCTTGTATTCATCGAACGAAATGCCTCAATCAATATTCGTCTCAGCAGCACTGGATATCTTGAACGAAGTACTGCAGATACTGGCATCCTGTTCTGTGCCTTGCCCTCATACATTCGATTTCTTTTTCGTAAACCGAGAAGAACTGTTCTTTTTTTACTGTCTTCAAAACTCTACGTTCACCTCAAGGCATCATTAGTAAAATTAGCAGTTGGTAAATCGGATATGAAACCACAGCAACACATATAGATAAATACGCTGTCAATAAAGGAACCTGAAGAATGCGGCGGCCATACTTTTCCACAGCTTTATTGATGACAGGTTTCCATGGAAGAAAGACAAACACGTGGAAATTCTCCGTAAGAGTAATGAAAAAACTCGTCCTACAGAGTTGGACGTGGCAGTATACAAGCAGTTACAGATACTCATTCTTCTCATATTTACAGATGGCATTGACCTGTAATATTTTTTATTAAAATCCTGACATGTTAAGGTATATTATGAGCAAAAAAAATTGGCTATTTTTACTCATTTTTACGTATTTTCCCCCTTAAAAGTGTTTTATGTGTATCATAGGTAGTTTAAGACAGTATAGTACATCATCTGTGTCAAGACACATACAAAATGTAGTTACTAAGGAGATACTCTAATATCAAAATAAAGCTACACTAGAGGGTTCGGTCAAAGCTTTAAGAGTATTATGTCAGCAGATTGGAAAAATGGAACAATACCCACCGGCTGGAAACGATCCATCATCTACGTTCCCATACCAAAAAAGGCGATCTGTTGGACTGCACAAACTACAGTACGCTTGTCCTAATATCACATGCTAGTAAGGTGTTGCTAAAGATCATGCAACGAAGATTAGAACCTTAATTGTCTAAAACTCGAGCTCGTTTTAGGATATATATCATTAATAATATGCGTTGGATGGTAGAGGGAGCACAGGAGTTGGTCATCAGAAGGCCTTTTATAGTGTAAATCACAGGACCATGAGGGATGTCCTTAGACGGATTAACATCTCTCTGTTTTGGATCCCAGCTACCGATTTAAATTCACACTCTTGACTTAGTTATATGGTTCTCCGAGTACTGATATACATTTTACCTGGACTTTTTCTGACCGTAATTTGGCATGTGCGATCCTAGCTCAGTCAGGTAGTATTTGAAGGTGTTCAAATACGTCATCCACAAGCTGGTAGATTTACGAGCAGGTAAATGTGCTCTTGCGGGACTAACTTCCGGCACCTCGGCGTCTTCGAAAACTGTACAAGTAGAGTAGTTAGTGGTACGTAAAGCCAATAACAAAAATATTCAATACTATTGTTGAAATTGTACTTTTTCTATTCTTCTGGGTTTATTTTATCTTACTGTATATTATTTCCTTCTCATTGGCAACGGTCAGGTTTGGATTCGTGGTTCCTTCTTATAGTTAACCCGAGGACTACTAACGGGGGGTACATTGTGCCCACCACCTGCTATTTATTGCTCTGTTTCTTTTGACATATGATATTAAAAGGCTGTAAAATGTATTCATTGTTACCTACTCCGAATGGTGTATTTGGTTTGCTCATTTTTACCGTCTGAAGGCGGCGCAGTCATTCAAACATGAGTGAGCAAGAAGTAACCCCTCCACTTAATTAGTATTGGCAGGATTTATAGCGTTGTTGGCCACTCACAGTAAAACTGAAATAGTTTCTTTCTTGACTGCTACTAGACATTACTAACTGGATAGTTCTGTGTGTACTCCAAGAGCATTGCACCTGATGGATGGTTGCTGGAATACTCTCCGAGATAGCTAATTCGTCTGAAGATGACGACATTGATATTACTGTTAGTGAAAACGAAGAAGGAACTGAGAATATATATATATATTTAAAAAAAGCGAGCTGGATTACCATCATGAGAGAGATACACAGATAAACCCAGTTTCAAAACTGTTATCCGCCAGACGCGTAGAAATGATTCATCAGACTGAATGTAGAACATTGAAAATATTTGCACTTTAACAATAGCTCAGTCAGCTGTTTATTTATGGGGTTGACAGCTGATAATGTTACCAAGTTGAAATATATTTCTTTAGTTGATTGTAAGGAATGTGAAATAAGTTGGTAAATATCTCCAATAATAAACATCAGAGATTCACAGGAACTTGACTTTAAGTGTTCGTCACAAAGCACACACCCGTTGGTATACAATGACATTAAAAATAGGGTTGATATTCCTAGGGTTAAAATTGTAAGTCACGCAGATAACAATAGAACAACAGTGGAAGCTATTGGATGAGGGTGACAGTGGGTTGAGTGAGAAGACGTATGCATAGAGCGGAACTTTCTTTCACACATCACAGGAAAACTAGAATCCAGCTTTGCATTGTTGATGCTAGTAAAATAAATTTTAATTTATCAACTGGGAAAATAAATTGTTAGATGATGCAAATATCTGTGAGTTTTCCGCAAATGTGTAGTAAACCTGGAAATATGGTCATAATAATTATAACACCAGCTGCGCGGCGGAAATACTTGATGCGAGTCCCTCGACCTCTTGACGCGAGTGTAACGTCCAGCCGTCAGAGCAAATGAACACTATGACTATCTCGAGGAAGAACATCTTTACTATACACTCTTATGCCTTTCAGCGTTCCGTCTGCAAGACCTGTGAAGTTACTAAACGCCTCAAGAATAATCTATATTCAACTATCCCTGAGACCTCGTTTATTTTCGTATTCTTATCTTTAAAACTGATTCTGACCATCGTCTTCTGTGTTTCCCTCTACGTCACTTACCTTCCACAACTACTTCATTATTCTCCTAGACAACCTACCTTCCTCCGCTCGCTTCACATGACCTCTCCACAGAAGCCGGTTCACGTGTACCGCTTCATTTACCGTGTTCATTCCTAACTCAGTCTTAGTAACTTCCTGCCATTGTTCCCACGTGATTGTAGCAGCTATTTCTAACAGCAAACAGACTGGTACACAGATAGACTTCTTTCTTATAGAACACTCTGGCTGCGCGGTTAGAGTCACACACCTGTCAACACCACTGTCGGCAGCCCTGAAGCTGGTTTTCCGTGGTTTCCCATTTTGATACCAGGCAAACGCTGGGGCGCTTCCTTCCCACTGCTGTCCCGTCGTCATAAGACTTATCTGTGTCGTAAAGCAAATTGTAAAATAAATAAAACACACACTGCGAGCTTCACACTTACTGTGCTACCATCCTGGGAGAATACACATCCTAAATAGCTGAAGTGATCTACCTGTTCCAGATTTGTATCACCAACTTCAGATTCAGAAATTCTCTAAGGTTTCTGGATACTCACTGCATCTATTTTCAAATTACTACTAGGCCACCATATCTCAGTGTTAGAGCAACCAACGCGAAGTTTCTAGATCCCGGGCTTCAGCAGAGTCTGCCAAACGGCTTACTGAATCCCTCCCTGTCACTTTTTACTTTCCAGTAGTTTATCCATTAAAAGTAGAAATAACAAACAGCTTTGTCTAATTCCTGTAACTCCTTGAACAAAGAACTCATTTCGCTCTCCGTATCCCAACTGTCATCATAAATGCCTTTGATTGCTCAATTAGAGTATATATATTATTTGCTTTACGCCGCACATAAACTCAGAGAAGTCTTATGGCTTCGCTGCGATAGGAGAGGCCTACGAGAAGGAAGGAATCTTCCATGGCCTTCATTAAGGTACAGCCATCTTTAGGGCTGCCAACAGTGGGGTTCGAACCCACTATCTCCCGGATGCAAGCTCACAGCTGCGCGCCCCTAACCATACAGCCAACTCACCCGACAATTATAGCATATTATATTATGTTATATTATAACAATAATTTAGTGTGGCTATTTCTAGCCTGGTGCAACCCTTGTAAGGCAGACCCTCCGATGAAGGTGGGCGGCATCTGCCATATGTAGACTACTGCATTATATTGTGGTAAAGGATAGTGTTAGGTGTAGTGTGTGAGTTGCAGGGATGTTGGGGAGAGCACAAACACCAGCCCCGAGTCACTGGAATTAACCAATGAAGGTTAAAATCCCGACCCAGCCGGGAATCGAGCCCGGGACCGTCTGAACCGAAAACCAGTATGCTGACCATTCAGCCAACGAGTCGGATATCATATTATATTATATTATATTATATTATATTATATTATATTATATTATATTATATTATATTATATTATATTATATTATATTATATTATATTATATTAGTGGTTGCAGAGACCATAGGCCTTCGAGTAGGAGCAGATGCATAAAAACAGCGAATTTTTTTTTTCCACTCGGTGACAAATTCTTTCTTTCTTAATCTGTTTACCCCACAGGGTTGGTTTATTCCTCGGACTCAGCGAAGGATCCCACATCTACCGCTTCAAGAGCAGTGTCCTGGATCGTGAGACTTTGGGTCAAGGATAAACTGGGAAAGAGGACAAGTACCTCGTCCAGGTTGCCTCACAAAAGTTCAAATAAAGCGTATAGAAATGTTTTGAGATATTAGAGAGCTATCGGCTGTCCTGAAAATACTTTACTGCAGTTTCCTATTTTACTTGCAGGCAAACAGCCGATTCCTTACAACTCCTCACCCAGTTCCATTTCATCTTCATTTTTCTAGAAAAATGTTCAAATGTTGAGGATTTTTCCTTCATTAAAATAGTTTACACCTGTTCAAGCAATTTTGCTAATGGGCCTTATTTTTTCAAAATTTAACGATTAAAATCTCTCATACTTTTGTAGTCACATTCGCGCAGATACTTGTGGCTTGTAGTCGCTACGCATTCACGTTTGGAGCTGAAGGTTTCAGCACTGTTTTCTTTTACTAATGCATCTATTTTATTTTGTTTTCTCAATAATTATTTTTTTGTTGTGTTCTCTTTTGTTTTAGAGCTATCTGCAATATTTTGAACCATTGTTACTCCTTGTTGCTTGACGTAAGTCTCGTCCTATTCGTTAGAATTTAAATGCAGCGCTGCGCTACGTTCATTCGCACTGCAACAACGCACTTTGCTCCACAATCAAGCTAAATTCTCTGATTCATAAGCAACTTTCATCTAATCCTATTGTAGGCATGATAATGTATTGTCCACAGCGTCTACGGAAAGACAGTAGTGTAAGAGAAAAGGGGGGAATACCGTTCGTTTTTTCCTATAAACACCCAGTCTATTCAATGATTTTAAAAATGATATGCATATCAAAACCTTCCTCCGGATGTGTATACACTAAATATGAGGCTTGGTCGAGATCCATCCAGCCGTTTCGCCGTGATGATGGAACAGACAGACAAACAGAGAGATAAACGGACACGAAAAATAAAATTCATCGGATCGGTATTGAGTTGACCTAAAACGGATAAATATCTGAAAATTTGGCAAAACAAATGAAATTACAGACAGCGGACCGCCTACAACTTTATTTATATAGATAAGCATGGACACGTCCAGAAGTGCAGACCTTTATTTCGAGAGTGGCTGCTTTGAAACTGTACGACATATCTACAAACGGACCTCACCATCAGACGTCTCATTTAGTGTTTACATGGTTGGCCCTACGACATCTTCTCGTACCTCCTATATTTATGGGTTAGATTGAGTTAGAGTCATTGAATTGAGTAACATTTTGTACAGTTTTATCACTCATGTGACAGCTAGAATCACAAGATTTGGCTATCATATGGCAACTGGTCATGTCAACATGCGAGCTGAATGTCGTCACTATATTATGTTTCCTATAAGTGTGCGAAGCGAGAACATAATCGTGTAAGAAGTACAAAATTAACTTGAAATCGAGAAATACATCTCTGTTTAACGTATAAGGGATAGAAATACGACCAAAGTTGTAGATCTCTCCAGAATGCAAAAGATTGTGCTTTCTGTTTTGTGAGATGACTTACCGCTTAGCCACCACCCGAAACGAAGGTCTGCACCGTCGTTAAAATTTCATCCCTATTCCGATATTTTCCGGCGCCAAAATTTATACATTTGCATAGCTTAGAATATTTCCTCAAAGAAAGAGTGTCAAGGCTTCGCGATTAGCATTCGCATATGTATGGAGGAAGAAAATAATACAGTTAAGAAAGTTGAAATTAATAGAAAATAGGTCAATAATTGAGGACAGTCGGATAGGATAATAATATGTAAACACCAAGTGAATGTATTGGAAAATCAGATGCTGCTCAATAAATTATGCTGATATGAGTTAAGGATATAAGAAAGCGGTAACAGATGGGAAATTTAGGCGCTGGGATTCTTAGGAAAACACATGAGAAGATGACTAATGGTGTTATTACTTAAGCTATTCGATGACGGTTATAACCTCCAACGATATTCTACCAATATCCCGCAGAATGGCCGATTGACGTCTCTCTTGCTTTCTACCCAAGGTACAACCACGAATTTACAGGAAAGATGACGAAAATGGCAATACGCTACTTCCTTGCTGGCAAGCAGTCAGAGAAGTTGCCATGGTAACCTGTAGGTTCGTTGTCGGTCTGTCGGTCACTCAATGCAGAGCATGATACCCGCAGAAATTAGTAATTTTCTCCGTCATTTGAAGAGCAAGGTCAATTATGAACATACTATAAGTTGTTTATAATGAAGAGGTATTTCACATACAGACCACGACGTGTACAGAAAGACAGTAGTATAACAGAAAATGGGGGAAAACTGTTTGGGTTTTCCTATAAACACCCAGTCTATTCAAATATTTTAAAATGGTACGCATATCAAAACCTTCCCCGGAATGTGTATATACCAAATATGACGTTTGTTTAAGATCTATCCAGGCGTTTCACCGTGATGGTGGTACAAACAAACAGACAGCAAACAGACAAACGGACAAATAGACACGAAAAATAAAAAACACCGATTCGGTATTGAGTTGACATAAAACGGATAAATATCTGAAAAATAGGCAAAACAAACGAAATTTCAGACAGCGGACCCCTACAATTTTATTTATATAAATAACAGATAATATTTATGAAGCTAAATGAGAATATTTGTATGGTAAAATTTGCTATTAATTTGAGGTAATAACGTTTAAATGAGGTACCTCGATTATTTAACTTAAATATACTAAGTCCTTACAACCAATAATTAATTATTTAATATATCTTGAAGGAAACTGATTACTGCCAAATGGGTTAGAGCTCAAATTCCGGAATACCCAAATTACAACTGTTTGATCAATCAATCAATCAATCAATCAATCAATCAATCAATCAATCAATCAATCAATCAATCAATCAATCAATCAATCAATCAATCAATCAATCAATCAATCAATCAATCAATCAATACTGATCTGCATTTAGGGCAGTCGCCCAGGTGGCAGATTCCCCACCTGTTGCTTTTCTAGCCTAATCCTAAATGATTTCAAAGAAATTCGAAATTTATTGAACGTCTCCCTTGGTAAGTTATTTCAGTCCCTAACTCCCCTTCCTATAAATGAATATTTGCCCCAGTTTGTCCTCTTGAATTCCAATTTTATCTTCATATTGTCATCTTTCCTACTTTTATAAACGCCACTCAGACTTATTCGTCTACTAATGTCATTCCACGCCATCTCTCCGCTGACAGTTCGGAACATACCACTTAGTCGAGCAGCTCCTCTTCTTTCTCTCAATTCTTCTCAACTCAAACTTTGCAGCATTTTTGTAACGCTACTCTTTTGTCGGAAATCACCCAGAACAAATCGAGCTGCTTTTCGTTGGATTATTTCCAGTTCTTGAATTAGGTAATCCTGGTGAGGGTCGTATACACTGGAACCATACTCTAGTTGAGGTCTTACCAGAGACTTATATGCCCTCTCCTTTACATCCTTACTACAACCCCTAAACACCCTCATAACCATGTGCAGAGATCTGTACCCTTTATTTACAATCCCATTTATGTGCTTACCCCAATGAAGATCTTTCCTTGTATTAACACCTAGATACTTACAATGATCCCCAAAAGGAACTTTCACCCCATCAACGCAGTAATTAAAACTGAGGGGACTTTTCCTATTTGTGAAACTCGCGACCTGACTTTTAACCCCGTTTATCAACATACCGTTGCCTGCTGTCCATCTCACAATATTTTCGAGGTCACGTTGCAGTTGCTCACAATCTTGTAACTTATTTATCACTCTATAGAGAATAACATCATCCGCAAAAAGCCTTACCTCCGATTCCACTCCTTTACTCATATCATTTATATATATAAGAAAACATAAAGGTTCGATAATACTGCCTTGAGGAATTCCCCTCTTAATTATTACAGGGTCAGATAAAACTTCACCTACTCTAATTCTCTGAGATCTATTTTCTAGAAATATAGCAACCCATTCAGTCACTCTTTCGTCTAGTCCAATTGCACTCATTTTTTCCAGTAGTCTCCCATGATCTACCCTATCAAATGCTTTAGACATGTCAATCGCGATACAGTCCATTTGACATCCTGAATCCAAGATATCTGCTATATCTTGCTGGAATCCTACAAGTTGAGCTTCAGTGGAATAACCTTTCCTAAAACCGAACTGTCTTCTATCGAACCAGTTATTAATTTCACAAACATGTCTAATATAATCAGAAAGAATGCCTTCCCAAAGCTTACATACAATGCATGTCAAACTGACTGGCCTGTAATTTTCAGCTTTATGTCTATCACCCTTTCCTTTATACACAGGGGCTACAATAGCAACTCTCCATTCATCTGGTATAGCTCCTCCGTCCAAACAATAATCAAATAAGTACTTCAGATATGGTACTATATACCAACCCATTGTCTTTAGTAGATCCCCAGAAATCTGATCAATTCCAGCTGCTTTTCTAGTTTTCAACTTTCGTATCTTATTGTAAATGTCATTGTTATCATATGTAAATTTTATTACTTCTTTGGCCTTAGTCTCCTCCTCTATCTCGATATTGACCTTGTAACCAACAATCTTTACATACTGCTGACTGAATACTTCTGCCTTTTGAAGATACTCACATACACCCTCCCCTTATTCCTGGAATGTCCTTCTTGGAACCTGTTTCTGCCTTAAAGTACCTATACATACCCTTCCACTTTTCACTAACATTTGTATGACTGGCAATTATGCTTGCCATCATGTTATCCTTAGCTGCCTTCTTTGCTAGATTTAATTTTCTAGTAGGTTCCTTCAATTTCTCCTTACTTCCACAGCCATTTCTAACTCTATTTCTTTCCAGTCTGCACCTCCTTCTTAGCCTCGATATTTCTCTATTATAATAAGGTGGGTCTTTACCATTCCTTACCACCCTAAAAGGTACAAACCTGTTTTCGCATTCCTCAACTATTTCTTTAAACCCATCCCAGAGTCTGTTTACATTATTATTTACCGGTTGCCACCGATCATAGTTACTTTTTAGAAACTTCCTCATGCCTGCTTTATCAGCCATATGGTACTGCCTAATAGTCCTACTTTTAAGACCTTCCTTTCTATCACATTTATTTTTAACTACCACAAAACAGCTTCATGTTCACTAATACCATCTATTACTTCAGTTTCCCTATAGAGCTCATCTGGTTTTATCAGCACCACATCCAAGATATTTTTCTCTCTGGTTGGTTCCATCACATTCTGAATCGGCTGTCCTTCCCATATTAACTTATTTGCCATTTGTTGGTCATGCTTCCTGTCGTTCGCATTTCCTTCCCAATTGACATCTGGCAAATTCAGATCTCCCGCTACAATCACATTTCTTTCCATGTCATTTCCCACACAGCTGACTATCCTATCAAATAATTCCAAATCCGCGTCAGTGCTACCATTTCCCGATCTGTACACTCCAAATATATCAAGTTGCCTATTATCTTTAGAAATGAGCCTTAAACCTAGAATTTCATGTGTTTCATCTTTATCTTTTTCGTAGCTTACAAATTCTTCTTTCACCAGAATGAACACTCCCCCTCCCACCATTCCTTTCCCATCTGTACGATACACACTCCAGTGCCGTGAGAAAATTTCTCCATCCATTATATAATTTCTCAGCCATGATTCAACTCCTATTACAATATCTGGTAAATATATATCTATTAAATTTCTTAATTCTATTCCTTTTTTTTACAATACTTCTACAGCTCAACACTAACAATTTTATGTAATCCCTACTTGATTTCCAGTTCCGTGTTCCCTTACAACCGCTCCCTAGGCCACCCTGTTTACCTGAATGTACCTCCCTATTACCCTTCCAAACAAATTTCCTAACTTATACGTACCACTGCGGTTTAAATGAAGGCCATCTGAGCGCAGATCCCTATCTCCTACCCACCCATTAGGATCTAGAAATTTCACTCCCAGTTTCCCACATACCCACTCCACAGTCTCATTTAAATCCCCAATCACCCTCCAGTCAGTATCCCTCCTACACAGTATTCCACTAATAACAATCTCCGCTTTCTTAAACTTCAACCGTGCTGCATTTACCAGATCCCACACATCTCCAACTATGGTACTTATATCAGCTTGCCTTACGTTGTTGGTGCCAACATGAAACACTACCACTTTCTCCTTCCCCTCCTCCCTCTCTTCTACTTTCTTCAACATCTGCCTCAACCTAATTCCTGGATAACATTCTACCCTGGTTCCCTTTCCTCCACACACTTTCCCCACGTGTCTAACGATGGAAACCCCAATGACCAGAGCCTCAACCCTACCCACCTCATTTGATCCACTCCCCTGCTGGTCAGCCCTATCTTTCCTGATAGCTGCAGAAGCTACTTCCTCCTCCCTTTTCTCCTTCCCATGACCCTGTTCCACCTGTCTTTTCATATCCTCTACTCTACATTCCCCTTTCCTACCTTTTCCCTTCCTCCTACTTCCACACATCTCACCAACAGTTCCCTGTCCGTCATCTTCCCTCTGTTGTTCTACCTGGAGTGACTCGTACCGATTTCGCACAGACACCCGTCCTGAATTCTGATCCTGAATATAGCCCTTAGCCTTCAATCTCCTTCCCCTTAGAACATTAGACCACCTGTCTTCTACAACTCCTCCTCTCCTTTCCCTCCTTCTTGTACACCTACTGTAACCTGTACATTGTTTGAGGGAGTCCTATATTCCTTCCTGTCTTCTGTGAGAATCCTAATTATCTCCCTCAAACTTTACAACTCCTCCCTCATACCCCTCAATTCCTCGCCACACCCACAGTTCGTATACTCGCGCTCCTTAGCCATTCTTTACGGAAAAAATGAAATTAAAAATAAAATAATTTAAAAAAATAAATGAACGGAGGGATATATTATCTGGGATAGTACTCAAAGATCACACAACAATAGGGCGATTAATCTACGACTACACTACAATACTACTCTACTTTTTATCCTACAACCTGTAACAGGATAAAAACTGCTGTTAATTGTACCGGGTGGTACACCTCCACGCCGCTACTTTAAACCTTGCGCCAGTCGAAACTCCTCTACTGGAGGAAGTCTGAACTTTATCTACTGTGTTAATTTTCAAGTTTCTCAGAAGATGTCTCTACTTGTAAATTTTGAAGTTTCTGAACTGGGTCATTTTCGATGTATTTTTATTTTGCCTGTAGTAAGAAGTGTGGACATTCTCTTCTAGATGGCACTACTGAAGGACTACAATTATGCACCCTAGTGCGAAGTGAAAGAACTGTGTTTTTTGGAGAAATTTTGAATTCATAAGTTTGCTCTTTGTTAAATTTCTTTCAGTCATTGTTTAAGTTGGCAATATTAACCCTTTCTTTCCGCCAGTTTTGAATTTGACCAATCATAATTTTCTGTAATTAATTTTCTACCAATAATGTGTTTCTTCTTCACCTTGTGTAGGGTTTTTTGTGGGTAGCCAATAAAATTCTTGTAGGAGGGTGTTCTCATTCCTGAAACGCCTCGAACTTTCCACGAGGGTATATAAACTGCAGATTTTCGGGTCTCCGGGCCACTTCAGTAACCACTATCAGTGTGTAAAGTACGTAGCAGGGGCGGGAAGCGCCTCTTTCGTCGAGCAGCAGTTCAACCATCAGGTAATGGCCGTTTAATAACTTCTTTTCTTGCTCGCTCAGCAGTTTAACTCTCGGGGCAGGTCCGAAGCCTTTCACCATGTAACTTTCCTCTAAAATGTAAAGACACTTAGTTTCAATCCTATCTTTGTAAACTACAAATTGGGATAGAGAGTGCTTAACCCTCTCGAGCTCCCACTCATATTGCTTTGAGGTGAACTTATTTTCACAACCGTTTCTTCCTTAACGTGATGTAAATTGTTTCCTTCTAAAAGTCACCTCTGTAGTATGGGATTAGCCCTTGCAGTAACGGCCTAGTGCCAAGTAGGTTTTATATAAAGTGTAGTAGGAGTGCAAGAACGCCTCCTCCCAAGTTGGTATTTTAGAGGCCATGTAATTTACCTGTTTCTTCACTTAATAGGCCTCAGTAGGGTGGGTATTTTTACCCCTGTTTTCATGTCCTTGGAGGACAACTTGAATGTGGAGTTTGGTGTGGCCTTTGATAGGCTTAAATTTTGAGAGCGAGTGGCCCCTTCTTGAAAATTGAGTTGTTGTATGCCTCGAGGAGGCTTTACCGTGTAAAGAGGAGCAAGTGCTCCTAGGCATGATTGGGGTTTCTCCCCCTTTGTTGGTATATCGTAAGGTTGGGCTTATAGCTCAAGAATTGTGTGTCTGGCTCTCGGAGGCCAAATCCTGTAATCACTGTAATTGTACATTTTCGAATTGTGTTTCGCCTACTGAGTACCTGTTCTATTTGTTATTTCTTAATCTTGAAAAGAAAATATAACCTTGTTAAATTTTATCTTAACTTTAATTTCGTATTTTGAGACCTGTTCACCCCGCACCTTCTTTCACCTCTGCTAGTCCACCAAACCACGGTAACAACTGGTAGCAGAGCGTGGTTGAATGGGTCTCAATTTAACCCCTTTTGACGGCTAAACATTGCCTTATTTTCGAATTCTAACAATTTTCTCAATTGCTGGAATTTTTTGATTTTTCCGTTTGTTTTCAAAATTGCTTTGTCATCATGCCCGGCCCTCGCGGTGTTCTCCATCTTAACTATTTGCGCAAAGAGGAGTTGATCTATGAATTAACTATTAGAAACGTGCAATCTGGAGGCACGGTTGCGGTAGACACAAATAAACTTAGAGAGTCTCTTGATTTGCCCATTTACATCCCCACTTTGGGAGAGAAAGAAATTGACGACTCTCTCTCCACGATCACGGACAATACTACGGAGCTGGCATCTGTAATTACCTTTTTTGAAGAAAATGATCCTTCTCCCAATCAAATTAAACGTGTGCAAGCCAGGTTATTTCATTTTTCTAATAGAGTTAACGATCTGTTGTCTCTGAAGTTGAATGACGTTCAGAGGAAGGAAGCTAGTGTGGTTCTTGAAAATATTTCTGAATTGTCCAGTAAGGTTACCCAATTGTTAACTGGGGAAGTTCCTCCCAAAACTGATCAACCCACTACGGTGAATGTAGGTAGCGAGGAAGAGCCTCCTAAGGGAGAAGTCAATATGAAAACTTTTGGAGCTCAAACAATCTCTGCCCCATTGGACAGCGAGTCTGAACGCCGTACCTCGTTAAATAATGTACGTTCTGAATTAACTTCTTTGCCACTTAAGCCTTTACCTACTATGTCACCTGGGTTCAGCTGCTTGCCTCATCCATTAGCAATGTTGCTCAGAGGAATCTCTAAGTATTCTGTTAATACCACCAGTGAAGAAATTTCATTCTTAAGGTTTTTAGTTGAGTTTCAGGACCATGCTCTTGTTTTTTCTCTTTCTCCATGTCAAATTTTGCAGATAATTTATCCTTATGCAATTGGTGTTCTCTCAGACAAAATAGTAAGAGCCATTGCCGAACAATCATCTATTGAAGACTTCCACGCCCACTTGCTAGCTAACTTCATTCCGGCTAGGGCAAGGTCCTCACTTATTCAGAAGTACTATTATCGTGTACAGCGGTTGGATGAAAACTTGGCAGATTTCATCCAAGATATTAAGTTCTATACTAGGGTGTTTGCCCTTCACTTCCCTGAAGATCAGATTGTACAGGCTATTGTGGAAGGTATTTCACCATCTTATGTGTCATATTTGTGTTTCGCGGCGTGCCCGCAAACCTTCTCTGAACTTGAAGCATTGGCCGTCTCAGCGGAAGGAGTTAGATACGCCGATTCCTTGCGTGTCGCGAAAGAACACCCTCCTTCTTTTAGTAATCCTCGGCCTCCACCTCGCCGACCAGTCACACCCCGTAAATGTTATGCTTGCGTGTCGCCTGACCATCTTCGCAATAAATGTCCATTGGTCAAATCTAGTAGGGCAAATAATGGAGCTGGTTCATCACAAGGTTGTTTTAAATGTGGGCCTTTCTCACATATCGCCAAGAATTGCCCAAATTCGAATAGCACCCCCTCCTGCTCAACTTCTGGTGCAACTTCCACCAATGTCACTAATAATAAGTGACTAGTGGCTTCAGCTGAGTCGACTAATCCATCTTCCCGAGGCTCAGCCCCTAGTAAACAGGTCGAAAATTCAGGGAAAACTCAGTCTTCAGATTTATCTTTTGAATACCCCAACGAATGTCTTAGGATTGCGGCGGATTCCCCCACACCTGTGCCCTTCCTCAAAATTGAGTTAAATAATGAACCTGTAACAGCTCTTTTAGATTCAGGCAGTGTTTGTTCAATTATTTCGGCTCAATGGTATTCGAAATTGAAATCTATTTCTTCCTGACTATTGCTCATCTCCTGTTCAATATGTTTCGGCTAACTCTTCTCCATTAGAAATTTTAGGTTCCTTATATGTCAAAATTCGCATTTTTTATTTACTTGGAAAATTAAATTGTTTGTGGCCAAGCACTTGTCTTGCCCCTTTATATTGGGAGCCGACTTCATTTCTCACACCGGTCTAGTGCTCGACCTTCAGAGTAAGTCGTGCACGTTCAAATTTGCTTCCAATTGTAAAATCCCCTTGTTAAAGTGTAATTCTGTATCATGTTCCTCTATTTCGCCTACCCAGGATGAGATGTTGTTAGACCTTAGACATCTACCTGAGGAGCAGGCTGATAGTATTCCTAAGTTGTGTCAGTCGTTTCCAGAGGTGTTCTCTGATACTCTTGGTGTTACTGACCTTATTGAATACAAAATTGAGGTCACGGATTCGGTTCCTGTCCGTTTTCCACCTTATAGGCTATCTCCACCTAAAATGAAGGCTCTGAAAGAAATCAGTGACCAAATGTTAAGGGATGGTATTATTCGGCCCTCTAAGTCTTCGTATTCTTCGCCTATTTTTCTAGTCCCGAAAGCCCAAGGTGGCTTCAGGCCTGTCATTCATTATGGGGCTCTCAATCGGAAGGTGGTGTTACAATCTGTGCCCCTTCCTGACCTTCATTCTTGTTTTTCATGGTTTCGTAAGGCCAAGTTCTTTACCATCTTGGACCTGAATCAGGCCTACAATCAAATTTCCCTAGCCGAAGAGTCTAAACACCTTACAGCGTTTGCCACGGATTGGAATTTGTATGAATATAACCGCGTGCCTTTCGGGCTCCCCACGGGAGCAGCTGTACTCACTAGACTGCTAGATAGGGTCTTCTCCGACATCAAATTTTAGTACTTGTATCACCATCTTGATGATGTATTTTCGGAGACTTTCGAAGAACATCTAGATCATTTGCGAGAAGTTCTCAATCGCCTTCGTAAGGCTGGGTTAACTGTGAAGTTGTCCAAGGTTGCCTTCGCTAAGCCCTCCATGTCATTCCTAGGGCATATTGTGTCGCCCGATGGTGTTGCAGTCGATCATTCTAGAACACAGGCCATCCGTGATTTTAAACCTCCCAAGGATATAAAAGGTATTGCCAGGTTCATTGGTATGGTGAATTTCTTCAGGAAATTTATTCCAAACTTCGCTAATAGAGCGGCGCCCTTGAACCTTCTTCGTAGGAAAGGCATCAAATTCGAGTGGGGACCTTCTCAACAAGCCGCTTTCGAAGATCTTAAATTAGCTCTCTGTAATGCCCCTGTCCTTGCCATGCCAGATTTCTCGAAGAAATTCATCGTCCAAACCGACGCGTCGTCGTCGGCGGTAGCTGCAGTCGTTCTTCAAGAGACTGAACTAGGGAGGCGACCCATCGCCTATGCATCTAGGACCTTGTCGGCTCAAGGATCCAAGTATTCCATCTATGAGCTCGAAGGTTTGGCAGTCTTATTTGCCTTAGAAAAGTTCCGTCTCTATCTGGAACATGTCAAATTCGACCTGGAGACGGAAAATCAAGCCTTAAGCTGGGTCTTAGGTAGGCCGCGTCGTACTGGTCGTATAGCCCGTTGGGCCATCCGAATTTCTGCCTTCCAATTTGATGTTAGGCATATCAGAGGTACTGAAAATGTTGTTGCAGACGGACTCAGCCATATGTTTTCCAACGACGTCGAAACCCATGAACCGGTCGATAGTTCATCACCTCCCGAGTCCATACTATCTGAGGTTAATGTCATCTTAACAGATGGTCCCATGCTCTTTAAGGACATTGAGAAATACCAACGTGAAGATCCGACGCTGGCTCCGATAATGGAAACCCTTTCTTCTGGGGAACATGTCCCTTATGTACTGAGGAATGGTGTTTTATTTTGCCCTTCGAGGCATGATAAGATGATGAAAGTTGTCGTTCCAGCTATTCTTGTACCTATGATCTTCAAGTACTATCATGAGACCCCATTAGGGGGGCATCTAGGCATCTTTAAAACTCGTGAAAAGATTCGTGAAAGGTTCATCTGGAAGGGTATGGATGGCGAAATCCGTGAACTAGTAAAGGCTTGTAAATCTTGTTTGCTTAGTAAACCACCATGTCCAGCAAGGTAGGCCTTTTGTTTTCTCATCAGGCTTCGCTCCCAATGGAACGCCTGTATATTGATTATGTAGGACCCTTCCCCCAGTCAAAGGGAAATGCCAACAAGTTCATCTTTGCATGTGTAGATGGTTTTACAAGATTTTCCTGGTTATTTCCAACTATGCTGGCTACCGCTCAGTCCACCATTACTTGTCTAAGTTCAAACTTTGCTTCTTTTGGTCCGTGTCAATATATTGTGTCTGATAATGCTAAGGCTTTTACATCTAATCTATTTCGTAAATTCTGCTTTGACCTGTCCATCTCTCATGTGACAACTTCTGCTTATTACCCTCAACCATCTCTGGCTGAAGGGGTTAATCGTAATCTCAGGTCCGCGCTTATTGCCTATCATCATGAAGATCATTCTAGATGGGACACGTCCCTGCATTGGTTAGCTTTTGATTTGAACTCGGATGTTCATGAATCCCATAAGTTTACTCCAGCTTCTTTGATGTTCAAATTTGTTCCCAACACGCCGCTCTCTAACCTCTGGTCTCTGAGTGATATTCTACCTGAGACAATAGATCCAGATAATATTAAAGATCTTTGGAAGAAGGCTAAAGCCAATCTTAAAGTGTCTCATGAAAAAGTCAGGGAAAGATATGATCGTGGACGGAGACCCACCCCTTTGAAGGTAGGCGACCAGGTGGTGGTCAAGAATTTTGTTCCCGCGGGCAAGCTTGCCCCCAGATTTCATGGGCCGTGCATAATTCTTGATTTTCTTACGCCGGTCACATTGTTATTAAGTAATCCAGCCACCGAGAGGATATTTAGGGTTCACCTGTCGCAGGTGAAATCTGTATAATTTCTGTGCTAACTTGCTTCATATAATTTTGAAAGAAATATGAAGGTTATATTTTTTTGAGGGGTTTCACTTTTAAGGCCTTCTGTCCTTGGAAGCTGTTTCCTTAGTGTGTAACAATTTATTGTAATCCTTCCCCGACCAGTTAAACTGCCATCCTGTCCTTACCACGGCCATTACCACGCTCCCGTCTCCTGCTCCACTACACACAGTGGCTTGTATATGAAACGAATTTCTCCACCCCGCTGGCCCCTCAACCTCACCACAATTAATGTACCCTAAAATCATTCTGGTCCAACAAAAATTCTGCCGCCGAGCTTTAATTTTCAGTGCCCCCGCAGCAGCGCGGCGCCGTACCGCTACTGAGGTAGGGTATGGGCCCGCCCTTCTCCAGTGAGGCCAACCAGTGTACGGCGAGCCGGAGTCCTCCTCCCGGCCAAGGCTGATGTGCGGCGCACAAACTGCAACTGGCCCACGACCTACATGTTCGCCGCGGGCGCGGCGTGCTTCAACACCACTACTCCTCTCATAGTGCGGGCGAGCGGTATCTCAGGGTACTTGAGGGGTCCGAGCGGTCTCCTCTGGACACAAGATGCAGCGGCCGGTCTGGCCATCCAACTTAATCAACCTTGAAAATATGTAATCAGCTACATGGACATTTAATATCTACAATTACTGCAGTTTTGAATCCAACTGCATTATCTGGTGGACTTAGAAAATTTTTCCTCAACTTTAAAAACTAACAGTTTTTCTTCTGAATTCAACTTCTACAAACATAAAGACATTACATCAACTATAACTACAAACTATTTTGAAACTGGATCCTATCATTTAAGAAAATTTGGTTGTAAAGACTTTTACCATTAACTTCGATATCAACATCATAACTTGGACCTTATTTTAAAACAAAAGTTTATGTTCTTCTGTGTTACCCCTTGGAGGAACTTTTGGGGGGGGTCTGTACCGGGTGGTGCACCTTCACGCCGCTAATTTAAACCTTGCGCCAGTCGAAACTCCTCTACTGGAGGAAGTCTGAACTTTATCTACTGTGTTAATTTTCAAGTTTCTCAGAAGATGTCTCTACTTGTAAATTTTGAAGTTTCTGAACTGGGTCATTTTCGATGTATTTTTATTTTGCCTGTGGTAAGAAGTGTGGACATTCTCTTCTAGATGGCACTACTGAAGGACTACAATTATGCACCCTAGTGCGAAGTGAAAGAACTGTGTGTTTTGGAGAAATTTTGAATTCATAAGTTTGCTCTTTGTTAAATTTCTTTCAGTCATTGTTTAAGTTGGCAATATTAAACCTTTCTTTCCGCCAGTTTTGAATTTGACCAATCATAATTTTCTGTAATTAATTTTCTACCAATAATGTGTTTCTTCTTCATCTTGTGTAGGGGTTTTTGTGGGTAGCCAATAAAATTCTTGTGGGAGGGTGTTCTCATTCCTGAAACGCCTCGAACTTTCCACGAGGGTATATAAACTGCTGATTTTCGGGTCTCCGGGCCACTTCAGTAACCACTATCAGTGTGTAAAGTACGTAGCAGGTGGCGAGAAGCGCCTCTTTCGTCGAGCAGCAGTTCAACCATCAGGTAATGGCCGTTTAATAACTTCTTTTCTTGCTCGCTCAGCAGTTTAACTCTCGGGGCAGGTCCGAAGCCTTTCACCATGTAACTTTCCTCTAAAATGTAAAGACACTTAGTTTCAATCCTATCTTTGTAAACTACAAATTGGGATAGAGAGTGCTTAACCCTCTCGAGCTCCCACTCATATTGCTTTGAGGTGAACTTACTTTCACAACCGTTTCTTCCTTAACGTAATGTAAATTGTTTCCTTCTAAAAGTCACCTCTTTAGTATGGGATTAGCCCTTGCAGTAACGGCCTAGTGCCAAGTAGGTTTTATATAAAGTGTAGTAGGAGTGCAAGAACGCCTCCTCCCAAGTTGGTATTTTAGAGGCCATGTAATTTACCTGTTTCTTTACTTAATAGGCCTCAGTAGGTTGGGTATTTTTACCCCTGTTTTCATGTCCTTGGAGGACAACTTGAATGTGGAGTTTGGTGTGGCCTTTGATAGGCTTAAATTTTGAGATCGAGTGGCCCCTTCTTGAAAATTGAGTTGTTGTATGCCTCGAGGAGTCTTTACCGTGTAAAGAGGAGCAAGTGCTCCTAGGCATGATTGGGGTTTTCTCCCTCTTTGTTGAATTCTGTATATCGTAAGGTTGGGCTTATAGCTCAAGAATTGTGTGTCTGGCTCTCGGAGCCCAAATCCTGTAATCACTGTAATTGTACATTTTCGAATTGTGTTTCGCCTACTGAGTACCTGTTCTATTTGTTATTTCTTAATCTTGAAAAGAAAATATAACCTTGTTAAATTTTATCTTAACTTTAATTTCGTATTTTGAGACCTGTTCACCCCCGCACCTTCTTTCACCTCTGCTAGTCCACCAAACCACGGTAACATTAATTACTGAATATCGAAAGTAATACACAAGAACTACACAATTCCAAACTGCAATTAAGCCTATCCTAATTACAACAACAGAATTTTTAATAAAAGTTTCTACGGATTCTTCTACTACACCAGTACTACACAAATATTTTACAATAATAAAATAAGCACACTAAATTCTAATAGGATGATACTCGTATACTACTGTACAGTACACTACAGTAATTTTTAAACTACTTTCAGACGTATCCTAATTTCGATACCGGTACCGTATGTCACTACTAAGCACAAACAGATATGAACTTTGCAAGAACTACTGTACTCAAAGATTACCAACAAAGCTAAATGCTTAGACAAATTATTATTAGTATTACGGTCTAATAGATACACACGAAAGATAACACACGAATATAGCAGGCAAGATACGGCACTATCTAAATGTACTGTACCTATACTACAATGTATCTACACTACACTACACTACGTTTGGTTAAATTCTTAAGTATCGAAAGGATTGCCGTACACGAAGAAAAACACGAATATAACTGTCAAGATATTATCTAATATATTATACCTTATCTTCACTATAATTCTACTGAAATGTGGTTACGTGATTATTACAGCTGGTGGATTACTATTATTTTCCCTACTCCACGTGACTGAGAGTAAAAGTGTCTTTAATTAGGCCTACTGAAAAATACGAGGTTGTCTACAATAATTTCTCAAATATTTCTATCAAAACTACTCCTACTACTCCAGGGACTCTAACTGCAATTAGGCCTACTGGGATATATGAACTTTATTATTATTAGCTAACCGCTCATAAATACTGAAAGATCGAGGGAGTGAAGTATAAATTACGGATACTTTAACCTACTCAGAAGTACAAATGACTGGAATACAAGGCCAGCTGATTTATATTTATATTTACTTGACTACACTACTCCCTTTGTTCACGACTGTAGTCAATAATGCAATATTTGAATATGAGGAGCGACAATAATCAATAACAATACAACGACTGTTAACTACTACCGAGTAATCTCTTTAACTACTTTATAAATGGAAGACAGGCGTATCGTCTTTTTAAATGTAGTAAATTATTACCTTCGCGATAGTTCGGACGGATATCTATACGAAATACCGGAGGAATTTCGGCGGAAGTTACGGTACTATTCCTTATGATAAGCTGCCTTTGTAAGTATTATACCAACGAACCTACAGATATTCACAAATATTTTAAAAGTTAATATTATTACCTAAATATTAATATTATTACCTAAAGTATTTACTAAACCTAAATTCGAAACAAGGTACACCTAGCTAGCCTACTTAACCTAGAAAACGTAAATTACTGAAGACCAACTGAATTACTTGTTATAAAATTTAAATATATATCACTACTCCCAATTTCTACCAGCAAGCACTAAACACCACTATATAAATAGCACTAAATGAATCACAAATACAAAACATTAAGCTATTTCAATAATTTTAACTACTTTATCACTACAATAATGCAAGAGCTCTCTCAACAGCCAACCGTTCTCAAGCGCATCCAACAATGCAAGGCCAGATCAGGAAATAATTAAATCTCAACTTTTACGTTTAACGTATTGAGGTGACAATTAACAAATAGATAAACTAGCATCAAATCAATCACTATTTAGGACACAACCACGAAGTGACAAGCGTGAAGAATGTATGTTATAGTCATGTGGTAATGATCAGCACATCAGTTGTCTTTCATTATTTTTTATAAACAAGAGAAAGGGCAAAAATTATTCATTATCAAAATAAATGCCATTATAAGGCAACAAACCTGAACAATAGACAAGGCATAATATAACGTACTGTAAACTAGTTTTAACCCTAGAACACTAACCCTTCGTAAATTTTACGACAGTAGGTAGCAGAACGGTATAGTTTAATGGCTTCCGCGCGTGCGTGCGTGCCGCTATTTTGTGTAGCTGATTTTTTCGAGCAGTTATTGACTGTGGCATGTGCGATTGTTGATATCTTTGTACATTCTTGTAGTAATTGGGTGGGTGTCGTCATATTCACGAACGGTTAGTGATAGTGTGAACTTATAAGTATAATGTTTCGTCATGCCTTTTTTACATTTATACTTATTTAATTTATTTTCTTGGTAGTTTTGGTTTCTTTGTGATGTAAATAACCTACATTCATAATTTAAGGGTTTATTTTAATATGTTGTGTTATCAAATTATAATTTTTTTTTTATAAAACGTGTTCATTTAATATTCTTGTGCGCCAAGTTTTCTATATTTAATAAATAATCACATAAAATTGTTTAATATCTACGTATTTTGATTCATGTTAAGTTCACGACACTATAGGAACTCTTAATAACGAAATTCTTGCCAAATATAAGCTGTTCCGTAGAAAATATAACAATTATAAATTGGAGTAGTCAAATTTACGAAGGTTTCGTAATAATGTGTGGCGAAATAATAATTTTGAGGTTTCGTTTACATCAGTAGAAAAGAATGTGGCGATATATTATTAGGCCCATCCTCGCATATAAGAAACTTGGATAGATCGTGAATAAACTTTATGCAAGAATCAGATTAGAAATTATGTTAACAGAAGAAAAAATTGGTCCGAACGGTTATTAAGGATTCCCAATTTTATAATTATGAGATCGAACTATAGCTAGTTTATCTGCTTATAAAATCGATACAGGAAACTTCTATACATAAACTCTTTATTTAAAGCATGCCAATAACAATATTAGATCATTAAGTTTAAGGTTCCGGAATCAGCACATACTTCGTTAAGCTGATTATACATGATGAAATCAAACTGTTACAAGGGCATAAGAAAACATAATTGCCCGAAGTTAAATCAAAATGGAATAAAACATTTTGACGCCTAGCGCCGATGAAAAGTGCTTTTCTAGCCTGAAACCAACTGATATATTTAGCCAGGAACATAATCCAATCCTCTGAACAGCGTCTTTCGCCAGGAACACGAATATCCGCCTGCTGTCGACTCCATCTTACTCCAGACTACATGGGTCATTAGTATTTTGTTTGTATCAGATCATTTACCACATTGTCGCAGTTATGAATAGCGGCCACCAGGTGCGCCACCAGCTTTAGTAAATAGTCACGCCAACAGGTAGCGTTCAAATGCACACCAGCTGCACAACTTTCCGAATAGTTCCTAAGGTTATCAAGTTCCGTATTAACGTTACAAACAATATTCCTACAATAATAGGACATTCATTCAGAAAATGTATTTGTGAAGCACGTTCTATATTTTCTGTTTATTTGTGATAACTTTTGATAGCTCTGTTCATAAGACATTCTTTCGAAATATGTGTTTATGAATCAAGTTCTTTTTCTGTTTATTTATGAACATTATGAAAACTAACCAATCTCATTTTCAGTGTCTGTGTCGTTCGTCTTCCCTCTTTGACATCCTGCCAGTTTTTCCTGAGCCCGTCGAGCAGCGCTTTCTTCCACTCCTGTGGTAAAGGGCCTGTCTGTCTTCTGGGTGCTGTCTCCGCCATAAAACCCTGATAGCTTTTCGTCATACTTCTGAAAAAACCCGTCATTGATTTCATCCTCACCGAGCTGAGTGGCTCAGACGGTTGAGGCGCTGGCCTTCTGACACCAACTTGGCTGGTTCGAACTTGGCTCAGTTCGGTGGTATTTTAACGTGCTCAAATACATAAGCACCTTGTCAGTAGATTTAATAGCACGTGAAAGAAATCCTGGGGACTAAATTCCCGGACCTCGGCAAATCCCAAATCCGTAAAAGTAGTTAGTGGGACGTAAAGCCAATAACATTATTATATCAATTTAGGAAGGCTCGGAACATAATGGGCTGACTGCAAGGGGTCGCACTCTTGATTATGAAACTATAGGTACATATATTAACAGAAATAATTACAATATATACATTTACTAGCGCTTTCCCCGCGACTTCGCTCGCGTCATAGTTGAGTTATGTCCCATTATATTATATTATTTCCCATTTTCTTTTGAAATCCACTGAACCAACCTTACGCGTTCATCGACTTTTGTACGAAATGTAAGACATGAACGTAAATGATGTGTTTTCCCGTCCCGGCTTCGGCCGGAATTGAAAACTTTCACGCGTGTTCCGAGTTCGCTGTTAAATGAAATTCTCTTGTAATAACAGTAGCTTCTATTATTTTTTAACCCCGTCACACGTAATCTAGTGCCATTGCACAACTTAGGTGGTTTGAGGTTACGTAACAACATTACAGGTGCTCCTACTTTCAAACGAAGTTTGTGAGTTGGGAATCCTGGAGGATTAAGGTAAGGTAAGGGTTGTTCTGCCCGAAGGCAGGTCCGAACCCCCGCAGAGGTGTCCTGAGCAGGAGTTTACGTGCGGTAGGGTGGCCGGTTCCTTTCCGCTCCTCCATTCCCTTACCCCCACCAACAGCGCGTGGCAACCCATCCACTTCTCGACCACGCCCAATGTTGCTTAACTTCGGACATCTCACGGGATCCGGTATTTCAACACGGCTACGGCCGTTGGCGGAGGATTAAGAGTATTTAGGAATTCTACTGGATAACTGAGAGCATCGTCCGTTTGTAATACCGTGTCGACCGATTTAGACTATTTTTCTGCATCAAAATATGTAAGCAATGCTTGATTTAATTCAGGGACTCTCAAACGCCCAAAATCTCACGCGTGCAAATCGAGGCGCAAGAGCTCCGTGCACTGTGCATCGGTCCCGCTCGGCTCGGCTCGCAGCAACGCCTCGTCTCTGGGCTACTCGGCTAAGCTCGGCTCAACTCGGCTCGGATTTGGAGCGCTACGGAGCAAGTGAGGAAGAGGGAGACAGGGGGAGCGAGCGAGACAGGTGTGGGGAAAGAGGGAGACAGCGCTATTGCTCCAAATCGAGGAGTGGGGGTCTGCACTCTGGTCATCGAAGCGAAGTCGTCTTTTGCACCGTGCACAGTGCATACACCAGGCGCATGCACCCTGAGAGGCCCTGATTTAATTCATTAGCCGTCTCATTAAAGTAAACCTGCAAAAATCCAGGATCTTGATGAGCATTTCGCAATAGACTGCCTATGGAATGCTAAATTTGACCTTGTACTTTGAATGTAGGCATAAAGCCGGGTTGGATGACTTGCTTAGCACCAAAAGATGTCATTTGAAAACAGCTGATATGTTTTCTAATTCGATCAAAAAAATTACCATGATCTGGATGGGCACCCATTAGTAACTGTACAATGGTTCAGGTGGAGATTAGAGTGGTGGCAGCAAAACCTTGCCAGAATCGCAACACATGCCTGGTGTTTCATCTTTCCACTCGAGAGCATTGCAGAATTGGCATTTATGGATGATTGTACCAATGGTTCTCAAGCTGTTATCTTCGTAATTCATTTCAGGATCGTAAGACATCCCGGAACGAAACTTAATTTTACATGGACGCAGTCGTCTTTCTTTTCGGACCCCTGGGTGATGTTGCTCATATCGCATTTGAATTGTCCTGTGATATTCGCGATTATTTTGCTGGTGTGTAGCTGCCGCTGCTCTATGAAACTCGGGATTATTTTTCTGGTATGTCAGTGCCGCTGCTCTGTGAACCTTGGGGTTATTCTTCCGGTACGTGACTGCCGCTGCTCTATGAACCTTGAGATTATTCTTCTGGTACCGTACGTGTCCGCTGCTGCTCTATGGACTTCGGGATTTTTATTTTGGTATTTACTTCCAGCAATGGTACCGTACGTGCGGAAGGATTATTTTGTAAAAATGTGGCTGCTTCTTTTTTAAATTGTATTTTTCTCGTACCGTTTGAGTATCGAGTACGACGTTTTTCAGAAACTTTTGTAACAACAAATGAAGCACTTGTTTCTTCGCACAGACATTCACATACAGTACGGTACTTCAAAATGTCCGTTAGAGAGATTACCAGTAAATCGCAATCTTTTTACGGGATTAGCTTCATCCCTAAATATCCAGTATAACTTTATATCACGATAAACTTCAAAGCGGAATGGAAATATTTTGCCACCTGCCGTCAACTCACATGTTCCACCACAAGTTGAATCTTCTGACACGATAAGTCGGCACTATTATGAAGGGGAATAGTTATTACCAAGTTGATTTTCGGACAAAATGGAAACAACTTACGAAACAATAGCTTCACGAACTTCATCAAACCGTAACTGAGTAGAATATAAAATGTAAGAAAGAGATGTAAATAGACATGCACCGTCACCTACAATAGAAACAATGTTATGTGGCAACACTTCACCATTAATGTTTAGATAAGTTACTGCCATTATGCTGTGTGCGTGAAAAAGACATTATCGCGCTGCAGTCTGTCTCCTTGAAATATCACACACCAGTACGTTGTATCTTCTGGTATGAAATGTTTGTACTCTTCTGAGGAGGAGTAGTTATTAGCAAGGATTGCCAAGGTTCAAACCCTTATTGCTCAAGAGTTCTATGGCACTCACTTCATTACTGGTCGACAATATTATGCAAGTTGCCTCCGGTCTCTCCTTCGTCAATATGAGCGACATATCTTCGAACCATAGACAGCTTTGTTAATGACGCATGCTCGTGCCGAACTGGTACTGCTTTCGCCTAGCCTTTTCTACCAGTTGTATGGATGAAACAATTCATTTAAACTGTAAGCGGCTGCATAACTCACTAACAAAATATAAAACCGTAATAAATCTCATTGATAAAACAATATTCCTGAGTTAAAAAAAGGCTGCCCACAGGCAGATTCGAACCTGCATTTTCGCAGTCTGCACTCCGTTGACTTAACCGTTGCGCTATCAGCACAACGTAATACAACCTCTCACGAATTTACTCACAAACATTCGTATATGTAGGCCTATATACTGTTATTTGTATTTTCTTTTCTTTAAGGATTTGGTTCACTACCGTCTTAAAATACACGGAAGCGGAGTGAATCGGCACGTACACTCATGTGTTGGAGAAAGTGCCGCTGCCATTTTTAATTGGCAAAAGCCAAAGATTCATGCGCGCAAGGCAAGCATTTCATCTGGAAAATCTTGAAAATACATATATTTCCGTTGACTTTTCAAGAAATGCAAGATTTTTGCTGTACTATTGAGACGATTTGGAAGAAATGAATATATTTGTAGAATATTGTTAAAAACGGATATTTTGAACACAAATGTAAAACCTCATATCACCCCTTTTCACCCCTTTGAAATCGGAATTTTAAAAATTTCTTTTAAAATAGTATTTATGATATATGAAAATAAATATGTGAATGAATATAAGTACTTACAATTTCACAGAAATGGAGAAAATCAACAAAAAATAAAATAACCTTTCAACCCTTTTCACCCTTTAAAAGAGGAATTTTTAAAAATCCTTTCTTAGTGCGCATCTAAGCTACGGTAGGAACATATCCTCAAATTTTCATGCAATTATCTCCAGTAGGTTTTGCTGTGCGTTGAATATCAGTCAGTCAGGACATCTTGCTTTATATATATAGATGCAAGAAATATGCACAGATGATGTCGCTAAACAACTCCTTATCTCCCCTTTTGGGAATCTGTTCTTCAGTATTACTGGAACTGCGGCCTGGAACGTCATGCTGTTTGGCGTAAGTCAGAGGAAAAGTTGTTCCTAGAAACTTTCTCACAATGTGGCAGGTGCTCAGGAGGGTATCTTTCTGTAGTTCGACGTATGTGTGATGATGCAGGTTTAATGCGGCCAGAGAGCTGTGCAACCCTTCTGGAATAACACCGGTACATGATATTACTGTTGGAACTGTCGTGGCTGATTCTAGTTTCCACAGGCATTGTATTTCTATTGCCAGTTCTGTGGATTTTAATATCCTTGTGGCTATTTTTTATTTATCGACTAGAACAATATCTGGCCTATTGTTGCAGAGTGTGACATCGGTTATGCCTTCTTGGTACCATAGTAGTTTGTATGAAGAGTTTTCGAGAACGGGTGGAGGTGTATATTTCCAATATGCAGCTGATGACTGAAGAAATCCACATTTTACAGAAAGTTTCAGGTGAATGATTTTAGCTACCTGATCATGTCGGTGCTTATAATCGGTGTTGGTCAAGGATGGGCAGCCAGAGATGACGTGCTTTATGGTCTCTGTAGTTCTGGAACAGTGGCGGCAGTTGTATGAGACGACTCTTGGATCATTCGTGATGAATCTACGGTGGTTCCGTGTAGCAATTACGTGAATTTGGATGGCCAGAACAAATCCTTCTGTTTCAGGGAAAAGACCAGAGTAGGTCAGCCAAGCGTGCGACGCTGGTTTGTCGACATGAGGCTGATCCAGTTCGTGGGGTATTTCCCGTGAAGAGGTTTTTCCTTCCAAGTGTCCATATTCATCTCCTTTGTAGGTGGGGTAGAAACCGGCATTTCCGGCGACGATGGATTGAGAGGTGTATAGTTTATGTCAGCTCTGCAAACAGCTTGATGAAGACACGATGTATCAGCTCTCGAGTGGAAATATTCTCTTAGACTTGATATCAAATTGCTGTGTAAATTGACAATGGGTAAGAAGCCTTTACCATCTTCTGATCTCGGGAGTGTAAGACGATTGATTGCAGATTTAGGATGGTGCATATGGTACCGGGTGAGTGAAAGTGCTGTTTTCGTCTGTAACTGCTGAAGTTCTGATTGGGTCCATTTTATGACGCCAAAGGAGTATGTGAGCAGTGGTACGGAGTACATTATTATTATTATTATTATTATTATTATTATTATTATTATTATTATTATTATTATTATTATTATTATTATTATTATTTCATCCTCCGTAATGCCCACTTCTCTCAGATTTTCCGTAGTAGCCTGTGTTCTCTGTTAAGTAGTTTTATTATTGCGCTGGTTTCATTAATTTTTGTGAATATTGATAAGTTGTTTGCCCTCGCATATTGCCTCCTAAGTAATGGCCCTGGATTATACAATGAAGTGTATCACTACCTATTGTTACGTGCCAGCCCTGTCGTAGTCCCTTTCACTACTTGCTGAAAGGCCTAAGGAGTCAGATGACCGGGGATCTCCCAGCTGGCCAGGACTTTCTGTGAATTGTACTCATTGGTTGGTTTCCCATTGAGTTTCTGCGAGATACGGAAGTGTTTTGTCTCTAGCCATATCACGCGAGCTGTAGAAAGGAGGCTAGCTGCGAACAGTCAGCGTTGGGTAACATATGACAGAGGTGTTGGCTGTTCCTGGTGACCCACGGGGAGTTGTGGTCCTTGTGTTAAGTGAGCATGTGGGCTGCCATCGTCGTTACACTGGAGTCACGACATTCTTGGGTATGGGACGGAGTACTGTGTGTGCTTTTCTGTGGACTGCGAACTGTCATAGAGTCAGCGCTGGAGCCCAGCTACCGTGAGTAATTCCTGCTGCTCAGCACTGTTGAATAGTTGCTGTGTAGTTGTTAATTGTATGCGATAGTAGAGGAGCTAAGGCGGTCACAAAGGGCTATAGTTTTACGGCCAGATGCGCTTCCCAACGTGACTTGCACAAGATGGCGGCCATACACAGGTTCTTATAAGACTAAATACTAGAACCTGAGTTAGAGGTTACTGTGCAATATGGCGGCTATACATACGCTCTTACGTGGCCAGCCAGGGGTGCTTGCGCAAGATGGCGGCTATACATAGGCTCTTATGAGACGGCCTAGAGGCACTTGCGCAAGATGGCGGCTGCACACGGTTTCCTATAGAGAAAGATGACGGCCATTGGCGTTTGCGCAAGATGGCGACTATACATAGGCTTTTATGGAGAATGATGACGGCCATGGGCGATTGCGCAAGATGGCGAATATACATAGACTCTTATAGAGAAAGATAGTGGCCATGAGAGATTGCGCAACATGGTGGCTATACATAGATTCTTATAGAGAAAGATGACGCCATGGGCGATTGCGCAAGATGGCGACTATACATGGGCTCTTATCGAGAAAGATAATGGCCATGGGCGATTGCGCAAGATGGCGACTATACTTAGGTTCTTATGGAGAAAGATAACGGCCATGGGCGATTGCGTAGGATGGGAGGCTCTTATAGAGAAAAATGACGCCCAAGGGAGGTTGCATATGATGGCGGCTATACATGGGTCTATTATAAAGAACGCTGCCGGCCATCGGCGATTGTACAAAATGGCGGCATTACATGGGCTCTTATAGAAGAAGATGGTGCCCAAGGGCGGTTTCACAACATGGTGGCTATACATGGGCTATTATAAAGAAAGATGACGGCCATGGGCTATTACACAAAATTGCGGCTATACATGGGCTCTTATAGAGCAAATGCCGGCCAAAGGTGATTGCATAAGATGGCGGCTATAAACGGGCTCTTATGGAGAAAGATAACAGCTATCGGCGATTGCGCAAGATGGGGCTATACATGGCTTCTTTTGGAGAAAGATGACGACCATGGGCGATTGCACAACATGGCGGCTATACACGGGCTCTTATGGAGAAAGGTGACGACTATGGGTGATGGCACAAGATGGCGGCTATGGGCGATTGTACAAGATGGCTGCTATACAAAGACTCTTATAGGGATAGATGACGATCATTCGCGATTGCGCAAGATGGTGGCTATACACAGGTTCATGTGGAGAAAGATGACGGTTATGGGCGATTGCAAAAGATAGCGGCTATACATATGCTCTTATAGCCTCCTCCTACTCCGACAGGACACAGCCGCCCTCCTCCTCCTCCTCTTCCTCATCTGTATAGCAAACGGGCAAAAGGGCAGGGGACACAGCTGCTCTCCTCCTTCTCCTCCTCCTTATACGTATAGCAAGAGGACAAAAGGGCACAGGACACAGCCGCCCTCCTCCTCGTTTTCCTCCTCCTCATCCGTAGAGCAAAATTGGAAAAGGGCAAATAGGCTCCTCTACCTGGCAAAAGAGAAAATGGGAAGAAAGGACACCTCTTCTTTATCTGTGGGGCAAAAAGTCCAGAGGGCTCCCCTTCCCGGCAAAAAGGCCAAAGGGCAGCTCCTTATTCGTGGGGAAAAGGGCAAAAGTTTTTCTCTACATTATCTGTTTGGCAAAAGTGTAAAAGGGCTTCCCCCTCGTAGCAAAATGGCAAAAAGTCTCCTCTTGCTGGCAAAGGGGCAATAGGGCTCATCATCCCTACAAAAGGGCTCCATTTCCAGGCAAAAGGGCAACTCCTCCTCCTTACAGCTACTGAGGTTTGCTCAATCCCTCTTCCTACGGACAGATGCCTACTTACGTTATTAAACTAATGTAGCGTTATCATCTTGTTCTCGTCGCAAATGTTTTTACCCTTTTCGACTGACGAGGGAGCGGTTGGAAGATGATGAGGTAAGGAGAACGTAATATTTTTTCGATTGCAATTGAAATGAAAACCTACAACCTGTTTTCCAGTCATTGACCGGGTCAGGGATGGAATGAAAGAGGCAGATATAGGCTGTTCGTACGATGGGGTCGCCACTCCCAAAGTGATTTATTAATGCCTGATGGATGCTATGAAAAGAGAATGGAGAGTGTTGCTGGAAGGAAAGAGGACAGGGAAAACCGGAGTATCCGGACAAAAACCTGTCCCGCCTCCGCTTTGTCCAGCACAAATCTCACATGGAGTGACCGGGATTTGAACCACGGTATCCAACGGTGAGAGGCCGACGCACTGCCATCTGAGCCATGGAGGCTCCTCGATTGCAATTATCATGCAAAAATATAGAACTGAATGTAGAATAAGCAAATGTTGTATGTTACTATCCGACAAGGCAAAAAAAGTTCAATGGAATTACAGAATGCAATTAGCAAAAATATAAATCTGACAAGCTAATGCTCTATGTCTTCATCCAGCAAGAGAAAACATGTTGACTGTTAAACATAAAACACTTATAGCGCAAACACAATAGTTACTGTGTTGTATGTGTCTATTCGAGAAGACAAGTTTAATCCTGTTACAATTAGCACACACTAGAATTGATTGTAAAACAAGCTAATATTGTATGTCTTTATCCGACATAACAAAACATGTTGACAATTAGTGTTGAGAACAGAAAACTTTTAACGCTACTGTGCTGTATGTTTCTATTCGACTAGTTACAATTAGCACACACTAGAATTGATTGTAGAACAAGACGAAACATGTTTAAAATTAGTGTTTAGAACAGAAAAACTTATAACGCTAAATACTATGAGATTTAAAATCTGCGTTATAGGATTAATCTGTGTTGACACAAGCGCACTTCTATGCAGTCAGCCTACACACATAGAATTGCAAATGTTATCTCTATCCGACGTACAGTTGTACATCATCTTAATTACTGCAGATGAAATGATTACTGCATAGCAGGGTATACCTATGTTCTAAGGAGATTGATTTTGTGGGATTCGAACACATGCAACAGAGAAACAAATTTGTATAGCGATTTAGTTACCGTAACGGAATAAAAAATCATTCTACTGTGCAGATAAAATGATTTTAGTACTTTCCAGGGGGTACCTTTGTCCTACATCATATTGTGTTAAGGAGAAAATTTATGGATTTAAACCCTGTTGTAACACTATAAAAGATTTTTGGGATTGAAACCTTGTTTAAAAGGGAGAGGAATAGAAGTGTACTTCCTCTTAAATCAAAAATCGCTACTATTATGGAGATAAAATGAGCTGTGAGAGGGATCGGTAATGTATATTGTTCTTACCTTCATTTTAGGGACGACTTAGTATTTAGAACAGAAACAATTATAACGCGAAACATTATGAGATTTGAACTCTGCATTATGAGATTAATCTCTGTACTGATACAAACGCACTTCTAGCGCGCGCGCGCACACATACACACATGGAATTGCAAATGTTGTATATCTCCATCCGACGTACTTCTTCTTAATCACTGCAGATAAAATGATTTTACTACTAAGCAGGGGATACCATGAAAAATCTTTGGCGTAAGGATATGGAGTTTTGCGGGATTCGAACACATGCAACAGAAAAAATCTGTATCGATTTCGAACTCTGATTTAGTGGATTTCAAAACCTCGCTCTACGTAGCTAAATTAGTGCACATAGGTAGGACGTTGGTAAGATAGCAGGTGTCATCTTAACGACGTAGGCGCACGAAATTTAAAATCTGCATGCTTTTTGACATGTTCTAGCGACATAGGCGTCGATTTTGAACTTCGGGTGCCAACGCAGAATACCACGTGACCGTGACATCACGACCACGTGCTCTTGTTTGTAAACAAAGCCACGTGCTTGGCCACGTTCTTTTTTGAAAGCTCACATCTTGGCGGACCCTAACCTCATTTTTAAGGACAATATATTATCGCTAACCTCACTGCTACCATATTCACGGTGCTAAACCTCATTGCTGTTAACTTGTGCACGTGGTGGCCAGGAATTCAAAATCCATGTGCTTTTCTAACAGCTGTCATGATAACAGCTGCCATCTTTAACCACGTTGGTGCGGTATTCTAAACAAAAGAACATCGCTAACCTCACTGCTGCCATCATGACGAGGCTAAACCTCACTGTTGCCACTTTATGAATGTGGTGGCAGGCAATTTAAAATCCACGTAATCCTAACTCGGTACAGTATTCCACGACAGCCAGCCAGCTCGCTCCATGGAAATATTTACTTTGAATGTACTGTGTGTTAAATGCAGATCTGTTCTTTTCCATTTCATTATGTAAGTATTGTTAATCTCAGGAAAGTGTGTGCTTTTCTACTGTGCGGTGCTAATAATTTACACGTCAACGCCTTCGAAAACAGGATGCTTTTTGTGTATGCATGTGTAGTTTTACGATGCAGAGTAATAGTAGGCAGTGATTATTGTTTTACCGTTTATTCACACGCTACTGCGTGTAGCGGGTAGGTTTGAAGATGCGTTTCCGTAGTTTCTAATTTTTGCACCAGGTAAATAATATAAGTTGTATCTTAGCTGTAATCAATTTTAGACTTTTGGGTTGACGATGTGTTAGCCTCCGGATCGTAAGATATTCGGTTCAAACTGTAATGTTAATCGTGGTAGTGGTGATTGTTGTTTTAAGAGAAATGTAACGTATAATTCTATATTTTTGTAGATCGATTTTAAACATTGTGTGTTCTAAGCATGTGCTGTAAGTGTCGAGACCGTCCTACTGTGTGGCTGGGGGCTCGATTCGTGATTTTAGTGTTCTTGTTTTATGAGGAAGTACATCTCTCCACTATTTATATCGTTCCGCTCACTTGGAGTTGCCCTTCTGTCAATGATTACAGCGATATCGTTGCACAATTAATTAATCACGTTTTCGATTCCCGGGATTACAAGAAGATGGTAAGTATAGCCTGTTGTGATGTTTTTTAAATTCTAATATGAATATCGACAGAAGATATAGTTGCAGAAAATCGCATTTTCTTGCACTATTTTATCTGCATAGTGGTAGTGATTATTGATTTATGAGGAAGTACATCACTTCCTCTCTCCCTGGGATCTAAGGTCGAATCCTATAATTAATTTTTCTTTCTCTATGTTATTTGCGATAAGAGAATAGGGTTTGAATCCATGTTTTCTTCTATTGTAACTAAATCAGACTTCGAAATCCATACATTTTATCTGCAGTGATTAAGAAGAAGTACGTCGAATGGAGATATACAACATTTGCAATTCAATGTAATGTGTGTGTGTGTGTGTGTGTGCGTGCGTGTACGCTGAATAAATGGAAGTGCCATTTCATCAATAGAGAGATTAATCTCATAATGCAGAGTTCAAATCTCATAATATTTCGCGTTATAATTGTTCCTGTTCTAAACACTAAGCCGTCCCTAAAATGAAGGTAACACTATACATTACCGATCCATCTCACAGCTCATTTTATCTCCATAATAGAAGCGATTTTTGATTAAAAGGAAGTATACAACTATTCCTCTCCCTTGTAAACAAAGTTTCATTTCCAAAAATCTTTTGTAGTGTTACAACAGGATTTAAATCCATAAATAATCTTCTTAACACAATATGATGTAGGACAAAGGTACCCCCTGGTAAGTAGTAAAATCATTTTATCTGCACAGTAGTATTATTTCTTATTCTGTTACGGTAACTAAATCGCTATACAGATTTGTTTCTCTGTTGCATGTGTTCGAATCCCGCAAAATCGATTTCCTTAGAACAAAGGTATCCCCTGCTATGTAGGAATCATTTCATCTGCAGTAATTAAGAAGATGTACAACTGTACGTCGGATAGAGAGAGACAATATTTGCAATTCAAGTGTGCTCGCTGATTGCATAGAAGTGCGTTTGTATCAACAGAAAGATTAATCCTATAACGTAGATTTTAAATCTCATAATATTTTGCGTTATAAGTTTTTCTGTTCAAAACACTAATTTTAAACACTTTTTGTCTTGTTCTACAATCAATTCTGATGTGTGCTAATTGTAACTTGTCTTGCCGATTACAAACATACAGCACAGTAGCGTTAAACGTTTTTCGGTTCTCAACACTAATTGTCAACATGTTTTGTTATGTCGGATAAAGGCATTCAACATTTGTTTCTTCTACAATCAATTGTAGTGTGTGCTAATTGTAATAGGATTAAACTTGTCTTGTCGAATAGACACACACAGCACAGTAATTATTATATTTGCGTTATACGTTTTTCTGTTTAATAGTCAACATGTTTTCTCTCGTTGGATGAAGACATACAGCACTAGCTTGTCAATTCTGTATTTCTCCTAATTGCATTCTGTAGCTCTATTGAACCTCTTTTGCCTTGTCGGACAGTAACATACAGCGTTTGCCTATCCTACATTCAATTCTATATTCTTGCATGCTAATTGCAATCGAAAAAATATTACTTTCTCCTTACCGCATCATCCTCCTACCGCTCCCTCCTCAATCGAAAAGGGTAAAAACTTATGCGACGAGAACAATAGGATAACGCTATATGAGTTTAATGACGTGAGTATGTGACGTTCAATTCTATTTGTGCAGGAAGGCATCTGTCCGTAGGAAGAGGGACTGAGCTAACCTCAGTAAATGTCAGGAGGATGAGTTGGCCTTTTCCCAGGAACAGTGGCCATTTTGCTAGAAAGAGGAGCCCTTTTGTAAGGAGGAGGAGCACTTATGCCCTTCTTGCCAGAAGAAGGTGTCTTTTTCCCCTTTTGTTAGGAGGAGGAAGCCCTTTTAGCCTTTAGCCAAACAGATAATGAAGAGAAACACTTTTGCTCTTTTGCAATTTTGCTATACGGAAGAGGAGGAGGAAAAAGAGGAGAGCGTCTGTGCCCCTTCGGAGGAGGAGGAAGCTATAAGAGCCCATGTAAAGCCGCCATCTTGTGCAATCCCGCATGGCCGTCATCTTTCTCTATAAGAGCCCATGTATAGCCGCGATCTTTTACAATCGCCTATGACCGGCATCTTTCTCTATAAGAGCCCATGTATAACCGCCATCTTGCTCAATCGTCCATAGCCGTCATCTTTCTCTGTAAGAGTCTATGTATAGCTGCCATCTTGCGCAAGCGCTCCTGGGAAGTCTTATAATGCCTATGTATAACCGCCATCTTCCACAGTAACCTCTAACCCAGGTGCTAGGAATTAGTCTCACAAGAACCTGTGTATAGCAACCATTTTGTGCAATTCACGTCGGGAAGGGTATCTGGCCGTGAAACTATAGTCCTGTGTAGTTAGACTCCTCCATGTAGTTACTTGTGCTCTCTTATGCGATTCTACATTGCCCTACTACATAAGATAGCGTCGCGAGAATCATCATTGTCCTACTACTCAAGATAGCTTCGGGAAGGGTATCTCGCCGTAAAACGACGTCCTCTAATGTTAAGACCCTCCAAGATAATGACTGTCTACGTCAGGAAGAGCATCTGGCCGTAAAACTAAGGTTAGGACCCTCCATGAGGTCAGGCTTGTTCTCTTAGGCGTCGGGAAGGGCAACTAGCTGTTAAAGTGTAGTTAGGCCCCTCAAGATGACGACTGTGTTGTTAGGCTCGCTCTCTTATGCTAAATCCCCAAAATAGCAATTGTACCTCTAATATACCAGGGGTAATTGACCCCTAGTAGGGGAGCAATGCTGGTTCTAACCCAAGGGGAGACCCTTCGTGGTTGTGGGACCGGCTTAGCTCCTCTATTTGCGATTGTGGAATTTCTCTGGAGATGAACCAAGGACCGATCATCGTGCTTCTGTGTGAGGTGAGAGCACCCTGTCCAACTGAGAGAGTGTGCTCATTCACGTTGAATGGTGTGCGTTATCCTGAAATAAATGAGAGTAATACAACAAACGGTGAGCGATTTGTGAAACTAACAATTGTTAAATTTATCTTTTGAACTTAACCTAATATGTGTCGTATTGCCGTTACAAGTGCTTTAGGCATCCCAGCCATTAGGTCAGAGGCATCCTGAGTTGGAGTTAACTTGAGGTGGGCTCGCTCCTTCTCTACCCAACAGCATGTTGTGACCAGTTTCCGACTGTTTCCAGACAAACCGCACTGTACCAAATGCCATCACTTCGAGGCCTAGTGATATATTTGATTCATTTTCATACCATAATATTTTAAATTTCATAACCATTTTATACGCACAGGATGAGATGGGTATCTCCCTATGGTAATGGAACAGACCATACTGCCAGCAACTCTACGCCGAGTGTCGGGTAGTGGAAAATAATCCGACTCCCTGACAGAGTGGTTGAACTATCCTGCGTGGAGGAATTTCCACTCAGTTTGATTACAAGGCATCTGACTTTCCGTTTCAGGAGAACCTTACAAACAATGTAATCCTACTCCTCACTATGTTTAAGGGTGAGAAAATACCTTCACAGACAGATGAACTGGATATACACCTCGCCAGTCACGTAGGATTTAGCAGGCAAGGGAAAATCTTCTAAGTATTCCCCCAGCAGTGTGTTTCGTGATGTAAATTTGGCTACCTGCCATGTATAGCACAAGTTGAAGCCAAGTGATTTAAGTACTAGTGTGACAGCTGGGCGAGCATGAGAGGGGATGCTGTGAACGCAACGTTACCGATGTAGTAAAGTGCAACGGTCATAGCCAGCTGTTAACACTATGAGAAAAATTTACTGTAAAAATACACTTCTAAAAGCAGTGATTCTAAGTCATCATATTAAACAATGAATACCCAGTTCAGATGTGATCTCACAATGCAATTAAGTTGCCAGCAGAGTAGAACTCTCTACCATTGTGCACTGAACTATCATGTTCAGAGATTGAATCGCTATTCCTGTCACTACCAACATGTATGATGAGTTCTCCAAGCTACACATTCCTCATCCAGTACTCAACTCTTAGCCTGTATGCAAGTGCATACTCATTCCATTCCTCACTTGTAACGGCTGCAAAAGCACTGTGGTGATGCACTCTTTATCCCTGAGTACCTTGTACATATTTGTGTCAGCAATTAGTTGCTTCACTGTACTCCAATATGTCATTAGCTAGTTCTCTTAATTCGTATTTATTGCCAGATGTTGAAGGTACTTCATTAATCTGATGGGTGTAGTACAACACGTTGTCACACTTGATATGTTTGGTCATGAAGTTATATACCTTCATTTCACCATGGTAATAACATTTCGTTTTCGATTTGAACATGCAGAGTTCTCACTACCAGCATATCACCTGCACTGTCCAAAGAGAGAAAGTCTAGTGAATTATACTCCCAAAACTTCATTACAGTATAGGATGGACGGAAAAACGTTTCATCTAAAAAAAGGACCGATCTCTTGTCTTTCTCTGCTAAAGTTCTCAAGTACACCAATCTCTTAAGCAGAATTTAGTTTCTTCCATGTTCTTCACACTTATTAAATTTAAAGCCTATTGAAAGCAATACTTACCTCAGACGTTTGCGACTCGCCTTGTAATACAGCAACCTTGAAACGAAATGATTCTGGATCCACCTTATTCAACACCAATGCGTATACTGTTGTCAATACAGGACAGCGAATATGAAATTTATAAACTGCAGTTCGCCTAATTCCGTCTGACGATGCACTTACCTGTATCATCTAGTAAGTTTCCATTATTCACTGCTCCATTTTACCCAGACTGGATAACTTCATCCCATTATCACCTCCCTTCTGATTTTCTTAATAAATGGCTGATGTTTCCTTACCACTGAAGCTCGTTTACTTGCTTGAAAGAAAGGCAAGCTAAAGGAAATTTCACTCTTTTCTAAACCACGAAAAGCAATTACATTCCCTATGAACAACCTTGTTTTAGGACTTACCATCACCTAACATACGGAGACAATACACTTCCGAAGGAATACAATACATTAAATCAACGGCGTCAGCTAAAATATCGCACAAGACAGTTCAACATTCGGCATGCAAAAGCCGACAGCACAGCTAATTAGGAACCTTTCCCGCCAGTACATACCTCGTTCTTACCAAGCTGTGCACAGTACGGACGAGAATTTCTTTTCCTCGAGAGTCTAGAGAAAAATGGCTAAAATGTGGAGAATCTCAAATCATCTCAAAATAAATGTAATAGTGCCACATTCCCTTGAGCACCTTTGCGAATTGCAACAAAATGTTGGTGTTAGAACTTCTAGTTCAAAGTGCGGCATTCGGGTTATTTTAAACAACGGCATTTTTGTTGATCTGTCCTGGAACACTTGGATTATTTCTTTTGATCTTATATTTAAGTTTATATGAACACATAAAGGAATGACATAGAAAAGAACTTACTTTAGATGATCGTTAGAAATGAACACAAAAATAAAAATCAAACTTTCGCAATGGTTTCATGGGCTGTGAATTAGTGGAACATCCTTTTACATTATTTTAAAGACGTAATATTTATTATTAAATGTAAATTTCTCGAACATATGCAATGGTAATTACTTAGTATGTACTTTTTAGAAAATGGAAATTGCAACACCATGAAGGCATAGAGTCGTTTGTGTTGATTTTCAAGATATGGAACGATGTCATGTAGGTATGTAACCGATTAAAGTTTCAGACCCATTGGATTGTTGCTACAAGTCTCCCCACGTGTTTGGTCGCGGAGGAATCAACTCCAGTATATGGACTCTGGTGTGGCGTAGTTGACTTGCAGTCTGTGCAGTGAAGTGTTCCCCGTAAAACATGCCTCGACGTCAGAGAAGAGCACGCTATCAACAACTGTCGCCGTTTGAGAGGGCTCGGATAATTGGGCTGTGTGAGGCTGGATTATCGCTAAGGACTGTCGCTGCACGTGTTGGCCGACAGGCATCTACGGTACAACGTGTATGGCAGCAGTGGTCAAATGAATGTACCTACACTCGTAGACCTGGCACAGGCCCAGTGCGACAGACAACTGTGAGAGAGGATCGCCGCATCATTCGGATGGCCCGGATGGAACCCCATGGAACAGCAGCGCAAATTCGAGCAGCTGTTGCACCCCACGTTACACAACAAACAGTTGATAATCGCCTGCGTGCAGCTGGCTTACGAGCCCGTGTCCCTGCAGAAGGTGTTCCATCGACCCCACAACAGCGACGTGTAAGGCTGGCCTGGTGTCGAGAAAGATCGACGTGGGTCGACGAATGGCGTAGGGTCGTCTTTAGTGATGAATCGCGCTTCTGTCTTGCCCGCAATGATCGCCGGAATCGTGTGCGCCGACGTACCGGGGAGAGGGGCCGCCCAGATCTTATTGTCGAGAGGCACACAGGGCCAACACGAAGCATTATGGTCTGGGGAGCTATTGGCTTTAATGTGAAATCACAATTAGTGCTTGTTGAGGGCACTATGACTGCTCGACAGTACGTTGATAGGGTACTCAATCCAGTGGTTGTCCCTATGATAACGAACAATGCTAATGGGATGATTCAGCAGGACAATGCCCGGGTTCACACTGCACGCATCTCCAGAGAAGCTCTCCACGACATCACAACCTTAGAATGGCCCGCCAGATCCCCGGACCACAGTCCTATTGAGCATGTGTGGAACATGATGGGTCGACAACTGGACAACCGTCCTCAGCCACCCACAACTCTGGAACGACTGACCCGTGCAGTGCAGCAAGCATGGTTCGCAATTCTTCAGGAAGCGATCCAAACCTTATTGACTCCATGCCTCGAGGAATTCGTCAATGTATTGCAGCTCGTGGTAGGCACATCCTGTATGATGTTGTCCAAACTTGCGGTCAGAGGGACCTGAAAGTGTAATAATCGAATCACAGCCGAACACTCGACCTGCATGTTCAATTGCAGCAATGTATCACCACTACTTCTGGGTGTTGCAATTTCCATTTTCTTCAGTGTATTTCTGGAGCAGATGTCATAAAATCAGATGTCCGCTTCACACTCGCTCGAAGATACTCCCACTATCCCCCATTTATTGTAAATAATTCACTTTACAGATGTATACACATATCTATACAGTGAGCAACATAAACATTGAATCATACAATAATGTTGACTGGACGAATCAGGCAACGTGATCTTGCTGTCACTGAACTGCGACTACCAGAGTCAAGTTTTGTCTGTCATAAACGTGTTAGATTGTTAATAACGTAATTCTAAATACATGATGTAATGAAAGTAACATGAACATACACTTCTTTAACACGGCATTGCAGTTTATTTTCTGGGTTATCTCTGAAATATTCACGGGCCCATGATTTCCTCTTGGTAGCTATCAATATGCACTCTAAGAACTGCATCGCAGTCAAATGATTAGGCTTAAATTAAATGACTGACTTTTACTCGTAGGTTAAGTGTGATGTTGCATACCTACTTACTTCCCCGTGAATAGAAGGCCAAACTTCCATTCACGACACGACCTGTTGTCCCGTTGCGCACGCTGTCAAAGCCTGTCGTTCTCAGTGTGCCACGTAACTGTGGTGTAAGGTGCGTGCTTATGTCCTCGAGAGTCTCATGAGACATGCTTTTGTGAGTAAAAGCATTGAGAGGTTCTCGAGAAACTTGAGAGATGTCCTCTTGTTTCCTATCCCTAGTGCATAGTGACAAAGCATGGAACTAGAGCTATTCAATACTGTCTTAACGGAAACGTCTCCCATGAGACCTGGGTGAGCACTGACCTGCGTTCACCGTTCGACAACATTGGGCAATCTTCCCTTTTATTGGCTTGTGACGGTACACTCCCCTGTGCAGATTAGAAAGCTATTGGTCTTGAATGAGCAGGTAAGTTATCGAGAAGTTTGCATTTCCCAGAAGTTTCACTTGGAGTTGCTGAGGTCTAGATAAGGAGGTACAGGCCTCACATGTGCTATTGGTGACTTGATCCGGCATGTGGAATGCGGTATCAAGAGTTTTAGTTCCAAGGTAGACATTTGTGGCTTCCCCAGAACACATTAGCCATATTGAGACACAACACATCGCAAGGGAAACATTCCTCTACACGATCATGATCGTGTTGATCACCAGTCATATCAGTGCAGAAGTATGGAAAATCACAGACGTTGATCTGAAAAAGCAAAGAGGGTTTGGCTAGGACTGAGAAAGGAGAATGCCTCATACATTTTGTGATTTAGACAATAACACTCTTTCAATTCATGTTTATTACTATTAATTTGCAACATATAAAAGAAACAGAAGAAACATTCTACTCATGACATCTCTAAAATACAAAATGAACTAAGATTAGCACAAAATCACATAATCTCTGTGTCACAAAATAATCAAGATCTCGCCACATAATTGCAGAAAACATAACACATCTCGTTCCATAAGCTGTAAAAAATTTTCTTTCTTGAGGAAACCACTTTTCATTGCTCAGAATTTAAATCCAGACCTCCTCGATAACCAACCAATGGCAATGTTATCCAGAAATCATGCCCACTAAAATGATATTGTAAATGTTATTTAAACACCACTACTAAGTATGTTTTAGATTCACACAATATACTATTCCTCATTCAATTCTGAAGAGCTCGAAATAAATACCCTACACAGGGTGGCGCAAAAGTCACTGGACACTGATTTAAACAAAAGATTGAATTTATGTTTCATTACAAATACAAACAATGCTAACTGTATTCTGTCTGCATGAATACATCTTTCAAGTCTTTGGAGCATTTACATACTGTATGGCATAGTGTGGTATCACTGTCGAAATCATGAAATGCGTCGTGTATATAGTCTTTTATTTCAGCAATGGTCCGAGGATTTTTTAAATAAACAGAGTCCTTGACGACATCACGTAGGATAAAATCCATGCACGTGATATCTGGTGAACGTGGAGGCATGTCACCCCCCGACCAATCACTTTTCTATGGAAAGTTTCATTTAAATAATCGCGGACGGCAGTGACAAAATGTGGTGGTGCCCCATCACGTTGAAAGTAATTTTCTTGAAAGTTTTCAGCACACGCTGTAAGTCCTGGTAACAGATAATTCTGAAGCATGTCCAAATACTTATCCACTGTAACTGTTCCGTCAAAAAATATGGGCCAAAGACGCCAAATAATGATATTTCCCCCAGACACTCACACCAGGTTGATTTACTTGTTCTTCTAAGAAAAGATACTTATTCTCAGTATACCAGTACGTGCATTTATGTCCGTTAACTTAAAATTGGCCTCATCACACTACAGAATGCTATTGAATAGGTTAGGATCATCTTTTTGTTCGCCAAGCATCAATCACAAAACTTAAGACGATATGAATCGTCTTCCAGTAACCCATGTCGTAATCGTGGTGTGTTAATTTTAAACTTCTGTTTGTGTAACATTCTTTGCACTGACCCTCGTGATAAAACCAGCTCAGTTGCTAATCGTCTGGTTGATTTCGCGGACTTTGGGTCACAGCTAAACTTACACGCAATTCATTTTCCTCAATTGTGACTGTTCTTGGGCGGTCAGATCCCGGTGCATCCATAACAGATCCATGTTCTTCAAAACTATTTCGTACGTCGTACGCTGTTTGTCTAGATGGTGGTTTTGATCTAAAGTGCTGTCCCCGTTCATTAACAACTGCAGTAGCACCACTTTTGAAAATGACAAAATTAAACCAAGATTCGTTGGTAAATCAGATCAATGCACATCATATTATAAGAAAAACACAAAATACATAGGACAATGAAATAACATTCCCAACAAATTTATAAGAAAATCATAATTATTGATAAACAATTTGCTAACACCTTAATGCACATTTCAATCATCATTTTCAAATTCATACTGCAATGACAGTTATCAAGGTTACAAAAACTGCTCTCAATTAGCAGAAATCCTAACACTAGCACCGCCTCTCTTTGATTCTGTAACTTAGGAAATTCTGGTTTGTAACTGTAACCAATTAACACATAGAAAATTCTGAACAGTTTGCACAGTGGCGGCTGTAACCCATCCCCACTCCAAAAAATACAAATATTTAGAAACATACCGGTGTGTGGTTTTCTTTCTTTGCCATTTGCCTTACGTCGCACCGACACAGATAGGTCTTATGGCTGCGATGGGACAGGAAGTGTCTAGGAATGGGAAGGAAGCGGCCGTGGCCTAAATTAAGGTACAGCCCCAGCATTTGCCTGGTGTGAAAATGAGAAACCACGTAAAACCACCTTCAGAGCTGCCGACAGTGGGATACGAACCCACTACCTCCCGGATGAGAGCTCACATCTGCGCGCCTCTAACCGCACGGGGAATTCGCTCGGTGGTATGTGGTTTTCAAGGGGCTATCCACTGAGTTTTCCACAGTGAACAAACACGCAAACAACCCCAACACATATACACATTCCTCATAAAACACTATAAACCTATATAATTAAACACACAATAACACCTGCAATGGCAAAATATTCACCAACTCAAATACTTGGTGTGAGCGCGCAAAAACGTAACTTCTTTATGTTACCAACATCATTGAAATAAAACCAGCAACGTCGTAATGCAAAATTACATGTTATATTGACATTTATAAACTAGAGATTTTTTATTAAAGAAAATCACAATATCATGTCCTTATTTTGACAACATAAAAAGTACAATTTTTATAGTTCATCGATTTACAAATGTGGCTATGAAATAGGAAAGTTGGTGGTATTCTATCCTCTTTGGTATTAAAAGACCTGGCGTGAACAGCTCTACAGCATTTTGTGTTCCCGTTTGCTTTGAGCGATCCCCTCTTAAATACTACCGCTGAGTCAAGAGGGTGCCAGCTGCCACGTTGTCATATCGGTCGTAATGCAAGTGCTGCCTCTCTGTCGTCGAACGAAGAATCCCTGTGAAGTGATGTCTTGGCTGTTGTTTCCACAGCCTGTCGGAACACATTCCCTTTGTATCGAAAAAGTTGGGCACGCATGCGCAAAAGGCAGAGTTCCTGGTTTCTGGCTAAAAGCTTAGCTCTCGCTGAGTTGTGACCACACAGCACTCGGCGTGCAGCGCACCAGTAGTTACCTGGTTGTGAGGGGAGTTGAATAATTTCTTATTCTTTTGCTGACGCCTTTTCCAATGCACTGTATTTGATTGTAGATAATATTTTTAAACTAATTTATTTTTCCAATAGGCAATGTGCTGCAGCACTTCAGCACATAAGGTACGGCCGCTACACAGGACATGACCATCAATGATGGACACTTCAAACCACCTCTCTACACTACATTGGGATACATCACCATTTCCCTGTCACTATCCACAAGCAATTTCTTTTCAGCCTGCAACATTTTAATGCAGACATCACACTTTTTAAATGATATTTTAATCACTTGCAAACTGGTGTAGCTGGCAATGCAGACTAAAATCCATTGTGTTTCAAGGAGAACTCTGATATGAACTACTTCTTCTAATGCAAGCTCTAACCCATCTAAATTATCAATAACTGTATCGTGGCTATTGATATAAACATTATGAGCAAAGTCTTTCAAAGTAAATACACGACGTTTTGCAGACCTCATCTTTAATACACCTAACAGTTTGATCTTTCTTTCAGACTCAAGAATTCATTCCACAGAGGCATTAGAAGTGCAACCACTCAATCTCCTGTAGAGACCAAATCTTCTCTCTGGACTGTCTGTCTACGATTTTGTAGTAAACACATACGACCAGTGGTAATTACTGAAAACACATTGTGGTAAGTATGTGTATCAAAATAGTGTATGTTTCACTTGTCAATCTTCCTTCTGGTTATGACATGTGCCTATGTGCATATATGTTTTAAATATGTAAGGAAAGAAAGGTTCATATTACCACGACCAGTAATTGGACTAGCATCTTCATTCCTAGTATATGTATCTTTCATGGGATGCTGTACGTTACAGACTAACCACCACCATTGAATTAATTTTAGGAACTGGATTGTGCCATCAGAAACATCCACACCTTGAGTCTTAAGCAAATACAAATCAGCAACATTCTTACGATCAAAGACTTTACTGCTAATGATACATTTTGTCCCTATTGTTGTTGGATACAGAGCCATCCTAGATAAATTTAAAGCCATTTTTAGTAACAATTTCTTCTCCGAACGAAACAGCTCTTTATGATCTGAAAATTTGGCCTGAGTAGTTATAATTTACAGACTGGCTCTGTACCAACACCAACACTGACCGCATCACTTAAAACATCATCTGTCTTATCAAAGTTTGGTATAGTAAGAGAATGTCACTGCCCATATCAGCAGTTCTGGAGAGTATCTTATTTGATTAATTACAGAGAGCTGTAACTGTTCCGGGACAAATTTTACTTCACTAATTCTCTCTTCATTAAACTCACAGGTCTAACTCAAGTGCATTTTTTCAAAAGGTTCATAGAAAGAATCATCAGAATAACTTGTGAAATGACTTAGCAAAGTGTAAAACTTCGTCCATCTGTCATATTTCCGGTCTTCACAAGCACTAAAATGCTCTGTAGGCAAACACACATTTTTGTGAAACATTTGAATTGCAAATGAACTTGAAACTTTAAATCTCAATGTTGCAACCTTAATACATGACTCATCATCCATCTTCACAAACAATGCATAATCTTCCTTCACTATTCCATTGAATGATTCAACGAATTTCTTCTGAACTTCACAGATGAAGGAGTTAAAATATGTAAAATTGACACATTCACACCACTTAACGAAATAACGTATACATACTAAAAACACCACAACACATAAAAATATCTAGATAACCGATAAAAGGATACTGCATCACTATTTAACACATACAAATATTCGGTGGAAAACAAACCAAAACCAAACCCCATGGCACTACAGCCCATGAAGGGCCTCGGCCTACCAAGCGACTGCTGCTCAGCCCAAAGGCCTGCAGATTGCGAGATGTCGTGTGGTCAGCACGACGAATCCTCTCGGCCGTTATTCTGGGGCTTTCAAGACCGATTCGGTGGAAAATAAAAATCGCGAATTCCAGTAGCAAGATAACCTCAACCAATCACACACGTGAGCGGTACAAACCGAACTGAATGTAAACACGCCCCACACGCCGTCTACACGTGGCCCAATGTGACAGCCACTTTGTCACGTATCTATATATGCATTCCGGTCTGATAATATTGTAGTTGGTCCGGGTTCATACGTGAAGAGAAACTGACAATCCTTTCCAACATACGATAAGTCAAAGACGCCAAAATTTGGTTGTTTGAGATGATAGACGACGTGAGGGGGCTGGGTGGTGCGCATACAGACGTAGAAGTACCGCACGATTGAATTTTCTGAAAAGTGTTTCTTATTTCTACAACAAGGAGCAACATAATAAATATAAGAGATCCGTCCGACTCCTTGGCTGAATGGTCAGCGTTCAGGCCTTCAATTCGGAGGGTCCCGGCTTCCAATACCGGCAGGGTCACGATTGTAACTGCTTCTGGCTCGAGGACTGTGTGTCCCAACACTCTCCTCTTCATATTTATGCAACACTACCAACACGCAATAGTGATTACATCCCATCACGTAGGCTTGACGTCGAGATGAACATCAGATCGTAAAACAGAGTCAAATCCACATGTGAGACACATCTTGCACCCACTACCCAAATGCTGTGGGAAAAGCGGTAGAATATAACAGATCCATGTCATGGCTGCAATTGACTTATATTAAATTATCGACAAGAAGCAGAAACTTGTAAAGAGAATACACAATTATGTAACATAAGTCGCGCGCAGTTGGTACGATCTCAAAACTGACCCTCTTCCTTTCTCCTTGCCAGGATGACGATGAAGTGTTGTAACCGCACGTACAGTATTTTTTAATTATTCAAGTTAGTTCACGTACGTAGATTACTAAGTACTGTTCATTTGCTAGTTAACATTTCATGAAGTTCATATTTTCTCGTTGTCAGAACGTCGAACATTTTCTTTAGTAAATTGGACTTAGCTATGAAGCATGGTTCTTTTACCACGACGCCATCAAGAAACACTGTTTCTCTTGCATTCCGAGACGGAAGTGCGCTGTGTGTCGTCACACGGCTTCGAGGAAATTCGCTGTGGAGCATCGAATGTTTCGAAACAGTCAGCGGTGACATTTAGCCCATATTTACTGTTAAAACTGTATTTAAATCTACAAGAGGCGGAATAATTCAGGCTTATCGCATTCTATGTTGTACATATATAATTACGATATAAAACTAGCAATAATTCTTCTTCTTCTACAATTTCCTCATCGCATGTCCGCTGTCATCACGGCGATCGACTCTTGTTCCCAGCAAGTCGGAAAAGTGTGGTGGAACGAAGCCCACAACATTCTCGTAGATTATGTACGCAAGATTTTCTCCTTTTTGCCCTACTCCTCTTTCCTTAAATGTCATCTATAAGATAAACTGCAGGAGGTCACTTATTCATTTGAGCCAGTCCCATAATACAGTAAAAATTACAAGAAAGATGATACATATTAGAGTGGTGCTGCCTAGTACCAGATACTAGCACTAGTATCAGAGGGATGTTTTTCTTTACGTTGTCCTTGGACCTCCGAATTCTGTTTAAAGACTTCCATGTCGTCCAGGACTCTTCGTAGTAACAGAGAAGCTTCTGTTCAAGTTTCTCAAGTTCCAAGCGAACTGGGAATTTGCCGTTCCTGGTTCAAACATGGTTTCATTTGGATCTGCAAGTAGACAAGTTGATGTCTATGGAGAGGGCGAACTGTACGTCTCCACATTCGCGGCTACTTCACGTCGAGTGTCAGGTGGAGCTATTAGTTTTAGTTGGTTGGTTTTAGATACCCTGCGATCAGTCAGTAAGCTTCTACGAGTGCAACGTAGAACTTCTTGGCATGTACAGATTTATACCATACAGCTGTGGCACTGTTTCTGGATGAGCGGCCCAATCTGATCATGTCAAAGCATTGTGAGAGGACTTTTGCCTCGGTGTTGCCACAGTGATAAGTGCAAAGCTTGACCTCAGATACTTAGGCGTATCACTGTGTTCCAGTACATTTCCCAATCACTTCACCTGCAACATTCAGTATTCCCCACGTGAAAAGCATATGTCTGGTTCTTTGATGGATTTGGTTTGAAATTATTATTCCCTAAACGTATAAACCACCACATTACCTCACAATTTCCAATGACATGACCAAAGTACTCTACTTTCTGATATTGTACGTGACCTCCAGCTTGGAGTACTGTAGCCCCACATCTCGAAGGATGGTGTGCAGGCGTCAGCAACATAAAGTAAACCGGGTGAGTTAGTAATGCGGTTATGGGCGCGCGCTGTGAGCTTGCATCCGGGAGGTAGTGGGTTCGAACTCCACTGTCGGCAGCCCTGAATATGGGTTTCTGTAGATTCCCATTGTTACATGGGGCAAATGCTGGGGCTGTACCTTAGGAAGGCCACTGCCAATTCCTTCCCACACACAGGCCTTTCCTATCCCATCGTCGCCATAACACCTATCTGTGTCGGTGCGACGTAAAGCAAATAGAAAAACCACCATAAAATAAGACAGGACATACACAACACTGAAGTAAACAGGAACAGAGAAAATGAAGTGACACGGGATTTAAATCATTATCTTGAATGCAGTTCATGGGAACTAGTTTCAACAGGACTGCTCATGCTGTGATCAAGTACGCTGGTGAGAGACCTAAAGCACTGCACATGCTCCAGTGATGTGTCAGGTACTGTCAACTTTATGGGTTGAATGGCATGTTTTCTTACGGTCACTAAGTTAGTATTTTTCGTGTTTAAACCCAGAACTTTTTTTGACCAATCAATTTGCCAATATCTGTGGATTTTCATCACTTACTGCAAACAGAAAAGTATCATATGCATATTGCGGATTATTTATTAGATTTATTTATTTATTATTTATTTATTATTTATTTATTTATTTATATATCAATTTATTTATTTATTTATTTATTTATTTATTTATTTATTTATTTATTCATTACGATTTATTACGATTCAATGGGATGGGTTTAAAGCAATTGTTGAGGAATGTGAAAATAGGTTTGTACCTTTAAAGGTGGTAAGGAATGGTAAAGATCCCCTATATTATAACAGAGAAGTAAAGAGACTAAGGAGGAGGTGCAGGTTGGAAAGAAATAGAGTAAGAAATGGCTGTGGAAGTGAGGAGAAATTGAAGGAACTTACTAGGAAATTGAATCTAGCAAAGAAGTCAGCAAAGGATAACATGATGGCAAGCATAATTGGAGGCCATACTAATTTTAGTGAAAAATGGAAGAATATGTATAGGTACTTTAAGGCAGAAACCAGTTCCAAGAAAGACATTCCAGGAATCATTAATGAACAAGGGGAGTGTGTATGCGAGGATCTTCAAAAGGCAGAAGTATTCAGTCAACAGTATGTAAGGATTGTTGGTTACAAGGATAATGTCCAGATAGAGAAGGTGACTAATACTAAAGAAGTATTAAAATTACCTATGACAGCAGTGACATTTACAGTAAGATACAAAAGATGAAAACTAGAAAAGCAGCTGGAATTGATAAGGTTTCGGGGGATATACTAAAGACAATGGGTTGGGATATAGTACCATATCTGAAGTATTTATATGATTATTGTTTGCATGAAGGAACTTTACTAAATGAATGGAGAGTTGCTGTATTAGCCCCTGTATATAATGGAAAGGGTGATAGACATAAAGCAGAAAATTACAGGCCAGTCAGTTTGACATGCATTGTATGTAAGCTTTGGGAAAGTATTTTTTCTAATTATATTAGACATGTTTGCAAAATTAATAACTGGTTTGATTGAATTTTGGCATTTAATAGGGTAGATCATGGGAGACTATTGGCAAAAATGAGTGCAATTGGACTTGACAAAAGAGTGACTGAATGGGAGGCTCTGTTTCTAGAAAATAGAACTCAGAGAATTAGAGTAGGTGAAATTTTATCTGTCCCTGTAAAAATTAAGAGGGGAATTCCTCAAGGCAGTATTATTGGACTTTTATGTTTTCTTGTATATATCAATGATATGTGTAAAGAAGTTGAATCAGAGATAAGGCTTTTCGAAGATGATGTTATTCTGTACAGAGTAATGAATAAGTTACAAGACTGTGAGCAACTGCAAAATGACCTCGATAATGTAGTGAGGTGGACAGTAGGGAGTGTATGATGATAAACGGGGATAAAAGTCAGGTTGTGAGTTTCACAAATAGGAAAAGTCCTCTCAGTTTTAATTACTGCGTAGATGGGGTGAAAGTTCCCTTTGGGGATCATTGTAAATACCTAGGTATTAATATAAGGAAAGATCTTCATTGGGGTAATCACATAAATGGAGTTGTAAATAAAGGGTACAGGTCTCTGCACAAGGTTATGAGAGTATTTAGGGGCTGTAGTAAAGATGTAGAGGAGAGAGCATATTTGTATCTGGTGAGACCCCAACTAGAGTAGATTACTTGATTCAGGAACTGGAAAAAATCCAAAGAAAAGCACCTCGATTTGATCTGTGCGATTTCCGACAAAAGAGTAGCGTTACAAAAATGTTGCAAAGTTTGTGCTGGGAAGACTTGGTAGAAAGGAGACGAGCTGCTCGTCTAAGTGGTATGTTCCGAGCTGTCAGTGGAGAGATGGCGTGGGAGGACATCAGTGGACGAATAATTTTGGATGGTGTCTTTAAAGGTAGGAAAGATCACAATATTGTAACAGTAAATGTGGTACTTCGGTAGACATGAGACGCAGGGCGTGTACCATTCGTTGAAGTGCGTACAGAGGGAGAGGGTTTGTTTAGAAATAAATCTTAAAATTTTTCCTCTGAGTTTATTAATAAATTCAAAGTCATGTCACCTCTGTACAGCAGATACAGTAGAAAAAGTTCCTCGTCCTAGGGCTGGCGATGTCCTTGGATTCCGGCAGCTCCTCCTTTTCCCATACCAGTGAACCACCATTTCTCCCCCGATGGAAGTTCTAGAAGATCCATCCGATGTCTTGAAGATCCATACGGTGCTGATGAAGGGCGTTGAGGTAGTCCTCGTGAATGATGAACGTGAATGAACATCGTTAAGCCTTGGGGCGAGTTAATGCAAAGACTGCTTCTGCACAGATGAGAGGAAAGTTTATCAATGGTTTTAACAAGGTTCAAACACGAAAAAAAAAAGTATCTTAGAGAGTTTATCACACGGTGAAATGTCACTAAATTTTGTGCCGTGTTAAATGAAAAGAAGGCCACTAGACTCGAATGAGCATGTAAGTTTAATACTCATAAAAATAAAAGTCCACTCGAAACTTATCGTCGAATTTTAACAGAGTCACTTGAAGTTTGTGGCACTTGGCATAATGTAAAGTAATCCCGCACGACTTAGTTCTTAGTTTGAAACACTGTTCAACGAAATTTAATTGGATACGAAAATAAAGATGTTTCACTCGTGAATTCGAACTCATTCACGTATTGATAATAAGATGAAATTAAAAGACGAAATTAATCATGTATTGACAGTCCTCGGTTCGACTGTTCGTAAAATCGAAACGCACAACTGAATTTCGTAGAATTGAAATGTGCTGTTTAACAGAATTGAAATGCACAGTTCACACGTGCACAGTTTACAGTTCATGACCTAAAGTTCATGAAATGGTAAATTAGTGACGTAGTCATGCTTGCAATCGAGTAAATCTGGATTAAAACACAGTCTCATAAACTTGAAGTATTTAGTACTCTGTAAGGAGCAAACTGTCCTAAGTCCTGTCCATAACATTAAACTTCAAATTACGAGCACTCGAAAACAGTCGCAAGTCTTAGACACTCGTGTAGAATAAACAGTCACTTGATAATGTTCAGACGAAGCACAATTTATATCACGTCCCGTCGGAGTAAAAGTTTATCACTCACAGTATAAAGAAATCCGTACAAGTCCATATTCGACGCGATTGGGTTAAAGTCCACGGACTCGAAGATTGATAGCCGCTTCACGCTAGATCACGGTCCTCGCGAACCGACTGTATGAACTCCACTGCCTAGCGTGCACATACACACTCTGGCCACATACTCAGGCCACACACTGCTCTGCTGAGCGATGCAGTACTGTATTTATATCTGATCCGGGCCTTCACATCTCGTTCCATAACTACATCGCCTCATGCCAGATTTACGTGAAACTCTGCAGGAACGTAGATAAGGGATCGGGTTACACGATGATATTGTTAAATTTGTTTAATTATTATTGTGGGGAAAGTTATTACCCATAGGAACTCGAAGAACATTCCACATCAGTCTAGGCTCTGTGTTGTGGTGAGGCATGCTGTGACGTCACCCGCTCTCTACGTCACACGCTCCCCGTCCAGTCAGTCTTTCGTAGCCGGCCCGGAGCGTAACGCGTAAGTTTTTTAAAGATTTCTATTACGGGGACTTAGTTTTGTACCGCCGTTACCGGTACAATATAAAGAGATAGAAGATTTAATACAATATGTAAAGGTGACGAGAATCTAATTGTGATGGGAGACTGGAGAATAGTGGTATGCAAAGGAGGATAAAGTAATATAGTAGGAGAATTCGGATTGGGACAAAGGAACGAAAGAGGAAGTCGGCTGGGTGAATTCTGCAGTGATCATAATTTATTCCTTGCTAATACTTGGTTCAAACACCACAAACGACGGATGTATACGTGGACGAGACCTGGAGACACTGGAAGGTATCAAATATACTTCATTATGATTAGGCAGTGATTCAGAAACCCGGTGTTGGGTTGCAACACTTTCCTAGGAGCAGAAGTGGTCTCCGACCACAACTTGTTGGTCATTAAATGCCATCTGAAGTTGAAGAAATTGAAGAAAGGAAGGAATGCAAGGGGATGGGATCTAGACATTTTGAAAGAAGAGAATGTGAGGGATTGTTTAAAGGAACATTTTGAAAAAGGATTAAATGAAAAGGCTGAAGGAAACACAATAGAGGAAGAGTGGATAGTCATGAAAAAAGAAGTCAGTAGGGCTGCTGAAGAAATGTTTGGAAGGAAGAAAAGATCAAGTAAGAATCAATGGATAACTCAGGAGATCCTAGACCTGATTGATGAACGACGAAAATACGAAAATGCTAGAAATGAAGGAGGCAGAAAAGAATACAAACGATTAAATAATGAAGTGGATAGAAAGTGCAAGGTAGCTAAGGAAGAATGGCTGAAGGAGAAGTGCAAGGATGTCGAAGGTTGTATGGTCCTAGGGAAGGTAGGTGCTGCATACAGGAAAATTAAGGAAACCTTTATAGAAAGGAAATCTAGGTGTATGAATATTAAGAGCTCAGATGGAAAGCCACTTCTAAGAAAAGAAGACAAAGCAGAAAGATGGCAAGAACATATCCAACAGTTGTATCAAGGTAAAGATGTAGATGATTTGGTTCGGGAACAGGAAGAGGCTGCTGATGCTGATGAAATGGGAGACCCAATTTTGAGGTCAGAGTTTGACAGAGCTGTGAGTAATAAATAGGAACAAGGCTCCTGGAATTGATGACATTCCCTCTTATTACTGACTACCTTAGGAGAAACCAGCATGGCAAGGTTATACCATTTAGTGTGTAAGATGTATGAGACAGGAGAACCGCCATCCGATTTTCGGTAGAATGTCGTTATACCTATTCCCAAGAAAGCCGGTGCTGACAAATATGAAAACTACCGCACCATTAGTTAAGTATCTCATGCCTGCCAAATTTTAACACGTATTATTCACAGAAGAATGGAAAGAGAAGTTGAAGCTGAGTTAGGAGAAGATCAATTTGGCTTCAGAAGGAATGTAGGAACACGTGAAGCAATCCTGACTTTACGGCTGATCCTAGAGGATCGAATTAAGAAGGAGAAGCCCACGTACATAGCGTTCGTAGATCTAGAAAAGGCATTCAATAATGTTGATTGGACCAAACTATTTAACATTCTGAAAGTGATTGGGATCAGATACCGAGAACGAAGAATTTTCTAAAATCAGTCTCCAGTCATAAGAGTGAGACAAAGCTGCAGGTTGTCCCCCCTCCTTTTCATTGTTTACAGTTTACAAAGAATAGGCAGTAAAGAAAATCAGCGAGGGATTTGGAGAGAAAATCACAATCCAAGGAGAGGAAATCAAGACCTTGAGATTTGCCGATGATATTGTTATTTTATCAGAGACTGCAGAAGATCTCGAGAAGCTGCTGAATGGTATGGACGAAGTCCTGGGTAAGGAGTACACGATGAAAATAATTAAGTCCTAAACCAAAGTAATGGAGTGCAATCGAATGAAGGCAGGTGATGCAGGAAATATTATATTAGAAAATGAAGTCCTAAAGGAAGTAGATGAATATTGTTACTTGGGTTTAAAATAACTAACGATGGCAGAAGGAGGAAATAAAATGCAGACTAGCACAATCAAGGAGGAGCTTTCTTAAGAAAAGGAATTTGCTCACTTCAAACATTGATACAAGAAATAGAAAGACGGTTCTGAAGACTTTCATCTGGAGCGTGGCATTGTATGGAAGTGAAACATGGACTATTACCAGCTCAGAAAGAAAGAGAATAGAAGCTTTTGAAATGTGTTGTTACAGAAGAATGCTGAAGGTGCGATGGATAGATCCAATCACGAATGAAGAGATACTGAATTGAATTGGTAAGCGGAGATCGATTTGGCTAAATTTGACGAGAAGAAATGATACAATAGTAGGACACATCTTAAGACACGGAGGACTTGTTCAGTTGGTTTTGGAAACAAGTGTAAGAACGGTAGGGGTCAACCAAGGTATGAATATGGCAATCAGATTAGTGCAGAAGTATGATGCAGTAGTTACGTAGAAGTGAAAAGGTTAGCAAATGATAGGGTGGAATGGACAGCTGCATCAAGCCACTCTATGGACTGATGACTCAAACAACAGCAACTTGTGAGATGACTTACCGAAGTGCCAAACTTCGTCCATCTGTCATATTTCAGGTCTTCACAAGCATAAGATTCCAATATAAAACTAAAGTGCTCTATAGGCAAATACACATTTTTGTGAAACATTTGAACTGCAAATTAATTTGAAACTTAAAACCTCACTGTTGAAATGTTAGTTAATGACTCTCCTCTTCATGAATACGCTACATTACCATCGAATTGTTTTGAAAATAAAATACAGTCCGTGATTACTCACTGGTAAGGTGAAGTAATTTTTAAAATCGGTAAGTAGTTTTTGACTCTATCCCTTACAAACAATATTCTTTATATTATTAATATAGATTTAATACATGGATCTTCAAACATGACACCTGACTAACTTTATTAATTCTGCTCATCACTAACTAACCGCTTAGTGCTAATTGAAAATTTTAACATTATTTCAGATGGTGGACACGTTAGCTATTTCAACTCAAATGCTAGAAGGATTTGTCCGTAATTCATCACCTGCAGATCATTTCTCGTTTTCAGCAGTAATCATGTCAGCGTCACACGAAGAAGCCTCAACTTCAGAATGTTTAATTTTTAAGTTATTAAATTGTGACACTAGAACTATATACGTTTGCTGCTAACCACATAGAAATTGGTAAATTTTCTGTTAATATTTTATGTATTACTTGTGAAATAAACCTACTTTCGAAACCCATAAACTGTGAGTGTTAATGCGAGCTCCTCGTAACTTGTTGCGGAGCACTGTATCCGTGCGGTCGCTGAAGTAAACATGCAGCCTGTTTTTGCCTATTGTTGTCAACAGCCAGGAAGAGTCCAGAAGATTCAAATTCAAGGGATGTATGCTTTGGTGACATACGTATTTAAGGCAGCAATAAAGCTGTTAGCACAGCGTATACCAGACAAAGTGTTTCACATCAACTGTTTGAGTAGACTATAGTATTGCGCTATGCAATATAAGGTACTAAGGAAAAGAAGATTTATTTCTGTCATTCTTATGTAGCACTCTAGATAATTTCCTTACCAATGTAATACACACACAAGTTGTTATGTTCAGGTCTAGACACATAGTCTTACTAATAAACATCCTTATACACTTGTTTAACACTTGAATACACGTTCATGGACATTTTTTCTGGTTAGGCCGATCTGTATATAAATCTGAATATTATCGGTTGACATAGGTAAATATCCAGTTATGTACAGTATTTCAAGCCGCATCTAATGCCGTTAACAAAAATAATGTTAAAAAAGGAATCGCGTGTGAAAATATTAACATAATGGAAAGTTACTTCGGATAAAAAATCTTCATAGCATGGAACCTATTGCACCCGCTCTTGCAGCGGTCAGTGCCAAGCTTTCCCGGTAGCTCTTGATTTCTTCTCAGGGTATCCATTTTCCGCCCATAAAATCTGAGATTTTATATGTAATTGTTTTACGTGGATTCGAAGAGAAATTGGTCGCTGGGATACGCATCATGGGATTATCTATATGCCAAAGTAGAGACCTATGACCGATAACTTCAGAGGGATCTCGCATTTCGTTTGAAAACTTATTGATCAGTTGCATCAAGAAAACTTATCAACTAACTTACAACTAGGCTTTACTCGAATAGAAATTAAAACACAGTCACTTACTAAGAAAATAAATATAAGAATATTTATTGATTAAAATAATGTCGATGCTGGATATAGTGAAATCTGGGTAGTTTTAATTGTCTGATATTTAATCATTAAAAGACTAGGGTCAGCGCTGGCCCAAACAAAAATAAAATACTTAAAGCTCATAACTGTTAACATGTTCATAACCAAAGTTTAAATTGTAATTAATATATAACTGAATGTTCGTATCCATGTTCCGAAAGTCTTACATTTTTCTCATAACATTCGAGATCACTGAGCATTCATGGGATCAAATAAAAATTAAATGTTGCAAATACTGTCCCGTAAATTATCAACATTATCCTCATAATATGAGACATGTTTCACAAATATTCACTTTCGCATGTATTAAATTGTGGCAGTGTTCACCGACCTTCCATTCATAAGTTAAAGTGTTTCATAAGTTTGAACTCTGAATCATTGGTCACATATATCGAGTACGCACTGGTAACCACTTACGAGCTAAAGCAATACCGCCCTCATGCCTAGGACATATGGCTCCTAACTAACCACTGTAATATATTTCATATTTAAATTATTTGAGTTAAAATCATGTATGCATGAATAAAAATAAACATCTAACTGCTACTTCAAGTAGTTTCTAATCCGCACACTCCTCTATAATTGGCTCAATGTACTCTTATAATCTGCACTTTCTCAACATTTTATATATATATGTGCTACTGAACTTGTATGGATAGCATAGAATTAAATTATTTCGTATTATCGAGTACGTCACCGCATCATGAAATATTTAATGTATATACCGTCATGAGTCTAACAAATCGCATATTATAACACTCTCTCATATGCAGTACCTGTTATTCACCAAAGTCAAACATAAATATAACTGTCACGACACACAATTCTACATGATACATATTCATCTTACCTGGACATGGTCATCTGCGCGACAATCTCTCCTTGTCATATATTCTCAAACTAGGCACAGAAACTCACCTCGTATTACCAATATATCATTAACACGTCGTATAGCAATTCTTACACCTTCCGTTGAATATAAACAAATCACTTTACTATAATCATTCGTCAATACGCGTCATAAAATAATCACATCTCAACACTATTCCACAAACACTTCAACATAATATCGGCTTCCATATAGCCGTATGCACGTAGCCATAACTCCAAAACTATATGCTAAATATTCAAGAATTGCCTTGTAAAAATATATATATTCAATAACCTCTTTCTTAACAACTGTAGTACGAGTTCAATGCCCTCTTTCACGGATGAAAGGAATACTTAATTTTGTCAAACATCATCGTATCGCGCAGGTATTTCGTGACGTAATCTATACTCAGGTAAGCGAGATTAAACGAAATCTTACTAGTGAATTAGACTCATTGCATCTAGGTCTACACAAGTATCACACATTTCTCTTATCAGATACTAATTTCACTGTTGTTATGCTAGTGCGGTAACCTGTATATGTCATATAAGCATTCTGATTCCACACATCCATCTAATCTTAATCCTTAAGTATTTCACACTTTACTTATATTACACACGCGTTCTTAACTACTTCATAAATCACCAGATGTTCAGCACATGCCAAATTAGATTGAGGGTGCAGATTATAAGAAACTACTCTACTAAAGAAATGTATGGACTTAGCTCGTCAGTTGCTACATCTGATCTGGTTGTTGCTCCATCCTTCGGCTGCGGCTAGACCCTCAGATCGGATCTGGATCTCTGGTTGGATTGGATGCTCATGGTCATCAGCTGGTCACATAGCTCGTCAGACCACTCCTTCTCGTCCGGTCTATTGGCTGGCTGGTGTTCATCCACGTCATCACGTCCACTGGTTGGCCGGTCCAATCATCCACAGCTGGTCATCTGGCTCGACAGTACATATCCCCAGTTTAGTCCATCTTGTTAAATTAGCAGACAGTCATCATCTTGTATCTGTAGACAACGAAAAGAATTCCATATGCGCAGTAATTAATCATGGTATTATGCATATTTCTTTTATCTAAGGCAATCGTCGAAGTTTTCCTTTCTATAAAAGATTTCTCTGTAAATAATTATCTGGTTTACTGCTATTGTAATTCCTCTCTTCTTGTATGCAGTTATTTATTATTATAAAATGGTGATCTCCGAATCCTTCAATCGTTGAGTTGCTGTTGGGTAAATCAAGTCCGTCGTATATTGCCAAAAATTAATTATTATATATATTTCTCACGGCTCTTCAGTAACATTCGCCGGTGAATAACTTATTCATACGTTGTCTACGATATATATAGTTTATATTCTTCTCAGTTATTCAGAATAATCTTCAACTTGTAGGTCCACTCGTTTTAGCGTCTTGCTTCCGAAAGTAATTTTTTTAGAGAGTCTCGTTAAACAATCCTCCCGCTGCTATATTTTTTTAAAACAATTCAAAATGAACCTCTACTGTTCTGCAGTGTCTTCGAAATGTATCCTTTCCGTGACGTACATAGCCTCCTATACGCTGCATTGATATGAAGTTCATTGCCTTAGTAGATCGCATGGGCCATACCTTCCTACGCCGCCATTTTGTTATTGGTCTTCGAGATGCGAACGGGCACATTTAATCCCCCAGCGCGAAGAAAATATATTGGTCACGATATATTTTCTCATTGTTAACTTGAATCTCAAATGTGACTTTGCATCTCGTATATTCTCTGCCATAGCGATATTTTCTATTCGATTATCGAATGTCAGCAGATTAATATCGATTCTGTCCTCATCGCCTTAGTTTGTTTACATGTCCCGTAACCATGTATTTAGCAGCTGATTTTTCTTCTTTCAAATGGTCGTAATAAAGATATTTATTCCTTCCTCCTGGCGTATTTTACGATGGTAGGTCGTTTATTGGCTTTAGACATTCTTGTTCTTAAGTTCTTATTGCATATGCTGATTCTCTTGGAAGTACAACTTAATATTGCATGCATTATGTACGTTACGATATTTGCCATTTAAACTTGCTATTTCGTAAGCATTATTCCCAAGTACGCGTTCGATTCTGTAGGGTCCATTATATAACGGCAGAAATTTAGCACATATTTTTGCTGGTGCATTTGATATAGGTGCGGTTTTAACTAGTACTAGATCTCCTTGTTTGAAATGTGGATGGAACTTCTTATTCCGTACTCTTCTTAATCGTTTTTGAGACTGATCCTTGAGTCTCTGCTGGATCTTTAGATTTATTTCTTGGGGATCTGGCTTTTTCTCTAGCTGCATAGTAAAAATGCTGTCCCATGTTCTCTGTGGGTGGATATTTTTATGTGCTACACTAGGAATCTGGGCAATTGATTGATTAACGGTGTTATTTAAACTTTCAGCTATGATATCTAGCATATCTATCCATTTCCAATATTGTTGACTACAATATATTCTCCCGAATTTAGCGATCTCCTTCATATATCTTTCTACGGGATTAGCTGCTGGGTGACGAACTGAACATAACGTATGTTTGATGCCCTCATTTCTTATCCGTTCGCGGAACATAACTGAAGTAAATTGTGTTCCCCTATCAGTAAGGATCCTCTCGGGTTTTCCCATTTCTGGAAATGTCTTATTGATGAGGCCGTGTAAAACCTGTTTAGTATTGGCTCTCTGAATTGCTTGCAATGAAATATATTTAGAGAATATGTCGATGACCACTAGTATATATTTCTTTCCCTTCCTAGCAGTGGGCAACTTTCCAAAAATATCTATTGCATAAATCTCCTGAGCTCTAGATGGTATAATTGGGATCGGTTTATGTCCGCACGTGTAATTGTTATTCTTCACTCTCTGACACACATCGCATGTTTTCGCTATGTTTCTTACAGATCTTCGTAATCCATTCCACGTGAATTTCTCCATTATTGTTCCAATGACCTTGTCTATACCAGCATGTCCAGTCATCTTATGAGTATGCCAGATTAATTCTCTTTGTAGCTCTTCTGGTATTACAATTCTTTTGATGTTACTGACCTTGTCCACTACTTTCAGTAGTATTCCATCTACGATCTCATAGTTCTTTGTGACTTCTGGCGCTGATTCCCTGTTAACCAATTTATCGATAATGATTTTCAATTTCTGGTCCGTTTCCTGAAATTCCCTCAGATTTCCTAACTTTCTTAGCAGTTGTTCGTCTTGAGTATCCAGTTCGATTGCTAGCACATGTTCTTCACCTTCATGTGGATTTCTACTTAACGCATCTGCTAAGATGTTTTCCTTTCCACTGCAATGTTCGATTTTTAGGCCAAACTGTTGCGTGAATAACATCCATCGCGTTATCCTTTCGCTGATCATGACGGCTTTTAACGCACAAGTCAACGCTTTGTGGTCTGTCCGTATCGTTACTGGATAGCCATAAATTATACGTCTCCACTGTTGTAATGCGTGCACTAACGCTAGTAGTTCAAGCTCAGTAGTGGTATAGTGTTGCTCATGTTTTCTAAGTTTCCTACTGGTGAATGCCAAATAAGTTCGTCTTTTGGTCTCGTTATCTTCTTGATATAGGCAGGCTCCTACACCAACGTGCGATGCATCAGCTTGAATTATGAATCTCTGTTGATAATCAGGATATCCCAGTTTGATACTTTCCTTCATCAGCTCTTTCATGTTGATGAAAGCTTGTTCTGCCTCATCATTCCACTTCCATTTATTGTTGACCTTTAGCAGGTTCTGTAATGGTGCAGCCGTCTCTGTGTAACCTTCACAATGGTCTGAGAAGAATCCAGTCATCCCAAGAAATTGCCTTATATGCTTTACTTTTGTCGGCCTCGGGAAATCGCATATAGCCTTTATTTTTACGGGATTTGGTCTTATCCCTTTTCCATCGATCACGTGGCCTACAAAGAGTACTTGGCTTTGGCAAAATTTAGATTTTGATAGATTTATTTTGAAGCCAGTTCTCTGTAAATTACTTAATAGCTTTTCCAATTTGACACAGTGTTCTTCGAAAGTAGAGCTCGCGAAGACCAGATCATCAACATAACAATTTACAAAGTCCTTTACTTCACTCGTTAGGCTTCTGTCTAGTGCCCTTATCAATACTGCCGAACTGACTTTCAACCCGAATGGTAACCGACAATAGGCATATGTTTGGTTATTAAACATAAAACCCGTTAATAACCGTGACTTCTCTTCAAGGACAATATGGTGAAATGAAGCTGTGCAGTCCATGCTCGTAAAATATTTCTGTCCTCGAAATCTCTTCACAATATCTTTAATTTTAGGGGCCTGACTATACTCTGGAATTAGTCTGGAATTTAGGACTCGTGCGTCGAGGCACAGGCGCAGTTTTCCGTTGCTTTTCTTTACAATTACTATTGGATTCAGAAATGGAGTGGTAGTCTTCACGATCAATCCATCAACTAACATTTCCTCGATAATTTGTTTAACTTCAGTGAAATACTTCTCTGGCACATCATATATTTTTCCCTTGTATGGCGTCCAGTCAGTAACTATCAGTTTGTACTTGTAATTAGGAATCTGCCCAGGTTTATCACTAAAAACTCCAATATATTTATTTATGATGTTGTACAATATTCGTTTTTCTTCTGCAGATACCGCAGCTTGAGTAATAGCCTCCCAAATTTCAGGTTTTTCGCAGCTTTCCTCTTCGATTGCAACGATTTCTTCAATTCTCATAATTAATTCCGGCTCTAATTCTGTGCTAAGATCTTTTTCCTCTAGTTCTTGGCTCTCTTCGTCCAATAGATCCACTTCTTTTCCCTCGATCTTCAACCATTCGTTCTCTTCAAGTGTGCTACTAATTTGTACTCTTTCTACAGTTCTATTTCCATCATTTTCTACTACCGGGAATCGAATTTCACCCTTTTCCATATCTATTGTCATCCTAGAACTTATCATGAAGTCTATTCCAAAAATGACGTTGTATTTTATTTTCTTCATGACCATGAATGGGTGCTCAAATTCATAATTTCCGATCTTAACACTTAAGTAGGCTTGTATCTTGCATTCAACTGTCTTGTCAGGAATTATACCTCGTATTTTAACACCAGATACAGGTATGATCGGTATCTCTATTTTCTGGCTTAGCTCTTGGAATAAGGTATGTGACATTACACTTATGCTAGCTCCAGAGTCCACTAAACAGTACAACCGGGTGTCGAACACTTTCACAACTATTACTGGTAACTTGAATTTAGGTTGGGTTTCGTGACAGTTATCTTCTCTAATTAAATCTTCGGGTTGAATGTCCCAGTGATCTATTTGTGCTACTACCCAACTGCGAATTTTGACAAAATTTACATACGGTTTAATATTTGCAACTTCATGTCTAATTAATTCGTCATCGGCGTTTTTTTTTCGCTCTGATGTTTGGGAAATGTCCGTATTCCCATGGCTTTCATTCTCTTTCCAGCCTTCTTCCTGTTTTCTTCGTTTATAATTCTGAAGTTCGAGACTCTCTGCGCCTTCGAGGTCGCCGTTTATGTCTTTATTCTTGATGGCTTCCTCCCATCGGCTCCTATTTTGTCTCTCTTCTCTCAGCTCTTGGAGATATCGCCTGTTCTCTTCATTTTGACTGTATTGGGCAGGTCTTCTCCTCTCATCGTATCGCCTCCTGTTCCTCTGATATGGTCGACTTCTATTGTTCCCATATCGAGTATTATTCCTATATTGGAAACTATTTCTATTTCCAATTTGTCCACATCTTCCGTGCTGTTGACCGCTATACTGGCAATAACATTTTCTCGGTTCTTTATTTTGGGCTCTAATACAATCTTCTGTCCTAATTTCATCACCCTTGTTTAGTCCGTGGTTAGTGATTTCAGGACTTATCGTATTAACTGCTTCTATTTGTCTTATATTTCTGGGGTTCCTCTCTATTAAGCATGATGATGTTAGGTCGATCTGTCTTAATCGTCTCTCCATGTCAATAGCAGTTTGTATATCAGAGGCCGCTAGTAATCTTTGTATTTCAAGTGGTAATTGCCTCTGTATAGTTTTAATCGCCTCCAGTTCGCTAGGTGGAGAATCTAAGTCCTGAAAACGATGAAATTGTAGGGAGAAAAAGTCACTGAAACGAGTTTGGCCTGCAGTCGAAAATTTCCTCGAGTACAGCTCTAACCTTAGTTGTTGATGGATCTCAGGATCCCAGAACTTCCTCAGGAAAGCAACCTTAAACTCGTCATAATTATGGAAGGTGTACTTGAAAGCCTGGAACCAAATGTTTGGGTTCCCGTCCAGATGTTTTTCGATGATTCTCAATTTCTTTTCTTCCTGAATTTTTCCTTCCCTAAAATATTCCTCCATGTCCCTAAGGAATTGCTTCGGTGAGGTCTTAGCCGAACCGTCAAAATGTTTTGGTCGGTCGTCATAATTTTTAATGATATTAATTATCGTGCTTCCCTCACTATGGTTACTACCGTTCAATATTTCTATATCTCTTCTAGTTGGGTCGCTTATCCCTGAAGGTGTGTTCTCTCTATCGTTAATCTGCACTTCTATTGCTCTTTGCCTATCGTTAGAGCTTGAGGCCATAGATTTCACCATGTGTGATTCCACCTTCATCTCCTGTATTTCTCTTCTAATCTGCTTCATTTCTTCTTCTGTCTTTTCTATTTTTCGTTCCGATTCTTCCTTATTATCTTCTATCTTCTGTTTCAATTCATCAATTTTCTGTGATACTGTGCTTGCAGCCTGATTATATTTCTCATCTAAGTCTTGTTGCCTTAGATTTAATCCTTGCATACCAGCTGTTATTTCGTTTATTTTCTCTTCTTCCAATTTTCGGATCGTTTCCTGGCTCTCTGTTACCATTTCATTTATTTTATTTATTTCCTCATGCATCTCTCTGTTTCTATTCTCCATGGTTTCCGTCAACCTCGTCTGCATGTTTTGGATTTCGTTCTTAACTTCATATACTTCCGACCGTGTCTTCGCTGTTTCTTCAGTCGCTTCTTCTTGTTTCTTACGTAGCTCATCAATCATTCCTTTGTGTTCATCTTCTAGTTTTCTAACGAATTCTTCTAAAGATTCTTTCTGTTTTAGTTGATCTTCTCTTCTTTCCTCTCTCATCTCAATAATACATCTCTGGAATCTTGATTCCCGTTCCTGTTCTTTCTCTTCTTGTTTCTGTTGCCATTCTTCTTGTTTCTTGTGCAATTCTTGCATCAACTCATAGTGTTCTTTCTTTCTTTCTACGCGTTGTTCTTGTTGCCATTCTTCTTGTTTCTTTTCTTGTTCCTTTTGAAATTCTCTAAACAATTCTTGTTGTTTTCGCTCCTTTTCCATCCGTCTTCTTTCCTTCTCTTCTTCCAGCTTCCTCTCTTTCTCTTCACGCTCCTGCTTTTCTCTCTGTCTTTCTTCTTCCAACTTCCTCTCTTTTTCTTCACGCTCATGCTTTTCTCTCTGTCTCTCTTCTTCCAGCTTCCTCTCTTTTTCTTCACGTTCATGTTTCTCCTTCTGTCTTTCTTTATCAAGCTTCTTCTCTCTTTCTTCTTGTTGTTTCAAATATTCGAGAAACCATAATGGAGCTCCTTCTTGTTTCTCTTGTGCTCTTCTCATTTCCTCTTCCTGTTCCCTTCTTGTCTGTACTCTGCCCTGTGTTGCCATTTTATGTCGAGTTCAATATATATATTCGTTATAATCTTTTAAAATTACTAATAAACTCTCTATTTTGTAAAAATATTACTCTAGTTTGCCTATCAATCCACTAAGTTCACAGAATATCACACAAAAGATCTCACACACCACAATAACTTAGTCTACAAGGTTTAAAATAGTTCAAAGTTTGCACTATATGCACTAGTTTCAAGTTTTGTATTCAATGGACCTTCCTGGAGATCGGCACCATCTCACCAGATAGACCATCAACAACCAGACCAAGAGTTCAAACCTATGATTCCGTTCACATTTCGGAACATGTTACGAAATAAAGAAATTAAAATTCCGCTATGCGGCATCCAATATTTATATGCATGGCCATCAGCCTATACCATAATTGAAATCAACTAAGTTTCATTTCTTATTAACTCAAAATCACCTTATCCTAGCTTATTATTATTAAAGAAAAGCAATCATCAAATAAATAACAATGATTCCTAATCAATATATCTTCGTAGGTCCAGCAATGTGGTAATAATTAAATAAATTACTCAATGCATTGGTGACTCGTTTTCTATGCCCGATACCTACATTTCGAGCTTCAACACAAGACTGCCGATTAAGTAACGTGATTTGTCAGACAATCTCTTACTCTCCCACGATGTCTTTCTCTTCAGTTATCATGTTGAAAATTTATATATTTTTGGCGGTCCCTAGTTCGATGTTCCCGCGGTGTTTTTCTCTTCTTGCTTCCCGTTGGAGCACCATTTAATTACTTTCCCACGGTGTGTTTCTCTTCAATTGCCCCACACTTGGGCAGCCATTTAATTACTTGCACCCGCTCTTGCAGCGGTCAGTGCCAAGCTTTCCCGGTAGCTCTTGATTTCTTCTCAGGGTATCCATTTTCCGCCCATAAAATCTGAGATTTTATATGTAATTGTTTTACGTGGATTCGAAGAGAAATTGGTCGCTGGGATACGCATCATGGGATTATCTATATGCCAAAGTAGAGACCTATGACCGATAACTTCAGAGGGATCTCGCATTTCGTTTGAAAACTTATTGATCAGTTGCATCAAGAAAACTTATCAACTAACTTACAACTAGGCTTTACTCGAATAGAAATTAAAACACAGTCACTTACTAAGAAAATAAATATAAGAATATTTATTGATTAAAATAATGTCGATGCTGGATATAGTGAAATCTGGGTAGTTTTAATTGTCTGATATTTAATCATTAAAAGACTAGGGTCAGCGCTGGCCCAAACAAAAATAAAATACTTAAAGCTCATAACTGTTAACATGTTCATAACCAAAGTTTAAATTGTAATTAATATATAACTGAATGTTCGTATCCATGTTCCGAAAGTCTTACATTTTTCTCATAACATTCGAGATCACTGAGCATTCATGGGATCAAATAAAAATTAAATGTTGCAAATACTGTCCCGTAAATTATCAACATTATCCTCATAATATGAGACATGTTTCACAAATATTCACTTTCGCATGTATTAAATTGTGGCAGTGTTCACCGACCTTCCATTCATAAGTTAAAGTGTTTCATAAGTTTGAACTCTGAATCATTGGTCACATATATCGAGTACGCACTGGTAACCACTTACGAGCTAAAGCAATACCGCCCTCATGCCTAGGACATATGGCTCCTAACTAACCACTGTAATATATTTCATATTTAAATTATTTGAGTTAAAATCATGTATGCATGAATAAAAATAAACATCTAACTGCTACTTCAAGTAGTTTCTAATCCGCACACTCCTCTATAATTGGCTCAATGTACTCTTATAATCTGCACTTTCTCAACATTTTATATATATATGTGCTACTGAACTTGTATGGATAGCATAGAATTAAATTATTTCGTATTATCGAGTACGTCACCGCATCATGAAATATTTAATGTATATACCGTCATGAGTCTAAGAAATCGCATATTATTACACTCTCTCATATGCAGTACCTGTTATTCACCAAAGTCAAACATAAATATAACTGTCACGACACACAATTTTACATGATACATATTCATCTTACCTGGACATAGTCATCTGCGCGACAATCTCTCCTTGTCATATATTCTCAAACTAGGCACAGAAACTCACCTCGTATTACCAATATATCATTAACACGTCGTATAGCAATTCTTACACCTTCCGTTGAATATAAACAAATCACTTTACTATAATCATTCGTCAATACGCGTCATAAAATAATCACATCTCAACACTATTCCACAAACACTTCAACATAATATCGGCTTCCATATAGCCGTATGCACGTAGCCATAACTCCAAAACTATATGCTAAATATTCAAGAATTGCCTTGTAAAAATATATATATTCAATAACCTCTTTCTTAACAACTGTAGTACGAGTTCAATGCCCTCTTTCACGGATGAAAGGAATACTTAATTTTGTCAAACATCATCGTATCGCGCAGGTATTTCGTGACGTAATCTATACTCAGGTAAGCGAGATTAAACGAAATCTTACTAGTGAATTAGACTCATTGCATCTAGGTCTACACAAGTATCACACATTTCTCTTATCAGATACTAATTTCACTGTTGTTATGCTAGTGCGGTAACCTGTATATGTCATATAAGCATTCTGATTCCACACATCCATCTAATCTTAATCCTTAAGTATTTCACACTTTACTTATATTACACACGCGTTCTTAACTACTTCATAAATCACCAGATGTTCAGCACATGCCAAATTAGATTGAGGGTGCAGATTATAAGAAACTACTCTACTAAAGAAATGTATGGACTTAGCTCGTCAGTTGCTACATCTGATCTGGTTGTTGCTCCATCCTTCGGCTGCGGCTAGACCCTCAGATCGGATCTGGATCTCTGGTTGGATTGGATGCTCATGGTCATCAGCTGGTCACATAGCTCGTCAGACCACTCCTTCTCGTCCGGTCTATTGGCTGGCTGGTGTTCATCCACGTCATCACGTCCACTGGTTGGCCGGTCCAATCATCCACAGCTGGTCATCTGGCTCGACAGTACATATCCCCAGTTTAGTCCATCTTGTTAAATTAGCAGACAGTCATCATCTTGTATCTGTAGACAACGAAAAGAATTCCATATGCGCAGTAATTAATCATGGTATTATGCATATTTCTTTTATCTAAGGCAATCGTCGAAGTTTTCCTTTCTATAAAAGATTTCTCTGTAAATAATTATCTGGTTTACTGCTATTGTAATTCCTCTCTTCTTGTATGCAGTTATTTATTATTATAAAATGGTGATCTCCGAATCCTTCAATCGTTGAGTTGCTGTTGGGTAAATCAAGTCCGTCGTATATTGCCAAAAATTAATTATTATATATATTTCTCACGGCTCTTCAGTAACATGCGCCGGTGAATAACTTATTCATACGTTGTCTACGATATATATAGTTTATATTCTTCTCAGTTATTCAGAATAATCTTCAACTTGTAGGTCCACTCGTTTTAGCGTCTTGCTTCCGAAAGTATTTTTTTTAGAGAGTCTCGTTAAACAATCCTCCCGCTGCTATATTTTTTTTAAAACAATTCAAAATGAACCTCTACTGTTCTGCAGTGTCTTCGAAATGTATCCTTTCCGTGACGTACATAGACTCCTATACGCTGCATTGATATGAAGTTCATTGCCTTAGTAGATCGCATGGGCCATACCTTCCTACGCCGCCATTTTGTTATTGGTCTTCGAGATGCGAACGGGCACACTATTATGTCGTAACTCCCATTTCATCTTCATTATGTTTTAAATTATTTCACAGGTAGTAAAGAAACATTTCGGCTCAACGTAGATAAGTTTGATTTTAAATTTGAATGATAAAATATCAGTACGTGCCATTCCTTACAGTCATGTTCCGAAATTAGTATGCGCAAGCACGAAAACGTCAGTCGCTGGCCAATGTCTTTACTATTAACTCTACATTGAGGGGAGGGGGGAAAGCAAGGCAAATGGTCTCCGGATACGGAAGTTAATTTTAAAACAAACCTCAAGTTTTTATCTCGCTTAGTTCTTAATTTGTGACAGGAAGAACGTCTCGTTTGTTTAGGTTTCACGCGTGATGTGCCAGTAGGGATCTCACATTCAGTGTGCATTTAAATCTCCAGACAGTCGTATGCACTCCAGTGTTCATTTTATTATCAGTACAATACTGATGAAATAAAAATCAGTGATAAATGAACTCTTGAGGACAAGTGGATTGTGGTTGTGAAGTTTTGTGCAATTTGAGAGTGCGTGCTTTTGCGTGGGGATTTTCAGTTCATAGCAAAAAGGCAGAAGCCTGCACAATGGATCTTCAATATAAGAAGAAACGTTCCATAGTAATAATTGTCACTGATAATAATTACAAACCTCTTTCCTCGCTTATGTCCGCAGTGCTGTGAGAACTTGAATTTCGCAAGATATGAAGCCGCCTCTAGGATCTTTCATTAAATCATTTCTGGCTGTGTTAAGGAGAATTCGAGCATGCGCCTTCGTAAATGTACATTCAATTTTAAAACTTCCGTCATCTTGTTTCACTACACCTCCTACAGTGTTTTATTTTCCAGCCTCCATAATCACAAAATGTTCTGTCTTCTACTATGTCTTCACAATATCTTGGAGATCATCAACGTTATTTTCCATTCTTTCAATGTTTGCTTAATGGATGAGTCGGATGTTTCACCACGATTATATTACTGCAGATAAACTGATCACTCGTTTCTTTTTCGTCAGTCGGTCCTGGTCTGTACAAGTAATTCAGCGAATAACTATAACAGACGTATACACGGGAAGCTTATACACGGCTTATTAGTAACAAATTGCATATCAACGGTGTATAAACCTTGTATAAAATTTATACACCGTTTATTAGTAAGACTGATAAATATTAAAACATTAAGAACACTGTCACTTCCTTTCGCTCCTAGTCATTTCCTATGCCATTATCCCGATGAAACCTGTTCATGGCAGTTCTGACACCAGCTGCTCTGTTAACGACAGTGAAGACTGGAGTTGGGATCATGGCTGAATCTTGATGTACGCCAATTTCAGCAGGGAAAAACGAACTAGATTCCTCTTTCGTAGAGGGACGGACATATCTTCCTTAGTTTGGAGGTAGCACATGTTCCATCATCTTAGTCATTAAAAGCAATACAGTACACATTTTGGCTGGAGAGTATTAAGTACTATTACATTAACAGTCCTCTCAATAGTCGAGAAACAAATTAAATAGGTAATATGTTAACTGGTGAGCAGCTCAACAATAGGGGCAGGGTGTGGTCGGATCACACGGAAGAACGTCGGTTCGATTCCTCGTCAGGAAGTCGACAAATTTCAGAAAATAGATTTCCTTCTCCGGAAGTGCTCATTGCCCTGGGGGTCGCCCAGTCTATACCCGGTTAATTCATTGGGGTAAAGGCGGCCGGGCGTAGAGCTAACCACTCAGCCCCACCAAGTGCCGAGGTTACGGATAGTGGACTGTACGTCCGAGCTGATAAGTGGTGTGGAGGGAGAGAGGAGGAGAGGACAGCCGGTCAGTACATAACACTAGAGTAGTTCAGCCGACCAGTTGGATGACATGCATATTGCCTATCCCGGTCTTCGGCGAGGGGAACTTCTGCGCCTTCTGTATTTGAAGTCGTCCTCCGACGAGACTACTAAGCAGTATCGAACGGTAGAGAAGAGAGACACGATGAAGTATTTATGAAGCAATTGTGATCAGTGGAAAAAGGTAAATGAACATGTAAACGGCCTATGAGATATATTTAACCCTTTATAGGGCAAAAGACTGGGGGTATTAAAAAAATAAATTTTATGGTTAATTTGTACTTGAAATATATGTATAATGAGGGATGTAAAACTAGTTTATGGTTTTACACCTTATTTCATAAAACATGGGGTGGGAAATTATTATCCCACTGACTGTTCCAGATAGGTAATGTTTGTGGGTGGGCAGTGGGATAATAATTTCCCACTTAAAATATTTATGATAATGCGCTCATTACGTGTTAATTACTTTATTGACATCAACATAATATAATAACATAGCATACTACATGGCCTATGGAATAATAAATGATAATGAAATCTCTCAAATTTAATTTAGTTAGGATGTAGAAAACTTTGAAAGCACTGTCTGTGATTTGTGAAATGATTCAAAGCATGATGTACATAACGCAGCAATACATTTCATGTTACTGCGTTTCTCCTTCTGCTCAGTACTACATTGTGCACAGCGACGATATGTTTTTATTAGCTCAGGCTGCCGATATCTGATAATCTCACCGTGTTTTCGATCGTTGCTTGCCCAACAGATTTTTTGGTCCACCTTCCACGCCCGTTCGCCGGGGAATAACCAGGGCGCTTCTTGCTCGAAAATGACCGTATCAGTTCATTTACTAGTTGTGACCTAAGCTTCAGGGGTGACGTACCTTTTGTTTTCTTCTCTTTCATTTCCGCTTTGTACACTATGTATGAACTGACAATCGTACTGTCCAGGAAGTAATAAAAAATTTGGAGCCACCATCTTCTAGACTTCTTGACCTGCCAAAAAAAGTAACATGAACCTATAAGACACTATGTATAGGATTTCCAAACATAATAGGTTGTGTGGGTTGACCATTGTTTTTGCTTACCATAGTACTGGACATGGTCTTCACCATCAGAGTCCCCACCTTCCTCCGAGTCCAGAGCTTGTTCTTCGGATATTTCATCCAGCCAGACTTCAATCTTTGCTTCCATATTCAGAGCAGTAGTAATCAACCTACATAATTCCAGCATAATACTGTATTAAATTATTATTATTATTATTATTATTATTATTATTATTATTATTATTATTATTATTATTATTATTATTACCAAGATACTATTAGATGAAATAATCTTTACCAATGTTTATAATTTGAAGCCACTTATTAGAAAGAATAAATAGCACAAATACAGTAAAAACCAAAATTAGGCCTAGATCTTACATAAAACCCAAGTACTAAGTGCAAGTGACTATAACATCTTTGTCTATCGTCATAAGGGGAAACTTAAAACAGTTTTAGAATATAGAATTGTAGTAAGTTTGAAAAATATATAAATAATTTTGAAATAGCATCTTACTAAGTTGCAGAGAAACTATGAAATTACCATTGATTCTGTTATTAGTATTCTGAATGACACAACGGATGGATCATTATTATATCTGTGGCACAAACAGATTTTCTCCTGGAATAAATCATGATAAACTGCATTTCCGAAGTATATACTAACCTTTGGAAATCTTCTGTCTTCAGTATTCCACACCTTCTTCCCTCAAACATCGTTTCACTGCAGCTCAACACAATGAGACTGCCACTGCACGCGCGCTAGGAACCACTGGGATATATACTTCCCACCTAGTGATCTAGGTGGTAGTAGCAATCAGGTTATTAAGTTTGAAATGAAACTGTGCAGCCCTCTTACACTGGCAAGTGGAACTGCATGTTCTGAAACAGCCGGGAAGATAATCTCCCCAAAACCGTTACGTATATACGAGGTGGGAAGATAATATCCCAAAGACCTATAAAGAGTTAAAGCGATTCTCGAGATGTTTAAAAACAGGTATGTGACTTTCATGGTGAAAAGAAAGAGTTGCTATGGCCCACTATAATATAACAGATAATAAAGTAGTTTAGGAAAGAGGTGCAGGTCAGAAAATCTATTTATCAATTAGAGTGAAGAAAGGACAGACTGCTGGATTTTTCTAGGAAAATTAAATTACGAAAAGAGTCATCTAAGGAAAGCATAATGGGTTGGTTACTTGCAAGTCATGAGAATGTTAGTGAAAGTGTTGAAGTATTTACTGACACATTAGGCGAGAAATAAGTTCCTGGAAGTATATTCCAGGGATCATGAATGATCAAGGGTAGTGTCCTGGTACAGGTGGTGACTAATACTAGCGAAGGACGGAAATTAGCGTATAATAATAAAGATCCTTACATGAGAGATACTAAGAACTAAAGCTGAAATTGTTAAAGAACCAGGGAATACACAAAGAAGGTAAAGGTTTCGGGATATAGTTGGGTATCTGAAGTACTGATTACAGTTTGCAAAAGGGAACAAAACTAAATGCATTGAGACTTGTAATGTGCAAAGTATGGGTTGGTTAACATAATGTGGGTAATTAGATGTCAGTGACATGTAAGGTGTGGGAAATAATTATTCCCAATTATATTTAACACAGCAGTTGTCAGGATAAATGGGAAGATATCTGAAATCTTCAAGGCACAAAGGGGCGTTCGCCACGGCTGTATATTTTCCTATTGGTCGCAAAAAGGTATCGGATCTCCGATATGCAGATGACACTTTATTGATTGCCATGGATGAGGCAGAAATGACAGAGCTTTCAGACCGGGTCAGAACTGAGAGCATCAGTTTGAGTTTGCATATCAACACGCAAAAGACAAAAAAATTGGTAGTTTGTAGGCCTGGCAAGCTGAACAACCTCAGTGCCTTCAGCGAAATGGAAATGGTTTCTGAAATGTTTTACCTGGGTGTCATTATAACTAGCAATAACAGCTGTGAAATAGAGATCAGGAGAAGGATTGCCAGTTATCTCATATTTGGAACGATCGCTACATTTCTGTAAAGCTGAAGATGAGACTAGTACAGACACTGGCACTCTCTGTCTTCCCCTATTGTGCTGAAACGTGAACCTTACGAGCTTCACATTTGAATAAGATCAAGTCTTTCGAGAAGTGGTGCTGGAGAAGAATGCTTCGCATTCCTTGGACAGCATTTCCAATCTACGACTACATCCTCAAGGAGCTGAACATCAGTACCAGGTTATCGGCAAAATGTCAACAGAGGATTCTCCAAATCTTTGGTCATATTATGCGTCGTGGAGAAGGAAGCCTTGAAAAGCACATAATCTTGGGAAACGTGCCTGGAAAGAGGGAGCGTGGGCGAGCACCTATACGCTGGACATGCAACAAAGACATCGTTCATACAATCTACCGATACAGCAGAAGACCGTGGAGGATGGAAACGGATACAAAGAAATATCTTCAGAGATCACGATCCTCAGGATTGAAGGACCGATATAGACCGACATATTTAAGATGACATGTGGATGAGGACTCCCTTGATGTTAGTTGACAGTTCTGTTATTTTCTAAAACACCATTTAGCGGGGAACCATTAAAATCAGCTCCCTTACGATTACCTCTTCTTTTGCTAATAAGCCTGTTGATAGGCTACGTGCTGTGCAGTGAGGGCTCGTGAGGGATCACACAGACGACAGCAGAACTAAACTAAAGGAAAATAAATTAATTCGTAGGTCAAGACCCTTCACTGAACATTCACGGTCTTCGAAGACGCTGAACCGCCAGAATTTTGTCCCGAAGGTGTTCGTTTACGTGGCAGTAAATGTACCGAGACGAGGCTGACCGGACTGAACCGGGTTTGAACCCAGCAAATTGAGTTCTCTACAGTAAATAATAATCTCAGAATACAGTACGTTGTATAGTATATAAACCAAGAATATTGTATAGTAAATAATGAACGGAGATTACAGTACGTTGTATAGTAAATGCACAGTGTATTGTATAGTAAATAGTAAAACAGTACGTTGTATAGTATATAAAGAAGTATATTGTATAGTAAATAATGAATACCGAATACAGTACGTTGTATAGTAAATGCACCAAGTGTATTGTATACTAAAAGTGATCTCAGAATACAGTACGTTGTATAGTAAATGCACTAAGTGTATTGTATAGTAAATAGTGATCGCAGAATACAGTACGTTGTATAGTAAATGCACTAAAAGTATTGTATATATAACAGTGATATCAGAATACAGTACGTTGCATCGTATATAAACCAAGCATATTGTATAGTAAATAATGAACATAGACTACAGTACGTTGTATAGGAAATGCACCAAGTGTATAGTAAATAGTGAGCTCAGAATACAGTACGTTGTATAGTAAATACACCAAGTGTATTGTATAGTAAATAATGAATACCGAATACAGTACGTTGTATAGAAAATAGGCCAATTGTAAGTTATAGTAAACAGTAATCTCAGAATACATTACGTTGTATAGTATATAAATCAAGTATATTCTATAGTAAATAATGAATACCGAATAGAATACGTTGTATAGTAAATGCACAAAGTGAAATTTGTAGAAAATAGTGATCTCAGAGTACAGTACGTTGCATATTAATACACCAAGTGTATTGTATAGTAATTAATCAATTTAGAATACAGTACGTTGTATAACAACGGTTACGGTAAGAATATCAGAGAGAGCAGAGTCCATATCTATATCCATAATGCAGAATTTTCTGTTGTATGTGTTAGAGATTTTCATTTTCTTAATCTGGCATTCAAGAGAGAGATCAGTGTAGGAATACATCAGGGTAATAGAGAATTTTTATAGTGGTTATATGTTTGTGTCATAAAATTAACGCTGTATTGATTCATATGTAGACAGCACATGAAATAAGAAGTGTGGTGGTTTTTTATTCTTGCGGTATTCAGAGAGATCAGGGTTCGAAATCCATGTGATGCATGTATTAGAGATTTTTATTCTAATCTTGAACAGAGAGAGATCAGTGTTGGAATCAGTGATTATTCATTCTGTTACGGTGACTGTTGTGTTTGCGTCATAAAGTTGATGTCATAAAGAGGCAGAGAGGGGTAGGTTTTCCATGCAATCAACATCATCTGCTTGCATGACAATTTTTGTTGTTTAGCAACCCCATTAAGAAGAAGAGGCCTAACAATGAAAATACATACATAAGCAAAATGAAAACAAATCACAATTACTCACCATGAGGGCAGTAGCACAAAATAAAACGCGTGAAGGGCCAAAACATGAAGGATAAAAGGACTGGATCTTAAAATTAACGCTTGAAAGTTTACCACGTCAATATCACTAACTACTAAATAAGAAGCGAGATTAAAGTTAAATTTAAAAAAAATTACTTAATAAATTAAGCTTTACATTTCATTATACAATATATATATGTACAATGAAATATATTTTTGAAAAACAATAACGCAAAGAAAATTAAATTGTGAAATAATACTTCATAATGAATTTTAAGTAGACATAAATGAAGCTGATATCAGCATTGGCTTCTTTAAGGAATTAAATATTTGGAGGGCTTGAAAACTTTTATCCTTAATAATCTGGTAAACAATGTTTAATTAAAACATTGAAGAGCTAGAATATTTTAAAAAAATAGGTTGCAACCAATATCATGTATAAATACTTGAACCATAAATACTTGATAATTAGTATACGGGCCCGCAACTACTAACACTGTTTAGAATTGATATTTGCTACACTTCCCAGATTAACACACAAGGACACACATACTACAATCGACTGTGGCTCCAACCGCGAATAAATATTACACAATTAAATGAAAGAATATTAAATGACAATAAATGTATAGCAGAAAGCTTTCCGAACCAAGTCAAGCATTACAAGGGAAAAAATAAAATAAACGTTCCACACTTAACAACAGAACACGGAAGCAAACAACAGAAGCTAGTCGTTACCGACGCCAAGCCATCATCCCGTAAAAGTCGTCAAAGCCACCAAAATTAAAAATGTGTACATCAGATAAGATAATATGACACATGATGTAATAATAAACGAAGGCAAGGGCCCCAAACAACGGATAGTATGTGACAAGAAAACGTCAACAGAACAGCATATATTAACTTAAATGTCGACCAGCAAATTTAAATTTTTTGCAGACTCGATGTTATTAAAAGCATAGTAAGAATAATTATAATTACAGTTTTGGATGATAGTACGAAATAACTTTTAACTTTTAAACAGTTCGCCAAAAGCTTAGATAATTTTGAATGGAGGGGGCTTTGGATAATGCCAGATGCATACGTGAGGTGTTTCAATTAAAGTCGAGAACAACGCAAAAAACGATCTGATACAAATCATCAGGCAGCAAACGCAATAGCAACACAGTTAGAAGGCAAATTCAAACAAGCAAGAAAATTAGGAAGGAAAACACACATCAAAATTAAAATAATAATAATCACGAAGAATGAATCAATGACAATCAAGCACGAACGATAAGACAATAAATTTAAACAACTCACACAAAACACAACCTCATAGACGCATCACTAGCGATTCCAAATTCCAACATAATTTAATTATATTTACATTTAGAAATTTAGTACATAACCAATACAAGAACATTTTGTTTACCAAAGTTCACAACCGACGTTGCCAAAAAGAACACAGTTCAATTAAATAAAGAAATGTTGTCGATAGGATCAATAAAATTATAGGCCAAATTCACGGTAAGATTTCTTACTTCTAATCATCCGCGGTCTTAAAAGATCTGCCGTAATAATTATGATTTTCAAGTACTTACATTTTGTAACGGTCGACACTCACAATACTTTCTATTTACACAAATAAATCAAACTTCAGGTTGGAGCTCACAGATATATAAGAAAAAAGACACAAAGGCGTAGCCTTAGTCGCCCCATATTTAACCAGGAGTATTCCTCTCCATTTGTAACACGCTCCGGGTATCCCAAAATGTCTTCCCACGGACAAGGCAGAACACAGCCATCTTTGAAAGGTGGCACTTAAGCACTTTATGCAGCAGGAGAGTTTGGATGCCTTTTCCTCTCATTGGTAAGTTTAAACAAAATTCTCAGAAACTTTCAATTTACTTTTGTTTTACTTCATAACTAAAACATTTTTGAGTTATCCTGATGAAAATTTGTATGCGTATTGTGACATTTTAGGTCTATTGTAATTGGCAGTGAATTTTATGTGACCGGACTGTACGCCACGTGTTCCGCGCAGAGTGTCGGCGGCGGAACCTAAAGGGATGACTTCTTTTTTCTTTTTGTATAACCTGTTGTGGGGTGAAAGACAATGTTGTCACCGCAAGAGAAGACGGGAAAAATGTTAATACTGCTGAACTCTCTATCCACGAGAAGTACTACATTCAAAATATTTCGTAATATCACGTGTTAATAAACATTCTCCAACAAGCTTTGATATCACATTTCAGGAAGGCATAAATAATAATATTTGGAAATTAAATTAATTGCGGAATTAATTAACTAATTAATTAACCCATTAAAAATTTGTTTTCACAGTTTATCTTTATTTATTTATTTATTGACATCATTTTAGACTGCAAAACACATTTAAAAGAAAATTACATATACTAATATCTTCAAAAATGGATGTTCCCATTTGGGAACAATGGTCCCACACAATAGCTATATTCAGTTATTTCACTATTGAGTCCAGTCTTCTTATCTTGCACTGTGGAACAATGGTGAGCAGTGAAGGTGCAACAGGACTGGAATCTGTGCACTACAAGCTGGTACGAGATGGTGTGCTCCACCGGTTCTCTGTACAAAAGAAAGTGATCCTGAAGGTCCAGTTCTAGGAGATGGTGGAGTGGATGTAAACATACCACTGACTAGCATTCTGGTGAAAACAAAGTGGCCCAGCTTTGACTCTGCAGAGAGCAGTGTGTGGATCCGCCAAGCAGCAATTCTCAGCATACTGATGCAATTCATGAGTATAGGCCAGTACCATTTTTTGACGTTATTACCGGCCTATACTGCGAAGTAAAACGGTCAAATAAATCCACTCCACCCATATACTTGTTGTAAGGTTTTATTAAAAGAGGCTGGGTAACTTGTATATGCTTTTTCTGACTTTGGTTATACCGTTTCACCTGCTGGGTAGGATGCACTTTATCAAAATTTGTTGCAACACAAACAACTTTATTGTCTTTCCACTTTGCTGCGAGGACCCTTCCATCAGTTCTAAAGTCGTATGTTCCTCGAATGGACTTGTCTGTTGAGGTAATATTCTGGAGAGGGCAGTTCTTGAGTCTCACCTCGCGCACTGTTCCCGTAGCCCTGAATCCAAGAAGACGTAATTCAGCCAAGAGATCATATGACGTGAAAAAGTTATCCATGAACACAATATGACATGACGGGTTGAGTACACAGCTCAACATATTTTTCACCACTTTAGTACCAAAAGGAATACCAGATTTCTGATTATTGATGTCTCTATCACAATATGGATCAATATTGAATGGATATCCAGGAGATGAACATAACATCCAAAGTCTGAATCCGAATCTGATCGGTTTACCACGCAGCAACTATGGCGCCCATAGCAAGGTACTTTTGTTCATCCACACTCAATTCTCTTTCAAAAATCCCGAACTGTTGTAAAGATTCATTCACTGCCTGAATGAGAGGTCTCACTTTTACCATTTTGTCTCCAGGTGTCAGGTCTTCATTGTTGGCAACATGAATGTTTCTTTTCATCGCCTGAAATTTGTTACGACTCATTTGCCTTGAAACAAATGGAACAGAAACATCTTCTGCCTTTGACCAATACAATTTTTCTCGTGATAAAGAATGATATCCGGACATAAATATTATTCCAAATTTTTTTTGCACATCTGTTTATCACAGTAAAAATTAGTCATATTTTATATGCGTATCTTTTCATTTCCCTTACAAACATATCCAAAATACGATTATTGAAAAAATAACGGAATAGGGAAAACGGCTCCAGTCCTACAAGGTGAGGATGACTTTGTTCCAAACTGTCAATAGGAGTTTCTTGTAGACTGGCTATATATTTTTCCGACTTCTTCCATTGCGGTGTAATTCTCTCTCTCTTGCCTTTACTACTTGCCGTTTTACTGGAAATGCGTGGATCTTTTTCAGACCTAGCCCTCTTAGAATGCGATTCACCGCCATCATCAGTATCATCTTCAGCAGCATGGTGTAGTTCCACCTCTTCACACACTTCTGCAGGCAGATCTTGCTCATCGGTGCATGTTACGTCATCGTCACCAGCTTCATCATCTGTCAAGTTCCCATCTCCTCCTTCAGGGGGCATTATAACAATATCTACTTCACCCTGTAGATTGTCATTTTCTAATTCTTCTAAAATCTCTTCAAGTTTCAGGAATTTCTTGAAAGACATCTGAAATAAGAGAGAAACGAACTTATATGAAAAACGTGAAGTGAAGCGGATGTTACATCGAACCAGTTATATATACGAAAAAGTCATAGAAGTTTTACTGATTAAATCCTAAGAAAATGAGCATTGATAATGCGTTTGAATTTCTCACTAATCTTACTAATACAGATATTCAAATTTGATAAATGTTTAGGTTGTCAGTGGAAATGTTACTGTGTCATACAGGAAATACACTATATGCAAGGTCCCATTGTTCCCATTTGGGAACAACAAAAATGAATCCTTTACCATCCCCCCATGTATCGTGTTCTTAATATTTACTTTGGTACATTGTAAACTCCAGAGATAAAAAAACATATTTGTCACTGATTTTTTAAACAAATATTATAACTTACTTCAAACGTAAGTAAGAACGAAGTCTGAAGACATTCGGCTGCAGCATGAATATACAACAACAAAATGACTGATGTCGGTACTGTATAAAACCTGGAACAGAGTTGGAACTCTCAAACGGAATTCAACACTAGGCGCGAGTAACAATAGAACAGCCTTAACTTAGCTTATTGTTTCCTGACAAGAATAAGAAATCATGTTCCGATTTGGTAACAATTGGATCAAATAGGTTAACAAGATATTAGGGGACATGTTAATTACAACGTCGAGGAATTCAGGACGTCAATCGAATCACGAGGTATGACGTCAGAGCTCAGAATATAGGTGGCGAACCGAACTAGGATTTTCTTACTCTTGCTTATCTGCTGGCTACGCGTGTTTCTCGGAAGCTCACTGCGCAGGGAGGTATTTTATAGACCTGGACAGTTGCTACTTGCACCACGAGGAGAACAGTGTCATTTCTTGGCAGTTTAACAGACCATCTACAATCATAAGAGACGTCAATAGTGTCTGGGAAGAAAGTTCGAATCATTACATGTCAACTGTGAAACCACGAGTGGGGAATTTGTACTAACATTTTTGTGAAAGTTTCAGTGAACATCAAGCAGTACCAGTTCGATACCGGTCAAGGCAATGAAGACCTACAGTAAGAAATTCGTGTGCCCCGGAGACACCGCCCACATCGGGATGCAGTACTAAAAGACGGGACCAATGCCGACAGCGTCCTAATGCCATGAATCCAGCCTAGAAGGAGACCAGGGTCAACAATACATTAAGTCGACATTACATTCATACTGGGTATTATCTGTTCTATGTAGCTGTAATAAGTAGTTAACTTTATTTTGAAGGGATTATTGATTGAACAGTAGTTTGAGTAGATTTCTACTATCTTTACCATGTCATTTTCTTGTGTTATACGACGTTGAATTTGTATTTTATCCTACTATTCGATTTTAAAGTGCGTGATGACGGTATGTCAACATCATCGACCACGCGGGTTTCAATAAGTCATGTCATCGGACAAGTATCTGATTTAAATATCAGCCATCAGCTAACCTTTAAGGAATTTTACGTTTCCATTCAATTACTATAATATTGAGGATTGTGTACGCGTGATATTTTTATTCGTCGGAATTTATTTCTCCTATATTTTACCGAAAGTGTTTGCCACGTTTTTTATGAAGGAGCAGGCTCGTCTGACATATTAATGCTACGCTAACGATACAGATTGTTTTCTTTTGGATCCGATTTCATACTTTTAAGGGAGGATATTGTCTGATTGTTATATTTACGTGAGGTTCCAGTCATTTATGAGAATTTTCCCGTGATATTTTTGACGGATGTGGCGAATTATTTTCGATATTGTACCTCTCACGTTGTGCCACGTGGAGAAATGTTGCATGGATTATGGTGATTTTATGTGCTATTTGGGGGCGAATCTTCGCGTCTCTTATATCAGAAGCACATGCAATCTATTTTCTGTGATGTTGTGTGCAACGATGAATGGATATTTAGGAATAATTTATCGTCATTTTTGATGTATTTGCGAGTAGTTGTTTTCGTGAGAGAACCATAGGCAATAGCGTCTTCATAAAATATTATTGAACCACGAGGTAAACCACATGTCTTCCTACAAAATAAAATTGAGCGTATGAGATTATTAGAGCCTTTTGTCATACTGCATGAGCGTCATCGCAATAATATCAAAATCGTGGCTGTGTAATATTACTCAATGCCTCGACATTTGATAAATTTTGGTAACGTCCTGAGTTCGATGTAGATATTGACGATATTATCAGTCACCATTACCCAGACTATTTGTACCTGATGGATTATTTCTATGTGCAAGCCATATAACGTGTATAACGTGTGGACGTGTGTGTATATTTGTAAAATAGTACCCTTAGTTGTAGTTGGTTCCAATTCTTTCCTTGGTGGATGACGGTAAGGGGAGACTTATTACGTGCATTTTATTTTGTTATTTCCACAGGTTGAGTGATCTTATTTTTGTTATGAATTTTTGATGTGTGTGTTACCACCGTTGTTCTGAGTTTCGGCGTTGTGTTAAGATCATGACACATGGTTAAAATTTAATTTAATTTTTTTCCTCTTTCTTGCTTACTTTTATCACGTAAAGTCACGTGTATTCTGAGGTTACACTGAAGAGATAATCACTGAAAAGTCGCTTTAAATTGGAGAAATAATTAGCAAGTGAAATTAATTTTTTAATTATTAATTTTTTGTATTTCATCTTTTTGACCAGTCATGTAACTTAACCATTTAAAATCTTGTTCCAGAATTTCCGGCATGATTTGAAATGCGTACGACCATAATTCTCTAACAAAATCAAATTTAACATTCAAATAATATTCGATAAAATATGACTTTTATGAAAACAATGTGTGTCAGAATTAATAAGAATTCATTAACATGTACCATCTCATTTGCTTTAATTTTTGGATGTACAGCAAGAGTTAACGTAAAATTAAAACTTTTAGTGATCATCTCACACAATCATAATTCTTAGAAGGACGGAATTATTTTGTAATAAATCATCCTCCATTAATGTGTATTTCGACGGTTCATTATTTACTGATATCTGTCCATTTCCTTGATCCACACCATCTTCTTGTGGAACATGTCAATCCCTTACTGAGCACCCCTGAGGGTGTCTTATGTTTCTAATGTGTTAGTCGTGGCTTAAACGGGCAGAATATGTAGTTTTTGCTTCTTAACAAATGTACTAGAACCATTGCTCTAACTATTGTTTTTGGTATTTTTTGGGGAGAAAATACTTCAAGAGAATGCCAAAAAATTAAACTACTCCAATCAAAAAGGGAGAATAAATATTATTTCAAAGGATAACCTAAGGATCTTAGTTCACATTGTTAACACAAGCATTGTAAATATTCTAAAACAATCATATTCCAGTAATATGAAAATTTGTAGAAATTATCAAGGAAAAGCATAATGAATGTAGCAATTAGTCCAAAATTTTGAAAATTATTTTTTATTAACATGGGACAATTACAAATATTCAAACGGAATACTAAAGAAGAAGTACAATGCTATGAGTGTGTTAAATTTCATTTCAACAGAACATAGTGTTACAGAGAAATAAAAGGTAAATGTTGTAGATTATTATACTTGTAAAAGTGTACCTTCCCCCTTACCCCATTTTTTGTGTTCCATCATAACAGGAGCATTGTCGGAGCAGAAAGCCACACAGTTTTCAGTTGGTATGTTATGAGAGTTCAGCTGTGTTTACATCAGCTTACTTATGTTTCGCCCTGTTGAGTCGCCTTCTAACGCTGGTATGGATAGCACAATGCTCACTACTTTTCCCTGAGGATTATCGGAGAATGTAACAACAATAGGATTCAACGTGGCATTCGTATACTCTCTTCCATCCGTTGTCAAAGAAAATGGTCCGTTCTGAAGGCACTTAACTTCAGATGATGCATTTTTGCCATTTTATTTAAAAAGCATGTCGTTTTCTTGCGACCACAACTGTATTTCTTTGCAACTTCTGATATGGGAAACATCTTAAATAAAGCACCAGCATGATCAGCCGCACTTAAAGGCACATTGCATTCCACCAAAAAAAGGAAGTAAACAGATACTTGGCCCTAATTACGTCACTGTCAACGTTTCCAGACTTGGCATAAATGTTGTTGATTTTCTTGTTATCTTCCTTCGATTTAACGTAACATAGGTGTTTACCGCACTTCACACGATCACCTAAATCATTTCTTCCACCGTGTGCAATATTAATATCACACCCACGTACAGTGCAAAGGCAAATTTTTCTACCTTTCTTGATTTTAGTAAGCACGGAAAGCAACAGAATATTATTCTTTAAATGTCTGGAAATACTGTATCTTGTTTGATTTATACATGATAATATACAAAAGGAATATAGTGTATGAAAATGTTCGAGAAAAATGTCTCTATATCCATTGAAACATCGAAAGGAACCTGGATCACTGAACGTCACATAAAATTATAACATAAACACTCAAGGCAGGCAAACACTTCATTAAAACATGGCAAATCACACAAAGTCTTAAACCATTAAATGAACACGACGCCAACCTCGTGAACGAAGAATATGCACATGGTAAGGACATACACACGTGGAACGAATGTAATTACTCTTCTTCATTTTTATAATTTAATGGGCTGCGCGAATAGCGATATACCCAGTCAATGGAACGAGTATAATTAGTCCAACGAATACAGTGAACTGCGAGGCACTAAGTTATTACAAAAAAACTCGAACACTTCATTAAAATATATCATAACCTTAAAAGGCCAACAAAAAACAACAATCACGTGGTCAAAGAATATAGGTTAAATCACAACAAGCGAATGGAGCGAAACAAAGAATTTGCAGAGCAGAGTCCGTCGACACCTAAGATTCACTCGGAATATCTGTTATCCTGGCTTTAAATTCAATTCAATTAACGACACAAACATCACATAGTTAAAAATACCGATCATATCAAAGAATGTGTTATCGACTACCGTGGATTTGCCTTCGACCAAGACTGAGCGTGCTTCGACCCACGCAAACAATCGATTGTACGGAAGTGGAGCAATTATCTTATGTTACTATTTCGGATTTACGTAAAAAATTAGAAGAGTGTGGATAATTGGTACCAGCCAGGACTCTGAGGCGAGAGCTGTTTTATGCTGGAAGGAGAGCAAGACGACCTCAATAAAAACCGAGGATTACCCTTGCTATGGCTGGAAAGAGGTTCCGGAATAGGGCATCTGATGACTGGAAACAGGCAAGTCCATGACAATTCCTGTAATTCGTAAATATAATTGATTATTCCATGTTTACCCAATCTGACTGATGTAACCGTACAGTACAGTACAAGTATGAAATTTGTATTTGAAACTGTACAGTTTATTGCATTTAACGCTACGCTTATTGATTTTATTTATTCCCGGTTTGTTTTATTGACGAATCGGAATTCAGGTCGAAGAAGGGACAAGTCAATATGTTAGAAGGAAAGGAGGAGAAGAATTCCATCTACACTGTGTGAAGCAGAGAGTGAAGCATCCAACTTCAGCGATGGTCTGGAGTGCGCTTTCTTGGTACGGAGGTGGACGAATATATATTGTAGAAGGAACTATGATACGTTAACAGTATAGTATTAAGAACCCGTTCGCTACCTCAGGTTCAAGAGTGGTTTGGCCAAAGTGATATATTTTTAATCATGATGGGACTCGTTGCCATAAAGCGAAGGAATTAATTTGATTTTTAATGGAAAACAACACGAATGTGCTTGATAGGCCTAGAAACAGACCAGACTTGAACCCCATAGAAAATATTTGGGCGATAGCAAAGAAAAATCCGAAAAACAAATAAAACAAAAAATGGCCTGATTGAGAAGCTCGTTAAGATCTGATTTCATGATGACGATTTAAGGAGTCAGTGTAGAATAATGATTGGGGGAACGCCCAGTCGATTTAAGTCACTCACGAAAGCTAAGGGGATGCACACCAAGTACTAAAGTCATCAACTTAAAAATGGTAACATCATATGTGTTCAATTTTCATTTTTTTAATGTCTACTTTAATAATGTGGCCACGTCTTTATAGTCACCCTTTTAGCCACTATTTCATTTTGCCCACCTGCACTAAATTTTTTCAAGCTCTACCCCAACAACATCCTAAGATATGTCAATCGTGATACTTTTGACCTCCTGAATCTAATATATCTTGCTGGAATGTACAAGAGAAGCTTCAGTGGAATAATGTTTCTGAAACCTAACGAACCAGTTGGTAATTTCGTAAATGTGTATGATATATTCAGAAATATTGCATTCCAAGACCTTGCATACAACACCACTCAAGACGACTAGTGAGTAATTATTGGCTGCTACGTTAATCCCTCTTTCATCTGGTATAGCTGCTTAATACATACACTAACCAATTAAACACTACAGATTTGGTTCTATATCTCAACGAATTGACTTTCGTATATGCCCAGAAATGTTACCAATCGCAGCAGCGTTTCTAGTTTTAAATATTTGTTTCTTATTTTCAATATCTTCTTTTATCGAAGGTCCATGTGAACACTGCAAAGTAATTTCAAAGGATTGGGTGAAACTGTCAACTGCCTCAGGTACTGCAAAAGGACATGACCATACCATTAGTAACATATCCTATGTCTCACGAGTGACGGGTGCGATGCTCATTTGCTGGTGAACGGTGTCTTTTTTACGTGCTGCAGGACTGCGATGCCCATCGACTAATGGAGTATACACATTTCCATGTTGTATAATTGCTACTCCATACCTCTCTCAGTCTGTCGACATTCAACACGGTACACAGCAACAGGACGTAGTACCATGCAGTATATTCCGGACTTCAGATGTAGTGGCATCCTTCAGTCACAGAGTATGCTTCTGACTTCGCGTCATCTCATCCATGCTGCCTTTTTCATAATTCGCACTTCAACAACTACCCCACTAACAGAGTGTAGGCAAAATCCTAGATACCTGAATCAACTTGAATGGAGCCATTGGACGGTTCGGATGATTCCAGGTATTCACTCTTACTTTTTTCACTCTAAGTTTTTTAGAAACAAGTATACTAATCTTCACAATGATCCTGCAGTCCGTTTCTGGGTTTATCAGAAAGTGAAACATCATCTGCATAAATTAGAGTTGTAGGAACACTCCTTTGCAGGTCCCATGTGGTGGTGTCCATGCTGAGGACAAAGGACAAAGGGGACAGAGTGGAACATTGGCGTACACATCAACATTCACTGAGAAGCTCTCCGAGACGTTTGGCAACGCAACATACACAACCTCTCGTGTTCGTGTAGAGCATCTTGATCCAAATTATAAGCATTTCTGGAACACCATGGTCACGAGTGCAGACCAGATCACACGGTGTGGAACACGGTCGAAAGTCACTTCAAGATCAAGGAAGACAAAGTACACTGCCTGCGGATGTTCTAAGTGATTTTCAATTAGTATTCTGGCAGTGAGAATTGCATGAGTTGTTCCAGCACCCTTAATGAAGATGCACTGGTTAGCAATAATGCCGACGATTTCACGCAGTCAATAATGAAGGATACTCTCAAAGGTCTTCTCATGTGCAATTGGGGGCAATTTGGACGGTAATGTGCACATTCTGCTGGATCGTTATTTTGCTTAAAAATGGCACAAGGATGTTTGTAGCCCAATGACTGCGAACAGAGCCAGAGTCAACTCTGGCACTGAACACGCTTGTCAGCCAGTTGATAATGAGCTCTTAAAATGGCTAAAAATTCCAGAGGTTTCTGGAAGATCAACTGGTTCTAGCGCTTTTTCGTTCTTTATACTCTTAATGGGACTGTCGACATTTTTGGTGTGATGGATAAGACGGGGCTTAGCATCTGCAATACGGTGATGTGGGAATTCAAAGCAGGAAATCCCTACAAATCTTTTTGACTTTTGAAGATTTCTTGTTTGTCCTGTAATCACTGGCCATTTTTGCCTCTAATGCACACAGAGTGCTCAATACTTGTGTCAAGTTCGGTCAGCTGGAAAATAGTTCATTTCTCCTTCGTTTGAGTTCAGTGATGTACAGTGTTTATCAGAGCTATACCGAAAAAATTCAAGGATGCTCTTCGAGTTATGTTAAGAATAATGGTTCAATCAGGCTGGCGGGGAAAATTATTATTTTTGAGAAAAGTATTTTAAATTTTTACTGCCCGGTGCACGATTCGAATTGACGAGCTGCTGCCGTGTTTCACGGAAGGAAAAGCAAGCACCAGATTGTTTCTCCTCTCACCTGTTTGTCGCAGTAATATTCTATATTAATTAACATGCTAGAAGATGCAAAGCTGATGCAAAGCTGCCGCGTCGCGATCTGTATTCTTTCACTCACAACATTGTGAATTCATTAAATACTGATCGAAGGAATCAACACGCCCAATGGTTTGATTACAGTAGATGTTCAATATAGCCCCCTCCTACTTTGGTGCATAGTTCACAATGGTGTAGTTGTAAGTGTCTTTGGTCTCTGTACAGGATGTGTAGTGTGTGGCGAACGGCTTGGAAAGCTGCTTGTATTCTTGGTGCAAGTATGTTTTCTCTTTCTATGGGGTTCACATAGTAGTCAATTTGTGTAGAACAAACTGTACACTGCCTACCGGAGCTCGGGACTATGCGAAATGAACGAGAAACTTGTGCATTCGCACCGAGCATTACCTCTGCCTCCCACTTTTCACTTCCCCTCCCCTTCCCTCTTCTCACACACAGCGGCTGACTCTCTGTCATAGCACATACAGCAAACTCGTCAATTAGAAATGCACGGCCGGAAGAAACAAGGTCACTTTATTTCCTCAAAAAGGTACATATCCTTAGCAATCCAACTGCATCATCACTCTCAATATCACACGAAGAATATGCCTGATTTCTTTGTCAGTACAGTTCTGATACACTTCGTACACATGTCATTACAGTGAGTGCGACATATTTCTTAGCCACACGTTCGGCAAAAACAATTCTTTCCCTGTGTTCTGGAGTCTATTTGAAACCCAGTTTATATACAGTATCTCTCTGTCTTTTTCTACAGCTCTTCTTGGACTGGAATCATCCATAAGAACGTTTGAATTTCAATGCAGTAGGAACTAGGTTATTTCGTATCCAAGTTTAGCTTCCACCACTTGACCTTCTCGGGGGTATTTATCCTTCCACCTGTACAATGCATTAAATCCTCTGTGACCACCTTATGCTGAGGTGGTACACAGACTACATGATATTCACATCGCTTCTTAGTCGGAGATCACGGTGCCGATCAAAGATAAGGTGAATTTGGTTGCTTCAGTCACCACAAGTATAGGTAATGAGATGATTGATGCACTTTTGAAGAACGTATTACCACTAAAAGCAAGACATTTGCTTCTGAAAACCAAAATAAGAGTTCCATCATAATTTCAGATACCGCAGGTATTACATCATTGCAGTTATAACCATAATTTGTGTGACCAACATGCGCATTAAGATCACCACAGATGAGTGGGAACTCATATTCTGGACACGCTGAAACTTGATCTCGTAGCTCTTGTCAATTCTGTTCCTTATGTAGGTCATCACAGCCGGATTGTGACAGAAAAAACCACAAGCTCGAGCGAATGCAACGTCGATTGTAATTGACATAAGGCTGTCTGGATAGCACTGAACCTCAGCAACTCAATATTGTGGGCTTGCGCACACAATGAAGTCAACACCATTCCTGCTGGATGTAACCTGGTAGATAAGTTTATAGACATATCTAACGTCATGAGATTTCTAGCCTTTCCAAAGCAAGCAACTTATTATCTAATTAACATAGCTACTCTTCAATTCTAAACTGGACTTACATTATCCTAATTACAACAGGCTATCTGAAACAGTCGAATTCAAGTGGGAACTAAATTTCTAGGGACATATTTCCCCTACAATGAAAATATAACGTAATAATGAAGCAAGAATGATATTTACTAATAAAATAATCACACTACAATAATTCTCAGGTACATTTGGTTGTATCCTAATTATAATAGTTTAACTGACACAACAAATATTCGTAAACTATGAATCTATGGAACTTATGAGCCTGTAAATTTTCATTGACTACGTACATAACATTTAGTTCCCTTGGTTTTTGAAAGAGAATATAAGGTGAAAAGTTTGAATGAAGTTATCAGTCAAAGAGCAGTGGTCAGTTGAAATCATAAATTTAAGCCCTACTAACGAAAGTTAATTAAACATAACATACGTCATATTGTTTTTAGGATGTTTTTATGATTTTACGATATCAGGTATTTCTCTTTCAAACCACACAGATAGGTCGTATGGCTATGATGAGCTTGAAAATTGCTAGGAGTGGGAAAGAAGCAACTGTGTCCTTAATTAAGGTACAGCCGCACCATTTGCAGCCCTGAAGATGGTTTTCCGTGGTTTCCCATTTTCACACCAGGCACATGCTGGGGCTGTACCTTAATTAAGGCCACGGCCGCTTCCGTACCATTCCTAGCCCCTTCCTGCCTCGTCGTTGCCATAAGACCTATCTGTGTCGGTGCGACGTAAAACAAATAACAAAAATGAAAATGTGAAACCATGGAAAACATGCACTTCAGGGCTGTCGACAATGGGTTCGAGCCCAGCATCTCCCAAATGCAGGCCGATACGTACACGGCCAGTTGTTCAGTACCATAAAGAAGCAATTGCTTGAATTCCTTCTCTTCCAGTAATTGTTGTGAGAGTATCTTATTATGTAATTTCAAACATTACGTTAAAACGTAAGTTTTTATTTTAAAAATTCGGTGTTCACAGTTCCCCAGATTTACACGCACCTTTGGATATAAGTTTTCATATACAGGTCCGAAATTTGACGATACATGGGGTTACTTTGGAAACGTAAAGAGTAAAATAGAATCGCAAATGCATCATCTTTCAAAATTCTATGCAGAGCATGCTTTTTTCCCTTAAAGTCAAGGTGGGCTTCCTACCTATGCCCTTCGGTTCTAGGATCGAGGTAGCCCTTACTTCTTCGCAGCTTCTCCGCATGTCTTTCACCAAGAATCCATTTAAGAGATCAAGCTTCTCGGCATTGTAATTACGATAGACCTTGCCTCCAAGTTTATACTTATATTCTTGCAGCACAGTCCGAAGTAACCCCGCGAATGAACCCTACTCAGAAAAACTGCGAAAGACATGATTCTTGAGGTGATCAAGCAAGTTGATCCTAACAGAACTACAGTTACAGTAAAACACTCGAAAACAAGTCACTTCAACTAACATTTGTTGACAATGTGAACATTCAGTACCACACCATACAAGAAACAAATTCTCTGACTGAGAGATAGAGAGAGACAGCAATCAAGAAATAGTTTTATCACAATAGTTCTATGAACTTCGACTGTCCTATATCAACACAGATCTATCCATATTAAGAAACAAGGTATACACTAGTTTGAAGATAAACCGACATCCAGAATAATCCAATGGAGTATTTGGAAGCTAATATTCAGAGAAGTGTAAGATAACACTAGTAAATTGCAGGGTATACGCTGTAAAGGGGAATCATGGATCACAGGTATCTGGGCATAGAGCGCTCATGGGTCAATTTATCTCGAAAGGGAAGTGATTAGGTTGGATAAAACACATTTCAATGACACTTGCGAGAATTATAAATTAACAAATAGTAAATTTAATGATTATCGTTATTTTACTGTAAAACCAATTACAGTATTAAAATTAACAGCTAAAAGATAGCTGAGCATCTCAGAAGAGTTAATTGTTAATAATGTATAACTACGGGACTCATACGAGAAATCTCGCATGTTTATAAAAGTTTTCAGTGGAGCAGCCGCTGGTGAACTAAGGAATACACAAATCAGTACAATATTCGTCAGTCGTACTTACCACTTAATATAATCTTTTTTTACATTTATGATATCAACTTGAACGTAAGCAAATGCAAGTGCATTACTATACTGACGAATGTTCCGGAAGTAACTTTTGGTTTTACTATCATTCTTTTCTTAACTGATCATTACAGCATATCATAATGACACAAAACAGGCGTCCCAACGGCCAAATGTGAAGCGGACACCAATGATGGCGCGTATTTTCCTGCAGTTAACATTTTCAAGGCTAACACCGCCCGGAAAGTTTTTAGAACTCTTCACAAGACTAGTTTCGAACCATAATAATTTAAGAAGAAATGAAGAAAATTTATGATTGTTTTCCAACTATTCACACCTTCTAGGCCGAGAACTGATAAAGGCAGTGTGTAATCGACGCTCAACTTACTCAGCTCTTACTCTACTGCTTTCGTACTGCTCTACTTTAGAGCACAACTTCACTTCGCTTTCCCACTACAATTCTACAAGATATTCTACGCCAAGCGTCGTTTATTAGCCATGATGTCTTACAAAGGGAACAGTTTATTTCGTCTTTTGGAAGACATAACCACTATAATATTAATTCCGGAACACGTTTGGTATGCATAAATCATCTGAACCCGCAAGTTAAGTGTCAACTGACATTTAAACAGGCATGGTTGGAGCACATATTAATATGCCATTTTAGTTTCTATGTGTGTGTCTGTGTGTGTGGGTGGATGTCTGTGAGCGTGTCAGAAAGCTTACTATTACAAGAAGCCTGCAAGACAAGGAACAAAGGAATCATTGTGCAGTTTGCAAGAAGAATCTCTAATTTCATCATGATGCACCTTGCAAGGGCTATTCTTTTCCGGAATGTGGAACTAAAAGGGGAGATCCCACCACACCCTAAAGGGTGCGAAATGGACCAATCGTGAGACATTGTAAGTCAGGACCTAATCAACTTCCATCATAAACATTTAAGTACCCTTTTTAAATATTAATTTCCTTTTCAGAATGACTTATTTATTGAAATTATATTTTCTACTGTTTTGTGTTGTGACAGATTCTTATCGCTTCTCATCTACTTATTGGTGCTGGTAAGTTTTGTGAATGATAGAAATACACCCATATCCATGAAATCAAGATCACCTTGAAAGACTAGAGACAGGAATTCACACTCACAGGACATGTGCAATAGTATGTTCTGAAGAAATGGCTGGCCTCGACCCTCAGTTTCAAGGCGCACCACCACTGACCGGTAAATTGTGCCTGCGGCTCTCGTTGTCGCTATAAACCTAAGGTAATGGATCAGTTTGTCCTGAGCAGTGCAGTACCTACAGTACTGTACATGTGCCAGGTACTGTCACTTTTATAGGTTGAATGACATATTTTCTTACGGTCACTAAGTTAGTATTTTTTGTGTTTAAACGCAGAACGTTCTTTGACCAATCAGTTTGCTAATATCTGTGGATCATCAGCACTTATTGCAAACAGAAAAGTATCATATGCATTATGCAGATTATTTATTACGATTCCATTAACAATGATGATATCCTGTTTTCCTTGCAGTGCTTAAGAAAAACTCCCTTTCACAGTAGATATTGAAGAGGAGTTGAGTTATAACAGAGCCTTGCCTCATCCCTTGCTTTATTTCAATAGCATGGTTGTTGGTGTTATCAACATTAACAGATGAGGACTGATTTTAATACAGGTTGGCAACGGTTCGTATGTCTTTTTTATCTTTTTTAACATTTTCTTTATCTTATAGTTTAGTCAATTTAAGAGGTAACTGAAAAGTATCTAGACAACTGGAAATAAAGCAACACCAAGACGAATCAGTCTCTTATGAAAGGAAACATGCTGTCTTTCCTGAACATAGATCACTTGATCATGACCAAGGGTTTCTAGTTTAATGTGGAATCCGAACCAGAAGGATGTCTTCTTAATTTAATGACTCCCACATTCCTTGGCCGGAACTCTACCCACAGCCAGCTCGGCGGCAATGATACTAGGCAATCATGCCGCCTGATCTTAGGTCAGCAAGAACCTTACACCTGTCTTGGTCGAAATGGGCCTGTACTTTGTATTGAACTTGGATCTCATCATTTATGGCACCTTTTGGGTGGTCCAGTGACAGAGAACACTAGCAAAAGATATGTGGAGCTACAGGCAAGAGACCAAGCGAATATAGAGTTTGGGTAAATGTGTTGCAAGGAAGATATTTCAAGATGTCGTTGGTGATGTGGGTCAACACTTCACTAGTGCCCGCTCCTAATGCTCGAGAGCTTCCGGAACCCTTTGAGATTGTCGGTATAGTCTTTCACGGCCAGTGTCTTCACTGTATGCTGCGCTCGAATTGCGTTAGTAGCTGCCAATGTTTCGCCGGAAACTGAGCGCAGCATTCTCAGGAATCCGCTCTGTATGAACGTCAGTAGTGTACACAAGGTGTGGTATCCAGTAAATGGAAGAGTAACCCGAAGTGCCAAGAAATTTATCTGAAAAGAAACATAAAACACATTGTTGGTGTAGCTCCGAAGAAGTAGCAGATGGAAACTGATGTGAAAGTGAGGATCTGGCAACGCTTGAGGCCGACGTGTGGAATGGACGTGTTCCTACAAGCTGGGCTCAGCTTACCTCGCCTGTCCGTTATGTATAACAGAGTAACAGAGGAGGGACTGTTGACAACTTGGCCAAGTGTAGATCCTTCAAACGGCACTCGTCATACAACAGCCACGCCCAGAAATCTCCTGAGCTGTATAGATTACTTTCCTCATGATGGACCTAGAACTTGTGTAACAATTAGTCAAGTACATTCCATCTCTTCGTGAAGTGATGGTTATTATTATTATTGTTTATAGTTGCCTAGAATCTAGGTTATCGGCCCCTAATGGTACGAAATGTAATAAAAATTTTCAAGTCCAAAAATTCATCCACCGACCACAATTCAATTCTTGATTATGAATAATGGATGAATTCGAAGGTAAAATTATCAGCAGCTCACAGTATTACAATTTACAAATAATTTCAAATCAATACTCCGATTCCAATTAAAGAAACACGACGACGAACAATGATTATGAACTTAAAATAATGGTATGTTCTGACCAAGGTGCTGTTTCCAAAGCACATCCCTGAGGAGATGATATTTTTGTTGAAAATACAAGCCAACGGCCCCTCATAATGGTATGTATCCCTAGTAGAGCAGAACCATGTTCTTTATCATATAGCGGTACTAAAGTATACTCACGGTGTTCTTCACTGCGCACAGGTAATGCAGACTTATGGTGTTCGTCACATAAGGGCCCCAATCATACGCAATGCAAGAATGGCGTTCCTAACATAGTAGGTACTAATCACAGGGACCCGTACTATCCCGTGGTGTTCCTAACATAGTGAGTACTAATCACAGGTAGACACCAGACCCGTAGATTCTGTCACAGTTCCGAATGGGGATATGAACACAGTTATGACAACGGCGAGCTAATACAACAATGGGCAGATGCTACGGAACTCTCTCTAATTCATGATGGCAAACAGCCACTTTATTTTAACAGTGGCCATTGGAGAAGAGGATATCATCCAGATTTTATTTTCGTCACTAATAACTTAGGAGAACAATGCAGCAAGGGAGTATGCAACCCAGTACCTAAGTCTCAACACAGACCAATCCTGTCAGTTTTACTCCGCTATCCGACCTCTGTATGTTCCCTTTCGTCGTAGATACAACTTCAAAAAAGGGAGATTGGTCAAAATTCCCTGCTTTACTGGATGATACGGTCCAAAACATCAAACCAATTCCTGAATCATATGAACAGGTCACTTAGGCTGTTAAGAAAAGTTCTCGTAAATCTATTCCCCGTGGATGTCGCACTAGTTACATCGAAGGTCTTAATCTGGATGCAGTCTCGCAACTAAATGACTGCTGCAAGCTATTCAAACAGAAACTAATAGGTGAGGAAACTATTACAGCAGCACACGCTCTAACTTCTCTAATAGCCTCATCGAAAAGAGAGAGTTGGTGGTTATGACGCTGAGCAGCCAAAAGGCCTGGAGACTCCTAATGAAGTTGACCAGAGGTCCAACTTTGAGTAACACACATTCTTTTGTTACAGCCAATCAGATCGCCCACCAACTTCTCATGAATGGCAAAATAAAACAAGAAGCCAAAACCCGGAGAGCTATGTTGAAGGTACCTGCGGGTAGGGATGAAGAAATATCTGAGCTCATGCAACATTTCAATTTCACTGAGTTGGAAAATGCAATTATCAAGTGCAAATCAGGTAAAGCTGCGGGTTTGGATGATTTGCGAGTTGAGAAAATAAAGAATTTTGGAAGAAACACGAAAGAATTGTTGCTACAATTTCATAACTGCTTACAGATGTCCAATATTCCAATATTGTGGAGCAAATCACGTGTAATTGCTGGTCTAAAGCCTGGAAAGGACAACAGAGACCCCAGGAACTACAGACCAATATCTCCTCTGTGCCACCGATATAAGATTTTCGAAAGAATGATACTCAACAGACTCATCCAGACTATCAACAAAAACCTCATTCCAAAACAGGAAGGTTTTAGACTGGACATGAATGCTGTTGCACAAGTTCAAACCTCACGCAGTACATTGGGGACGGTTTTGAATATTGACAAATTACAGGGGTAGATTTCATTGACCTCAGTGCTGCATATGATAAGAGTGAACCACCGTATACTGCTTCAGAAGATCTTTACAATCACGAAAGATTCAAAACTTACCAGATTGATGTCAACCTTGTTGCAGAACCGCAGTTTTTTATTTTCAAGGACAAAGAATCAGATGGAGATCACAGAAAAATGGATTGCCCCAAGGAAGTGTACTGGCTCCATTGCTATTTATTAGTTATACCAATGACCAACCACTCCCTAACAAAACAAGAAGTTTCATATATACAGACGACCTCTACTAGCCCGCCAATGTGCAACTTTTGAAGAGGTAGAACTTACACTTGACAGCGCTCGGAAAGAATTATTCACATAATACAAGGCTAACCACCTAAAGCCGAATCCGTCAAAATCTCTGCTTTGTGCTTTCCACCTCACGAACAGTGACATCAAGGAAATTACACGTCTCTTGGAATGGAACCCTCCTGGAACATTCTTTCACCCCAAAGTACCTAGGCGTAACGCTGGACCGCTCACTTACTTTCAGAAAGCACTGTTTCAACATCAATCACAAAGTCAATGCCAGAAACAACATCCTGAGGAAGCTGAGAGGTACAAACTGGGATGCAAAGCCACAAGTTCTTAGAACCACTGCATTGGTTCTGTGTTACACTGCTGCGTAATACGCATCCGCTGTGTGGTATAGATCAATACACGCTAAGACTGTGGACCTGCCCTGAATGAAGCTTGTAGATTAATCACAGGATACCTGAAACCTACGCCTGTTGAGAAGATACACTGACTTGCTGGCGTTGCACCTCCAAGTAATCGTCGAGAAATCGCTGCTGATCAAGAACGACTAAAGATTGAGAATGTTGAAGCTCACCCGGTGTTTGGTCATCAACAATCTCAATCTAGGCTGAAATCCAGGAAAAGTTCCCTCCAGACATCAAATCCCTTGAGGACCACCAGAAAAGGCAAGACATTCCTTATGGAAATCTAAGCACCAATAATGGATGAGGCCACGTGAATATCTTCCGGCTGGGTGTAATGAAGACTGGAGTGTTTGGAGGTCCCTTAACCGATTAAGAACTGGTGTCAGCAGGGCGAAGTAATCACTTAAGTTATGGGGCTTCACATCAGAGGACAGCAAGTGCGACTGTGGTGAAGAAAATAAACAGTGAACTATATGTATCAATGTCCTTTCAGCCCATTTTCATGCTCAGAGTATGATTTAATGCTTGCTGATTACAATGCCCTAGGTGTGGCTCAGTTTTGGAAAACACCATCTAGATGTACAGTAAATTTGGTCAATTTCCTATGTTTGTTAATTTTTGGAATTTTCGTAATTTGAAATCATTTTACTTTTACTGTAGGATTAAGTATGATTCTGACACGAGTAAATAAATAAATAAACCAGACCCGTGGTGTTCCCCAGAACGCAAATCCATGGTGTTCGTCACATAGTTCTACGTATCTCAGGGACCCGTACTATCCCGTTGTGTTCCTCAAATAGTGGGTACTAATGATAACTAAAACCCAGACCCGTGTTATTCCTCGGAACGCATTCCCATAGGTTTCTTTCATAGTGGGTCTAATCACAAGGATGATGGAAATAAACACAGGTAATTTGGTCGAACATTCAGCATCCCTTGGACTCGTCCCCACCCACAGACGTTTGATTGTTTGGTCCGCGAGATAAATTTTATTTCGCTCAAGTCGGCCGGAAAATCGGGTTGGACTCCCCCTATCTACCACCTGGGACGTGCCATGTTGGAGTTATCACGACAGCGTAGTATGTTCGAGGTTAATCTGCTTTAATCTGATATCGTCTATCCCTCCCGGCTCACCGCTAGAAAAGCCGCATATATTTTTTTGCTATTTGCTTTACGTTGCACCGACACAGATAGGTCTTATGGCGACAATGGGACAGGAAAGGGCTGGGAGTGGGAAGGAAGCGGCCGTGGCCTTAATGAAGGTATAGCCCCAGCATTTGCCTGGTGTGAAATTGGGAAACCACGGAAAACCATTTTCAGTGCTGCCGACAGTGGGGCCCGAACCTACTATCTCCCGAATATTGGATACTGACCGCACTTAAGCGACTGCAGCTATCGAGCTCGGTGAAAAGCCGCATAAGGTGACTAAACTCTAATTCTTCTGAGCGTAAAATTTTGAAGTGTGATGGTGAGGTTTACCATTCTCAACGAGGTGGCGGACAATATTTTTAGATGTTACATTCGCATGACCCTCTCTAGCTGTTAGGTTTACAACTCAGATGCTTAAGAAACCTCCAGGCATTGTGGCTGCTCTTCCTTATATCAGTCTCCTCCATCCCTCCTGTTATTAGATATCACTTTTAAAGGAACTTCCCCTGCTTGGACGGTTTCGGAGCTCAAAGGATCGTTGTCAAAGAGATCACGATAGTTTCACAATATTCCCCTAGTTTCTGTATATAGTGTGCAGCCTCAGGGAATTGAGATACGAGAACAATGCTTCACGATATTTGCAAAATAATCATATGATTCAGTAAAAAGCTCTACGTTCAGAATGTTCTCGTCCAGTGAAATGGTACATTTCTCCTAATCAGCCTTCGTAAAATGATATCTTCTTCGAAGAGGAACTCACATTCTAAAGATTTAAAGGTAAGACGTATGAATCTAAGACGAAGCCACAGAAATGGTTGCAAATAGAGGATTATGGGGGCGTTTAGTAAATTCACAGAGGGTAGACGGTTGAACGCTGGAGGGCATAACAGTCTGTAATGAAGAACGATGAGGGATTTTTGCCCCACTTATTTCGCTGATAACTGAGATATGTTTGCTTACGCGGATACTGTAAGTTAAGATCTGGATTATATCCATGTTCCACCTCGCACTGTTGAATGATGCTGGAAGTTTGTTATGCAGTATAATTAGATCGCACGAATCTGCCCATTCTACGCCAGCCTCTTCTATTTTGTCGGTACCTGCGTAGCCCCATATTGTATTCTGACTGTTGATTTAACCAAACACAAAATTCTCATATTGATGCCGGAAGGCTCCACAAATCTAAACACAGTATCTGATGGCTTATTAATTGAGCTCTACTGTGGGAGTTTCAATGTCATTACGGGGGAGGATCTGGATGTTGGATAGCACTGAGGATCTTCAACCACTATGCCCTTGATTTTTGAACGGCGAAGATTCTAGTCTCGGTGAAGTTCTTGAATGCATATTATTAGCGTGCGGAGAAAATTGCGAGGGTATATATTTTGTGTTCTTTTTCAGATTCTTGGAATTCAGTCACTAATAGAAATAAAATAATGAAATTGCAAAATATTATTATGCAAAAGTTCTTAAAATAAACCAGTATATCCATACATACAGAGGACGACGAAGAGCAGAGATTGAGCGGCGACAAAAGTTAAATACTGTCTGTTTATTCCAGTAACTTCTACAATGTCGTCCGGTGACTTTGCTATGTGTAGAGCTGATATGACGTTGTATTAATTTAGGAGAAGTTTATCACAGCTTCAACTATTAATTTCTGAAATTAAATTGAAGCAAGAAATTAAGTAGTTCAACCTATTCAATGCAAGTAAATAAGAAATGTAGTGTTACATTCTTATTTGATTAAAATAGGTACCGGTTTCGACCACCAATCTGGGTCATCATCAGCCAATTAAAAATATAAAAACAATGAACAGGGAAAAAAAATTAAAGGATATGTCTTTCACAAAAGCAGTTCATGAATCATTATAAGACAATAGGGGTTAGGACTGTCCGATTTTAAATCATAAAATCCAGATGAACTCGAAGAACAGTCACTTATTTGTGCCAAAGCGCAAGTCCCTGAAGAGTGGCACAACGCACGCGATGTCCGGCACTGTTTTCAACCAAATAAGTATGTAACACTACGTTTCATATTTACTTGCATTGAATAGGTTGAACTACTTAATTTCTTGTTTCAATTTCATTTGTGATACAGTTCAATATGGAACATTATGACATTTTATTAATTTCTGTGTTGAGAGGACACGAGGCGAAAAGTACGATGCTTGCGTGCGTTAGAAAATTTCGTCAAATTATTATTCGGCATGGGACGTTAAATTTAGTGCATTTCTCATCGAATTCTTTCAGACGTAATGAAGCACGTGTTTGCATTAGAGCAGTGAAATTTAGAGGAATTTTAAGTAAGTTAATTTGCGAGATTTCATGAGCACAGACGTACAATCAGTTATGTATACAAATTGAAAAGTTTTGGTGAACTTGTAATTTATAAACGTCAATAATGGTAATAAAAATTATTTATTTGGCGTATGGCTACATAACTAAAATCAATTAATATTTACAATAATGATGTCATACTAATAAAAACAATAATTGATTCTATCACGCTAGTATGTTGAAGACAGGGTAGAGTTCGATTTTAAGCTATCTCAGCAGTATAACTATGGTATTTAGCATTAGAGGTTGCCTCAAGGCATTTCCTGGCAAGCTGGTTAATGATAAAGTTCACATCAAATGTTTGGCCATCACATATTGTCTAGTTGATTTATCCAACAATAGGCAACAAATTTAGTCCCTAGAAAAACTTCATGAAACTGCATCTAAAATGAATCCAAATCTCATAATAGAAAACCCGATACACGGAAGTATCTACTCGGACAAACAAAACCGGGTAACTCAGTTTGGCGAAATTCCTCACGAAAATAATTTCTAATACTTGGGGAAATTCTCCAGCAATCCACATTAAATCATGAAGAAAACAGAAAAAGTTTTCTATAGTACAAGTAGGTCATAGTATCACATGGAAAAGGTACAAAAATAAATATCCTGGAACGCTAAATTAATATATTATAACACGTAATGAGGTCTGAAGCATCACACATGTCAGAAACATTGATCAGACTGGAGAAAGATCACTATCTAAAATTATCGAAAACTAAAAGGAAATATCCTGACGGACATGTTTGGCCAAGTATGCATAGTAGGGTGTGGATGAATAGGAGGTCTTCGGAATTATACCAACATATTGAGAAAATATCGGATACAATTGGAAAAAGGCGATTGAAATTTGGTGACCATATTCAAAGAATGGTTGATGAATGACAAACTAAAAAGAAATTTAAGTATTCCTCCTCGCTAAAAGGCAAGAATAATTGGATTATCTACAAGAAAAGGACTTCGAGAAATCAGCATTCCAGATTAAAGTACATGGGACAAAGCGAAGCATTATGATAAAAAGCCAGGATGAAAACAAAGGGATGGACCGCTCTCCGGTATACACCTTGAGGTGTGACGAGGAGGCGCCGTTGTGGCTGAAGAACTTATTACTTCTCTACTGTGTGCGACCGCATGTGCCTGGCTACATCTCCAGAATTTGAGATGTTCCTATTCGTTCAGTAGTTAGTGTGACTTGAAACAAAACCACAGTATTAAATCACGTGCGGCTTCATCCCGGCGAGACGTGACGCTCGTGCACCGACAGCGTGGTGCTGCGAGCGAAGATTTGCCACAAAACACGGCACAGGTCATCTCTCGAGTGTGGTTCAGATGTGCAGCGTTAAGTTACATGAATCTCTAAACATTTTATCATATTACTGAGAACACGTGTGCTTTTACACCAGTGTGTGTTCGGATCTGAACTGCTAAATTGATTTTCTGGCTGAAGATATGCCACAGATATTTCACGGTATAGCTTCTCGCCAGTAAGCGTTTTGGAAGTGCGATTCTTCCGTTGAAGTGCTTACTACAGATACTGCTTTGGCGTAGCTATTCTCTCGTGTGAGTTAGTATGTGACGTACCAGTTGGGATTTTCTGCTCAATGATTTGCCACAGAAATTGGAATCGAACGACACCTCGCCAGTATTAGTCCGCATGTGAAGTGACAAGGCGGATTGCACACGGAATGACTTGCTACAGATATTGCAGGCGTATGACATCTCACCCGTGTGGGTTCGCATATGACAAACCAGGCGGGATTTAGTGATGAATGGCGTGCCACATATACTGCATTTGTGTGGCGACTCGCTGGTGTGTGTCTGTATGTGACGTGCCAAGTGTGATCTACTGCCGAAAGCCTTACGACATACAATGCAACAAAATGGCTTCTCGCACGTGTAAGATCTCATGTGACCCGTTACTCGGGATTTCGTGGTGAATAATATCCCATACACATTACAGGAATGTGGCTTATTGCCCATGTGAGCCCGCAGATGATATTTAGAACGACTTGCCCGCTGAAGGATTTGCCTCTCGTTCCTGTGAGTCCGCATACGTTGCGTGAGTCCACCTCGTTGCATGGAGAGCTTACCACAGATATCGCCGGTGTGAATCCGAATATGACGAGCAACGCAGGATTTCGTGCTGAAGGATTCACCGCAGACCTTGTACCAGTGTAGCTTTTTTACCGTATGACTCACCATGTGACGTGTTAGCTGTACTTTTTGTACGAAGGATTTTCCACACACATTGCATTCTTTCGTCCTGTGGTCTGCGTGTGTTTTGATGTGACGTGCTAAATGGCATTTTGTACTGAATAAATTGCCACACGCATTACATAGCAGTGTCTTGTCTCCCGTATTAGTCTGCATGTGATATGTTAGCCCAACTTCCTGGCTAAAAGATTTTCCACAAATATTACCTAAATATGGCCTCTCGCCAGTATGAGACCACATATGTACCATAAGTCCACTTTTATGGATGAATTGAATCCCACACATAGTGCAACGGAGCAGCTTCTCAGCCGTGTGAATCAGCACGTGATAACCTAGGCGAGAATTACTGCTGAAGGATTTGTAACAGATATCACATCGGTCTGGCTCGTCACTCGTGTGGGATCACATTTGAGCGACTACGCTTTCATCGGTTGAAGGATTTGCAACACAGATGGCAGCAGTTTGGTTTGTCATCCATGTGAGTCTGTAGGGGAAGTGCTAAGTAGGATTTTCTACCGAATGACTTCTAGCATATAATGCAATAGAGTGGCTACCCGCCTATGTGTGTCTGCATGTGAGAGTCTAGGAAGGATTTCGTGATGAACGACTTACCACATACAATGCACCCATGTGGCCTTTGGGCTATGAGAGCCTGAATTTGTCGTGAAAGGTGGCATCTATTGCTCAATGTCTTGCCACACAATTTGCTCCTAGAACAGGTTTCTCCACCATGCGGAGATTGATGATCTGCATAGCTCATCTCGGCTCTTGATCTATATAGACAAATTAAAACCATGTGACGAATAGTTTAACAGCCAACTCGACCAGAACTCTCATACAAAGGAAATGCTACTGTACATGCCACTCACTAGTATCCCACGCAGAGAATATCATTACACATGAACATCACATTTCTCTCACTTGTTACGAAGATGTGTTGCGTCTTTTCTCTCGAATTACGATATCACGCGGAAGTAACTTGTGACGATGTGGGAATATACAAATTCATAGACAACCTCACTTAAAGAAATCAATGATCAGAAAAGGTATACTCTAAAAAGAGTATAACAAGCTCTTTAATCCGGCACACATTTATAAACTGAAATCCGCGTATGTCCATTCTCCTACATAATGACGGCATTAGCTTAGAAGTTTTGATGTTGTTCAAGTGCTCTGCACTTTGTGGCAGTCAAGTAATAATTTTTGTAAAAGCCCTTGTTGTTGAGGGTGTTTGGGAGAATCTCTCTGTTGTAGATATTAATAAAATTGAGAACATATTTTGCCGACAGTCAGCAAGATCTGCTGAAGCAGGGCTAATCTTCTATGAATGTCACTTACTGTCACGCAAAACATACTTATTGAATTTGTACATTGTTATCACATCAATGTAGCAGTCTATACTTCAGAGTCTGGTCATTTCTAATTACTTAGCCTGATGTGCAATCAAACAGAGCCAACCCACATATCGGACGGTAGGTTTATACAAGGAAGTTCATACTTACTACCATGTCATTAACAGAGTCCATATACAAAATGGAAACCACTCATCCTGATGAAATGCTGTGAAAGATGAAATATAACAAGCACATGACAGCTCTTCCCCTAACACTGATGCTTTCTTTTCTCCTCCAGATACTGTTGTCATAGACATTATGCAGTCAACAATGAATATGGCTTTGGTAGTGTTTCATTACTATGTTCTGATATCCTGAATTTGAAACCAAATTCAAGCTATCGTGTCTGAATATTCTTACAAGTGTTCCTTTAACACTACGGCTAGAAGGAACATGAAAATCAAGGCTTGAGCCAAAACTCGTGAAGACAAGACGTTGAATTGCACCATAGTGGATATTGCTCCTATGTAAAGGAAGGTATGGGATTCTTTTTATTTCAAAAGATCGCGGACAACGTGAATATTTTAGTGTCTTGATGACATAGTTGGATAGCATCAAAGTCTAAGCCTGTCTTCCCATCGCATATTCTATGAAAGAAGAGCGAGAAAAAAATTTCTTGGTTAAAGGCCAGATCCGTTTACAACATGCACATGGGAAAAGTCGATCACGCATGCCAAAGCATATCGTAAAAAGAACTGGTACTTCTCAACTCATGGTGGATGCACTGAATTCTCATGGCCCAGTCGAATTCATAACTTCGTCACAAGCAAAGTAATGGGATGCTCGACCACGTGTTGTTACTGCACTCTTAGGAGAAAATAAGTGGACAAATAAAATGGGGACATTGATTCCAGATACGACATGCTAGACCTCATGATTATCGCACAGGATATTGATGTTGATACCACTAGGCAACAAGGCACAAACAATATGACACCGGATTTTATGTCATACGTCCAGTGGCATATCACGCCAAGTAAAGGGTGCAAAAGAAAGGCCATTCTTCTTTACGTGATAATGCATTTTTGTGACAAGTGATTTATAAGGTTAACAATTAGTTTTTCAGTAAAATGGTATTTCATTTTGCATTAAAAAATATTCTCCACGAATCACCTATATTGCTGGAACATGTGGCACGACCCCAGGAGATGGACACGGGTTGCCTACTTGCTTGCCGGCAGAATTGAACAAAATATGATAGCTCTCGCGGACGAAACACGCATAAAGTCCTTAATGGCGATTTTGGAGGAGATGGAGATATTCGGTACTGAGCAGTTGGCAGAAGAGTTACTCTACCTTTCTGGAAGTTATTGCAGAAAGGAGCATAGCGTTTCAACTCTAGAGGAGGGGCTGCACGCGGTGTCTGTTCCCCATGTCCGGAACGGCGTAACTACCTGCTGTCATGTGCTCTAAAATGCTTCAAGACACGCCGGCCGTAAAATAATACTGTCACATGTTTACAGAAATATGTCTCATGGAATCGGAACCAAGGTTCGGGCGTCCTCTGGAAGGTACGCGCTTTGGCAGGGCCCAGTCAGCATGAAACGTATGCAAGGGTTACCGTCGCGCGGGCAGTGACGGCTAGGCAAGCGAGTACCACCATCCTGTAACCCATCACTGAACTATGTCTGAATCAATTAGCAAATTAGGCACAGCACATGAGAGAAGGCATATAGGAATCTGTGAGGTGCAAAAAAAAGATTGAGGGGAGAAACGTCATGCGAAGCGGGGTGCGATTACTAAATGATGTACAATGGAAGCCGAAGAACAACTAAGGGTTTTGGCAAGGAAACCAAAAATCCCTTCTGAGCACTACCTGACTAGAACACTGCTTACTATCTTATCGTGGCCGGTTTCTCTGAATGCACGTGTCGGACGGAGAAAAGAAGCACACACAGTCCATGGCCTTCATGGATATGTTCAGAAGAAAGATGATTGCCAACAATTTCCCGATTATGTAGAAATTGATCATTGCGAACACACGGTACAAAGAGCGTGATATTCACCTAGTCACGTACTACAATTGCTCCCATCGAACGCACATTGACTACATCCTTGTCAGACGAAGGAATCTCAAAGATGTTCTGGAGACAACAGTTGTTCCTTACGAAACCGTTGCGATGCAACATCGACCAGTAATCTGTAAGATGCGGATAGTCACCAAGAGCTCAATACTTCGCAGGAAATGGACCAAATTGGAACAAACGGTGACGCCTGAAGAAGGAGGCCAATATTGTTGCAAACGTCACAGTGCCACAAGTCACCATATTAGAAGCGAGCTGGACTAAACTGAAAGGCGCCGCATGCTCCATTCCTGGAACAAATAAGTCAGGGCGACGACAATGAAGGATTACCAATGACACGTGGTTTCGGAATGAGGATGTTATGTATGCAATACGGTTGAAGAAACAGCTGTAAAACGAGTTTCTTGCTCGTTGGAATGCCTACAAAGCAGCCAGTAGTAAATTGAAGGAGGTTGTCGCTGTAACAAAAGCAAAGCGGTAAGCAGGTCTATATATGAAAATTCACATGCGCTAAAACGAGCGGAATATTTAACGGCTAGTCAAATTGGGGCATCGAAACACGGAACGTTCTACATCATCAATTAGGAAACAGACGGTTTTCTACTCGACTGGCGGGAAGCGCAAGTACACTGGCTTAACTACTTTGACAAAATTTCAATCTTGGAATTTCCGTACCTACCAATCCCAATCACCGCCGCTGTTGAAGGTCCAATATAGGAAATTGACGTCACCCAAGTCCAGGCTATGTTGAAAGAAATGACACCAGGGAAAGCCATCTGCCCTGATTATCTTCCGGCAGAGTTTTGTTTCTCTCAATGGGTGGATGCAGCAGTGTGGCTAAAGCAAGCTTTTCAACCAGACCATCAAAGAAGGTCAAGAACCAACAAACTGACGACGGAGTATCCATTAAAAAATAAGAGAAGTCCTGCCGATTTACTAATTACCGTCCGATCATACTTCTCAGCCACGCAGTGACACATTTCGAACAAATCATCGACAAAAGAATAAGCGATTTAAACGAACACACAACAAGCCAAGCTGGTTTTGTGTAAAATTGTGGCGCAACAGGAGCAACACACGCTGCAAGGCTATTACGTGAGAGGTATTTCGAAAAGAATAACAGGCTTCATCATGACTTTCTGGACCCTGATAAGGACTTCCATCCGGTACATCATAACCTAATCAGTCAGCGCTACAAGAGCATGGCATTACAGAGCACCTTGTTGAGAGGGAATAATTGATCTATGTAGAACCGAGGAGTTATGCTGAAGCTGTCGCAAGAGCGTCTGATGACGTCCGCGAAACTGTACAATTCCACCAAGGCCCTTCCGTATCACCACTGCTGTTCATTCTTTTGACGGACACCATTATATAAGACCTTTATATTCCAATACCATGGACACATCTGTATGCAAATGGTGCAGAGAATAAGCGCCAAACGGAAGATTGGAACAATCCACTAGCGCAATACGTCCCGCGCCTCAACAAAAAGGATAGATAATATATGACATTACATCGCCGAGAAGTTGGAAGCATGCATGATGACGGTGAAAGTATAGTACGAGAAGAGAAATTTAAGTATCTTGGTTCCAAAATCTCTGATGATGGCCGACTTACTGATGAAATCAACTTAGGGATAAGCAAACCCTGGCTGAAGTTGAGAATGACAACGGGCGCTCTTGCGACCGTCGGATGAAGGACCACCTGAAATCTAATATCTACTGAACTGTTATCCGTCCTGTCGTTTTCTATGGCAACGATTGCTGGCCAGCTAAAGAGGAGGTAAACGCCAACTAAGCATCATGGATACGAAGACGCTTAGGTGAACGGCTGACATAACTAGACTAGATCACATTTCAAATGATGTTATTAGAAAACGTTCCAGCATTGCACCGATAAAGAAGAAAGTTTAGGAAAGGCGTGTGCGCTGGTTTGGGTATATTTGCATGCAGAGGTCGATATATTGAGAAATTTACCGTATACACAGAAAGTAGGTGAAAAGAGGCGCAAGGGACAAATAAGACAGCATAAGACGAATGACCTGAAAGCTGTGAGACTACATAGAAACATGGCCCGTGACCGAACTAAGTGGAGGCTCACACCAGGCAGGACTAATTTTAAAAGAGCGGAATAACAAGAAGCAGGTTTGATGAATGATCTGTTATAGAAATGTGATACAATGGATATTTTGCACATCCTAACAATTAACTTACTATGTCCAAATTTTCTCCCTTAAAGCCTATGTCTAATATCTATGTTCTTATTTCCATTAAATAGTGTTTGAATGACAGAGCACCTCTGGATTACGTGTTTAAGGTATTCATAAACGTTTGAAATGGCGTAATTAGACAGAATTTTCACTTTTTCATTTTTGTTTCCTGATGAAAGATTTATTCTTCTACTTTAAGAAAATGTATAGTACTTACATCTTTCGTGCATAAATATGCTCAGAAAATTGATATAAAGGGAACAGTGCACCCGTGTCTCGGTCTAAGATGGGCGTGGCTTGCTGCACGGAGAATTTCATGGTTCCTTTCGATTTAATTCAAGTTTGGCGCTCGTTGTTACAGAATAGCTTTCCATAGATGGCTCCACATGCGTATTCTTTGTATGCAGCAGTAATACTATTTGGTATTGAGAGCTTCCATGGTTTCCATAACTGCGTGTTTTTAGTAAAAATATTATCATGTTGCCTGTTTGCTGTGTGCCTTTGATGTATATTCGTTGTTGAGATAATGTCCAGAAACTGTATTGGATGTAAGAAGCATTGAAATGATTATATGCATTCCCCATTCTATTTAAGTTGGAAAGCTGGATCATGCTACAGCCTTTGCCAAAAATTACAGTGAGTCTTCGCCTAATATGGAACAGTAAAAATATTTTCTCGCACAGGTGAGAGTAGAGGTCTGGAGTATGTAGATTTCTATGGGGAAGGGGATTCCAAAAGTTACAAGGTAGTGTGTGATTCCAATCCATACAATGGTAAAGAAGTCAATAAACTGGAATGTGTGGGCCACTATAAAAAGCATTTAGGAACAGCTCTTAGAAAAATTGTACAACATAACAAACCATGTGTGGTAGAGGCAAATCAACTGGAACACTGAGAGACAAGTGTCAGAATTATTTTGGAATTGCTATGTGTTCCAACTACAGTTTTATAAAAGATATGACAAATGCTCTATGGGCATCATTGTATCATTTGACTGCCCATAAAGTGCCTCCCCACCACAGGTGCCCTATAGGAACAGACAGCTGGTGTTTATACCAACGAGCCACAGCTGGCAAACTACTTGAAAATTATAAGCATAAAGCAGGAATACCACTGGAAGTCCTAATGCAATGTTAAGGTAAGGGTTATTCTGCCTAAAGGCAGGTTCGAACCTCCGCAGAGGTGTTCCTGAGCTGGAGTTTACATGCAGAAGGATGGCCAGTTCCTTTCTGCTCCTCCATTCTCTTACCCCCACCAACAGCATATGACACCCCATCCAACTCCTGACCACGCCCAATGTTGCATAACTTCGGAGATCTCACAGGATCTGGTGCTCCAAAACGGCTACGGCCTTTGGCACATGCAATGAAGCCTGTGTATGAAAGGCTCTGTAATCCAAAAATGTTATTCAAATGTTCTCATGGTTTGACTCAAAATACCAATGAGTCATGCAAAGGTACGGTATGGAAGAGGTGTAGAAAAGATACATATGTGGGGCTACCCACTCTCAAACTGGGTGTCGTGGATGCAGTTTTACACTTTAATTGTGGGAACAAGGTTCAAATAGAGGTTTTAGGAAGAATTAAGTTAGTGCCTGATATGTTCTCAGCATCAAGAGTGTCACAAGCTGACGAGGCATGTGTACGCATAAGTCAGCCTCAGAGCACTTCTGAACAAAGACAGCGAAGAAGGTACCTCAGGGGAAGAAGAAAACTGAAACAGGACAAGAAACTTGAAGGGGAAGGTCGCACCTATGCAGCGGGAGAATTCTAATACTTTCAGGTAAAAAGAAAGAGGTCTAATCATAATACAACCCTTTAAATTTACTCAAAACTAAAAACTTCTTCTTCTTCTTCTTGCGTTACGGCCTCTGTAGGACCACGGACAGCTCCTTCACGGATTGCATTTTCTTCTTCTCCTCCCAGAACCTCTTCATCCTTTCTCTTCTTCTCTCCCGCTCTTCTTCCGAGATATTCAGTATCCTCTTCTCTTGTCTACTCCACTGGTGACTCTCAATCCTTTTCCTGTATCCATCCCTATCATTGATCTCTGGCATATTAGTCGGTATGTACTTGCTTTTCCAATTTTCCTTTTCTTCCACCTTGATCCCCAATTCTGACCAATCTTTCCGGAGTTCAACTACCCACTTGGTTCCTGTCTTTCCTCGTGTCCTCGCTGTTGTTTCCCATACTCTTTTCGTCATTCTATCCGCATTCATCCTGATTACATGTCCCGCAAACCGTGCTCTTTTTAGTCTGATTTCTTCTGAGATTGTCCTCATGTTCCGGTATAGTTCTTCCCTGGGTATCCTCATCCATCTCTCACCTCCTCTCTTAGGGCCTAGTATTTTCCTCAATATTTTTCTCTCTTCTTTCTCTAGTTGTTCCGCACCATTTCTTCCTAGTGCTATTGTCTCAGCAGCATATAATACAGCATTTCTCACCGTTGCCTTGTAATGTCTGATCTTTGCGTCTGTAGATATATTCTTTTTATTGTATATATCTCTGGTCATACAGAAGGCTGATCGCATCTTCTTTATCCTCTCTGTTATTCCCTCATTACTCCTATTCCTTCCTGTTATAAATTCTCCTAGGTACTTGAATTTGTCCACCTTTTGTACGGTGCCTTCCGGTGTTGTCCAATCCTCAGTGGTATTCAATGTCTTTGTCTTGTTGTAGGCGATCCTCAGTCCTACCCTTCCGGCTAAATTGCTTAAGTTGTTGAGTTGTGTCTTTGCATCTTCTTCTGTCTCACTTACTATAGCTATGTCGTCCGCAAAGGCTAGACAATCTACTTGGGCCCTATTGTCCTTTTTGTCCCCAACATGCGTCTTTGGTATTCCCATTGTCTCATTCATTGTTCTCCACTGTCTGATGACTTCATCCAGAGCTATGTTGAACAACATTGGTGATAATCCATCTCCTTGTTTGACACCAGTGTTGATATCAAATTCTTCAGAGAGTACTCCTCTGAATCTCACCCTTGCCTTTGTGTCTGATAGAATTTCCATTATGAGTTCATGTGTAGTGCCATCTAATCCTCTGTTCTTCAGGATTCTTCCAAGAGTTTGTCTGTCGATGGAGTCATATGCTTTAGTGAAATCTACAAAGGTTACCACCGTTTTTTTTTGTTCTAAAAACTATGTTTTCTTTTCAGGTTCGAACAACAATGAGTCGAGTTCTAAATCGGATATCTACCTCGAAAAGGTCTCAAATTGCTGATAATTAATTTAGGAATATCTTGTACTAGAACTGAGAAAAAATATATCCCCGTTCAAAAACTGAGAACGAAGAAATTAAAAAATTATTTTGGAATGTTCGAATTTTTGAAAGAAGGTGTTATATTTCTTTGTGAAATGGTGATAAACTAATACATTTAGTACATTTAGTAGGAAACATCAAGAACACTAACGATGATAGTTCGGCGAAAGAAACATTAAAATAAATGAATTTTTTTAGTTGCTAGATAGTCTCAAAAGAGTGCCATTTTTGTTAACAAAAAATTCTTGGACAGCTCTTAAATGATAAAGTGGGCAATCCTATAGTATAACAGTCTTCATTTACCTTCCTTTTAACTACTAACACAATTTTAAAACTTTTGTGTAAAATTATGGATTTTGTAATGAAGCGAACATGAATACCGGGGACAAACAAGACAGCATAGAACAAATGAACTGAAAGCTGTGAGACTACATAGAAACATGGCCCTTGACTGAACTAACTGGAGACAATGAATCACAACACCAGGCAGGACTAATATTAAAAGAGCAGAATAACAAGAAGCATGTTGATGAATAATCTGTTATAAAATGGGATACAATGGATATTTTGCACATCCTAACATATAACTTACTATGTTCAAATTTTCTCCCTTAAAGCCTATTGTACCAGGAAAGCCTAGGTCCTGGTCCATATTAATCGAAAGAAACGTTAATCCAGCATAAAAAGATCCGACCGACGTACGAACATCTATGTAAAGAATGTTCCAGTATGTGCCAGACCCTACGAGTGCACTAGGCGGAGTCAAGTGACGTCACCTGTCGCTTGAAGTTCACCTCCCCTAGAGATATTTCTCGAAATAATTTTTCTTTTACCAGCTTTTTAACGCCTTAACCAATTTTAACGGGACAAACGCTGAATTATAGCGGATGTCATAAAAGTTAATCCCTGTGAATTTCGAATTAATTCATCCCATGGTTGTTGAGTTATAATAATTTAAAGTTTCAACGAAATTACGTAATCACGGTCACATGGCCGAGAGATATGCTACCCCTCCCAGCGCTGGTATCTATATATGCCAAGGCCAGCCAGCCAGCAAGCCAGTACAAGGACGAGTAGACAGCTGTGTATGAGTGAGACAGAGGAGAGACCGGCCCGCGTACAGTATGTTCGCGCAGTCACGGTGAAAGTACTTTCCGTCGTATTTCCGGAACGCGAAGTTATATCGCCGACAGAATTATAAAAGACGTCGCACTATATTTAGTATATCGCGTCGCGACTACAGTCTAATCATACAGACATTTAAGAATATAATACGAGTGAACTTATTGAAGTGCAAACATTAACTATTTAACGTTCACAGAATATGTCATTACGTGTAGACTTATGATATTGAACTTCTACAGAAACTAATGTGTAGAATCAGCAGAACTCATTTCTTTTCGAGTATTGAACTGTATTCCTTTATTCATGCCACGTCAGTATACGACTTACAGTAATTTGAGTGAAAATTAAGAACTTTTCTGAGGTAATATAACATTATAATAACATGATAAGCAGAAAATAATTCTTAGTGACTTAATGACTGTGTTCAAAGACTGTGAGTATCGACTTACCTTTTCAAGTGTGAACTGTGCATTTATGAACGTTTCAGTAACGACTGTAAATAGTATTTCATACAGGAAGGACTGTGATTCTTTATTTAACGTCTTGAAATTCAATTACGCCATAAATAATGTTCAACAGTCAATGACAGTGTCAGTGATAACTACTCGCACTAAGTGAATTTTTCGTGTGCAAAAAATCACCCTAACGAGCTGCAATTCTACATGATCCAGTTCCAGCCGTCATCACCTCATCGGGAACGTCAACATGGTGTGTCAAGGGAACATCGCCGATCCTGATTCTCCACGGAACATTCCAGATGTCCATCCTTCGACATTTTGTAGCAACATTTCTTGCCATAAGTGAGTAGTAACAAACTGACTAAAATTTTTTCTCATTAATTTGTGAACAGTGGAAACTTCAGTGCCGCGTATGAACAAATATTTCAGAGTTCTCATAATTTCTCAGAAGTGATTAATTTAATTTCAAATTTCAGTTTCATATCTCGTAGAAAGACTTTAGGCTTTTCAAGTGTGCTATATATCAAGGTTGACGAACTGAGAACTGAAAACTATTAACCAAAATTTAATTTCTCATATCAACTTACAATTATAAGTGTGTGCTTAGGTTTAGAAAGACTTTAGGTGGAAATTCAATACCTCATATTCTCACATATGAAAGACTTTGAAATCAGTAATATTTATGCCATTTTCATGAACAGAATTCAGGAAGATTACTTTCAAATTTTTAATTTCAATGCCAGATTTAAGTCAATGATCATATCGCAGGGTGAAGAATTAATAAATTGTTTTGAAAAAACATTTTTAACCATCTATTATTCGCTCTGCGAGTCTATCCTACTCTGTATCGGCTCCAAAACCAAGTTCCACTCCCTGAGGTCCTACTCATGCCCTTTGCCCACAACTTTTCCTGGTACACTATGTCTAATATCTATGTTCTTATTTCCATTAAATAGTGTTTGAATGACAGAGCACCTCTGGATTACGTGTTTAAGGTATTCATAAACGTTTGAAATGGCGTATTTAGACAGAATTTTCACTTTTTCATTTTTGTTTCCTGATGAAAGATTTATTCTTCTACTTTAAGAAAATGTATAGTACTTACATCTTTCGTGCATAAATATGCTCAGAAAATTGATATAAAGGGAACAGTGCACCCGTGTCTCGGTCTAAGATGGGCGTGGCTTCGCTGCACGGAGAATTTCATGGTTCCTTTCGATTTAATTAAAGTTTGGCGCTCGTTGTTACAAAATAGCTTTCCATAGATGGCTCCACATGCGTATTCTTTGTATGCACCAGTAATACTATTTGGTATTGAGAGCTTCCATGGTTTCCATAACTGCGTGTTTTTAGTAAAAATATTGTCATGTTGCCTGTTTGCCTGTGTGCCTTTGGATGTATAATCGTTGCTGAGATAATGTCCAGAAACTGTATTGGATGTAAGAAGCATTGAAATGATTATATGCATTCCCCATTCTATTTAAGTTGGAAAGCTGGATCATGCTACAGCCTTTGCCAAAAATTACAGTGAGTCTTCGCCTAATATGGAACAGTAAAAATATTTTCTCGCACAGGTGAGAGTAGAGGTCTGGAGTATGTAGATTTCTATGGGGAAGGGGATTCCAAAAGTTACAAGGTAGTGTGTGATTCCAATCCATACAATGGTAAAGAAGTCAATAAACTGGAATGTGTGGGCCACTATAAAAAGCATTTAGGAACAGCTCTTAGAAAAATTGTACAACATAACAAACCATGTGTGGTAGAGGCAAATCAACTGGAACACTGAGAGACAAGTGTCAGAATTATTTTGGAATTGCTTTGTGTTCTAACTACAGTTTTATAAAAGATATGACAAATGCTCTATGGGCAACATTGTATCATTTGACTGCCCATAAAGTGCCTCCCCACCACAGGTGCCCTATAGGAACAGACAGCTGGTGTTTATACCAACGAGCCACAGCTGGCAAACTACTCGAAAATTATAAGCATAAAGCAGGAATACCACTGGAAGTCCTAATGCAATGGTAAGGTAAGGGTTATTCTGCCTAAAGGCAGGTTCGAACCTCCGCAGAGGTGTTCCTGAGCTGGAGTTTACATGCAGAAGGATGGCCAGTTCCTTTCTGCTCCTCCATTCTCTTACCCCCACCAACAGCATATGACACCCCATCCAACTCCTGACCACGCCCAATGTTGCATAACTTCGGAGATCTCACAGGATCTGGTGCTCCAAAACGGCTACGGCCTTTGGCACATGCAATGAAGCCTGTGTATGAAAGGCTCTGTAATCCAATAATGTTATTCAAATGTTTTCATGGTTTGACTCAAAATACCAATGAGTCATGCAACGGTACGGTATGGAAGAGGTGTAGAAAAGATACATATGTGGGGCTACCCACTCTCAAACTGGGTGTCGTGGATGCAGTTTTACACTTTAATTGTGGGAACAAGGTTCAAATAGAGGTTTTAGGAAGAATTAAGTTAGTGCCTGATATGTTCTCAGCATCAAGAGTGTCACAAGCTGACGAGGCATGTGTACGCATAAGTCAGCCTCAGAGCACTTCTGAACAAAGACAGCGAAGAAGGTACCTCAGGGGAAGAAGAAAACTGAAACAGGACAAGAAACTTGAAGGGGAAGGTCGCACCTATGCAGCGGGAGAATTCTAATACTTTCAGGTAAAAAGAAAGAGGTCTAATCATAATACAACCCTTTAAATTTACTCAAAACTATAAACTATGTTTTCTTTTCAGGTTCGAACAACAATGAGTCGAGTTCTAAATCGGATATCTACCTCGGAAAGGTCTCAAATTGCTGATAATTAATTTAGGAATATCTTGTACTAGAACTGAGAAAAAATATATCCCCGTTCAAAAACTGAGAACGAAGAAATTAAAAAATTATTTTGGAATGTTCGAATTTTTGAAAGAAGGTGTTATATTTCTTTGTGAAATGGTGATAAACTAATACATTTAGTACATTTAGTAGGAAACATCAAGAACACTAACGATGATAGTTCGGCGAAAGAAACATTAAAATAAATGAATTTTTTTAGTTGCTAGATAGTCTCAAAAGAGTGCCATTTTTGTTAACAAAAAATTCTTGGACAGCTCTTAAATGATAAAGTGGGCAATCCTATAGTATAACAGTCTTCATTTACCTTCCTTTTAACTACTAACACAATTTTAAAACTTTTGTGTAAAATTATGGATTTTGTAATGAAGCGAACATGAATACCGGGGACAAACAAGACAGCATAGAACAAATGAACTGAAAGCTGTAAGACTACATAGAAACATGGCCCTTGACTGAACTAACTGGAGACAATGAATCACAACACCAGGCAGGACTAATATTAAAAGAGCAGAATAACAAGAAGCATGTTGATGAATAATCTGTTATAAAATGGGATACAATGGATATTTTGCACATCCTAACATATAACTTACTATGTTCAAATTTTCTCCCTTAAAGCCTATTGTACCAGGAAAGCCTAGGTCCTGGTCCATATTAATCGAAAGAAACGTTAATCCAGCATAAAAAGATCCGACCGACGTACGAACATCTATGTAAAGAATGTTCCAGTATGTGCCAGACCCTACGAGTGCACTAGGCGGAGTCAAGTGACGTCACCTGTCGCTTGAAGTTCACCTCCCCTAGAGATATTTCTCGAAATAATTTTTCTTTTACCAGCTTTTTAACGCCTTAACCAATTTTAACGGGACAAACGCTGAATTATAGCGGATGTCATAAAAGTTAATCCCTGTGAATTTCGAATTAATTCATCCCATGGTTGTTGAGTTATAATAATTTAAAGTTTCAACGAAATTACGTAATCACGGTCACATGGCCGAGAGATATGCTACCCCTCCCAGCGCTGGTATCTATATATGCCAAGGCCAGCCAGCCAGCAAGCCAGTACAAGGACGAGTAGACAGCTGTGTATGAGTGAGACAGAGGAGAGACCGGCCCGCGTACAGTATGTTCGCGCAGTCACGGTGAAAGTACTTTCCGTCGTATTTCCAGAACGCGAAGTTATATCGCCGACAGAATTATAAAAGACGTCGCACTATATTTAGTATATCGCGTCGCGACTACAGTCTAATCATACAGACATTTAAGAATATAATACGAGTGAACTTATTGAAGTGCAAACATTAACTATTTAACGTTCACAGAATATGTCATTACGTGTAGACTTATGATATTGAACTTCTACAGAAACTAATGTGTAGAATCACCAGAACTCATTTCTTTTCGAGTATTGAACTGTATTCCTTTATTCATGCCACGTCAGTATACGACTTACAGTAATTTGAGTGAAAATTAAGAACTTTTCTGAGGTAATATAACATTATAATAACATGATAAGCAGAAAATAATTCTTAGTGACTTAATGACTGTGTTCAAAGACTGTGAGTATCGACTTACCTTTTCAAGTGTGAACTGTGCATTTATGAACGTTTCAGTAACGACTGTAAATAGTATTTCATACAGGAAGGACTGTGATTCTTTATTTAACGTCTTGAAATTCAATTACGCCACAAATAATGTTCAACAGTCAATGACAGTGTCAGTGATAACTACTCGCACTAAGTGAATTTTGTGTGTGCGAAAAATCACCCTAACGAGCTGCAATTCTACATGATCCAGTTCCAGCCGTCATCACCTCATCGGGAACGTCAACATGGTGTGTCAAGGGAACATCGCCGATCCTGATTCTCCACGGAACATTCCAGATGTCCATCCTTCGACATTTTGTAGCAACATTTCTTGCCATAAGTGAGTAGTAACAAACTGACTAAAAATTTTTTTCATTAATTTGTGAACAGTGGAAACTTCAGTGCCGCGTATGAACAAATATTTCAGAGTTCTCATAATTTCTCAGAAGTGATTAATTTAATTTCAAATTTCAGATTCATATCTCGTAGAAAGACTTTAGGCTTTTCAAGTGTGCTATATATCAAGGTTGACGAACTGAGAACTGAAAACTATTAACCAAAATTTAATTTCTCATATCAACTTACAATTATAAGTGTGTGCTTAGGTTTAGAAAGACTTTAGGTGGAAATTCAATACCTCATATTCTCACATATGAAAGACTTTGAAATCAGTAATATTTATGCCATTTTCATGAACAGAATTCAGGAAGATTACTTTCAAATTTTTAATTTCAATGCCAGATTTAAGTCAATGATCATATCGCAGGGTGAAGAATCAATAAATTGTTTTGAAAAAAAATTTTAACCATCTATTATACGCACTGCGAGTCTATCCTACTCTGTATCGGCTCCAAAACCAAGTTCCACTCCCTGAGGTCCTACTCATGCCCTTTGCCCACAACTTTTCCTGGTACACTATGTCTAATATCTATGTTCTTATTTCCATTAAATAGTGTTTGAATGACAGAGCACCTCTGGATTACGTGTTTAAGGTATTCATAAACGTTTGAAATGGCGTATTTAGACAGAATTTTCACTTTTTCATTTTTGTTTCCTGATGAAAGATTTATTCTTCTACTTTAAGGAAATGTATAGTACTTACATCTTTCGTGCATAAATATGCTCAGAAAATTGATATAAAGGGAACAGTGCACCCGTGTCTCGGTCTAAGATGGGCGTGGCTTCGCTGCACGGAGAATTTCATGGTTCCTTTCGATTTAATTAAAGTTTGGCGCTCGTTGTTACAGAATAGCTTTCCATAGATGGCTCCACATGCGTATTCTTTGTATGCACCAGTAATACTATTTGGTATTGAGAGCTTCCATGGTTTCCATAACTGCGTGTTTTTAGTGAAAATATTGTCATGTTGCCTGTTTGCCTGTGTGCCTTTGGATGTATAATCGTTGCTGAGATAATGTCCAGAAACTGTATTGGATGTAAGAAGCATTGAAATGATTATATGCATTCCCCATTCTATTTAAGTTGGAAAGCTGGATCATGCTACAGCCTTTGCCAAAAATTACAGTGAGTCTTCGCCTAATATGGAACAGTAAAAATATTTTCTCGCACAGGTGAGAGTAGAGGTCTGGAGTATGTAGATTTCTATGGGGAAGGAGATTCCAAAAGTTACAAGGTAGTGTGTGATTCCAATCCATACAATGGTAAAGAAGTCAATAAACTGGAATGTGTGGGCCACTATAAAAAGCATTTAGGAACAGCTCTTAGAAAAATTGTACAACATAACAAACCATGTGTGGTAGAGGCAAATCAACTGGAACACTGAGAGACAAGTGTCAGAATTATTTTGGAATTGCTTTGTGTTCCAACTACAGTTTTATAAAAGATATGACAAATGCTCTATGGGCAACATTGTATCATTTGACTGCCCATAAAGTGCCTCCCCACCACAGGTGCCCTATAGGAACAGACAGCTGGTGTTTATACCAACGAGCCACAGCTGGCAAACTACTTGAAAATTATAAGCATAAAGCAGGAATACCACTGGAAGTCCTAATGCAATGGTAAGGTAAGGGTTATTCTGCCTAAAGGCAGGTTCGAACCTCCGCAGAGGTGTTCCTGAGCTGGAGTTTACATGCAGAAGGATGGCCAGTTCCTTTCTGCTCCTCCATTCTCTTACCCCCACCAACAGCATATGACACCCCATCCAACTCCTGACCACGCCCAATGTTGCATAACTTCGGAGATCTCACAGGATCTGGTGCTCCAAAACGGCTACGGCCTTTGGCACATGCAATGAAGCCTGTGTATGAAAGGCTCTGTAATCCAAAAATGTTATTCAAATGTTTTCATGGTTTGACTCAAAATACCAATGAGTCATGCAACGGTACGGTATGGAAGAGGTGTAGAAAAGATACATATGTGGGGCTACCCACTCTCAAACTGGGTGTCGTGGATGCAGTTTTACACTTTAATTGTGGGAACAAGGTTCAAATAGAGGTTTTAGGAAGAATTAAGTTAGTGCCTGATATGTTCTCAGCATCAAGAGTGTCACAAGCTGACGAGGCATGTGTACGCATAAGTCAGCCTCAGAGCACTTCTGAACAAAGACAGCGACGAAGGTACCTCAGGGGAAGAAGAAAACTGAAACAGGACAAGAAACTTGAAGGGGAAGGTCGCACCTATGCAGCGGGAGAATTCTAATACTTTCAGGTAAAAAGAAAGAGGTCTAATCATAATACAACCCTTTAAATTTACTCAAAACTAAAAACTATGTTTTCTTTTCAGGTTCGAACAACAATGAGTCGAGTTCTAAATCGGATATCTACCTCGAAAAGGTCTCAAATTGCTGATAATTAATTTAGGAATATCTTGTACTAGAACTGAGAAAAAATATATCCCCGTTCAAAAACTGAGAACGAAGAAATTAAAAAATTATTTTGGAATGTTCGAATTTTTGAAAGAAGGTGTTATATTTCTTTGTGAAATGGTGATAAACTAATACATTTAGTACATTTAGTAGGAAACATCAAGAACACTAACGATGATAGTTCGGCGAAAGAAACATTAAAATAAATGAATTTTTTTAGTTGCTAGATAGTCTCAAAAGAGTGCCATTTTTGTTAACAAAAAATTCTTGGACAGCTCTTAAATGATAAAGTGGGCAATCCTATAGTATAACAGTCTTCATTTACCTTCCTTTTAACTACTAACACAATTTTAAAACTTTTGTGTAAAATTATGGATTTTGTAATGAAGCGAACATGAATACCGGGGACAAACAAGACAGCATAGAACAAATGAACTGAAAGCTGTGAGACTACATAGAAACATGGCCCTTGACTGAACTAACTGGAGACAATGAATCACAACACCAGGCAGGACTAATATTAAAAGAGCAGAATAACAAGAAGCATGTTGATGAATAATCTGTTATAAAATGGGATACAATGGATATTTTGCACATCCTAACATATAACTTACTATGTTCAAATTTTCTCCCTTAAAGCCTACTGTACCAGGAAAGCCTAGGTCCTGGTCCATATTAATCGAAAGAAACGTTATTCCAGCATAAAAAGATCCGACCGACGTACGAACATCTATGTAAAGAATGTTCCAGTATGTGCCAGACCCTACGAGTGCACTAGGCGGAGTCAAGTGACGTCACCTGTCGCTTGAAGTTCACCTCCCCTAGAGATATTTCTCGAAATAAGTTTTCTTTTACCAGCTTTTTAACGCCTTAACCAATTTTAACGGGACAAACGCTGAATTATAGCGGATGTCATAAAAGTTAATCCCTGTGAATTTCGAATTAATTCATCCCATGGTTGTTGAGTTATAATAATTTAAAGTTTCAACGAAATTACGTAATCACGGTCACATGGCCGAGAGATATGCTACCCCTCCCAGCGCTGGTATCTATATATGCCAAGGCCAGCGAGCCAGCAAGCCAGTACAAGGACGAGTAGACAGCTGTGTATGAGTGAGACAGAGGAGAGACCGGCCCGCGTACAGTATGTTCGCGCAGTCACGGTGAAAGTACTTTCCGTCGTATTTCCGGAACGCGAAGTTATATCGCCGACAGAATTATAAAAGACGTCGCACTATATTTAGTATATCGCGTCGCGACTACAGTCTAATCATACAGACATTTAAGAATATAATACGAGTGAACTTATTGAAGTGCAAACATTAACTATTTAACGTTCACAGAATATGTCATTACGTGTAGACTTATGATATTGAACTTCTACAGAAACTAATGTGTAGAATCACCAGAACTCATTTCTTTTCGAGTATTGAACTGTATTCCTTTATTCATGCCACGTCAGTATACGACTTACAGTAATTTGAGTGAAAATTAAGAACTTTTCTGAGGTAATATAACATTATAATAACATGATAAGCAGAAAATAATTCTTAGTGACTTAATGACTGTGTTCAAAGACTGTGAGTATCGACTTGCCTTTTCAAGTGTGAACTGTGCATTTATGAACGTTTCAGTAACGACTGTAAATAGTATTTCATACAGGAAGGACTGTGATTCTTTATTTAACGTCTTGAAATTCAATTACGCCATAAATAATGTTCAACAGTCAATGACAGTGTCAGTGATAACTACTCGCACTAAGTGAATTTTTCGTGTGTGAAAAATCACCCTAACGAGCTGCAATTCTACATGATCCAGTTCCAGCCGTCATCACCTCATCGGGAACGTCAACATGGTGTGTCAAGGGAACATCGCCGATCCTGATTCTCCACGGAACATTCCAGATGTCCATCCTTCGACATTTTGTAGCAACATTTCTTGCCATAAGTGAGTAGTAACAAACTGACTAAAATTTTTTCTCATTAATTTGTGAACAGTGGAAACTTCAGTGCCGCGTATGAACAAATATTTCAGAGTTCTCATAATTTCTCAGAAGTGATTAATTTAATTTCAAATTTCAGTTTCATATCTCGTAGAAAGACTTTAGGCTTTTCAAGTGTGCTATATATCAAGGTTGACGAACTGAGAACTGAAAACTATTAACCAAAATTTAATTTCTCATATCAACTTACAATTATAAGTGTGTGCTTAGGTTTAGAAAGACTTTAGGTGGAAATTCAATACCTCATATTCTCACATATGAAAGACTTTGAAATCAGTAATATTTATGCCATTTTCATGAACAGAATTCAGGAAGATTACTTTCAAATTTTTAATTTCAATGCCAGATTTAAGTCAATGATCATATCGCAGGGTGAAGAATTAATAAATTGTTTTGAAAAAACATTTTTAACCATCTATTATTCGCTCTGCGAGTCTATCCTACTCTGTATCGGCTCCAAAACCAAGTTCCACTCCCTGAGGTCCTACTCATGCCCTTTGCCCACAACTTTTCCTGGTACACTATGTCTAATATCTATGTTCTTATTTCCATTAAATAGTGTTTGAATGACAGAGCACCTCTGGATTACGTGTTTAAGGTATTCATAAACGTTTGAAATGGCGTATTTAGACAGAATTTTCACTTTTTCATTTTTGTTTCCTGATGAAAGATTTATTCTTCTACTTTAAGAAAATGTATAGTACTTACATCTTTCGTGCATAAATATGCTCAGAAAATTGATATAAAGGGAACAGTGCACCCGTGTCTCGGTCTAAGATGGGCGTGGCTTCGCTGCACGGAGAATTTCATGGTTCCTTTCGATTTAATTAAAGTTTGGCGCTCGTTGTTACAGAATAGCTTTCCATAGATGGCTCCACATGCGTATTCTTTGTATGCACCAGTAATACTATTTGGTATTGAGAGCTTCCATGGTTTCCATAACTGCGTGTTTTTAGTAAAAATATTGTCATGTTGCCTGTTTGCCTGTGTGCCTTTGGATGTATAATCGTTGCTGAGATAATGTCCAGAAACTGTATTGGATGTAAGAAGCATTGAAATGATTATATGCATTCCCCATTCTATTTAAGTTGGAAAGCTGGATCATGCTACAGCCTTTGCCAAAAATTACAGTGAGTCTTCGCCTAATATGGAACAGTAAAAATATTTTCTCGCACAGGTGAGAGTAGAGGTCTGGAGTATGTAGATTTCTATGGGGAAGGGGATTCCAAAAGTTACAAGGTAGTGTGTGATTCCAATCCATACAATGGTAAAGAAGTCAATAAACTGGAATGTGTGGGCCACTATAAAAAGCATTTAGGAACAGCTCTTAGAAAAATTGTACAACATAACAAACCATGTGTGGTAGAGGCAAATCAACTGGAACACTGAGAGACAAGTGTCAGAATTATTTTGGAATTGCTTTGTGTTCCAACTACAGTTTTATAAAAGATATGACAAATGCTCTATGGGCAACATTGTATCATTTGACTGCCCATAAAGTGCCTCCCCACCACAGGTGCCCTATAGGAACAGACAGCTGGTGTTTATACCAACGAGCCACAGCTGGCAAACTACTTGAAAATTATAAGCATAAAGCAGGAATACCACTGGAAGTCCTAATGCAATGGTAAGGTAAGGGTTATTCTGCCTAAAGGCAGGTTCGAACCTCCGCAGAGGTGTTCCTGAGCTGGAGTTTACATGCAGAAGGATGGCCAGTTCCTTTCTGCTCCTCCATTCTCTTACCCCCACCAACAGCATATGACACCCCATCCAACTCCTGACCACGCCCAATGTTGCATAACTTCGGAGATCTCACAGGATCTGGTGCTCCAAAACGGCTACGGCCTTTGGCACATGCAATGAAGCCTGTGTATGAAAGGCTCTGTAATCCAAAAATGTTATTCAAATGTTTTCATGGTTTGACTCAAAATACCAATGAGTCATGCAACGGTACGGTATGGAAGAGGTGTAGAAAAGATACATATGTGGGGCTACCCACTCTCAAACTGGGTGTCGTGGATGCAGTTTTACACTTTAATTGTGGGAACAAGGTTCAAATAGAGGTTTTAGGAAGAATTAAGTTAGTGCCTGATATGTTCTCAGCATCAAGAGTGTCACAAGCTGACGAGGCATGTGTACGCATAAGTCAGCCTCAGAGCACTTCTGAACAAAGACAGCGAAGAAGGTACCTCAGGGGAAGAAGAAAACTGAAACAGGACAAGAAACTTGAAGGGGAAGGTCGCACCCATGCAGCGGGAGAATTCTAATACTTTCAGGTAAAAAGAAAGAGGTCTAATCATAATACAACCCTTTAAATTTACTCAAAACTAAAAACTATGTTTTCTTTTCAGGTTCGAACAACAATGAGTCGAGTTCTAAATCGGATATCTACCTCAAAAAGGTCTCAAATTGCTGATAATTAATTTAGGAATATCTTGTACTAGAACTGAGAAAAAATATATCCCCGTTCAAAAACTGAGAACGAAGAAATTAAAAAATTATTTTGGAATGTTCGAATTTTTGAAAGAAGGTGTTATATTTCTTTGTGAAATGGTGATAAACTAATACATTTAGTACATTTAGTAGGAAACATCAAGAACACTAACGATGATAGTTCGGCGAAAGAAACATTAAAATAAATGAATTTTTTTAGTTGCTAGATAGTCTCAAAAGAGTGCCATTTTTGTTAACAAAAAATTCTTGGACAGCCCTTAAATGATAAAGTGGGCAATCCTATAGTATAACAGTCTCCATTTACCTTCCTTTTAACTACTAACACAATTTTAAAACTTTTGTGTAAAATTATGGATTTTGTAATGAAGCGAACATGAATACCGGGGACAAACAAGACAGCATAGAACAAATGAACTGAAAGCTGTGAGACTACATAGAAACATGGCCCTTGACTGAACTAACTGGAGACAATGAATCACAACACCAGGCAGGACTAATATTAAAAGAGCAGAATAACAAGAAGCATGTTGATGAATAATCTGTTATAAAATGGGATACAATGGATATTTTGCACATCCTAACATATAACTTACTATGTTCAAATTTTCTCCCTTAAAGCCTATTGTACCAGGAAAGCCTAGGTCCTGGTCCATATTAATCGAAAGAAACGTTATTCCAGCATAAAAAGATCCGACCGACGTACGAACATCTATGTAAAGAATGTTCCAGTATGTGCCAGACCCTACGAGTGCACTAGGCGGAGTCAAGTGACGTCACCTGTCGCTTGAAGTTCACCTCCCCTAGAGATATTTCTCGAAATAATTTTTCTTTTACCAGCTTTTTAACGCCTTAACCAATTTTAACGGGACAAACGCTGAATTATAGCGGATGTCATAAAAGTTAATCCCTGTGAATTTCGAATTAATTCATCCCATGGTTGTTGAGTTATAATAATTTAAAGTTTCAACGAAATTACGTAATCACGGTCACATGGCCGAGAGATATGCTACCCCTCCCAGCGCTGGTATCTATATATGCCAAGGCCAGCCAGCCAGCAAGCCAGTACAAGGACGAGTAGACAGCTGTGTATGAGTGAGACAGAGGAGAGACCGGCCCGCGTACAGTATGTTCGCGCAGTCACGGTGAAAGTACTTTCCGTCGTATTTCCGGAACGCGAAGTTATATCGCCGACAGAATTATAAAAGACGTCGCACTATATTTAGTATATCGCGTCGCGACTACAGTCTAATCATACAGACATTTAAGAATATAATACGAGTGAACTTATTGAAGTGCAAACATTAACTATTTAACGTTCACAGAATATGTCATTACGTGTAGACTATGATATTGAACTTCTACAGAAACTAATGTGTAGAATCACCAGAACTCATTTCTTTTCGAGTATTGAACTGTATTCCTTTATTCATGCCACGTCAGTATACGACTTACAGTAATTTGAGTGAAAATTAAGAACTTTTCTGAGGTAATATAACATAATAATAACATGATAAGCAGAAAATAATTCTTAGTGACTTAATGACTGTGTTCAAAGACTGTGAGTATCGACTTACCTTTTCAAGTGTGAACTGTACATTTATGAACGTTTCAGTAACGACTGTAAATAGTATTTCATACAGGAAGGACTGTGATTCTTTATTTAACGTCTTGAAATTCAATTACGCCATAAATAATGTTCAACAGTCAATGACAGTGTCAGTGATAACTACTCGCACTAAGTGAATTTTTCGTGTGCGAAAAATCACCCTAACGAGCTGCAATTCTACATGATCCAGTTCCAGCCGTCATCACCTCATCGGGAACGTCAACATGGTGTGTCAAGGGAACATCGCCGATCCTGATTCTCCACGGAACATTCCAGATGTCCATCCTTCGACATTTTGTAGCAACATTTCTTGCCATAAGTGAGTAGTAACAAACTGACTAAAATTTTTTTTCATTAATTTGTGAACAGTGGAAACTTCAGTGCCGCGTATGAACAAATATTTCAGAGTTCTCATAATTTCTCAGAAGTGATTAATTTAATTTCAAATTTCAGTTTCATATCTCGTAGAAAGACTTTAGGCTTTTCAAGTGTGCTATATATCAAGGTTGACGAACTGAGAACTGAAAACTATTAACCAAAATTTAATTTCTCATATCAACTTACAATTATAAGTGTGTGCTTAGGTTTAGAAAGACTTTAGGTGGAAATTCAATACCTCATATTCTCACATATGAAAGACTTTGAAATCAGTAACATTTATGCCATTTTCATGAACAGAATTCAGGAAGATTACTTTCAAATTTTTAATTTCAATGCCAGATTTAAGTCAATGATCATATCGCAGGGTGAAGAATTAATAAATTGTTTTGAAAAAACATTTTTAACCATCTATTATTCGCTCTGCGAGTCTATCCTACTCTGTATCGGCTCCAAAACCAAGTTCCACTCCCTGAGGTCCTACTCATGCCCTTTGCCCACAACTTTTCCTGGTACACTATGTCTAATATCTATGTTCTTATTTCCATTAAATAGTGTTTGAATGACAGAGCACCTCTGGATTACGTGTTTAAGGTATTCATAAACGTTTGAAATGGCGTATTTAGACAGAATTTTCACTTTTTCATTTTTGTTTCCTGATGAAAGATTTATTCTTCTACTTTAAGAAAATGTATAGTACTTACATCTTTCGTGCATAAATATGCTCAGAAAATTGATATAAAGGGAACAGTGCACCCGTGTCTCGGTCTAAGATGGGCGTGGCTTCGCTGCACGGAGAATTTCATGGTTCCTTTCGATTTAATTAAAGTTTGGCGCTCGTTGTTACAGAATAGCTTTCCATAGATGGCTCCACATGCGTATTCTTTGTATGCACCAGTAATACTATTTGGTATTGAGAGCTTCCATGGTTTCCATAACTGCGTGTTTTTAGTAAAAATATTGTCATGTTGCCTGTTTGCCTGTGTGCCTTTGGATGTATAATCGTTGCTGAGATAATGTCCAGAAACTGTATTGGATGTAAGAAGCATTGAAATGATTATATGCATTCCCCATTCTATTTAAGTTGGAAAGCTGGATCATGCTACAGCCTTTGCCAAAAATTACAGTGAGTCTTCGCCTAATATGGAACAGTAAAAATATTTTCTCGCACAGGTGAGAGTAGAGGTCTGGAGTATGTAGATTTCTATGGGGAAGGGGATTCCAAAAGTTACAAGGTAGTGTGTGATTCCAATCCATACAATGGTAAAGAAGTCAATAAACTGGAATGTGTGGGCCACTATAAAAAGCATTTAGGAACAGCTCTTAGAAAAATTGTACAACATAACAAACCATGTGTGGTAGAGGCAAATCAACTGGAACACTGAGAGACAAGTGTCAGAATTATTTTGGAATTGCTTTGTGTTCCAACTACAGTTTTATAAAAGATATGACAAATGCTCTATGGGCAACATTGTATCATTTGACTGCCCATAAAGTGCCTCCCCACCACAGGTGCCCTATAGGAACAGACAGCTGGTGTTTATACCAACGAGCCACAGCTGGCAAACTACTTGAAAATTATAAGCATAAAGCAGGAATACCACTGGAAGTCCTAATGCAATGGTAAGGTAAGGGTTATTCTGCCTAAAGGCAGGTTCGAACCTCCGCAGAGGTGTTCCTGAGCTGGAGTTTACATGCAGAAGGATGGCCAGTTCCTTTCTGCTCCTCCATTCTCTTACCCCCACCAACAGCATATGACACCCCATCCAACTCCTGACCACGCCCAATGTTGCATAACTTCGGAGATCTCACAGGATCTGGTGCTCCAAAACGGCTACGGCCTTTGGCACATGCAATGAAGCCTGTGTATGAAAGGCTCTGTAATCCAAAAATGTTATTCAAATGTTTTCATGGTTTGACTCAAAATACCAATGAGTCATGCAACGGTACGGTATGGAAGAGGTGTAGAAAAGATACATATGTGGGGCTACCCACTCTCAAACTGGGTGTCGTGGATGCAGTTTTACACTTTAATTGTGGGAACAAGGTTCAAATAGAGGTTTTAGGAAGAATTAAGTTAGTGCCTGATATGTTCTCAGCATCAAGAGTGTCACAAGCTGACGAGGCATGTGTACGCATAAGTCAGCCTCAGAGCACTTCTGAACAAAGACAGCGAAGAAGGTACCTCAGGGGAAGAAGAAAACTGAAACAGGACAAGAAACTTGAAGGGGAAGGTCGCACCCATGCAGCGGGAGAATTCTAATACTTTCAGGTAAAAAGAAAGAGGTCTAATCATAATACAACCCTTTAAATTTACTCAAAACTAAAAACTATGTTTTCTTTTCAGGTTCGAACAACAATGAGTCGAGTTCTAAATCGGATATCTACCTCAAAAAGGTCTCAAATTGCTGATAATTAATTTAGGAATATCTTGTACTAGAACTGAGAAAAAATATATCCCCGTTCAAAAACTGAGAACGAAGAAATTAAAAAATTATTTTGGAATGTTCGAATTTTTGAAAGAAGGTGTTATATTTCTTTGTGAAATGGTGATAAACTAATACATTTAGTACATTTAGTAGGAAACATCAAGAACACTAACGATGATAGTTCGGCGAAAGAAACATTAAAATAAATGAATTTTTTTAGTTGCTAGATAGTCTCAAAAGAGTGCCATTTTTGTTAACAAAAAATTCTTGGACAGCCCTTAAATGATAAAGTGGGCAATCCTATAGTATAACAGTCTCCATTTACCTTCCTTTTAACTACTAACACAATTTTAAAACTTTTGTGTAAAATTATGGATTTTGTAATGAAGCGAACATGAATACCGGGGACAAACAAGACAGCATAGAACAAATGAACTGAAAGCTGTGAGACTACATAGAAACATGGCCCTTGACTGAACTAACTGGAGACAATGAATCACAACACCAGGCAGGACTAATATTAAAAGAGCAGAATAACAAGAAGCATGTTGATGAATAATCTGTTATAAAATGGGATACAATGGATATTTTGCACATCCTAACATATAACTTACTATGTTCAAATTTTCTCCCTTAAAGCCTATTGTACCAGGAAAGCCTAGGTCCTGGTCCATATTAATCGAAAGAAACGTTATTCCAGCATAAAAAGATCCGACCGACGTACGAACATCTATGTAAAGAATGTTCCAGTATGTGCCAGACCCTACGAGTGCACTAGGCGGAGTCAAGTGACGTCACCTGTCGCTTGAAGTTCACCTCCCCTAGAGATATTTCTCGAAATAATTTTTCTTTTACCAGCTTTTTAACGCCTTAACCAATTTTAACGGGACAAACGCTGAATTATAGCGGATGTCATAAAAGTTAATCCCTGTGAATTTCGAATTAATTCATCCCATGGTTGTTGAGTTATAATAATTTAAAGTTTCAACGAAATTACGTAATCACGGTCACATGGCCGAGAGATATGCTACCCCTCCCAGCGCTGGTATCTATATATGCCAAGGCCAGCCAGCCAGCAAGCCAGTACAAGGACGAGTAGACAGCTGTGTATGAGTGAGACAGAGGAGAGACCGGCCCGCGTACAGTATGTTCGCGCAGTCACGGTGAAAGTACTTTCCGTCGTATTTCCGGAACGCGAAGTTATATCGCCGACAGAATTATAAAAGACGTCGCACTATATTTAGTATATCGCGTCGCGACTACAGTCTAATCATACAGACATTTAAGAATATAATACGAGTGAACTTATTGAAGTGCAAACATTAACTATTTAACGTTCACAGAATATGTCATTACGTGTAGACTATGATATTGAACTTCTACAGAAACTAATGTGTAGAATCACCAGAACTCATTTCTTTTCGAGTATTGAACTGTATTCCTTTATTCATGCCACGTCAGTATACGACTTACAGTAATTTGAGTGAAAATTAAGAACTTTTCTGAGGTAATATAACATAATAATAACATGATAAGCAGAAAATAATTCTTAGTGACTTAATGACTGTGTTCAAAGACTGTGAGTATCGACTTACCTTTTCAAGTGTGAACTGTACATTTATGAACGTTTCAGTAACGACTGTAAATAGTATTTCATACAGGAAGGACTGTGATTCTTTATTTAACGTCTTGAAATTCAATTACGCCATAAATAATGTTCAACAGTCAATGACAGTGTCAGTGATAACTACTCGCACTAAGTGAATTTTTCGTGTGCGAAAAATCACCCTAACGAGCTGCAATTCTACATGATCCAGTTCCAGCCGTCATCACCTCATCGGGAACGTCAACATGGTGTGTCAAGGGAACATCGCCGATCCTGATTCTCCACGGAACATTCCAGATGTCCATCCTTCGACATTTTGTAGCAACATTTCTTGCCATAAGTGAGTAGTAACAAACTGACTAAAATTTTTTTTCATTAATTTGTGAACAGTGGAAACTTCAGTGCCGCGTATGAACAAATATTTCAGAGTTCTCATAATTTCTCAGAAGTGATTAATTTAATTTCAAATTTCAGTTTCATATCTCGTAGAAAGACTTTAGGCTTTTCAAGTGTGCTATATATCAAGGTTGACGAACTGAGAACTGAAAACTATTAACCAAAATTTAATTTCTCATATCAACTTACAATTATAAGTGTGTGCTTAGGTTTAGAAAGACTTTAGGTGGAAATTCAATACCTCATATTCTCACATATGAAAGACTTTGAAATCAGTAACATTTATGCCATTTTCATGAACAGAATTCAGGAAGATTACTTTCAAATTTTTAATTTCAATGCCAGATTTAAGTCAATGATCATATCGCAGGGTGAAGAATTAATAAATTGTTTTGAAAAAACATTTTTAACCATCTATTATTCGCTCTGCGAGTCTATCCTACTCTGTATCGGCTCCAAAACCAAGTTCCACTCCCTGAGGTCCTACTCATGCCCTTTGCCCACAACTTTTCCTGGTACACTATGTCTAATATCTATGTTCTTATTTCCATTAAATAGTGTTTGAATGACAGAGCACCTCTAGATAACGTGTTTAAGGTATTCATAAACGTTTGAAATGGCGTATTTAGACAGAATTTTCACTTTTTCATTTTTGTTTCCTGATGAAAGATTTATTCTTCTACTTTAAGAAAATGTATAGTACTTACATCTTTCGTGCATAAATATGCTCAGAAAATTGATATAAAGGGAACAGTGCACCCGTGTCTCGGTCTAAGATGGGCGTGGCTTCGCTGCACGGAGAATTTCATGGTTCCTTTCGATTTAATTTAAGTTTGGCGCTCGTTGTTACAGAATAGCTTTCCATAGATGGCTCCACATGCGTATTCTTTGTATGCACCAGTAATACTATTTGGTATTGAGAGCTTCCATGGTTTCCATAACTGCGTGTTTTTAGTGAAAATATTGTCATGTTGCCTGTTTGCCTGTGTGCCTTTGGATGTATAATCGTTGCTGAGATAATGTCCAGAAACTGTATTGGATGTAAGAAGCATTGAAATGAATATATGCATTCCCCATTCTATTTAAGTTGGAAAGCTGGATCATGCTACAGTCTTTGCCAAAAATTACAGTGAGTCTTCGACTAATATGGAACAGTAAAAATATTTTCTCGCTGAGGTGAGAGTAGAGGTCTGGAGTATGTAGATTTCTATGGGGATGGGGATTCCAAAAGTTACAAGGTAGTGTGTGATTCCAATCCATGCAATGGTAAAGAAGTCAATAAACTGGAATGTGTGGGCCAGTATAAAAAGCATTTAGGAACAGCTCTTAGAAAAATTGCACAACATAACAAACCATGTGTGGTAGAGGCAAATCAACTGGAACACTGAGAGACAAGTGTCAGAATTATTTTGGAATTGTTTTGTGTTCCAACTACAGTTTCATAAAAGATATGACAAATGCTCTATGGGCAACATTGTATCATTTGACTGCCCATAAAGTGCCTCCCCACCACAGGTATAGGAACAGACAGCTGGTATTTATACCAACGAGCCACAGCTCTCAAACTACTTGAAAATTATAAGCATAAAGCAGGAATACCACTGGAAGTCCTAATGCAATGGTAAGGTAAGGGTTATTCTGCCTAAAGGCAGGTTCGAACCTCCGCAGAGGTGTTCCTGAGCTGGAGTTTACATGCAGAAGGATGGCCAGTTCCTCTCTGCTCCTCCATTCTCTTACCCCCACCAACAGCGTGTGACACCCCATCCAACTCCTGACCATGCCCAATCTTGCATAACTTCGGAGATCTCACAGGATCTGGTGCTCCAAAACGGCTACGGCCGTTGGCACATGCAATGAAGCCTGTGTATGAAAGGCTCTGTAATCCAAAAATGTTATTCAAATGTTTTCATGGTTTGACTCAAAATACCAATGAGTCATGCAACGGTACGGTATGGAAGAGGTGTAGAAAAGATACATATGTGGGGCTATCCACTCTCAAACTGGGTGTCATGGATGCAGTTTTACACTTTAATTGTGGAAACAAGGTTCAAATAAAGATTTTAGGAAGAATGAAGTTAGTGCCTGATATGTACTCAGCATCAGGAGTGTCACAAGCTGATGAGGCATGTGTACGCATAAGCCAGCCTCAGAGCACTTCTGAACAAAGACAGCGAAGAAGGTACCTCAGGGGAAGAAGAAAACTGAAATGGGACAAGTAACTTGAAGGGGAAGGTCGCACCTATGGTGCGGGAGAATTCTAATACTTTCAGGAAAAAAAAAAAGAGGTCTAATCATAATACAACCCTTTAAATTTACTCAAAACTAAAAACTATGTTTTCTTTTCAGGTTCGAACAACAATGAGTCGAGTTCTAAATTGGATATCTACTTCGAAAAGGTCTCAAATTGCTGATAATTAATTTAGGAATATCTTGTACTAGAACTGAGAAAAAAATATATCCCCGTTCAAAAACTGACAACGAAGAAATGAAAAATTATTTTGGAAATTTTGAATTTTTGAAAGAAGGTCTTATAATTCTTTGTGAAATGGTGATAAACTAATACATTTAGTAGGAGACATCAAGAACACTAACTATGATAGTTTGGCGAAAGAAACATTAAAATAAATGCATTTTTTTAGTTGCTAGATAGTCTCAAAAAGTGCCATTTTTGTTAACAAAAAATTCTTGGACAGCCCTTAAATGATAAAGTGGGCAATCCTATAGTATAACAGTCTTCATTTACCTTTATGTTAACTACTAACACAATTTTAAATTTTTTGTGTAAAATTATGGAGTTTGTAATGAAGCGAACATGAATACCGGGGACAAACAAGACAGCATAGCACAAATGACCTGAAAGCTGTGAGACTACATAGAAACATGGCCCTTGACTGAACTAACTGGAGACAATGAATCACAACACCAGGCAGGACTAATATTAAAAGAGCAGAATAACAAGAAGCAGGTTGATGAATAATCTGTTAAAGAAATGGGATACAATGGATATTTTGCACATCCTAACATATAACTTACTATGTTCAAATTCTCTCCCTTAAAGCCTATGTCTAATATCTATGCCTTATTTCCACAAAATAGTGTTTGAATGGCAGAACACCTCTGGATTACATGTTTAAGTGACTCCTATAAACGCATTATAAAGAATAATATATAACTCAACAAAATAAAAAAAATCAGGAGTATCTGTTTTTATCGGGAGTGACAGTTTGAATATCCGGTGAAATTGTACGAGTAACAACAAGAGGGAAGACCTTCAGTGTATTCTAGCCTGATTGGAATTTTGCAATTCATATTTCTGCTGACATCCGTCATAGATAGCAGACGATCATAATAATTTGTTTTCACCGTAATCACGTCTATAAATATGAAGACTATGGAGGAGAGACAAAATGAGGTCGGCTCAGGGCCTTGTGACACTCGACATCTACAAGTGAAAGGACACCGCATCACTACATGTTTAGTTCAGGACTATGTGTCTACACAAACTTAAGTTAGCCTCATCACTAATTATTTATTTCAGGGTGATGTGTTGTTCCAAAAATGGAAGGAAATCTCATCGGTAATTGGTAAGCTCATAAACATGTGCCTTTCCACATGTCAGGAATTAGGAAATTTTATGAACCTTAAAACCTGTTCATATGTAATTCAGTACCAAACTGACAAGGCAAGAAGTCATTGAAGTTGCTGCTTGATATTTGTAGAATGCTGAAATGAGTCAGGATAACATAGCACATGAGGTGAGATATAAAACAGAGTGGTATGCAGTAGATAAGATCCGGTCAACTGAATCATTCAGAGCCTTATATACCAAGGAAAAAGCATACACACAAAATGCTTGTCGCTCTGCTGGTTTGAGACTGCATCTGCACAAGATATGTTTAGGAAGAAGAAAGCTATTTAAACTCCATCCAAAAACAGAAATGTGCATTTGCATGTGAAAAGTATTCATAAGGAACCTTTTTTATTGGTGGCCATAATATATGATTGTTCTCTAACAGCCTATTGTGTCCAGTCCCATAAAAATTACAAACAAACAGCAGAATTTCCTCCTCAAAGAGTTGTATTTGGGTGATCTTCGGTTGTGTGCATGGTTCTACTCTGACTAATGAAAGCATGTAAGCTGGTACTGGGTAGTTCTGAGGACTGAAATGAATATATTTTGCTACTGGTTGCAAATGTACAGTAAGAAGAAATCAATGCGTCATATAACAGTCAAGAAGACTCTAACCACCCACAAAATAAAATAAACCTTTCAGAATTCATAGTTTCCATCACTAATCTGGTCTGAAGTCAAATCATAGGCTATGACTAGCCATTGCATGACCTGCCAATACAGGGGCTCAGTTAAGATTACCAATCCGAGATTATACCATCATCTCCCAGGTATTATCAAAGATCGTTGCGCACAGTAACGAACAAAGGTGTGACAGCACAAAATTAATTAGCATATAGTCCAAAGGCACACCTACAATTCAAACAATCTACTGCATTAAATGTTTGAAAACAGGATGTACACTTGTGCTACATTTTAACCTCAGTGATAAAAATGACAATTTAGAAACAATATTATATCATTGCATTATTCTTTACCTACATTTAGGAGATAATAAATTCACTTACTTGAAGTATTCTGAATTTTTTAGGCAACCTGCACATATTAATAGTTAACTTGTAGCTGTCCATTTTATTAGTTTATACTAATTGTGCAAATGTGTTTGCAATGAACATGCTACAAGCACTTGACTGACAATGAGCACTAAAATGAAAAGTGGGAATTGGCAACAATCAGCTAGTGTGACCACAACACTGGAAAAAACATAAATTACATGCCACAAATTTCCTTTGCTTACAAAAATGTGGACGTTTTGTTTGAAAACTATGATACCTAAGATGTAGCACAACTGACCTCAATGTTTCATTTCTACTACAACTTATCTGTTTTGGGATCTACAAATGGAGGAATCTTAATTAACACACAAGTGAACAGAAAAGATCATTAGAAAGGAATCTATCCAAATAAATACTTGAAAATGGCATTTTTGAGTTATCACACTAATGAACTCAGGCATCATTATATTGATTAATGAACCTAATTATGTTGGTTTAAAATTATTGTACTGTTTACAATGTACATAAAACTTAACAGCTTCAAATTTGTATATTTAGTTTATAATCTACAAAAATGGCTATTTCTGTGTGTCACTGTTAGTACTGTACCAGGAAAAATTAAGGATATGGGCATAAGAATCTTGTGAAGGGGGGAACGGTCCTTAGGGAGCAGATACAGAGAGATTTAGATGCAGAGCGAAATAATGGATATATTTTAAACCTTAATTTATTCACCTGGAGAATTTGATGAATAAGTTCCCTATTATTTCTGACTCGTAGCATTAAACCAAATTAAAATATTGTCTGAGCAAGTTCATGTCGCCTGGCTAATTGAAACAAAATAAATATTTATGATTGTCCATCTTTTAACATGAAACGTTTATCTTTCGTTGAAAAACAATATGTTCTTTCCTGATAAAGTTCATAAAGTTATTCAAGTAATGGTTCAAATGACAAAAACTGAAAATGAATGTAACACCCTTACACGTGTAAAATGAATTTCCCTACACCACTTTCAATATTTTAACACTTCAAAATTTGGCAAATTTTATCTTCTTCTAAAGTTCGGTGCTATAGTCTATTTTATAACTGTCACTCAACATTTATAAAATTTAATGTGAAATCCAATGAGCGAAATAGTTTGTTGAATTATGAATGAAATCATTGATTCTACAGTTCAACTTGTAATATAGTCTGTTTAAATCTCAAGTTTGTTTACAGTGGCACTCATGTCACCAGAAACATCCAAATATCAAACTGGAAATGTAGAGAAATGCTAGGGTCTCCCCGCTGCGCTGATGTCCATTAAATAAAATTATGTTCCAGGCCACACAAGGTTCCTAGTACAGTACAAACGTACAAAATTACTGCGACTATCTGGAGGTAATAGTTGCAGACGGCATTTCAGATAATAAGAATGTGATGAACAAATGATGCATTGACAGTGAAGGAAAGAACACATTTTACATGGTTGCTTAAAGGTATTGTAAAGAAATACACTACAAAAATATCTAGCTTTCCCAGAGATTATTTTTGTATGTATATATATATATATATATATATATATATTCAGTATAACTACATGACGGAACAAAAATATGATCTTACATTTCCTGAATATTTTAGATAAATATAACCAACAGAATTTTAAGATATTAGCGTTTAAATGAAACTTTGTAAAGAAACGGTTAAACTGATGAAAATGGCCAGCTTTTGGACATAAACCAACCACTACTGAACACAACTGTGAATAGGTACAATATATTCCATATTGTATAGGATTCGTAGTGTACGTACTTTGTTTCTTTTTTGATGTACGGCAACAGCTGATCATCAGTATGTTCTTCTATGAATATTTCCTCCTTAATATCTTCAGAAGGCTGTAAGTAAGAAATAAGAAAAGTAGAATAAAGAAGTAAGGGAATAAAATATATAGGCCTAAACAAGAAACAGCTGAGAAAATAAATTTCACAGTGGCACAAGGAGAGTATAATTAATTTATCTCCCATTTAAAAAATATAAGAGCGGAAATGAACAATCAAATCAAAATCACTTCAAATGCAATGGAGGTGTCTACCTTGGTGGCAAATGGCACACAAAAATACCTTACTATCAAGCATTAAATTGTCAATGAACAGACAGGAAGACAATTTCCTAAAATACAGTATTATACAATTTACACTAACTTTTTTCTTTTAAACACACAGCTCATCATTAACAAATTTACAAAATTTACAAAATTTAACTCATGATGATGATGATGCTAGTAGTATAATTGGACAGTTCTGCGGCCACCGCCACCTCCGGCTCCCAGTGGCCACCTCCACCTCAGCCAGTGGCCTCTTCCAGTACTGCCAACTTAACCTAACTAGCGCGACAGTACTGCCAACTTAACCTAACCAGCGCGAAATTTGAATTTGTAAACAAAGCCACGTGCTTTTTGACAGCTGTCATCGACAACAACGCATCGCTAACCTCAGTACTGCCATCTTGACGGGCCTAAACCTCAGTAGTGCCAACTTAACCTAACTAGCTAGAGATAAACAAAGCCACGTGCTTTTTGACAGCCACGTGCTTTTTGACAGCCACGTGCTTTTTGACAGATTTGTAAACAAAGCCACGTGCTTTTTGACAGACAACAACGCATCGCAAACCTCAGTACTGCTATCTTGATGGACCTAAACCTTAGTGGTACCAACTTAACCTCACTAGCGAGAGGTAAACAAAGCCACGTGCTTTTTGACAGCTACGTGCTGTTTTGACAGCTGTCATCCGCCATCTTTAAACCACAAAGCACTGTGCTGCCCTCTATATCGCAGTAGCTGCAAAATTCGTCACCTGTCATCGACAGTGCTGCCATCTTGACGGGTCTAAACCTTAGTGCTACCAACTTAACCTAACTAGCGCGAGGTAAACAAAGCCACGTGCAGCTGTCATCCGCCATCTTTGAGCACAGTGCTGCCCTCTTTAGCTACTTACCTTTGAAATGTGGTGGCGGATAATTTGAAAAATGCTTTTTTGACAGCAGCCATATTGCATCGCAAACCTCAGTGCTGCCCTCTTTAGCTAGATACCTGTGGTAGCAGACAATTCCACGTGACAGCAGCCATCTTTAATCAAGAGAGCACCGTGCTGCCCTCTATGTGGTGACGGCAAATTCCACGTGCTCTTGTTTGGAAACAAACCCACGTGCTTTTTTTGACAGCTACCATCCACCATCTTTAATCAACAGAGCACAGTGCTGTACTCTTTAGCTAGATACCTTTGAAATGTGGTGGCGGCAATTTGAAAAATTCTATGTGCTCTTGTTGGGAAACAAAGCCGCGTGCTTTTTTTTGACAGCTGTCATCCGCCATCTTTAATCAATAGAGCACTGTGCTGCGGGCAATTTCGTTAGCTGTCATCCGCCATCTTTAATCTAGAGAGAACAGTGCTGCACTCTATGTGGTGGCGGTAAATTCTATGTGCTTTACAAACCTATGTGCTTTTCTGACAGCTGTCATCCGCCATCTTTAATCCAGAGAGAACAGTGCTGTCCTCTATGTGGTGGTGGCAAATTCCACATGCTCTTGTTTGAAAACATACTCACGTGCTTTTTTGACAGCTGTCATCCGCCATCTTTGAGAACAGTGCTGCCCGGTGACGGCAAATTCCACGTAGAAACAAAGCCATGTGCTTTTTTGACAGCTGTCATCCGCCATCTTTAATCCAGAGAGAACAGTGCTGCCCTCTATGTGGTGGCGGCAAATTGAAAAATTCCACGTGCTCTTGTTTGAAAACATACTCACGTGCTTTTTTGACAGCTGTCATCCGCCATCTTTAATCCAGAGAGAACAGTGCTGCCCTCTATGTGGTGACGGCAAATTCCACGTAGAAACAAAGCCATGTGCTTTTTTGTCAGCTGTCATCCGCCATCTTTAATCACCGTGCTGCCCTGTGACGGCAAATTCCACGTAGAAACAAAGCCATGTGCAGCTGTCATCCGCCATCTTTAATCACCGTGCTGCCCGGTGACGGCAAATTCCACGTGGAAACAAAGCCATGTGCTTTTTTTGACAGCTGTCATCCGCCATCTTTAATCACCGTGCTACACTCTATGTGGTGACGACAAATTCTAAATGCTTTACAAACCCATGTGCTTTTCTGACAGAGCTGTCATCCACCATCTTTAATCACCGTGCTGCCCCGGTGACGGCAAATTCCACGTGCTCTTGTTTGGGAACAAAGCTTTTAATCCAGAGAGAACAGTGCTGCCCCGGTGGCGGTAAATTCCACGTGCTCTTGTTAGTTCGTGATTTAAAATCTAAGCTAGCTGTAAATCCCCGATTCTCGACAGATTCTTAATCCGAGTTGTCAGGAAGGGCAACCAAGAGCTTAGATACTGCTAGTTTTGCATCAGGGAGGGCGACTAGTCTTAAAAACAAATTCTTGCGATTTAAAATCTTAGTTTTGCGTCAGGAAGGACATCCGGCCGTAAAACAATAGTTCGTGATTTAAAATCTAAGAAGTGCATCTAGCTGTAAATCCCCGATTCCCCGTGTTAGACGTTGTAAAACAGATTCTTAATCCGAGTTGTCAGGAAGGGCAACCGGTCGTAAAACTATGAGGTTAGATACTGCTAGTTTTGCATCAGGAAGGGCAACTCAACACATTCATGTGATTTAAACACATTTTTATCCCCAAGAGAATCGAACCCGAGACTACCGGGTGAGAGGCATGCATACTGTAGGCTATAGATTCGTTCTACAGTCCTCGAAGTATCGGCACAGTCATTCTGAGCGAGTTGTGTGGAATGCATGTGTTAGCTGAAATTGTATACGTATCTTCCGGCTCGACCTTGAGCGAGGACACTGATAAGCGGCTTGTAACTCGCGAACGTCTTCTTATGTGAGAAGTCAGTACTAATTAAGGTTGTAAAATATTCTGAAATAGTCCACCTCTGTAGTGCAGTAGTTAGCTGCTACCCTCGGAGGTCCGAGTTCGATTCCTGGCTCTGCCACGGAATGTGTAGCATTTAGCCTATGTAAGTTCCTAACGTAAACTATCATGATTGTACGGAGAGGTTAAAACACACACAGTGCCTACTCCTATCGAAAGAACCTGCACGGTACCGGCATGTAGGCTTCTCCTGGTGAAGGAGCTTGCACATGGTTTAACGCCTCCTATCAACAGCCCTTACTTAATGCTGGCTTTTTTGCACACCCCGCCTCACACCATACGACCGGCTGCCCTTCCTGACTAGGATTTTAAATCGCAGTATACGTGATAAATTTGTTGTAGCGGGTTTTATAACTAGATATCCCGGTACCGATACATAGCCTACTCCACTGAAGAAGCCTGCACAAGGCTTATTGCCTCCATCCGACAAATGAATCAGCATCAACACTCTTGTACTCAAAAAATCATTTTCGAAGGAGTCTGCACAAGGTTTAACGTCCCCATCAACAGCCCTTACTTATTGCTAGCTTTTTTGCACACCCCGCCTCACACCATAGTTTTATACGACCGGCTGCCCTTCCTGACTAGGATTTTAAATCGCAGTATACGTGATAAATTTGTTGTAGCGGGTTTTATAACTAGATATCCCGGTACCGATACATAGCCTACTCCCGACTAGAAGAAGCCTGCACAAGGCTTATTGCCTCCATCCGACAAATGAATCACTGTCAAGTCTTGTACTCAAAAAATCATTTTCGAAGGAGTCTGCACAAGGTTTAACGTCCCCATCAACAGCCCTTACTTATTGCTAGCTTTTTTGCACACCCCGCCTCACACCATAGTTTTATACGACCGGCTGCCCTTCCTGACTAGGATTTTAAATCGCAGTATACGCGATAAATTTGTTGTAGCGGGTTTTATAACTAGATATCCCAGTACCGACACATAGCCTACTCCTGACTAGAAGAAGCCTGCACAAGGCTTATTGCCTCCATCCGACAAATGAATCACCGTCAAGTCATGTACTCAAAAATCATTTTCGAAGGAGTCTGCACAAGGTTTAACGTCCCCATCAACAGCCCTTACTTATTGCTAGCTTTTACACACACCCCGCCTCACACCATAGTTTTATACGACCGGTTGCCCTTCCTGACTAGGATTTTAAATCGATATCCCGACATAGCCTACTCCTACCGAAGAAGTCAGCTTAACACCTCCATCCAACAAATGAATCACCCTCAAACACTCTTCAATCATTCTCGCTACTTCGGAAGATAGCGGGTTCGAACTGGAAGCCGTAAATGTTAGGCTAGGGACCTGCGTGATCGTCATGCATGATCTAGCCGGATGCCCTTCCCGACGGTATAAGTTGCCAGGATTTGAATCGCGTACCCTGACTAGAAGAAGCCTGCACATAGCTTAACGCCTCCATCCGACGAATGAATCACCCTCAACACTCTCCAATCATTCTCACTACTTCGGGGGATAGCGGGTTCGAACTAGAAGCCGTAAATGCTAGGCGAGGGGGGCCTGCGCGATCGTCATTACATGATCTAGCTTTAGCTCAATACCTACAGGTAAGGAATACCGCGTATGTACCCTCGAGAAGTCGAGGATCGCGCGCTAACTTTCCAAGGCTCGAACTCTTAAATTCTGACACCTCGGCATCAACAGGAGGTTTGAATACGTCAGCCTGCAGGTGGGAGCTCTTGTTTGCATTCGTTCCGACTGTACCGCAGTTGTCAGCTCAGCGATTATCATATCCGCTTGGTAACAAGCAGCGAAGTGCTCACAGTTCTCTGTATGCGTTTATTACGTACACACGCATCTCCCGTCTGCAGTGAATATTATTCTTCAGCTTAAGGTAAGGTAGAACTGTTAATTACCTTTTTTTTTATTTGCAAAGCAACTTCTACGCTAGACATCTACATTCATATATGTTCTTTTCTTTTTAGGTACCGTTCGAAAGTACGCAATTTTATTCATCCGAGTAACAGTCTGCAGAACGTGCATTTTTTTTTAAAAGGTATGTTTTCGAACTTTGAGTTGTAAAGATAATTAGGTTAGATGATGCACCCTACACTACATTCATATATGTTTCTTCTTTTTTAGGTACGACCAGAATATTATCATTCGAGTTTCAGGCTTGAACGCACGCATTTTATACATCCGAGTAACAGTTTGCAGCGCGAAGATTTTAAGGTATGTCTGACCTCTATTCGTTGAAACTTGGTTTCTTCTAAAACATCGTAACTTTAGTCTATTGATAAATAGTTGTTCTCTTTAATCCTCACGCTATAGACGTGGTATAATTTCAAACACGTACACATAGCTATGTCTGCCCTCAACTGGCTGAAAATTGGTTTCTTCCGAACATCGTAACTTTAAGCTAATCATAAATAGTTGTTCTCTTTAATCCACATACTATAGACGTAGTGCGTACATAGCTATGTCTGCCCTCAACTGACTGAAAATTCGTTTCTTCTAAAACATCATAACTTTAAGCTAATCATAAATAGTTGTTCTCTTTAATCTACATACTATAGACGTAGTATAATTTCAAACACGCACACATAGCTATGTCTGCCCTCAACAGGTTGAAAGTTGGTTTCTTCCGAACATCGTAACTTTAAGCTAATCATAAATAGTTGTTCTCTTTAATCAACATACTATAGACGTGGTATGATTTCAAACACGTACACATAGCTATGTCTGCCCTCAACTGACTGAAACTTGGTTTCTTCCGTAACTTTAAGCTATTGACAAATAGTTGTTCTCTTTAATCTACATACTATAGACGTAGTGCGTACATAGCTATGTCTATCCTCAACAGGCTGAAACTTGGTTTCTTCTAAAACATCGTAACTTTAAGCAATTGATAAATAGTTGTTCTCTTTAATCCTCACGCTATAGACGTGGTATAATTTCAAACACGCACACATAGCTATATCTACCCTCAACGGGCTGAAAATTGGTTTCTTCTAAAACATCGTAACTTTGAGCTATTGATAAATAGTTGCTCTCTTTAATCTACATACTATAGACGTGGTATAATTTCAAACACGCACACATAGCTATGTCCGTCCTCAACAGGCTTAAACTTGGTTTCTTCCGAACATCGTAACTTTAGTCTATTGATAAATAGTTGTTCTCTTTAATCTACATACTATAGACGTAGTATAATTTCAAACACGCACACATAGCTATGTCTGCCCTCAACAGGTTGAAAGTTGGTTTCTTCCGAACATCGTAACTTTAAGCTAATCATAAATAGTTGTTCTCTTTAATCAACATACTATAGACGTGGTATAATTTCAAAAACGTACACATAGCTATGTCTGCCCTCAACGGGCTGAAACTTGGTTTCTTCCGTAACTTTAAGCTAATCATAAATAGTTGTTCTCTTTAATCAACATACTATAGACGTGGTGCGTACATAGCTATGTCTGCCCTCAACGGGCTGAAACTTGGTTTCTTCCGTAACTTTAGTCTATTGATAAATAGTTGTTCTCTTTAATCTACATACTATAGACGAGGTGCGTACATAGCTATGTCTGCCCTCAACAGGCTTAAACTTGGTTTCTTCCGTAACTTTAAGCTAATCATAAATAATTGTTCTCTTCAACCTACATACTATAGACGAGGTGCGTACATAGCTATGTCCGTCATCAACAGGCTTAAACTTGGTTTCTTCCGAACATCGTAACTTTAGTCTATTGATAAATAGTTGTTCTCTTTAATCTACATACTATAGACGTAGTATAATTTCAAACACGCACACGTAGCAATGTCTGTCCTCAACAGGTTGAAACTTGGTTTCTTCCGAACATCGTAACTTTAGTCGTTCTCTTCAATCCTCATGCTATAGGCCTAACTCACAGCCATGTCCAACCTCTATAGGTTGAGCATCGCAACTTTAGGCTAATCTCTATTGGTTGTTCTCTTTTCAGAACTTGTTGCATACGCTGTTCACCTAAACACTTTATTCGAAGAAAGAGAAGACACTATGTTCCCATGCGAGCTGTGTAAGGCAATGTTCACAAGACGTGACAGCCTTGCACGCCATGTAAAAACAAAACATCATCAGCTATCTGCTTGCGACTATAACCCTACTATGTTCCCCTGCGAACAGTGTAAGGCAACGTTCGCAAGACAGGATAACCTCGCACGTCATATAAAAGCAAAACACCCTAGCATAACATCTGCTTTATGTGATGTTTGCGGGCTGTACTTCGCTAATGTAGAGCAATACCAGGCTCACTTAGCAGAGGTACATCAAATATCTACTTGCCCTCAGGTAGTAGTAGGGAAAAAGCGTGCAGCTACTGATGTAGCTGTAGAAAGTACTAGTAGTAAAAAACCTAGGAAAAATGAACTTCAAACTATTCACTGCGAGCACTGTAACACTGATGTACCATCTTCGCATTTTCAGGGACACTTACGGAGTAATGCGCATAAAAATAATGCGTGTAGAAGTGGTAGTAACGCAAACATCGAGGAAATTAATACAGCATTTAAAAGTAGGATTGCTAGTTACCGAATTCGCACCAGTCAAAAGTTTCAGAGCACTTCAAACTTTTTAAATTGCGTTCAACCGGATGTACAACAGCTTCTTGCTAAATCTTTGTCCAATCATAGTTTATTTAAAGTTAATTTTGAACTTTTCGCCTTGTACATTAAAAGCACGGATGAATCCGAAATAACGGACATTAAATCATTTAATACGAAGAATTTTGTCATAAGTGAGTCGACTAATTTTGGTGATGTACTTAGGGATGTCTCTAACATTATTTCAACTAAGAGCGAGGGATTTCAGGAAAAGGAATCAGGGTGGGCTTTAGTTGAAATAATGTATCTAGAAGTTAACATCAATAAGTACAATCCCATGCGAGGTTCATCGTACATCGAGCTGCCGACATGGATTCAACAAAGAAAAGCTGTTGTAAACATCCAAAACAATGACGAAGCATGTTTCGCATGGGCGGTGATGTCGGCTTTAAATCCTGCGAAATCAGACGTAGCTAAGAGAACATCATCCTATCCACACTATTCAACGCAGCTAAATTTCGATAGTATAGAATTTCCCGTACAGTTAAAGGATATTAAGCGCTTTGAGGAACTAAATAACATTAGTATCAATGTGTATGGTGTAGAGAAAAAGTCCGTAGTAGGTCCTCTGTATTATACATGTCATAAGAAGAGTACTCACGTTAATTTACTCTATATTGAAAACAGTGAGAATAGCCACTTTTGCTGGATTAAAAATCTGAGTAGACTTGTTGGCAGTCAGTTGTCAAAACATGATGGTAAAAAGTGGCTATGTGATGGATGCTTGCAGTATTTCAGAAATGAAGATCAGTTAACGAAGCATTCCAAGAATGACTGCAATCATGTACGTACAGAGATACCTACTACAGGCAATAATGTTTTAAAATTTACAAATTTTCACAAGCAGATGTGGGTACCGTTCGTGATTTATGCAGACTTTGAAGCCATCCTCACGCCATGCAACACATGCTCACCTAATCCTGACAAATCTTTCACTAATACTACGCACATGCATGTCCCGTATAGCTTTGCGTATTACATCAAGTGTAGTTACGATAGTACGCTTAACAAGTTAGAGCTGTATCGAGGACATGATGCTGCTAAAGTATTTTTAGAAAGACTTGAAAGTGATGCAGTTCGTCTCGGTCGTATTCTGAATAGTAATATTCCTATGAAGCCACTCACCGACATTCAGTTAAATGATCATGAACGTGCTACAAAGTGTAGCATTTGTGATGGGGAATTTTCCGAAAATGACCCTAAAGTTTTTGATCATGATCATTTAACTGGTTTCTACAGATGTGCCGCTCATTATAGCTGTAATCTTAAGTATAGAGTTCCTAAATTTATCCCTATAATTTTTCATAACTTATCCGGTTACGACTCTCATTTCATCATTTCACAATTTGGAGCTTCAGATGAAAAAGTAGATATAATCCCTCAGAATAAAGAGCGGTACATTGCGTTTGCAAAGTCTGTAAAAGTAGATGCTGAGCATTCTATAAAACTGAGATTCCTTGACTCGTTTCGCTTTATGGCGAGTAGCCTCGATAAACTTTCTAGTCATTTACAGCCTGAACAATTTACAGAAATTCGACGCGTTTTCCCTGAAGAAGCGCAGTTTAATTTACTTCGGCGTAAGGGTGTTTTTTGTTACGAATATCTCGACTGCTTAGACCGCCTCGAAGAACGTGCCTTACCATCGAAACAATCCTTTTACAGCTCGCTGAATTCAGCAGATATTAGTGATGATGACTATTTACATGCACAACATATCTGGGAGCAGTTCCACATTCAAACGCTGGGTGAATACTCCGATTTATATTTAAAGACAGATGTACTTTTGTTAGCTGATGTTTTTGAAAATTTTCGCTGTGTTTGCATGAACACCTACAGCCTTGACCCATGTCAGTATTTTACTGCACCTGGGTTAAGTTGGGACGCGATGTTAAAATACACGCGTGTGAATTTGGAGCTGCTAACGGATATCGATATGGTGCACTTTATAAAAGCATCCATTCGAGGCGGTCTGAGTCAGTGCAGCGGCCGGTATTCGAGTGCTAATAATAAGTACATGCCGAGTTTCGATTCCAGTCAGGAATCTCGGTATATCGTTTACCTCGATGCTAATAATCAGTATGGGTGGGCGATGAGTCAGCATCTACCGGTGAGTGGTTTCCGCTGGCTGACGCAGTGCGAAATTGATGCTTTACAGCTACACGCCCTAGGTGATGAAGCTGATAAAGGTTATTTCCTCGAAGTTGACTTACAGTATCCTAAAGAGTTACACACTTCTCATAATGACCTACCGTTCTGCCCTGAAAATATGAAGTCCCCGTACATTGCATCAACGACGAAAATGCTCATTGCTAATTTATGCGATAAATCTAAGTATATCATTCATTACCGAAATTTAAAACAGTGTTTGCAGCATGGTTTGAAGTTATCCAAAATTCATCGCGTACTAGAATTTAATCAGTCACCGTGGCTAAAGCCATATATCGATCTGAACAATAATTTAAGAACGAATGCGGTTAACGAGTTTGAAAAAGATTTCTACAAGCTCATGAATAACAGTGTGTTTGGTAAGACTATGGAGAATGTTGACAAACGCGTTGATGTAAAATTGATTACAAACTGGGATAATATTAAGAAAAGGTATGGTGCTAACTATTTAATAAGTAAACCAAATTTCCACAGCTGCACCATCATACATGAGAATTTAGTTATTATACAGATGAATCGTGTCAAGGTTAAGTATGACAAACCTACCTACGTCGGCTTCACAGTACTTGAATTGGCTAAAACACTCATGTATGAATTCCATTACGATTATATGATGAAGAAGTACGCGCATAATGCGCAATTGCTCTACACAGATACCGATTCGTTTATTTATCAAATCAAAACTGATGACTATTACAATGATATAAAGCCTGACTTGGGTAGGTTTGATACGAGTAACTATCCTGCAGATAATCAATATCATCTACCGCTAGTGAACAAAAAGGTTCTAGGTAAAATGAAAGATGAATGTGCTGGGAATATTATCGATTCATTTGTAGGTACTAAATCCAAGTCATATTGCATAAAACTCTTAAATGAATTACAAATAAAGAGATTGAAGGGGGTTAAAAAGAATGTCGTTCAGAATCAGCTAAGTTTTGAAAACTATAACAATTGCATTAAAAGTAATCCACCTGTTTTGCATAAGCAAATGTCTGTCATTAGAAGCAAGAAGCACCAGTTGTACACTCATTTAATTAGTAAGGTAGCCCTTAATAGCGATGATTGTAAACGGTTTGTCATTCCAAATTCTACCAACACGCTAGCCTGGGGGCATAGTAGTATTGATAAGTACTACTTTACATAAACATTATGCTAGAGGTGTGTGTACTTACGTTACGCTGTCTTACATCACAATTCGGGAGAGGAACGCTGGTACGGCAAGTCTAAACTTGTACATTCAAGAATTGCATCGAGAAGTACGCTAGGGTGAAATGATTCGAGATAAAACTTGTACATACAAGATGTAAATAAATAATGTAGAATTGGCATATTCTTTTATTTTAGGTTAGGTATCACCTTCCTCCCGCTCCTTATTTGCAGGATAGAGTTTTTGTTTATTACTCATAGAAGAAAGAAGGTGATGAGCAGTTTCGTGAGTATAGTTCGGTAAGTATCTCGAGAGCAGAATTTTTTTTGTCAAAAAAGCACATAGCTTTGTAAAGCACGTAGAATTTGCCACCACCGGGGCAGCACGGTGATTAAAGATGGTGGATGACAGCTCTGTCAGAAAAGCACATGGGTTTGTAAAGCATTTAGAATTTGTCGTCACCACATAGAGTGTAGCACGGTGATTAAAGATGGCGGATGACAGCTGTCAAAAAAAGCACATGGCTTTGTTTCCACGTGGAATTTGCCGTCACCGGGCAGCACGGTGATTAAAGATGGCGGATGACAGCTGCACATGGCTTTGTTTCTACGTGGAATTTGCCGTCACAGGGCAGCACGGTGATTAAAAATGGCGGATGACAGCTGACAAAAAAGCACATGGCTTTGTTTCTACGTGGAATTTGCCGTCACCACATAGAGGGCAGCACTGTTCTCTCTGGATTAAAGATGGCGGATGACAGCTGTCAAAAAAGCACGTGAGTATGTTTTCAAACAAGAGCACGTGGAATTTTTCAATTTGCCGCCACCACATAGAGGGCAGCACTGTTCTCTCTGGATTAAAGATGGCGGATGACAGCTGTCAAAAAAGCACATGGCTTTGTTTCTACGTGGAATTTGCCGTCACCGGGCAGCACTGTTCTCTCTGGATTAAAGATGGCGGATGACAGCTGTCAAAAATGCACATGGCTTTGTTTCTACGTGGAATTTTTCAATTTGCCGCCACCGGGCAGCACGGTGCTCAAAGATGGCGGATGACAGCTGCACATGGCTTTGTTTCCAAACAAGAGCACGTGGAATTTGCCGCCACCACATAGAGGGCAGCACTGTTCTCTCTGGATTAAAGATGGCGGATGACAGCTGTCAGAAAAGCATATAGGTTTGTAAAGCATGTGGAATTTACCGCCACCACATAGATGGCAGCACGGTGATTAAAGATGGTGGATGACAGCTGTCAGAAAAGCACATAGGTTTGTAAAGCACATGGAATTTACCGCCACCACATAGAGTGCAGCACTGTTTTCTCTGGATTAAAGATGGCGGATGACAGCTAACGAAATTGCCCGCATGATAGCAGCACGGTGCTCAAAGATGGCGGATGACAGCTGTCAAAAAAGCACGTGAATTTGTTTCCAAACAAGAGCACGTGGAATTTGCCGCCACTACATAGAGTGCGGCACTGAGGTTGGCGATGCAAGATGGCGGATGACAACTGTCAAAGGTAAGTAGCTAAAGAGGGCAGCACGGTGATTAAAGATGGTGGATGACAGCTGCACGTGGCTTTGTTTCCAAACAAGAGCACATGGAATTTGCCGCCACTACATAGAGCGCAGCACTGAGGTTTCGGATGCAAGATGGCGGATAACGTACCACATTTCAAAGGTAAGTAGCTAAAGAGGGCAGCACGATGCTCAAAGATGGTGGATGACAGCTGCACGTGGCTTTGTTTCCAAACAAGAGCACATGGAATTTGCCGCCACTACATAGAGCGCAGCACTGAGGTTTCGGATGCAAGATGGCGGATAACGTACCACATTTCAAAGGTAAGTAGCTAAAGAGGGCAGCACGATGCTCAAAGATGGTGGATGACAGCTGCACGTGGCTTTGTTTATCTCACGCTAGTGAGGTTAAGTTGGTAGCACTAAGGTTTAGACCCGTCAAGATGGCAGCACTGCCGATGACAGGTGACGAATTTTGCAGCTACTGCGATATAGAGGGCAGCACAGTGCTTTGTGGTTTAAAGATGGCGGATGACAGCTGTCAAAAAGCATGTGGCTGTCAAAAAGCACGTGGCTTTGTTTACCTCTCGCTAGTTAGGTTAAGTTGGTACCACCGAGGTTTATTCCCGTCAAGATGGCAGTACTGAGGTTAGCGATGCGTTGTTGTCTGTCAAAAAGCACGTGGCTTTGTTTACAAATCTGTCAAAAAGCACGTGGCTGTCAAAAAACACGTGGCTTTGTTTACCTCATGCTAGTTAGGTTAAGTTGGCACTACTGAGGTTTAGGCCCGTCATGATGGCAGTACTGAGGTTTGCGATGCGTTGTTGTCTGTCAAAAAGCACGTGGCTTTGTTTACAAATCTGTCAAAAAGCACGTGGCTTTGTTTATCTCGAGCTAGTTAGGTTAAGTTGGCACTACTGAGGTTTAGGCCCGTCAAGATGGCAGTACTGAGGTTAGCGATGCGTTGTTGTCGATGACAGCTGTCAAAAAGCACGTGGCTTTGTTTACAAATTCAAATTTCGCGCTAGTTAGGTTAAGTTGGCAGTACTGTCGCGCTAGTTAGGTTAAGTTGGCAGTACTGGAAGAGGCCACTGGCTGAGGTGGAGGTGGCCACTGGGAGCCGGAGGTGGCGGTGGCCGCAGAATCCCTGTATTATACTACTGATGCTTGTTGTTTAATGGGGCCTAACATCGAGGTCATCGGCCCCTAATGGTACGAAATGGTATGACAAATTAAAAGTCCAACATTCTCCACTGACCAGAACTCAATACGTGAGGACGAAGAATGAATGAATGGACATGAATTTAAAGCAATCAGTGGATGCGACCCGCAATGCCTTACATTCACAGACACTTACGTAAAACAATAGGATTACTGACCAAGGGACTGTTGCTATAGCATAACACTGAATGGATGATGCTTGCAGAATAAAGGGGGTCGAAAATCCAAGTTATCGGCCCCGCATAACGCTACTTACCTCTAGGAAGGTAGAATATGGTATATCTCATGTTGCGGTACTAATCAAAAGTAGCAGAGACTTGCGGTATTCCACACATTATGGTACTACACTCAGGTTATGAAATTCGACATGCAATACAGACCTATGGGTTTTCTCACCTTGCGGCGCCATTTACAGGCACGCAAACCTATGGTGTTCATCACATAAGAGTACTAGCCACAGGGACCTGCACAATCCTGCGGTGTTCCTCATAGAGTGGGTACTAATCACAGACAAGGCAGGACCATGGTAGCTATCATCTCATGGTCCCGCTCATATGGTGGTACTAATCACAGGTACTGCAGAAGCCGATCGCACGGTGCTCCTATGATACTAATCACAAACCTATTTGGTACCTAATATAGTGGTACTACGCGCAAGTAAAAGCGAACCATAATGTTCTCCGCATGGTGGTACTAATCACAAGTAGTTTCGTGGTTCCTTGGTCGCCCCTTACGACAGGCAGGGAATAACGTGGGTGTATTCTTGGTCTGCGTGCCCCAACCCACAGGGGGGTTGTGTGTTTGGTCCGCGAGAGGTATTTTATTTCCCTCAAGTCCGCCAGCAAGCCGCTTAGGACCCCCTATCCGCCACATGGGACGCCAGCGTTGTAGGTTCGTGGAAATTTTACTCATAATATCCTCTGTATTTAAAAACATTATCAACTCATATACAACATGTGGAGTTATTTCAAACAATAATATACAACTGCTATTAGATAAAAATTTACGTTGCATTTATATATTTTATTTTCTTACACTTTTGGAACCTAACTTGCATAGTGACCTGCTGCGTCTTAACCCAAGTCCTTTCGCCACTGCTTTTTAGACAACTGATAAGAGATAGGAATGTGAAAAGGGACACACTGTAGGATAGCAGTAGACAACTTAGCGTAGAAAAAGCGGAACATTTGTAAATATGTAAATTTAAAATTACCTATATATTTGTGAATATTCAGCAGAGAATATGCACACATACATACGGGGATGGAGGCACTTCCGTGTATTTGTATATGTACAATTTTAGGAAAATGAATTAATAATAGTATTAATAATAAATACTATCTCCAAAATAGTACCCAATACTATTCCTTGCTTCCTTTTTCGTTTCTGCTGATCCCTATTTCAACAATGACTAGCTATTTTATTTATCCTCTTATTACCGGAGTAATAATGTATATCCTCTCTGTGAATACGTCAGTGCTGGCTACATGGCCATTGAAATTCGTGTCTTTAATGTGGTTTGCCGCTGCGTTATTCATCAAGTGATTCATGGTCACAGATACTATGGTTTTCAATATTTATAAACATTAACTTCCACCGGCTTTAAAGTTATTAATGAGCCCATCTGTGGTGTATGGCCAGACAGTGCCTTTTCCAGTATTCTTCTGCATTCTAGTGTCGTCGGTATGAACCATCTCGCCACTCTCCCCCTCCACCGAGCGAGTATGCGCACGTAAACATTGCGACTGTGGTCTGACTTCTGGCTTCTGGGTTGTCGCCAGTAAGGTTCTGCTGTGATGGAAGGACGGCGTCCGCTTGGCGGGGTGGATAGACCCAGGGTGAAGTTGGTTTGATAGGGCTTACGCCCTCGTCAACTTTGCAATTTAATTTCAAATTTGGTTATGATTTAATGCACCTCGCCTGGAATTTTTGTGTGCACTCTAAGGGTTACCTTTACCATACGTAAGTAAGGATATTATGCTGAAGCGTACTGACGACTACGGCAAGATACTACACTGTAAGTGGTTTTTTCAACTCATCATTAACTTGTTCCAAATGGTGAAATGAATATTTCTAAATGCCTTGTTCCGCCATTGCGAGGGAACTTGAAACGTGAAATTCCTGAAGCTATTTCGAAGAATATAAAGATTACGGAATTTCATGACCTTGTACTATCAAAATTTATCCCTTCATTAGCACTGCAAAATTTGTTTCCTCAATATTGTTTTAGGACTCAACTATATCTTAGACTCGAGGTTTTATTGCATGGTATTTCGAATTTTGGTGCCAGAAGAAGAAATGGTGGCACATATTCTGAAAGGTTTTCCTCCCTCCAACTCCCTCCTACCTCTTACTCAGGAAGAGTCCGACTAATTTTGTGGAATTAGAGGCTGCTTGTACCTTTGCTGAACATGTGAAGCACGGGGACGCGGTCAGACCCATCTGCCACCCTCCTCCTTTTAACCCGGCCTCGCCTCAATCTAGGGATAGTGCAAATCTTAAAAATGGTATAATTGTGGATTACGTGACCACCTTCGGAATGCTCGCCCGTCAATAAAGCGTAGTACTGGTCCTTGTTCTTATTTGTGTGGGTCGAGGCAGCATATTAAGAATAATTGCCCAACCTCTTTCAAAAAACGCAATAAAGACTAAAGGTTAATAGTAATACTTGTGAATCTTGCCCCTGAATTTTCTGTGGATTCAGAGAGAGTTATTTGTCGGAAGGAATGTAATAAAATCTCCGATTTGGTTGAGTCTAAAAGTACCTTCGCGAAGGCAGAGCTGAATAATGAACCGATTGCTGCTTTAAATGACTCGGGTAACGTTCTCACTTTAATATATGATGATGCTTGTTGTTTTTTCCTATTTGCTTAACGTCGCACCGACAGAGATATGTCTTATGGCGACGATGGGATAGGAAAGGTCTAGGAAGTGGAAGTGGCCGCGGCCTTAATTAAGGTACAGCTCAAGCATTTGCCTGGTGTGAAAATGGGAAACCACTGAAAACCATCCTCAGGGCTGGCGACAGTGGTGCTCGAACCCACTATCTCCCGATTACTGGATACTGGCCGCACTTAAGCGACTGCAGCTATCGAGCTCGGTGCTTACCGTCTTTCACCTCCTTACATCGAAGGTCAACAGCCCACTTTAATTGATGCCAGTTGGTATGATGAAATAAGGTGCTCTTGTAAACTGCCTGAGTTGCACAATGTCAAAATTGCATGTGTCACGGCTAATAAGGGTAATATGGAAATTTTTGGATCTGTTGACGTGATATTGCGTATTGTTAATTTTACTTGGAAGGTCCATTGCTTGGTATCTCCGAAGCTAGCTTGTAGTATTATTTTAGGCACTGACTTCTTGTTAAGGACTGGATTCGTTTTAGACCTCCAGGCTAGACAATTCTACTTTAAATTTTCCTCAAATTGTAACGTCGATATTATTGATGCTCCTTTGGGTACCGTCAGAATTTCTTGTGTAGGTTGGCCGCTACCAGGGAAGATAAATGAAATCGATCAGTTGGATCTTGATCATTTGGATTATCAACAAGATAATAAAGTCCGTAACTTGTGCCATCAATTTCCTGAGGTATTTACCAACAAGTTAGGACTGACGGATGTATTGGAGTACGATACTGAACTGTCTGACAACCAACTTGTTAGAACCCCTCCTTACCTCTTTCACCTCCTCGCATGCTAGAACTCTAAAGGATTATCGACCAAATGCTTGCCGATGGTGTCATCAGACCGTCCATTTCTCCTTAAGCCTCTTTGGTTTATCTAGTACCTATACCCTCTGGAGGATACCGTGCCGTTATCGATTGCAGATCACTGAATCGCACAATCATCCTGCAATCTATTCTTTTACCAGATTTACATGTTTTGGGAGGTTCTCCGCCCAAGTTCTTTACCGTGTTAGATCTAAATCAATCCTATTATCAGATTCCGCCCTCTAAAACTTATATTTCCCTGAACCGCCTTCATCACGGACTGGAATATTTATGAGTACCTCAGGTTGACGTTCGGACTATCTTGCGGAGCAGCTGTTTTAACTAGATTTCTGAATTCTATTCAAGGGGATATCAAGTTTAAGTTTGTTTTCAATTCCTTGATGTCTTGTCATCTTCTCGAATACCTTTGAAGAACACGTGGATCATGTCACGGAAGTCGTTGAGCGTTTGAAAAAGGCTGGTCTTACTGTGAAACTATCCAAGGTAACCTTCGCCAAGCTATATATATCCTTTCTTGGCCATGTCGTGTCGCGCGACGGAGTCTCCGTTGATCAATCTAGGACCCAGGCTATCAGGGAATTCCAACCATCTATGGATGTAAAAGGTGTTGCACGCTTTGTGGGTACGGTAAATTTCTTCCGCAAGTTTATCCCAAATTTTGCTGTGGTACCTCACCCCTTAACTATCTGAGGCGTAAGGATGCCAAGTTCATCTGGGCCCCTCCCAGCAAGAAGCCTTTGAAACTCTGAAACTTGCCTTATCGAATGCTCCTTGTTGGCTATACCCGACTTTAGTAAACGTTTCATTGCACAAACTGATGCCTCTGGAGAAGCTGTTGCTGGTGCACTCTTTCAGGACCATGAGGACGGTCGTAGACTCGTTGCCTATGTGTTTAGGATACTCAATAATCTGGAGAGTAAGTACTCAATCTATGAGTTGGAATGTTTGGGCGTGCTGTTTGCACTTGAGAAATTCGGACTCTTTATTTAACATGCAAATTTCGACCTTGAACCGACCCAAAAGAACGGGCAGAATCACTAGATGGGCACTTAGGATTCCCGCTTTTAGTTTACAGGTTAAGCGTATCAGAGGTTCGGAGAATGTCACCGCTGACAGCTTAAGTAGAATGTTTGACGGGAGCTTTGGCCTTGATGTAAAATCTGAAGTTGAAGAAATTGATGAAACTAATGTTGTTAGTGTGGGCGCCATTCTTCCGGATCTACCTTTGTTATACCATGAGTTTGGCGATCAAAAAGCTGATCCTGAGTTGAATGAAATCACCGACAAGATTAGTGACGGAATGGTAGTAAAACCTTATTCTCTGGTGAAGGGTGTTCTATGTTGAAAAGGTCGAATTGATGCTAATTTCATTATTGTTGTTCCCAAGGTCCTAGTGCCAATCATCTTCAAATATTATCACTGTTGACGCATTGGTGGTCACTTAGGCACATTTAAAACTAGGCAGAAAATTAGAAAATTCTTCATTTGGAAAATGGTTAAGTCCTGTAAAACTTGTGCTATCAGTAAACCCAACCTGAAGAACCGTGTTGGTTTATTTTCATCTTCAGAAGCCTCTTGGCAGATGGAAAGGTCATTAATCGATTTTGTAGGTCCACTCCCTCGCTCTACCTTGGGAAACATTCATATCTTTGTGTGTATTAACGCGTACTCGGTTTTCCGGGATTATTCCCACTAGATATATGACTTCTCGTACGTCTATTAAGTTGCCTTAATTCTATCTTCCCATCCTTTGGTCCTCCCAAGTTTATGGTTTATGACAATGCCAGTGCATTCACTAGCCACTTGTTTAAGAAGAACCTATTCGATTTGAGCATTTCCCACGCGTCTACAACTCCAAACTATCCAAACCGATCTTACGCCGAGTGAATGAACAGGAACCTGAAATCTTCCCTGATTGCATATCATCACAATAAACAATCCAAGTGGGATTCTTGCCAACACTGGTTAGCCCATGCCTTCAATTCTGCCACACACGCATCTCATAGTAAAACTCCCATGTTCCTTATGTTCTGTTAAACCCCATATTCTTCTATGTCCAAGAAATTGTCGGTATCCTGTAAGACAGGCAGAGATAAGTATAACGAATGTAGAAAGTCAACTAGGTTGAAAGTTGGTGATCAAGTTTTTGTCAGGTCCTATCCCATTAGTAAAGAAATTAACAAATTTTATGCTAAGCTTGCTCCTAGGTATCAAAGTCCCTGTACTATTTTACAGTTTTTGTCTCCAGTATCGGTACTGGGGAGTGACCCCATCACCAAGAAGATTAGGCGAGTTCATCTTTCCCAGTTAAAATCAGGTTAATGTGTGATCCCTCTTCACTCTTAAGGGCTTCTTGATAATATATATGGTATGTAGTACGGATCTGCGGATGAGGGCTACATTTCAGTGAGCAAATTTTTTTATTATCTTTAGATTATTTGGTAACTATTCTGGTTGCGTGTGAATTTTATTTAGTAACTTTTCCATGTATAGTATTTTTGTTTTGAGTATTGCTTCCTGACCGTATGACCTTTTTCTCTCCAGAAATTGTTGTTTAGTAGTGTGCGAATTAATTACAACGTGTTATGTTTTTCTGCACCAAATCTGCATTCATGTCTCATGCGAATCTTAATAACACTGTGTAGTAGCTTACTACCGTGTACTTGTTACCATTGTATTTTAAAATGTGATTGTGGTTCGTGGCGTGTGGATCCTTTCACTTGCGCTATTGGCACCTATTTATTTAATCGTTAATATCTCATTGCTCCTTTGGTTTGGGTGCATGCCTGCTCTGTCCATCATAAATTGATTCTATCCTGATCATTGAAGATTACTAAATTTTGATCATTAATTTAATTATGTATTATGTAGTAGCCTTTGTCTTGTAGCAATTTTTGGAAAATTGCATATAATATGAGGTCTGTGCATTGTTGTTCACTGGTATGAAAACTGTTAAGGTGTCCTAACCTGTATTTATCTTTAACTGTTCTAGTATTCTATTGCCTATGTCTTGATATCCGACTTTATTTTGGTGATATAACTACTGTCTATTCCGGTTGTGGTATTCTTAGGTGTGAATTAAATGAACCGAGTAATCTGTTAGGTTAGTTTCTTTATTTGGGGGGTTGACTAGGAACTGGATAGTACCCGGTGTTAGATCCTATTTTTTGAGTTTTGGATTTGCCTGTGGATATTGGTTATTGCGGAACTCTGTCGATCGGACTTGGTGGTGGTTGGCTGTTTGCCTTTACGGCATGGACTTAACTGTCCTCACTGCTTTCGGTCGCCAACTTCTGGTGGTACGATTTCCTAATTTCCGATTGGTCTCATGCCCACCTTTTAATAATTTCTGTAATCAGTTGTGAATTACCCGTTAACTAAGTGACCTATTTCTAGTCATTCCTGTCCTTTTGATTTTCTGGTGAGTAAAATTTTACCCTATCTACCTTCTCAAAATTAGGCATCTGGGTTTTCCTTTCTGGTAATGGTGGCTAACTACGTTGTTATTTGTTGTATTTTTGGGGTGCATGTGGTATTAATTCTGCATTATTCTACAGACTTTACTTGCCTGGTTTCTGTCTCTAAATTGGTTATTATTCATGAAGTGTGTTAATCTATTGAGTTGTAACTTCCATGTCAATCTACCTCGTCTACTTGTTATGGTGGTGTTATTTTTTACAAATTGCACCAATGGATACTCTCCTTTCGAACCTAGTAGGTAATGGTTTTGGTCCTGAGTTAGTTATGTTGTAACGGTACGTGATTTTGATTTAAGCTTGCATTGTGAGGTGGCATGATGACTTCACGGCATGTCGTTGAGGATAGTTAGTGCTCTCTTCCCCCCCTTTTTGCTAACGCATGTCCGTTGAGATTCATTCAGGTTGTATTGTTATTGTGTTGTATAATTAAATTGTTATAACACTTCGGTATGGTCGGTATTGCATTTAATTTACCCCTGTGTGCCCGTAGATTGGGAAACAAATTCTGGCATGGGTTTACTACTGTGCTTAGAAAAACCTGGTCTCCTTGCATGTAATTTGTGATTCCTGTATGACCTAGTCTATTCTTGTTTTGTTTTAATTCTCTGCATACCCAGGTAATCTGACGTCATCATGTATTTATCCTGTACTATAAAGATCATTTTGGATTAACCTGCCAGTCTATTGGTCCTTTTCTCTCCGGAGTGTTAGTATCCGTTGCTATTAATTTTTGGTCATCTTGCCGTTCTGCGGGGCGCCAGTTGAGTATGGGATTAACTAGTGCTTCATAGGTGGTATTGAAGCCTCCCACTATTCGATGATCGGGTCTTTTCTCCTTCTTCACCGTTGTATTGAGCGTTTTCCGTCGTCCTAGTTCATGATCTACCATTTAAATTTTATTTACCGTGTTTCATATATATTTCGCACGGTACCTGTGGCAGTGTGGCTACAGTGTGAGTCTACGGATGTCACTTGTTACTAGTCCGGATTTGTCCGAGATCCCTTGTGGATAACCGGTAGGGAATCGTGTCAGGTATCTGCTCTCATTTCCAAATTCGCCACTTAATTGAGGGGTAATTCTAAACCATTTATTGAAATGAGTATTCCATGGTTGATGTATATGTTTGAAAATTCGGTGAAGTTGTGAGGAATATAATTTAAGATTGGGTGACACTTCTGAATTTCTTTCTGCCATTGTCTGTCCTGCTCCACCATGGTGTTATTATGAGTTCCTATATCCTAATACTATTCTTGACTTGGTGTTGCTGATACGCGTATCCACCATCTGAACTGCAGCTAACTATATTCATCTTGCCTTGAGTAACCCATGGATATTGATCTTTCTCTCATATCCAGTTTCTCAGGGATTCTCTTATTTGTGAGTATAAATTTATCTGATCTTATCTCTTCTATCGACGGGTTATGCATGGAGTGTATACGTAGCATTACAGTTGATGAATTGCAAAATACAATTTCTAGATTTTGGTCGTGTATTTAATGGGTTTAAAAATTTATTTATTGGCTCACTGATTAGTGGTTCTACTCCACTGATTTAAAAAATTAATTGTAATTTTAATTAACTTGGATTACTGTGTAATGTGGTATTGCTTCGCAACATGTTCTCCCTTGGTCAACGTCTGGTTATTTTGAAATTATGTGTGGATTGCTGTTCTCTTAGTATTTCAATTCTGGAAATGATTTGACATCTCTGGGTAGGTCATCTATATGAAGAGTACTGTCAGTGTGGCTGTGTTCAATAATTTGATGTGTTTCTTGCTGTGTTGTCATGCATTGCTGGATCAGCTGTTATGATCTGTAGCGTGTTCTTACTTGATTGATGCCTGGACTTATTGAACTTACCATGTTTGTGGTTTGTTGTATTCTGTCAGTATCTTCTTTCCTAAGCTTAACTTATTTCTGTGTATTGTGTATGTTTGAAGTTGTATGTCTATGCAACGGTAGCTTCTCGTTTTCATTGTTGCTGGTGGTGCCTTTATTATGTGGCATTCCGATAGGGTTGCTGACGTGCACAGAAAACTAATTTCAGGAGATGACTATCTTTAATTTTCAAGTTAATTCTTTTCCTTATATGTGGTGCTTAAAATTTCTGCCGATATATTTAAATTTAGCATGATATACAACCGGTAGGGAATCGTGTCAGGTCTCTGCTCTCATTTCCAAATTGGCCACTTAATTGAGGGGTATTTCTAAACCATTTATTTAAATGAGTATTCGATTGTTGATGTATATGTTTGAAAAATTCGGTGAAGTTGTGAGGAATATAATTTAAGATTGGGTGACATTGCCAGTCGCCATTGACCCTAGTACCTGGTCAAGGGCTGTTTAGGTAATTATTGTATTCTATTATAATCCTGTTCTCCTTTTGCTTTTACTAGTAGTTTTATCCAATGCCATACTGTAGTCTTAAGTCAAGTTAATCCAGTTTAAGATTATGTAAAGGATTTACCTGTTGGATCTTGTGGTCTTATTACATGCTCACCAATTTTGCTTTCCTATATTTGTTCATAACTTTTCCTTGCCCTTCTGGGCGTTTTTCATTTGTTAAATTGGTTTATGCCACCCTGGCAATAATAATAAAATGGAAACCAAATGAAGGCGTTTCTTAACTTACGCAAGTCAGATAAACAATACTAAAATGAATGTCTAACATGTGATAATCTCAATTTGGGTTTATAATCGCGTGCATTTAAATCTAAGAAGGTTTATTATTCTACCAGTGAACATTTAGCAAGTTGTTCAGTTGTGTGTGTATACCACAAAGTAACGAAATCTTTGAACAGTTGATACATATGAACTTGCGGGACTTGTTTATTGGAATTAAAACTTAGCAAATGATCTGTAGCATGAGTCTCACCATTTATCTAGAACATTAACAGATTTACGTGCGACTTGCGTGTAGCACCACTTTAATGCATGGGACTTCTTAATGATTGAAAGTAACTGGACAGCTAGTGTCATTTAAATGCACTCAATTGTTTTTTAATCAATTCATATATGTTTTGGTTCTTAACTGACAATTGGATTCATCTTGCTAGCGGTGCATAAACTGGGACATGTGATCGGTGGTCGTTTTCTTATTCGGACTATTCCATCAAAAACTCAGCTTGTATCCAGACCACCACCTTATGAAAGTCATTGTGGAGCTTCGGGGAGGGAGACTATTACCGGATTAAGAATTCATACCTCTCTGTGAATACATTAGTGCTAGCTGCATGGCCATTCAAATTCGTGTCTTTAGTGTGGTTTACCGCGGCGTTATTCATTAAGTGATTCATGGTCACAGATACCATGGTTTTCAATATTTATAAATATTAACCTCCGCCGGCTTTAAATTTATTAATGTGCCCATCTGTGGTGTATGGCCAGACAGTGCCTTTTCAAGTATTCTCCTGCGTTCTAGTGTCGTCGGTATGAACCGTCTCGCCACTCTCCCCCACCACCGAGCGAGTATGCGCACGTAAACATTGCGACTGTGGTCTGACATTAAGGCATCTGGCCAGTCGCCATTAAGGTTTTGCTAGTGAGCTGTGATGGAAGGACGGCGTGCTTCTCCGCTCTGCGGGATGGTTAGAGTGATTATCATGGACCCAGGGTGACGTTCGCTTGATACGGCTTATGCACTCTTGAACTGTGAAAGTTAATTTTAAGTTTTATTACCATTTAATGTATCTCGCCTGGAATTTTGGAGTGCACTCTAAGGATTACCTTTACCATACTGTACCATTACGTTACATTTGAGGCAGTAACTATTATGGAAATACAGCATACAAATATGGCGCGGAGCAGCTTCAGGCGGCGTAAATGCAAACGGAATATAATCTTACTGCAAATCGATCTTGATCAGCAGGCGGAGGTCGATATTGACCAGCAAAACAGTAAAGAGTTTCCTAGATTGAACAACTATGGACCATGAAATAATTGAATTGACTCGATTCTTGGATACCTTGAGAAGAAAAACTGCGTAAAGGAAGAACTGTACGTTTTACTACGAGATAGCGAAAGAAAATTAACGATTTATATACTAAAGTAATATATATATAATAAATCTAAAGAATAAACCTCCAATATCTGCAGGATACTTAAGGAATCAAAGAAAAACGGCAAGATATTGAAGTAAAGTGTGACTGCAGCCGAGTCAGATATCGACGTAAAGAAAAATGCCGGAAGAGCATAATAAGTGGCCAATCTACACTAAAAAACGCAGAAATAACCATTTCAAGTTATAAGCAGTACCTGTTTAGGCGACATAATTGACGAAAAGCAGACCAAAATTGAGGAAGTATATAATTTAAGAGAAATTTTTCTATCAGTTATAAAATATATAAACTCAAGTACACGTATTGGAAAACGTGCAATTCATCAGAGAAATATGTATTGTACAAAATATTTGCTGTCTTTTCGTTGCATGATCCCTGGTGACGTAATGAAGCTCGCCTAAACGGATGGAGGAAGATTGCGCAAGATGAACTCAGCTCAAGCCAAGATACCCAGATGAATCCAGCCGTGACATGATCCTGGGACATGATTGACTACTCCGAGATGTCCTAGTCGAGGAAGGAGCCAGCAACGTGAAAGTCGACACGAGATAAGTAATATGGTTTCGGACTTTGCATTATAAAATTTTAATTATTTGCTAGGATATATTTATTTGAGTGCAGAAGTGCCTACAGATATATATAAAGTGCCAATAAGTGAATACTATGGTCTGGATTTAAAAATTAACCGCTGACATGTGCTATTTTAAGTAATATAAATCCTGTGCTCGTGAGATATTTGTAGGTTGTTATAAACAAGATCAATATGAGCATATCCATGTTTTATATGCCAATCTACTTGAGAAGACCAATTAATATCGAACTATTTGTGGTTAAGAGGAATGTATGCGATGTACGTAACGTAACCTAGTTTTTATGAGCACTTGATCGGCAGACATGGCCAGTACGATTATTGTATTGAAAGGAAATGATTAAATATTAGCGAGTTGCAGTTTATTAATGGAAACTCAGGCTATTGGACTGTTTTGACCGTAACACAGAGGTTATTGAAATGAAGTTGAATTTGTATTGTTTTTATATGAAGGTATCGGGAAGAATTGAAATATGAGAATTGCATAATGTTGTTAGCCTTAGGAAATGTGAATTTTTCTCGGCGTAAGCAAAGCCTAGATGAGGTTATTGTGAGTTTCTGTGTCGGTTACGGTTTTTAATATAGAGGTTAACAATGCAAGGGATGGAATTAGGTCATGTTTATGTGAATGTATGTTACAGTCCAAGCGTTATATGGTCGATAAATAGCATTGATGCCAGACATATCGCTAGGTTATTTGTGTATTACATGCAATATAATCTGAATATATGTACAGATGAAGGAACATCGCATAACCAAAAATATGTCTGATTATGTGAATGTAGATCGGTAGAGTAGGTTTTTAACCTAATTTTGGCACAGCGGTGAATAACTTGAGAGTTGGTTTTATATGCAATGGCACGTATTTATGAAAACATTTGGCACAACTTACGCGTTTACAACTGATTGATTATCGTAATGGTAGCACTCTATAGTACGTGTTATGAAGAGACATTTAATATTTGTAAATGTATTTCATTAATTGAAGTTGGCACTTTCCAAGCCTATTACCGATTGGTCAGATGATTTATTATTGTTGAAAATGGTTACGCAAGCAACAGTCATGTCCGTCATCAAGTTGTGATATCGCATCATTAAGACATATACAATGCAATAAAGTATAGAAAGCACCAAGTTCCTTTACTTCAAAATCAAAAACAAATATTGGCGCCCAACAGCACGGCTCACAATAACCTGAGATGTTCAATACAAGCATGATCATAAAAAGAGAAATCCAGAAGTGAAAACAATGTGTCGCAATTGAGGTTAAGCACCGGAGTAAAAATACAACACATCTCGAATTCGTGGAATCATTCACGGATATTGCATTCTCGTTCATAACGAAAATCAGACCGCTGAGGCCAACAACTTCAACGGAGTGCAGCATAAATCAGTAATCAGGCAAGTACGATTCGATGTTACGTACATACAAAGAAGTAAAGACAAGATTTCAAGTTTTTCATTCTCCTCGCCGCTCACTGTAAGAATATCCGTGCGACCGTGAGTCTCTTTGACATATTCACCATCCTTGCTATACATACGCTACTCTTAGACTTAGATTCTAGCCTTTTTCCCTTTAGTGCATGTTCGTAACATAAACATGCAGTGATCAACATAATAATAATGTGAAAATAATAATTGAAGTCCATTGATCCTCCTGTTGTCATAAATATAAAAGATCCATATTCCTTTGTCATATAACCTCAATTCAAAACACGATTCCCTTGAATTTATACATAACCTTCACGCAATCCCTTCGAACTTTCACAGCATAACCTTAATTTCAATATGTCGCAACTAACTAAATTGAAACAATCGCGTGGTCGAGTAAAAGGCACGTTAACAAGAATAATTAAGTCTATTACAGCTGACATGTCAAAATCAGAGGCGAAGGATAAAATTAAAAAATGTGAAGAGCTATGGAATTCTTTTGAAGAAGTACAAATGGAAATAGAGGAAACTGAGATCACTGATGAAATAGCTGCATTACAGTTTGAAGAGGAATGTGAGGGAGAGCGAGAGCTATTTGAATCTATTTATTTCCGCGCAGTTACGCAACTGCAAACGATAATAGATGAAGCAGAGAATGTTCAAAATAATTTACTAGCTGAAATGAACACGGCAGTAAACAACGCTGTTCATCAACAGGAAGTTCCACAACATCATAACAGAAGAATACATAAATTACCAGAAATTAAATTACCGGAATTCAACGTCGAATTCACAAAATGGTTGCTTTTTAAGAACAGTTTTGAGTCAACCATTCATAATGATACTCAACTAACAAATATCCAAAAATATCAGTATCTGATCGGTCTTCTGCAGGGCGAGGCACGCAAAGTCATTCAAGATTTTACCATTTCAGAAGAAAACTACACAAGTGCGTGGAACTTGCTTGAAGATACTGATGATAATCAAATGATGATAATCGAGACACATCTAGATGAACTTCTCAAATTTCCTACAGTTTATAAAGAGAACAAATCTGAATCACTCAGGCAATTACAATTTCGTATTCAAACTCACATGGCTTCATTAAAAGCAATGAAGCAACCGGTACAATATTGGGACACATTGGTTATTCATCTAGCAAAGAAGCAGCTGGATTTCACTGAGCAAAGAGACTGGTAGGAAAGGGTGAAAGGCAACACTCCACACAAGATGGCAACATTGGATGATTTCTTGAAATTTTTAACTGAGCGTTCCCAATCATATATGCTTTTAAATCATAACAAAACCAAGGCATTGAACACGAAGGCAAATCCGAAGGACAAACAACCTAGCAAGAAAGTTGTTATGACGACGTCTCAGGCAAGCTGTAATCTGTGTGGTGGTAGTCACCCCATTTTAACATGTGAAGAATTAATTAAACGATCAGTTGAACAGAGAAGAAAACTGCTTCGAGAAAAAGGACAGTGTCATAACTGTTTGAAGCCAGGACATATTGCAAGAAATTGCAGAGGATCAAAATGCAAGAAATATGGACTTCTTCACAACACACTTTTACATGCTGAGGAAGATGACAAACAGAAACAAAATGTTAAAGAAAATCAAGTGCCCATAAACCTGTGTGTCGAATCTCAGCATTCACCTGCTTCACTCAATATGAGCTTGGCGAAAGGAATAACATCACAAATACTTTTGTCAACAGCTTTAATTGATGTGAAAGATGTTCACGGAAGAAGAATGACATGCCGAGCCTTATTGGATCTGGGATCTCAGTCGAATCTAATAAAGGAAGGTCTGTATAAGAAACTTGGTTTACCGAATGTCAAGACAAACACACAGATCATTGAGTAGATTGTTCCAAAGTGGAAACAAAAAGGATAACGAGAGTACACCTCGCTTCAAGGAATGACGGATTTGAGGTGGAAGCAGAATTTCTAGTTTTGCCAACTATAACGGGACGATTGCCACAGTTGGAGATCAAGAAGGACAAGATTTTTATTCCTAAGGACATTCGCTTGGCAGATCCCACATTCAACAAGCCTGGAGACATAGACATGTTAATTGGTGCAGGACGTTATTGGAAAATAGTCATAGGTCCACCCAAGAATGAAGCTGAAGGACAACCAGCTCTGCAAAACACCCGATTAGGCTGGATTATAGGCGGTGAAATTTTTGAGAACAAAGAAGGATCAACAACAACATGCATGAAAATTAGCAATCAACAATTATCAGATCAGATGGAAAAATTTTGGAAACAAGAAGCAATTCCGGAGATTCAACAATACACATCAGAAGAAAGAATATGTGAAAGACAGTTCACGGACACTGCTTCGAGAGATACAACAGGTAGATTCATCGTAAGGCTCCCTATCAAGCCAGATGTCATCCTCGGAGAATCAAGAAAACGCGCACTAAACAGACTAGAATCATTAGTCAAGAGGTTAAGCAGACACCCCGAACTCAAGACAGCTCATGCAGATTTCATGAATGAATATGAAAAACTAGGACATATGAGCTTGATTGAAAGAAACCAAAATCAAAATGTACCAAATTCATACTTCATACCCCATCAACCAGTGGTACGTCCAGATAGTGACACCACAAAGGTCAGAGTGGTATTTGATGCCTCGGCAAAACATCACTCGGGACATCACTCAATGACAAGCTCATGACAGGACCTAATTTACAGCGAGATCTTTTTCACAGCGTACTTAGATTTCGCAGCCATAAGTACGTCATGACGGCAGATGTGGAAAAGATGTTTCGGCCAATACTCATCCATCCTGAAGATCGAGCATTCCAGCAGATTTTGTGGAAAGAGGAATTTTCAGCCCCTGTGAGGATTTATCAGTTGAATACAGTAACATACGGAACAGTATCGGCACCTTACCATGCCATGAGATGCCTAACTGAAATGGCTAATCTTCATGAAAATGAATTTCCAGCAGCAGCAAAGGCTATTCACGATGATTTTTATATGGATGACTGCTTAAGTGGAGGAGACATTCTAGAAGACGTGATCGGGCTACGGCGGCAAATACAAAATATACTCAAGAGTGGTGAAATGCATTTGAGGAAATGGAGGTCCAACAGCAAAGAGATCTTGCAGGATTTGGAGAGCAAAAGCGACGAAGGGACGAAGGTGAAGCTAGTAAGACTCTTGGACTCCTCTGGGACTCAGCACAAGATTGCCTTCAGTTTCGAGTTGAGCTGGAAAAGCAGTCACCAAGATCCAAAAGAGAAGTCGCCTCCAAAATCGCACAGATTTTTGATCCACTAGGACTCGTGGGTCCAGTATTGATCAAAGGGAAGATGTTGATGCAACACTTATGGGTAGATGGATTTGAATGGGATCAGCCATTGTCTCGAGAGCACCTTCAGATTTGGAATGAGTACTATACGTCATTAGAAAGACTGAACAACATCAGAATTATGAGAAACATAAATCCTGGGAATTGCTCTGGTTCTTTTGATTTGCTTGGATTTAGTGATGCTTCAGAGAAGGCTTTTGGAGCATGCTTTTATGCAGTTTGTCAAACGCAAAGTGGTCTCTACATTTCCAGTTTACTTTGTGCGAAGACGAAAGTATCTCCTTTGAAAAACATTTCGTTGCCAAGACTCGAATTGGAGGCAGCCCTTCTTCTTGCACAACTTGTCAAAACAACAGTGAGTGCTTTGAAAGAAAAAATTGGTCAGATGAGATTATGGAGTGACAGTACAATTGTTTTGGGATGGATCAACACTGAGCCAAGGCTGCTGAAGTCATTTGTGGCAAACAGGATTGCAAAGATTCAAGAAGCCACTGATGCAACCAACTGGAAGCATGTTCCTTCGACTGAAAATCCAGCTGATCTTCTCTCAAGGGGAATTACTTCAGCAGAACTCGAAGATAAAAAGCTGTAGTGGAGTGGACCTTCTTGGCTTCGCACACAACGTCAACAACCAGAGAATTCAGAAGAATTTGAAACAGAACTACCAGAGCTGAAGGTCACAGCAGTTACGTTGACAGCAACATCAACCAGCATTCTACTGAATAAATTCTCGTCATTTCCGAAATTATGCCGTATAGTAGTATATTGTCAAAGATTCATTTATAATTGCAAACTCAAACCGCCAGAAAGGAAAAAGGGTTCACTAGAAATACAAGAAACTTGTAAAGCAGAGAAACAGGTAGTCAAATGGACACAATTAGAAGCATTCCCTCAAGTACTGCATTGCTTAATTAATAATCAAGACCTCCCAAAGAAGAGTCCTCTAAAGTCACTCAGTCCGTTTCTGGATAGTGATGGATTGATTAAGGTTGGAGGAAGGCTTCGTTTTTCGGAGCTAACATCAGAACAGAGACATCCTGTGCTTCTACCAGCAAATCATCATATCACCAGAATGATCATGGAAAATGAACATCGTCGTCTGAAGCATTGTCCCCCTGAGCAACTGCTACATGCAACTCGACAACGATATTGGCCTATCAGCGGCAGAAGAGAAGCGAAAATAATTGTCAAGAGGTGTCTGAAGTGCTTTTGTTACCATTCTGCAGTTCCAGAGGTACGCATGGCAGATTTACCAAAAGAAAGGGTTACGTTAGTTGTTCGACCCTTTGTTACCACAGGAGTTGGACTATGCAGGTCCAATATCTGTAAGAGAAGGCCACAGAAGGGGCCTCATTCATACTTACAAGAGTTACGTAGCTGTATTTACATGCTTCAGTACCAAGGCAGTGCATTTGGAGTTGCTGTCGGAGCTAACGACCGAAGCTTTCTTAGCTGCACTGCAACGATTTACGGCGAGAAGTGGTTTGTGCAAGCAGCTTTTCTCTGATAACGGGAAGAATTTCGTTGGAGCAGCCAACGCACTACAAGATATCCAGTCCTTTTTGGAAAAGGGGTCAACGACCATTACCTCCTCACTCGCTCAGCAGCAGATACAGTGGAGTTTCATTCCTCCCCGGTCACCCCACTTGGGGGGATTGTTGGAAGCAGCTGTAAAGATGATGAAAAGACATTTGCTGACTGAAACACAGGGACGCGTGCTAACTTTCGAAGAAACCTACACTATTCTTTGCGATATAGAGACTGTATTAAATTCACGTCCCCTTACTCCCTTGCCAAATGATCCAAATGATTTAGAAGTCTTAACACCAGCACATTTTCTTCTAAGTGACTCGATCGTGCAACCTGTGCAAAGGGATTTGTTGAGAGAACCCGATAACCGCTTGTCACGTTGGCAGCACTTGCAGGAAATTCGGCAGCGGTTGTGGCAGAGATGGCAGCGAGAATACCTGCAGGAATTGCAAAAAAGCGTCAAGTGGCATGATACCAATCGACGTATTGATGTTGATTCTTTGGTGCTATTAATTGAGGACAGCATCCCTCCTCTAGAGTGGCCCAGAGGTAGGATAGTTCAAGTTCACCCTGGACGAGATGGTGAGGTGAGGGTTGTCACCATTTGGACGGCTGGTGGAACTTTCACCCGAAGCATCAAGAAAATATGCCCTCTTCCCATTGAAGGGGATGACAAGGAGAACTGAATTCAAGATTTCCTGTGATATTTCTAACTTTGTGTTATTTTTCATCCAAGATATAATTTCAATATTATTTTCTTTTAATCATAAAAATATGATGTATAGAGTTTTGTATTAACGCATATGTTAAGAATAAGTATTTTTACAATAGGTATAATATTACACTAGTTAGTTGAAAGAACTCCTTTCAAGGGGGGCAAGATGTTATGAAGAGACTTTTAATTTTTGTAAATGTACTTCATTAATTGAAGTTGGCACTTTTCAAGCCTGTTACCGATTGGTCAGATGATTTTGTATTGTTGAAAATGGTTATGCAAGCAACAGTCATGTCCGTCATCAAGTTGTGATATCGCATCATTAAGACATATCAAATGCAATAAATTATAGAAGCCACCAAGTTCCTTTACTTCAAAATCAAAAACAAACAGTAAGAATACTGGAATTAATCTGCACATATGAATGTATATAATTATAATAAGCTTGATATCAGTATCGATAGGTACATTTATAGTTGCATTGATATTTTTTTAAACCATAATTAAGAAACATATTACTTATCTCCTGTCGTGAAGAAGTTATATGAAAATCCAAACCAAAAATTTCAAATGAGAATCCAGTGGATGTCCCAAAGTAGCCGAAATAATACTAACAGGAAGATATACCACTCCCTCCATGATAAATAAAGAATTATCCCTCTCTTACCCAATGAAACATATTAAAATAATGAAAATGGTTATATGGCCGGATGATATTCAGTTAAATGAATATAATATGATGAATTCAATTATGTTTACCATGAAGATTACGAGTTCAAGAATGATATTATAATATGAATCCAATTTCTTTTCACTATTGCTGATAATTTAATTCCTATTTTAATTATAAAACATTAGCATGCTAATAAATTAGATCTAGGCTTATTTATGTGTTTCTTTTCCCAAAGTAACTTATAATACGTAGAAATAGGATAGTATTAGAGCTATTTAAGGTTAGATGTGCTGAGTAATGAACCTCATATCAGGTTTTCACCTACTTGCGGGGGAATTGAATGACTGATTAGAATCATGACTACTCTTCAACGGAACCTACGACTTTGTATAATTTGAGAGTTTAATGAGATGTTTTACCCTGAGAACCGAATGTATACCTCCGACCATCGTACTTATACATGCGAGAGACCCCCGCGTACATGATGGTTATCTTAGTTCTGGGTCATTTGCAGCCGAGGCATGATATTATGATCGCCCAACGAGAGTTATATGAGTAGATAGGTGCCGATGACAGGAGAGAAGATGGTAGGAAAGGTGTAATACGTAAGTAAGGATATGACGCTGAAGCGAACTCACGACTATGGCAAGATGCTACACTGTAAGTGTTTTTCCAACTCATCCTTAACTTGTTCCAACTAGTGAACTGAATATTTCAAAATGTGAAGTGCGTACCGCGACAGGATGTAACTTTGCATCAACTAAACTCTACGTTTTAACCCTGCGGTGTTTGAACACTTTTCGAGTCAAAAACTTATATATAAACTACTTTTGTTTACCAGGGACTTGCACCTGCTGTGAATTAATATTAATTCTTATTCTTGGAAATTGTAAATTTAATACTCAATGATTGGTAGCGGCTTTCTAGCCTTAATATGTAGGGGTTAATGCAATGTTTTGGCAGGGTTATTAACCAAGCGAGTTGCTGCAAGGATGTGGAACAAACGTTCGTTTTCCATCTTAATTTTCTACTTCTGGGTTATATTATTAAATTAATTTGTTTGGTATTTTCGTGATTTTTCGAGTCCTGTTTTTCTTTTGTCTCTTAATATGTACATGCCTATTGTGTTTGGTGGCCTATGATTGGCCATTTTCCTTAACTACCTAGCGTATTTTCGTTCCCATCGGAATATTATGTTGATTGATGGTGATGCTGATTGTTGATGGATGTTGGTGAAAATGAATTGATTTCCCTGTTATGAATTTAGTATTGTGGGTTGTTTAACCTGTTTTTCTTTTAATTAATTTTGGCATTTTTCTCTCCCTGCTGGCATATTTTCCTACCCTGTGTTGCGGACCTTATTATTATTATTTTGGGGTAAACTAATTCTTGGAAAATTGATCGTAATATTTCAACCTTCCTTGTGGGAGCTCCTTGGAATATACCCCAAATAACGTTTCAGTATCAAGAAAATCACTATTTAAGTACAACTATATAACCATTCTCTAAAAGAGGGAGTGTTTCACTGACATGGGCATGACACATATGAAAAAGATTTCAAAGTCTTTTAAGACTTACTGAAATCAAAAATGAAAACCTCCCTAAAACCAGTAGCTAATTATAATGAAACTGAAGCAAATATTTATTTAAATCAAGAGAACTGGTCAAACAGACAAAGGTCTGCCTACCAAAAATTAAAATTACCAAGTTTCGACAGAGACATAATGTTGTGACTATACTTCAAGGGCAATTTTTAAATCACTAGAAAATTAAGGCATAACTGGAATCAAAAGTTTCAAAATATCACCTTGTCCCTGAAAGTTTAGACAAAGAAAACCCTAGTAAAACATTGCCATGATTGAACCAAATATAACCATACTGTAGAACTTAATTCATAACCACTACCACTGCCCTAAGCTGATTGCATTGGAGTATGCGAAGCACATCCTTCAATGTACAAATAAGCTCTGTCCCACTTGTAGCATTATAATGAAGTTAGACATTATTATCAGGATCTCGACATGTTCATTAAGGTATTATTGTTTATAAGTTTTATATTCCGTATTGATTGGATTCAATGTAATAGATAAGAAAAATGTTCCACCGATCAATACATTTATTGTGGATGAATTATTACACTAGTACCGGTTTCGAACTATCTTGGCCATCATCAGCTAGCACACAAATTTACAGTCATGGGATAAATTACAAAGAAGTTACTTAAGAGCATCCGGATGTCTGATAAAAAATGGAAGTAAAATATATTGCAGTATGTTGTGTTAAAATAGCTCTGATTAAAAGTAGTGATGGCTAAAATAAACTAAAACCTATTGATTGAGCATGGACATGAGTACATAAACACATTAAAATATATATGCCACATCATAAGACACTAAAAATATATAGCACATTAAACACATAAAAACATGGTATATTTTAAAAACGTCTATTAATAATAATAATGCTGATAATAATGTCTAACTTCATTATAATGCTACAAGTGGGACAGAGCTTATTTGTACATTGAAGGATGTGCTTCGCATACTCCAATGCAATCAGCTTAGGGCAGTGGTAGTGGTTATGAATTAAGTCAATTCTATAAACTCAAATTTAATAGACGTTTTTAAAATATACCATGTTTTAATGTGTTTAATGTGCTATATATTTTTCGTGTCTTATGATGTGGCCTATATATTTTAATGTGTTTATGTACTCATGTCCATGCTCAATCAATAGGTTTTAGTTTATTCTAGCCATCACTACTTTTAATCAGAGCTATTTTAACGCAACATACTGCAATATATTTTACTTCCATTTTTTATCAGACATCCGGATGCTCTTAAGTAACTTTATTTGTAATTTATCCCATGACTGTAAATTTGTGTGCTAGCTGATGATGGCCAAGATAGGTCGAAACTGGTACTAGTGTAATAATTCGTCCACAATAAATGTATTGATCAGTGGAACATTTTTCTTATCTATTACATGTTCATTAAGGCTCATCTCTACCCCATTTAATCCTTCTAACCTGAATGGGTTGCATCGACCCAGATTTGATATTCAATTGCTTGTAAGTAACAAAATATGAACTGTATATGCCAAAACACTTGTGTATTTGTTCATCTCCTTTAGTAGGTATTGACATGATTTAAAAATATTTTTCAGTTGCTGACTACTCTACCAGTTCAAAAAATTACATATATGATGAATGGATCAAATGGACATATCCATTAATATCAATGCTGCCCTACATGCTGGTCACTACACAAACAATGTTGGACTACCTCCACGACTAGGGAGTGCTGCATTGTTTCTGTGATCAAATATGGCTGGTCATCAGCGGTTAATGAGAAATCTAAATGAAATATATTATAAGAAATTAGTGAGAGTAAACATGAAGAGGAAGCTGATGATGCATTGGCTGATCCTGAATTTATGTTTTCCAAAAAACTGATGACGATCACGTTTCTCTGGAGGGAGAAGAAAATGACGAGCTCTAAGTATCTGGTTATAAACTACAAGATGAGATTGACTCTGTACAAAAAGAAGTGTACATATCTCGAAATGGGACGGAATGGAGAAAACAACCATATTGACAATCAGGTGTAAGGTACGTTCCACATTCAGCAGAACCCCTATTTAATGAATTTTTATTGTTAAATGGGGGTTAACATATATTGTGCCATCATACGTTATTTACACAATGACAGCAATAAAAGGAGATATCTACATTATACACTGTACTGTAGTTACAGTTTGTGCTTCATTTTGACAATTTTTTGTTGGTGAATGCAAATCTCTTCATTTTAAGGTTTTTCTTATAAGGTTATGCATGATTTTTCATAAAAGGCAGGAAAGATACCGAACTCACACAAACCCATTAAAATTACTACAGAACAGCAATCAGTTTGTTTAAACATTGTTGCGGATATTTTCCAAGCAGCAGCCGACTGATTAGCATGTATTTTCTAATTCCAATAGACTGAACACCCATATTACATTTCCTTCTTAAGAACTGCAATAGCATCAGTCCAGAGGATTGTTGCAAACATTGCCAGTTTCCTATTTCAAGCGGCATCACCTAACCTAGGTTTCAATTGCAAGAAATCAGCTTCATTTCCCGTATCAAATCCTATTTACAAAGAAACAGTAACAGTAAAAATGTCCACCTATTTGATACTTATATTTGCATTAAGCAAATCAATTAATCACACACAGTACATGTTTCATTCCATTTTGAAACATCTTCAGCTGTATTACATTGCTTAGGTGAAAACATTAAGTATTTATCAGATTAAGAACATCTCAAACAGGTACCTTGTTTTTCTTAAAATCTACATAAATTTAAAATTTGATATAAATTAAAATCAATGTGGATGGTTGAATGGGGTGGTGAAATGAGAGGGAAATGGATCTGCTTATGGTTAGCCTATTTTTAAAAAATCTATTCACTTGAACAGATGTTGTAAAAAATGTTTCCAGCACTTTTATCACCAAAATATTCTGCTTGTCTTCTAATAAAAAGTTTTTTGAAAATATAACTTTCATTTGTCACCGCCCTGAATATTACAAGGTGTTCTCTTTGTTTGCTCCTTCAAAGGTGATTGCTATTTGTTTTAAATTTACAAAAATATCTATTGAATTTGGTTAGTTCAGGATCCCTGAAGCTGATTGCTGTTTTACTATTAATAAAAGAGCTTCCCCATAGTCTTGTTGCTAAAATCTACTATGTCCTTGGAGGAGCACAGCTAATGCAGCCTTCAACCCCATTCAACCATCCACATTCATTTTAATTTATTGCAAATTTTAAATTTACGTAGATTTTAAGAAAAATAAGGTATCTCTTTGAGATATTCTTCAAAAGATAAATACTTAGTGTTTGCACCTAAGCAATGTAATACAGCTGAAGATGTTCCAAAATGGAATGAAACATGTACTGTGTATGATTAATTGATTTGCTTAATGCAAATATACATATCAAATAGGTGAAAATTTTTACTGTTATTGTTTCTTTGTAACATAGGTTTACCGTGCACATTTTATAAAAATAAATTTCAAGCTCCCTGTAGAATAATAACAATTTTACTATAAACATACAAGGGAACAGCCATTCTGAAATTTAACAAGATGCGCAAGTTCATAACCTAACCTCTGAAATTAATTATGCACACCACTGTATCTTGAGAAGTATCACATTCTTACTTAATTTCAGAACATAGTAAATTAAGGAATCTTTTACTTCAGCTTTTATTTCTAAGAGTTAACAAGTACTGTCATTGCACTTATTGCAAAAATATGTTATCCCAATGTTTAATACACCAGTCTGTGTTGTGAGAAGACCTCAGACTCACTCAAGATCAATTCACTCATGCGTAGCAATGAATCAACACAGAAGACAATTGATCGCATTCAATATAAACCCTGGAGTAGAGTGTATGAATACTGGTAATGGATGAAAACTAACATGCCTGAATTTGCCTGTGATAATGGATGAAAAGGATTCTCATTGTATTGTAACTAAAGGATATTGCACAGATTAATACAGGAATTTTCATAGATTATAATAACATTGTCATTAAAACGGGGGTTCTGTTCTACTACATCGGCCGCGAACAGATGTCAATCAGAGTCAGACATCTCACTTTAGCTCTAAATGCCCATGCTCCAAATTCCTCTTCTGCCTTGAATCATCCTTAGCAAGCTTATGACGTCTTTTGCAGTGGTTCTTAATGTCCCATAACCAAAATGAATAGAAATATAGGAAAATTTTAACATTTCCTTAACGCTAAATGCGAGTTTTGCCCTACAGTATTTTGAATTTTGATTTATGTAAAATTGAATATAGTGCTAAATCGAGGTCACACAAAACTGGGGTTGCACTGTAATATGAACAATGCTATTGCTTCATTTACATCATGGACCTATATCTATAGGCCTATATGCTCTTCAATATTTTAGTTGTTTATATTAATAATACTTCAGAGAAACGTAAATTTCAATTATGCGTATTCCAAATTGAGTAACATAATGAGAATTGCACCTGGACCCACGAGATATGCTCTTCAGAGGACAGGTGATCCCAGATGTTGGCAATGAAGTTATTCATCATTTATAAAATGCTGGAAACCACTTTATGGGAAACAAATTTTGAAATGAAGAGGGTTTTTGCAGATAAAAGGAAAGCTACAAGCCCACATCTTTGATAGAGTTTGAAACATTTCTAGATATGTACAGTTTACGCAATTTGGAAACAATAGCAGTTTGTGTCTTTTGTTAACTGCTAATAATCGCAATCAACAATAACATGCAGTCATCTATATTTGCAGGCTTGATTTTGCTGGAGTCTACAAATCAGTGGGCAAATCACTTCGAGAAGTATGGAATGAAGCAGACGGTCACCCTATCCTTCAAGCTACAATATCTCTTCAATGGTCCCAAATGATAACCCTGTTTTGAGCTTCGATAATAAGGAAGAGAGATCAGCCCATATAATACCAATATAATGGTCCGTTATTGGACATTATAAATTTTCCAGCTAACTCATTCTTGGTTGCCTGCGTTTCGCCCTCGTGTGCTAAGTTAGGCTCGTCAGTTGGGACTTAGCACACCACCCAAGACGCAAGGCTAGTGCATACCGTGGAGGCCACTGCATAGGCTACTTGAAGCCACCAGCAGTGCCAATGCACTATGAGAGCTATGTCTCATTTTCAAAAATTGATGCCTGCCTGGCCATCAAATGATGTAGATGTTGATTCCCATATGGAACCTAAAATATTTGTCCCGAATGAGTAAATTTATAATACCAATATAATGGTCCGTTATTGGACATTATAAATTTTCCAGCTAACTCATTCTTGGTTGCCTGCGTTTCGCCCGCGTGTGCTAAGTAATGGCAAGTTAACAGCAAGAAGAGATGTTCATGACATGTTCGTTTCACAACTACCTAAAGTGTTTGTTCCATTTGAAAATAATACTGTGGATGAACATCTGGCTTCCTTTAGGGAAAATGCCTCTTTAAGCAGTATTTATCTACCAAACCAAGAGGAAAATATGGAACAAAATTAATCCTCCACTCGGATTTGGACACGGGTTATGTGTGCGCCTCTGCAGTAGACAATACTACATCAGTAAACAGGGAGAGAGATGTGAACAATGGAAGGAATGTGGTATTGAAACTTGTCAAAGATATTGAGGGAACAGGGAGAAACGTCACTACAGACAATTTCATCACCGACTTTACCCTGGCTAGTGAGCTTCTGAAAAAGAACCACAATTTCAACAATGCCAATTTCCTACTGGAACATTCCTAGAGACTTAACACTTGCTGATCCCATTTTGCATACTCCTCAAATGGACCTATTCATAAGAACTCAAATTTTCATACACCATTTAATAATCTATCAGCAAACTCATAAAAACTAACCAGTTCTCCAAAACACAAAATTGAGATGAATCTCTGATGGACAGGTTAGTACAATTACTTACGAAAGATAAAAGGTGAACATCAAAGAGACATATGCACGTGCTGGCCAAGAAAGGTTATACTATGGATTGTACACAGGGGTAAGATATAAATAATGCACAAGCAGTCAGGAAAATACAAGGACACTAGTGCATGACAAGAACTAGCTACTTCAGATATATTGAAAGCCAAGGCACAACAACTTACAAACAGTACAACACAAAAGAATCAAAAGGTAATTCACAACCAAACACAAAGGAAATACTACAAAGATCAGTGAGGGTGTCACCAACATTTACAATTAGTTACATTAAACAGAACAGACATTTCCTAACCAACAGCCTTTCTCTTGACAAGACTATTCAAAGAAAATATTAAAGGCTCCCAGTTTGAAGTTGCTAAAGATACAAATGAGTGGCACCATGTGCTGTCCAAAGAGAAACCCGCTGACTTAGTGTCTCTATAGAAAAAATATAAGAACAGGTGACTGAATAAAAGATCAGCATTTTCAATTACAAAATCTGGGCATACAGTAAGAATTGAAATGACTAGAAAATATGAGCAAAGCAAGTTCAAGATAAGACTATTATGCAGTTCAGGAATGTAAACAAATTTTTAATTCCAGGATTTTTGAGAGAATTGACACACAGAAAGTTCATTTTCACATAAATTCCAAAAGCATTCCAAATAAAGGAATTACACATGCAGCTGCACCTTTATGGATACATAATCAAATATTACCACTCAAGAGTCTTGATGATGATGATGGTGATGATGATGATGATGATGACGACGACGATGCTTGTTGTTTAAAGGGGCCTAACATCTACGGTCATCAGCTCACTCGAGAAGCAAGCGCAGTTTACAATACCTTATGGTCAAGAATAAGTCCCATACCAGTGTGAAAATTTACACCAGCATAAGACAAAGATTTTGCCCTCTGTCCAACAGCCAAAGAGTGCATCAAGGTAACAGGTAAAGACAAACACTTGTATAGATGACTTGAAGAGGGGAGGTAGAGGAAAAGTCATGACACATGGCACTAGAAACGCCGAAAACATCCATGAAGAGTGTAGAGTGTACAATCTAAAACCGATGATGCCATTCATGTTTGATGCAGGTAATCGGCTGACTGCAGTCCCGTAACTGCAGCAGTGTGCACATGTCAAATGCCAGGAAGAAAGCAGTGGTAAATGACGAATGCGGCAGAGGTGAGTTGACAAGATAAAACCTATGCCTCATCAATCTCTACTCGTATGCAACCTACAAAACAAAATTCACTATTTTGCATAACATAAGAGAACAACACCAATGGGAAAACAGCATGAAGCAAACTTCCAGCAACACATGATGACAGACACGTCAGTTAGATACACTGTATAACTCCCTGTGAAGAAATGCTTTAAAACTTGGTTGATCTAAACAAATGGAAATTAAGCATGTCCTGTCCCTGGAAAGAAACGTCTGAAAAATAAGAAGTTTTGCCAGGGATATATTAAATTCATGTTAGAATTCAAATCACTTGATAACATGAGAGGAATGTGAAAACCTGCAGGAAGAAAACACTATTAAATTCCACATTACCCTGTCATAAATCATTCAAGTAAAACAGCAAAAACACTTGTTAATATCAACGCTTCAGTCAAGACTGACAATGGCATTAGTCTCAATTACATACACCATTAAGGGTCATCCACTCAAGAACATCTCTTCTCTATAATCATCTGACTGCGGGCTCAACAAATAGCATTTACGTGTGTATGTCAGATTGTTTAGCAATAAAATGTTGCTCTGTGTAAAATGCAAGGCAGCAAAGCTTTTAAAAAAATTTGTTTTTCATAACTCTTCCTTCAAAGTCTGAGATTTGCGGAGCCTTCCTCTTGACAAGACTATTCAAAGAAAACATTAAAGGCTCCCAGTTTGAAGTAGCTAAAGATACAAATGAGTGGCACCATGTGCCGTCCAAAGAGAAAACCGCTGACTTAGTGTCCAGACGACCACAAATGAACACAATTGTCAAGAATACAGTTTGTTGGCATAGTTCTGGATGGATGAATCAAGATCCTATGAGTAGGAATAAATGAAAACGTGATGTTCGAATTAATCTCCCAGTTCAAAAAATGCTACAAATACTTCTTAGAGACTTGATGATGACTTATTCATAACAAAAGTTTCAAGATTAAAAAAGGTACAGAGAGTAGTTGCATATTGTTTTTGATTTATCTCAGATTGTTATAAACAAGAGTGAAATTCAAGTCCACTGTTCATATCGGAGTTGAACCCTCCACTCAAATGTTGCATTAATGTTCTGTAGAAAATATTAAATCATATTGATTATAACCATAATATAGGATCAAGATGCCATCTCCTTGTCGGCAGAAGACTGCACAATATCTTAATTCTAGTGGGGAGGAAATTTTACACCATTCTGTATATATATCATCATATCACTAATCTAATTATCATTGCGGAACAACTTCGACTACTTCATCATGGCACTCAACCCTTAATCACATCTCTGAGAGGCAAGTTTCGGATCCCATCAGCAAGGGGGGCGGTAAAGAAGCAACATTTATGCACGTCGCAAGGGTCGTAAGTTGAATGCAGATACTTCTGAACAATTAACGCGAAATACACAAAGTGTGCGTGTACCCATTTCTTAACACTAGAATAAACTATGCTGGCTCAATTCTCATAAACATTAGCGTGAGATGGAACAAGACCAGACTGCCTAGCTACCAAGTCTCTCTACATAGACATGATACCTGATCTCACAACAGCTTCATTGCTCGCCTCTCTTTGTTCACATATTTACACAGAGGTCACCCCCTGAACATTTACAGTGATAATGGCACAAACTTCTTCAGAGCAGCTAAGGAAATCAAGGCCTTTCTGAAAAACAATCCTGAGAAAAACCAGCTCTTCCCTGCAACTGCAGGCATGGGACTGATACAGCATTCCATCCCTCCTGCAGCACTACAATTTGATAGAAAACGAGAAGCAGCTGTCAACAGTCTGATATATCACCTTAGAAGAGTGATGAATTCTTATTTCTTGACCAACAAAGAATGGACCACTCTTACAACACATACTCACATCTCCTCACTAAAGTTAAATGACGACCCTTTTGACACTTCTTACCTAACTACATCCAATTTCCTTGTAGGAGAGAAAAATACTACACTCCCTTATCATGATTATACTTCCTCTCTCATTATCCAGATGGCTGTATATTGAGCAGCCAACCCAGAATTCCTGAAAGAGATTGTCAATTAAATATCCCAATAAATAGCCCATAACAACACAGTGGACGATGGCAGTGATCCTAATGTTCAGGTGAGTAATGGGGAACATACAAAGCCTGTCCTTTACCACACATGAAACAGAAAGGCAAGATCACTCTTGAAGGGCTCATTTATTCATTGAAAGTTTAAGTAATATTATAAGTCACCACAGACTAGTATCATCACAGACCACATTAGGAAGGATAAGAATGTTTTCTACTTGCCACAAGATGGCTACAATGTGTGTAGTACGTAAGTGAATTCTGACAGTAAGCAAGCAATCACCTGCAACTTGTATCTACAAATAATTGTATTATCTAGAAGTCAATATAATCAACAAGATTACAATGGTGTTTCATTTGGAACAACTAGTAAAATACCCAGGAACAGTAACAAAAAAGTGCTCTTTATAGCAACTCCGTGTTTGAAAATATTCATTAAGTCAAAAATATTAGTAGCAATGATACCTCCCAACTGCTGCGTGATACATAATGCAAGATCTTAAAAAACATGAAGGAAAGGTGAAAATTAGGTAAGTAAACAGTCAATCTCATAAAAAAGTGTATCAATCATATGTATTGAAATGAAGGGTCAACCATAGATATCTGTTCAGCAATTTTCTATTTTCAGTACCTAACAATGGCTTATCAAATTATGTACATTACCTCAAGTGAGTTTTCCTGCATAGGCCCTGGCTCTGTTAACTCTGATTTGGCTTCTTTTTTCAGTGGTATCATTTCTGATACATTTTCAATATTTTCCTGTGGAAAATAAGATACATAAGTTATGCACGTAACACACATTTACAAATACTGTCACCAACAAATGAGCATGATAATTTACTACTTCCAAGTATTACAGTTACTGTCAAAATTTTACTACTGTTCAAGAGAGATTTCTGCCAGCAGAGGATTTCAAAACCAAAGGCTGCACTGAGAATGGTGTTATCATCCTTGTTCAAACCTAATGTCAGAGAAAGCATGAGACTGAGAACCAAATATAAAGTGAGAAGCATTTTCTAGCCATACCAGAAGATATCCTACCAGAGATGGAATTGGGACCATCTCGCACAAAATTTTGGAAGGAATCTGCCACAGACATAAACACTAAATTATAATAATTGATTTTATGTATCCAATTACGTCTATCAAATCACTGAGGTTGTTTGAATCACATCCAAGTATTAAAACTGTCCTAAATCTTTTGCCATACAGTGAGAAATATTAATACTATGCTCTTAACATACATTTTGTTTAGACAGACAGATCAAAATCCCTTGAAACATTTTAATCACTTTCTATAATCTGGTTTTTCCAAGCTCACAGGGGATAAACACTGCATTGAGGCAGTTCTGTTCATCCAAGTGTAAAAATAAAAAACTAACATGAAAGAAGCAGCCTTATCACAGTCATAGACCAGGGAAAGATGTGATGCAGGTCAAACATAAAGCAACTACAAATGAGATGTTTTACTACTACAAGGATGTTATGCAGTGTTCTGTGAAGAACTGTGGGGATGGGAACACCATCAGTGTTGGAGTGTACATCTGCAGTTACAGAAGCTCTTTCATGATCTACGAAGGTCATCCAATAAATAAGTTTCCTTATTTTTTCTCTGCAAACCACATGTTTTAGAATTAAGTTGGTACTGTAGGAACTTCCACTGGCATATGGCTGGGGTAAGGTGATCTTCAACCGCACGTGCTTGCCCTGTGTTCACCAGTGCGGCGCTACCTGCCATGGAGCTACCACTTGAAAGCGTTTCCACTTGTGAACTCTGTTCTGTTATTCGCTTTTCCACGGCAAAAAATTAAATGGCTACCAATATTCCTTGCCATTTGGTGTGAGTATATAGTGAAAGATGCATGCTGGCATTCATGGTTCCTGGAACGGCAGCAAGATGTACATGATGACAAGCGCAGCGCCAGGTCCATTACAGCCACTGTTGGTCAGAATGTGGAGGACAAAGATTAAGGCGTCAGCACTGATGAGCTGATGAATCTACTGCCTCCCGGCACGAAAACTGTGCAGTATTGCAATGATATTGTTGAATGTCTTGCAGTATTGAAAAGTCTGTGCAAGATGGGTCCCAAGTTTTCTTACTGATGCTCACAAGCAATAACAGAACGAGGTAGCCTGAGCTTTCCTGCAAATGCTTCAAAGAGAGGGAGATCAAATGTTTTCCCGCATTGTTACTGGAGAAGAAAGCAGGGTGCATTATTCAACTCTAAAAACAAAACCACAAAGCATGCTATGGAAGAAACTTGGCGAACATGCTCATAAAAAAGGGCCAAGACCTCAGACTCTTTTTTACAATTTACTTTACATCGCACCGACACAAATAGGTCTTATGTTGACAATTGGAGAGGAAGAGCCTGGGAGTGGGAAGGAAGCAGCTGTGGCGTTAATTAAGGTACATCCCCAATACTTACCTGGTATGAAAATGGGAAACCACGGAAAACCATCTTCAGGGCTGCCGACAGTGGGGTTCGAACGCACTATCTCCCAGATGCAAGTTCACAGCTGCGTGGCCTTAACCGCATGGCCAACTTGCTCGGTTAGACCTCAGCCTCTGTAGGCATAGTTTTGGCTACTGCCTTAGGACTGTAATGATGTTGTATTGGTTGACTGACCGCCCCAATGCACTGTGGTCACACATGAGAGGTCCTGCACGGTCCTCATGAAGCTCAGAGTTGAAATCCAATGAAAACGTTCTGGTCTTGTCTCAGAAAATATTGCCCATTCAGCTCAAAGGACGCAGGATTTGCTGAAGAACTTCAAAAGGGACCTTTTTCCACTCCACCTTATTCTGCGGAACTTGCCCCGAGTGATTTCCATCTCTATCCACAACTCAAGTTGCACCTTGGAGGTAAGCGGTTTGCAACTGATGAAGAGGTGGAAGAGGAAGTGCACCGCTGTCTACAGAGATGGGACCCGACCCGGTATGATTAAGGTATCATGAAACTGCTGCCAAGATAACAAAATATTTGGACTGAAATAGTGACTATGTGGAAAAGTAGTGTACGAGTTGTAGAATGAAAATTAAGATATTTCTCAAAGGTAAATAAAACCAAGCACCATGGGGCAACAGCCCCCGTAGGGCCATGGCTTACCAAGTGACCACTGCTCAGCCCAAAGGCCTACAGATTACGAGGTGTCATGTGGTGAGCACGAACAATCCTCTCCGTCGTTATTCTAGACTTCCTGGACCAGGGCCACCATCTCACTGTCAGATAGCTCCTCAATTTTAATCACATGGGCTGAGTAGACCTCCAACCAGCCCTCAGATGCAGGTAAAAATCCCTGACCTGGCCAGGAATTGAACCTGGGGCCTCTGGATAAGAGGCAGGCATGCTATCCCCCCACTGCAGGGCCAGCACAAGTGTAAATAGCCTGCTTGTATTTTTTGTAAAATAGGGAAACCTATTTATCGGATGGCCCTCGTACTACGAGACCTTTAAATTTTTCACTTGGATTCATGAAACATTTTGACACTACAGGGGTGCAAGAGGGACTGTGATCAAAAGCTTACATTCTATTACACGTTAGTTTACTAATAAAAGCGAATTAAATTATAAAATTCCAGAATATACTCACTTATCCCATTTAATACAGAAGAAATTGAACAGTAGCTGAACTAAGGAAAGGAAGAAAAAATGGCGCACAAAATGGAGAGTATGTTAAAGATGAAGCCATACTTTCCATTGTAGACTTAGTTAAATGTAACAAAAAAACTTTCTAGTTTGTCAAACATACAATTTTAACATAAATTGTTACACTATAAACATACCCGTAAAAAATAAACACTCTATTATACAAAGAATGACATGTTTCATTCTACAAGAACATCCTCAGATTCTATGAAATCACACAAAATATGCATATATGTACAGCATTGTTTACTTGCCGCACTGCTCCGTGTTTTGTGGCAAATCATTCTCACGCAGCACCACGCTGTCGTGCACACCGGTGAGGCGGCACACAAGCGTTACGTCACGCCGTGATGAAGACGCTTGTGATTTAATAATAATCTTATCTTGCTTTACGTCCCACTAACTACTGCACTAGAGTTCGGAGTTCCACAAGACCTTCTCCAATTCTGGGGATGTACTCAGGCACATGCGATCGCACACAGCAGAGAAATAATTTCTTCAGCCAGAACAGCACCTTGTGTGCACATCTCATGATGTACACCGATGAGCGGTCCAACCCTTTGTGCCATTTTCTTTGAGAGTGAATCTCCAGGTGGCATAATGCCAGATCCCTGTGCGAAACGAGCAGAGGACATTTTATGAATTATCTCCCCACCAATCGCAGATATATGCAACCGCTTGTTCTCAACCATGGACGGCATCTTTCTGTATTCGGACTATAGTAGAAGTGTGCTCATTAACACTCATTGGGGAGCCGTCAAGGTGCCAGGATAAGAAGTAAGATTTAAGTCGCTCAGCATCCGTGTCCGTGGTGTGAAAATCCTCTTCTGTTCTCTCGTGTCGCGTTGAACTCGTAATATTCCCGGAGGTTTCGGCACCAAGATTTGTGTTATAAATCGTAACTACTGAATTATAAGAGAACTTCACCGTCGTGTTCACAATATCACGGTTATTATTATCAACAACACACATACGTCACGGAGTAAAGAAGGCAACTATACATACACAAAGAATACATAGATATTTCGATGTTGACGTAACCAATGTCAATCCGCGACAGTTTTCCTCATATAGCGGCACCAATCACAAGTAACGTAGACTCACGGTGTTCCACACACAAAGGCGCCACCCATACCCAACACAAACCCTTGGTGTTCCTCACGTATGGGTACATACCTCAGCGACCCGTACTATAGCGTGGTGTTCCTCACATAAGGGTACAAATCTCAAGGACCCGTAAAACCTCGCGGTGTTCCTCACATAGTGGCTACTAATCACAGTGACCTGTACTATCCCGCGGTCTTCCTCACATAGTGGATACTAATTACAGTGACCCGTACTATCCCGTGATATTCCTCACATAGTAGGTACTAATTGTACCGGAGGTACACCCACGCTGTACGTTTAAATGAAGCGCCTTGGAGAATGCTATCTGTAATATAAAACTTGCAACAACTTGCGCAAGAAGTTTAAACTTTTCTTAACAGATGTCTCTACTATAAACTTAAAGTATGCCCTCTGTTGTGAAGATGAACTATTAAAATTGTAGAGTAACTTGTATGTTAAGGTTTACTAAACTGAAGTGTTTATTCTTTGTCTTAAGCGTGTTAAAGTTTACAGTACTACCATCTCTTCCCGCCAACTGAAGATGTGGGCCAATGAAACATTTTGTACATGTATTTTTCTACTAATCAGAGATTTCCTGGTATTTATTTGATTATGCAATTAGAATTCGGGGTGTGTAGGGCCTTATTCAAGATTTTTCTGGAACTTTCACGTCGGGCATAAATGCTGGTATATTTTCGGACCAGGTTGACCTATTCAACGCTCCAGTCTAGAGTGCGTGTTGATAAAGGAGGCGGGGGTGCGAGAGGTCCACCAGCAGTTCAAGCTTTACTATGTGATTGTCTTTGAAAGCCAGTTCGAGGGGAAGGTTTCCAATCTTCAGTAATGCAACTTAAATTTTCTTAAATGTAGATTTCAAACTTAAATGTAAATTTCAATCAAGCCAAAAGAACTTTGATGAAATCAGGGAACAGAGAGTGAGATACTATCTCGTGTTACCTCTCAACTTGATCTTGAGGTGACTATGATTTTGTAACCTTTAAAATCTATCTTGTAATCTCGGTAACTTAAATATTTTTCTCCATCTCGTCACTTCCGTAGTATAGACTTAGCCTCTGTAACGTACAGCCATAAGCCCAAGTAGGGCATTTAACGTAAAGTCTAAGGAGTGCAAGAGTTCGCCTCCTAACCGTTTTGGTTTTTGGGCCAATAACTTTGAACTTATGTTTTTACCCAAAGGTCTCGTAGTATGGGTACGTGTTACCTTTGTTGAACTTAGTTATTTTCATATTAAAGATATTAGACTGTTGAGCTTTTACGACAGTGAATACTGTGGGATTTTGTTACATGTAGGTTGTGCCATTGATAGGCCTGGAAGATGTGAAATATCGGAAATAGATTCCTAAGGTTAAATTTGATGAGAATGAATGCTCTCCCTTCTGATGTAAAAATTGGGAAATCCGTCGCCTTGATTGTTTGCTGATGTAAAACTTGTACATAAGGAGCTTCTGGCTCATGATGTACGCAAGCTCTCTATCTATTGTTAATTACTTGGCAAATTATAAAGTTTTTAAAAAAGAAATCAAACTACAAAATTTTAAGTGGCATTCCTCACAGAGTGGGTACTAATCTCAGGGACCCGTACTACCCAGTGGTGTTCCTCACAAAGTGGGTACTAATCTCAGAGACCCGTACTACTCCGTGGTGTTCCTCACAGAGTGGGTACTAATCTCAGGGAACCGCACTATCCAGTGGGGTTCCTCTCACCGAGGGTAATAATCTCAGGGACCCGTACTACCCCGTGGTGTTCCTCACACAGTGGGTACTAAACTCAAGGACCCGTACTACCCAGTGGTATTCCTCACAAAGTGGGTAGTAATCTCAGGGACCCCTACTATATCGTAGTGTTCCTCACATAGTGGGTACTAATCTCAGGGACCAGTACTATATCGTAGTGTTCCTCACATAGTGGGTACTAATCTCAGGGACCCCTACTATATCGTAGTGTTCCTCACATAGTGGGTACTAAACTCAGGGACCCGTACTACCCAGTGGTGTTCCTCACAAAGTGGGTACTAATCTCAGGGACCCCTACTATATCGTAGTGTTCCTCACATAGTGGGTACTAATCTCAGGGACCAGTACTATCCCGTGGTATTCCTCACAGAGTGGGTATAAATCTCAGGTACCCGTACTATCCCGTGGTGTTCCTCACAGAGTGGGTATAAATCTCAGGGACCCGTACTATCCCGTGGTGTTCCTCACAGAGTGGGTACTAATCTCACGGACCCGTACTACGCCATGGCGTTCCTCCCACAGTGGATACTAATCTCAGGAACCCGTACTATCCCGTGGTGTTCCTCACACAGTGCGTACTAAACTCAGTGACCCGTACTATCCCGTGGTGTTCCTCACACGGTGGGTACAAATCTCAGGGACCCGTACTATCTTGTGGTGTTCCTCAAACAGTGGGTACTAATCTCAGGGCCCGCACTATGCCGCGGTGTTCCTCACAAGGTGGGTACTAATCACAGGGACTCGTACTATCCAGTGGTATTCCTCGGAACGCAAGCCCATGGTATTCCTCTCATAGTTGTACAAATCTCATGGCCCCGTATTATCCAGTAGTATTCCTCGGAACGCAGACCTATGATGTCCACAACCAGATGCTGAAACACCCGAGCGAGGTTAGCCTCTTTGTTTCTCCCTGGGATCCTCCAAGCGAATCGGGGCAAAGTTTTAGCCTCTGTTATAGTGGTGGGTACTATACATGGGTACTGTAAACACATTGCGATCCTCCAACAGACACACTGTATTCCTCAGTTTGTGGCACTAATCACAAGGATAATGGAACTAAACACATGCAATTTGTTTCAAATTCAGTATCCCTTAGCCTCGTCCCCCAGCCACAGAGGATTGTGTGATTGGTCCGCGAGAGTTATTTTATTTCACTCATGTCGGTCGGCAAATCTGGTAGAACCCACCTACCCCCCACCTGGGAAGCAGCACCTGGGAGTAACACCTCTCCCCCTGCTACGACAGCGTAGTTGGTTCGTGGTTAATCTGTTGTAATCTGATGTCGTCTATCCCTCCTGGCTTACCGCTCTTCAGCAGTCAATTGCTGCCATGCAGAAGAGCCGCATAAGATGACTAGACTCTAATTCTTCTGACTGTAAAAATTTGAAGTCTGGTGGCAAGGTTTACCATTTTCCACGAGCTGGCGGGCAATCTGTTCAGCTATTACATTCGCATGACCCTCTCTAGCTGTAGGGTCATAACTCAGATGGTTAAGAAACCTCCAGCCTTGCTAGCTACACTTCCTTAGATCAGTCTCCCCAATCGTCCTGTTATTAGATATTGCTTTTAAGATATCTTCGCCAGCTTTGATGGCATTGGAGCTCAAAGAATCGTTGTCAAAGAGATTACGATAGTTTCACAATATTTCCCTACTTTCTGTATATTGTGTGCAGCCTCGGGGAATTCAGATACGAGAACAATGCTTCACGATATTTACATAATCATATTATGATTCAGGAAAAGGCTCTATATTCAGAAAGTTCTTGTCAAGTGAAGCGGTACATTTCTCACAATCAGCTTTCTTAAAATAATACCTTATTCGAATAGGAACTCAGATTTTAACGCTTTAAGGATAAGACGTATAGAACTAAGACGAGGCCACAGAACTAGTTGCAAATAGAAGACTGTGGTGGTGTTAAGTAAATTCCCAGTGGGTCGCACACTGAACGCTGAAAGGAATAACAGTCTGTAATGAGGATATATGAAAAGTAACTCTCTCCGGTCAGATTGTAGCATATATCTGGCATATAGCAGGACGATGCGGGACTGCTTGTCCCACTGATTTCGCTGGTAACTGAGGCATGTGTTTGCTTACGCAGATACTGTAAGTTAATATCTGGATTATATGCATGCCTCCATTTCGCACTGTTGAATGATGCTGGAAGTTTTTTATCATACTGTAGAATTAGATCACACGTATCTGCCCATTCTACCCCAGCCTCTCCGCTTTTGTCGCTACTGGGTAGCCCCATGGTGTATTATGATTGTTGAAATCACCAACCACACACATCAGATATTGATGCTGGAAGGCTCCACTAGTCTAAATACAGTACCTGGTGACTAATTAATTGAGATCTACTGTGAGAGTTTCAATGTCATCACGGGAGAGGGTTTCGATGTTGGATAGCACTGATGATGTTCAACCACTAAAAGGATGCCCTTGATTTTTGGACAGCGAAGATTCTAGTTTCGGTGAGTTTCCTGAATGCATATTATTAGCGCGTGGAGAAAATTGCGAGGGTATATATTTTTGTTGTCCTTCAGATTCTTAGAATTAAGTCAATAATAGAAGTAAACAAAATGCAAAATATTATTATGCAAACTTGCGTAAAATAAACCAATAAAACCATACATACAGAGGACGACACTGAGCAGAAAATGGGTGCTGATAAGAGCTTAAGAAGTCTGCGTATTCCAGTAACTTCTACAACGTATTCCGGTGTATTTTGCTATGTGTAGGGCTGATTTGACCTTGTATTATTTTAGGGGAAGTTTATCACAGTTTCAACTATTAATTTTTGTGCTGAAAAGATACGAGGCGAAATCAGTTGTGTATGCAAATTGGAGAGTTTTGGTCAACTTGTAATATGTAAATGTCAATAATTATAATAGTTATTATTTATTTATTTGGCACATGATTACATCACTAAAGACAATTAATATTTACAGTAATTATCTCATACCGATAACAATAACAAAAATAATTGATTCCATATGGCTAGTAAGTTGAGGACAGGGGAGAATATGATTTTAATTTATCTCAGCAGTATAACTAAGGTATTTAGCATTAGAGGTTGCCTCAAGACTTTTTCTGGCATGCTAGTTAATCATAAAATTCATACCAAATAATTGGCCTTCACAGACAGTCTAGTTAATTTATCCAACAATAGGAAAGAATGAATTCAGTCCCTGGAAAACATAATCCTATTATGATTCAGGAAAAGGCTCTATATTCAGAAGGTTCCCGTCAAGTGAAGCGGTACATTTCTCGCAATCATCCATCTTAAAAGGATATCTTATTCGAATAGGAATAAGATTGCATCTAAAACGAATTCATATCTCATACAAGATAACCTGATACATGGAAAGATCCCCCTCGATATTTACACAGTCAAAATCTTATAACTCAGTTTGGTAAAATTACTCAGGTAAATAATTTTAAATACATGGGGAAATCATCTAACCATCTGTATTAAATCATGAGGCAAACAGGGAAAGATATCTATATTACAAGTAGGCCATAGAATCACATGGAAAATGTACAACAAAAAGTCAATATCCTGGAATGCTAAATTAAAAATTTATAACACCATAATTAAGCCTGAAGCATTACAAACATCAGAAACTTTCATCAATGGAGAAAGATAACTATCTAAAATTATTCAAAAAGAAGAAAGAGGAGTCCTCAGGGAAGTTTTTGACCCTGTTTGCATAGAAGGAGCGTGGACGAATAGGAGGTCTCCGGAATTATACCAACATACTGAGAAAATATCAAATACAATTGGAAAGAGGCGATTGAAATTTGATGGCCATGTTCATAGAATGGACGATGAAAGACTCACTAGAAAGATATTTAATAATGCCTCCTCAATAATAGTCGAGGATAACTGGATAATCAAAATATAGGAAAGACCTTTCAAGATATCAGCATACCAGATGTAATTATATGGGGGCACGCCTATCTCTAGAATGTCGGTGAACAAACATCATTTTGCTAAAAAGCCAAGATGAGAACACCACTGCATGGACTGAAGAACAGATGAAAAACACAGCAAGGAAAGTAACTCCACTCCTGTGCAAAATAAGTAGAGTCATGCTCCTTAGTTAGGCACATTTGGAAATAATAATAATATTAAGCAATGGAATGAGTAATAGTTACTATCAGCGTGGAATGCTTTGTTTCGCGAAAAGTCAGTCCGCGATAAATTTGACAGGAGGTGATAACACGTGGTTCGGTCTAATGAGGTTTGAGGTCGATGTCTGGAGTCTGGAGTACTGTATTTCCAAGTGAAGTGAGATACTTCGTAACTGTCTATAACTGTCGGTGGTAGATACGTTCCATTTTTCCATGTAGTTATGAAACCATGTGATTCAGTTAGTGAGATATGTTCCTAGTAGATATTGCAGAGTTAACAGTGAAGAATGTGCGAGGGAAAATCATCAGGACAGAATGTTCTGAAATATGGTGAAGTCCATGGTTTGAACACTGAATTGGATCCTATATCCAGAGAGATCATTTGTTCATCTAATAACACTATGAATACCAGTGACACTCATATCATATTCTACAGATCCCATTAGACTCGAGTTCATTCGTGATGGCAATGATGTTGACCGATAAATTGACTGATAATATAAGGATTTGGATGTAGATTTGTGCTGTAGTGGCGAGATTTGTTTGCTCACTTGTAAGCCAGTCGAACGCGGCAGGTATAAACCTGTTTGATGAGATAACAGGTGTTCACATTTATATGAGGCGGACCCTGTTTGGAAAAAGGGCGTGTTACAAGATGAATGATGTTAAAATAAAGAGGGAGTTATTTGAATTTCAATTCTATTGCATAGGAAAATGATAAACTGGATTCTCAGTAAGAAATCTCAACATTTGACTTTTTATTCCAGTTTTGATGTTACCATAACACAGTCATAGTTCATATTCCCACTGAGCATTTAAATAATTATTTTGGTGTCAGAAGCACGTCCTTAAATATTTAGGATTTCCACTTCTTGATATGTTCTTAGTGCAGCTAAGGGGATACGGAACGGTTAAAATGGTCAAAAACGTCAGTTTTATTTTTTATTTTATGAATATCTGTAGTCTGCTCTTTAAAATGATGTATAATACATTATAGTTTAACAATTAAAAGTTGCCACAATTTAAATTTAAACTTGCGCTAACGATGAGAAAATCATATGTGTGGAAAGCTTTAACTGCAGTTTTCTCAGTTTCCAATTTTTTCAAATGTATGTTCCTTTTCCTACGTGACGATTTATCACAGAGCTGTGTAATTTTGATCATTAATTTGTCCTGATTTATATAAATACTGTTTGAGATTTGGCCGTTTTTTAGGAAAAAATTATTCTATGACTGTTTAAGAAAATATGTATCTGAGTCCCCTTAAGTCCAATTACAAAAAAGCTCCGTCAGTATGTCAAATAAGGTTTGAATAAAATGTGACATAAATTTCATTTTCATAACTTTATTAGATCCTGAGAAAAAGGAACATGAATAAAACAAATTTAACATTGGTAAGATAGGCAGCTCCGTATCGCTTTAAGGATTGTCGTTGGTATGTCCTCCTGTGGAAACATAGAATGGAGGTTGAAGTGCACAGAATGGATTCTCGGGATTGCTCGGTCATGCTAGGACTGTAAAATAACGTAGCTAGCCAACTGCCCTTAGATGAGAGGTGAGTATTCTAGTTTGACACAAAGAGTAGAGTATTCCATCAGATGTAGTAGCACTGTGCCATTAGTCTATGGGACACCCATGATTTATGACCACGTTGTTCATAGGGACTTTGAAATACTTTGCATATTTATATTTTAGCAGGACTATATAAGTGGATATAGTTTAACTCCGTGACCAATAATGTTTAAGGGTCACCCACGAGTTGAGTTTATTTCGGGGTTTGATTGAACATTATAACAAAATGATAGCATGGGTAAAATTGTAGTAGTATAGAATTTCTTTTTACAGGTTTTCATAGATTTATTCAAATCACAGACTTCAACCATTTGTTTTGGTTTTTGATATAACTTCAAACATTTAATATAAATAATACTATTTTATGTTGTGTAATATTACACCATTGATTCACTTACATTTGAAGTACTCGAATTCTTGAGGTTCACTTTGGTCATCAGGCACATTCAATTAACTTCAGTGAAGGGTCACTACGGTCATCAGCCACATTCAATTAATTTCAATGTGGGGTCAGTTTGGCCATCAGGCACATTTCCTTCACCTTAAACATTTACTTTATTGAATGACAGGTAACTCGTCCTATGCTGATGGTCAGTAAGTGGACAGCCTAAATTAGAAATGGTCTGGAGATCACTTTCTGATATTTAGGCGATTGAGAAATCGGAAGAATATTGCACAGTTTTTTATGGAGCTGAGCAAATTGAATCTCATGCTGTTATTTTCTATTTATCCACAAAGTAGTTTTCTGGAAATAGCCCTTCAGGTTTTATTTGTGGTGCATTAATTTCATCCTGAAATAACCAAGCTGCATTGTTATATTAATGTCATTGTCTACAGGCAACTGTTTATGGCCATATTTATAAGTACACCCGCCATCATATTTCACTATTTTTAATTGAATAAACAGTCAGATTATGTAAGCTTTTAATTTAAGTAAGTAGGCCTTTCTTGATACCGGATAATCATGTCTGGAAGTGACCAAATTTCATTAACATCTCCTGAGACACAAGAGTTAACGATTCATTCTGAAGACCAGGAACAGGCAAATAACAGTTTGATATGACTCGCTATGTCTCTTCAACACTTGCATCGTTTAGTTGTAAGAGATTGTTAGTGACTTATTTGAGGTTTGATTACAGAAAATTGAGTGGCCATTTCTCTGCCACCCAGTAAATGAAAATGGAGAAACTTCTGCGAGAGTATACTGCAACTGTCGACATATGAGTCCTTACTTACAGACGCCTCCTGGAAAACTACATGATCTTCATGAATAGGTACGGGCACTGAAGTTGAACTTTCAATATGCATTCAGAACAGGTAGACAGACAAAATATCATCGTACAAGAGCCGAGGGAGCAAGTACAGTATTGAGCTAATGGTCTACTCATAATTAAAGTAACACACCAGTGACATATGTAAAGGGGAGCAAAGGTGTGCTCAGCCTTCAGCAACAATTTCTTTAACTGCATACAATATTTGACATGATTTGGTACTTATTTATTCCCTTGAATTTTTTATTCAACGTTTTAATTTTTTATGCTGCGCCTCTGGTCTTTTACCACTTGCCTTTGTCATATGATTCCTCTCTGTTCACCCGTATTACTCCTTATCCACGCATTTGGACGGCTCCTCAATGTGTGCTACTGAGTATTCTTCCAGTGATGTATGAAAACAGAAAAAATGTTGTCAATGGCTTAGAACAAGCGGGTGTCATATATCTGTGACTGATGAGGAGATAACTCATGAAATATACCCTGCTCCTTTTGCACACGGACCTGGGATTGTATTTCCTGAGAATTACACCTCAGAGAAAATGGCAAAATGGGAAGGGCCACTCTCCGGTGTGCATCAAAAGTTGTGCTGAAAAGGTGCCGTTCTGGCTGAAGAACTACTTACTCCTTTGCTGTGTGCGATCACATATGCCTGGCTACATTTCCAGAATAGGAGAAAGTCTTGTGGAACTCCGGACACTCGTACAGTGTTAATGGTACATAAAGCAAAATAACATTATTATATAATCCCGTGCGGCTTCATTCCGGCGGTTCGTGACGCTCGTGCGCCGTGTGCACCGACAGCTTGGTACTCCGTGCGAACGATTTGCCACAGAACACGGAGCAGTGCGCCATTTCTCCAGTGAGCTTGACATGTGCACGCTAAGTTACATGATTCTTTGAATATTTTATCGCATTAATGATCAGCTGTGTGTCTCGACAATCGTGAGCATTCGGATGTGAAATGAAGGGTAGACCCTGGATGAAGATTCGTTACAGACATTTTAACAGTATGGCTAGTCGTCACTGTGGGTCTGCTTGTGTTGCGGGAATGCAATTCTCCCAGTGAGCAGCTTATTGTAGCAGCGTGGCTACTAGCCCATGTGACCTGCAAGGTTGCATTTCTGGATGAAGGATATCGAACAGACATTCAAACAGTGCGGCTTATCGCCCATGTGAGATGCTTGGGTGCCTTTTTGGATGAAGGATTTGCCACAAATTTTGCATTAGTATGTCATGTCGCCCGTGTGACTCTGTCAATGACGTTGAAAGCGATATTTTCTGGTGAACGACTTTCCACAGACATTGCATCAGTACGACTTCTCACAAATGTGATTGCGCTCGTGAAAAACTAATTGCCCTTTCTGGTTGAAGGATTTTTCACAGAGATGGCAAAAATGCTGCTTGTCGGATGTGTGAGTGCGCATGTGACAAGCTAGAATAGCTCTCTGGGTGAATGATTTGCCACAGGCTGTCTGAGACCGTATGAGCAATGTTAGGCGAGATTTGCTTATTAATGACTTTTCACATATATATATTGCACAAATTCGGCTTCTCTCCTGTGTGTGTTCGCATGTGACAGGAAAGATGAGATATCCTTGTGACTAACTTTTCACAGATGTTGCATAAAATGGCTTCTCACCAGTGTGTGTGCGCATTTGCAATATTAACCCCGATTTACTTGAGAAGGACTTTTCACAGATATTGCAGAAATAACGCTCCTCGCCTGTGTGTCTGCTCATATGACAAACTAGATCATATTTCCGCCTGAAGGATTTGCCACAGACATTGCAACAATGCGGCTTCATCTTTGTGTGAGTAAACATGTGCCTGAAATGTGTGCTTTTATCGATGAAGAGCATTCCACAGATATTGCACCAGAATTGTTTCTTGCCCGTGTGTCTCCGCACGTGTTTCATGAGTGAGCTTTTCCCGTAGGAGAGTTTTCCACAGATATTGCACCAGAATGGTTTCTCCCCTGTGTGAATCCGCGTGTGAACTGCTAAGTCGTATTTCCAGCTTAAGGATTTGCCACAGACATTGCATCTAAAACAAGTTGTTCCTCCAAGCCGAAGATGATGATCTGTGTTGCTCACATCGGGTCTCGACCTACAACGACAAAATACAAACCACGTGGCCAATAGTTCAACAGCCAACTCCACTACAACTCTCAAACAAAGGAATTGCTACTAATCATTCCTCTCACTGATATCCCATGAAGGGAGCTCGTTACTCATGAACACCACATTCCTCAGAGAAAGCCATATCAGAGGTCAAATTCAGAGTGTAGTCTTAAATTTCAAAAGCTCCCACTCGTTACAAGGACGTGGTATATTTTTTCTCTCGAATCAGGATATCACGCGCAAGAAACTTCTGACGATTTACGAACGTGCGAGCTCATTGACAACATCAATTAGAGAATGCATGAGAAGTGGTCCAGCCTAAAAGCAAGAAATGCAAGCTCTATAATCTGGCAAACATTTATCTCTTGAAATCCGAATATACGAGTACATATTCTCCTACATAAAGTACGGCATAGTTTGGAGTTTTCATCTTCTTCAACCACTGTGTGCTTTGTGGCAAGCAAGTAATAATGTTTGTAAATACCCTTGTTGCTGGGGTAGTTTTAGAGAATCAGTATTGTAGATATTAATAAAATTGAGAACATTGTTAGCCGCATCAGCCAGATCTGCTGAACCATGGCTAATCTTTTATGAATGTTACTTTCAGTCATGCAAACATACATATTTCTTTGTACATTGTTGTAATATCGGTGTATCATTCTATTAAATCACAGTGTGGTTATATCTAATTACATAGCTTTGGCGTGCAATCAACAGGCCGCACCTACAAATAGAATGGCTTTGGTAGTAGTGTTTTATTACAATGTTTTGATATCCTGAATTTGAACCCAAATGCAAGATATCATGTCATTGAATATTCTAATAGTGTTCCTTTAACACTACAGCTAGAAGGAGCATGAAAAATCAAGTCTTGAACGAAAATTCAAGAATATAGGACACTGAATTTCACCGTAGTGGATATTGGTGCAATGTGAAAGAAGGGAAGAGATTCCTTTTATTTGAAAAGTTCACAGAGAGTGATTATTTTCAGTGGAATGATAACATCGTTGGATAGCATCCAAGCTTGTGCCTGTCTCCTCACCACAGATTGGTTATGTATATTTTACGAAGGAGAGCAAGGAATACAAATTTCTTGGTTAAAGGTGAGATCAGGAACATGGAAAAAGTCGATCGCGCAGGCGAAAATACATTGTAACATTAAGTGGCACTTCCCAATTCATGCTGTATGCACAGAATTCACATGGCCCAGTCAAATGCAAGGCTCCCTCACAATCAAAGTAGTGGGAGCTTCAACCATGTGGTGTTACAGCACTCTTAGGAGAAAATAAGTGGAGAAATAAAAGTGGGACGTAGATTCCAGATACGACAGGCTAGACCTCCTTATCATCTAACAAGATATTGATGTTGACACCACGAGACAATAGGGGGAAGAAAACATGACACTGGATTGTATTGGCATATCACGCCAAGCAATAGGTGCAAATGTCTGCGGCCATTGTTCTTTATGTGATTACGTGATTTTTGTCAGAATTGACTTATCAGGTTCACAATTAGTTTTTCAATAAAATGGTACTTCACTTTGCCCTGATAATTATTCTGCACGAACCAGCTATATTCCTAAACACGTGGCGCATCCCAGGTTGCGGATACGGGTTCCCATCGGCCTGCCGGCAGAATTGAGCGAAATATAATAGCTCTCGCGGACCAAACACGCACATAGTCCTTAATGGCAACTTTGGCGGACATCGAGACGTTTGGCACGAAGCAGTTGGCAGAAAGGTACTCTAGCTTTTTGGAATTTAATGCAGAATGAAGGTAGTGTTTCTTCTCTAGAAGAGTGGCTACAAAAGGCGCCTGTTCCCCATGCCGGAGTGGCGTAACTACCTGCTGTCAAGAGCTCTAAAATGCTTCAAGACAAGCCGGCCGTAAAATAATACTGACACATGATTACAGAAATATGTCTCATGGAATCAGAACCATGGTTAGGGCATACTCTTGAAGGGATGCGCATTGGCAGTGCCCAGTCAGAATGAAAAGTATGAAAGGGTTACCGTCCCACGGGCTGTGACGGCTAAGCAAGCAAGTACCCCCATTCTGTATGGTATCACTGAACTATGTCTGGATGAAGAAACATATTACAGTAGCCACAGCACTTGAAAGAAGGCATATAGGCATCTGTGAGGTGCAGGAAAAAGATGGAGTGGTGAAAGTCATGCGAAATCGTGTCCGGATACTAATTGATGTAAAACGGAAGTCGAAAAACAAATAACGGCGTTGGTATAGTTATATCAGCAAAATTTGACGGTTCCGTCGCCGAGGTGCAAAAGTATGACAATCGCTTGATGTAACTTGTCTACATTGAAGACAGAAGGAAATCCTAATTTTTCAGTGGTACGCTCCAAAACTGACCAGGGCACGGGAACCAAAGATGCCTTCTGGGCACTGCCTTAAAAGAAGACCGCTGACTATCTTATCGTTGCTGGTGATATGACTGGACGTGTCGGACGGAGGAAAGAAGAACACACAGTCCATGGCGCACATAGATATGGACAGAGGAACGACAATGGCGAACAAATTCCCGATTATGCAGAAAATGATCATCGCGTCACGTACTACAGTGGCTCCCATCCAACTCACATTGACTACATCCTTGTGAGACGAAGGAATCTCAGGGATGTTCTAGAGACAACAGTTGTTCCTTATGAAACGTATGCGATGCAACCACGACCAGTCACCTGCAAGCTGCGGATAACGTCACTAACAGCCCTATACTTCACTGGAAATGGACGAAACGGGATTAAATGGTTGCGCCTGACGAAGGAGGCCAACGTTGTTGCAAGTTACATTGCCTCAAATCACCACAGATGAAATGAGCCAGACTAAAGTTAAAGACGCCACACGCTCTATTCCTGGAAAACTAAGCCAGCGCGACGACAACGAAGGATTAACTGTGACGCGTGTCTTCGGAATAACGATGTGCTGTACGGTTGAAAGAACAGCTGTACCACGAATTTATAGCTCGCTGGAATGCCTACAACGAAGCCGCTAGTAAAGTGAAGGAGATCGTTGCTGTAAGCAGGTCTACATGTGAAACTTGACACGCACGAAATCGAGCGGAATATTTAACAGCTAGTCAAATCGAGGCATCGCAAAACGGAAGAAGTCCAACGTTCCTACCTCATCAATGAGGAAACAGACGATTTGCTATTCGACTGGTGGTAAGCGCGAGTACACCGGCGAAACTATTTTGACTAAATTTCAATACGGGAGTTTCCATATCTACCAATCCCCATCACCTCCGCTCTTAAGGGGGCAATGTAGGAATTTGACGTCACCGAATTTCAGGCCATGCTGAAAGAAACGAAACCAGGGAAAGCCATCTGTCCCGGTTATCAACGGCAGAGTTTTGTTTCTCTAAATGGGGGGAAGCAGCAGAGTGGTTAAAGCAAGCTTTTAAACCAGATCATCAAAGAAGGTCCAAAAACCAACAGTCTGGCGACGGAGTATCCATTCAAAGTAAGGAAAGCACTGCCGATTTTGCTAATAACAAGCCGATCATAATGACCGTACCCAGGGGTAATAACCCTCTAGGACGATGCCTCCATTCCTGATTAAATATCCGACAAACTCAGTATTGGGCAGAGAAGTGGGTTGATTGTCGAGGGTAAGTCTAAGTGTCGAAGTCTATCACTTAACTATAAGTATATAACAGGAATAATGGAGGTTTATTTCGAAAAAGAAACAATAATATGGGGTAAGATGAGTCTATTTCATGAAATAACCCAGAATCATACTAAAACAAAATATACATTCAAATAATAAAACGATCAATGAAAATTATCAAAGAAACAAAATTGAAATAGATATGGACAACAATCATACATCACGCAAAGCAAGTAAATAATAAATTGAAAATGCAAAATCATAACATTTGAAACATTTGTGAGCTTCGAAATATCTTCATATCATTGTCCAATATTCATGTTCGTATTCGTATGGAGTAGCACGATTTTAAGTATCACCATAATACGGATTACAATTCAGGGAGGTTGCCGCAAAAGTTACCATTAAACGAAAATTAAGACGCAATGGGACATGATATGAACTACGAAAAATACTAGTGGCATTTCCCTACGCTATATTTACAATAATCATAACATAATTAAAATATCTCAAATGTTTACATTGGATTATGAAGGTGAAAACTTATATACTACTGTTATGAAGAGACTTTTAATTTTTGCGAATGTATTTCATTAATTGAAGTTGGCACTTTCCAAGCCTATTACCGATAGGTCAGATGATTTTGTATTGTTGTAAATGGTTACGCATGCAACAGTCATGTTCGTCATCAAGTTGTGATATCGCATCATTAAGACATATCAAATGCAATAAAGTATAGAAGGCACCAAGTTCCTTTACTTCAAAATCAAACATTGGCGCCCAACACCACGGCTCTAAATAACCTGAGATGTTCAATACAAGCAAGATCATGAAATGTGAAATGCAGAAGTGAAAACAATGCGTCGCAATTGAGGTTAAGCACCGGAGTAAAAATATAACACATCTCGAATTCGTGGAATCATTCACGGATATTGCATTCTCGTTCATAACGAAAATCAGACCGCTGAGGCCAACAAAGTCAACGGAGTGCAGCATAAATCGGTAATCAGGCAAGTACGATTCGATGTTACGTACATACAAAGAAGTAAAGACAAGATTTCAAGTTTTACATTCTTCTAACAGCTCAATGCAAGAATCTCCGTGAGAGCGTGAGTCTCTTTGACATATAGACCATCCTTGCTATACATACGGTACTCTTAGATTCTAGCCTCTTTCTCTTAGCGCACGTTTTCGTAACATAAACATGCACTGATCAACATAATAATAATCATTGAAGTCCATTGATCCTCCTGTTGTCATAAATATAAAAGATCCAATTTCCTTTGTCATATAACCTCAAATCAGCAACACGATTTCCTTGAACTTATACATAACCTTCACGCAATCCCTTCGAACTTTCACAGCATAACCTTAATTTCAATATGTCGCAACTAATGAAATTGAAACAATTGCGTGGCCAAGTAAAGGGCACGTTAACAAGAATAATAAAGTCGATTACAGCTGACACGTCAAAATCAGAGGCGAAGGTTAGAATTAAAATATGTGAAGAGCTATGGAATTCTTTTGAAGAAGTACAAACAGAGATTACTGATGAAACACCTGCACTACAGTTTCAAGAGGAATGTGAGGGAGAATCTGTTTACTTCAGCGCAGTTACACAACTGCAAACTATAATAGATGAAGCAGAGGGTGTTCAAAATAATTTACTAGCTCAAATGAACACGGCAACGCCGTTCATCAACAGGAAGTTCCACAACATCATAACAGAAAAATGCAGAAATTACCAGAAATTACATTACCGGAATTTAACGGTGAATTCACAAAATGGTTGATTTTTAAGAACAGTTTTGAGTCAACCATTCATAATGATACTCAACTAACAAATATCAAAAAATATCAGTATCTGATCGGTCTTCTGCAGGGCGAGGAACGCAAAGTCATTCAAGGTTTTACCATTTCAGAAGAAAACTACACAAGTGCGTGGAACTTGCTTGTAGATACTGAGGATAATCAAATGATGATAATTGAGACACATCTAGATGAACTTTTCAAGTTTCCTACAGTTTTTAAAGAGAACAAATCTGAATCACTCAGGCAATTACAATTTCATATTCAAACTCACATGGCTTCATTAAAGGCAATGAAGCAACCAGTACAATATTGGAATACATTGGTTATTCATCTAGCAAAGAAGCAGCTGGATTTCATTGAGCAAAGAGACTGGCAGGAAAGGATGAAAGGCAACACTCCAGAGAAGATGCCAACATTGGATGATTTCTTGAAATTTTTAACTGAGCATTCCCAATCATATATGCTGTTAAATCACAACAAAACTAAGGCATTGAACATGAAGGCAAATCCGAAGGACAGACAACCTAGCAAGAAACTTGTTATGACGACGTCTCAGGCAAGCTGTAATCTGTGTGGTGGAAGTTACCCCATTTTTACATGTGAAGAATTAATTAAACGAGCAGTTGAAGACAGAAGAAAACTGCTTCGAGAAAAAGGACAGTGTCATAACTGTTTGAAACCAGGACATATTGCAAAAAATTGCAGAGGATCAAAATGCAAGAAATGTGGACTTCCTCACAACACACTTCTACATGCTGAGGAAGATGACAAACGGAAACAAAATGATAAAGAAGATCAAGTGCCCATAAAGCTGTGTGTCGAATCTCAGCATTCACCTGCTTCACTCAATGTGAGCTTGGCGAAAGGAATAACATCACAAATACTTTTGTCAACAGCTTTAATTGATGTGAAAGATGTTCACGGAAGAAGAATGACACGCCGAGCCTTATTGGATGCGGGATCTCCGTCACATCTAATAAAGGAAGGTCTGTATAAGAAACTTGGTTTACCGAATGCCAAGACAAACACACAGATCATTGGAGTTGATTGTTCCAAAGTGGAAACAAAAAGGATTACGAGAGTACATCTTGCTTCGAGGAATGACGGATTTGAGGTAGAAGCAGAATTTCTAGTTCTGCCAACTATAACAGGACGATTGCCACAGCTGGAGATCAAGAAGGACAAAATTATTATTCCAAAAGACATTCGCTTGGCAGATCCCATATTCAACAAGCCTGGAGACATAGACATGTTAATTGGTGCATGACCCAAGAATGAAGCTGAAGGACAACCAGCTCAGCAAAACACCCCATTAGGCTGGATTATCGGCGGTGAAGTCTTTGAGAACAAACAAGGATCAGCAACAACATGCATGAAAATTAGCAATCAACAATTATCAGATCAGATGGAAAAATTTTGGAAACAAGAAGCTATTCCAGAGATTCAACATTACACGTCAGAAGAAAGAATATGCGAAAGACAGTTCACGGACACCGTTTCGAGAGATACAACAGGTAGATTCATCGTAAGGCTCCACATTAAGCCAGATGTCATCCTTGGGGAATCAAGAATACACGCACTAAACAGACTAGAATAATTAGTCAAGAGGTTAAGCAGACACCCCGAACTCAAGACAGCTTATGCAGATTTCATGGATGAATATGAAAAACTAGGGCATATGAGCTTGACTGAAACAAACCAAAATCAAGATGTACCAAATTCATACTTCAAACCCCATCAACCAGTGGTACGTCCAGATAGTGACACCACAAAGGTCAGAGTGGTATTTGATGCCTCGGCAAAAACATCACTCGGGACATCACTCAATGACAAGCTCATGACAGGACCTAATTTACAGCGAGATCTTTTTCACATTGTGCTTAGATTTCGCAGCCATAAGTATGTCATGACGGCAGATGTGGAAAAGATGTTTCGGCAAATCCTAATCAATCCTGAAGATCGAGCATTACAGCAGATTTTGTGGAAAGAGGAATCTTCAGCCCCTGTGAGGATTTATCAGTTGAATACAGTAACATACGGAACAGCATCAGCACCTTACCATGCCATGAGATGCCTAAATGAATTGGCTACTCTTCATGAACACGAATTTCCAGCAGCAGCAAAGGCTATTCGCGATGATTTTTATATGGATGACTGCTTAAGTGGAGGAGACATTCTAGAAGGCGTGATCGGGCTACGGCGGCAAATACAAAATACTCTCAAGAGTGGTGGAATGCATTTGAGGAAATGGAGGTCTAACAGAAAAGAGATCTTGCAGGATTTGGAGAGCAACAGCGACGAAGGGACTTTACTGGTTTTAGACAAAGGTGAAGCTAGTAAGACTCTTGGACTCCTCTGGGACTCAGCACAAGATTGCCTTCAGTTTCGAGTTGAGCTGACAAAGCAGTCACCAAGATCCAAAAGAGAAGTCGCCTCCAAAATCACACAGATTTTTGATTCACTAGGACTCGTGGGTCCAGTACTGATCAAAGGGAAGTTGTTGATGCAACACTTATGGGTAGATGGATTTGAATGGGATCAGCCATTGTCTCGAGAGCACCTACAGATTTGGAACGAGTATTATACTATGTGCATTTATTTATGAACAACACATGCGATTTGCCCCAATACATGTTCACAATAGAGCATTATACTAACTAACTACTACTACTACTGTCCGGCCATGTCATCACCCTTGGTGAGAGAAAGGCCACCCTCCCGTCGATGACATGGCCGGCCCTCTCCCTGGGGTCTAACTATGGACCCCCATAATCCTCACAGATGACAATGTGATTCCCTCTCACCAATCCAATGCGGCCCATCCACTTAACTGGCGCCGCTCCCTTCTCTTATTCCTCTATTCCCATCTTATCTTCTTAACTCTAATCTGCGTGGGCTCCTCCCACCCCTTCTTCATTTGGAATGGGCCCACCCTAACTCCGTCTTTATACATGACTAGGGAGAGAAAACCACATGCCATCCTGCACTCCTTTGGGCGCGCCATGGAGTCCATCGGATGCTCCGGAAACGTGCCTTCAAATATAGGTCACCACGGCAACCATCCTTTTTTCCCCATGGCACGTCCATGCTTCCCTCCTAAAAAAATACTCAATTCCTAAGCCACCCTACACTATTACGTCAAATAAATAATTAGATGAATAAATAAATAACTAAATAGAAAATACCCCCTACCCACATATAAAATAATAATAGTGATATCAATAATAATAATAATAATAATAATAATAGTAATAATAACAATAAAATAATGGTAATAATCATAATAACAAAGTACTAATAATAATATTCATAATCAACTGGCCAACGGTAGATTCCCTCTATGAACCGTTTGCCTTACTTAAATAATAAACTTAGAATATCACATATGCGATCCCGGCGCAAGACAACACCTTCTACCAACTGTCCTTGTTTACTCAGCACATTCCAACACCGCCATTGTTTTTCTGCTTGACCTACTCTGCTTTGGTGTGCTCAGGCCAACCATGCCTATGTTTACCTTACACCTCACCTGTCGCAACTTATTCTTGCTTAACCATGCTTGATCCACTTCAGGACTGCAAAACTACAATTTGCTTACTCTCACACATACACATAGACCCCTATGCACTACTTCTCTAATTACAATCTAATTAACAGACATACTTCTACTCTCTCCACATTTTAACAATGAATACCCCATAATACCTATTCCACTCTCACATATACATATAGGCCCCTATGCACTACTTCTCTGAAATACACTATAATTAAAAGACATACCTCTACCATCATTTCTCCCTCTCCACATTTTAGCAATAAATACCTCATACACCCCTCCGTCTCCACAATTTCGCCACAAATAGATTTATATATTACAACAATACATATTCAGCACTTACGTCTCCTACAATGTAATCTAAACCAAAACAGACAAAATATCACTACTTCTCAACATTGAATACTCCTCATACCCTACTCAAATGCTACATCAATAATAACTAAAGTTAACTACCCAGCCAACTTTTCTTACCCTACACAAGTACTCTATATTCCGATGTCCAAACCCTACCAACCATTCTCGCTTCTCATCTCTACTTTCAGTAACCAAACCACCTACTACTGTTTTTTACTTCTAGTAACTACCCCCCTCTCATATCCACTTGTACCCCACATTTCTGTCAGATCTCTGTTCCTGTATCTGGCCCTACTCTGGTCGAGACTCCCCAACTTTAACCTTGCCGTTACCTTTTTACCTTGCGCTCTTCCCTTACTTCACTGCATACACTTCCCTTACTTCCCTCTTCACTGCAAATAGCCACATTCTCACTTCGCCTCTCTACCCGCACTTCTTCACTCCGAACACTGTTATTGGTCACTTTAGCACTTGGCACTTCTCCCTGCCTCTCTTCACACAGTACACTGTTACTTCTGGTATTTTGCCTATCATCTCCACTAATCGCCGCACTACACTCTTTTTCTTCGGCCTGCTTTGACTTCATCCCTACGTCCATCCTCAGCACACTGTTATTTGTATTTCAGCTCACTTGCCTGCAGTTTATTGCACTACTCTCCTTTTCCTCATCTTGTTTTAACTTCAATTCTAAATCCATCAATCTATCCACAGACCAGATCTTCTTCCAGCTTCTGTCTGACACCACTAGATTTTGACCTCTAATAGTTGCCCTCAGCCCCTGTTTTACAGCCAGTATCTTGTGTTTTCTGAGTAACCTCTCATTTCTGATCGCGTCACTTCCCACATCTCTCTTTATCCATATTTTCTCCCTCTGGAAGTTTCCCGCATTTGTTAACACAACATCCGCCATCAACATTGAAAACAATTGTAGCTTTATAGGCCTGTTGCCTCTAGTTCTCCCCACTCTCTGCACATCGTCAATATCTACTTCACTAAAATTTATTTTCATTTTCCCCTGTATTAGGTCCACTACTTTATAAGTTGTAAGTACTTTGCCTTCTCTCGACTCCTCAGGCACTCCATAAATAAACAAGCACTTCTTTCTTCTGTATAAAGTATTTGCTTCCACTTCTGCTTTCAGCTTGCAATTCTCCTCTTCAAGTCGTCCTACTTTTTCCCTTAATGCTACCACTTCCTCGGTGTTATTTCTCGCCTGTGCAGCTATACCAATATAAATGGTCCGTTATTGGACATTATAAATTTTCCAGCTAACTCATTCTTGGTTGCCAGCGTTTCGCCCTTGTGTGCTAGGGTGGGTTCATCAGTTGGTACCTAGCACACCTACCAATACGCTGGCTAGTGCATACCGTGGAGGCCACTGCGTAGGCTAACTGGAGCCACCGGCAGTGCCAATGCACTAAGAGACTTTAGGGAATCAACATCTGTATCATCTGATGGCCAAGCAGGCATCAATTTTTGATAATGAGACAAAGTCTCTTAGTGCATTGGCACTGCCGGTGGCTCCAGTTAGCCTACGCAGTGGCCTCCACGGTATGCACTAGCCAGTGTATTGGTAGGTGTGCTAGGTACCAACTGATGAGCCCACCCTAGCACACGAGGGCGAAACGCTGGCAACCAAGAATGAGTTAGCTGGAAAATTTATAATGTCCAATAACGGACCATTTATATTGGTATTGTAAATTTGCTCATTCAGGACAAATATTTCAGATTCCCTATGGGAATCAACATCTGTATCATGTGCAGCTATGTCGTCCGTTTTTTCTCTTATCCATTCTTCCATTTTTTCAATCTTACTGGTTTGTTCTTCAATCATCTCTTTTATTTGCCCGAAAGGGCAAACTTCTGTCAACACCTCTCTTACAGCTCTTTTGATTGCGTCCATATTTTCCCTATCCTCATTTCTACTAGATGACGGGCCTGGGTTCAACTCGACCCCCCCAATACATAATAAAATTATAATCACTGCTGCCGATAACAATAGTTCTCCTTTCATCTCCATATCCATTTTACACCCACCTGGCTTCTTTTCTTCTTTCTTCATTCTCCTCTGCCATATTCCTATCGTCACTCTGTACTGCTCTATACCAATCATTGTCGGCCCACTTCTCGGCGACCTTCCAGCACTCCACACTCTTGAACTCCACTCCCCCTCCCGGGACCCACAGCTCACTGCGACCTCCCTCGTCCGTGGCTTAGGCAAGACTGGAACGAGTATTATACGTCATTAGAAAGACTGAACAACATCAGAATTATGAGAAACATAAATCCTGGGAATTGCTCTTGCTCTTTTGATTTCTTTGGATTTAGTGATGCTTCAGAGAAGGCGTTTGGAGCATGCATTTATGCAGTTTGTCAAACGCAAAGTGGTCTCTACATTTCAAATTTACTTTGTGCGAAGACGAAAGTAGCTCCTTTAAAAACCATTTCGTTGCCAAGACTCGAATTGGAGGCAGCCCTTCTTCTTGCACAACTTGTCAAAACAACAGTGAGTGCTGAAACATGCTCATTTAGCATGTTCATAACATGTAGGTTTATCTGTGATTGCTAAGAGCTTGCATTAGCTCTCGTTTGACTTCACTAAACTGGCTATTAACTATTTCCCAAACTGTACCGCAGAGGGCAGCGCCCCTGCTTTGTAAACGGATGGTCCTTCCTGCCGCGAGTCTTTGACTTTTATCTCCTTGACATGATGTCTTTGTTGTTGTTATGACCTGAAGGAAAGAAAGAAAGAAAGAAAGATGGAGTCGCCTCTAATCGGAGTAGCATTTTTGAATTATCGATGGGTTTTTATCAGGTTTAAACTCTGCCTGTATTCATATTCTGATTTTTAATTGATCAGCTTCAACCTCAGGTAATGTGAGCTGTGTTTTCACTTTTATTTTATGTTTATCTTGCGGCTGTTTCAAGTGCCTTGTAATCGCGACTGACTGATATACGTCTTTGCCCCGCGATATGAATGGGTGTGTGTTTGCGGGCATTATTGTGGTGGTGGTGACGAGGTAACTGGATCTCTACTAGAATTGTCATTATGTGCACGACATTATACTTCTTTATTGCCACCAAATGTTAGTAGGCTCTGGGTGTCGACACGGAGATACGTCGTACCCAGCGCCTGTGTTGGTGGGCTTGTACGTGGGCCGTGGGTCCATATCGTCCTGCTTATAACATATTTGCAGTGTGCACGTTTCTACGTCGTGTGTTGGAACTTACTTATGGCCAGGTGAGTCATACTACATGTGTTTACGATCTGTTTTGAAGAGAGGTTATTGACCCTATTGTTGCCCGATATCGACAATGCCTGAATGTTTGTGTGTATGTGTGAGAGCGAGCGAGGGGCTAAAAGGATGTCGTATCGGTCAGTTAATTTATGTTTCCTTTTTATTTATTCCTCGTACTCTTGTTTTTTCACTTCGAGTGCGGCGTTTATTATTTTTGTCTTGGTCTATTTTATGACCGTTTCGCTCGTTCTTATGGCCGCCATTTTTGGCTTCATTTTAATTCGGGTGATGCGCACACCCGCTTTATTTTCTTTGCCTTTTGTGTGCTCCTTGGTAAAGAGACGCTGCACCCCCGGCCATCTCGATACCTTCATTGTTCGCTCTACTCCGAGAGGCTGCGTGATCTTTTATCCTTGTGATGGTCATTGTTGATGCTGTAATAATGATGGAGGCTTGAGTAATGTTTAGTAAATAAAATGTGAACTACTTCGCGGAAAGAAATGACCAATATAAGTCCGTGAGGATCTTTTCTGTTAATGACTCTTATAATATGTTGTGAATATATTAATCAAACAGTGAGCAGATCGTAAGGTATTGTTTATCCATATGTTTATGGTATGTTGTGCTCGAACGGTTATGATGCTAGCTTCTACTAACCTGAAGGACAAAAGCACGTATGTAAAAATGTTTCATTTTTTCTTGGCTGGCTTCTTTTCTTGCATTTACATTTTTATCTTAATAAACCCTCATTTAATTTTATTTGATTTTTATTGCTGGTAGTTAGTTTCTTTTTCCTTGTCATGAATTATTATTATTAATCAACGTCTTCAGTTCGAAGCTGTTATCTGCATCTCCTGATCGGAGTCCACGTCCTCGAATCTCCCGTCGTGTTTTTAGGTATTGGGTTCGGTGCAGTGCTTTGAAAGAAAAAAAATGGTCGGATCAGATTATGGAGTGACAGTACAATTGTTTCGGGATGGATCAACACTGAGCCAAGGCGGCTGAAGACATTTGTGGCAAACAGGATTGCAAAGATTCAAGAAGCCACTGAAGCATGTTCCTTCGACTGAAAAGCCAGCTGATCTTCTCTCAAGAGGAATTACTTCAGCAGAACACGAAGATAAAAAGCTGTGGTCGAGTGGACCTTCTTGGCTTCGCACACAACGTCAACAACCAGAGAATTCAGAAGAATCTGAAACAGAACTACCAGAGCTGAAGGTCACAGCAGTTACGTTGACAGCAACATCAACCAGCATTCTACTGAATAAATTCTCGTCATTTCCGAAATTATGCCGTATCGTAGCATATTGTCAAAGATTCATTTATAATTGCAAACTCAAACCGCCAGAAAGGAAAAAGGGTTCACTAGAAATACAAGAAACTTGTAAAGCAAAGAAACAGGTAGTCAAATGGACACAATTAGAAGCATTCCCTCAAGTACTGCATTGCTTAATTAATAATCAAGACCTCACAAAGAAGAGTTCTCTAAAGTCACTCAGTCCGTTTCTGGATAGTGACGGATTGATTATGGTTGGAGGAAGGCATCGTTTTTCGGAGCTAACATCAGAACAGAGACATACTGTGCTTCTACCAGCAAATCATCACATCACCAGAATGATCATGGAAAATGAACATCCTCGTCTGAAGCATTGTCCCCCAGAGCAACTGCTACATGCAACTCGACAACGATATTGGCCTATCAGCGGCAGAAGAGAAGCGAAAAGAATTGTCAAGAGGTGTCTGAAGTGCTTTTGTTACCATCCTACAGTTTCAGAGGTACGCATGGCAGATTTACCTAAAGAAATGGTTACGTTAGTTGTTCGACCCTTTGTTACCACAGGAGTGGACTATGCAGGTCCAATATCTGTAAGAGAAGGCCACAGAAGGGGCCGCATTCATACTTACAAGAGTTACGTAGCTGTATTTACATGCTTTAGTACAAAGGCAGTGCATTTGGAGTTGGTGTCGGAGCTAACGACCGAAGCTTGTTAGCTACACTGCAACGATTTACGGCGAGAAGAGGTTTGTGCAAGCAGCTTTACTCTGATAATGGGAAGAATTTCGTTGGAGCAGCCAACGCACTACAAGATATCCAGTCCTTTTTGGAAAACGGGTCAACGACCATTACCTCCTCACTCGCTCAGCAGCAGATACAGTGGAGTTTCATTCCTCCCCGGTCACCCCACTTTGGGGGATTGTGGGAAGCAGCTGTAAAGATGATGAAAAGACATTTGCTGACTGAAACACAGGGACGCGTGCTAACTTTCGAAGAAACCTACACTATTCTTTGCGATATAGAGGCTGTATTAAATTCACGTCCCCTTACTCCCTTGCTAAAAGATCCAAATGATTTAGAAGTCTTAACACCAGCACATTTTCTTCTAAGTGACTCGATCGTGCAACCTGTGCAAAGGAATTTGTTGAGAGAACCCGATAACCGCTTGTCACGTTGGCAGCACTTTCAGGAAATTCGGCAGCGGTTGTGGCAGAGATGGCAGCGAGAATACCTGCAGGAATTGCAAAAACGCGTCAAGTGGCATGATACCAATCGACGTATTGATGTTGATTCTTTGGTGCTATTAATTGAGGACAACATCCCTCCTCTAGAGTGGCCCAGAGGTAGGATAGTTCAAGTTCACCCTGGAAGAGATGGTGAGGTGGGGGTTGTCACCGTTTGGACGGCTGGTGGAACTTTCACCCGAAGCATCAAGAAAATATGCCCTCTTTCCATTGAAGGGGATGACAAGGAGAACTGAATTCAAGATTTCCTGTGATATTTCTAACTTTGTGTTATTTTTCATCCAAGATATAATTTCAATATTATTTTCTTTTAATCATAAAAATATGATGTATAGAGTTTTGTATTAACGCATATGTTAAGAATAAGTATTTTTACAGTAGGTATAAGATTACAATAGTTAGTTGGAAGAACTCCTTTCAAGGGGGGCAAGATGTTATGAAGAGACTTTTAATTTTTTAAATGTATTTCATTAATTGAAGTTGGCACTTTCCAAGCCTATTACCGATTGGTCAGATGATTTTGTATTGTTGAAAATGGTTACGCAAGCAACAGTCATGTCCGTCATCAAGTTGTGATATCGCATCATTAAGACATATCAAATGCAATAAAGTATAGAAGGCACCAAGTTCCTTTACTTCAAAATCAAAAACAAACAGTAAGAATACTTGAATTAATCTTGCACATATGAATGTATAGGTGCATTTATAGTTGCACTGATTTTTTAAAACCATAATTAAGAAACATATTACTTATCTCATGTCGTGAAGAAGTTACAATGAAAATCCAAACCAAAAATTTCAAATGAGAATCCAGTGGATGTCCCAAAGCTAGCCCAAATAATACTAACAGGAAGATATACCACTCCTCCGTGAAAGAATTATCCCTCTCTTACCCAATGAAACATATTAAAATAATGAAAATGGTTAAATGACCGGATGATATTCAGTTAAATGAATATAATAGGATGAATTCAATTATGTTTACCATGAAGATTACGAGCTCAAGAATGATATTATAATATGAATCCAATTTCTTTTCACTATTGCTGATAATTTAATTCCTATTTTAATTATAAAACATTAGCATGCTAATGAATTAGATCTAGGTTTATTTATGTGTTTCTTGGATAGTATTAGAGCTATTTAAGGTTAGATATGCTGAGTAATGAACCTCATATCAGGTTTTCACCTACTTGCGGGGGAATTGAATGATTGATTAGAATCATGACTACTCTTCAACGGAACCTACGACTGTTTTGTATAATTTGAGAGTTTAATGAGATGTTTTACCCTGAGAACCGAATGTATACCTCCGATCATCGTACTTATACATGCGAGAGACCCCCGCGTACATGATGGTTATCTTAGTTTTGGGTCATTTGCAGCTGAGGCATGATATTATGATCGCCCAACGAGAGTTATATGAGTAGATAGGTGCCGATGACAGGAGAGAAGATGGTAGGAAAGGTGTAATAAGTAAGTAAGGATATGACGCTGAAGCGAACTCACGACAATGGCAAGATACTACACTGTAAGTGTTTTTCCAACTCATCCTTAACTTATTCCAGCTAGTGAACTGAATATTTCAAAATGTGAAGTGCGTACCACGACAGGATGTAACTTTGCATCAACTAAACTCTACGTTTTAGCCCTGCGGTGTTTGAACACTTTTCGAGTCAAAAAACTTATATATCATCTACTTTTGTTTACCAGCGACTTGCACCTGCTGTGAATTAATATTAATTCTTATTCTTGGAAATTGTAAATTTAATACTCAATGATTGGTAGCGGCTTTCTAGCCCTAATAAGTAGGGGTTAATGCAATGTTTTGGCAGGGTTATTAACCAAGCGAGTTGCTGCAAGGATGTGGAAAAAACGTTCGTTTTCCATCTTAAATTTCCTACTTCTGGGTTATATTATTAAATTAATTTGTTTGGTATTTTCGTGATTTTTCGACGTCCTGTTTTTCTTTTGTCTCTTAATATGTACATGCCTATTGTTGTTTGGTGGCCTATGATTGGCCATTTTCCTTAACTACCTAGCGTATTTCGTTCCCATGGGAATATTATGTTGATTGATGGTGATGCTGATTGTTGATGGATGTTGGTGGAAATGAATTGATTTCCCTGTTATGAATTTAGTATTGTGGGTTGTTTAATCTGTTTTTCTTTTAATTAATTTTGGCATTTTTCTCTCCCTGCTGGCATATTTTCCTACCCTGTGTCGCGGACTTTATTATTATTATTTTGGGGTAAACTAATTCTTGGAAAATTTATCGTAATATTTCACCCTTCCTTGTGGGAGCTCCTTGGAATATACCCCAAATAACGTTTCAGTATCAAGAAAATCACTATTTAAGTACAACTATATAACCATTCTCTAAAAGAGGGAGTGTTTCACTGACATGGACATGACACATATGAAAAAGATTTCAAAGTTTTTTAAGACTTACTGTAATCAAAAATGATAACCTCCCTAAAACCGGTAGCTAATTATAATGAAACTGAAGCAAATCTTTATTTAAATCAAGAGAACTGGTCAAACAGACAAAGGTCTGCCTTCCAAAAATTAAAATTACCAAGTTTCGACAGAGACATAATGTTGTGACTATACTTCAAGGGCAATTTTTAAATAAGATCACTAGAAATTAAAGCCTAACTGGAATCAAAAGTTTCAAAATATCACCTTGTCCCTGAAAGTTTAGACAAAGAAAACCCTAGTAAAACATTGCCATGATTGAACCAACTATAACCATACTGTAGAACTTAATTCATAACCACTACCACTGCCCTAAGCTGATTGCATTGGAGTATGCGAAGCACATCTTTGAATGTACAAATAAGCTCTGCCCCACTTGTAGCATTATAATGAAGTTAGACATTATTATCAGCATCTCGACATGTTCATTAAGGCTCGTCTCTACCCCATTTAATCCTTCTAATCTGAATGGGTTGCATCAACCCAGATTTAATATTCAATTGCTTGTAACTGACAAAATATGAACTGTATATGAGAAAAAAACTTGTGTATTTGTTCATCTCCTTTAGTAGGTATAGACATGATTTAAAAATATTTTTAAGTTGCTGCCTACTCTACCAGTTCAAAAAATTACATATATGATGAATGGATCAAATGGACATATCCATTAATATCAATGCTGCCCTACCTGCTGGTCACTACACAAACCATGTTGGACTACCTCCACGACTAGGGAGTGCTGCATTGTTTCTGTGATCAAATATGGCTGGTCATCAGCGGTTAATGAGAAATCTATATGAAATTAGTGAGAGTAAACATGAAGAGGAAGCTGATGATGCATTGGCTGATCCTGAATTTGTGTTTTCCAAAAAACTGATGACGATCACGTTTCTCTGGAGGGAGAAAAAATGACGAGCTCCAAGTATCTGGTTATAAACTACAAGATGAGATTGACTCTGTACAAAAAGAAGTGTACATATCTCGAAATGGGACGGAATGGAGAAAACAACCATATTGACAATCAGGTGCAAGGTACGTTCCACATTCAGCAGAACCCCTATTTAACGTTTTTACAGGGACCTGAATTTTTATTGTTAAATGGGGGTTAACATACATTGTGCCATCATACGTTATTTACACAATGACAGCAATAAAAGGAGATATCTACATTATACACTGTACTTTGTTTTTCTTAAAATCTACATAAATTTAAAATTTGAAATAATTAAAATCAATGTGGATGGTTGAATGGGGTGGTGAAATGAGAGGAAATGGATCTGTTTATGGTTAGCCGATTAAACAAAATCTATTCACTTGAACAGATGTTGTAAAAAATGTTTCCAGCACTTTTATCACCAAAATATTCTGCTTGTCTTCTAATAAAAAGTTTTCTTGAAAATATAACTCTCCTTTGTCACTGTTCTGAATATTACAAGGTGTTCTCTTTGTTTGCTCCTTCAAACGTGATTGCTATTTGTTTTAAATTTACAAAAGTATCTCTTGAATTCAGTTAGTTCAGGATCCCTGAAGCTGATTGCTGTTTTACTATTAATAAAAGAGCTTCCCCGTAATCTTGTTGCTAAAATCTACTATGTCCTTGGAGGAGCGCAGCTAATGCAGCCTTTGACCCCATTCAACCATCCACATTCATTTTAATTTATTGCAAATTTTAAATTTACGTCGATTTTAAGAAAAACAAGTTATCTGTTTGAGATATTCTTAAAAAGATAAATACTTAGTGTTTTCACCTAAGCAATGCAATACAGCTGAAGATGTTCCAAAATGGAATGAAACATGTACTGTGTATGATTAATTGATTTGCTTAATGCAAATATAAGTATCAAATAAGTGGAAATTTTTACTGTTATTCTTTCTTTGTAACTTAGGTTTACTGCGCACATTTTATAAAAATAAATTTCAAGCTCCCTGTAGAATAATTACAATTTTACTATAAATATACATGGGAACAGCCATTCTGAAATTTAACAAGATGCAAAAGTACATAATCTAACCTCTGAAATTAATTATGCATACCACTGTATCTTGAGAAGTATCACATTCTTATTTAATTTCAGAACATAGTAAATTAAGCAATATTTTACTTCAGCTTTTATTTCTAAGAGTTAACAAGTGCTGTCATTGCACTTATTGCAAAAATATGTTATCCCGATGTTTAATACACCAGTCTGTGTTGTGAGAAGACCTCAGACTCACTCAAGATCAATTCACTCACGCGTAGCAATGAATCAACACAGAAGACGATTGATCACATTCAATATAAACCCTGGAGTAGAGTGTATGAATATTGGTAATGGATGAAAACTAACATGCCTGAATTTGCCTGTGATAATGGATGAAACGGTAAAAGGATTCTCATTGTATTGTAACTAAAGGATATTGCACAGATTAATACAGGAATTTTCATCGATTATAATAACATTTAATAAATATCATTTTTGGTCCGTATTGATGATATTTGATTGAAATAATAACATTAAGTTATTTATTAGACCACCTAATCAATACAAAATCGTCTTGGATGATTTACATAGATTTGTTAGCTAATAGTGGTACATGTTATAACACACGTAGCAAGAAGTCTACTGATGCAAATACTTCTAACTCATAATGTTACAAGCTATCTTTGTCACCATCAAATGATTCCACTTTTATATGCTTTTTCTACTAGAATATCTACAAACTCACAATTTACAACATTTGAACATCACTTCAAATTTTGAGATGGTCCACAGTGATCCTATTTGAAACTGTTCTTCAACTTCTATTCACCAACTTCATAACCTCAACGTGTTCTACAACTTCACCATATGCATCTGACTTTCGTCTTTTATCTTCAAGATCATGATTAACTCCGGATCTCTCGACTAACTTTGACTTTTATTCTCTCTTCTTTACTTTGATTATATACGATTTTTCGCCATCGTCTAATTATAACCGCCAGACTATCAACTTTACTTTTATGCAATCTTACTACTTGTTGTATAACAATCTGTTGTTTTATCCATTGTACTTATTTTAGCAGCCTTCTAAGTTAATTTTGTCAATACTTCCACTATTATATCTCATCACATTGTATTTTCAAAGCATCATTGTTATTTTTTATGTTATTTTACTTCAAATCTCTTCAATATTTTAAAATTCATTTCATTACTACATGTTATTCAGACGCTTACTTTTAATTTAAGATTAAGACTATGGCTGATGATGCCTTCAGGGAAGGCGAAACATGTACCACTATTAGCTAACAAATCTATGTAAATCATCCAAGAAGATTTTGTATTGATTAGGTGGTCTAATAAATAACTTAATGTTATTATTTCAATATAATAACATTGTCATTAAAACGGGGGTTCTGTTCTACTACATCAGCCGCGAACAGATGTCAATCAGAGTCAGACATCTCATTTTAGCTCTAAGTGCCCATGCTCCAAATTCCTCTTCTGCCTTGAATCATCCTTAGCAAGCTTACGACGTCTTTTGCAGTGGTTCTTAATGTCCCATAACCAAAATGAATAGAGATATAGAAACATTTTAACATTTCCTTAACGCTAAATGCGAGTTTTGCCCTGCAGTATTTTGAATTATGTAAAATTGAATATAAAATTGCATTGCTCTTATGGAATAATTTTCAGGGCCTGAAATTTCTTCCATTAAATGCGGGTTTATGCTAAATCGAGGTCACACAAAACTGGGGTTGCACTGTAATATGAACAATGCTATTGCTTCATTTACATCATGGACCTATAACTATAGGCCTATATGCTCTTCAATATTTTAGTTGTTTATATTAATAATACTTCAGAGAAACGTAAATTTCAATTATGCGTATTCCAGATTGAGTAACATAATGAGAATTGCACCTGGACCCACGAGATATGCTCTTCAGAGGACAGGTGATCCCAGATGTTGGCAATGAAGTTATTCATCATTGATAAAATGCTGGAAACCACTTTATGGGAAACAAATTTTGAAATGAAGAGGGTTTTTGCAGATAAAGGGAAAGCTACAAGCCCATTTCCTTGATAGAGTTTGAAGCATTTCTAGATATGTACGATTTACACAATTTGGAAACAATAGCAGTTTCTGTTTTTTGTTAACTGCTAATAATCACAATCAACAATAACATGCAGTTATCTATATTTTCAGGCTTGATTTTGCTGGAGTCTACAAATCAGTGGGCAAATCACTTTGAGAAGTATGGAATGAAGCAGACGGTCACCCTATCCTTCGAGCTATAATATCTCTTCAACGGTCCTAAATGATAACCCAGTTTTGAGCTTCGATAATAAGGAAGAGAGACCAGCTCATACATGTAATGGCAAATTAACAGCAATAAGAGAAGTTCATGACATGTTCGTTTCACAACTAACAAAAGTGTTTGTTTCATATGAAAATAATACTGTGGATGAACAGCTGGCTTCCTTTAGGGAAAATGCCTCTTTAAGCAGTATTTATCTACCAAACCAAGAGGAAAATATGGAACAAAATTATGGCTCCTCTCGGATTTGGACACGGTTTATGAATGCGCCTCTACAGTTGACAACGCTACACCAGTAAACAGAGAGAGAGAAGTGAACAATGGAAGGAATGAGGTATTGAGACTTGTCAAAGATATTGAGGGAACAGGGAGAAATGTCACTACAGACAATTTCATCACCGACTTTACCCTGGCTAGTGAGCTTCTGAAAAAGAACCACAATTTCAACAATGACAATTTCCTACTGGAACATTCCTAGAGACTTAACACTTGCTGATCCCATTTTGCATATTCCTCAAACGGACCTATTCCCAAAAACTCAAATTTTCATACACCATTTAATAATGTATCAGCTAACTCATAAAAACTAACCAGTTCTCCAAAGCACAAAATTGAGATGAATCTCTGATGGACAGGTTAGTACAATTACTTACGAAAGATAAAAGGTGAACATCAAGGAGACATATGCACGTGCTGGCCAAGAAAGGTTATACTATGGATTGTACACAGGGGTAAGATATAAATAATGCACAAGCAGTCAGGAAAATACAAGGACACTAGTGCATGAACAAGAACTGGCTACTTCAGATGTATTGAAAGGCAAGGCACAACGACTTACAAACAGTACAACACAAAAAAAAAGTCAAAAGGTAATTCACAACCAAACACAAAGGAAATACTACAAAGATCAGTGAGAGTGTCACTAACATTTACAATTAGTTTCATTAAACAGAACAGACATTTCCTAACCAACTGTACAATGAGAAATAAAGGAATATTATGTAACAAATAGAAAAAAATTAAGAACAGGTGACTGAATAAAAGATCAGCATTTTCAATTACAAAATCTGGGCATTCAGTAAGAATTGAAATGACTAGAAAATATAAGCGTAAGCAAGTTCAAGATAAGACTATTATGCAGTTCAGGAATGTAAACAAATTTTTAATTCCAGGATTTTTGACATAATTGACACACAGAAAGTTCATTTTCACATAAATTCCAAAAGCATTCCAAATAAAGGAATTAGACATGCAGCTGCACCTTTATGGATACATAATCAAATATTACCACTCAAGAGTCTTATGATGATGATGATGATGATGATGATGATGACGATGCTTGTTGTTTAAAGGGGCCTAACATCTACGGTCATCGGCTCACTCGAGAATCAAGCGCAGTTTACAATACCTTATGGTCAAGAATAAGTCCCATAGCAGTGTGAAAATTTACACCAGCATAAGACAAAGTTTTCGCCCTCTGTCCAACAGCCAAAGAGTGCATCAAGGTAACAGGTAAAGACGACATGAAGAGGGGAGGTAGAGGAAAAGTCATGACACATGGCACTAGAAACGCCGAAAACATCCATGAAGAGTGTAGAGTGTACAATCTAAACCGATGATGCCATCCATGTTTGATGTAGGTAATCGGCTGACTGCAGTCCCGTGACTGCAGCAGTGTGCACATGTCAAATGCCAGGAAGAAAGCAGTGGTAAATGACGAATGCGGCAGAGGTGAGTTGACAAGATAAAACCTATGCCTCATCAATCTCTACTCGTATGCAACCTACAAAACAAAATTCACTATTTTGGATAACATAAGAGAACAACACCAACGGAAAAACAGCACGAAACAAACTTCCAGCAACACATGATGACAGACACGTCAGTTAGATACACTGTATAACTCCCTGTGAAGAAATGCTTTAAAACTTAGTTGATCTAAACAAATGGCAATTAAGCATGTCCTGTCCCTGGAAAAAAACATCTGAAAAATAAGAAGTTTTGCCAGGAATATATTAAATTCATGTTAGAATTCAAATCACTTGATAACATGAGAGGAATGTGAAAACCTGCAGGAAGAAAAAACACTATTAAATTCCACATTACCCTGTCATAAATCATTCAAGTAAAACAGAAAAAACACTTGTTAATATCAACACTTCAGTCAAGACTGACAATGGCATTAGTCTCAACTACATACACCATGAAGGGTCATCCACTCAAGAACATCTCTTCTCTATAATCATCTGACTGCAGGCTCAACAAATAGCATTTACGTGTGTATGTCAGATTGTTTAGCAATAAAATGTTGCTCTGTGTAAAATGCAACGCAGCAAAGCTTAAAAAATTGGTTTTTCATAACTCTCCATTCAAAGTCTGAGATTTGCGGAGCCTTTCTCTTGACAAGACTATTCAAAGAAAACATTAAAGGCTCCCAGTTTGAAGTAGCTAAAGATACAAATGAGTGGCACCATGTGCCGTCCAAAGAGAAACCCGCTGACTTAGTGTCCAGACGACCACAAATGAACACAATTGTCAACAATACAGTTTGTTTGCATAGTTCTGGATGGTTGAATCAAGATCCTATGAGTAGGAATAAATGAAAACATGATGTTCGAATTAATCTCCCAGTTCAAAAAATGCGCAAATGCTTTTAGAGACATGATGATGACTTATTCATAACAAAAGTTTCAAGATTAAAAAAGGTACAGAGAGTAGCTGCATATTGTTTTTGATTTATCTCAGATTGTTATAAACAAGAGTGAAATTCAAGTCCACTGTTCATATCGGAGTTGAACCCTCCACTCAAATGTTGCATTAATGTTCTGTAGAAAATATTAAATCATATTGATTATAACCATAATCATAGATCAAGAAGCCATCTCCTTGTCGGCAGAAGACTGCACAATATCTTAATTCTAGTGGGGAGGAAATATTGGATCATTCTGTATATATATCATCATCTCACTAATCTAATTATCATTGCGGAACAACTTCGACTACTTCATCATGGCACTCAACCCTTAATCACATCTCTGAGAGGCAAGTTTCGGATCCCATCAGCAAGGTGGGCAGTTAAGAAGCAACATTTATGCACGTCTCAAGGGTCGTAAGTTGAATGCAGATACTTTTGAACAATTAACGCAAAATACACAAAGTGTGCGTGTACCCATTTCTTAACACTAGAATAGACTATGCTGGCTCAATTCTCATAAACATTGGTGTGAGATGGAACAAGACCAGACTGCCTAGCTACCAAGTCTCTCTACATAGACATGATACCTAATCTCACAACTACATTGCTCGCCTCTCTTTGTTCACTTATTTTTACAGAGGTCACCCCCTGAACATTTACAGTGATAATGGCACAAACTTCTTCAGAGCAGCTAAGGAAATCAAGGCTTTTCTGAAAAACAATCCTGAGAAAAACCAGCTCTTCCCTGCAACTGCAGGCATGGGACTGATACAGCATTCCATCCCTCCTGCAGCACTACACTTTGATAGAAAACGAGCAGCAGCTGTCAACAGTCTGATATATCACCGTAGAAGAGTGATGAATTCTTATTTCTTGACCAACAAAGAATGGACCACTCTTACAACACATACTCACATCTCCTCACTAAAGTTAAATGACGACCCTTTTGACACTTCTTACCTAACTACATCCAATTTCCTTGTAGGAGAGAAAAATACTACACTCCCTGATCATGATTATACTTCCTCTCTCATTATCCAGATGGCTGTATATTCAGCAGCCAACCCAGAATTCCTGAAAGAGATTGTCAATTAAGTATCCCAATAAATACCCCATAACAACATAGTCACACTGAAAGAAACACATGATGGCAGTGGTCAAATGTGTATCCTAATTCATGTAACAAATGTTCAGGTGAGTAATGGGGAACATACAAAGCCTATTCACAAACACTGTCCTTTACCACATATGAAACAGAAAGGCAAGATCACTCTTGAAGGGCTCATTTATTCATTGAAAGTTTAAGTAATATTATAAGTCACCATAGACTAGTATCATCACAGACCACATTAGGAAGGATAAGAATGTTTTCTACTTGTAAGTGAATTCTGACAGTAAGCAAGCAATCACCTGCAACTTGTATCTACAAATAATTGTATTATCTAGAAGTCAATAATTAATATAATCAACAAGATTACAATGGTGTTTCATTTGGAACAACTAGTAAAATACCCAGCAACAGTAACAAAAAAGTGCTCCTTATAGCAACTCCGTGTTTGAAAATATTCACAAAGTCAAAAATATTAGTAGAAATGATACCACCTCCCAAATGATATACAGTAGAGGTCTTTGGATCCATCCCAACTGCTGCGTGATACATAATGCAAGACCTTAATGAACATGAAGGAAACGTGAAAATTAGGTACGTAGACAGTCAATCTCATAAAAAAGTGTATCAATCATATGTATTGAAATGAAGGGTCAACCACTGATATCTGTTCAGCAATTTTCTATTTTCAGTACCTAACAATGGCTTATCAAATTATGTACATTACCTCAAGTGAGTTTTCCTGCATTGGCCCTGGCTCTGTTAACTCTGATTTGGCTTCTTTTTTCAGTGGTATCATTTCTGATACATTTTCATTATTTTCCTGCGGAAAATATGATACATAAGTTATGCACGTAACACACATTTACAAATACTGTCACCAGCAAATGAGCGTGATAATTTACTACTTCCAAGTATTACAGTTACTTTCAAAATTTTACTACTGTTTAAGAGAGATTTCTACCAGCAGAGGATTTCAAAACCAAAGGCTGCACTGAGAACGGTGTTATCATCCTTGTTCAAACCTAATGTCAGAGAAAGCATGAGACTGAGAACCAAATATAAAGTGAGAAGCATTTTCTAGCCATATCAGAAGATATCCTACCAGAGATGGAATTGGGACCATCTCGCACAAAATTTTGGAAGGAATCTGCCACAGCCATAAACATTAAATTATATTAATTGATTTTATGTATCCAATTACGTCTATCAAACCATTGAGGTTGTTTGAATCACATCCAAGTGTTAAAACTGTCCTAAATCTTTTGCCATACAGTGAGAAATATTATTACTATGCTCTTAACATACATTTTGTTTAAACAGACAGATCAAAATCCCTTGAAACATTTTAATCACTTTCTATAATCTGGTTTTTGCCAAGCTCACAGGAGATAAACACTGCATTGAGACAGTTCTGTTCATCCAAGTGTAAAAATAAAAAACCAACATGAAAGAAGCAGGCTTATCACAGTCATAGACCAGGGAAAGATGTGATGAGGGTCAAACATAAAGCAACTACAAATGAAATGTATTAATAATACAAGGATGTTATGCAGTGTTCTGTGAAGAACTGTGGGGATGAGAACACCATCAGTGTTGGAGTGTACCTCTGCAATTACAGAAGCTCTTTCATGATCTACGAAGGTCATCCAATAAATAAGTTTCCTTATTTTTTCTCTGCATACCACATGTTTTAGAATTAAGTTGGTACTGTAGGAACTTCCACTGGCGTATGGCTGGGGTAAGGTGATCTTCAACCGCACGTGCTTGCTCTGTGTTCACCAGTACGGCGCTACCTGCCATGGAGCTACCACTTGAAAGCGTTTCCACTTGTGAACTCTGTCCTGTTATTCGCTTTTCCATGGCAAAAAATGAAATGGCTACCAATATACATTGCCATTTGGTGTGAGTTTATAGTGAAAGATTCATGCTGGCATTCATGGCTCCTGGAATGGCAGCAAGATGTACATGATGACAGCGCAGCGCCAGGCCCATTACAGCCACTGTTGGTCAGAATGTGGTGGACAAAGATTAATGCGTCAGCGCTGATGAGATAATGAATCTACTGCCTCCCGGCACGGAAACTGGCAGTCCTTTATTGCAATGATATTGTTGAATGTCTTGCAGTATTGAAAAGTCTGTGCAAGATGGGTCCCAAGTTTTCTTATTGATGCTCACAAGCAATAACAGAACGAGGTAGCCTGAGCTTTCCTGCAAATGCTTCAAAGAGAGGGAGATCAAATGTCTTCCCGCATTGTTACTGGAGATGAAAGCAGGGTGCATTATTCAACTCTAAAAACAAAACCACAAAGCATGCTATGGAAGAAACTTGGCGAACATGCTCATAAAAAGGGCCAAGACCTCAGACTCTTTTTTACAATTTACTTTATATCGCACCGACACAAATTGGTCTTATGTTGACAATTGGAGAGGAAGAGCATAGGAGTGGGAAGGAAGCAGCTGTGGCGTTAATTAAGGTACATCCCCAATACTTACCTGGTATGAAAATGGGAAACCACGGAAAACCATCTTCAGGGCTGCCGACAGTGGGGTTCGAACGCACTATCTCCCAGATGCAAGCTCACAGCTGCGCGGCCTTAATCGCATGGCCAACTTGCCCGGTTAGACCTCAGCCTCTGTAGGCATAGTTTTGGCTACTGCCTTTTGGGACTGTAATGATGTTGTATTGGTTGACTGACTGCCCCAATGCACTGTGGTCACACATGAGAGGTCCTGCACGGTCCTCACGAAGCTCAGAGTTGAAATCCACCGAAAACTTTCTTGTCTTGTGTCAGAAAATATTGCCCATTCAGCTCAAAGGACGCAGGATTTGCTGCAGAACTTCAAAAGGGACCTTTTTCCCCATCCACCTTATTCTGCGGAACTTGCCCCGAGTGATTTCCATCTCTATCCACAACTCAAGTTGCACCTTGGGGGTAAGCGGTTTGCAACTGATGAAGAGGTGGAAGAGGAAGTGCACCGCTGTCTACAGAGATGGGACCCGACCCGGTATGATGAAGGTATCAAGAAACTGCTGCCAAGATAACAAAATGTTTGGACTGAAATAGTGACTATGTGGAAAAGTAGTGTACGAGTTGTAGAATGAAAATTAAATATTTCTGAAAGGTAAATAAAACCAAGCAGCATGGGGCAACAGCCCCCGTAGGGCCATGGCTTACCAAGTGACCACTGCTCAGCCCAAAGGCCTACAGATTACGAGGTGTTATGTGGTGAGCACGAACAATCCTCTCCGTCGTTATTCTAGACTTCCTAGACCAGGGCCACCATCTCACTGTCAGATAGCTCCTCAATTTTAATCACATAGGCTGAGTAGACCTCCAACCAGCCCCCAGATGCAGGTAAAAATCCCTGACCCGGGGCCTCTGGGTAAGAGGCAGGCATGCTACTCCCACACTGCAGGGCCAGCACAAGTGTAAATAGCCTGCTTGTATTTTTTGTAAAATAGGGAAACCTATTTATCGGATGGCCCTCGTACTACGAGACCTTTAAATTTTTCACTTGGATTCATGAAACATTTTGACACTACAGGGGTGCAGGAGGGACTGTGATCAAAAGCTTACATTCTATTACAAGTTAGTTTACTAATAAAAGCGAATTAAAGTATAACATTCCAGAATATACTCACTTATCCCATTTAATACAGAAGAAATCGAACAGTAGCTGAACTAAGGAAAGGAAGATAAAATGACGCACAAAATGGAGAGTTTGTTAAAGATGAAGCCATACTTTCCATTGTAGACTTAGTTAAATGTAACAAAAAAACTTTCTAGTTTGTCAAACATACGATTTTAACATAAATTATTACACTATAAACATACCCGTAAAAAATAAACACTCTATTATACAAAGAATGACATGTTTCATTCTACAAGAACATCCTCAGACTCTATGAAATCACATAAAATATGCGTATATGTACAGCATTGTTTACATTGCATAAACTTGTCAATGATAGAGAGTTCAGTGATAATATGAGCCAGTACTGACAAATAAAAAATTGACAAGTATTAACATATCGAGAAAACTCCTGAACTTATATAGACTGCCAATGCCAACTTTGTTGTCACCAAATACTATTTCAGGACTGTGGTCATGGAGAGGTAAATGGAAAGTTTTGAGTATAGCACAAACCTTACGGAGAGAGGAAGGGAAGCATGAGAGGGGAGTGCCTAACATTGTGGATCCCTCCTACTGGATGTTAAAATCTAGTACACTGTACCATGGAGAGGAGAGGGGGAAATAGGATTGAACGAGTGGAGCACTGTGGAATACTCTTTCCACACTGGAGATGGGAGAGAAGGTTATTAACCTACTTCATGTTATAATGTACTTTTATGTAAGATGGATGAATGCAACTGAATGATTTTAGATGAATAATGTATGGAATTGAAATAGAGAATATCTATAGGATATTATTGTGATAAATGCCAATTTAATGAGTAAGTATGGTCCAGATATTATGTGAGTAGAGCGATGTGCGGGGAATTTTTTAAGTGTGTATGGTCATTTAAGTTGGTTACGTTAGCAATTTCTGCGATGTAGATCTCGATTGCTTCCCTCATATTCGAAGATTTGATTTTATTTCTAATGTGTAAAATTTTTAGATCTGTGTTGATGTCTGTGAAATAGTGTGAACTGTCGTATATGTGCTCCCCAAGGGCTGAATGTTGATTATATCTGATCGTTTATTGTGTTCCTTGAATCTTGTGTGGAAATTTTGTTTTGTCTGACCTATATAGGTGGCATTGCAGTTAAGTTCTTGGCACTTGAGTTCATAGACTCGTGACTTTGAGAAAGGGTCTTTTTTGTTTAGGTGCACTTGTTGATGTGTCTCTGCAGTGTGCTGTTCATCCTAAAGGTTAATTTAAACCCTGTTTCCTAAAGATATATCCTACTTTTTATGTGTTATTATTAATGTAGTTGAGAACCAAGTGTGGTGGTTTTCCAGGGACTTTCCTTTTGTTTGTTTAATATTTTATCTACTGTGCCTGGAGGGTGGTTGTCTTATTTTGTAATTTGTTTAACAATTTGTGCCTCTTCATTGAACTCCATTGTGCTCATTGGTATGGAAACTGCTCTGTGTATCATTGTATTCAATCCAGCTATTTTTAGTGTGTATGCATGGTTAGACTCGTCAATAGCATGCAACACCTGAGTGGGCTTGCTGTACACTTTGTAAGACAGGTTGCCATTATTCCTGCTGATTGTGGTAATATTTTCTTATTAGATTCTTGCTCCATTGTGAAGCTGGTGGAATTTTGTAAATAATTTAGTGTGTTTAATAACTGGTGTGCATTAGTGAAGTCATTATCATATGCACATGATGTCGCCTACATACCTGCTCCAGTATAATATTCCTTTTGAATGCTGTTACGTTCAGAAGATGTTTTCAAAGTTATTCAAAAAATGTTTGCTATTATACCTTATAATGGTGAGCCCATGGCTAACCCTTCTTTGTGGCAATAAATCTTGTCAGTGAATGCAAAGCAATTATGGTGTATCATTGTTCTAATAAGGCTAATTATTTCTTTAGTTTCCTGCAGTGAAGTATTTTCTTTAGGAAGATTTTCGATAATTTTAATGGATTCATCTATTGTTACGTTGGTGTACATGTTAGTGATGTCAGAGGGTATCTTTAACCCTTTACCACCCACATTTTTGCTCCGCTTATCCCCAGGTTTCAACCTATTAATTAGGAAACATTCAAGCAGAGCACACCGTTTCATTTTCAATAATATTAGAAAAAAGCCATCATTTACAACATTTAACATACCATCATGTCCATTTCTCTATTCATTGAGTCATAAGTTTGTCGGTTCAAACTCCCACCCGTGCTAGAGATACTCAACACTGAGGTAGGTTGTATTTGTCATATTCTCATGTTGTCTAAATCCCCCTAAGCCAATAAAGATGAGATTCTGGAAGTGTAATGGTGACTTTGTATACCAACCTTCATTTCCTCTAGCAAGTGTCTTCCCATTCTGTTTCTGTTTTACTGAAATGCGCCTGTTTGATTGCTGCATTGATATATACGCAATCGGTAATGTCACTGAATAGATTGTCTCCGCCTAACATATGTAAAAATATAACCTATTTCTCATAATACTCTTTCGAAATTATTGATAGGTTCAACATCATCCCTATAATCATTGAGTAATGAAACAAAATGTTTGTGTTACCTGAATTGCAGCCGCATCATCATCAGGTCCGATTTCTAGATATCCGTTTTCACTTATATCACAGTTATCAGTAAAATTATCTTTGTTGATATGTTATTTACTCACTAAAAATTTACCTCAACCCCTGCTCAACAATTTTGTGTCATTTCTTATGCCGTTATTCAGCTCAGTCTCAATATCCGCAGTATTCAATCCCGTCATGTTTACGAACTAAACAGCTGACCAGCACTCGCGGAAGTTCAAGTCCGTTGCCTAGACAACTTCAAGACAAATTCTCACTCTTCTTTTATTTCCTAAGCCTTGTATATTGTACTGCATGTTCATCAAAGCCTAATAAACAATTCACTACCAAAAAATATAAAACTATTGCATAGATTGCACACGTATGCAGATAATGCAGTTGGGTGTTTTCGGGCAATACGGACCGTAAGGCAAAGTGAACAGTCGGGCGCTTTCGGGCGGGAAGGGGTTGATTAGTTCTAGGCTGGTTTTAATTTATCTGTCTTCTTTAAGTGAGATTTTCTCTTTTAGGATTTTTTCAGTTGTTAGCTTAAATTGTAAATTGGCACATCATAATTTACTATTGGTCTAATGGGACATGAGCTTTTGTGTATTTTGGGGATGGCTCTTACTGTGGGGAGTTTGGGATTTTTTGATAGTGAGGCTTTCCTTTTCTTGTTCTGTGAGAATAAAGTCTGTTTGCTGGATAGCTTGTTTTATTTTGTTTTGAAATTTATTTGTAGGATCAAATTGTAGTTCTTGAATTCCGTTGTTGTTGATGACAGCTATTGTTTTTTTCTATATACCCAAGAATAGAACATAACAAGAAGTGTCAAGAGTATAGATCTTGAATAGCAGTGCACTCGCATCTCAGATATGTTCAGACACCGTTCTCTTCTTTAGTGTCTATATTTTAGAACTCAACCAGCAAACATTTATTCAGAGAACAGTGTGCATAAGCAGCAGAATTTCACCTTTAAGCAACTCCTGGACAATATCACATCTATAAATTAGCAGTTCACAGTGTTGGGAGTAGATTTTTGCTGCCGAGTCACAATTATTCATTGAATATCCCTCTTCCAACTCTCAAGGTTTTCAAAGACTCTGAGGTGCAAGAATGATGTGCAGGAATTCACTTTTATGCCAGTATAACTACAGACGTGTGCTGGGATATTCAGCTTCATCAAATACCTCTAGAATGGACCAAAATTACACTCCCCAACATGAAAGTAGAATGTTATTACATCACCATGTAAACTATCAGATGAAGAGAGACTGAACTGTAAGCCACACATTCAGAAGATTACAATGGACTGTGTTTACAGTAGCGACAGACAGAGCAAGGAAAGATGATGACAATAAGTCACTTTTTCTCCAAAATTATTTCACAGCTTCTCCGCCAAGGCAGAGTTTTACTATGAGATCACCCAACATTAGTAACATTGTAAAGAAGTTTAAATGATGCAAATCTTACCTGGAATTTCTTTTGGAGGAAAAATATGTTCACTATGAGATGCAAAGTCCTACTGGCCATAACCGAATTAAATCCAGCACCTACAATTGTCCTTCAGTTCAGCAGCTACTAGCACTAAAATTGGATAATGTATGATAGGAGATGATGTCAATCCCACAACGATACCATTACCATACCATGGAGAATAAAAACATAACCATACAACCTACAGAAATCCATTTCAATAAACGCCAGAGGTAATCAATAAACAATAAACAGTCATTTGATGGGTACTTAGCTCATGAATTGTCCTGATGCCTCGATCTTGAAACGCTGCCTGTCACAACTTCATTGGTAGCTGGACCTAACCAAGGTTCCTTCACTATCAAGTCCACAACTTTAATTCAGCTTTTTGCCACTATCAAACATAGCATGCACTGCCATCTCCCTAGTAAATGCTAGAGGCCAATTGTCCACTTGGCGACCATAATCTGGGGGCATGTGCCACCAGAACCCCTTTCCTTGCCCCATGAACAAAGTTTCTGTCACTAGTTGGACCTATAGATGTATATAAATACTGTTGTTTGTACTTCCTAAGAGTTGGCTGCCTTGCGTAGCACATTACCACATACTCCCAGACAAAGAAACAAAAGAGAGACATACTTTTCCTAGATGCCCATGTAGCAAATGGCGACTGCTGGGGTTAATATTGGGGAAGCACATAGTAAATTATGCCCCTGCCAAACTTATTCAGCTACTAAGAGTTAAATTCTGACCTCTATAAAGTTATTTGCCATGAGACTCACAAGTGATGCATTTGTTGTTCTTTCAAGCCAAACTGGTTCCTCTTTGACTTTTACTTGCAGGTCCATTTCACACTGCAACTGAAGTAGTTAGAAGGTACTGGGGTTCTTGATTACTTCCAATGATTTTACACTAAAACATAGGCCAGAGAAATATATTACCTTATTGCTGTCATTGCTACTTAGGTTATCTGTCAACAGACTAAGCATTATGCTTGAAATTTTACATGCCGTCAATATTATGAACATACCAAAAAGACACCAAATTTTACATGACTGTTAATATTGTGATCATACCTATTGGACCTCAAGTTTTCTATGACTGATACTATGCAGAAGAATCTCTATAACAACACTGATAACCATAACAAGAATTCTACATATGATATCCTAAACGGAAACTTCTCAAAATTTCGAACCCTACTACCATATGTCGCAGCCTACAGTCTAAAGAACAACTCAACATTCACAGCGTCACCATTAAATTGCAAACATAGGTAAATAACACAGCAAAACAATAATTAAAATTATGCACTACATATTGTAATTTCTTTCTGAAACTAATATCCGCGATTCTTCACCTGCGTAGCCCTTCAGAAATATTCTTCGCTCCAAAAAATTTTGATGGGAAAGGTAAGTTACGTTATATTGCTACAACACACGAGGAACAGATTTGCTGGCACTTGTGACACAAAGGCCAGGAGTTTTCAAAAAGAATGCCAGTTATATGCGTATACAGTTTTAATGCTTAAGTAGAAATAAAATTTAAGAAAATTAAAAATATTAAATGTTAAAAATATGTAGAATGCTGAAACTGAGAAAGATTAGTATTAACTTCTTACTGTTCCCAATTGAAATGTATAATTTTCGCAAAAGTAAATTATAGAACTTGAACCTTACCGACAATAGAGATTGTGGACACAGTGTAAATGATAGAAATCACAATTTCTCAATGAAGAAAATCTGTAGCACAATAGATTAACGGAATAGGCTGTACAAATGGCTAATACGCGTCTTATGTAACACATACCTCACACCTAGAGACGAAACCTGATATTTTAATTCAGTGTAATCACTTAAAACAAACACTTAAAGAACGGATTTGATTTGTATCTGTCAGTAGTACGGGCTGAATTTAGGAAATGATGAATTACCAGTGACAACTCCAGAGTACACGACACTTCTTGAAAACAGCACTGGGTGCAATGTCCCGTTATATTTGTAACTATCAACTATCAATACAGTCCTGTTCTAGTGGGCTTTACACGTGGTGAAAGAGAATGAGTAAGAGATGACTCTCAACGTTATTTTTCACTTCTGTACGCAACGGCTGCGCAATGATCGCCAGGAATTGCACACCAGCGCCTCTAGTGTAAACAGGGCTTAACTAAAATTACCGGGCGGGTAATTTAAATCGTTTAGCGCGCGGAGGGTCTCCAGGTTCTCGTCCCCCTCCACTCTTAAATATTATATTAAATATATTTTTTTCTTTCTCTTCTATTTTTCTTTCATTTCCTTTTCTTTCTTTCCTTCTTTCTGTTACCTTTTTCTGAAATACTGCATTCTGAACAACAATACACCTGGAGGTTGGCCTGTGCTTTATTATTATTATTAATATTTTTGTTGCTGGAGAAAAGAAGCTTACCACTTGTGCTGCTTATTATAATTATTTCAATTATGGAGCTATATTTTATTTTTACTAATTCACAAAGCCTTGAAGGATCGGAGTGACTGGCCTTACCTGTGCTGCTTTTGTTTGTTTCTGCTGAGGAAAAAGGAAGCTAACTCACAAAGGGAGGAAGGAAGTGGGCTGAAGGTGAGTGGGATTGGCAATACTTATCTCAGATTAAGACCTATGACAGATATAGACACTAACATCCCCTCGTACATCAGTCCTCTTTAACACTACTTAAGCCAACTGTGACAGTCAATAGTATCAAGATATGCCACTTATGCAGGAAATAAAATATAAATACAATGTAAGAAAGAAAACCATATACAGGAACCAAAATGATGAAAGGAAACTCATATGCTATGGAGGGAGTTTGTAGGATTCAAAGGTAAATTGTAATGAAACATGATCTTTTGATTTATGGAGCTATATTCTACCTACTATCCACAGTGTTACAGGTATAAAATTGTGTAGAAATTATATTCAGCAGTGTTAATCATCAATTAATATTCATCAGCCAGAAAACTATTCAATACAACACAAATACAAGATCATTCATTTATGAAAGAAAGACTGGAACTGACAAGGTACAACATAATACTCTTCTCTCTTATAGCAGTTTAACGTTGCACTAACATTGCAGAAGTTTTCAGCAACACCATTTGTATTTTCCCAAGGAACTTACTATATGATACATCTTTCTGTCTGTCAAAAGAGGCACTTAGGGCCACACACTGAAGAATATTGAGATTTGTACTTCTTTTGCATCTACTAGAGGATGGCAAATCTCTGGCAGTGTAGTGTTTGAACAAACCAAGACATGATAGCACATACTCTGTTCCTACATACTGCACCAAAACACAACATATCATTCAGTCATCTGCATTTAGATCATAAAAAATGTCAAGCTACAAAATTGTATGCATCCCTTGTATTCATTAACCTACACTATTTACAATAAAAATGTTCTATTTTATGTGACAGTAGGATATATCAATATTTTTCTGCTACATGGAAAAGGATGGAATCATGAATATATTTGATGGTTTAAAAGACAAGAGAGAGCTTACAGATTCTGTGATTGCTCCCTCTTACAACATGCAGGAGGTACAAATAATGCTTCCTTTCAGTCCATCTGCAGGAGAGGATTTCTAATAAATTTACAGAAATTTGTAGCATCAGGATCTACATACAATAATATGGCAGCTGATCCAGCACAAAACATTCCCATGCCAAGTCACAACATAGCTCCACCTATTAAGAGCTATGTCCAAGGAATTGCTTGCTAATTTAGTACAGTATTATGAACAATATGCTGCTACTTCCACAACATTACGGTGTGCAAGGGACTTTGCTGTGACCTAGACGAAATGCCAGTTGAAGACAGTGGAAACTCACTTCAGACAGTGCCATTTGTACCTACTGTATATCGAAGGCAGAAATCTATGTTGGTGGTTGCAGAGTAGGCTGATCTGTGGTCTGACAGCATGCACTCCAACCGGCCAACCAAGCAGAGAAGGGGTGGTTATGGTTCCACCGTGTTTCTACACCTCTGCATTTCGGACACAGAAACGGCCGTTCCCCTACCACTGGCTGTCCTGAGAATGGTTTTTCCTTTCGCCTGCAGTAAGGCGAATGATGGGATAGTTCCTAGTATATTTCATGGCCACCAAATATCTTGCCCTCACCACCAATCTCCTTGCTTAAGATGATGATGCTTGTTGATTAAAAGGGCCTAAAATCTAGTTCATTGTTTTAAGAGAAAGTATAACTAGGCAACCATCCCCTATATATATTAGTAATTGGAGAGAAGAAATGGAAGGGGGCTGACACTAGGAAAAATGATGGTATCAGCTAAGGAAGACCAGCGCCATGGAGGGAAAATAAGACTCCCTAGGCCTCCATACATTATACAATTGGGGGCAGAAAAGAACAGGTCGTGATCGAGGTAGATCAGATAGGATAGATGAAAGTGGGGAGCCTGGCACAAGTAAGCGGAAGCAGTGCCAAAATTCAATTAAGGGCTCCGTGGTCGCCTACCCAAGCTCCCAAGTGCAGAGCCCACATGGGACCCCTTTTAGTCGTCTCTTACAGCAGGCAGAGGATGCTGTGGCTGTTATTCTACTGGCCCTACCCACAGAGGGACAACTATGATAAGGCTAGTTGCTTTACGTTGCACCGACACAGATAGGTCTAATGGCGATGATGGGACAGGAAAGGCCTAGGAATGGGAAGGAAGCAGCCATGGCCTTAATTAAGGTACAGCCCCAACATTTGACTGGTGTGAAAATGGGAAACCACAGCAAACCATTTTCAGGGCTGCTGATAGTGGGGTTCGAACCTACTATCTCCCGAATACTGGATACTGGCCGCACTTATGTTTCAAATTATCCGAAATTCATTTGCCTTGGTGTGGTATGTTTTCATGTTCTGGCCTCAGGAGATTAGTAAAACAAGAACAGTAAGGATGCTTACCTCAAATATCTTGTACTTTTCCTTCAAACACGCAAACGAAGATAACAGATATGCGCATACAAATCAAAGTAAAGCAAAATGTCACAAACGTCAAAAACGTGGTCGTCCCACGAGGTCCAAGTTGTCAAACTCAAATCGACCAATAGCAATCGGGAGATGTTTCTACCAATAGGAGCTGCCGTACTCGTCACGTGGGCTTAGGGTGAGTGACGTGATGTACAACAGCGCGCCCACGCGGGTGGAGGGCAAAAGTATTCAGTCTGAGCCGGGCCCTCGGAAGGGTAGGACCTATGCCGCTGTCAAACCCTTGCACGTGGTAGTGGTGGGGGTAAGGTTCGGCAGTTCGGTTCACTGCTGTCTCAATCCTACATATATAGATTGAGACGGCGGTGGTTCGGTTATTGATGTTGGGGAGGAAGGGGCGTTAGCGTTGAAGGAGGGATTGGATATGGGTGGGGTATAGTAGTCATTACTGAATGAAAACAGCCCATTTGCGAGCTTTAATCTGAAAATGTAACAACCCGACAACAATATCGAGATCATTTTGCAGTTGCTCACAATCTTGTAACTTATTTATTACTCTGTACAGAATAACATCATCTGCGAAAAGCCTTACCTCTGATTCCACTTCTTTACACATATCATTGATATATATAAGAAAACATAAAGGTCCTATAACACTGCCTTAAGGAATTCCCCTCTTAATTGTTACAGGGCAGGATAAAGCTTCACCTACTCTAATTCTCTGAGTTCTATTTTCTAAAAACGGAGCCACCCATTCAGTCACTCTTTTATCTAGTCCAATCGCACTCATATTGGCCAGTAGTCTCCCATGATCTACCCTATCAAATGCCATAGACAGGTCAGTCGCGATACAGACCAATTGATCTCCTGAATCCAGGATATCTGTTATATCTTGCTGGAATCGTACAAGTTGTGCTTCAGTGGAATAAACTTTGCATCAGTATGGCTTCTCTTCTGTTTGTGTCCGCATATGAACAGTTAGATCAGACTGCCTTTCTTTGTGAATGATTTGCCACAGGCATTGCACCTATTTGGCTTCCCCCCTGTATGGGTCCGCATATGTTCGGTTAGTTTACCTCTCTTTATGAATGATTTGCCATAGACATTGCAGCTGTATGGCTTCTTGCCTGTATGGGTCCGCATATGACCGGTTAGAATGCCTTTCTGTATGAATGATTTGCCACAGGCATTACAGCTCTAAGGCGTGTCGCCTGTATGGGTCCGCACATGACCGGTTAGAAAGCCTTTCCTTGTAAATGATTTCCCACAGACATTGCAGCTCTAAGGCTTCTTGCCTGTATGGGTCCGCATATGACCGGTTAGACTGCCTTTGTGTATGAATGATTTGCTACAGACATTGCAGCTGTAAGCCTTCTCGCCTGTATGGGTCCGCATATGTATGGTTAGTTTTCCTCCCTGTATGAATGATTTGCCACAGACATTACAGCTGTATGGCTTATCGCCTGTATGGGTCCGCATATGAACGGTCAGTCTGTCTTTGCTTGTGAATGATTTGCCACAGACATTGCACCTGTAAGGCTTCTCGCCTGTATGGGTCCGCATATGAAGGGTGAGACTGCCTTTCTGCATGAATGATTTGCCACAGACATTGCAGCTGTATGGCTTATCGCCTGTATGGGTCCGCATATGAACGGCCAGACTGTCTTTGCTTGTCAATGATTTGCCACAGACTTTGCACCTGTATGGCTTCTCTCCTCTTTTAGTCAGCTTGTGATAAGATAAACTGCTTTTCTTGACAAATGATTTGCAACATACAGTGCAAAAGTGAGGCTTGTTGCCTGTGTGAATACCCATATGACCCGGTAGTTTTTTCCACCTGAAGGATTTTCCACAGACGTTGAAGCAGTATCGGTTCACGCTCGTGTGAGACCGCATAACGTCCGGTCTTTTCCTGAAATTGTTATGAGATACTGAGCATTCGTTTATAATCCCACCTATATGCAATCGCGTGTCCCCTGTCAGCATTTTCCTCTTTGTAAAGCATTTATCAGAAAATTCGCACACTTGGAGCGGGTGGATCCTGAGGTATTTTGACAAGCTGCTTCGGCTACATAACACCTTTCCGCAGTGATCGCACTTGAAGGGTCGATTTTCCTTGTGTCTCTCCAGATGTTGCAAGAGGTCCAACTTCCTAGCCAGGACTTCACTGCACACACTACAGGTAAAACTAGATGATCCGCCGTCCGGAGGTTGATGATCTCTATAGCTCACCTCGGGTCTCGATCTACAGTGACAAATTAAAACCATGTGACCAATAGTTCAACAGCCAAATCCACTACAACTCTCACACAGGGGATTTCCTACTGGACATTCCAATCACTGATATCCAGTGCAGAGGGCTCGTTACTCAAAAACATTACATTCCTAAGAGTAAACATCATCTGAGGTCAAATTTCAAAAGCTCTCACTTGTTACGAGAATATGTTGCGTCTTTTCTTGATCACGATATCAGGCGCAAGAAACTTGTCACGGTTTAGAAATGTACGAGTTAATTTTGAAGAAAGCATGAGAAGTGGTCCAGCCTAAAAGGGTAAATACTCGTACAAGCTCTTTAATCCAGCACATATAATTCTATCGTAATCCGTAGTCTGTTTTCCTACATGAAGGACGGCATATGCTTTGGAGTTTTGATCTTGTTGAAGCACTCTGCGTTTTGTCGCAGGCAAGTAATAATTTTTGTAAAGGACCTTGTTCTTGAGGTTGTTTGAGAGAATGTCTGTGTTGTAGATATTAATAAAGTTGAGAACGTTTGTCGACATTCAGCAAGATCTGTTGAAACATGGCTAATCTTTTATGAATGTTATTTTGTCACACAAACATACATATTGTATTTGTGCATTGTTATCATATCACTATACCATTTTATTATGTCACTGTGTCGCTTTTCCGAAATATGTATCTTTGATGTGCAATCAAACATAGCCAACCTATATATAGGATGGTAGGCTTATACAAGGACGTTCATACTTACTACCATGTACTACATCAGTCTACGTCTTAATTCCTGTATTTAACACGGAAGCCACTAATCCTGAAGAAATCCTGGAAAAGCTGAAATATAACAAGTATACGACGGCTCTCTGGCTAGCATTGATACTGTCTTTTCTCCTCAAGACACTGCTGTTAAAGACATTTGAAGGCAATACAGAATATGGCATTGGTGGTAGCGTTTTATTACAATGTTCTAATATTCTGATTTTGAAACCTAACGCAACCTATAATGCCCTTGATTATTCTTACACGTATTACTTTAACAATACGGATAGAAGGAGCATGAAAATCAAGGCTTGAGCCGAAATTCGAGATGACAAGACGTTGAATTGCACCGTAGTGGATATTGCTGCTATGCAAAAGAAGGAATATTATTCTATTTATTTCAAAAGATCACGGACAACGTGATTATTTTTAGTGGATTCATAACATAGTTGGATAGCATCCAATTCTGAGCCTGTCTCCCCACGACAGAGTAGTTCTACATATTCTACGGAAGAAGGGCGGGAAATGCAAATTTCTTGGTTAAAGGTGAGATCCGCTTACAACTGCCACATGGGAAAATCGATCACGCAGGCTAAAATATATCGTAACATGAACTGGTACTTTCCAATTCATGCTGTATGAACTGAATTCACATGGCCCAGTCGAATGCATGACTGGCTCACAAGCAAAGTAATGGGCGGCTCGACCATGCATTGTTACTGCACTCTTTGGAGAAAATAAGTGGACAAATGAAAGGGGGGCATTGATTCCAGATATGACAGACTAAATCTCTTGATCATCAAACAAGATATTGATGTTGACACCACTAGACAACAGGGGGCAGAAAATACGACACTGGATTGTATGTCATGCGTTCTGTGGCATATCACACCAAGCAAAGGTGCAAAAGCCTGTAACACTTCTTCTTTACGCGAATACGTGATTCCCGTGACAAGTAATTTATCAGGTTCACAGTTAGTTTTCAGTAAAATAATGTTTCATTTTGCATTGATAAATATTCTACACGAACCAGCTATATTGCTGTAACACGTGGCGCTTCCCAGGTGACGGATACGGCTTCCCCGCTGGCCTGGCGATGAACATGAGCAAAATATAAAAGCTCACGCGTACCAAACATGTACAAAGTCTTTAATGGCAACTTTGGCGGAGATTGAGACGTTCACTAGGGACCAGATGGCGGAAGAGGTACACTAAATTTCTGGAAGATAATGCAGAAAAGAGGGTAGTGTTTGTTCTCTAGAGGAGGGGCTGCAAAAGGCATCTGTTCTCCATGTCCGCAGCTGCGTTACTACCTACCGTCATGAGCCCTTAAATGCTTCAAGACAAGCCGGCCGTAAAATAATACCGTTACATCATTACAGAAATATGTCTCATGGTATCGGAGCCAAGGTTAGTGCAGCACCTGGAAGGGACGCGCATTGCCAGTGCCCAGTCAGCATGAAAAGCATGCTAGGGTTACCGTCGCACGGGCTGTGACGGCTAACCATGCTAGTACCCCCATTTTGTATCCCATAATTGAATTATGCCTGGGTGAAGCAGCGAATAAGCCACTGCGCTTGAGAGAAGGCTTGTAGGCATCTGAGAGGTGCGGAGAAAAAGATGGAATAGAGAAAAGTCATGTGAAAAGAGATGTGGTTACTAACTGGTGTACAACAGAAACCGAAGAACAGCTCATGGTGTTGATATTGTCATATCAGCTAAATTTGACGGTTCAGTCTCCGAGGTGCAAAAGTTTGACAATCGCTTGATGTAACTCGTCCGCATTGGGGAGAGGAGGAAATTCCAATTTTTCAGCGCGACGCTCCACAAACTGACGTGCGCATGAAAACCAAAGATGCGTTCTGGGCTCTGCCTGACAAGAAGACCGCTGCCGCTGATCTGAATGGACGTGTCGGGCCGAGGAAAGAAGAACAAACAGTCCATGGCGTTCATGGACATGGAGAAAAGAACGACGATGCCCAACAAATTCGCGATTATGCAGAAACTGATCATCGCAAACACACGGTTCAAAAAGAGTGATATTCATCTACTCTGTACTACAGTGGCTCCCATCCAATTCGCATTGACTACATCCTTGTGAGGGGGTGAAATCTCGAAGATGTTCTAGAGATAACAGTTGCCCCTTATTAAATCCTTGCGATGCAACAACGACCAGTCATCTAAGCTGTGGATAAAGTCACCAAGAGCCCAATACTTCACAGGAAATAGACAAATTGGGATCAAATGGTTGCTCCTGAAGAAGGAGACTAACGTCGTTGCAAAAGTTACAGAGTCACAAATCACCATAGTTGAAGTGAGCCGGACTAAACTGAAAGACGCCTTTCGCTCTATTCCTGGAACAATTAAGTCAGGGCGACGACAACGATTGATTAAAAATGATATATGGCCAAGGAATGAAGATGTTAAATATGCAGCACGGTTGAAGAAGCAGCTGTACCACGAGTTTCTTGCTCGTTGGAATGCCTACAAGGCAGCCACTCGTAAAATGAAGGAGGTATTTGCCGTAACAAAATCAAACCGGTAGGCAGGTCTATACGTGAAACATGACATGCGCGAATTCGAGCGGAATTTTTAACGGCTAGTCAATCGAGCCATCGCAAAACGTCAGAAGTGCAACGTTTTTTCGGCATCAATGAGGAAACAGACGATTTGCTACTGGACAGGCGGGAAGCGCTAGTACACTGGTGGAACTATTTTGACAACATCTCAATCATGGAATTTCCGTATCTACCAATCCTAATCACCTCCGCTGTTGAAGGTCCAACGTAGGAAAATGACGTCACTAAAGTCCAGACTATGCTGAAGGAAATGAAACCAGGGAAAGCCATCTGTCCCGATTATCTTCCAGCAGAGATTTGTTTCTCTCAATGGGGGGATGCAGCAGTGTGGCTAAAGCAAGCTTTTCAAACATATCATCAAAGAAGGTCAAAAACAAACAGACTAGCGACTGAGTATCAATTCAGAAATAAGGGAAGCCCTGCCGATTTTTCTAATCACGGCCCGAACATACTTCTGAGCCTCGCAATGAGAGACTTAGAATAAATCTTCGACAAAAGAATTAGCGATTTAGACAAACATACAACAAGCCAAGCTGGATTTGTGTAAAATTGTGGCGCAATAAGAGGAACCCCTGCTGCCGGACTATTACTTGAGAAACACTGTGAAAGGAATAAGAGGCTTCATCACGAATTTCTGGACCCTTAGAAGCCCTTCCATCGGGTACTTCATGACCTAATCAGTCAGCCCTACAAGTACATGGCATTCCAGAGCACCTTGCTGAGAGGGTATAATTGCTCTACAAAGAACAAATGAGTTGCGTTCAAGCTGCCGCAGGAGCGTCTGATGACTTCCGCATAACTGTAGGAGTCCATCAAGGCCCCGGCTTATCACCACTGCAGCTCATTCTTGTGATGGACATAATTACCACAAACCTGCGCAGTCCAATACCATGAACACTTCTCTAAGCAAATTATATCATTTGGCTGAAGAGAATAAGCTAGACCTGCAGCGTCAAACAGAAGACCGGAACAATCGACTAGCGCAATAAGCACCGCGCCTCAACAAGAACAAGACAGAATACATTGCATTACATCGTCGAGAAGTTGGAACCATGCATGTTGACGTTGAAGATATAGCACGAGTAGAGATATTTAAGTATATTGGCTCCACAATCTATTATTATGGCCGACTTACTGATGAAGTCAACTTAAGGATATACAAAGCCTGACTGCAGTGGAGAATGACAACTGGCGCCCTTCCGAAATTTGGACGAAGGGCCATCTCTAAACTAAGTTCTACCGAACTGATATCTGTCCTATCGATATCCATCCTGTCGTTTTCTACGGCAACGACTGCTGACCAGCTCTAGAGGTAGAACGCCAACTAAGCATCATGGATACGAAGTTGCTTAGGTGGAAGGCTGGCATAATTAGACTAGATCACATTTCAAATGATGTTATTAGAAAACGTTTTGGCATTGCACCGATCCAGAAGAAAATTGGGGAAAGGCGTGTGCGCTGGTTTGGGCATGTGTTGCGTGTAGAGGACGATACATTGGGAAAGTCAGAGTATTACACAGAAAGTCGGTGAAAAGAGGCGCTAGGGACGAACCAGACAGCAAAGACTGATAAAGTGCACAACGGGCTGAAAGTTGGAAGACTACATGCAGACATGGCCCGAGACCGAACTAACTGGAGTCAATGAACCACAACACCGGACCCTGCCACCAGATGCAGACTGATGAATATTCTGTTACAAAAATGAAATGCAATGGATATTTTACACATCCTAACATTCAAATTAGTTTATTGTATGTTCAAATTTTCTCCCCTAATGGCTATGTCCGATATCCATAAAAACTTATTTTCACAAAATAGTGTTTGTATGGCTGAACGCTTCTGGATTTCGTGTTTGTGTGACTCCTATAAATGCATTGTGAAGAAAAACTCATAACTCCAAAAAATAAAAAAATGGGTATATCTATGTTAAATGGGAAGGACAGTTTGAATATCCGGTGAAATTCTATGAGTACCTACAAGAGGGGAGTCCGTCAGTGTATTCTAGCCTGAATAGAATTTTGCAATTCATATGTCTGCTTACATACGTCATAGACAGCAGACGATCATATTAATCAGTTTGTTATTTTCACTCCGATCACGCCTGAAATATGAAGACCATGGAGGAGTGGCACAAAGTGGTCAGCTCAGGGCCATGTGACACTCAACGCCCTAAGCTTGGAAGGAAGCCACATAACTAAGTGGTTAGATCAGGACCATGTGTCTCTACACAAACGGAAGTAAGCCTCATCACTATTTAGCTCAGGGCGATGTGTCTCTCCACAAATGGAAGGTAATCAATCTCATCGCTAATTGGTAACTTCAGAAAAACGTGTATTTCCACAAGTCAGCAATTAGGAAATTTTATGAATCTTAAAATCTTTTCTTATGTGATTCAATACCCAACTGCCATGGCAAATAGTTTAGACATTTTAAAGGAAGTCATTTAAGTTGCGGCATGATATTTGTAGACTGCTGAAATGAGAGTGAGGAAACAATAGCGCCTGAGGTGAGATATAAAACAAAGTGGGAAGTAGCAGATAAGATCCGGTCGACTGAATTCTTCAGAAGCATCTAAAATCTATGATGTAAAATGGACTAAGCTACGTAGACAATGGACTGTCCTCTGACATATATGCCAAGAAAAAAAAGAAGACACATAAAATGCATGTCGCTTTGCTGGTCTCTGCACAAAATATGTTTAGAAAGTAGAAAGCTAATTTAGACTCCATCAAAAATAGAAATATGATTTTGTGTGTGAAAATGATTCATAAGCAACATTTTTACTGGTGGTCATAATACAAGATTCTTCTTTAACGTAGCCTACTGTGTCCCGTTACACATGAATGACAAAGAAACAGAGAGTGTGAGCTGGTACTTGGTAGTTCTGAGGACCGACATGAATATTTCTTGCCACTAGTTGTGAAAGTACAGTAGGAACAAGTCAGTGCATCACATAAGAGCCGAGAAGACTCTAACCACTCACAAAATCAAATAAACCATTCAGAATTCATAGTTTCCATCACAAATCTGGTTTGAAGTCAAACCTTACGCTATGACTAGCCATCGCATGACCTGCTGATACAAGGGCTTGGTTAAGAGCACCAATCCGAGACTATAGAATCATTTCCCACGGATTATCAAAGATCATTTCACACAGTAACCAACAAAGGTGGGACAACAAAAAATTAATTAGCAAAGTCACAACTACAGTTCAAAAACACTACTGCATTAAATGTTTTAAAACAGGACATACACTTGTGGTACTTTGTAAGGTCAGTGACAATAATTACAATTTTGAAAGAATATTATATCACTACGTTATTTACCTATTCTTCTTCTTCTTCTTCTTCTTATTATTATTATTATTAGCATGGGGCAACAATTTAGATACATATATACAAATATATAGTATTTACAAATATACACAGACAAGAAACATGTTTTATAGCAGAATGTCCAGTTGAGTGATCGACTGTATACCTTCCTCTGTTGGTTCCAAAAAGTCACTCGGGCTACCTGTGTAGGAACGTCGTGCACATTCACTTACAATATGGGGATCATCTGTCGAGATGCACCAAAGTCGCACTCTGGTGATGAGATATATTTCCACTTATAAAGGTATCCCTGCATCGTCCATGATTTGTTCTCACCCGATTCAGAGTGGTCCAAATCTTACGCGGTAGATGATGTTCACCAGAAAAGATGTTGTGTAAGGAACTGTCTGTGGCAACTTTCCAGCGACTTCTCCATTCTTCTAAAGGGTGAAAATTCCCATCAGCCAATGCGACAGCATCATGCAAAGATGGATGTCGTGACTCGAGCCTCGTTACCTTGAGAACAGGAATATCATCCAAAACAGGCAGTTGAGGGTTCATTTCTATCTTCTTGAACTCTTGGATGGTAGCATTTCATCTTTTTAAAACAGGTGGCATTTTACCTCACAGAATTGGGAGCCAATAAAGGGATGTGGACTGGATAGTACCAGATATTAACCGCAAGCTAGCATTCAGTTGAGTATCAATTAGTCTTGTATATGGGCTATCCAGCCAAACCGGTGCACAGTACTCAGCACACGAGAAAACCAGTCCCAAAGTAGAAGATCATGAAGTCTTTGCTGATGAACACCAACTTGAGCCATACAATACCTGAAGGATAATATTACGTGTTTTGAGCTTTCTGGACAGATTCATAAGATGTTGTTTGTAAGATAGTGTGCAATCAAGTGTAATCCCCAAATATTTGGGATAGCTGCTATGCCGAAGTTCTTGGTGACAAAAACGTATGTGAAGTTTAATGCCAGCTTGGCGATTATTCAGGTGAAAACATGACACTTCTGTTTTGTTAGGGTTAGGACACAGTTGCCATTTCTTGAAGTATGTTTCAAGTGAAATCAGGTCTCTTTGTAGCACTTCTTCTGTCACACTAAGGTCTCGAATTTGAGTAGCTAGTGTTATGATATCAGCATAACAAAATGTTTGTGATGATATTTCTGGGAGATCAGAGATATACAAATTGAACAGTAGGGGAGACAGTACCGATCCTTGGGGTAATCCATTTTTGAGCTTCCTTTCTCTACTCATACTATTTCCCATACACACTCGAAATCTTCTGTCATCAAACGTATTGCTTATAACATGCACGATGGTCCTACAGGGTACAATTCTGAGAAGCTTGTAAATTAATCCTTCCCTCCAGACTGCGTCAAATGCTGCTGTAAGATCAATGAATACAGCTGAGGTCTTGAGTTGTTTCTGGAAACCTGCTTCCATGAGGAATGTCAGTGAAAGCACTTGATCGCAGCAGCTGCGATTTGGCCTGAATCCAGCTTGATCAACTGTAATACGCTGAAAAATAGTTGCGCTGATTCTGTTGTGGAATAGCCTCTCAAAAAGAAGGGCAACTGGTCCATAACTGCTTGGGTCATTGGCAGGCTTACCTGGTTTCAAGATGGAAATCACTTTCGTTCGTTTGAATTCTGCCGGGAGTTGTCTGTTCTGTAGAAGGTCGGTAAAAAACCTTAACAGCCATCTTCTTGCATTCTTCCCTAAATGAATGCGAAATTCTGGATGAATGTCGTCAAAATCTGGAGCTGTACTTGGTTTAACGTCTTTGAGAGCAGCATTGATGTCTTGCACCGTAAGCGGTTGTGAATACCTTGATGTGCGTGGTGTTCTTGATTCCAGAGTTTGGAGCTGGCGCCGTATGTAATTGGTATGTTTCTTATCTGATGGAGTTTGGGAAGTTAATAATAATGTTATTTGCTTTACGTCCCACTAACTACTCTTTTAAGGTTTTCGGAGACGGCGAGGTGCCGAAACTTTGTCCCGCGGGAGTTCTTTTACGTGCCAGTAAATCTACCGACACGAGGCTGACGTATTTGAGCACCTTCAAATATAACCGGACTGAGCCAGGATCGAACATGCCAAGTTGGGGTCAGAAGGCCAGCGCCTCAACCGTCTGAGCCACTCACCCCGACGGAGTTTGGGAAGTTGTGACGATGTGAGATGCTACTTCATCCGGAGTAACTCCAGGCTGTTCCTTCACCAAATATGTCCTTCCTCCAAGTCTTCTGCGGTGCCCCCAAGATCTTCTACTGGAATGATTTAGGTCGATATTCTCCACTGTTTCAATCCACCGTTCTCTCCGGGTAGTATCCATGCTGGAAAGAAGTTCATCAGCTATGTCTTCATCACTAGTATGCAGATATTCGTTATAGAGTGCATCAGTCTCTGCATTCCAACCAGGGATGTATTCTTTTCTATGGCATACTCTTCTTCTTAGCCTCCATCATAACTGCATCTACGAAACGCTTGTAATTGTGCTTGGGAGCAATCCACCGAACACATTTATCCAGTTCAGTGGTGAATGTTGACAAGTTTGTTTTTCTGAAGTTCCTCCGAGCATGTGGTATTGACCGTACAACAGGAATTTTGATGCCAATGTCCACTACAATGGGGCCATGTTGACTGTGGGGAAAATGTCTTAACACTTTACGACTGGTATGTAAGGGATGTCCTGCATCATTGCAGCTAACAAATCACAAGTCAGGATTGAAATCCCTATTTCATGCAGCTGACTGGAAAGTACCAAGATCTTTTGGGTAAAAAATCAGATGGAGATTGTTCATTTCTGTCCATTCTACGAATTTCTTTACACATTCATTGTTATTCGAGTACTTCCATAGTTCGTGATGGCTGTTGAAGTCGCCTATATAAACTGCAGGGTGTTGAGCAGTCGGGAGTACGGTACCTGACCACTGTGTGTTTGGGGGTTTATAAATGTTAAAAATAGTAACATGTGCCACTCGCACAGCAACACAATGGATGTCTTCGACTTTGTCTTCGTTTTGAAAGAGCAGTGAGGCATCTTGGATATTATTACGAACATAAGTAGCTATACCATGTGCACTGTGATATGTTGCACCAAGAGCTGTGAAACTATCAATGAGGCCCCTTTTCCGAAACTCTTCTTTATCGGCTGTATGGATTTCATGTATAACCACAACATCTATATTATTATTCAGGATAACTTTGGATAGGTAGTTATATTTTGCTCTGCTGATGCTTTCTACGTTAAGCTCGAAAACATGGATGAAAGGTAAGATGTTTCTTGTCTGGTAGCTCTGAGAAGAGCCATTTCCATGAAATACTTCTGCCATTGCTGGAGGATCTTTAAAAAGATAGGTCCAGCAGACACAGTTATTACTTTCTTAGCACCACCCGGGGGTCACGTGTAGGGTACTTTGAGGGTAAACCTACGGACGTGAAGCAATAATGTACCGCCTATTTATCTACTTTTATGAGATAATAAATTCACTTACTTGAAGAATTCTGAATTTTTTTAGGCAACCTGAACAAATTTAAAATTCCACTTGTACCTGTCCATTTTATTAGTTAATACTAATTGTGTTAGTATGTTTGCAATCAAAACACTAGAAGCACCTGACTGAAAATGAACACTAAAATGAATCAGAAAATGTGACCACATCACTGGAATGAACATAAATCAATAGCACAATCTTTTATGCTTACAACAATGCACAAGTTTTATTTGAAAACTATGATACCGAAAATGTAGCATAACTGACCTCAAAGTTTCATTTCTACAACACATTATCTGCTTTGGCGTCCACAAATGGAGGAATCTGACTTAACACACAAGAGAACAGAAATGATCAGAAAAAAGGAATCTAACCAAATAATTTCAAAATGACATTCTTCGAGTTATCACATTATTGAACTGAGCCATCATTATATTGATTAATGAAACTGATTATGTTAGTTTGAAATATTTATTGTTTACAATGTACATAAAACTTAACAATTTCGAATTAGAAGATTTAATTTCTAATCTACTAGTATAGCTTTTTCTGTGTGTCACTGTTGGCATGAACGTATAAAAATATTACTCAGAATATCTGGAAGCAATAGTTTCAGATAGCATTTCAGATGATAAGAATGTGATGAACAAATGATGCAGAGAAAGTGAAAGAAAGAACACTTTTTCATGGTTGCTTAAAGGTATTGTAAACAAATACACTACAAAAATATCTAGCTTTACCAGAGATTCTTTTTGTAGATACATATTGAATAAAACTACGAGTACATGATGGAACACTAAATATGACCTTAAAGTTCCTGAATATTTTAGATAATTTTAACCAATAGAATTTTCAGATATTAGTGTTTAAATGTAACCTTGTAAAGACAGGATTGAACTGATGAACATGGCCACTTTTGGAGATAAACCAACCACTACTGAACACAACTGTGAATAGGTACAACATATTCCATATTGTATCAAACTTGTAGTGTACGTACTTTGTTTCTTCTTTGATGTATGGCAACAGCTTTTCATCAGTTTGTTCCTCTATGAATATTTCCTCCTTAGTATCTTCGGAAGGCTGTCAGTAAGAAATAAGACAAGTAGAATAAAGAAGAAAGGAATAAAAATATATAGGCCTAAAATAGAAACAGCTGAGAAAATAAATTTCATAGTGGCACAAGAAGAGTATAATTAATTTATCCCCCATTTAAAAAATATATAATGGAAAGGAACAATCAAATGAAAATCCCATTAAATGCAAGAGAGGTGTCTACCTTGGTGGTAAATGGTACACAAAAATACATTATTATCAAGCACTAAATTTTAAAAGGACAGAGAAGAAGACAATTTCCTAAAAACAGTATTCTACAATTTTTGCTATTTTTTTCTATTAAGCACACAGCTCATCCTTAATAAATGTATAGAATTTACAAACTCTTACTCATAATGTTTTCTGTTTTACAAACATAATCAACACACATACCACTTGTGCAACTACTTCAAATAATACTATACAAATTCGATTAGGTTAAAATTTACATTGCATTTACTTATTTAATTTTTTACCCTTTTTGGAACCTAACTTGCACAATGACCTGCTGTGTTTTAACCTGAGTCCCTTTGGCACTGCTTTTCAAACAATTGATGAGATATAAGAACATGAAAAGGAACACACTGTTGGACAGCAGTAAACACAGTAGCATAGAAAGGGAGGAACATTGCAAATTTGTAAATTTAAAATCACCTACATATTTGTGAATATTCAGCAGAGTATATGTACACATACATTTATGGGTGGAGGTACTTCCATGTATGTGAACATGAACAATTTTAGGAAAATAAATAATAGTAAGCAGTATCTCCTAATCATTACCCAATACCATTCCTTGCTTCTGTTTCTCTTTCTGTTGATCCCTAATTCCACAATGACTAGCCATTTTCTTCATCCTCTTATATTCATACTGCCCTGTTCCCATCTTCCTACATATGAGTTGACTTGTCACCTCTTTGTTCATTTCCATGTTCCTATATACTTTCTTTCCATGTATGGGTGGAGGTACTTCCATGTATGTGAACATGAACAATTTTAGGAAAATAAATAATAGTAAGCAGTATCTCCTAATCATTACCCAATACCATCAAATAATCCCACAGTACTCCTAGCACTTTCCCAGCAAGTGGACAATGCTTAAATCATAAGCATAGAAATATCCATCATCCCCCCTCTGTACATCACATTAAGACCAAAAGCATAAATCAGTTAATGTCCCAATCAATGAATGAATCAATCAATGAATCAATCAAACCACAGCAATTACGGCTGTTGGTTGTTTAAATAGAAAAAAATTGTGGAAATATATGAAACATATTATTTCAATCACTAAATCATTTTCCTATAAGTGAACATTTGCCAAAATTTGTCCCCTTCAATACAAACTTATCTTCATGTTGTGACCTTTCCTACAGTTAAAGAACATGACTTAAATGTAATCATCAACTAATGTCATTCCAAGCCATCTCTCCAATGACATCTCAGAATATACTGCTTAATCAAACAACTTGTCTCCTTTCTCCAAGTCTCCCCAGCTGAAACTTTGCAACATCTCTGTAACACAACTCTTTTGTTAGAAATCACCCGCAAGAAATGGTGATATTTCTGTGGATCATTTCCTGTTCTCTACTCAAGTAATACTGGTGATGGTCTCACACTCTCATTGTGGCTTTGCTGGAGATTAATATGCCCTCTCCTTTACAACCCCTAAATAACCTCATAATCATATTAAGAGATCTGTAAATTTTATTTTCAATATGTTTAAATGATTACCATAATGAAGCTATATCCTTATTATGAATAGCTAGGTACTTACAGAGATCCCCATGAAGAAATTTCACCCATCAATACAATAATAAAACCGGAGAGGACTCTTTCTATATGTGAAACAAAGAAACTGACTTTTCACCATGTTTACAAATATAGCATTGCCCGATGTCCATCTTACAATATTGTCAAGGTCTTTTTCAGTTACTCATAATCCTGATGATGATGATGATGATGCTTGTTGTTTAAAGGGGCCTAACATCGAGGTCATCGGCCCCTAATGGTACGAAATGAAACGACAAAGTAAAAGTTCAAAATTATCCACTGACCAAAATAAAAAATGTCATGAAGAATGAATGAACGAATGAATGAATGAATGAACATGAATTTAAAACAATCAGTGGATCCGACTCAAAAAAATATCATAGTTAATAGTATTACTGACCAAGGGACCACTTCCCAAAGCAAATCAAGGATGCTAGGTGTCTAAATGGGTCCAAAATACAAGTCAAAGGCCCCTCAGAATGATACTTATCGCTAGTAATGTAGAACCATGGTATCTGTCCTGTTGCGGTACTAATCAATGGTAGCAGAGACTTGCGGTATTCCACACATTATTGTACTACTCAAAGCTTATGAAATTCGGCATTAGTACAGACCTATGTTTTTCTCACTCTGCGGCGCCATTCACAGGCAACGCAAACCTATGATGTTCATCACATAAGAGTACTAACCACAGGGACCTCTCCCTATCCCGTGGTGTTCCTCATATAGTGGGTACTAATCACAGGTAAGGCAGGTCCATGGTAGCTATCATCCCATGGTCCCGCTCATATGGTGGTACTAATCACAGGTACTGCAAAAGCCGACCGCGCGGTGCTCCTGTGTGCTACTAATCACAAACCTATTTCGTACGTAATATAGTGGTACTACGCACAAGTAAAAGCGACCCTTGGTGTTCTCCGCGTGGTGGTACTAATCACATGTAGTTGCATGGTTCGAATACAATCATCCCTTGGTCGCCCCTTTTAGTCGGCTCTCACGACAGGCAGGGGATACCGTGAGTGTATTATTCGTCTGCCTCCCACCCACAGGGGGTGTGGGTTTGGTCCGCGAGAGGTATTTTATTTCCCTCAAGTCCGCCGGCAAGCCGGTTAGGACCCCCCTATCCGCCACCTGGGACGCGCCACGTGGGAGTATCACCTCTCCCCCTGCTACGCCTGCGTAGCAGGTTCGTGGCATAATCCTGAAACTTATTTATTACACAGAGCCTCATCACTTTTTTCAGTTCATTATTCATATTGTTTAATATATCAGAAAATAAAGGTCTCATAATACTGCCCTGTGGGACCCAATCCCATAATTGTTACAGGATCAAATAAAGCTTCACCTACTCTAATGCTCTGAGTCCAATTTTGTAGAAATACACCAGACGTGGCCAAATTTTAATGGTAAAAGTTATATTTCTACCTTTATGTAAACTATCGACCTTTATAGCCTAATCCTTGAACTTGTTTGGAGGCAAAGTTTCCACTTGGGATACCCTGGTCCACACTATTGTATTTTTTTCATACAATGGCTACAGTGAGAACCACAATGTAATTTCATTATTCACATGGTTTTGTGTCATTTTTTTTAGTGAGCATGTTCTGTTGTTTATCTTTATTACCTGCATATTGTTGCTGTTTGGAAGTAAATAATGTGACCTATTGTTAAGACTGTGCATTCTGTAAATTACATGTATTATTGATACTATTCAGGAGTTCAGTTGGTATTTCTTAAGAGTGGTTCTAGAGAACTGTCAAATTTTGAGGTTATGGGGAGACGAAGAGACCTTTCGCCAAGAAAGGCATTGTCAGAGAGCTACTTCTTGAGAAACGTCAATCACAACAAGAAATAGATTCTAGATTGCAAATACCACAGCAATCTTAAGTAGAATTTTAAAATGCGAAGATAACGGGAAGGCAAAATGTGATGATGATGATGCTTGTTGTTTTAAGGGGCCTAACATCGAAGGTCATCGGCCCAAGACAAAATGTCAACAACGTGTTGGAAACTGTGTGCAGAAGAAGAAACCAACCCCAAGGAGGAAGCAAAACTGATTAATTTGTCAGTAAACAACCGCAAGGTTACTAGTTTGGATTTACGTAAGAAATTAGAAGAGTATGGGTCATTTGTATTAGCCAGGACTCTGAGGCGAGAGCTGTTTAATGCTGGAATCAAAGCAAGATGACCTCAAGGCTGTAAAGAGGTTCCAGTGTGCCACGACTCTCCAGAATTGGTCATCTGATGAATGGAAACAGGCAAGTCCATGACAATTACTGTAATTCCTAAATTACCATTCATTATTCCATTATAACCCAATCCAAGTGATGTAAGCGTACAGCACAGTAAATGTATGAAATTCTTCTTTTAAACCATACAGCTCATTGCATTTAATGCTAGGCTTATTTGTTTTATTTATTTCAGGTTTGCTTTAGTGACGAATCGGTATTTCCTGTCATAGAAGAGACAAGTCAATATGTCAGAAGATAAGGAGAAGCATTCTATCCAGATTGAGTGAAGCATCCAACTTTAGTGATGGTCTGCAGTGTGTTTTCTTGGTATGGCTGTGGACGATTATATATTGTAGAAGGAACTATGAGACGTGAACAGTATAGTATTAAGAACCCGTTTGGTAGCTCAGGTGCAAGAGTAATTCGGCCAAAGTGAATTTATTTTTATGCAAGATAAGATTTTTATGCAAGAACAAAGCCTAGAAACAGTCCAGACATGAACCCCATAGAATATCCTTAGAAAATAGCAAAGAAAAGTCCAAAAAAGCATAACGACAGAAATTGGCTTGATTGAGAAGCTCGGTCAGATCTGGTGTCATGATGACGATTTAAAGAGTCAGTGTAAAATACTGTTTGAGGGTATGCCTAGTCTAATCAAGTCGCTCATGAAAGCTAAGGGGGTGCATGAAAAGTACTAATGTCATCAACTTTAAAATTGGTAACATCTTATCTGTTCAATTCTCGAATTTTTAATGTTTAATAATTTGGCCATATCCTTATCTATCCCGAACGCACTAATTTTTTGTCAGTAGTTTCCCGAGATCTACCCTAAGAAAATCCTTGGATATGTCAATCGTGATACATTTGACTTCCTGAATCTAATATATCTGCTATATCATGCTGGAATCCACAAGATGAGCTTCAGTGGAATAATGTTTCCTAAATCTGAACTACCTTCTATCGAGCCAGTTGGTAATTTCTTAAATGTGTATAACATAATCAGAAAGAATGCATTCCAAGAGCTTGCATGCAACACAAGTCAAGTCGACTATTGTGTAATTACTAGCCCTAAGTTTAGCACATTTTCTCTATACACAGAGTGCTACTATACTAAGTATTCATTCATCTGGTATAGCTGTTTCACACATACTCTGATCAATATCTCAAAGAACTGACTTTCGTATATGCCCAGAAATTTTACCCATCCCAGCAGCATTTCTAGTTTTAAATTTTTGTGTATTACATTCAATGTTCCGTATAGTGGATATTGTAAAGTAATTTCAAAGGATTAGGTGAAATTGTCAACTGCGTCAGGTACTGCAAAAGGACATGACCAAACCATTGGTGACGAGTGACGGCTGCGATGCCCACCGACTAATGAAGTATACACATTCACATGCTGTGTAATTGCTACTTCATACCTTTCTAAATCTGTCAACATTCAACACCGTACACAGCAACAAGCCGTAGTAACACGGCTGAAAGTAATTCCAGTATCAAGGAAGACAATGTACACTGCCGGCTGGTGCTTTCAGTGCTTTTCAATTGGCATTCTGGCAGTGAAAATTGCATGAGTTGTTCCAGCACCCTTAATGAAGATGCACTGGATAGCAATAATGCCGGCGATTTCACCCAGTCAATAATGAATGCTACTCTAAAAGATCTTCTCATGTACAATTGGGTGCAATTTGGATGGTAATTTGCACATTCTGCTGAATCGTCATTTTGCTCAAAAATAGGCACAAGGATGTTTACAGTCCATGACTGGGAACAGAGCCAGAGTCAACTCTGGCACTGAATAAGCTTGTCAGCCAGTTGATAATGAGTTCTTTAAAATGCCTCATCTTCCAGAAGTTTGCTGGATGGTCATCCGGTCCTGGCGCTTTTTGGTCCATCATACTCCTAATGGCACTCTCCACTTCCTTTGATGTGATGCATAGGATGGGTCTTACCATCAGGAATAGGGTGATGTGGTAATTCAATGCAGGAAATATCTACAAATGTTGTTGCCAATGATTGAGGATTTCTTGTTTGTCCTCTAATCACTGGTCATCTTTGTCTCTAATGCAGACAGTGTGCTCAATACTTGTGTCAATTTTCGTCAGATGGAAAACAGTTCTCTTCTTCTTCCCTTGAGCTCAGTGGTGTACAGTGTTTATCAGAATTACACCGACAAAAATTCAAGAATGCTCTACGTATTATGTTAAGAATAATGGTTCAATCAGACTGGCGGGAAAAAATATATTTTTGAGAAAATGAGGTTAAATTGTTACTTCCTGGTGCGCGATTTAAATTGAAGAGCTGCTGCCGCCTTTCAGGGAAGATAAGGGTAGGGAGGTGTTGTGGAGTGTATGAGCAGACAGAGATAATACTTCCTTATACAACTTCGAAAGGATTGTCTCTAACAGGCAATATCCACAGTCCATTTATCTAACAGCCGTAACTGCACACAGAGTTAAGGAACACACTGTATTTAAGACACGCATGTTAGTCAAGGAAAGCACCAGATTGTTTCTCCTCTCGTCTGTTTGTCGCAGTAATATTCTATATTAATTAACATGCTCGAAGAGCACAATATTGTAAACTCAATGAAATACTGAATGAAGGAATCAACACGCCGAATGATTTGATTCAGTGTATGTTCAACAAGGCCCCCTCCTACTTTGGTGTATAGTTCACTATGGCGTAGTAGTGAGTGACTATGGACTATGTCCAGGATGTGTAGTGTGTGGCGAACTGTTTGGAAAGCGGCCTGTATTCTTGTTACAAGATGTCTTCTCTTTCTATAGGGTTCACATAGTAGTCAATTCGTGTAGAACAAACTGTACAGTGCCTACCGGAGTGTGGAAGCGACTATGCGAGAAGAACGAGAAACTTGTGCATTCGCATCGAGAATTACCTATTTCTCCAAATTTCACTTCCCCTCCCTTCTCTTTTCTGACGCACAGCAGCTGACTCTCTGACATAGCAAATAGAGCAAGTTCATCAATCTGAACTGCATGACCGGAAGTAACAAGGTCACTTTCATTTCCTCAAAAGGAAACATTTCCCCGAGAATCTGACTGCACCATCATTCTCAACATTCCACGAAGAGCATCCCTGATTTCTCTGTCAGTATAGTTCTGATACACCTTGTACACAGGTCATTACAGTGAGTGCGTCTCGATTCAGCGACAGATTTCTTAGCCACAGGTTCCTCAAAGACAATTCTTTCCCTGTGTTCTGGAGTCTTTTGTGAGAGCCAATTTATATACAGTATGCCTTCGTCTTATCCTACAACTCTTCTTGGACTGCAATTATCCATAGGAACGTTAGATATTGAATACAAGAGGAACTAGGTTATATCGTACCCAAGTTTACTGCGACGGTTGCAGTGAAAGATCTGTAGAATGTGTCTACATGTTGTCAAATGCATTAAGATCAACAAGAGGAAAATTTCTGTTGTTGTTAGGGTCTCCTTCTAGTCTTTAAGCTTCCACAACTTGATGTTCTCGGGGGCATAGAGGTCCTTAAATCCGCTATGCCTACCTTATGCAGAGGTGGAATACAGTCAGATGATATGACATTCACATCCTTTCTTCGTCGTAGATCACGGTGCTGAACAACGATAAGGTCAATTTGCTTGCTGCAGTCACCACAAGTGAAACCTCAAATATGAGTTCCATCATCATATGAGATACCGAAGGTATTACCACCATGGCAGCTATAAAAATTCTTAGTGACCATCATGCGCATTAAGGTCATCACAGAGAAGTGGAAACTCATCTTCAGGATACGCTGCAACATGACCTCATAGCTCCTGCCAATGCTCTTCCTTATCCAGGTCGTCACAGCCAGATTGTGACATAGAAAACACAAGTTCGAGAGGATGCAACGTCGAATGTAATTCACATAAGGCTGTCGGAATAGCGCTGAACCTCAGCAACTCAATCTTGCATGCTTGCGCACACAATGAAATCAACACCATTCCTGCTGGATGTAACCTGGCAGATAAGTTCACAGACATCTTTGATGTCATGAGATTTCTGGCCTTTCCAAAGCGAGCAACTTAAAATCTAATTACATAGCTACACTTCAATTCTAAACCGGACTTACATTATCCAAATTGCAACAGGTTAACAGGAACAATAGAATGAAAAGATTAAGTAATAATAAAGCAAGAATGATATTTACTAATAAAATAACTATTCTACAATAATTCTAAGCCACATTTAGATGTATCCTAACTACAATAGTTTAACTGAAGCAACAAATATTCCTAAAGTATGAATCTATGGAACTTATGAGAATGTAAATATTCATTGACTATGTACATAAAATTTAGTTTCCTTGATTTATCAAAGAGATAAAAAGGTGAATAGCTTGAATGTAATTATCAGTCAAAGAACAGTGGCCAGTTATAATCATAAATTTAAGCCATATTAATGAAAGTTAATTGAACATAACCTACGGCATATTGTTTATTTGATGGTTTCTACCATTTCTCTTTCACACCGACACAGAAAGGTCATATGGCGATGATGAGCTAAAAATGGCTAGGAATGAGAAGGAAGCAATTGTGGCCTTAATTAAGGTACATTCGCACCATTTGTTTGCTGTGAAAATGTGAAGCATGCACTTCAGGGCTGTCGACAGTGGCTTCGAGCCCAGCATCTTATAAACGCAGACCTAGAGCTACATGGCCAGTTATTCAGTACAACAAGGAAGCAATTGCTTGAATTCCTTCTCTTCCAATACTTTTTGTGAGAGTATCTTAATATGTAATTTCAAACAATACGTTAAAAAGTAAGTTTTTATTTTTAAAATTCAGCTTTCACAGTTCCCCAGATGCACATGCTCATTTAGACATAAGTTTTCATATACATGTCCAAAATTTTACGATACATGGGGTTACTTTGGAAAAGTAAAGAGTAAAGTAGAATCCCAAAATTCTATGCAGAGCATGCTTTCCTCCCTTGAAGTCAAGACGGGCTGCCTACGTATGTTCTTCGGATCTAGGATCGAGGTGGCCCTTACTTCTTCGCAGCTTCTATGTATGCCCTTCACCAAGAATCCCTTTAAGAGACTAATCAAGCTTATCGGCATTGTAATTACGATAGACAATGCTTCCAAATTTATGCTTATATTCTTGCAACACATTCCGAAGTAACCCCATGAAAGATCTCCTGCTCAGAAGAACAGCCAAAGACATGATTCTTGCGGTGATCAAGCTAATGCAAGTTGAACCTAACAGAACTTCAGTTAGAGTAGAACAATTCACTTCAACTAACATTTCTTGACAATGAGAACATTCGGTACCACACGATACAACAAGCAAAGTCTCTCACTGAGGGACAAAGGAAAAGAGACAACAATCAAGAAAAAGGTTTATCACAATAGTTCTATGAACTTTGACTGTCCTACATCAACACAGATCTATCCATATTAAGAAACAAAGTACAAATTTATGTGAAGATAAACCGACGTCCAGAATTATCGCATGGAATATTTGGAAGCTAATACTCAGAGAAGTGTACGAAAATACTAGTAAATTGCAGGGTATATGCTGTAAACGGGAATCATGCATCAAAGGTATCTGGGCATAGAGAAATACTCACGGTCAATTTATCTCCAAAATGAGGAGACTGGGTTGGATCAAACACATTTCAATGACACATGGGTGAAATATCAATTAAGAAATAGTAAATGTAATGATTATCATTATTTTACTGTAAAACCAATTATAGTATTAACATTAACAGCTAAACGATAGCTGGGCATCTCAGAGAAGTTAACTGTTAATAATGTAGAATGACACTGCGTAAGCACTGTACAAATCTACAGATAATTTCACCTTAAAGTTCTACACAACAATCTATACTGAAAATGCGATTTTCACACCACACACAGGATTTCTGCAAACCAATTTTACTAATTCAACAAGGCATCAATAAATCAAAATAATGCACTTTTAATACTTCTGTATAATTAATACAGCAGTATATACTGTGGAAATAAATCTTTCATCTACAACACACTGCACCCGAAAATGGCATAATTGGAGTTAAAATTGAGGTTGCCGCAAAAGCTTAATTTAATTCGGTCAATGGGTCATTTATAACAGCTCTGGTGAAGGCCAAGATCTGATAACCTTGGAGAAATTCGCCTTTAAGCTCATAGCTGCATGGTCGTGTGGCGACCCGTCCCTATTTTCTTATTGGTCAGGAGGTTAACATGCGACAGATATGAACAGTTAAAATTTTCAAGGCTAACACCGCCCGGCAAGTTTTCAGAATTCTTCACAAGACCAGATTTGAACCATGATACTATAAGAAGACGTGAAGAAATGTATGATTGGTTTCCTACTAATCAAACCTTCTAGACTGAGGACTGATAAAATCAGTGTGAAACCGAAGCTCAACTTACTCAGATTTTACTCTACTGTTTTCATACTGCTCTACTTCAAAGCACAACTTCACTTCGCTTTCCCACTATAATTCGACAAGATATTCAATGCCAAACGTCGTTTATTAGCCGTGATGTCTTACAAAGGGAACACATTATTTCGTCTTCTGCGCGACATAACCACTACAATATTAATTCCAGAACACGTGTGGTGTGCAAATCATCTGAACCCGCAAGTTACCTGTCGACTGACATTTAAATAGGCATGGTTGGAACACATATTAATGTGCCATTTTAGTTTCAGTATGTGTCAGTATGTGTATATGTGTGTGAGTGGTAGCCTACTGTTACAAGAAGCCTGCAAGACAATGAACAAGGGGAATCATCACGCTGCTTGCAAGAGGAATCTCTACTGTCATCATGGTGCACCTTGCAAGGGATATTACTTCCGGAATGTGCCACTAAAAGGGGAGATCCCACAACACCCTAAAGGGTGCTAAAGGGACCAATCGTGAGACGTTGCCAGCCAGGACTTAATCAACTTCCATCATAAAAGGTAGAGAACCTTTTTAATTATCAATTTCCTTTTCAGAATGACTTCATTCTTGAAATAATATCTTCTATTATTTTGTGTTGTTACAGATTCTTACCGCTTCTCATCCACTTATGGGTGTTGGTAAATTTTGTGAATGATTGAAATACACTCATGTCCATAAAATCCAGAGCACCTTGAAAGACTAGCAATAGGAAGTTCATATTCACAAGACATATGCATTAGTATGTTCTGAAGAAACGATTAGCATATGAAACATGCCGATCCTCAGGTTCAAGGTACACATCGATATCCCTGCGCACAACCACGGACTCGTAAATTGTGCCTGCGGCTCTCGTTGTCACTATAAACCAAAGGTAATAGATCAGCGTGACTTGAGCAGACGTGCCTGATGCCTCGCAGACGTATGCAAGAAAAGTATTGTCAAGTTAGTGAGTTTGAAAGAAAGCGAATTATTGGCATGAGAGAACGTGATACATCTATCTGGTAAACTGCAGCTTGTGTGCGAAGTGTGTCGGCAGTGCAGCGGTTGTGTACAGAACGTTCATAGAAGGCCGTAGATCACAACGAGATGGGTCCGGTCACACCAACCAGAGAAGATCGACACCTCATCCGGATGGCATTGCAACACAGATTTGCGTCTTCCTCGGCTCTGGCGCAACAGTGGAACAGTGGAACACATCGTTCACTACCAGGAGTGACAATCCGTCCCCGTTGATTACGATATGGGTTACCAGCGCGTCTTCCACTTCTCCGCCTAACTTTGACCAATGTGCATAAACATGCTAGACTGCAATGATGTATGAAACGACGTCATTGGGAAGAGGAATGGCAGCAGATAGTGTTTTCGGACGAATCCAGGTCCTTTCTGTTTGAAAATGATGGCCGCATTTTGGGTCGCCGCAGACAGGGGGAGAGGCATCACACTGACTGCTTTCACACAAGACATACAGCGCCAACTAAAGGCGTTATGGTGTGGGGTGCTATTGGGTACAACCACAAATCAGAGTTGGTGTGTGTCCAGGTCAATGTTACCAGTTTGACCTACGTGAATGGCATCCTGCGAACTTAGCCACACCCTTTCTGCACAACACCCCAGACGCCTTATTTCAGCAGGTCAATGCGCGACCACATGTCACTGCATGAACACGTGCTTTCTTGTTGTCACAGAATGTCAGACGGTTGCCCTGGCCCTCCTGATCATCGGACTTGGCGCTAATTGAAAATGTGTGAGATATGATGAAAGGACGGGTGTGGAGCTCTGACCCAATGCCAACCACCAAAGATGAACTGTGGAGCCAGGTGAATGCAGCATGGATGACTATAACCCAGGACCCCATCTGTGCCTTATACGTGTTGATGCCATCACACATGGAATAAGTTATCAGTGCCCCTGGAGGACTCAGCGCCTACTAGGCAACGGCGCACATGCCGAACCTGGGGTACTGAAATGCTAATCGTTTCTGCAGAAAATACTAATGAACATGTCCTGTGAATATGAACTTCTTACCTCTAGTCTTTCAAGGTATTCTGTTGTTTATGAAGATGAGTGTACTTCAAAGAGTTGAAATGTGTTGATATTGTAATAGTTCTATTATTTGAATTTCATTAACAACGTAGTGCACTAACAATTAAGTGTTAAAAATCACAGACCAATTTGTTTAACTTAGAATCTAAAACACTAACAGGGATGGATACGGTGCATTACTTTGTGAATTTTTTACTTAATATTACACCTCATCTTGCATAATTTCATCAATGAAGTATAAATTGTCACCCAAATGTTACCTATGTACATTAGAAACTAAACTTATGATATAAAGGTAAGTTATGTTAAAAGTAATGAACGTGGATGTAAATGAAGGAGTGTTAATAATAGGCTTTAATAACATACGATGCTCTATTTAAGAAGGCGGTTAGTGCTCAATGGAAATAGCCTAGCCTTCTTAAGTGACAGAATGGAATAATAGCTCATATTTATGAACAGTGAGGAAGTAGCAACCAATATTGCATTATGGAGAGTATATTATTGAGCATATGAAGCGAACAGCACAGTTTAAGGTAATAAATCACTCTCTGTGCTCACTCAACAACACCAAGCGTGTCTAATTAAGGAAACGTATCTAATTAATGCAAATATTAAACCATTATTAGGCTATCTTCTATAATGTGGGAAGATAGATTGACAAATCATCTTAATGTGCTAAAGTGATCATTCTTCTAGTTATTCGATCATGATTCTTATAGCGAGAGAGACATAAGTTCTCGAATGTTCAATAAATGATGAAGAACACACGTAATGTAATAATCATGCCTAACTAAAATGATTAACCTCACATGACCTAACTTTTGGAGGGTGGGGGTATTTGAAAAATAGGGCTTAGCCAAGAATGCAAACTTAACCTAACATGCATGGATTCGACTCGAGGCCTAACATCACAGGCCATGGACTCAACCCTAGGCTTAACCTTACAAGGTCATTAGCTTTACAGACTCAAGTTTGATGTCCAAGAGTGCTGGCTTAAGTTATCAAGCACGGATTTGCTTCACGGCTTAACCTTACAAGGGCGTTACAGACTCGAGTTTGACATTCAACCCCAGGCTTAACGTAACTAGACAAGATGAGACATGGTGCATGGGCTTTAGGAGCTGAGCTTCGTAGTGCATGGCGGCCATTCACATTATTTTAATAAGACAAGACAGATGGTGTAAAGCTTAATACATGTGCTTTATTCATGGGGGCATAACGCAGAAAGGTGACATCAGGTCATGGAGCTGAGTGACTGCAAAAGGCCAAAAGGGCTACAAACTAAAGGGCAAAAGGGAATGAGGTATGGTCTAGGGCTCAGATCTGAATGTGGAACAAGATGAACGTATGGGACTGTGGAGATGGTGAAAGGTTTAACACATGTGCACTATTCATAGGGACATACCTCTATAAAGCTATTTCAAGGTCCTCAAGCTGAGCGGCTGCAGAGTCACAGATGTTGTTGCGTAATGTACTGCTGGTTTTTAGTGTTTGGAACTCTAAATGTTTACTGTAACAATTCGAGCTCAGAAATTTGAATTTTAAAATTATTCTAGACATCTTTTTTTTGCTAGTTGTTTTACGTCGCACCGACACAGATAGGTCTTATGGCGACGATGGGACAGGAAAGAGCTAGGAGTGGGAAGGAAGCGGCCGTGCCCTTTATTAAGGTACAGCCCCAGCATTTGCCTGGTGTGAAAATGGAAAACCACGGAAAACCATTTTCTAGAATTCTAGAAATATAATACTGTTGATATCACTTAAGAGATTAAAACTTAAGCGTTCAGAACATCAAGAAAATGTTCACTACATGTGACAGGGACTGCTGGGTATCATGCTAAGTAAACGACTGCACGCTGAAAGTTTCTATTTAATTCTAAACACCTAACATTTGAGCTGCGTGAAATTAAAAAAATTCCCCACACCGACTGGAAATCTAACTCAGCAATCTTTCCGTTGGACTGCTGTCTACCATAGTAACTAAATTATTGTGTGTTAAGTTCAGAAACACCCAACTTTTGAGCTACAAGAAATGAAAATTTCGCCGACCCGACTAGGATTTGAACCCGGGACTCATTTACTTGGGAAACAAACAACCATGCTAACTAAATGACTGTACATTAACAGCTTATGTGTTTCACTGAAGCACCTAGTTTAGCGTTACAAGATTCAAAGGAAAAATCACTAGCAATACTAGGATTTGAACATGGAGCACGCTTGGACACAAAGCTGAAGTGCTATTCAAATATATAACTCCAAAAATTCAAACTTCTAATTGTGAGCAAAGAAAACAATCGCTGATTTGGGTTCTCAAACCTGGAGCTAACTTCGATTCAGAACTAAAGGTCTTAAGTTCATAAGAAGAATTAATGTTGAAAGACCTCAACCTGACCCGGAGTCGATGACAAGCTTTTCTTTCACTGAAGACTAAGTGTGAACGATTGGCACAAACTATGTTAACTGAATGTGGAAAGAGAATGCAACAAATTTTGTATTAAGTAAGGTCGTGACACATGTACGTCTCAGCAAAAATGAAATTGATTGTAGGAATATTCTGATTAGACTTGGAAATATTTGCTGTGACATGATATACAAAGTTCATTGTTTTTGCAATTAGCCTAGCATGCACATCTTAGAAAAAGAACATTGGCGGTACGAGCAAGTTGACCAGACTTGGAAGTAACTTAATTGCTAAGACAGGGAATACAAAGTTTATTGTTCGCGCATCGAACTGTGGGCTGCAGATTTGAAACCTGGAGATGTGTAATTTCCTGCTGAAATGTTTACATCACATGGCACCTAACATTAGAGCAGGGAGCAATTAAAAAATCCCCAGGCCACCTGGTAATCAAATTTAGCACACTTTCACTTGGACTGTTGACTATCAAAATAGCTAAATGATTCAATACACACAACCATCGAGCTAAAATAAATTAAAAATCACCGACCAGACTAGGAATCGAACCAGTGGCTTCTTTACATTGGCAAGAAACAAGAATGCTAACTAAAGGACTGTACATTAAAAGCTTGTTTGTTTAATTGAAACACATCAAATTCGAGTTCCTTTCACGGGAGTGGGGGGGGCGCAATAATAATATTCTCTTTAAGTCTTACTAACTACACTCGAAAGTTTGAAAAGTTTTCAATACTAATTTTGAAGAACAAAACTGCTTTCATGCTGAATAGTCAACGTTCACGCACAATAAGAAACATAAGGCCAGCACTTTAACCTCTTGAGCTACTCAGCTCCGCAATGAATTTGCCAAGTGCAGAAATTTCAATCCCCGCTTTAAACAATTTTTCAAGATGCCAATGTGCCAGAATTTACTCCTGCAAGCTTTCCTTCATGTGCCAGTAAATCTAACGAAACAAGGCGGACGTATTTGAACACTTTCAAATACCATTGGGCTGAGCTAGAATAAAATCTGCCAAGTTGGGGTTAGAAGGCTAGCGCCTTAACCGTTTGAGCTACTCAGCTCGGCTAATCAATTATTAAGTACCATAAAAAACACACACTAATAATGATGATGATAATAATAATAATAATTTGGAGAATCCAACCCACAAACAAATGTTACAGTTTTCGTGTTTTTATTGTTGGCGAAAAGCATTAAAAAATGAGGATCGGGATAAGGTTAACTATGCAGGGAACCACAGCTGAGTACTCCCTAACACTATTGATGAATGATATAAGGAGAAGAAGAAGAGGAGGAGGAAAGGCCAGGATGAGGAGAAGAAGGTGAATAAGAAGAAATTTGTCGCTCTACAAGCTCGTTTCATAGAGATATTTTTAGCACATACTTTTAAATCTTCCTCGGTTTGATATCCCTCTGACCTCCTGCAGAAGGAATTTCCATTCACAGCTGGCCACAACAGTGAAGGAATTATTGTAGGTAAATGATTTTTGCTTAGGAATAGCGAGCAATGTCGAGCTCAGCGCTCTGGTGTTTTTATCATGGTGTTCAGAAAGGCTATGAAATTGTTCATACAAGTAAGATGGGGATTGTAAGGTAAGGATTTGATGCAATGAAGTTAGGGTATGCAGCTTGCGTATGTCTTCAAGGCGGAGCCATCCGAGGTCGACATAAGACTGAGTAAAATGATCTGATCAAACGTGATCGTGAACGGATAGAAAGCTTTGAAATGTGGTGCTGGAGGAAAATGTTAAGGATTCCTTGGACAGCTCATCGCACGAACACATCAATCCTGAACCAACTTCAGATAAACGTTCGTCTATCGTGTAAGGTCTCTCAACGAATTGTACGCTACTTTGGACATATAATGCGCCGAGATGGTAGTCTACAAAAGCTGATTTTTGAGGGCAAAGTCCAGGGAACCAGACAACGAGGACGAATACCAACGCAATGGATTGACATGGTGAACGGCCCCCTACAGTGTTCTCTCAGAGTAACCACATTGAAAGCTTTAGATAGGGAAGAATGGCGGAGTATGGTTCATCGGCTAGAGGGCTGAATATTATGATAGTCACGACGCCTCAGTCATGAGGCAAAACGAAGAAGAAGAAGAGAAAATGATCTGAAAATTTCAGATTAAATATAAATCTTACACAGGCATTCTGTGCACATCGTAGTTTACCCCGAAGCTCGGTTTTCATGCCTTTGTAAACTACGTCACAATAATCGAATATTGGAAGAACGAGGGTTTCAACTAGTTTCTTCCTTAAACTGAATGGGGAAAGTAAATTTGAAATTGTTCAATAGGTGCAGCAACGCGAAATATCGTCTACTCACAGATATTGTCTGATCCGTCCACGAGAAGTGCTGTTCAATGACCACTCCGAGACTTTTTAGAGTAAAGCTTGCTTTTGAAGTCATACCTGAGGAGTGGACATGCAGTAATTAGTGGAAATAAGTCTTGAGTGGGCAACTGCTATGGTTTGGGATGTTTTGGGTTTAAAATAAGTCCATGCTGGGAAGATCATTAGCTTATGGTTTCTAGTGTGCCGTATTCATGTGTGACATATGCTACAGCGCAAACAAAACCAACTAGCACGAGGTCCGGAAACATGGCGCCGGAGCAGTTTAGACGAGGACTGGTTTATAAATGTCGAATACGCAATGAAGTGATTGTGAAGAAAGGACTTTACTTTCATCTCTAAGCGGAGAAAACGTGTATATATGTGTAAATATTGTTAGAATTAAATCAAATGTAGAATGTATGAAAACAAGACGAAACCAAGGATTGAACACATAGGGTAATGTTACGGAGTATAAAATATCGATATTGTTTAATAAGAACGGTAGCGACATCTAGGTGTCAGTTGATGTAAGTAAACACCTAAGATAGAGTTCCACATCTAGTATCTAATTTTGTTATTCTATGACTTGTGTAAAACGTTAAAAGTATTCTTGTTCATTGTTAATGTCAATGTGATGATAGTATGGAAATGATACGTAAAAATTAGAAATTGTATGCAAAAGGAAGTTATTAGGGGATATGTATATGCAGTTAAGCGAATGCACCTGGCCTAAAATAACGGTGATATGCTTATGATTGTATAAAGGCCAAGCCATTACAGAAGGAGCAATACGATATATAATAGAGATTGTCCGTATCGTAAATAACTTCACATTATCAGAAGTGTATGCGTAATTGATTTACTAGTGGCTCTGTGTGTTGTCAAAGAACTAACATTAACCTTTTTCAGGTGTAATCTGCATGAGTCTAAAATGATGTTGTCAGAAATGTATTCAAGAAGTACTAATTCACAGGAGAATATGGAGTGCTAAATCATGTACGAGTAGGTCCAGCTGAGATGATGGAGTGGTTACCGGGATGGATAACCTAAGCCAGTGATTCATATAACCCTGGCCATTCAAGTCAGTAACTGCTTTCCATTATAATGATGTCTTTTTACTGTGTGCACTTTATTTGATGCAACATGCATCTGTATTTTATTTTAGTTACTAGTTTCTTTAATGTAGGTAGTAATGTATATGTAGTACATGTTCTGAAGTAGTTCGCCAAAACGTAATAGTAATTACACCTCGAGCGGCGTGATATTATGTTATTTGGTATATAGGAATTCTCATATGCGTTTGGCGACTCGGCATTCGAAATGATACGACACCATGCGAGTGAATGAATGGTTATGTTAGTGGATGACTTCGACATCGCTTATATTGTGTTGTAGTGCCGTGATTACTGGAAGACACGAGCCTATGTATACATATGTAACAACATTAACATAGAATCAGCATATTTATCGCGAAGCTAACCTTGGTAATGCAGGTAAGTGACACAAATGTAGTAATGTTGTGAGTAATGACACTAGTGTGAATCAACGTGAGATAATAATAATAATGACAATGATGATGGTGTGAGTGTCAAATATATTAAGTACCTGCGATGATGGTGGTCATTGTGTTGATGAATAATTCAAGTGTATTAAGTGCTTGTGGTGGTAATAGTTATTATGATGATGAATAATAAAACATGGGGATGATATCGTGATATGCCACTGATGTGTGGGTTAGCTTACATAAAATTTAGTGGTTGAAATAATGAAAAGTGCTGTGCTGTGTGGATTATTTAATAAGATGGGAGGTGACAATGAAGATTTATCTTGATGTCGCTACATAGAACGTATTATTTAATTGCGTTATACCAGTGTGAAGTTAGATAAAGCAAAAAGAGGTGTAACGCTCGTATATAAGCTAATGCTGAAATTGTAATGCCCTGGTATAAGATGATGTTAAGGTTATAATACTCTTACATGATTGAATGCTGGGATCGTAATGTTGATATGTAAGTGTAGGCTAAGATGGTAAGGCAGATAATTATTAATTGCGATGAGATGTCGGTCACAATTCTCCTATCGATTATCGTTACGTTTCGGATGTCATATTCAAAATTTATGTCAATCATTAGGGTTTTTAGTCAGTATGACGGCGACGTGTTTGAGGCGTGCATAAGGCTTACCACGCGTACGGCTTCGAGGATATATGACGTGATATTAATAAGTTAGATGTTTACTTCATGGACATGGTAGTTTAGTAGATGTAGTAGAGATGTCGTATGTGGTTTTATTAACATTTGAGTGTATATATACTTGTCCTTATGCATATTATCTTTGATTATTTATTTTATGCATTAGCATTAAGGTAACATGATCCTCGAAGGCATGCGCGGGGATGGACGTATAATTATTGTCGCGTTGAGGCGAACCTCATCAGGACGTACGAGTTAGTTAAGGTGGTGATGATTATTTATTTTAATTAGGTTAGGCATCACATATAAAAAGACATTATTATCAGCTGAATTTGACATGAACGAGATTCTCCTATTGAAAATCAGACATCAAATCAAAACTGAAGGAATAAGAATACCTAAAACTTGTGGAGTAAAAGAAAGAACACGGTCATAATGGTAATTTTGCAGGTTTAGGCATGTTATTGAATAAATATAGATTTAGGTTTGGAATTTCAAATAGCTATTATAAAATGAGGAATGATCAATTTGAAATCACTGCATTATGTTGAATCGGGTATAAATTAATTAAATTACGACAGCCGTTTTATGTCATTACCAATTTGTTTTTCGGTAATATTTGAAATCTGGGTTATACTTTGGTTTCGTCTTAACTAGTAGGATCATTTATATTAATAAATATAATCCGATCCAGAATATCTCCATCTTTTCATTATAAAATAGATATACATGGCCTTACTTATGAAATTAATTCAAATTCCAAGATCATATTTGGTATAATCAATTTTAATTCAAGACAAGGTCTCGATTGTTACAAGCATGTCATAAATTATGAAAATAGGTGATGCAAACATAACGGCGATTGGCTTAGAAACTTTAATATAGAAATTTGATAATAAGCCGCCCGATAGGATTCCGAATCCAATTTTCCACCGTTGATGCGATTTCTATTCACCGGAACATATTAGCTAGCTGAGGCACATATAAAGTCCTGTGATCCTATGAAACAGCCCTACAACAATAAAAGAACCCGTCAAGACCCTGGGTGTAGAGTGCTCCCAATGCTAACCTATGGGGCAATGCCACGAGGAGGGCGTACTAGATCCATGCTAATTTCCTCTATTGCTTCCGAAACGTCTGTTGGTTTTGCATGGATATACAATTGTACGTTGCCAGCAAAAATGTGACATCTACAATGAGTCAGCTGTTTAGCTAAGTCATTGATATAGACAGAAAGTGGCAAGGGAGCTAGGGTTGACCCTTGTGTTACACCTTTTTTTACATATTGCCACGAAGAAAAGGTACCCTGATTGACGACACTTTGGTGACGTTCGCGTAAATAGGCTCCCATCCATTTCAGAGTACTGTAGGAGAACCCTAGGCGATAAAGTTTGGATAGGAGCAACCCATGGTCTACAGAGTCAAATGCTTTGCTGAAGTCCAACAATACTAGAATTGTCAGCTTTTGCTCATCAGTAGCCTCATCACTCACGCTTAATAAGGTAGTACATGTACTGTGATTTCGTCGGAAAGCTGACTAGTGTGAGTCTAGTATGTCGTGGTCGTTGAGATAGTTCGTGATTTGATTATGCACAATGTGTTCGAGTCCTTTGGCTGTTATAGACAGTATATTAATAGGTCTATAGTCACTGTTTAGTCTAGGAGATTTTGTTTTTTGTAAAGGATGTACCAAGGTCATTTTACAGACAGTTCGAAATACACTGTTTTGAAGGAAGAAGTTGTATATGAATGTCAATACTGGAATAATGGTGTCGATAATTTTCTTTATCATTATAATGCATATGTTGTCCACCCCTGTGGATTTGGTTTTAATTTGCAAGAAAAGCGCTTTCACTTGCAGAGGTGAGACATAACTACAATACAATTTGTCTCTGCCTATGCGTAGTGGGTTTGTAATTTGCACTCAAAAGATTTTCTTTTGCTTCTTCGTTTAACTGAACATGGGAAGACATTAAGTGATTATTGAATTCATCAACAGAAAACTCCAAATCGTCTACCTTGTTCGGTTTATTTAGTCCGAATTGTCGGATTGACTTCCATAAGGTCTTACGTGAGGTTTTATGAGGTCATGGGCGTACGATAGTCGAGCGTTTCTTACTGTATCAGCCATTTTAATACATAGTCATTTGTAATAAAGTTTTCCTCTGTCGGGTAATGTTTATATTTCCTATGAGCTGCATCCCGCTTGGCCATGATTACTTCTAATATTTTTTATCCACGGAGGAGTCTTTAAAGATGCGTGCTGTTCATGGAGGGGCGTGTTTGTCAAAAATGTGAAATATCATGTTATTGAAAGGGTTGACCATGTTGTCAATGTTAGTTGTATGAGTTATCTCCTGCCACAGCATCGAAATAGCGTCTTTCAATAATTTTTCGATGTCAATATGGCTATAGTCTCTGTAAGTCACATATTTAGGTTTATGTTTGGGGTATTGCAGTGCGTAAGACATAAAGATAATGTCATGGGCTGACAGTCCGGGAGGAGATATCTGGCCATGATGTAATACTCTGTCAGGGTTTTTCGTTACTATTACGTTCAGTAGTGTGTGTGAAGTTTTAGAGTGGTGAGTGGGAGAAAGTAGGAGGATGGCCATACCGCATGCCAGAAACATGTTCAATAGATGGGTAGTTTTGGAAGGATCTGAATCTAGAAGGTTTGTATTGAAGTCTCCCATCATTATAACATGTTTGTACATAGGTTCTGTTAAGATCTGTCTCTAAGTCATTCAAACGGTGAGCTTTAGGTGGCTTGTATACAGCACCTACTAAGCATTTCACAGTAGAGACCTGTATCTCTATGAACATGTACTCAGGTTTTCGCTCATACGATTGAGGAGACTGACAGATAATTTGAGGTATCAAGCACGAAGAGACAAAGCACAGATCCCACCTCTCCCTTTGCCAAGTCTCTCATTTCTCAGAAGGCAGTAGCCAGGTAATTCCAGATTCTTAGCCTGCTGTTTGACTTTGATCCAACTTTCACTGCATAAGATTATATCAAAGGACAGTAGTATGAAAATCGCTTTTAGTTCATGTATACGAGCTTGAGAAACTAAACTCTTTGCATTAAGGTGACATGTGAAGCGCGCTTTTATGTCTATTTAGGCCTGACTGGAGAATGTGTGTTGCAGCTTCAAGGAGTGGGGATTGGGTCAATGGACTAGCAGGTAGACAGGTTGAAGGGATGGATTGGGAAGGGGAAGTGTGACAAGGGAAAGTATTGCTATGGTCATAGGGAATACGGCTGTGGTATGCATTGCCAATTAGTAAAATAAAATTAACTGGAACACAGCATGCGACTATATCCTATGAATGGTCAGCAATTAACATATTTTAGAAAGTGAAATTGTCCGTAGTAGTAATAATATTAATAATAATAATAATGTGCAACAGCAGATTAGGCACACAGAATACACAAGTAGGAGCTTATTGTACGTAGTGTTGGTGTGAGATCTATGTGGACGTAATATGGAGGCCTAACTTAAGTTAGAACCAGTTAGGAAAATTAATAAAAAGGGTAAGTAGTTGGACAGGTGGTAGGATCAGAAGGGAGATAAGCAAATAGATATTTAGATAAATAGATAAATAAATACAGTAAATGGATAGATCAGTAGAGAGCTAGATACATAGATAAAGCTACTTGAAAAAACTAGGTTCTCAGCTGTGACTTATGTTGAAAGATGGGAGTGGACTCACATTGCCAAGTGATAAGACAGCACTGCAACAGAAGCTTATGCCATAGGAAGTTCCATTAACTGGCACACTCTTAATTTCATCCCGTCGGCATTTTTTGATTACGATGTCTCCTGAGTAAGTCAAAGTGTTTGTACAACCAAAATGCTGAATTGCCATTTTCAAGATGGACATTCTGATAGCCATTAGATCTTCATGGATTTTCGTGGATGAGCCTTTCAGTTTCCTTTTCCTAGTGAAGATATCCTGATATGAGCGATAGGACAAAAATTTCACTAGGATAGGTCTCATTTTCCCTGGTGATCGAGGTCCTGCTCCGTGACACCTATCAATGCCATTAAGTCTAACATCTACACCTACTGCTTTGCACATGTTCAGCACTGGGTCATCACAGCTTTCGTTCGAACATTCAGGGATGCCGAAAATTCTTACATTACTTCTGCTGTATTGCTCCAATGAATCACACTTGGCATCCCTATCCTTCTTCAGTTTGTGGATTTCTGTCTCCTTCTTATCAAGTTTTTAAGGTAACTCTGAAAGTGTTCTGATATTAAATTTTAAAATTTTTTCAAGTTCTTTTATGACCACTTCTGTTATGCAGGTCAAAATGGCCTGCACAATATTTTCAAGGAAGCTGTCCGAATTAATGAAGTCGTCCACACACACTTCATGAGGCAGTGTATGTTGGCAGCACTGGTAGTGACTGGGCTTCCAACTCCATTGTTTCGGTGGGCCATTTTCATTACAGTGAAAATTTGGAACAAAAAGAAGATCAATACCGACAAAACATGTGGGTATATACAAATGTAACATTTCTGCAAGTTTTTATCACTTCCACTGCTGTATAACACCTTCAAATCACTTGATTACTGTGGAGCCTCATTCACTCTCGTCCGTCACCAAACATTTCAACAGATAGGTTAGAAACTATACATGGTGCGGCCTGAGCGGTGTCCTGATGCATTATACATTTACACAAGGTTTACCTACATCAGTACGTTTAATAATTGTAATAATAATAATAATAATAATAATAATAATAATAATAATAATAATAATAATGAGCACTAGAATGAGTATTAAGTTTCAGCGAATTTCACACTTTCCTGCATTCTTGTTGTTGTTGATGCTTGTTGTTTAAAGCGGCCTAACATCGAAGGTCATCGGCCCATTTCCTGCATTCAGTCAGTGTTTTTTGTCAGTATATACATTTTACGAGGTAGTGACTATCGCACATGTCATTTCAAAGTAAACAAGCAGTCATCCGTTGGGTTGTGGTATTTCGTCTATATGCAAATTTTGTTGTGGAAGCAATGTATTTAAGCGATTAGAAAATTGAGAACGCAATGTAGGCCTTGCCATTCCCCAACAACACAGAATATACAATAGTAAGCAGATCAAAACATTGAAAATTCGATCGATCAGTCGATCAATCATAGTCGCTACTGCTTGCTATAGCCTATCCATATAGCTACTGATGCTATTGGTTACTTCACATTCAAGATCACACTTGTTTTCTTTAATGTTTATTCAGATTTATTTACAATTTATTCCTGGCATAAAAGACATACCCAAGATTAATGTTATAAAAATTGAAACATGTGCTTCTATTAATGGATAAACATGGTATGACCATTTCAACTGGTAGAAGAACGAATTTCGAGACTTTTTTCTAAATTCCCTGTTATTTCCTGGATTTCCTGCTATTTATTGAATTCCCTGACATTCCCCGGTTTCCCGTATGGGCGAAACTCTGTTAAACCTGTATTTGGATGGTGAGGCCAGTCTTCTTTTTTTTTTTTTGTAGAAGTGAAAAGATGTTCATGAATGTGTGTTAATGTGTATGTCTTTACTAGCTGATGTGATAACCTCCTCCTGTCTTATTAGTCAAATGGGGACGCCCATGCTTGAGGTTGGCTACAGCTTCAATGTTGAAATCTACTATTGAGGGATGTGTGGTAAAGAATCTGTAACGAGAGGAGGGTAGGAAGATATTCAAGATTAGGAAATAAGGGTTAAATTTGACAAAAAACGCTGTGTATAAATTTACTTACCCCCTCGACCTTTCCGGTGTTAACTAGTTGCCTTTGCAGCATCAGAACAAATGACACTTGCACATCTTGTATTGTATCTGTGTGGCATTTAGGGAAAGGAGTGTGGCGGAGGAGAGGAGATGGGCGGAGCATTGAGCTTATGCAGTGTTGGCTGTAGGCTGAACATTTACACCGTTAATGGCAAAACTTCTTCGGAGCAGCTAAAGAAATCAAGGCTTTCTTGCAAAACAACCCTCAGAAAACCAACTCTTCACAAAACTGCAGGCATGAGACTGACATGGCATTTCATCCCTCCTGCAGCAACACACTTGGAAGCAGCTGTCAAGAGTCTGATATATCACCTCATTAGAGTGATGGATTCTTATCGCTTCACCAACAAAGAATGGACCACTCTCATAACACATACATCCTTTCACCAAACATCTTTTAGACATGCCTTAATTGTGTAAATTGGAATTTGTGAATTTAGACATGTCTTAATTGTGCAAATTGTCATTTGTGAAATTACAACAAGTCTCCTCATATTTATAACACACGTTCCTCTATGTAACACTTTGACTAGAGTGATCAGGATCGTGATTTTTATCCCTTAGGAATGAGATCATGGCTGATGATGCCCATGCAATGGGCAAAACATGTCTCCTTAAATTAGTATGACCAGATCAAAATCTTAATATTAAGAACCCAACGTGTACTGAATACATGGATTTCAATAAACTTTTGTAACATTGTTGAATTAATGTACATTTTAATACGGAAAAAGTCATGAGATTTGTGACATATAATTATCTGAGATTGTTGTAAACAACCCACGGAGTGAAATTAAAGTCCACTGTTTGTATCGGAGATGAACCCTGTATACAAATGTTAGACTAATGTTGTGTAGGAAACTATCAACTCATATAAAGACTATACATCCAATCATACATAAGGAAGGCCATCTTCTTGTTGGTGGAAGACTGCACAATACTCCAATACTAGTGGACTGGAAGAATTAGAAATTCTGCTTCATCTCACAAATATAATTATGATGGCAGAACACCTTTATCTACTTCATAATGGCACTCAACACACTGAGAGAAAAGTTTAGGATCTCATCAGCAAAGGGGACTGAAAGAAGCCACACTCATACACATCTCAATTGTTCTAAGTTGAATGCAGATAACTCAGAACAATTAATGCAAAATACACAAAAGGTGCCTCTAACCCTGACATACCCATTTGTTATAACTAGCATAGAGTATGCCTGCCCAATTCTAGTAACAAATCGTGTGAAATCGAACAAGACCAGACCGCCTATCTACCAAGGCTGTCTAAATAGACATGATACCTGATCTCACCACAACAACATTTCTCTCCGCACTTTATCAACTTAGTTCTCATAGAGGTCAACTCCTGAATATTTACAGCAATAAGGGAACAAACTTCTTTGGAGCAGCTACAGAAATCAAGGCTTTTCTACAAAACAACCCTCAGAAAACCTACTTTTCACACAACTGCAGGCATGGGACTCAAGTGGCATTTCATCCCTTCTGCAGCACCACACTGGAGGAATCTGGGAAGCAGTTGTCAAGAGTCTGATATATCAGCTCAGATGAGTGATGGGTTCTTATTGCTCCACCAACAAAGAAGGGACCATTATTACAACACATGCTCACATCCCCTCACCAAAGCTATATGATGACCCTTTTGACACTTCCTACCTAACAACATCCCATTTCCTTATAGGAGAGCCAATTACTTCACTCTCTGATCATGATTATACAACCTTGCCCTCAAGGCTATACTTTCAGCAGCTAACCCAGAACTCCCAGAAGAGATGTTGAAATGAATATCTCAATAAATGGGCAATGAAATATCCCATAGCAACATAGTCAAACTGAAAGAAGATGACACGAATGCTATGAAGTGGGCGATGACAGTGATCTAATGTGTATCCTGGTAATACCAATATAAATGGTCCGTTATTGGACATTTGGACGGACCATTTATATTGGTATTATAAATTTACTCATTCGGAACAAATGTTTGAGGTTCCCTATGGGAATCAACAATCAACATATCCTGCTAATGACGAATTCATTCACGTAACGAAAGTTCAGGTGAGTAACGGTGAACTTGCTAGCCTTATTCACAAACACTATCCCTTACGAACTACGAAACATAAAGACAAGATAACTCTTGAATCGCTTATCTATTCCTTGCATGTTGAAGTAATATTGTTCCGGGATTATCTGTGGAACGCAGAGAGGTGAAAAAAGGTGTCGGCTTTGAATGGGTCTATCTACGATATCAAAGATTAATTTAAACATTAAAATAAAGGTTATATTTCTTTTCAGATCTCAAACTTAACAAAAAATTTCACTAGGTGAAGGAACAAAATGTCAGATACAAAATAGCAAACAAAAATAGAAATGCAAGGGTTGGAAATTACAAGTTTTGAGCTTCTAGCTCCAATTTACAAGTTTACAACTTCACAAATGTTGTGTTTGTTTAGATAACGAGAGATATCTCCCAAGACACAGTTCAAGAGCACCTTGCTCCAAGGGTTACAAGTACAGCCTTCCGAAGGCCCCCTCAATATTACACCAATATCACGAAAGAGTTTACATGCTCTTTAAATTCAACCAAAGAGGCTATGCTCAAAACTTACAATTTCTTGCCTCTTAAGGCACAACGTACAATTTACAATTCCTTTACACAGGGGTATCTATTACCCATACTACTGGGCCTTTGTGGAAAAGAAGAACAGGATAAAATACTGGCCCAAACTCAAAATGTATGGAGCCGTACACTTGCGCTCCTTTAAAACCAAGATTTAATACCCTACTTGGGCTTATGGCCCGATGATGCAGAGGCTAGGGAATCCCACACTACTGAGGTGAATAGAAAAAGAAGATAATGAGTAATTTACACGAGGAAAAAAAGTTACAAAATCGTAGCCACCTCAAGATAAATTGAAGGAGAATTCGAGATGGTAAAGAATTCTCTATTAACCGATTTACAGTTTAAGTCTGTATGAAATTTTACATTAGCAGAAAGGAAGTTTACGTTATAGAAAACAGATGATTACATAGTTATATATAAGAACGCACCCCTTGGGTGAGTTTGCGGAAATAGATACAGAGAGAAAACTGGTGGCTTTTAACTGGGCTTACTTCCTGCCGAACAATTAGGCACACCGCCTCCTCTATTAACACACACACTCAGAAATTTGACGAGTTTAGACGAGGTAACTAGAAAAAGTCGCGGCATTTATACCCGAAGGGAGGGTTCGAGAAGGCATCGGACTAAATCCGACCACACCCTCTCAATTTATTGGATACTCAAGTAGATACAAGAAGCTTATGATTGGCCAAAAAATAAATACAGAAAATTTGTGATTGGCCAGACTCCAAAGCTGGCAGGATGAGAAGGAAGTGTTGCAAACCATGAACTATCAAAATACATGAAAGTCAATTTAGATGAGAAAACTTATAAACACAAGACTTCTTTAAATCATTAATTATTACACCTTGCACCAGAGTGCATGACTTCAGTTTTTTGTACGGACATCTATGGAGAAAAGTTCAAACTTCTAGATGTACACCAAAACAAAACAAAGAAATCCAGTCAGTTTAAGTAACTTTAAAATAAAATATTACTCAGTTATTCAGTAGTGACATCTTCTGATTACTACTTTATGCATTAGCAGTTTCAAGTTTTGTTCAATAGATAGTGTTCCTTAAGGCACTTCTATTAAATGTGCGGGGTTGAGGTGTACTTCCTGGTACAAATATAATAAGTCAAAATGGACTAGTAACACCACAGACCACGTTAGGGAGAATAACAATATTTTTCACTTCCCAAGAGATGGCTGCACTGTGTGTGGTATACAAGTGAATGCTGACAGTAAACAAGCATATAACCTACAACTTGTATGAACAAATTATCTAGAAATCAATTATTAATATAATCAATAAGATAACAAAGTTGTTTCATTTGGAATCAACAGGTAAAATATCATGTAACAGTAACAAAACAATGTGTCTTTTAGCTACTTTGTGTTCAAAACTATTTACAAATTCAAAAGTATTTGTAGGAATGATACCAGATCCCAAATAACATAGAAGAGAGGTCTTTGGAATAATCCTAACTGCTGCACAAATCATAACGCAAGATTGTGGAACAACTTGAAGGAAAAGTGAAAACTAGGTAAGTAAACAGTCAATCTCATAAAAAAGTATATTTTCTGTAGGACTATCAATCATGTGCCCTGAAATGAAGGATCAAACCCTGGTATCTGTTGAGCAATTTTCTACCCATTTCCATTTCCTGATGATGGCTTATCAAATTATGTACATTACCTCACGAGAGTTTTCCTGCGATGACCCTGGCTCTGTTAACTCTGATTTAACTTCTTCTTTCAGAGCTATCACTTCTGATACGTGTTCAAAATTTTTCTGTGGAAAATAAGATATATTAGGTATGCTCATAACACACATCTACAAATACTGTTACTAACAAATGAGTATGTTAATTCATTGACTTCCAGTATTACAGTTACTTTCAGAATTTCACTGATGTTTAAGGATGATTTCTGCCAGCAGAGAACTGTTATAACCAAAGGCTGTACGGAGAATGGTGTTACTATTCTTGCCCACTCCTTATGTCAGAGAAAGGATGAGATGGAGAACAAAATATAAAATGCAAACTATTTTCTAGCCATATCAGAAGATATAATACCAGGGATGGAATTGGGGCCATCTCACACAGAATTTGGAAGGAAGCAGCGATAGGCATAAACACTAAATTGTATGAACTGTTTTAATATGTACAATCATATCAATCAAATCATAAAAGTTGTGTGAACTAATTAGAAGCGTTACAACTGTTCTAAATAATTTTTTTGTTCTCAGCATACAGTTTGTTTATAGACAGATTAAAATACCTTGAAATAATGGAATCATATTCTCTACTCTGGTTTTGCTAAGATCACAGGGGCTACATAAACCATTAAGGCAGTTCTGTTTCAAACAGCATATATCAATGCTTCCAAGTTTAAAATGAAAAAAAATAAACATGAATGAAGCAGACTTATCACAGTCATATACCAGCAAAATATGTGATGTAGCCCAAAGGAAAAGCAACTAGAAATGAAATATTTTACTACTATAAGCATGTTATGTAGTGTTCTGTGAGGAGCTGAGGGGATGAGAACACCGTCAATGGAGAATCAGCAGTGTTGGAGTGTATATCTGCAGTTTCAGAAGATCCCTTATGATCTACGACAAAACATTTAAATTTTTCACTTGGATTCATAAAACCTTGTCAACAGTAAAGGGGGGAAGGGACTGTGAATGAAAGCTCATGTTTTAATATAAGTTAACCTACTACTAAAAGTGAATTAAAGTATCAAGTTCTACAATATACAAACTTAACGCATTCAATATAGAAGAGAACAGTAGCTGAACTAAGGAATGGATGAAAAGGATGAACAAAAAGGACAGGGAAATAATGAAAAAGAGGAAAGAAAAACTCTGTTTAATGTGCCTTAAGAGCCTTAAGAAATTCTTCTCAGAAATCCTGCATTCTAGAGCCCTTAGACATGGTTCTCTATATAACATAGGCTGACCTGCATTTGAGGAATAAAATGAGCTAATCACTACTCAGCCTTTTTGAATGAATTCAACGCCTGAGCAAAATACTTATTTTGAGATAAGTATATTCAGATTTTGAGCTATTTTATCCCTCACATGTCATAGGCAAATCTGCTCTTTCTTCAACACACATAATATCTTCCAGCACATTGTGGATGTGAGGGTAACACGGAATAATCACACCTGTGTTGACTTTTTGTTTAGCAGACTGGCGTATCGTCTCAAAAACACTAACGAATGATTTGTGATTTAACTTCTTCTACACTAATTATGGTAGGAGTAATCATTTTTAACATGTGGTGCTAATGGTGGTGCAGTACTGTAGGAGAATATTAGTTTTAAAATCAGTACAATGGGCCAACCATCCTCTATTATAATCGGAGGGGGAAAATAGAAGAGGTGCATTCCCTACAGGAAAGTTATTTAGATACTGACAGTAAAAAGTACAGACTAATCCAACCACAACCTTAAGTTCCTAAGAGTTGGCAGCTTTGTGTAGCATGTTGTGGTGTATTCCAAGACAAAGAAACAAAACAGAGTCATACTACACTTAGATGTCCATGCAGCAAATGGTGACTGCTGGTGTTAATATTGGGGAAGCACATAGTAAATTATACCTCTGTCAAACTTATTGAACTGCTAAGAGTAAGTTTCTATAATGTTATCTGGAATGAGACTTACAAGTGATGCATTTGTTGTTCCTTCAAGCCCGGCTGGTTCCTCTTTGATCTTTATTTCCAGGTCCATTTCGTACTACAACTGAAGTAGAAGGTACTGGGATCGTTGATTACTTCCAATGACCTTACACTGAAACATAAGCCAGAAAAATATATTACCTTGTTGATGTCATTGCTACTTATGTTGTTTGTCAACAGACTAAGCAACTAGCTTGTAATTTTACATGATCATCATATTATGATCATAATGAAGAACTCAAAATTTGATATGCCTGTTGATATTGTGATCATAGCTAAGGACCTCAAGTTTTCTATGACTGATACTTCGATCATAGCTAAAGGCGTCTAGTTTTACATGACTTCTAAAACAGTGATCACTTAAATAGGAAATATAAGTTAACATATCCGTCAATATCAAGATCATAGTCAAAGGACCCCTAGTATTATATGACACCATATATCATACAGTTTTGTATGGAACTGAAACCGCAACAAGATGACCTTTCTTATTAAAAATCCAATGCGCATCGCTTGTGATCGAAATGCACAAAACTTCTTGAAAATTCAGTGACTATTCCGTTTGCATATCACTCTGATCACCTGGGTCCATATCTTGAAATCTTCCTACAATTTATGAAAACCTATAACTTGTTTTCCAGTCATTGACCAGGTCAGGGATGGAATGAATGAAGAAGATAAAGGCTATTAGTATGATAGGGTCGCCACTCCCAAAGTGATTTATTAATGACTGATAGTTGCTATGAAATGAGAATGGAGAGTGTTGCTGGAATGAAAGATGACAGGGAAAACCGGAGTACCCGGAGAAAAACCTGTCCCGCCTCCGATTTGTCCGGCACAAATCTCACATGGAGTGACCGGGATTTGAACCACGGTATCCAGCGGTGAGAGGCCAACGCGCTGCCGTCTGAGCCACGGAGACTCCCTTCCTACAATTTATATCCTTTGCAATTAGCTTCAAAACTAACTGAACAAGATGACAACTCTTTGAGATTTGTTCTATCAAAATTTTCCTTCTCAGGATCAAATTCTCTCAAAACATTCTCCCCTCATCCAGCTGATTCACTATTTCTTTATTTGAGACATTTTCTATCAATCTGATAATCAAGAACTTCTGATATCATGGCCATTCAAAGGATTCAACTCTGTGTTTTCGGCACCAGTTATTATCCGTGTTTCACTTCCATATGGTGTCGTACTCCATATTGAGTGTAAACATAATTTTAAAATTTTTCAATCTGTGAACCTAACGAACGCGATGGAGAACAGATGGAAATTTAGGCTGGATTCAGTGATGATATTTATCAATATTTACAAGGCATGTGTTAGTGTACCATGGCACGTGATCTCCGATGCAATGATTAAAAAAAAGGGCAGGGAGAGGAGAACCAATTATAAAAGCCATGAAAGACAAGTGAGTAAGTAGTATGAATACTACGATGGGACAAACTATCTGGTTCAAAGTAGAAATAGGACTTCAAAAATGATGTGTTTTATCCCCTCCAATCTTCACTACAGTCATGGAAGAAATCCACAAAAGTATACAAACAACGGGAACCAAGAAGGCATCTCTGCAGATGACACAGTAATATGCGGAGAAGATGAAATGGAAGCACAAGAACAAGACACTGTATGGAATTAGGAGATAGAGGAATATGGAATGAAAATAAGTATGGAAAAGTGTATGATAGTAGTGGTGTCGAGAGGTAATAGAGAAGGAAGTGGGAATATTGAAGTAAATGGAAGACCATTAGAAGTTGTGGAAAAAGCTTCAAGTATTTGGGGAGAATAATTGCAGAAGATGGGAAAATAAATTAAGAAATTGGAAAGAGAATTGAACAAGCCAATGAGTTTTACTAATGTGTGAGATGTATAGTCTGTACCTGGGACGTCCGAAAGATATATGAGAAAATTTTGCACCCAATGTATTACAAAACAATTTTGACATATGCATCAGGCACATGGACAACAATAAAACATGATGAAAGCAGAATGCAAGAGGCCAAAATGAAATTCCCTAAGAGAAATAATAGGGAGGGCAAGAAGGGATAAAGTCAGAAACATAGACATCAGGGAGAGGATTGGATTCCCTGAACTGAAAGGCAAGATAGAGTCCCGTAAGCTAAAATGGTATGGACACATGATGAGAATGGAAGAGGATAGAGTACCAAAGTAATTATTTACAGAGAAAGTCATAAGAGAAAGACATCGGGGAATGCCCAGAAAAGGGTGAATGGATATGGAAAGGAGAGTACAGAGAAGAATGGAGTAAATGTAGAAAAAATATTCGAGGAAGGAAGGGAGTGGTAGAGAAAAACTGAGGAGGTACTTGATTCACATTTCAATGCAAAAGACTGGAAATGGAAAATGAAGAAAATTCTACTGATATGAAGACAAAAATTTATACAATTGTCCTATCAGCTCATTGCATTGAGCAATGCCATCAACAATTACTTAAGTGTCCTTTCTTTATTTTTCTGTGCATGTCACGTCTAATGACACAACCGAGTGGTGTTTACCAGAGCGCCCCTTGTAGGGAGTTCCATGTCAAACAATTGGTTTAAATGTTTAGCAGTTTCAATCAATCAATACTGATCTGCATTTAGGGCAGTCACCCAGGTGGCAGATTCCCTATCTGTTGTTTTACTAATCTTTTCTTAAATGATTTCAAAGAAACTGGAAATTTATTGAACATCTCCCTTGGTAAGTTATTCCAATCCCTAATTCCCCTTCCTATAAATAAATATTTGCCCCAGTCTGTACTCTTGAATTACAACTTCATCTTCATATTGTGATCTTTCCTACTTTTAAAGATGCCACTCAAACTTATTCGTCTACTAATGTCATTCCATTCCATCTCCCCGCTAACAGCTCCGAACGTACCACTTGTTACAAACCATCACTCTCATTTTGGTTCCATATTGAAAACAGCAAGCACACTTAGTTTACAAAAGGAGTATATTTATTACCCCGTCAATTCAATACAATTAATACCACGTTATGTGGTTAAATAAACATAGATGTTCAAAATTTTAAGGGGACATGTTCCGCCCTTCCCTTATTTGGCATCATCAGCCTTATTTAATCTTAAAACAAACATTATTTAGAGGACAATAATATTTATGTTTTCCAAAAATTGAACTGTGATGTCTTAAGGTTAAAAACACTAAGGAATAGTAGGTACAATGTATGATGTTGAGACATGACATATACAGCACATGTTAAAATAATTGTAAACAATTTTAAAATCTTTGTCCAAAAGCAAATTTGTGTCATATAAAATTCTAAAAACAACTCTCGTCTGGAACTGAAGTGGATCCTCTTCGTAAGAAAATTCGAGCATATGTTAGCTTGAGGCAATTGTCAATACAAGTCTTCAATTGAGTAGCTGGTTGAAACGTTGAGGCTGGATTTTGTTTATTTTTGCGAAGAGGAGCTAAAGAATATTGACCAGGAGAAGAGGCGAATGTTCCTAATTATCTTATTAAGTTGATTGATCCATAAATTATCGTAATATATAGTAATATAACCAATGCAAGGAAAGATGTTGTTGTGCTGGTTGAAGCTGCTTTTGAAACAAGTATATCTGGTATTTGACAGGTATGCTTGAATTTCTCGTGAAAGTGTATTCCCTCTAGAAGATGTAGACCATCGTGGAAAAGGATGTGCATATACCGTAATGAAACAAAGAAGAAAGACGTGTAACACGGTGTGTGTTTTACCTTCCCCTCAACATTCCGATCCTCCTCTACCACATCGATACAACACGAGGAGTAGGAACTCCAGACAGAACAACGCTGCTAATACACAAAGATATACATAGTTACGGCGAATGAGTAAGTACCCGTTTTACATAATACATAACTCTTGGATATTAACATACAATTAAAACACACACCGTCATACACGCCTTTCTGTTTGTTTGTTTCATTACAGTATAACCACATCCTTTTCCACGATTCTCTACATCTTCTAGAGGGACTACACTTTCACGAGAATTTCAAACATACCTGTCAAATACCAGATATACTCTTCTCAAAAGCAGCATCAACCAGCATATCAACATATTTTTTGCATTGGTTATATTACGATAATTTATGGATCAACGAATTTAATAAGGTAATTTAAAACATTCGCCTTTCCTCCTGGCCAATATTCTTAGGCTACTGTTCACAAAAGGATACAAAATCCAACCTCAACGTTTCAACCAATCTAGTCTATTGAAGACTTGTATTGACAACTGCCTCAAGCTAACATATGCTCGAATTTTCTTGCGAAGAAGATCCACTCAGTGCCAGACTAGAGTTGTTTTTAGAATTTTATATGAAACAGATTTTCTTTTGGGCAAAGATTTTAAAATTGTTCAAGATGATTTTAACATATGTTGTATATGCCATGTCTCAACATCATATTTTATAACTACTATTCCTTAGTTTGTTTAACCTTAGGAAAACACAGTTCAATTTTTATAAATCATAAATGTCAATGTCCTCTAAATAATGTTTGTTTTAAGATTAAATAAGGCTGAAGATGCCCAATAAAAGAAGGCGAAACATGTCACCTTAAAATTATGAATTCCTATGCTTATTTAACCACATAACATAGTGTAAAGGTTGTAGAGTCCGCCATGCTAACTCGCTAAGGCCGGGGCGTCACCCATCGCCCCACCCCCTTTACGCTCGAGCGCGCCAATCCGCGAGCAACACTCAAGCGCTGGGCCAGCCCTTCTCACTTCTATCCGTGGTCGCGCCGCAGCGAACTACGGAAACGACTGGAAGATTAATCTGGAGTCTTCTATTTCGCGAGGTTCCTCGATCCATCGAACATCCGGACTATTCCAGAAGGGCTGGCGCAGGTATAAAAGAGCAGTTACTTGCCTACAGTCAGTTAGTCAGTGAGAGCTAGTCAGTGAGAATTGGAGAGTGACAGTTAGTTAGTGAGTGAGTGGGAGCGAGATTGAGTTCGCTGGAGAGCAGTCAGTGATAGCCTGACAGAGTGCAGCCTGATCGAGTATCTGTCTGTCGGAGCCGACGACTCGTTCCTGTCTTCCTGATATCGTGTGTGTGTGTGTGTGTCCCTTGAGACTGGCTGCTGGAGGAGAACCTGGAGTGTTCTGGAGCGGCGAAGAAGGGAACACTAGGAGACGACGTGTGAAGACTGCGGAGTTCAGCGGGTTGAGTGAACAGCGGATACTATCCCGACCTGCGAGGATGACGACCGTGACAGCGCTAACGAGTGTGACTGAGTGGCTGAGAGACTGTACTGTAAATAATCGATGACTCTGTGCGTGTGTGTGTGTGTCATTGTAGATGGAACCTAAGAGAAACTAAGAGAGAGAGCGCGTGAACCGTAAGTGTACTTGTGTAACTTGTAAGCTCGGCTATCGTCTGTGTGTGTGTGTAAATCTGTAATTATAGTGCTTAGTTAATAAATCTTAGAAATAGGTTGCTACCAGGTGCTGTACGCATTTATTTACTTAGTTACCCTGCCAAAACGTTACAACTGGCGCCAGAAGGGGAATGGACAAGTGTGATACACTAGTGGATAAACTCTTACGTAAAAACTGGTGTCAGAATCGAGTACCTGGTAGTTCAAGACCGGACGTCCAAGAAGAGTGCCGAATATCCGATCGCCGGCAGAAATGAATTCCGAACAGCTTCAGATTTTTCTAAGCAAGTTTAGTGAACTTGAAAATAAAATTTTACCTGGTTATGGCGAACTCATTAGTGAACTGAGATCTGAGCGGAGGTCAAACCCGGACCAGCTGAAAACCGATTTGAGTGAACGGAAGAGTGAGGACGAAGTGTGCTCTCTCGAAACCGAGGCCGACGTTGACGATGTGCGGGATGGCAACGAACTGGACGAAAAGGGATCCGAAGAGATGCTCGCGGTTGTGGAGTCCGGAGTTCGAGGCCCAGAGGTGGAAGTGAGTGCCCTGCGTGCGGAAACGATGGCTGTGGAGACGCGAATGAATCCTGCTAGCAGCGACGGCGGCTCCAGCATCGTGAAGTTGGAAAACCTACGGGACGACGGGATTACTTCCAAGAGAACATGCCGGACCCAGTTCAAGACCGGACGTCCAAGAAGAGTGCCGAATATCCGATCGCCGGGCCACGTGTACAACGTAGCCCCCAGCCAAGTTCGACCTACGTGGAGGTTATGGGATTGCTCGACGTACGCTGCGGGGTCCACCAACAGAGAGCCACCTACCGAGTACAGTCGCAGGAGAGGACTCAGCGCACAGATATAACGCCCCGGATAATCGACGCCGAGATCGAGCGAATAGGCGACGTGACTGTGGAAGAGTTATCGCGAGGTGACACCAAGCTCGAGGCGACTGACGCCTGTGAGAAACTACGTGGCGCTGAGGACGATCGGCAAGAAACAGAACTAGGAAGAGCCTCTGATGATGGCCCACGAGACAGCGGCAGCGACTGCAACGGCACGGCTGGAGGGACCCCTACTAGGAGAGGGAGCAGCAATGGAAGACGAACCGATGACCAACGAACGAGGATGCCACCTGAATAGGACACTTGTTCCGGCACGAAGCTGCGTGTCGGTACGAACACCAAATTCCGCACCCCGGAAGAAGAGGAAATCCAGCTGACCTAAATCTGGGACGAGCAAACCAGTCCCGGCATCGCACTAGAGAACTACGAAGGCGCTCAAGCCCTGAAAATGGACGCGGATGTGGACGAAAAGAAAACCACCAAAGATCCGGCTGCCACGCGAGGACATGCTGATCGTTACCAACGGGAACGAGGACACCGTCGACCGGACCCAGCGGATCCCCCATGGGAAGGTGGTGGCCAACTGAACAAACTGTATTGCAGCGAAACGTGGAGGGGGCAATGTAATGGTTGTAGAGGCCGCAATGCTAACTCGCTACGCCCCGGGGCGTCACCCATCGCCCCTTCCCCTTTACGCTCGAGCGCGCCAATCCGCGAGCAACACTCAAGCGCTGGGTCGGCCCTCTCACTTCTATCCGTGCTCGCGCCGCAGCGAACTACGGAAACGACTGGAAGATTAATCTGGAGTCTTCTATTTCGCGAGGTTCCTCGATCCATCGAACATCCGGACTATTCCAGAAGGGCTGGCGCAGGTATAAAAGAGCAGTTACTTGCCTACAGTCAGTTAGTCAGTGAGAGCTAGTCAGTGAGAATTGGAGAGTGACAGTTAGTTAGTGAGTGAGTGGGAGCGAGATTGAGTTCGCCGGAGAGCAGTCAGTGATAGCCTGACAGAGTGCAGCCTGATCGAGTATCTGTCTGTCGGAGCCGATGACTCGTTCCTGTCTTCCTGATATCGTGTGTGTGTGCGTCCCTTGAGACTGGCTGCTGGAGAAGAACCTGGAGTGTTCTGGAGCGGCGAAGAAGGGAACACTAGGAGACGACGTGTGAAGACTGCGGAGTTCAACGGGTTGAGTGAACAGCGGATACTATCCCGACCTGCGAGGCTGACGACCGTGACAGCGCTAATGAGTGTGACAGAGTGGCTGAGAGAGTGTACTGTAAATAATCGATAACTCTGTGCGTGCGTGTGTCATTGTAGATAGAACCTAAGAGAAACTAAGAGAGAGAGCACGCGAACCGTAAGTGTACTTGTGAAACTTGTAAGCTCGGCTATCGTCTGTGTGTGTGTGTAAATCTGTAATTATAGTGCTTAGTTAATAAATCTTAGAAATAGGTTGCTACCAGGTGCTGTATGCATTTATTTACTTAGTTACCCCGCCAACACGTTACAATAGTATTAATTATATTGCATATGTGGGGTAATAAATATACTCCTTTTGTAAACTAAGTGACATACCACTTAGCCGAGCAGCTCGTCTTCTTTCTCCCAATTCTTCCCAGCCCAAACTTTGCAACATTTTTGTAACGCTACTCTTTTGCCGGAAATCAACCAGAACAAATCGATGAGCTGCTTTCCTGTGGATTTTCATTCCACGAATCAGATAATGCTGGTGAGGGTCCCATACACTGGAACCATACTCTAGTTGGGGTCTTACCAGAGAATTATATGCCCTCTTCTGTATATCCTTACTACAACCCCTAAACACCCTCATAACCATGTGCAGAGATCTGTACCCTTTATTTACAATCGCATTTATGTGATTACCCCAATGAAGATCTTTCCCTACATTAACACCTAGATACTTACAATGATCCCTAAAAGGAACTTTCACCCCATCAATGCAGTAATTAAAACTGAGAGGACTTTTCCTATGTGTGAAACTTACAACCTGACTTTTAACCCCGTTTATCAACATACCATTGACTGCTGTCCATTTCACAACATTATCGACGTCACTTTGCAGTTGCTCACAATCTTGTAACTTATTTATTACTCTATACAGAATAACATCATCCACAAAAAGCCTTACGTCTGAATCCACTTGTTTACTCATATCATTTATATACAAGAAAACATTAAGATTCAATAACACCGAATTGAGGAATTCTCCTCTTAATTATTACAGGGTCAGGTAAAGCTTCTCTGAGATCTATTTTCTAGAAATATAGCAACTAATTCAGCCATTCTGTTGTATAGTCCAATTGCACTAATTTTTGCCAGTAGTCTCCCATGATCCACCCTATCAAATGCTTTAGACAGGTCAATCACAATACAGTCCATATGACCTTCTGAATCCAAGATATCTGCTATATCTTGCTGGAATCCTACAAGTTGAGCTTCAGTAGAATAATCTTTCCTAAAACCGAACTGCCTTCTATCGAACCAGTTATTAATTTCACAAACATGTCTAATATAAGCAGAAAGAATGTCTTCCCATAGCATACATACAACGCATGTCAAACTTACTGGCCTGTAATTTTCAGCTTTATGTCTATCACCCTTTCCTTTATACACAGGGGCTACTATAGCAACTGTCCATTCATTTGGTATAGCTCCTTCAAGCAAACAATAATCAAATAAGTACTTCAGATATGGTACTATATCCCATCCCATTGTCTTTAGTATATCCCCAGAAATCTTATCAATCCTAGCGGCTTTTCTAGTTTTCAACTTTTGTATCTTATTGTAAATGTCATTGTTATCATATGTAAATTTGAATACTTTTTAGCATTAGTCTCCTCCTCTATCTGGACATTATCCTTGTATCCAACAACTGTTTATTGTTCCCCAGTTGGTACAAAAATTGTCTATGTTGAATACCTCGAGTAGTGCCTCAGGGAATTCATTTCACCCAATAGCAGTGTTTTTTAGTGAATTTGTGATACTTCACTGTAAATGTAAACTTACTGCACTAAACAATGAATACTACAATTTCTCCTACAGGTAATATATAAACTTTGTTACTGTGGCTAATTGAGTCGATTCTTACACATTGCCGGGGAACAGATTTCTATCTAAACACATATCTATTCAGGAAACTATGCTCAATAGTATTTTGTATATTTCAATGTAGGGGACAATACTGAAATGTGCTGTGTTTACTTGTTTTGGCCATCACAGGTTATTCTATTAATATGTTATTAGCTTTACTTTCAAGCGACTACTTTTACAGCTTCCACAGCCGGAATGTATTCCTGAGGATTGTTCTTCCATTCCTGCTAGCAGTTTAATGTGCACTAACAACTCCAAGGGAAAGGGATTAGATTAGGTACGCAGCAGCTTCAATTAAGGTTAATTAATGATAAAATGGGGAACACGGAAACGTTTTCCAGGGCTGCAGATCCTAGGATTCGACACCATGCAAACTCACCGCCACTCGCCCCTGATAATCTTCTACACACCAATAAATCAGAGAGGCAGCCAACTGTTACCTACATCATCACGAATAAAAACCGGATGTAGCTGCTGTGGGATAATGATGTCATACTGAAGAATCTCCATAACAACACTGATATAACAAGATACTGATATCCTAAATGGAAACATTTCAAGATTTGGAACCCTACTGCCATATGTCGCAACCTGTAGTGTAAAGAAAACAATAATTAAAATTACACACTACATACTGAATTTCTTTCTGAAACTACCATCCGCAATCCTCATCTGCGCAGCTCTTCAGAAAAAGATCGTCATTTCACTAAATTGAGATATATTGCTGCTACACACATCTTGCAGGTACTTGCAACGCACAGGCTGGGAGTTTTTTAAAAAGCAAGCTAGATATATGCGTATTCACTTTGAATGCTTAATTAAAAATAAAATTTAAGAAAATTAATAAAATTAAATAGTAAAAATTAAGAGAATGCTGAAACTTAGAAAGATTAATATTAACTTCTAATATTCTCAATTGAGATCTATATATTTAGCAAAAGTATATGACTGAACTTACCGACAATATGTTACTAGTTGTGAACACAGTGTAGAATGATACAAATCACAATTCCTCAAAGAAGAAAATCCGTAAATCACTTAACGGAATAAGCTGTAGAATTGGCTATTACGCGCCTTATATGACAACATATCAGCCACTTCGAAACAAAACCGGATATTTGAATGTTGATAAATCACCTACAACAAACTCTTGAAGAACAAATTTGATTTGCAACAGTCAGTAGATCAGGCTGAATTTAGGAAAGGATGTATTACTAATGACCACTGCAGAGTATGCGACACTTCTTCTGCTTCTGCTACTGCTTGAAATGTGAATGGGCTTGTTATATCACCCAGTTCCAATACTTGTAATAAATCACACTGTAACACTCATATACAGTACCGTATACCAAAATACACAACTGTGGGGAGAGTTGTAGTTTAACATATTCGTAATGTCTACAATTGCAGTATGCGACACTGGGTGCAATGTCCCGCTAAGTCTGGCTCAAGGAGGATATGTAAGAGAGAAAGAACCTCTCCGGGTGAAAAAGGGAATACCAAAGCAGGTCCATAAGTCTTAAGGAGTGTTATGCCATGGAAGGAGGGATCAACTGACTGAATTTTACGATCCAATTCTTCGTACACTAGGGGAAATAAAATCGTCCGGCTTTTATACATATATACATGCATTTTCATTATAGCCCGTTATGCCTTCCAGCGTTCAGTCTGCAAGCCTCTGTGAATTTACTAAACGTCGCGACAATCCTCTATTTGCAACTAGTGCCGTGACCTCATTTATTTCTATACCTCTTATCTTTAAATCGTTAGAAACTGAGTAAAACCACTATCATCTTGGTCTCCCTATACTCCTCTTACCCTCCATAACAGCGACTATTATTCTCCTAGGTAACCTATCCTGCTCCATTCGTCGCACATGTCCCCTCCACCAAAGACGATTTACGCGCACAGTTTCATCCATCGTGTTCATTCCTAAATTAGCCGTTATCTGCTTGTTCCGTGTACTCTCCTGCCATTGTTCCCACCTGTTTGTAAAATCAATAATTCTCGCTACTTTCATGTCTTGTACTTCTAACTTATAAATAAGATATCCCGAGTCCACCCAACTTTCGCTCTCGTGAAGCAAAGATGGTCTGGAAACACACCGATGTAAAGACAGATTCGTCCAGGAGCTAACTTCCTTTTTACAGAACACTGTTGATCGCAACAGCCAGCTCACTGCATTAACTTCACTACACCTTGATTCAATCTCACTTACTATATTACCATCCTGGGGGAACACAAAAAAAACTTAAAATTATCTACCTCTTCCAGCTTTGTATCACCAATCTGACATTCAATTCTGTTGACTTTCTTACCTACTGACATCAATTTAGACGTGGAGAGGCTAATTGTCATACCATACTCATTGCACATATTTTCAAGTTCCAACACTTTAGACTGCAGCCTTTCGGCACAATCTGCCATTAAGACGAAGACGTAAGTAGAGGCCAGGGCTGCTTACTACATTTCCACCTGCCTGAATCTCTCCCTGCCAATTTATACCTCTCAGCAGATGATACACGTAAATTACGAAGAGCTAATGAGAAAGATTACAGCCTTGTCTAACCCCTGTAAGCATCCAGAACAAAGAACTCATTCTACCATCAATTTTCACTGCTGCCCAATTGTTATCATAAATGCCTTTGATTGATTCTAATAATCTACCCTTAATTCCATAGCCCCTCAGTATGGTGAACATCTTTTCCCACATTACCCTCTCATATACTTTCGCTAGATCTACGAAACATAAGCACAACCGTCTATTCATCTCGTAACATTTTTCAATTACCAGGCGCATACCGTAGTGAAAGTCGGATCCTGACAGCTCCTCTGTGGTCTGTAACCACACTGGTTTTCATCCAACTTCCTCTCAACAATTGATCACACCCTCCCTTCCAAGATGCCAGTGAAAAACTTTGCCTGGTATAGTAATCAATAAGAGTAGTATAATTGGACAGTTCTGCGGCACCTCCGCCGCCGCACGCCTCCGCCCGCCTCCTCCTCCGCCGCCGCCTCCGCCTCCGCCGCCGCCGCCCGCGGGAAATTTGAATTTTGGCGGGAAATTTGAATTTTGGCGCGAGATTTGAATTTGTAAACAAAGCCACGTGCTTTTTGACAGCTGTCATCGACAACAACGCATCGCTAACCTCACTGCTGCCATCTTGACGGGCCTAAACCTCACTAGTGCCAACTTAACCTAACTAGCGTGAGGTAAACAAAGCCACGTGTTTTTGACAGCCACGTGCTTTTTGACAGACAACAACGCATCGCTAACCTCAGTACTGCCATCTTGACGGGCCTAAACCTCAGTAGTGCCAACTTAACCTCACTAGCATGAGGTAAACAAAGCCACGTGCTTTTTGACAGCCACGTGCTTTTTGACAGCCACGTGCTTTTTGACAGATTTGTAAACAAAGCCACGTGCTTTTTGACAGACAACAACGCATCGCTAACCTCAGTACTGCCATCTTGACGGGCCTAAACCTTAGTGGTACCAACTTAACCTAACTAGCATGAGGTAAACAAAGCCACGTGCTTTTTTGACAGCTGTCATCCGCCATCTTTAAACCACAGAGCACTGTGCTGCCCTCTTGCGTCACCTGTCATCGGGAGTGCTGCCATCTTGACGGGCCTAAACCTTAGTGCTACCAACTTAACCTCACTAGCGCGAGATAAACAAATCCACGTGCTTTTTGACAGTCACGTGCTTTTTTTTGACAGCTGTCATCCGCCATCTTTAATCTATAGAGCACAGTGCTGCCCTCTTTAGCTACTTACCTTTGAAATGTGGTGGCGGATAATTTGAAAAATGCTTTTCGACAAGCAGCCATCTTTAATCCTGAGAGAACAGTGCTACCCTCTATGTGGTGGCGGCAAATTGAAAAATTCCACGTGCTCTTGTTTGAAAACAAACTCACATGCTTTTTTGACAGCTGTCATCTGCCATCTTTAATCTATAGAGCACAGTGCTGCCCTCTTTAGTTTGAAATGTGGTGGCGGTAAATTCCACGTGCTCTTGTTTGGAAACAAAGCCATGTGCTTTTTTGACAGCTGTCATCCGCCATCTTTAATCAACAGAGCACCGTGCTGCTATCATGCGGGCAATTTCATCACCTATCACCCGCCATCTTTAATCTACAGAACACCGTGCTGCCCTCTTTATGGCTACTACCTTAAGCATGTAGTAGCGGGCAATTTGAAAAGTTCTGTTAGCTATCATCCGTCCGCCTCCGTAGCGTAACGGTTAGTGTTATTAGCTGCCGTCCTCGGGGGCCCGGGTTCGATTCCCGGTATTGCCAGGAATTTAAGAATGGCAGAAGGGCTGGTATGTGGTTGAAATGGTACATGCAGCTCACCTCCAATGGGGGTGTGCCTCAAAAGAGCTGCACCACCTCAGGATGAGGACACGAGTTTACTTTACTTAGCTATCATCCACCATCTTTAATCAAGAGAGCACCGTGCTGCCATCTTTAGCTAGATACCTTTGAAATGTGGTGGCGGCAAATTGAAAAATTCCACGTGCTCTTGTTTGGAAACAAACTCACGTGCTTTTTTGTCAGCTACCATCCGCCATCTTTAATCAACAGAGCATAGTTCTGCCCTCTTTAGTTTGAAATGTGCTGGCGGCAAATTCCACATGCTCTTGTTTGGTAAACATAGCCACGTGCTTTTTTGACAGCTGTCATCCGCCATCTTGCATCACAAACCTCAGTGCTGCGCTCTTTAGCTAGATACCTTTGAAATCTGGTGGCGGCAATTTGAAAAAATCTATGTGCTCTTGTTTAGTAAACAAAGCCACGTGCTTTTTATGACAGCTATCATCCACCATCTTTAATCAATAGAGCACGGTGCTGCTATCATGCAGGCAATTTCATCACCTGTCATCCGCCATCTTTTAATGAACAGAGCACCGTGCTGCTCTCTGTAGTAGCGGGCAATTTGAAAAGTTCTGTTAGCTGTCATCCGCCATCTTTAATCAAGAGAGCACCGTGCTGCCATCTATGTGGTGGCGGCAAATTCTACGTGCTACGCGCAGCTGTCATCCACCATCTTACATCGCAAACCTCAGTGCTACACTCTATGTGGTGGCGGATAATTTAAAAAGAAAAATTCTACATCAGTCCTCTCTCGACGCTAATTGCACAAGATGGTGACTATACATGACTCCTTAAAGGTGCTTATGCAAGATGATCGCTATACATAGACGCCCTTGGGATGCTTGCGCAAGATGGCGGTTATACAAGGCTCCTTATGAGGGATGCTTGCGCGAGATGGTGGTTGCTCTTATGAGGCGGCTTAAGGATCCATGACTAGAGACGCCCTAAGGATGCTTGCGCAAGATGGCGGATGCAAGATGGCGGCTATACATAGCTCCTTATGAGACAGCCAGTACTCGATACAACATGTGATCAGAACATTGATTGATGTGTTCAGAACACTGTACTCGATACAACATGTGATTAAAACATTGTGTGGTGTGTTCAGAACACTACATAAGTAGAATCGAACGCTGTATTAGGGGATACCTTTGTTTAGATTGAAACATAACAAGACTAGAATTGAACACTGCACATTGATTGATTGATGTGTTCAGAACACAAAATAAGTAGAATCGAACACTGTACTCGATGTCGTTAACTTCAACATGTGATTAAAACATTGTCTGGTGTGTTCAGAACACTACATAAGTAGAATCGAACGCTGTACAACATGTTAGGGGATACCTTTGTTTAGATTGAAACATAACAAGACTAGAATTGAACACTGCACTCGATGTCGTTACATGCGATCAGAACAATGATTGATGTGTTCAGATCACGAAACAAGTAGAACCGAACACTGTACAACATGTTAGGGGATACCTTTGTTCTAAGAAGATCAGCTTGAAACATAACAAGACTAGAATTGAACACTGCACTCGATACAACATGTAATCAGAACATTGATTGATGCGTTCAGATCACGAAACAAGTAGAACCGAACACTGTACAACATGTTAGGGGATACCTTTGTTTAGATTGAAACTAACAAGACTAACACTTCAAATGATTTGCTTAGTACGAAAATAAAAAAAATCTATACCGCGTAGCTAACTCGTTCATCACACTGCTAAGACGCTTAGTAATTGTGAATACACTCATACGAAAATCAAGAAAGCACACTGCGTAGCCAACTCGCTCGGCTCACTCGCTTAGTAATTGCAACACACACGGATAAGAATGTTCCGAGAAACTTACATGTTTTTTTAAGAGGGGGGGGTGAAAGATCATAAATTATATGTACACATGTTGTCTCCTCCAAGTTGTAAGATGAAATACACGCAGTACTGCGAGTTTCCGCTCTAGCTGGCGAACGGAAGTAGCATGATATCTCAGCAAAAAATAAAAATACGCGTGAGCTTGCATGTCAGACACAATGATGGATACCGCGATTCAAATCCTGGTAACTTATGCCGTCGGAAAGGGTATCCGGCGAGCATCTAGCTGTAAATCCCCGATTCTCGACAGATTCTTAATCCCAGTTCTTTGACGTCAGGAAGGGCAACCGGTTGAAAACAATTATCGAACACGCATCGCGAAGGCAAGAGTGTGCAGCGATATGCTTGTTTAGACTTGCAGATTACGAAAGAAACATAACAAGACTTGAGTCTTAAAACAAATTCTTGCGATTTAAAATCTTAGTCAGGAAGGGCATCCAGCAGTAAAACAATAGTTCGTGATACTGCGATTTAAAATCTAGCTGTATATCCGCCGATTCTCGACAGATTCTTAATCCGAGTTCTTTGACGTCAGGAAGGGCAACCGGTTGAAAACAATTATCGAACACGCATCGCGAAGGCAAGAGTGTGCAGCGATATGCTTGTTTAGACTTGCAGATTACGAAAGAAACATAACAAGACTTGAGTCTTAAAACAAATTCTTGCGATTTAAAATCTTAGTCAGGAAGGGCATCCGGTAGTAAAACAATAGTTCGTGATACTGCGATTTAAAATCTAGCAGTAAAACCCCCGATTCTCGACAGATTCTTAATCCGAGTTCTTTGACGTCAGGAAGGGCAACCGGTTGAAAACAATTATCGAACACGCATCACGAAGGCAAGAGTGTACAGCGATATGCTTGTTTAGACTTGCAGATTACGAAAGAAACATAACAAGACTTGAGTCTTAAAACAAATTCTTGCGATTTAAAATCTTAGTCAGGAAGGGCATCCGGTAGTAAAACAATAGTTCGTGATACTGCGATTTAAAATCTAGCAGTAAAACCCCCGATTCTCGACAGATTCTTAATCCGAGTTCTTTGACGTCAGGAAGGGCAACCGGTTGAAAACAATTATCGAATATGCATCGTGAAGGCAAGAGTGTGCAGCGATATGCTTGTTTAGACTTGCAGATTACGAAAGAAACATAACAAGACTTGAGTCTTAAAACAAATTCTTGCGATTTAAAACCTTACTCAGGAAGGGCATCCGGTAGTAAAACAATAGTTCGTGATACTGCGATTTAAAATCTAGCTGTAAAACCCCCGATTCTCGACAGATTCTTAATCCGAGTTCTTTGACGTCAGGAAGGGCAACCGGTTGAAAACAATTATCGAACACGCATCGCGAAGGCAAGAGTGTACAGCGATATGCTTGTTTAGACTTGCAGATTACGAAAGAAACATAACAAGACTTGAGTCTTTAAACAAATTCTTGCGATTTAAAATCTTAGTCAGGAAGGGCATCCGGTAGTAAAACAATAGTTCGTGATACTGCGATTTAAAATCTAGCAGTAAAACCCCCGATTCTCGACAGATTCTTAATCCGAGTTCTTTGACGTCAGGAAGGGCAACCGGTTGAAAACAATTATCGAATACGCATCGTGAAGGCAAGAGTGTGCAGCGATATGCTTGTTTAGACTTGCAGATTACGAAAGAAACATAACAAGACTTGAGTCTTAAAACAAATTCTTGCGATTTAAAATCTTAGTCAGGAAGGGCATCCGGTAGTAAAACAATAGTTCGTGATACTGCGATTTAAAATCTAGCTGTAAAACCCCCGATTCTCGACAGATTCTTAATCCGAGTTCTTTGACGTCAGGAAGGGCAACCGGTTGAAAACAATTATCGAATACGCATCGTGAAGGCAAGAGTGTACAGCGATATGCTTGTTTAGACTTGCAGATTACGAAAGAAACATAACAAAACTTGAGTCTTAAAACAAATTCTTGCGATTTAAAATCTTAGTCAGGAAGGGCATCCGGTAGTAAAACAGTAGTTCGTGATACTGCGATTTAAAATCTAGCTGTATATCCCCCGATTCTCGATAGATTCTTAATCCGAGTTCTTTGACGTCAGGAAGGGCAACCGGTTGAAAACAATTATCGAACACGCATCGTGAAGGCAAGAGTGTACAGCGATATGCTTGTTTAGACTTGCAGATTACGAAAGAAACATAACAAGACTTGAGTCTTAAAACAAATTCTTGCGATTTAAAATCTTAGTCAGGAAGGGCATCCAGCAGTAAAACAATAGTTCGTGATACTGCGATTTAAAATCTAGCTGTAAAACCCCCGATTCTCGACAGATTCTAAATCCGAGTTGTCAGGAAGGGCAACCGGTCGAAAACAATAGCGTATGATGTAAGAGCTTAGATACTGCCAATTTTGCATCAGGAAGGACAACTAGTCTTAAAACAAAACAGATTCTTAATCCGAGTTCTTTGACGTCAGGAAGGGCAACCGGTTGAAAACTATAGTGTATGAGGTTAGATACTGCTAGTTTTACGTTAGGAAGGGCAACTCAACAAATTCTTGCGATTTAAACACATTTTTATTCCCAAGAGAATCGAACCCGAGACTACCGGGTGAGAGGCATGCATACTGTAGGCTATGGGTTTGTTCTACAGTCCTTGAAGTTGTATCAGAGCGAGCCGCGGAATGTGTGTGTTAGCTGAAATTGTACACGTATCTTCCTGCTGTAGTAGTAACCTTGAACGAGGACACTGCATGCTGATAAGCGACTTGTAACTCACGTACGTCTTCTTAGCTGAGTACCATTCAGCTCATGTAAGCTCTTAACATATTATGATTGTACGGAGAGGTTAAAAAACAGTACCAATTAAGGTTGTAAAATATTCTGTTCTGTAAAACTGAAATAGTCCTCCTCTGTGGTGTAGTAGTTAGTGTGATTAGCTGCTACCCTCGGAGGTCCGAGTTCGATTCCCGGCTCTACCACGGAATGTGTAGCATTTAGCCTATGTAAGTTCCTAACGTAAACTATCATGATTGTACGGAGAGGTTAAAACACATCAACAGCCCTTACTTAATGCTGGCTTTCTTGCACACCCCACCTCACACCATAGTTTTACGACCGGTTGTCCTTCCTGACTAGGATTTTAAATCGCAGTATACGCGATAAATTTGTTGTAGCGGGTTTTATAACTAGATATCCCGGTACCGACACATAGCCTACTCCCACTGAAGAAGCCTGCACAAGGCTTATTGCCTCCATCCGACAAATGAATCACCGTCAAGTCTTGTACTCCAAAAATCATTTTCGAAGGAGTCTGCACAAGGTTTAACGTCCCCATCAACAGCCCTTACTTATTGCTAGCTTTTTTGCACACCCCGCCTCACACCATAGTCTTATACGACCGGTAGCCCCTCCTGAATAGGATTTAAAATCGATATCCCGACATAGCCTACTCCTACCGAAGAAGCCAGCTTAACACCTCCATCCAACAAATGAATCACCCTCAAACACTCATTCTCGCTACTTCGGAAGATAGCGGGTTCGAACTGGAAGCCGTAAATGTTAGGCGAGGGACCTGCGCGATCGTCATAACATGATCTAGCTAGATGCCCTTCCCGACGGCATAAGTTACCAGGATTTGAATCGCGTACCCCGACTAGAAGAAGCCTGCACATAGCTTAACGCCTCCATCCGACAGATGAATCACCATCAACACTCTTGTACTCAAAAATCATTTTCGAAGGATCCTGCACAAGGTTTAACTCTCCCCCTATCAACAGCCCTTACTTAATGCTGGCTTTCTTGCACACCCCGCCTCACACCATAGTTTTACGACCGGCTGCCCTTCCTGACTAGGATTCTAAATCGCAAGAATTTGTTGAGTTGCCCTTCCTGACGCAAAACTAGCAGTATCTAGCCTCTTACATCATACAGTATAGTTTTCGACCGGTTGCCCTTCCTGACGTCAAAGAACTCGGATTAAGAATCTGTTTTGTTTTAAGACTAGTTGTCCTTCCTGACACAAAACTGGTAGTATCTAACCTCTCACATCATACGCTATTGTTTTCGACCGGTTGCCCTTCCTGACGTCAAAGAACTCGGATTAAGAATCTGTCGAGAATCAGGGGTTTTACAGCCGGATGCCCTTCCCGACTAAGATTTTAAATCGCAAGAATTTGTTTTAAGACTCAAGTCTTGTTATGTTTCTTTCGTAATCTGCAAGTCTAAACAAGCATATCGCTGCACACTCTTGCCTTCGCGATGCGTGTTCGATAATTGTTTTCAACCGGTTGCCCTTCCTGACGTCAAAGAACTCGGATTAAGAATCTGTCGAGAATCGGGGGTTTTACAGCTAGATTTTAAATCGCAGTATCACGAACTATTGTTTTACTGCTGGATGCCCTTCCTGACTAAGATTTTAAATCGCAAGAATTTGTTTTAAGACTCAAGTCTTGTTATGTTTCTTTCGTAATCTGCAAGTCTAAACAAGCATATCGCTGTACACTCTTGCCTTCACGATGCGTGTTCGATAATTGTTTTCAACCGGTTGCCCTTCCTGACGTCAAAGAACTCGGATTAAGAATCTATCGAGAATCGGGGGATATACAGCTAGATTTTAAATCGCAGTATCACGAACTATTGTTTTACTACCGGATGCCTTCCTGACTAAGATTTTAAATCGCAAGAATTTGTTTTAAGACTCAAGTCTTGTTATGTTTCTTTCGTAATCTGCAAGTCTAAACAAGCATATCGCTGTACACTCTTGCCTTCACGATGCGTATTCGATAATTGTTTTCAACCGGTTGCCCTTCCTGACGTCAAAGAACTCGGATTAAGAATCTGTCGAGAATCGGGGGTTTTACTGCTAGATTTTAAATCGCAGTATCACGAACTATTGTTTTACTACCGGATGCCCTTCCTGACTAAGATTTTAAATCGCAAGAATTTGTTTTAAGACTCAAGTCTTGTTATGTTTATTTCGTAATCTGCAAGTCTAAACAAGCATATCGCTGCACACTCTTGCCTTCGCGATGCGTGTTCGATAATTGTTTTCAACCGGTTGCCCTTCCTGACGTCAAAGAACTCGGATTAAGAATCTGTCGAGAATCGGCGGATATACAGCTAGATTTTAAATCGCAGTATCACGAACTATTGTTTTACTGCTGGATGCCCTTCCTGACTAAGATTTTAAATCGCAAGAATTTGTTTTAAGACTCAAGTCTTGTTATGTTTCTTTCGTAATCTGCAAGTCTAAACAAGCATATCGCTGCACACTCTTGCCTTCGCGATGCGTGTTCGATAATTGTTTTCAACCGGTTGCCCTTCCTGACGTCAAAGAACTGGGATTAAGAATCTGTCGAGAATCGGGGATTTACAGCTAGATGCTCGCCGGATACCCTTCCCGACGGCATAAGTTACCAGGATTTGAATCGCGGTATCCATCATTGTGTCTGACTTGCAAGCTCACGCGTATTTTTATTTTTTGCTGAGATATCATGCTACTTCCGTTCGCCAGCTAGAGCGGAAACTCGCAGTACTGCGTGTATTTCATCTTACAACTTGGAGGAGACAACATGTGTACATATAATTTATGATCTTTCACCCCCCCCCCTTAAAAAACATGTAAGTATCTCGGAACATTCTTATCCGTGTGTGTTGCAATTACTAAGCGAGTGAGCCGAGCGAGTTGGCTACGCAGTGTGCTTTCTTGATTTTCGTATGAGTGTATTCACAATTACTAAGCGTCTTAGCAGTGTGATGAACGAGTTAGCTACGCGGTATAGATTTTTTTATTTTCGTACTAAGCAAATCATTTGAAGTGTTAGTCTTGTTAGTTTCAATCTAAACAAAGGTATCCCCTAACATGTTGTACAGTGTTCGGTTCTACTTGTTTCGTGATCTGAACGCATCAATCAATGTTCTGATTACATGTTGTATCGAGTGCAGTGTTCAATTCTAGTCTTGTTATGTTTCAAGCTGATCTTCTTAGAACAAAGGTATCCCCTAACATGTTGTACAGTGTTCGGTTCTACTTGTTTCGTGATCTGAACACATCAATCATTGTTCTGATCGCATGTAACGACATCGAGTGCAGTGTTCAATTCTAGTCTTGTTATGTTTCAATCTAAACAAAGGTATCCCCTAACATGTTGTACAGCGTTCGATTCTACTTATGTAGTGTTCTGAACACACCAGACAATGTTTTAATCACATGTTGAAGTTAACGACATCGAGTACAGTGTTCGATTCTACTTATTTTGTGTTCTGAACACATCAATCAATCAATGTGCAGTGTTCAATTCTAGTCTTGTTATGTTTCAATCTAAACAAAGGTATCCCCTAATACAGCGTTCGATTCTACTTATGTAGTGTTCTGAACACACCACACAATGTTTTAATCACATGTTGTATCGAGTACAGTGTTCTGAACACATCAATCAATGTTCTGATCACATGTTGTATCGAGTACTGGCTGTCTCATAAGGAGCTATGTATAGCCGCCATCTTGCATCCGCCATCTTGCGCAAGCATCCTTAGGGCGTCTCTAGTCATGGATCCTTAAGCCGCCTCATAAGAGCAACCACCATCTCGCGCAAGCATCCCTCATAAGGAGCCTTGTATAACCGCCATCTTGCGCAAGCATCCCAAGGGCGTCTATGTATAGCGATCATCTTGCATAAGCACCTTTAAGGAGTCATGTATGGTCACCATCTTGTGCAATTAGCGTCGAGAGAGGACTGATGTAGAATTTTTCTTTTTAAATTATCCGCCACCACATAGAGTGTAGCACTGAGGTTTGCGATGTAAGATGGTGGATGACAGCTGCGCGTAGCACGTAGAATTTGCCGCCACCACATAGATGGCAGCACGGTGCTCTCTTGATTAAAGATGGCGGATGACAGCTAACAGAACTTTTCAAATTGCCCGCTACTACAGAGAGCAGCACGGTGCTCTGTTCATTAAAAGATGGCGGATGACAGGTGATGAAATTGCCTGCATGATAGCAGCACCGTGCTCTATTGATTAAAGATGGTGGATGATAGCTGTCATAAAAAGCACGTGGCTTTGTTTACTAAACAAGAGCACATAGATTTTTCAAATTGCCGCCACCACATTTCAAATGTATCTAGCTAAAGAGCGCAGCACTGAGGTTTGTGATGCAAGATGGCGGATGACAGCTGTCAAACAACCACGTGGCTATGTTTACCAAACAAGAGCATGTGGAATTTGCCGCCAGCACATTTCAAACTAAAGAGGGCAGCACTATGCTCTGTTGATTAAAGGTGGCGGATGGTAGCTGACAAAAAAGCACGTGAGTTTGTTTCCAAACAAGAGCACGTGGAATTTTTCAATTTGCCGCCACCACATTTCAAAGGTATCTAGCTAAAGATGGCAGCACGGTGCTCTCTTGATTAAAGATGGTGGATGATAGCTAACAGAACTTTTCAAATTGCCCGCTACTACATGCTTAAGGTAGTAGCCATAAAGAGGGCAGCACGGTGTTCTGTAGATTAAAGATGGCGGGTGATAGGTGATGAAATTGCCCGCATGATAGCAGCACGGTGCTCTGTTGATTAAAGATGGCGGATGACAGCTGTCAAAAAAGCACATGGCTTTGTTTCCAAACAAGAGCACGTGGAATTTACCGCCACCACATTTCAAACTAAAGAGGGCAGCATTGTGCTCTATAGATTAAAGATGGCAGATGACAGCTGTCAAAAAAGCATGTGAGTTTGTTTTCAAACAAGAGCACGTGGAATTTTTCAATTTGCCGCCACCACATAGAGGGTAGCACTGTTCTCTCTGGATTAAAGATGGCTGCTTGTCGAAAAGCATTTTTCAAATTATCCGCCACCACATTTCAAAGGTAAGTAGCTAAAGAGGGCAGCACTGTGCTCTATAGATTAAAGATGGCGGATGACAGCTGTCAAAAAAAGCACGTGACTGTCAAAAAGCACGTGGATTTGTTTATCTCGCGCTAGTGAGGTTAAGTTGGTAGCACTAAGGTTTAGGCCCGTCAAGATGGCAGCACTCCCGATGACAGGTGACGCAAGAGGGCAGCACAGTGCTCTGTGGTTTAAAGATGGCGGATGACAGCTGTCAAAAAAGCACGTGGCTTTGTTTACCTCATGCTAGTTAGGTTAAGTTGGTACCACTAAGGTTTAGGCCCGTCAAGATGGCAGTACTGAGGTTAGCGATGCGTTGTTGTCTGTCAAAAAGCACGTGGCTTTGTTTACAAATCTGTCAAAAAGCACGTGGCTGTCAAAAAGCACGTGGCTTTGTTTACCTCATGCTAGTGAGGTTAAGTTGGCACTACTGAGGTTTAGGCCCGTCAAGATGGCAGTACTGAGGTTAGCGATGCGTTGTTGTCTGTCAAAAAGCACGTGGCTGTCAAAAACACGTGGCTTTGTTTACCTCACGCTAGTTAGGTTAAGTTGGCACTAGTGAGGTTTAGGCCCGTCAAGATGGCAGCAGTGAGGTTAGCGATGCGTTGTTGCCGATGACAGCTGTCAAAAAGCACGTGGCTTTGTTTACAAATTCAAATCTCGCGCCAAAATTCAAATTTCCCGCCAAAATTCAAATTTCCCGCGGGCGGCGGCGGCGGAGGCGGAGGCGGCGGCGGAGGAGGAGGCGGGCGGAGGCGTGCGGCGGCGGAGGTGCCGCAGAACTGTCCAATTATACTACTAATAAGATACCTCGATAGTTGTTGCAATTCTTCCTGTTCCCTTGCTTATAGAAAGGTGCAATTAATCAGGTGCGATTTCTCTGAGCATGCTACGCTTGCTGCGCAAGCGCAATATTTTTCTAAAGCAGGCGAGCTAAAAAAAATTACAATATGTACCGTATCTGTAATAGATCTGCATTATACAAACCGCGTGTTGCATATATCTTGGCGAGTCCAGCGAGGCTTGCTCGTGCCTTAAGGGCTTCAGCGGAGCTGTCTACAGAGCGAGAAATGTATGCGCGCGCAAGTTTCTTCTCTCCAAGGCCGGTTGCAAGCTGTAACGTTTGTAATGAGTAGTTGGAGCATTATACAAACCGCGTTTTGCATATATCTTGGCGAGTCCAGCGAGGCTTGCTCGTGCCTTAAGAGCTTCAGCGGAGCTGTCGACACAGCGAGAAATGTATGCGCGCGCAGGTTTCTTCTCTCCAAGGCCGGTTGCAAGCTGTTACGTTTGTAATGTGTAGTTGGAAGCTCTGGTCTGAGAGCCACAGAGCTAGTGTGCTGTGTCAGTGAGTAGTGTACTGTAAGTTCCTGATCACCTATTCTAAATTATTTGACGTGCTGCAATGGGTTCCGAACCGTGCATTATTGACAGCTTGTTATCAAATCCATTTTTTCGGAGGAATATCCAAGAGAAAACAGACAGTATTAAGAATGGCAGGCCCTGTCCGGCGCTGCCAGATTTAAAGACACAGCACAGGGAGAAAAATAGAGAATATGTACGTTCGTTCTCTGTATCTCAATATAATAATACGCACTGGTTGACAGGGTCCAAGAAACTGAATAGACTGTTTTGCTGGCCGTGTTTACTATTTTCTGCTGATAACGGTGTATGGTGTAAAAGTGGCTTTGACAATTTGAACACCCTGACACTGTCCATTACAAGACATGAGAAATCTGCAAACCATATGAAGTGTTTCTTGCAGTTAAGTAGCTTTGGGCGTACAAGGATCGACCACCAGCTGGATGAACAGAAACGCATCAGTGACCAACTTCATAATGAAAAGGTAAAGAAAAATCGTGACATACTTAAACGACTGATCGGTGCAGTGTGTTTCTTAACAAAACAGGAACTACCATTTCGCGGACATGACGAGTCTGCAACTTCCGTAAACAGAGGAAATTACATCGAACTTCTACAAATTATAAGTGAATATGATCCTCTTCTGGCAGCTCATCTGAAAGACTCCACCATTTTTAGAGGGACGTCGTCTGCAATCCAAAATGACTTAATAGCAGAAATAAGTTCAGTAATTGTGAGAAGAATAAAGGAGGAGCTCAAACAAGCAACTTTTGTGGCAATGATGTTGGACGAAACGTCCGATATCATTAAGTCACAACTCTCTACTTTACTCCGTTTTGTAGATGAAAGTGGTGAAATTCAAGAGAGGTTTCTTGGTTTTGCTGACGTTAGTAAAGACCGTACTGCTGGAGCCCTCTTAAATCATGTTCGTGCTGTTTTAAAAGAGTTCAGTTGTGAGGAAAAGATTGTGGCTCAAACGTATGACGGTGCTGCTGTCTTAGCCGGTCATGTGAATGGGCTTAATAAACTACTTCAAGACCAGTATCAATATGCGACATTTGTGCATTGTTTTAGCCACCTATTGAATTTAACACTACAGCAGTCTACTTCAAAAATCAAAGAATGTACAATTTTCTTCCAAATAATGTCGGGACTTGCTGCTTTTTTTTCAAAGTCTACAAAGAGAACAGCTGCTCTTCGAGATTTTGTTCAGAAGAAGTTGCCAACAGTAGCACCAACGAGATGGAATTTTGCTTCACGTCTTATTAATACTGTGAAGGAATATTGTGATACGCTGGTGAAATTCTTTCAACATGTACAGGATACTTCAGACGACTGGGATGAAGACACTACATTGAAAGCATAAGGATTTTTGTTCTTCTTACTTAAGTTCAACACTAGATTTCTGCTGGCAGTGTTCTCCAAGATTTTTTCATTCTCCAATAGTGTGTTCAGTATTTTACAAACAAAAAGTCTGGATATTCAGTACTGTGGCAAGAAGGTTGAGGAGCTCTTTTTAAATATCCAGTCAATGAGAGATGAAGATTTTGATAGTTTGTATGGACATGTTGATACTGAAATTGATGTTTATGGAGGACAGCCGTGCTCTAAAAATTGAAGAATTAGTGATGAACCAGAAAAATCAAAATCAAAACGTCTATTCAATGAAATTATTGACAATGTACTTGTCTAAATAGGAGAGCGTTTTAAATGCATAAAGAAATTTTTGTTCTTCTCGCTGTTGGATTGTGATTTGTTTGAGAAGCACAGAAATAGGTTTCCAGACAGTGATGTTACTGCCCTAGAAAAGACCTATGGGTCATTTTTTAACGTTGTTCGCTTAAAAACCGAATTAAGTGTGATGTATTCATCTTCTGATTTTAAAGAGAATGTTTCAGACTTAATGCAGATTATGCATACTAATAAATTGTACATGGGTATGCCAGAAATTTTCAAGCTCATCAAACTTGTAGCAACAATTCCTACTATTACATCCTCTGCAGAACTTTTTTTTTTCAAGACTGAGACGCATTAATACATATTTCAGATCGACTCAAGGTCAGGAGAGGCTATCATCATTAGCTACGTTGTCGATTGAAAAAGGATTGCTTGCAAAAATTAGATTACAGTCCTCTTTCTATGATGAAGTTATTGATGGTTTTGTAAAGAGAAGCCGCAAAGTAGAGTTTGTTTTCAAGTAGGAAGATCTAATAAATAGTTGCAATTTTTCTGTGTACAGAGTTTGACGTCTACTTGTTTAAATTATATAATCACTGGCTTGTCATGATTTGTTAATAATTATAAAATGTGTCTGATTTTTATTCTTTTGGCCATTCTTGAAGGTGTGACGTAACCAGTTTGAATGCAGGTTCATGTAACCGATGATTAAAATGTTCATGTGATTTAGCGATTATTGGGTTTATAAATTTTATTCATTCAGAACTATGCATGTCCCACCCCACCATCTTTCACGAATAGAAGAGCAAGCCTGACTTTTATGACCAGCATTCGCGCCTGCAATTAATGCATGTGTCCAAACTGAAGGTACCTCACCAACACTCGGTTCTAATCTTAGGTACCACCGGTATTCTATGAAGCAATTTCATCCCTGCCTTGCCACTATACTTCACTACATCAGGTCTAATTTCACCTATCCCTGCTGCTTTATGACAATGGAGTTTATTTACCATCCTTTCCACTTCCTCAAGCGTAATTTCACCCCATCATTTTCTTCCTCCCCATGAGCTTGGTTGTTCGCGACACCACCAGGAAGATTTCCTTTTACGTTGAGACGATTTTCAAAATATTCCTTCACCTGTCCTGTGGTTCCCTGGGATCTATTATGAGTTCACCTGAATTAACCAAAACACTGCTCATTTCCTTTTTCCTTCATTTCCCAAGATTATGAATTTCTGCCCAGAAAGGTTTCTCTGATGCTTTAAAAAGCCTTTCTAGGTGATTACCAAAATCTTCCCACGACTTCATTTTGGATTCAACGACTATTTCTTTCTCTCTGTTTCATTCTTCTGCGTACAATTCAATGTCTGCATCGGCCCTTGCTTGGAGCCATTTCTGAAAAGCCTTCTTTTTACGTTTAGAAGCTGCTGTCACCTCATCATTCCACCAAGATGTTCGCCTTTGCCCATCTTTACACACAGTCGTTCCTAGTCATTCCCTTGTTGTTTCTACTACAGCATCCCCGTATACCACATATTCTCTTTCTATACCAGTAACCTGCTTACTGTCCACTGTTCGAAACTTGTCACTAATAATATCCATGTAGGCCTACTTCTGTCTAAATTCCTCGTCCTGGAGATTTTCTACACTTATCCCTTTGCAGACAGATTTCACTTTCTCTGTCCTAGGCCACTGAGATACTCGTACTTACTACAGATCAGACCGTGCTCTGTATAACAGAAAAGTCACCTAAAAACTCGTACATTCCTAACAGACTTCCTGAATTTGAAGTCGGTTAATATATAGTCTACGTTATGAAACTGGTACCCCTAGCATTCCACGTGTAGCGGTGAGTAGCCTTATGCTTGAAGAATGTAGTCGTAACTGCTAAACACATACCAGCACAGAAGTCCAGCAAACGCTTCCCTTTCCCATTAGCTTCCATGTCTTCCCCATATTTACCAATCGCCCCTTCGAATACTTCAGTTCTCTTTCCAACTCTCGCATTGGTATCGCCCATCAGCACTATCCTGTCTTTGCTGTTGACCCTGACTGCGATGTCACTCAATGTTGCATAAAACTTGTCAACTTCATCCTCATCTCCACCCTCACATGGTGAATAAATTGAGACAATTCTCGTCCTAATTCCTCCAACTGCCTAATCTACCCACAACGTTTGCTCATTTACGTGCCTAACAGAAACTACGCTGCGTACAATAGTATTCCTGATAAACTGTCCTACCCGATACTCTGACTTTCACCTTTTTAACACATATCAAGTATACTTTATAATCTCCTGTCTCTTCCTCGTTATTACTTCTTACCCTTAATTTCACTTACACCTAGTACATCCAGATGCATCCTCTTTTCTGACTCAGCCTGTTCTACTTTCTTTTTTCCGTAGCTCCCCATCGAATTCCATTTTTTACAAAGTTGTTTCCAAGGAGAACCTCGCCTGTCAAGTGAGAGTGGGTCACCATTACTCCCATAGGTCCGAGGCTTTCTTAAAACGTACTGAACATGGTAAATCCATGAAGCAGGATGTCACCGTACTTACACATAGTCCTGGAGAGCATTTTTCCTCTAACGGGTTAGGGACCACCGGTGGATTGTGTAGTCCTAGCCGCATGAGCGAATTAAGGGCCATTATACAGAATATCTCTGAGGACCCACTCCTGTTCCGTAGCAACTGGTATCCCGACACTCAGGACCACTTACTAGGCCACTCAGCTGTTGCCCTTGGTTCACGAACTAGAACGTGACTACAGTAGCGTACACCATGAACCATCTAATATTATTATTCCGGAAATATCGTGCATCACAGAGGTGTAAGAAGGTGTTGTGCTGAATGGATGGACAAGGAATTGACAAGAGCATAATTTAATGCCCAAAATTTTGAAATTGTATTCCTTCCGTCTTGAACTCTTATTTAAAATTTGGTAAATAGAAGATCTAAAAAAAGCAATAACAATATAAAAATGAACTCGTTAGTTCCAACAACAACGAAATAAAGTCCAAAATCAGGTACAAAAGTAGAGATAATTATCAGGATGATAATATACGATGGATGAGTATTATTAGCTCTGAAACAGTTATACTATTTTATAAGAGAAGGTTTGCTCCATTAACTTCCATAGCCTAAGAGTCTGAGCTCCAAACTCAGAGGCATAACTTTCTTATAGCGCAGAAGGTTATACAATGGCAATCTTCAAATCAGGTATTTACAGTCACTTCCGCTCTATTGTTTTTTTTTTTTTCGGAAACATAAACAGGGGCGATGAGTGCCCATAATAAATGGCTATGATGTAAAAAGGTAAAGGTTGATAAAGATCGGGGGAAAACAAAATCCACGAGGGCGAAAAACCTGCGCTCCTTGTAGAAAACTCTTAAAAGCTTAAGTGGGCTTATGGCCCCAACATACAGAGGCTAAGCGTATTGTGCGCCGGGGAGACTAAATGATAAACATTAAATACCAAAATCTGTAAATAATTTTAGGGGATAAGAAACTTTAGTCACCCCATACCGAGATGAACGGTAGTCAACAGAGGGTAATCACTCTTGTCCCCTTACATTATGTATTTCCATGTAGGGAATAAAACAGATTACTTAGATTGGCGACATTTTTTACATTTAAACAGCAGAGTTTAGTAATGTACATGAAATAAAAGAGTTTTGAATCATTTCATATGTTAAGAAAATTCTGCCATTACCTTGAGTTGCTGGGCCTTTGAACGCCGACTGCGTCCTCTGCCACTTTAGTATACGCCGCACACAATAAACTGGAGCCATGATCATGACAATACGGCCTTAAAGCGCTCAGCTTTTATAGTATCTGGAGGGGAAGTTCCAGAACTCTTTACAGATAGGCTGGATGCTTGCACACACCCCAAAACAAAATTTATTTGGCTAGAGAAAGTATACACAAATTATCTTTAATCCCGGCGGAGAGGACAATTAGGCCGATGGTAGAGACATCTAAGAGATGAAAATCCAAGTGTATTGCATAACATTAATTCAAGTTCAATTACATAGATATCCTTACAGAAGGCAAGCAGTCTGACTGCACGGAGAAGGTGCACCCCCGGTACAGACCGCCACTCCCTAAGGTTTTGCCACGGTATGAACAGCTTTGAAATCTTGAATCTTGCCGTACATAATTTTTGATAAAACATATATAAGTTGGATTATCAGTTGATAGATAGGCCTTTCATGTTTAGTTGTTGAAGTAAAGTAGTTTAGATAGTGTTTGCGAAGTACTAGAAGTTCGGGGTGTTGCGCCCAGAGTCGACAGCAAGAGCGGCCGCCGATGACGATGTCAGGATGGGGTCGCCCGGGCCCCCAAGGTACCCTCAGATATCATCCTCCCGTATATTTTTTGAGGAGCAACCAAGGCGATGGTCACAAAGTACCAAGTAGCATTGTTCGGGCCAAATATAGAGTGGGCGGTTGGAGTTCAGCATCAAAGCCACTCCAGAGGATGATATTCCCAAAGGAGTCAGTTTGGACGGAGTCTCGGCCGGAACGAGGCGGGTCCATACCCCGCGCCGGTATCTCTCGCTCATTGACACGACGTGGCCTCAGGTGAAAATATGGCACTGTAGTATTGATTTTTGGGGCAACTGTAACTTACTCACAGAGAGTGTTACATGTGGTGCAGGTACGGTTGGCGACTTTGGAGGAATAGTGCACGGAGTTTCTGACACAGGTTTGGAGGCAGGGTCCTTAGTGGCAGAATAATAATGAGATCATTGAAGGGAAGGTTTATAAAAAAGGATTTCAACAAAAAACGAAATTTAAGTTATAATGTTACTTAAATACATACAATATTTCACAGCCAACAGGGGTAGCAAGACTCCTTATTCTAACTTGATTATATAAAACTTAAACTAATAAGATGCTAAGGAAGGAAATATAATGAAATCAACAACATCATCCCTTGGTGGCATATACTGAAGAAGCAAATGCCTTTACACAGGTTTTACTGGACACAGGTGTAGCTCAAAAATCTTTTCATTTCATTGACAGGAGTAAGGAAATCAAGCCTAATGCAGGGTTAATGAAATCTGAGGGCAAGCTTGCCCGCGGAAACAAAGTTTTTAACCATTACCTGATCTCCAATTTTTTACTTTTGGTCTTTGTCCACGGTCATACCTCATTTTTACTTTCCGGTGAGAGGTCTTAAGATTATTTCTAGCTTTTCCCCATAAATCTCGGATATTCTCTGGATCTATTGTCTGTGGCAAAATCTCATTGGTCGACTACGAATTTGACAAGTCAGTATTTGGGACAAACTTAAACATAAGATAAATTGGAGAAACTTGTGCTATTTATGAATGGCCGAGTTAAATGCTAATGATAACCAGTGTAAGGAAGTGTCCCTTTGGGAATGATCTTCGTGGTGAAAAGCAATAAGGGCAGGTCGAGGATTATGATTAACCCGCTCAGCTAGGGATGGTTGTGGGTGGTGCGCAGACGTCGTGACATGCGAGATAGAGAGATCGAAACAGAACATACGAAATCAATTACAGGGGAACGGCTTAGCGTTATCAGGAACAACATATTGACAGGGTCCAAAAGACGACAAAACAGAACTGAGGCAAGAAATAGTAAACTGAGTAGTGGCAAGCCTAGTCGGAAACAGCCATAAAAACCGGGTAAAACCACCCACAACACACAAGAATGAATTTAATCCCATTCCCTTTATATTGGGGAAGGGTGTGACGTAATCCATGTGCAATCGTCCATAGGGCGAGATGCTTGGTGTGAGGACAATAGTCTTTAATTAGCTGACAACGTGGGCTTGCTAATCAAACAAGACTTACATGCCTTAACCAGTTCGCTAATCTCGCCATCCATGCTCTTCCAGATAAACGTCCCTCTTATCTTCTCTCTGGTTTTATAGATGAATAGATTTCCCCTAATGCGATCTCATGGTAATACTTCAAAATCATAGGTACTAGCACTGCTGGAACGACAATTTTTGTCTTCTGATCGTGCCTCGAAGGGCCACACAGATCTCCATTCCTCAAAACATAAGAGACGACATGTTCCCCAGAAGAAAGGGTTTCCATAATAGGAGCATGCACCGTGTCTCCACGCTGGCATTTGGCTATATCGTCAAATAACAAAAAGGCACTAGTCAAAAGTGCACTTATGCAATTGGTTTGAAAATAGAAGGGGAACGTCTTTCCCCGGATCAACAGAATTAGAATCGCCGGAAAACATTCGGCTTAAGCCACTGCGACTTCGTTCTCCGACACTCGAATGTGTAGCACGTCAAACTGAAAAGCTGAAACCCTAGTCGCCCAACGGGTGATGCGTCCGGTACAACGGGGCCTAGGAAAAATCCAGCTCAGAGCCTGATCGTCGGTCTCCAATTAAAATTTAACGTGCTCAAGGTAGAGGCGGAATTTTTCGAAGGCAAATCAGACGGCCAGTCTTTTCAACTCATATATAGAGTACTTGGTCTCTTGAGGTGACAATGTTCCAGGCGCGTTGTTAGTTGGGCGCTTTTCGATTTCATATTCCTGAAGAAGAACCGCCGCACTGCAGATAAAGCGGTGTCTGCCTGTAAAGTTAACTTCCTTGAGAAATCTGGCATTGCCGAGACCGGGGCGTTACACAGAGCTGATTTCAGATCCTCAAACGCAGCTTGCTGTGATGTCCCCAATTCAAACTGGGCACCTTTCCTGCGGAGAAAGTTTAGGGGTGCCTTCCTACTAGCAACGATTAGGAATTCACCATGCTGATGAATCTGGCAACACCTTTAGCATTTTTAGGAGGCCCGAATCTACGGATTGCGTGAGTTCTGAAATGATCGACCGAAACTCCAGAAGGTGACACAGTATGGCCCAAGAAGGACATGGATGGTTTAGCAAAAGGTACCTTTGACAACTTGATCGTCAATCCAGCTTTACACAAGTGTTTAGAGCTTTCTCTAGACGAGCGAAGTGTTCTTCAAAGGTCTCGGAGAAAACAACACCATCCAGATAATCGTACAGATAATTAAATTTAATATTGGAGAAGATGCTAACTAGCAGCCTATTAAAAACCGCCACGTCCCCAGGGAGCCTGAAAGGCATCCCCTTGTATTCATACAAGTTCCATTCACTAGCGAAACCAGTCAGATATTTCGATTCTTCCACCAGAGGTATCTGGTTATAGGTTTGGTTAAGATCTAATATGGTGAAGAACATGGCCTTACGTTTGAAAATATAAGAACAGTCACGTCCGTAGGGAGCCAGAAAGGCACCCGGTTTTATTCATGCAGGTTCAATTCACTAGCGATAGCAGTCAGATATTTCGATTCTTCCACCAGAGGTATATGGTTTTAGGCTTGGTTAAGATCTAAGATGGTGAAGAACATAGCCTTACGAAACCAAGAAAGACACGAATGCAAGTCGGGAAGGGGTGCTGATGATAGAATTATCTTACGATTTAATGCCCTCTAATCAAGCCGCCTTGAGGTTTCTGAACCAGAAATATGGGTGAATAATACGCCTACTTGGAGGGTCGAATGATACCATACCTCAGCATTTGGTCAATGATTTCCTTGAGGGACTTTGTTTCAGGTGGAGATAGCCTGTACAGAGGAAATCTTAGACGGACCGAATCCGGAAACTCGATTTTGTATTCAAGTAAGTCAGTCACACCAAGATTTTCCGAAAAACGTCGGAAAATGACTGACATAATTTACGAACGCAATTAGCCTGTTCCTCAGGTAGATGGCTAACGTCTAACGACATCTCACTCCCGGTAGACGAAATAACAGATGATGATACAGAATTACATTTTAAATGAGGTATTAATCCTAAATTTGAATGTGCAGGAGTTACTTTGAAAATCGAGCACGATACCGGAATATGACATAGGCTATGACAGATTTTTACCGACAAATAACATAAAATTAGATGTAAATTTAGAAATACGAAGTTTCACCTGAGTAAATCTTAAAATTTCTAGTGGGCAAGAGTTAGCGAAAACACATCTTACAGCAGGAGAAACTTATTCAGGAAATTTACAACTAAGCTTTAATTTTGAATACCATTCTTCCGAAACAATAGAGTGAACACTTCCGGAATCTAAGAGGGCAGTAACATGTTCAAAACTTATTTCAATTTTAAGGAATGTAACAAAATCTGAAGTATCGGAGGCAATCTTGAGGCACTCTTTTGGACCTTCAAAGATGGTCTTAGGCGTTCTTCCCTCTTTAGAAGATATGATTTCCGATTTAAACTGGGCTGGGCCTTGAGGTGCAGATAGTGGCGCGGACTCAGCCGAGCACCCTAGTCATTTTCTATTGCTGTGGTTAGCAAAGGTAAAACCAGAAGTAAGACAAGAAGATATACTATTTGACAAGTTACAGTTCTTAGCCTGGTGTGTGAATGGCCCGCATTTGGAACAACCTTGAGAAGACGATCCTCTTCCGTACTGACTTTTAATGGGACAGCATAGTCCCCATTTCTACCCGGAGACCCTGACATTAATTTATTAACTTTATTAGACAGTTCATAAATATGTTGAGCCAAGGAGTTTGGCATATTTTAGTGCTCATCTCTGATTTTAAGAGGAAATAGATCCCCTACACTATTACAGAAATTAAAGACTATAGCCTGAACACGTTTAAGCTGGTTTGCTTTCCGGGTTGAACCGTATTGTCGTTTTTTGTACATTACATACAGTTTGCTGACGTTTCGAATACATCGCAGTATTCTTTGTCAGGGCGACTGAAATACCCCTACTCGATCCGAGGTAACCAGTCTCCCAGGCAGCAATCCCACTACAAAGGGTGGTTCCTGACCTTGATCTATATATCCTAGCCTTTCTGGCTGACGTAAGCAGTGAAAAAAAAAAGAGATCTACATCATTCGGAATTCTTTCATCCGCACGAAGAAAATGCTTTCGAGAGCGGATATGAACTCATCATCATCATCAACATCCTAAACCATCTCCAGTTTCCCGGGTGTGGTATATGTACCATGTGCCTTGTACCATTCCTCCTCCACCAACTTGTTGCAATCATGACCTCTCAGCAATACATCGTTCTTAACTGAATCTATCCATTTCCTTCGTGGCCTTCCCACTGGTCGTCTTCCTTACTTTTCTGTCAAATTCCTTCCTTGCAGTTCTGTTAACTGGCATCCTCTTCATGTGGCCAAACCACTTCAGTCTTGATATCTGAATCTTATTGAGGAGAAAATCATCTATTCCTACTTCTTCTCGGATTTTCTCATTCCTAACCTTGTCTTTCCTGGTTTTATGGATCACAGTGCGTAGAAGTTTCATTTCAGCTGCCTGGAGTTTGTAATTATCTCTATTGGTCAGTGTTGTGGTTTCGAGACTGCATGTAAGAATTGGTGTATAATAGGACTTGTACAACGTCATTTTTGTTTTCATAGGTATTTGCTCATCCCACAGCATGTGTCTTACCTGGTGGAAAAATTGTGTTGCCTTATTTATTCGATTGTTCACCTCATGTTTTGCTAGGTTGTCATTTGATAGAACGCTACCCAAAAAGAGCGGAACTGAACTAAGCTAACTAATTAAGGAATATTACAATGTAATTAACATGCAGATAATTATGATAACCACACCTGATGATTTATTGTTTGTATAAAAGTTCTAGTCTTCTCTCTTTAGCTCTTGTGTACTGCTCTGTTTCTTTCTTATTAAACTCCGGGATGTTTCCCAAGGCTGAACAGAGCCATCTTCTCATAGTGTTTCTCAGAAAAATGTCAACCCCATTTTGAGTTGAAGAACGACGTTAACTTTCAACAGTTAGCATGTGTATGGTGACGGTTTTATTCACAGCATTGACGCATTACCCGAAAGTTATTCCGAATGAAGAAGCCTTAACAACGTTTTAGCACCGGCAGCCACTCGCAGACCAGGTCTTGAATATAGAACTTGCAATTCTGTTTTCAGTTTTTGTTCATTGAGAGAAGGGTAAGCTTGAAGAGTGACTAAAAAGTGATGTTCAGGGAATGTCACGCTATACTGCTCAATATTGCTAAAAAGAAATAGCTTTGGCGAACTCAGATGACTAGAAAATTGAACATTACTGCAATAATTTGCACAATAACATCACGAAATTCAATAGCAGGTGTACGATTATATGCCGATCCTACCTCGTTCCTACATCTTTGTTTGTTAAAGGGTTCGCTTGCAGTCTCGTCGAATTTATAATCTCTGTGCATTGCTATTTGTATCGAGATATCGATTATAGGAAATACCTTAGCATTGTTGATTTTACAGCGGTGTGAAAATTATTAGAAAAATTTGAAAATTTTGTATAAAATCACTTTTATTCATTGATATTTTTCTTCCAATTGAAATTAATCACATATTTAGTATTTGGTATGCATTCTCTTTGATTATATGGCAGATTCAGTGCGATATGGCATGCTTTCTACATTTTTTGCAGGAATCTTTGATTTGCTTATCATAGTGCCATTTATTAATAAGTGTCTCTATGATATTTATCTTTGTTGTAATGCTGTTTTTCATCAGTTTTCATTTCACAATGGCCCAGAGATTCTCAATGGGGTTTACATCTGGACTACTGCAGGCCAAGAAAGTGCTTTTACTTTGTTTCCACTCAAAAGCTTCGTCACAGACTTCGCTTTATGGCAAGGAGCAACATCGTGTATGAATACAAAGTCACCATTGGGAATCCACTCTCTCGTTTGCGTCAATAATCTTCTTTCAAGTACTGTTTTGTATTGAGGCTGGTTCATCATACCCTCTACAATATACAGACGTCCTATACCATGAACTGACGTAACACTCCAGATCATAACCTGGATGGGATGCTTGGGGCAAGAACTCTTCATCAGTGCTTCTCCTCACGTACTTGTGGGAAACCAGTAATATGTGTTCTTTGTGTTGTTTACTTCCTTGAACCTAGTTATGTACTCTGTGGAAATGGAGGACTCGGGGAGTGTGTAAAAAGAAAATGGTGTGATTGTTTGTGGTTTGTAGATGTCTGGAGAATTAAATCTCGTGTGAAAGTACAGTATGTTCTGTGTTTTGAACTGTGTTTACATGTATAGATGACGTTCTGTAGTTTTTTAATGTTGGTGCAAGGATCTGTGACACGGGTAGTGCGCGAGTGTCTGACCCAACATTTAATTTGGTGACCCCGACGTGATAAGTATAACTATACGTGCCACAATGGAGAATTTGTGTAAGAAACGGAAACCTGTGAGGATATCATTCACGAAAACCTCCCGACTTTTACTAGATGAGCTAAATAAAGACGCGATAAATGACGAAGATGTTAGGTTAATGTCCGTAAAATTGGAACGGTTATTTCAAGAACTTTCGATGTTAGATGAGCAAATACTGGACTTGGTTTTGCAAGAAGAAGGCAGTGATAAGAAATATGAAGATGAGTATACCAATATTGAAGAATATAGGGATAAAATGGACGCTGTGAGATTCAAAATAGAAGCACACACTCAGAGGTTAGGTGTAACCCAAGAAAATGATAGGTTTGAGATGGCATGTTCTGTTGAGTCACATAAAAAGAAGATGAAATTACCAAAAATAGAGTTGGTTAAATTTAGCGGTGACATAAAGGACTGGCTTTCCTTTTGGAGTCAGTTTCGCAGAATTCATGAAGATGAAGACATAGCAGCAGAAGACAAATTCCAGTACCTGATCCAGGCGACAGTTCCAGGAACAAGAGCACGAGAGATCATCGACAGCTATCCACCGACTGCAGAAAACTATCAGAAGGCAGTGGATGGACTGACTGAAAGATTTGGTAAGAAGGAGTTGCTGACAGAATTCTACATCAGAGAGCTCCTAGGTTTGGTCATAAAAAATGCCACCAGTGTGAAAGGTCAGGAGCATACTTTACAACTGTACGATAAACTTGAGTGTTACTTAAGAGCGCTGGAATCCATTGAAGTGACTTTTGACAAGCATGCGGCAATTTTGTTTCCACTTGTTGAATCAAGCATTCCAGAGGAGCTTTTGAGAATCTGGATGAGGAGTAGTTCAAGTGTGACTCAGGCAAGTGATTACAGTGAAAAATTGAAGATGTTGCTAGAATTTCTAAAGGCTGAGGTGGAAGGAGAGGAGAGGATAATGTTAGCTAAAACTGGGTTTAAATTGACTCATAGATCAGGTAAAACCTCCAATGAAAGAAAAGATTCAGAGGATGAAAGTGTACCTACTGCATATAATCTGTTGACTAGTGAAAAACAGAATACACGATCAAATGTTTGTGTATTTTGTGAGAAGTTTCATGAGAGTAAGGAGTGTTTTAAAGCCCAAAGAATGTATCTTAGGGAAAAGACAGACATGTTAAAATCTAAACGGGCTTGTTTCACATGTTTAAAACACGGACACAGGTCTGTAAGGTGTAAATCCTCACTAAAATGTTTGATCTGTGGGAAAAAACATTATCCCATAATGTGTTCTGATCTGCCTAGAAATAACGAGAAACCAATATTGTCAGAAGAAAATAGGAGGGAAAACACGAGTGTCGTTGGTGCAAACCACTGTTGTTCTCCAGACGTCCTGTTGCAGACTCTAATGGTAGTTATCACAGCTAAGGGTGGTCGACGTGTGGTAAGGGCGATAATAGATACTGGATCCCAGCGTTCCTATATTCTAAAGAAGACTGCTCTGGAAATGGCTTGTTCTTGTGTTGGATCTGAAAATCTCATACAAGTTCTGTTTGGGGGAATCTCGTCGCAAAGACAAGTACACAAGAGATATCGAGTATCACTTCAGAGCATGACAGGAAATTATTCGTGTGAGATTGAAGCCTTAGATCAAGTTTCTATATGTGGTTCAATTCCTCGCATTAATCAAAGTGCTTGCCTGCAAGAATTAAAAGAGAAGGGCATTGTAGTCTCTGACACTGGAGCTGGTCATCCTACTATTGAAATTTTAATTGGAGCTGATTATGCAGGAAGCTTATTCACGGGAAATATGGTAGGACTACAGTGTGGCTTAGTGGCACAAGAAACTCGTCTTGGCTGGGTGATAATGGGAACAACCCAAAATACAGGGCATGGTAACACGGCTAACCTGGTAACATCCTTACTAACACATAGTGAAGATCTGGCAAGACTCTGGAGGTTAGATGTGCTCGGGATTACAGATCCAGCAGACAGGAAAAACAGAGAGGAGGTGGAGTTAGCAGTTCTGAATCATTTCAAGAGAACAGTCACTATTAACAAAGATGGTAGATATGAAGTCTGCCTACCCTGGTGTGAAAGAAGAGAGGATCTTGAGAATAACAGAATGGTGGCAGAGAAAAGACTTGCATCGATGACTTCAAAACTTGTCTCCGAGAACAGATACGAAGAATATCATTCAGTACTACAAGACTGGCTAAAAGAAAATATAATTGAAGTAGTTGATGATGATATTGGAAACAAGCAGGGATACTTTATGCCTCATCGTGGAGTTTTCAAGAGTGATTCAACTACAACGTGCCGACCCGTGTTTGATGCTTCCAGTAAACAAGGAGGAAAGCTGTCCCTAAATGACTGTTTGGAGAAAGGCCCCAACTTGCTGGAACTTCTACCATCCATCCTGCTGCGATTTCGAGAAAGAGAAATAGGAGTAGTGTCAGATATAAAGAAGGCATTTTTGCAAATCTCTGTGAACGAAGTGGACCGTAATTATCTGAAATTCCTTTGGTGGGATGATTATGCGACTAGGAAGATTAAGATTTTTCGCCACTGTCGTGTGGTATTTGGTGTAAATTGCAGCCCGTTCATTCTAGGAGCTGTTATAGAGCATCATCTTGATAACTGTCCTGCTGGGTACCGTGAAACTGCAGAAAAACTCAAGCATTCATTTTATGTGGACAACTGTGTTGCTTCAGTCAGTTCGGAAGAAGAATTAAACTCTTTCATACAAGAGGCTTCTCGTTTGATGGCCACGGCAGAGTTTGAGTTAAGAGGTTGGGCGAATACTGCACTAAATGAAAGCGATGTGATTCAAGAAACCATACCGGTACTCGGATTACTATGGAACAGAACAACTGATAGCCTGTCTTGTGTAGGGAAAATACAAAATATAGAGCCACCTGTAACAAGAAGAAAGATTTTGTCTGTCTGTCAGGCAGTATTTGATCCTGTAGGGTATACATGTCCTGTCACTGTTGTACCGAAAAAACTATTGCAGGAAAGTTGGAAAGAGAAGACAAGCTGGGATGCTGAGGTCTCGGAAGATCTGCAAAGAAACTTCGAGAGGTTGTTAGAAGAATTGCATTGTTTGGCTGATGTTGAAATTCCTAGACGATTTACTTCAAGCAGCGATCGAACATCATACACTTTACATGTCCTCTGTGATGCTAGTGCTTCAGCCTATGCAGCTGTTGTATTATTAAGAAGTGAAAGTAACTGTGGGATGACAGTGCAGTTGTTACTAGCGAAGTCACGAGTTGCACCGGTGAAGAAAGTAACTATGCCTAGACTAAAATTGTTATCTTGCTGCATTGGTGTCCGACTGCTAGTCACTGTCAAGAACAGTTTAGGTCTCCTGGAGACTCCTCAATATTGTTGGACTGATTCGACTATTGTATTGAGTTGGATTAGGAGGGATGGAAAATGGGGAACCTTCGTAGAGAACAGAATAAAGGAGATACTAAACTTCACATAAAGGAATGAGTGGAACCACGTTCCTGGGAAACAAAATCCTGCTGACTTCCCGTCGCGAGGATGTTCGGCTAAAGAACTCTTAGAATCTGCCTGGTGGGAGGGACCAGCATGGCTAAGGCTACCTGAGGAGGAATGGCCTAGTAATATGGCTGTGGACATAGAGTCCTCTTGTCAGGAAGAGGAGAAAGGGGTAGTGATGACAGTTGGTAGTACTACCTCATGGTTTCTGGAGTACTTTTCGAAGTATACCAAGATAGTGAGGATGGTGGCATGGATATTCAGATTTGTGAAGAATAGTGCAAAGCAAAGAAATGAAAGGTATAAAGGGAAGTTAACAGTGCAAGAGATAGAAAGGGCTGAAAAGAAGCTTATACAACTGGTACAAGAGGAAACGTTCACCAAAGAAAGGGTTTCTAGTTTGAAATCTCTGTGTGTCTTCAAGGATGCAGAGGGAATCCTACGGGTGAAGACGAAAATTGTGGAAAGGAAGGACGATGATAACTTCAAATGTCCCGTTGTCTTGCCAAACAAGCATAAACTAGTTCAGCTTTTGATTCAGAAGGAACATGAAAGACTGCTTCATAGTGGAACTCATATACTACTAGCTCACTTGCGCCAGAGATACTGGATACTGAAAGGTCGAAGAACTGTTCGAAATGTGATTGCATCGTGCAAGAAATGCAGACGACATGAAGCCAAAGGTATGGTTCCAGAAGTGCAGTGCCCTCTTCCAGAAGATAGAGTGAAGGACGCATCGGTGTTTGAAGTTGTGGGAACAGACCTTGCAGGTCCACTAATCCTCAAGGGAGGACAGAAGTCGTGGATTGTACTATTCACTTGTGCCGTGTATAGGGCAGTTCATCTAGAACTAATAACCACTCTGTCAACAAATGGATTTATTATGAGTCTTCGTAGGTTCATTGCGCGAAGAGGAAGGCCAAAGATAATTTACAGCGACAATGGAAGCAACTTTGTTGGGAGTAATAACCTGCTCAGATCCATTGACTGGAGCAAGATAGAAGAAGATGCCTCGTTGCTACGAATCCAGTGGAAGTTCAACCCTCCAACCGCTGCCTGGTGGGGAGGTTGGTGGGAACGGATCATCCAAACAATCAAAAGAGCCCTTCGTCGTGTGCTGGGAAGAGCGTCTCTAAACTACGAAGAACTACTGAGTATAATATGTGACTGCGAGGCTCTGATAAACTTTCGACCTCTCTCTTACATGTCAGAAAATCCTCAAGATTTGAGTCCAATCACGCCTAGTATGTTTCTACAAGACCTGCCTAATGTGAGTACTCCTGATTTGGACTTGATAGATGAGAAATGTTTAACAAAAAGGATGAAATATATCCAGCAACTACGTCAGGATTTGAGGAAACGATTCAGGGATGAATATCTGGGCCAGCTGGTACACTGTCATCAGAAGTCAAGTGGTGAAACTACAAAAATCAAGGAAGGGGACATTGTGCTCGTTGGTTGCGACCAGAAAAAACGGATCGAGTGGCCTATTGCCAAGGTGCTTGAGGTATATCCTGGAAGAGATGGTGTGGTACGAGTGGTACGGTTGAAGACTTCTTCTGGTGAACTTACCCGCCCTTTACAGAGACTCTACTTGTTGGAGGGATCCTCACCTTCAGATGTTAGTCCTGTCATTGATGTTTATGACAGAGACCGACAACCTTCAATGTCTCCACTGAGGGAGGTACAGGTGACGAGAAGCGGAAGGAGAGTAAAATTTCCTGAGAAACTGAACCTTTGAGCCTAGTTGATTGTTGCTTCGTGCGACAATCAAGGGGGGAGGATGTGGGAAACCAGTAATATGTGTTCTTTGTGTTGTTTACTTCCTTGAACCTGGTTATGTACTCTGTGGAAATGGAGGACTCGGGGAGTGTGTAAAAAGAAAATGGTGTGATTGTTTGTGGTTTGTAGATGTCAGGAGAATTAAAACTCGTGTGAAAGTATGTTCTGTGTTTTGAACTGTGTTTACATGTATAGATGACGTTCTGTAGTTTTTTAATGTTGGTGCAAGGATCTGTGACACGGGTAGTGCGCGAGTGTCTAACCCAACAGTACTCACTACTTTCGCCTGTTATTGCAAACACTGGTTCGTCGGAAAAACATGCCTGGAAAATTAAAAACATATCTAATACCATACACACATCAGTATATGAAAATTAAATGAATAAGTTTCTTGCAAGGGGAATTTCATTCATTTGTGTTAAATTTGGAATTTTCTTACTTCAGAATATCGTATCATAATTCAGGTTCATTGACTGGTATTATTATAAGTAACCAATTATAATTTTATAATACCTTGCTCCAGTCATCTCCGAATCGTTCACTCACGTCTTTTGCCCACGCTTCATCCAGGTGTCAGCGCAAGACACACACAAGCCAGTAACGGGAACATCTGATTCAGTTGTTTCCAAATCACTGTTTAGGTTCACAGCTTCCTGCACTGATGATGTCAGATTATCCTCACATTACTTCTCTTTGTATGAGTCTACCTTGCAGCTGGGGGTGGCATGTTCATAATTCCACAAAACAAGCTGGTATCTTCCCTTCCAATACCTGAACATCTCATTCCATAGCACAATCTCAGGTTGCTTCATAAGTCCAGTTATTCACTTCAGACGTTCTAGAAGCAATATAAAACTGACAGCTGTCACAATACAAATATAACGTACAGACTACACCAACCCTCTCTTCGTCATCATATAACTTCAAATCTCGCGCACAACAGTTAGCACATGCACAAGCTGAACGAATAACTTCTCGCAGAATCCTCAAATCTATGAACCTAAACCCACTTGAGGATTTATCTTCCATCTTGTATTCATCGAACGAAATGCCTCAATCAATATTCGTCTCAGCAGCACTGGATATCTTGAACGAAGGACTGCGGATACTGGTATCCTGTTCTGTGCCTTGCCCTCATACATTCGATTTCTTTTTCGTAAACCGAGAAGAACTGTCCTTTTTTTACTTTCTTCAAAACTCTACGTTCACCTCAAGGCGTACTGTTACTTTGAATAACATACAACTAACAAAATTAGCAATTGGTAAATCGGATATGAAACCACAGCAACACATATAGATAAATTCGCTGTCAACAAAGGAACCTGAAGAATGCGGCGGCCATACTTTTCCACAGCTTTATTGATGACAGGTTTCCATGGAAGAAAGACAAACACGTGGAAATTCTCCGTAAGAGTAATGAAAAAACTCGTCCTACAGAGTTGGGCGTGGCAGTATACATGCAGTTACAGATACTCATTTTTCTCATATTTACAGATGGCATTGACCTGTAATATTTTTTATTAAAATCCTGACATGTTTAGGTATATTATGAGCAAATAAAAATTTGCTATTTTTACTCATTTTTACGTATGTTCCCCCTTAAAAGGTGTTTTATGGGTATCATAGGTAGTTTAAGACAGTATAGTACATCATCTGTGTCAAGACACATACAAAATGTAGTTACTAAGGAGATACTCTAATGTCAAAATAAAGCTACACTAGAGGGTTCGTTCAAAGCTTTAAGAGTATTATGTCAGCAGATTGGAAAAATGGAACAATACCCACTGGCTGGAAACGATCCATCATCTACGTTCCTATACCAAAAAAGGCGATCTGTTGGACTGCACAAACTACAGTACGCTTGTCCTAATATCACATGCTAGTAAGATGTTGCTAAAGATTATGCAACGAAGATTAGAACTTTAACTGTCTAAACCTCGAGCTCGTTTTAGGATAGATATCATTAATAATATGCGTTGGATGGTAGAGGGAGCACAGGAGTTGGTCATCAGAAGGCCTTTTATAGTGTAAATCACAGGACCATGAGGGATGTCCTTAGACGGATTAACATCTCTCTGTTTTGGATCCCAACTACCGATTTAAATTCACACTCTTGACTTAGTTATATGGTTCTCCTAGTACTGATATACATTTTACCTGGACTTTTTCTGACCGTAATTTGGCAGGTGCGATCCTAGCTCAGTCAGGTGGTATTTGAAGGTGTTAAAAATACGTCATCCCCAAGCTGGTAGATTTACGAGCAGGTAAATGTGCTCTTGCGGGACTAACTTCCGGCACCTCGGCGTCTTCGAAAACTGTACAAGTAGAGTAGTTAGTGGTACGTAAAGCCAATAACAAAAATATTCAATACTATTGTTGAAATTGTACTTTTTCTGTTCTTCTGGGTTTATTTTATCTTACTGTATATTATTTACTTCTCATTGGCAACGGTGAGGTTTGGATTCGTGGTTCCTTCTTATAGTTAACCCCAGGAATACTAACGGGGGGGTACATTGTGCCCACCACCTAATATTGATTGCTCTGTTTCTTTTGACAATTGATATTAAAAGGCTGTACAATATATTCATTGTTACCAACTCCGAATGGTGTATTTGGTTTGCTCATTTTTACCGTCTGAAGGCGGCGCAGTCATTCAAACATAAGTGAGCAAGAAGTAACCCCTCCACTTAATTAGTATTGGCAGGATTTATAGCGTTGTTGACCACTCACAGTTAAACTGAAATAGTTTCTTTCTTGACTGCTACTAGACATTACTAACTGGATAGTTCTGTGTGTACTCCAAGAGCATTGCACCTGATGGATGGATGCTGGAATACTCTCCGAGATAGCTAATTCGTCTGAAGATGACGACATTGATATTACTGTTAGTGAAAACGAAGAAGGAACTGAGAATATATATTAAAAAAAGCGAGCTGGATTACCATCATGAGAGAGATACACAGATAAACCCAGTTTCAAAACTGTTATCCGCCAGACGCGTAGAAATGATTCATCAGACTGAATGTAGAACATTGAAAATATTTGCACTTTAACAATAGCTCAGTCAGCTGTTTATTTATGGGGTTGACAGCTGATAATGTTACCAAGTTGAAATATATTTCTTTAGTTGATTGTAAAGAATGTGAAATAAGTTGGTAAATATCTCCAATAATAAACATCAGAGATTCACAGGAACTTGACTTTAATTGCTCGTCGCAAAGCGCACTCCCGTTGGTATACAATGACATTAAAAATAGGGTTGTTATTCCTAGGGTTAAAATTGAAAGTCACGCAGATAACAATAGAACAACAGTGGAAGCTATTGGATGAGGGTGACAGTGGGTTGAGTGAGAAGACGTATGCATCTTTCACACATCACAGGAAAACTAGAATCCAGCTTTGAATTGTTGATGCTAGTAAAATAAATTTTAATTTATCTTCTGGGACAATAAATTGTTAGATGATGCAAATATCTGTGAGTTTTCCGCAAATGTGTAGTAAAGCTGGAAATATGGTCATAATAATTATAACACCAGCTGCGCGGCGGAAATACTTGATGCGAGTCCCTCGACCGCTTGACGCGAGTGTAACGTCCAGCCGTCAGACCAAATGAACACTATGACTATCTCGAGGAAGAATATCTATACTATACACTCTTATGCCTTTCAGCGTTCCGTCTGCAAGACTTGTGAAGTTACTAAACGCCTCAAGAATAATCTATATTCAACTATCCCTGAGACCTCGTTTATTTCCATATTCTTATCTTTGAAACTGATTCTGACCATCGTCTTCTGTGTTTCCCTCTACGTCACTTACCTTGCACAACTACTTCATTATTCTCCTAGATAACCTACCTTCCTCCGCTCGCTTCACATGACCTCTCCACAGAAGCCGGTTCACGTGTACCGCTTCATTTATCGTGTTCATTCGTAACTCAGTCTTAGTACCTCCCTGCCATTGTTCTCACGTGTTTGTAGCAGCTATTTCTAACAGCAAACAGACTGGTACACAGATAGACTTCTTTCTTACAGAACACTCTGGCTGCGCGGTTAGAGTCACACACCTGTCAACACCACTGTCGGCAGCCCTGAAGCTGGTTTTCCGTGGTTTCCCATTTTGATACCAGGCAAACGCTGGGGCGCTTCCTTCCCACTGCTGTCCCGTCGTCATAAGACTTATCTGTGTCGTAAAGCAAATTGTAAAATAAATAAAACACACACTGCGAGCTTCACACTTACTGTGCTACCATCCTGGAGAATACACATCCTAAATAGCTGAAGTGATCTACCTGTTCCAGATTTGTATCACCAACTTCAGTTTACATTCTCTAAGATTTCTGGATACTCACTGCATTAGCTTTGCTGTACCAATCACACTTACTGTGCTACCATCCTGGGAGAATACACATCCTAAATAGCTGAAGTGATCTACCTGTTCCAGATTTGTATCACCAACTTCAGATTCAAAAATTCTCTAAGGTTTCTGGATACTCACTGCATCTATTTTCAAATTACTACTAGGCCACCATATCTCAGTGTTAAAGCAACCAACGCGAAGTTCCTAGATCCCGGGCTTCAGCAGAGTCTGCCAAACTGCTTACTGAATCCCTCCCTGTCACTTTTTACTTTCCAGTAGTTTATCCATTAAAAGTAGGAATAACAAACAGCTTTGTCTAATTCCTATAACTCCTTGAACAAAGAAATCATTTCGCTCTCCGCACCCCAACTGTTATCATAAATGCCTTTGATTGCTCAATTATAGTATATATATTATTTGCTTTACGCCGCACATAAACTCAGATAAGTCTTATGGCTTCGCTGCGATAGGAGAGGCCTACGAGAAGGAAGGAATCTTCCGTGGCCTTCATTAAGGTACAGCCATCTTTAGGGCTGCCAACAGTGGGGTTCGAACCCACTATCTTCCGGATGCAAGCTCACAGCTGCGCGCCCCTAACCATACAGCCAACTCACCCGACAATTATAGCATATTATATTATGTTATATTATAAGAATAATTTAGTGTGGCTATTTCTAGCCTGGTGCAACCCTTGTAAGGCAGACCCTCCGATGAAGGTGGGCGGCATCTGCCATATGTAGACTACTGCATTATATTGTGGTGGAGGATAGTGTTAGGTGTAGTGTGTGAGTTGCAGGGATGTTGGGGAGAGCACAAACACCCAGCCCCGAGTCACTGGAATTAACTAATGAAGGTTAAAATCTCGACCCGGCCGGGAATCGAGCCCGGGACCCTCTGAACCGAAAACCAGTATGCTGACCATTCAGCCAACGAGTCGGATATTATATTATATTATATTATATTATATTATATTATATTATATTATATTATATTATATTATATTATATTATATTACTAGCAAATGTACCCGTGCTTCGCTACGGTATTCTGCATTGTATACGAATATTGAAGTAAATACTGTACATGCAGTAAATAAGATTGTTTTAAAATAGCATGTCTCTTAGCGTTATCCGAGAAACAATATGCAGAGGTCCCCATACGTTGTTTCCAGTGTAAAGTGCTTGTTACGGATTTGTGATGATAACGACAGGCTCACTTCCCTACTGCGATTCACAATCGAGTTGGGAAGTTTACATTATAATTGCAGGCCCCATTGCCTACTGCGCGGTCACAATCTATTTGGGGAGTTTCCGTTACAATTGCAGGCCCCCTTTCCTACCTCCAGACATATTACAAATTGAAGAGTTTTTATTATAATGGCAGGAAACTTCCCTACAACCAGTCAAAATTGAGTTGTGCAGTTATCATTATAATGATAGGCCCCTTTTCCAACTGCCAGCCAGCTTCCTGCCAGTCACACCAAGTTGATGAGTTTCCATCAAAATAGCAGGCCAGTATGCCTAATGCCAGTCACATTTTAGATGGGTACATCTGTTTATAACTGCGGGAACGCTTGCCTACAGCCAAAGACTGTATGCTGCATGCTCCCTTGCCTTCTGAAAGTCAAATCGAGAAGTGAATTATTCATTACAATGGTAGGCCTGCCTCATTAATGCCAGTTACACAGGAATTGGAGAAGGACTCCATTCCTACTGCCAGTCATAGTCGGTGTGCGGAGTACTGATTACAATAGCAGACACACCCTTTCTCGATCGCTACAAAATCGACATCAGTGAATATATATAGTTCGACATACGGAAGTATGTGCTTGTTTACAATATTGCAGACCTTCATTTACAGATTAACTGCTTCTAAACGGTACATCATATCGAGAAAAGATTGTACCATAAGACGCCGGATTTAGCGGCCTAAATTGCTGGTCATATGATATCTCATCTATTGATGGGTCAGATTGAGTTAGAAACTTGGGTAAAATTTGTGTAAGATTATCTCACATTGCATTGCTTTTCGGATAATTAAGTGACAGCTACATACATAGCATTTGGCTCACATATGGCTACTGGGTGGACCAATTTTCGTGTAGAGTATGATGATTCTATCTTTCCTCTAAGTGATGGAAGGTATGAATTATGTATGTGAAAAGTACTACTTTACTTAAGATCGAGAAATAGAGAAAAGTCAAACGTAAAATGGATATAAATACGACAAAAAGTCGTACGACCAAGGTTGTAGATCACTCCAAATTGAACGGGGATTGTGCCATCCGTTATGTGATGATACTTCCCGAAGGTCTGCACCATCATTAAAATTGCCTCCATTTTTCGATATTCTTCGGGATAGAAAGGGAAAAATTTAAAGCTCTTGGAAGTTTTCCGCCCGTTACAGGCTAAGTCGTAAAATTTTGCCAAATTTCAGTTTTCTTTCTCGACTGGCAGATTATGCCGCAATCTGGGTTTTCAGTGAGAAGTGTAAAAAGTAGAACTTTCAAGATACTAAACCAAAAAATATGCAGATGATCATTATTACCCCTTAAGCGTGTAGCTGTACGAAAATTTCGACAAAATAGTCTATGTACAGGCACACAGTAGTTACGATTTTATTTACATAGATAAATAAGGAACCTGCTCCACGTACAACACCTTTTGGGCTATATCCGCTGGACTTAACCGGAAAAACGGACCGTTTATGATATCTCCCTTATTAATCCTCCTGTCGAAAAAATGCACATGAAAAAAAGTTTTAGAGATGGAATTCCATCATGTTTGGTCGATTTCCAGTCAGGTTGGTCTTGTACTGTATATATTCTGGAAGAGTAAAATCACCATTTCGGTTCCCTATAAACCGCCAGTCCATTCCGGGAACATGAAATGTTATTGACGATTAACACCTACCGTTGGACAGGTGGATGTTAATATAAAGTTTGACTCAAATATATTCAGTAGTTTTCAAGTTGTAAAACATACGCTTTACACGCACCCGCTCTTGAGTTAAGTCCGGTGGGACTTGTACCGGAAAACGGTCCGTTAATGATATCTCCCTTATTAATCCTCGTATTGAAATGATGCACATGAGGAAAAAGGCCTAGAAATGAATTTCCATTACGGCAGCTAAATTTACATTAAGTTTGCTTGCAAAATGACGGTTTCGGTTTCGTATAATCCCCCAGTCAATTCAGGGATTCAGAAACAATACTTGCCCTAAAACCTACCAAAGGACAGATGGATTCTAAATATCAAGTTTGGTGGTAATATATCCAGTAGTTTCCAAGTTTTAGACAAACAGACAAACAAACAAACAGACAGACACCAAAACAGAATATATGCAGATGGTCATTATTACACCTGAAACGGATAACTGTACGGAAATTTCGCCAAAATTGTCAATGTACAGACATACTCTAGAAGTGTAGACCTTTATTTTGATAGTTACTGCTTTGCAACTTTACGACGTATCTACAAACGGACTTCACCATCAGACGCCCCTTTCAGTGCTCTACATGGTTGGTCCTATGACATCTTCTCGTATCTCCTTTATTTATGGGTTAGATTGAGTTAGAGTCATTGAATGGGGCGAAATCTTGTACAGTTTTTTAATGCTACTTTATATTTTTGATTCTCATGTGACAGCTAGAATCATAAAATTTGGCTATAACATTGCCAATGGTCATGTCAATGTGCGTGCCGAATGTCATGATTCTACCTTTCCTATAAGTGTGCCAAATGATAACATATACGTGTAAAAGTACAAAATCAACTTGTGTTTAATGTATTAGGGATAGAAATACGACGAAAAGTCACAGGACAAAAGTTGTAGATCTCTCCAAAATGAAACGCAATTTGCTTTGTGACTTTTGATACGACTTACTGATTAGCCACCAATTACCCCGAAATGAAGGTCTGCACCGCCGTTAAAATTGCATCCATATTTCGGAATTTTCCTGGGCCAGAAGTTATACATTTGCATAGCTTAGAATATTTCCTCAAATGAAAGAGTGTACAGCATTCGGGATTAGCACTCGCATACATACGTGGTAATTAAGGAAGAAAGTAATACAGTTTAGTAAGTTGAAATTAATAGAAAATAGATTATAACAGAGGACATCCGGATGACGACAAATATATAAATACCAAGTGAATGTATTGGAAAATCAAATGCTCCTCAATAAATTATGACGGAGTGAGTTATGGATATAAGAAAGCGGTAATCGGAGAGAAATTTAGGCGCAGGGATTCTTAGGTAATCAGATAAGAAGATGAATATTTGTGTTATTACTTATGCTATTCGAGGACGGTTATAACCTCCAATGATATTCCGCCAATATCCCGCAGAATGGCCGATTGACGACTCTCTTGCTTTCTACCCAAGGAACAACCACGAATTTAAAGGAATGATGAGGAAAATGACAATACGTTACTTCCCTGCTGGCAAGCAGTCAGAGACGTTGCCATGGTAACCCATATATTCGTTATCGCTCTGTCGGTCCCTCAATGCCGAGCATGGTATCGGCAGAAAATAGTAAATTTCTCCGTCATTTGAAGAGTAAGGTAAATTATGAACACAACGAAAGTTGTTTGTGATGAAGAGACCTTTCACATACGGTCCACAGAGTTTGCAGAAAATCAATAGTATAAGAGAAAATGGAGGAAGACCGTTGTGGTTTTCCTATAGACCCCCGTCTTTTCAAAGATTTTAAAATGATATGCATATCGAAACCTTCCCCGGGGTGAGTATACTCTAAATATGAAGTTTGGTTGAGATCTATCCAGCCCTTTCGACGTGATGGTGGAACAAACAAACATTTTTATTCTTTTTATTTTGCTAGTTGCTTTACGTCGCACCGACACAGATAGGTCTTATGGCGACGATGGGACAGGGAAGGGATAGGAGTTGGAAGGAATCGGCCGTGGCCTTAATTAAGGTACAGCCCCAGCATTTGCCTGGTGTGAAAATGGGAAACCACGGAAAACCATTTTCAGAGCTGCCGACAGTGGGGTTCGAACCTACTATCTCCCGAATACTGGATATTGGCCGCACTTAAGCCAAACAAACAAACAAACAAACAAACAAACAAACAAACAGACAAACAGAAACGAACAACTTTATTTATAAGATTATTTTTATACCACTCCCCTCGCCCCCTGCCAAAAGGGTGCTAGGGGTGTCTTACCCTCACGCGGTTTGTCTCCTGATACTAATTGATAAGTGTACCACGTTTGGTGAAATTGCTCCAGTGGTTTAGGAGGAGATGTGTCATATACACACCCACACCCACACACCCACGCACACACATACATCAATTTTTATATATAGTAAGAAGAAGAAGATAATATTTTTATATGTAGTTTTTCGATTAATTTTATATCTCACCCCCTTCGCTCCCCACTTGGATTTGCAAAAAATCCGGAGTAATACTATTCATCTCAGAGACCCTGAAATCTATGGATTCGAAACTGTTTTTAATTATTTCTATATCTCACCCCACCCCCCCACCCTTTGCTCCCAACCTAAAAGGGGGCTGGATTTTAAAAAAATTCTAGAGTATCACTTTTCAACTCAGCGACCCCGAAAACTATGAATTCGACACTATTCTCGATTATTATTGTAACTACCACCCCCCTGACCCTCTCCCTTAAGGGCGCTAGGGATGGCTTACCCCCCACAGTGATCGTCTCCCGATAGTAAGTGATTCGTGTACCAAGTTTGGTTGAAATTGCTCCAGTGGTTTAGTTGGAGATGTGTCATTTACACACACACTTCCATTTCTATATATAGTAAGATTTTTACACTCGTTCTTCACCCCCTTTCCATCCCCGCCCAAAGGAGTCCTATGAGTGCCTTACACAACAGTATATTTTTTTCCCAGATATTAAGTCTTATTTGTACCTATTTTGGTTGACAGCTATGCCCAAACGTACATGCATAATCTCACTGCTCTAGAATCCTGGAGCTGACGTTGCCATGGTTACGGCAGTTCATTTCTTTATCCGATTCCTAGAGCAGGGGTAGTGTGGTGCCAATATCTCCGTAACGGTTGGTTTTAGGGCCTTAAAACATGGTTTTCGGGCCCGTAGGGCTTACCGAGTTTTGTTCTTTGCGTCAAGAGGATTAAATTGAGCTTTGTCTCGTCCTTATACGACAAATTCGATATTTTGCCTATAATAGTATAAGAGAAAATGGAGGAAAACCGTTTTTCCTATAAAACCCCCGTCTTTTCAAAGATTTTAAAATGATATGCATATCGAAACCTTCCCCGGGGTCAGTATACTCTAAATATGAAGTTTGGTTGAGATCTATCCAGCCGTTTCGACGTGATGGTGGAACAGACAGACAAACAGACAAACAGACAAACAGAAACAATTTTATTTATATAGATATTATATTATATTATATTATATTATATTATATTATATTATATTATATTATATTATATTATATTATATTATATTATATTATATTATATTATAGTATATTATATTATAATAGTGGTTGCAGAGACAATAGGCCTTCGAGTAGGAGCAGATGCATAAAGACAGCGATTTTTTTTTCACTCGGTGACAAATTCTTTCTTTCCTAATCAGTTTACCCCACAGGGTTGGTTTATTCCTCGGACTCAGCGAAGGATTCCACATCTACCGCTTCAAGAGCAGTGTCCTGGATCGTGAGACTTTGGGTCAAGGATAAACTGGGAAAGAGGACAAGTACCTCGTCCAGGTTGCCTCGCAAAAGTTCAAATAAAGCGTATAGGAATGTTTTGAGATATTAGAGAGCTATCGGCTGTCCTGAAAATACTTTACTGCAGTTTCCTATTTTACTTGCAGGCAAACAGCCGATTCCTTCCAACTCCTCACCCAGTTCCATTTCATCTTCATTTTTCTAGAAAAATGTTCAAATGTTGAGGATTTTTCCTTCATTAAAAATAGTTTACACCTGTTCAAGCAATTTTGCTAATGAGCCTTATTTTTTCAAAATTTAACGATTAAAATCTCTCATACTTTTGTAGTCACATTCGCGCAGATACTTGTGGCTTGTAGTCGCTACGCATTCACGTTTGGAGCTGAAGGTTTCAGCACTGTTTTCTTTTACTAATGCATCTATTTTATTTTATTTTCTCAATAATTATTTTTTTGTTGTGTTCTCTTTTGTTTTAGAGCTATCTGCAATATTTTGAACCATTGTTACTCCTTGTTGCTTGACGTAAGTCTCGTCTTATTCGTTAGAATTTAAATGCAGCGCTGCGCTACGTTCATTCGCACTGCAACAACGCACTTTGCTTCACAATCAAGCTAAATTCTCTGATTCATCAGCAACTTTCATCTAATCCTATTGCAGGCATGCTAATGTATTGTCCACAGCGTCTACGGAAAGACAGTAGTGTAAGAGAAAATGGGGAAAAACCGTTCGATTTTTCCTATAAACACCCAGTCTATTCAAAGATTTTAAAAATGATATGCATATCAAAACCTTCCTGCGGATGTGTATACACTAAATATGAGGCTTGGTCGAGATCCATCCAGCCGTTTCGCCGTGATGATGGAACAGACAGACAAACAGACAGATAAACGGACACGAAAAATAAAAATCACCGGATCGGTATTGAGTTGACCTAAAACGGATAAATATCTGAAAATTTGGTAAAACAAATGAAATTACAGACAGCGGACCGCCTACAACTTTATTTATATAGATAAGCATGGACACGTCCAGAAGTGCAGACCTTTATTTCGAGAGTCGCTGCTTTGAAACTGTACGACATATCTACACACGGACCTCACCATCAGACGTCTCATTAAGTGTTTACATGGTTGGTCCTACGACATCTTCTCGTACCTCCTATATTTATGGGTTAGATTGAGTCAGAGTCATTGAATTGAGTAACATTTTGTACAGTTTTATCACTCATGTGACAGCTAGAATCACAAAATTTAGCTATCATATGGCAACTGGTCATGTCAACATGCAAGCTGAATGTCGTCACTATATTATGTTTCCTATAAGTGTGCAAAACGAAAACATAATCGTGTAAGAAGTACAAAATTAACTTGAAATCGAGAAATACATCTCTATTTAACGTATAAGGGATAGAAATACGACCAAAGTTGTAGATCTCTCCAGAATGCAAAAGATTGTGCTTTCTGTTTTGTGAGATGACTTACCGCTTAGCCAAAAATTATCCCGAAACGAAGGTCTGCACCGTCGTTAAAATTTCATCCCTATTCCGATATTTTCCGGCGCCAAACTTTATACATTTGCATAGCTTAGAATATTTCCTCAAAGAAAGAGTGTCCAGGCTTCGCGATTAGCATTCGCATATGTATGGAGGAAGAAAATAATACAGTTAAGAAAGTTGAAATTAATAGCAAATAGGTCAATAAATGAGGACAGTCGGATAGGACAATAATATGTAAACACCAAGTGAATGTATCGGAAAATCAGATGCTGCTCAATAAATTATGATGATATGAGTTAAGGATATAAGAAAGCGGTAACAGATGGGAAATTTAGGCGCCGGGATTCTTAGGAAAACACATGAGAAGATGACTAATGGTGTTATTACTTAAGCTATTCGATGACGGTTATAATCTCCAACGATATTCTACCAATATCCCGCAGAATGGCCGATTGACGTCTCTCTTGCTTTCTACCCAAGGGACAACCACGAATTTACAGGAATGATGACGAAAATGGCAATACGCTACATCCTTGCTGGCAAGCAGTCAGAGAAGTTGCCATGGTAACCTGTAGGTTCGTTGTCGGTCTGTCGGTCACTCAATGCAGAGCATGATACCCGCAGAAATTAGTAATTTTCTCCGTCATTAGAAGAGCAAGGTCAATTATGAACATACTATAAGTTGTTTATAATGAAGAGATGTTTCACATACAGACCACGACGTTTAGAGAAAGACAGTAGTATAACAGAAAATGGGGGAAAACTGTTTGGGTTTTCCTATCAACACCCAGTCTATTCAAAGATTTTAAAATGATACGCATATCAAAACCTTCCCCGGGATGTGTATATACCAAATATGACGTTTGTTTAAGATCTATCCAGGCGTTTCACCGTGATGGTGGTACAAACAAACAGACAGCAAACAGACAAACGGACAAATAGACACGAAAAATAAAAAAAACACAGATTCGGTATTGAGTTGACATAAAACGGATAAATATCTGAAAAATAGGCAAAACAAATGAAATTTCAGACAGCGGACCGCTACAGTTTTATTTATATAAATAACAGATAACATTTATGAAGCTAAATGAGAATATTTGCATGGTAAAATTTGCTATTAATTTGAGGTAATAACGTTTAAATGAGGTACCTCGATTATTTAACTTAAATATACTAAGTCCTTACAACCAAAAATTAATTAATATATCTTGAAGGAAACGGATTACTGCCAAATGGGTTAGAGCTCAAATTCTGGAATCCCCAAATTACAACTGATCAATCAATCAATCAATCAATCAATCAATCAATCAATCAATCAATCAATCAATCAATCAATCAATCAATCAATCAATCAATCAATCAATCAATCAATCAATCAATCAATCAATCAATCAATCAATCAATCAATCAATCAATACTGATCTACATTTAGGGCAGTCGCCCAGGTGGCAGATTCTCTACCTGTTGCTTTTCTAGCCTAATCCTAGATGATTTCAAAGAAATTGGAAATTTATTGAACGTCTCCCTTGGTAAGATATTCCAATCCCTAACTCCTCTTCCTATAAATGAATATTTGCCCCAGTTTGTCCCCTTGAATTCCAATTTTATCTTCATATTGTCATCTTTCCTACTCTTATAAACGCCACTCAGACTTATTCGTCTACTAATGTCATTCCACGCCATCTCTCCGCTGACAGCTCGCAACATACCACTTAGTCGAGCAGCTCCTCTTCTTTCTCTCAATTCTTCTCAACTCAAACTTTGCAGCATTTTTGTAACGCTACTCTTTTGTCGGAAATCACCCAGAACAAATCGAGCTGCTTTTCTTTGGACTTTGGATTATTTCCAGTTCTTGAATTAGGTAATCCTGGTGAGGGTCCCATACAATGGAACCATATTCTAGTTGGCGTCTTACCAGAGACTTATATGCCCTCTCCTTTACATCCTTACTACAACCCCTGAACACCCTCATAACCATGTGCAGAGATCTGTACCCTTTATTTACAATCCCATTTATGTGATTACCCCAATGAAGATCTTTCCTTATATTAACACCTAGATACTTACAATGATCCCCAAAAGGAACTTTCACCCCATCAACGCAGTAATTCAAACTGAGGGAACTTTTCTTATTTGTGAAACTCACGACCTGACTTTTAACACCGTTTATCAACATACCATTGCCTGCTGTCCATCTCACAACATTTTCGAGGTCACGTTGCAGTTGCTCACAATCTTGTAACATATTTATCACTCTATAGAGAATAACCAAACCAAACCAAACCCCATGGCACTACAGCCCTTGAAGGGCCTAGGCCTACCAAGCGAACGCTGCTCAGCCCGAAGGCCTGCAGATTACGAGGTGTCGTGTGGTCAGCACGACGAATCCTCTCGGCCATTATTCTTGGCTTTCTAGACCGGATAGAGAATAACATCATCCGCAAAAAGCCTTACCTCCGATACCACTCCTTTACTCATATCATTTATATATATAAGAAAACATAAAGGTCCGATAATACTGCCTTGAGGAATTCCCCTCTTAATTATTACAGGGTCAGATAAAGCTTCACCTACTCTAATTCTCTGAGATCTATTTTCTAGAAATATAGCAACCCATTCAGTCACTCTTTTGTCTAGTCCAATTGCACTCATTTTTGCCAGTAGTCTCCCATGATCTACCCTATCAAACGCTTTAGACAGGTCAATCGCGATACAGTCCATTTGACATCCTGAATCCAAGATATCTGCTATATCTTGCGGGAACCCTACAAGTTGAGCTTCAGTGGTATAACCTTTCCTAAAACCGAACTGCCTTCTATCGAACCAGTTATTAATTTCACAAACATGTCTAATATAATCAGAAAGAATGACTTCCCAAAGCTTACATACAATGCATGTCAAACTGACTGGCCTGTAATTTTCAGCTTTATGTCTATCACCCTTTCCTTTATACACAGGGGCTACAATAGCAACTCTCCATTCATCTGGTATAGCTCCTCCGACCAAACAATAATCAAATAAGTACTTCAGATATGGTACTATATACCAACCCATTGTCTTTAGTAGATCCCCAGAAATCTGATCAATTCCAGCTGCTTTTCTAGTTTTCAACTTTCGTATCTTATTGTAAATATCATTGTTATCATATGTAAATTTTATTACTTCTTTGGCCTTAGTCTCCTCCTCTATCTCGACATTATCCTTGTAACCAATAATATTTAGATACTGCTGACTGAATACTTCTGCCTTTTGAAGATCCTCACATACACCCTCCCCTTGTTCATTAATTATTCCTGGAATGTCCTTCTTGGAACTTGTTTCTGCCTTAAAGTACCTATACATACCCTTCCATTTTTAACTAAAATTTGTATGACTGCCAATTATGCTTGCCATCATGTTATCCTTAGCTGCCTTCTTTGCTAGATTCAATTTTCTAGTACGTTCCTTCAATTTCTCCTTACTTCCACAGCCATTTCTAACTCTATTTCTTTCCAGTCTGCACCTCCTTCTTAGTCTCGTTATTTCTCTATTATAATAAGGTAGGTCTTTACAATTCCTTACCACCCTTAATGGTACAAACCTGTTTTCGCATTCCTCAACTATTTCTTTAAACCCATCCCAGAGTCTGTTTACATTATTATTTACCGGTTGCCACCGATCATAGTTACTTTTTAGAAACTTCCTCATGCCTGCTTTATCAGCCATATGGTACTGCCTAAGAGTCCTACTTTTAAGACCTTCCTTTCTATCACATTTATTTTTAACTACCACAAAACAGCTTCATGTTCACTAATACCATCTATTACTTCAGTTTCCCTATAGGGCTCATCTGGTTTTATCAGCACCACATCCAAGATATTTTTCCCTCTGGTTGGTTCCATCACTTTCTGAGTCAGCTGTCCTTCCCATATTAACTTATTTGCCATTTGTTGGTCATGCTTCCTGTCGTTCGCATTTCCTTCCCAATTGACATCTGGCAAATTCAGATCTCCCGCTACAATCACATTTCTTTCCATGTCATTTCCCACACAGCTGACTATCCTATCAAATAATTCCAGATCCGCGTCAGTGCTACCCTTTCCCGATCTCTACACTCCAAATATATCAAGTTGCCTATTATCTTTAGAAATGAGCCTTAAACCTAGAATTCCATGTGTCTCATCGTTATCTTTCTCGTATCTTACACATTCTTCTTTAACCAGAATGAACACTACCCCTCCCACCAATCCTAACCTTTCTCTACGATACACACTCCAGTGCCGTGAGAAAATTTCTCCATCCATTATATCATTTCTCAGCCATGATTCAACTTCTATTACAATATCTGGTAAATATATATTTATTAAATTTCTTAATTCTATTCCTTTCTTTACAATACTTCTACAGTTCAACACTAACAATTTTATGTCATCCCTACTTGATTACCAGTTCTGTGTTCCCTTACCACCGCTCCCTAGGCCACCCTGTTTACCTGAATGTACCTCCCTATTACCCTTCCAAACAAATTTCCTAACTTATACGTACCACTGCGGATTAAATGAAGGCCATCTGAGAGCAGATCCCTATCTCCTACCCACCCATTAGGATCTAGAAATTTCACTCCCAGTTTCCCACATACCCACTCCATAGTCTCATTTAAATCCCCAATCACCCTCCTGTCAGTATCCCTCCTACACAGTATTCCACTAATAACAATCTCCGCCTTCTTAAACTTCACCCGTGCTACATTTACCAGATCCCACACATTTCCAACTATGTTGGAACTTATATCAGCTTGCCTTACGTTGTTGTGCCAACATGAAACACTACCACTTTCTCCTCCCCTCCTACCTCTCTTCTACTTTCTTCAACATCTGCCTCAACCTAATTCCTGGATAACATTCTACCCTGGTTCCCTTTCCTCCACACACTTTCCCCACGTGTCTAACGATGGAATCCCCCATGACCAGAGCCTCAACCCTACCCACCTCATTTGATCCACTCCCCTCCTGGTCAGCCCTATCTTTCCTGATAGCTGCAGAAGCTACTTCTTCCTCCCTTTTCTCCTTCCCATGACCCTGTTTCACCTGTCTTTTCATATCCTCTACTCTACATTTCCCTTTCCTACCTTTTCCCTTCCTCCTACTTCCACACATCTCACCAACAGTTCCCTGTCCGACATCTTCCCTCTGTTGTTCTACCTGGAGTGACTCGTACCGATTTCGCACAGACACCTGTCCTGAATTCTGATCCTGAATAGAGCCCTTAGCCTTCAATCTCCTTCCCCTTAGAACATTAGACCACCTGTCTTCTACAAATCCCCCTCTCCTTCCCCTCCTTCTTGTACACCTACTGTAACCTGTACATTGTTTGAGGGAGTCCTATATTCCTTCCTGTCTTCTGTTCAGAGGATTGGATTATGTTCCTGGCTAAATATATCAGTTGATTTCAGGCTAGAAAAACACTTTTCATCGGCGCTAGGCGTCAAGATGTTTTATTCCATTTTGATTTAACTTTGAGCAATTATGTTTTCTTATCCCTTGCAACAGTTTGATTTCATTATGTATAATCAGCTTAACTAAGTAAGTTTTGATTCCGGAACCTTAAACTTAATGAACTAATATTGTTATTGGCATGCTTTAAATAAAGAGTTTATTTATTGAAGTTTCCTGTATCGATTTTATAAGCAGGTAAAATAGCTATAGTTCGATCTCATAATTATAAAACTGGGAATCCTTAATAACCGTTCGGACCAAATTTTTCTTCTGTTAACATAATTTCTAATCTGATTCTTGCATAAGGTTTATTGAAGGTCTATCGAAGTTTCTTATATGCGAGGATGGGCCTAATAATATATCGTCACATTCTATTCTACTGATGTAAACGAAGCCTCAAAATTATTATTTCGCCACACATTATTACAAAACCTTCGTAAATTTGACTACTCCAATTTGTAATTGTTATATTTTCTACGGAACAGCTTATATTTGGCAAGAATTTGGTTATTAAGAGTTCCTATAGTGTCGTGAACTTAACATGAATCAAAATACACTGACTGACAGAGCAAATGCAACACCAAGAAGGAGTGGTCAGAACTTTATGCAAATTGCAGGGTAGACTGACGTCACTGAGGTATGCTCATGATGTGAAATGCGCCGCTGTGCTGCGCACGTAGCGAACGATAAATGGGACACGGCGTTGGCGAATGGCCCACTTCGTACCGTGATTTCTCAGCCGACAGTCATTGTAGAACGTGTTGTCGTGTGCCACAGGACACGTGTATAGCTAAGAATGCCAGGCCGCCGTCAACGGAGGCATTTCCAACAGACAGACGACTTTACGAGGGGTATGGTGATCGAGCTGAGAAGGGCAGGTTGGTCGCTTCGTCAAATCGCAGCCGATACCCATAGGGATGTGTCCACGGTGCAGCGCCTGTGGCGAAGATGGTTGGCGCAGGGACATGTGGCACGTGCGAGGAGTCCAGGCGCAGCCCGAGTGACGTCAGCACGCGAGGAACGGCGCATCCTCCGCCAAGCGGTGGCAGCCCCGCACGCCACGTCAACCGCCATTCTTCAGCATGTGCAAGACACCCTGGCTGTTCCAATATCGACCAGAACAATTTCCCGTCGATTGGTTGAAGGAGGCCTGCACTCCCGGCGTCCGCTCAGAAGACTACCATTGACTCCACAGCATAGACGTGTACGCCTGGCATGGTGCCGGGCTAGAGCGACTTGGATGAGGGAATGGCGGAACGTCGTGTTCTCCGATGAGTCACGCTTCTGTTCTGTCAGTGATAGTCACCGCAGACGAGTGTGGCGTCGGCGTGGAGAAAGGTCAAATCCGGCAGTAACTGTGGAGCGCCCTACCGCTAGACAACGCGGCGTCATGGTTTGGGGCGCTATTGCGTATGATTCCACGTCACCTCTAGTGCGTATTCAAGGCACGTTAAATGCCCACCGCTACGTGCAGCATGTGCTGCGGCCGGTGGCACTCCCGTACCTTCAGGGGCTGCCCAAAGCTCTTTTTCAGCAGGATAATGCCCGCCCACACACTGCTCGCATCTACCAACAGGCTCTACGAGGTGTACAGATGCTTCCGTGGCCAGCGTACTCTCCGAATCTCTCACCAATCGAACACGTGTGGGATCTCATTGGACGCCGTTTGCAAACTCTGCCCCAGCCTCGTGCGGACGACCAACTGTGGCAAATGGTTGACAGAGAATGGAGAACCATCCCTCAGGACACCATCCGGACTCTTACTGACTCTGTACCTCGACGTGTTTCTGCGTGCATCGCCGCTCGCGGTGGTCCTACATCCTACTGAGTCGATGCCGTGCGCATTGTGTAACCTGCATATCGGTTTGAAATAAACATCAATTATTCGTCCGTGCCGTCTCTGTTTTTTCCCCAACTTTCATCCCTTTCGAACCACTCCTTCTTGGTGTTGCATTTGCTCTGTCAGTCAGTGTACGTAGATATTAAACAATTTTATGTGATTATTTATTAAATATAGAAAACTTGGCGCACAAAAAATATTAAATGAACACGTTTTATAAAAAATTAATTTTATAACACAACGTATTAAAATAAACCCTTAAATCATGAATGTAGGTTATTTACATCACAAAGGAACCAAAACTTCCAGCAATGGTATCGTACGTTCCGGAGGATTATTTTGTAAAAATGTGGCTGCTTCTTTTTTAAATTGTATTTTTCTCGTACCGTTTGAGTATCGAGTACGACGTTTTTCAGAAACTTTTGTAACAACAAATGAAGCACTTGTTTCTTCGCACAGACATTCACATACAGTACGGTACTTCATAATGTCCGTTAGAGAGATTACCAGTAAATCGCAATCTTTTTACGGGATAAGCTTCATCACTAAATATCCAGTATAACTTTATATCACGATAAACTTCAAAGCGGAATGGAAATATTTTGCCTCCTGCCGTCAACTCACATGTTCCACCATAAGCTGAATCTTCTGACACGATAAGTCGACAGTATTATGAAGAGGAATAGTTATTACCAAGATGATTTTCGGACAAAATGGAAACAACTTACGAAACAATAGCTTCACGAACTTCATCAAGCCGTAACTGAGTAGAATATAAAATGTAAGAAAGAGATCTAAATAGACATGCACCGCCACCTACAATAGAAACAATGTTATGTGGCAACACTTCACCATTAATGTTTAGATAAGTTACTGCCATTATGCTGTGTGCGTGAAAAAGACGTTATCGCGCTGCAGTCTGTTATCTGTCTCCTTGAAATATCACACACCAGTACGTTGTATCTTCTGGTATGAAATGTTTGTACTCTTCTGAGGAGGAGTAGTTGTTAGCAAGGATTGCCAAGGTTCAAACCCTTATTGCTCAAGAGTTCTATCGCACTCACTTCATTACTGGTCGACAATTTTATGCAAGTTGCCTCCGGTCTCTCCTTCGTCAATATGAGCGACATATCTTCGAACCATAGACAGCTTTGTTAATGACGCATGCTCGTGCCGAACTGGTACTGCTTTCGCCTAGCCTTTTCTACCAGTTGTATGGATGAAACATTTCATTTAAACTGTAAGCGGCTGCATAACTCACTAACAAAGTATAAAACCGTAATAAATCTCATTGATAAAACAATATTCCTGAGTTAAAAATAGGCTGCCCACAGGCAGATTCGAACCTGCATTTTTGCAGTCTACACTCCGTTGACTTAACCGTTGCGCTACCAGCACAACGTAATACAACATCTCACGAATTTACTCACAAACATTCGTATACGTAGGCCTATATACTGTTACTTTTATTTTATTTTCTTTAAGGATTTGGTTCATTACCGTCTTAAAATACACGGAAGCGGAGTGAATCGGCACGTACACTTATGTGTTGGAGAAAGTACCGCTGCCATTTTTAATTGGCAAAAGCCAAAGATTAATGCGCGAAAGGCAAGCATTTCATCTGAAAAATCTTGAAAATACATATATTTCCGTTGACTTTTCAAGAAATGCAAGATTTTTGCTGTACTATTGAGACGATTTGGAAGACTGAATGAATATATATGTAGAATATTGTTGAAAAACGGATATTTTGAACACAAATGTAAAACCTCATAGCACCCCTTTTCATCCCTTTGAAATCGAAATTTTAAAAATTTCTTTTAAAATAGTATTTATGATATATGAAAATAAATATGTGAATGAATATAAGTACCTATAATATTTTTCACAGAAATGGAGAAAATCAACAGTAAAGTAAAATCACCTTTCAGCCCTTTTCACGCTTTAAAAGAGGAATTTTTAAAAATCCTTTCTTAGTGCGCATCTAAGCTACGGTAGGAACATGTCCTCAAATTTCCATGCAATTATCTCCAGTAGGTTTTGCTGTGCGTTGATTATCAGTCAGTCAGGACATCTTGCTTTATATATATATAGATGCAAGAAATATGCACAGATGATGTCGCTAAACAACTCCTTATCTCCCCTTCTGGGAATCTGTTCTTCAGTATTACTGGAACTGCGGCCTGGAACGTCATGCTGTTTGGCGTAAGTCAGAGGAAAAGTTGTTCCTAGAAACTTTCTCACAATGAGGCAGGTGCTCAGGAGGGTATCTTTCTGTAGTTCGACGTATGTGTGATGATGCAGGTTTAATGCGGCCAGAGAGCTGTGCAACCCTTCTGGAATAACACCGGTACATGATATTACTGTTGGAACTGTCGTGACTGATTCTAGTTTCCACAGGCATTGTATTTCTATTGCCAGTTCCGTGGATTTTAATATCCTTGTGGCAATTTTTTATTTATCGACTAGAACAATATCTGCCCTATTGTTGCAGAGCGTGACATCGGTTATGCCTTCTTGGTACCATAGTAGTTTGTATGAAGAGTTTTCGAGAACGGGTGGAGGTGTATATTTCCAATATGCAGTTGATGACTGAAGAAATCCACATTTTACAAAAAGTTTATGTCAGCTCTGCAAACAGCTTGATGAAGACACGATGTATCAGCTCTCGAGTGGAAATATTCTCTTAGACTTTATATCAAATTGCTGTGTGAATGATTTTAGCTACCTGATCATGTCGGTGCTTATAATCGGTGTTGGTCAAGGACGGGCAGCCAGAGATGACGTGCTTTATGGTCTCTGTAGTTCTGGAACAGCGGCGGCAGTTATATGAGACGACTCTTGGATCATTCGTGATGAATCTACGGTGGTTCCGTGTAGCAATTACGTGAATTTGGATGGCCAGAACAAATCCTTCTGTTTCAGGGAAAAGACCAGAGTAGGTCAGCCAAGCGTGCGACGCTGGTTTGTCGACATGAGGCTGATCCAGTTCGTGGGGGTATTTCCCGTGAAGAGGTTTTTCCTTCCAAGTGTCCATATTCATCTCCTTTGTAGGTGGGGTAGAAACAGGCATTTCCGGCGACGATGGATTGAGAGGTGTATAGTTTATGTCAGCTCTGCAAACAGCTTGATGAAGACACGATGTATCAGCTCTCGAGTGGAAATATTCTCTTAGACTTGATATCAAATTGCTGTGTAAATTGACAATGGGAAAGAAGCCTTTACGACCTTCTGATCTCGGGAGTGTAAGACGATTGATTGCAGATTTAGGATGGTGCATATGGTACCGGGTGAGTGAAAGTGCTGTTTTCGTCTGTAACTGCTGAAGTTCTGATTAGGTTCATTTTATGACGCCAAAGAAGTATGTGAGCAGTGGTACGGAGTTCATTATTATTATTATTATTATTATTATTATTATTATTATTATTATTATTATTATTATTATTATTATTATTATTATTATTATTATTGTTACCGTGTTTTTGTGGTAGTTATGCATGAAAGAAGGTGCTGGGTGGTGAATAGGTCTCAAGCTACTAAAGTGAAATTAATTTTAAAATTTAACAAGGTTATATTTTCTTTGCAAAATTAGGTAACAACAAATAGAACAGGTACTTAGTAGCCGAAACACGATTGAAAAAAATACATTTACATAGGTACCCCATTTGGGGCTTCAAAAGTCAGAAACATAATTCTTGGGCAATCAGCTCAGTTTTACCCCAAACACAATTTTAACAGAGGGGCAGAAAACCCCATTCATACCTAGGAGCCCTTGCTCCACATTACACTGAAAAGCCTCCTCGAGGCATACAACATACAATTTTCAAAAGAGCCACTCGCTCTCAAATTTAAGCCTCTCCCAGGCCACACCAAACTCCACCTTTAAGCTGTCCTCAAAGGACATATACAAAGGGGTAAAATACCCAACCTACTGAGGTCTATTAAATGACAAGAAGGTTAATACATGACCTCTAAAATACAATTTGAGGGGAGGCGAACTTGCACTCCCAATACACTTTGTTTAAGACCTACTTGGCCTTAGGCCGTTAGCGCAAGGGCTAATCCCATACTACAGAGGTGACTTAAGAAAATAACAATTTACATTACATAACGGAAGAATTGGTTGAGAAAATAAGTTCACCTCAAGACAATGTGAGTGGGAGCTCGAGAGGGTTAGCACTCTCTATCCCAGAATGTAGCTTTACAAGAGAATGGATGAAAAGAGAAGTTACATTTTAGGAAAAGGTTACATAGTGGAACGCTTAGAACCCGCCCCGAAAGTTTAACTGCTGAGCTAGCAAAGAAAGAATTTATTAATCGGCCATTACCTTGTTGTTGACCGCTGCCGAGGAAAGAGGCGCTTCCCGCCTCCTGCTAAGTACTTAATACACTGAAAGATGGAACAGAAGTGGCCGAGAGACCCAAAAATCAGCAGTTTAAATACTCTCGCGGAAGTTTCTAGGCGTTAGGGGAATGAAAACACCCTCCCACAAACACTTTATTGGGTAGGACACAGCAACATATTCAAGTTGGGAGAAGATACATCTGATTGGATAGAAATTAATTTAAGAAATTCGGGATTGGTTAGGTTCAACACAAGGGGAAAGAAGGGGTGAATATTGCCAACTTAAACAATGACTGAAAGAAATTTAACAAAGAACAAACTCTTGAAATTAAATTTTCTCCAAAAAACAGTTCTTTCACTTCGCACTAGAGTGCACCGTTGTTGATCTTCAGTAGTGTCCTCTAGAAGAGAAAGTTCACACTTCTAACTACAAGTGAAACAAAAACACATCAAAAATGACACAGTTCAAAAACTCAAACTTTTCCACGTGGTGACATCTTCTGAGAAAGTAGAAAATTAATACCGTCAATAAAGTTCAGACTTCCTCCAGCAGAGGAGTTTCAATTGGCGCACATTTTAAATTAACGGCGTGGAGGTGTACCGCCTGGTACAGACCTCCCCCCCCCAAAAGTTCCACCAGGGGTGATATATGAAACCAGGTCCCAGGTTTGATGTAGATATGGAGATTGATTGCCAAAAAAAAAAATTATAAGATTTTCTTAATTTGGTTTGTATCGGTTTCAAAATTTTCTTGTTGCAGGAGAAGTATAGTCTTTAAGTTGTAGAAGTTGAATTCTGAAGATAAACTTTTAATACTTAAAAGTGATGAAGAATTTTGCAATGTCCACCAAATATTGCTTGTTGGTTTCCCAAGTGTAGTCATTGCTTATAGTAACTGTTCATGTAGTTGAGGTTAATGAAGTTGGATGGCCAGACCGGCCGTTGCAGCTTGCGTCCAAATGAGGCCGCTCGGACCCCTCAAGTACCCTGAGATACCGCTCGCCCGCACTATGAGGGGAGCAAGGGTGTTGAAGCACGCCGCGCCCGCGGTGAACATATACAGGCTGCGGGCAAGTAGCAGGTTGTGCGCCGCACATCAGCCTTGGCCGGGAGGAGAGCTCCGGCTCGCCGTGCACATGTCGTCCTCGCTGGGGCCGAGGGGGCCCGTCCTCGAACCCAGCCGCGGCACAGCGCCGCGCGGCTGCGGGGGCACTGAAACATAAAACTAGGCGGCAGAATTGTGTTGGACCATCATCTTTTTGAGGGCACAGGCATTATGGAGAGGTTGAGGGGCCAGCGGCGTGTAGATATCCATGGCATTTAATATTATGAAGCCACAGTGTGTATTGGAGCAGGAGACGGGAGCGTGGTAATGGCCGTGGCAAGGACAGGATGGCAGTTTAACAATCGGGGAGGTTTACAAGAAATGCTTACATATAAAATAAAATATAATAGAAGGAGCAGAATGCCTTAAGAGTGGAATTCAAAAAAAAAAATATAACCATCATATTCCTATCAAATTATATGAAGCAAGTTGACACAAAATTTACACCGGTTTCACCTGGGACAGGTGAACCCTAAATATCCTCTCGGTGGCTGGATTGCTTACTAACAATGTAACCGGTGTGAGAAAATCAAGAATGATGCATGGCCCATGAAATCTGGGGGCAAGCTTGCCCGCGGGAACAAAATTTTTGACCATAATCTGGTCACCTACCTTCAAAGGGGTGGGTCTCCGTCCACGATCATACCTTTCCCTAACCTTTTCATGAGACACTTTAAGATTGGCTTTAGCCTTCTTCCAAAGATCTTTAATGTTATCCGGATCTATTGACTCGGGTAGAATGTCATTCAGAGACCAGAGGTTAGAGAGCGGCGAGTTGGGAACAAACTTGAACATCAAAGAAGCTGGAGTAAACTTGTGAGATTCATGAACCGCCGAATTCAAAGCAAAAGCTATCCAATGCAGGGACGTGTCCCACCTGCAATGATCTTCATGATGATAGGCAATAAGTGCGGACCTGAGATTACGGTTAACCCGTTCAGCCAGAGATGGTTGAGGGTAATAAGCAGAAGTAGTTACATGAGAGATTGATAAGTCAAAACAGAATTTACGAAATAAATTAGATGTAAAAGCCTTAGCATTATCAGATACAATATATTGACACGGACCAAAAGAAGCAAAAATAGAATTTAAGCAGGTAATGGTAGACTGAGCGGTAGCCAGCTTAGTCGGAAATAACCAAGAAAATCTGGTAAAACCATATACGCACACAAAGATGAACTTGTTAGCATTACCCTTTGACTGGGGGAAGGGTCCTACCTAATCGATATACAGGCGTTCCATGGGGCGCGACGCTTGATGCGAAGACAAAAGGCCTACCTTGGTGGACATGGTGGGTTTACTGAGCAAACAAGATTTACAAGCTTTCACAAGTTCACGGATTTCACCGTCCATACCTTTCCAGATGAACATTTCACGAATCTTTTCACGAGTTTTAAAGATACCCAGATGTCCTCCTAGTGGGGTCTCATGATAATACTTGAAGATCATAGGTACCAGAACAGCTGGAACGACAACTTTCATCATCTTGTCAGGCCTCGAAGGGCAACATAAAACACCATTCCTCAGAACATAAGGGACAACATGTTCCCCAGAAGAAAGGGTTTCCATTATCGGACCCAGCGTCGGATCTTCACGTTGGTATTTCTCAATATCCCTAAAAAGCATGGGAGCATCTGTTAAGATGGCATTAACACCAGATAGTATGGACTCGGAAGGTGATGAACTGTCGACCGGTTCGTGGTTCTCAACGTCGTCTGAAAACATACGGCTGAGTCCATCAGCGACAACATTTTCGGTACCTCGGATATGCCTGACATTGAATTGGAAGGCAGAAATACGGATGGCCCAACGGGCTATACGACCAGTACGACGCGGCCTACCTAAGACCCAGCTTAATGCTTGATTATCTGTCTCCAGGTCGAATTTGACGTGTTCCAGATAGAGACGGAACTTTTCTAAGGCGAATAAGACTGCCAAACCTTCGAGCTCATAGATGGAATACTTGGCTTCTTGAGCCGACAATGTCCTAGACGCATAGGCGATGGGTCGTCTCCCTAGTTCAGTCCCTTGAAGAAGGACTGCAGCTACTGCTGACGACGATGCGTCGGTTTGGACAATGAATTTCTTCGAGAAATCAGGCATAGCAAGGACAGGGGCATTACAAAGCGCTAATTTAAGATCTTCAAAAGCGGCTTGTTGAGAAGGTCCCCACTCGAATTTGATGCCTTTCCTACGAAGGAGGTTTAAGGGCGCCGCTCTATTAGCAAAGTTAGGAATGAACTTTCTGAAGAAATTCACCATACCAATAAACCTGGCGATGCCTTTAATGTCCTTGGGAGGTTTAAAATCACGGATGGCCTGTGTTCTAGAATGATCGACAGCTACCCCATCGGGTGACACAATATGCCCTAGGAATGACATAGAGGGCTTAGCAAAGGCAACCTTGGACAACTTAACAGTTAACGCAGCCTTACGAAGGCGATCGAGAACTTCTCGCAGATGATCTAGATGTTCTTCAAAAGTCTCTGAAAATACGACGACATCATCTAAGTAGTGATATAAGTACTCGAATTTGATGTCGGAGAAGACCCTATCTAGTAGCCTAGTGAGCACAGCTGCCCCCGTGGGGAGCCCGAAAGGCACGCGGTTGTATTCGTATAAATTCCAGTCCGTGGCAAACGCTGTAAGGTGTTTAGACTCTTCGGCAAGGGGAATTTGATTATAGGCCTGATTCAAGTCCAAGATAGTGAAGAACTTGGCCTTACGAAACCATGAAAAACAAGAATGAAGGTCAGGAAGGGGCACAGATTGCAACACCACCTTCCGATTGAGAGCCCTGTAATCAATGACAGGCCTGAAGCCTCCTTGGAGTTTCGGGACTAGAAAAATAGGCGATGAATACGCCGACTTAGAGGGCCTAATAATACCATCCTTCAACATCTGATCGATAATTTCTTTCAGAGCCTTCATTTTAGGTGGAGATAGCCTATAAGGTGGAAAACGGACAGGAATCGAATCCGTGACCTCAATTTTGTATTCAATAAGGTCAGTAACACCAAGAGTATCGGAGAACACCTCTGGAAATGACTGACATAATTTACGAATACTATCAGCCTGCTCCTCAGGTAGATGTCTAAGGTCTAACAACATCTCATCCTGGGTAGGCGAAATAGATGAACATGACACAGAATTACACTTTAACAAGGGAATTTTACAATTGGACGCAAATTTGAATGTGCACGACTTACTCTGAAGATCGAGCACAAGACCAGTGTGAGAAATAAAGTCCGCTCCCAGTATGATGGGGCAAGACAAGTGCTTAGCCACAAACAATTTAATTTTCCATGTAAATTTAAAAATACGAATTTTGACCAGTACGGAACCTAGAATTTCTAATGGAGATGAATTAGCCGAAACATATTGAATAGGAGATGAGACGTAGTCAGGTAGTTTACAAACGGCTTTCAATTTAGAATACCATTCAGCCGAAATAATCGAACAAACACTGCCTGAATCAAAGAGAGCTGTTATAGGCTCGTTATTTAACTCAATCTTAAGAAAAGGAACAGGTGCGGGGGTATCCGCCGCAATCCTAAGACACTCTTTGGGGCATTCAAAAGATGTATTCGAAGACTTATCGTTCCCTGAATTCTCGACCTTTTTGCCAGGGGCTGAGCCTTGGGAAGCAGAATTAGTTGACTCAGCCGCAGCCACTAGTCACTTTTGATTGTTGTTGGAAGTTACACCAGAAGTTGAGCAGGAGGGGGTGCTATTCGAATTGGGACAATTCTTTGCGATATGTGAGAAAGCCCCACATTTAAAACAGCCTTGTGATGAACCCGCTCCATTATTTGCCCTACTAGACTTGATCAGAGGACACTTATTGCGCAGATGGTCAGGCGACCCGCAAGCATAACATTTACGAGGGGTGACTGATCGGCGAGGTGGAGGCCGAGTATTACTAATGGAAGGCGGGGGTTCTTTCGCGACACGCAAAGAATCGGCGTATCTAACTCATTCCGCTGAGACGGCCAATGCTTCAAGTTCCGAGAAAGTTTGCGGGCACGCCGCGAAACACAAATATGACCTATAGGGAGGTGAAATTCCCTCTACAATAGCCTGTACAATCTGATCTTCAGGAAAATGAAGGGCAAACACCCTAGTATAAAACTTAATGTCCTGTATGAAATCAGCCAAGTTTTCATCCAAGCGCTGTACACGATAATAGTACTTCTGAATAAGGGAGGACCTGGCCCTAGCAGGGATGAAGTTAGCTAGCAAGTGGGCATGGAAATCCTCAATAGATGATTGCTCGGCAATGGCTCTTACGATTTTATCAGAGAGAATACCAATAGCATACGGATAGATAATTTGCAAGATTTGACATGGAGAAAGAGAAAAAACAAGGGCATGATCCTGAAATTCCACTAGAAATCTTAAAAATGAAATTACATCACTGGTGGTATTAACGGAAAACTTAGAGATACCTCTGAGCAACATTGCCAATGGATGAGGCAAGCTGCTAAACCCGGGTGACATAGTAGGTAAAGGTTTCAATGGTAAGGAAGTTAATTCAGAACGGATGTTACTCAATGATGCACGACGTTCAGATTCGTTGTCCAATGGGGCAGGGATAGTTTGAGCAGCAACGGTTATTCTATTAACTTCTCCCTTGGGAGGCGCTTCCTCACTACCTGCATTTACTATGGTGGGTTGATCAGATTTGGGAGGAACTTCCCCAGTTAACAATTGAGTGACCTTACTAGATAATTCGGAAATATTTTCCAGGAGCGTACTAGCTTCCTTCCTCTGAACGTCATTCAGTTTTAGAGACAACAGATCGTTAACCCTATTCGAAAAATGATATAGCCTGCCTTGCACACGCTTAATTTGATTAGGAGACGGATCATTTTCATCAAAAAAACTAACTACAGAAGCTAGCCCAGTAACGTTCTCCGTGATCGTGGAAAGAGAATCGTCAATTTCTTTCTCTCCCAAATTGGGGATGGAAATGGGCAAATCAAGGGACTCTCTAAGCTTGTTAGTGTCTACTGCAACCGTGCCTCCAGATTGCACATTTCTGATAGTTAATTCATAGATCAACTCCTCCTTGCGCAAGTAGTTAAGAAGGAGAACATCGCGAGGGCCGGGCATGATGACAGACCAATTTTGAAAAGGTCAAAAAATTCCAGCAACTGAGAAAATGGTTAGAGTTCGGATCAAAACAATGTGTAGCCGTCAAAAGGGGCTAAATTGAGACCCATTCAACCACGCTCTGCTACCACTTGTTACCGTGTTTTTGTGGTAGTTATGCATGAAAGAAGGTGCTGGGTGGTGAATAGGTCTCAAGCTACTAAAGTGAAATTAATTTTAAAATTTAACAAGGTTATATTTTCTTTGCAAAATTAGGTAACAACAAATAGAACAGGTACTTAGTAGCCGAAACACGATTGAAAAAAATACATTTACATAGGTACCCCATTTGGGGCTTCAAAAGTCAGAAACATAATTCTTGGGCAATCAGCTCAGTTTTACCCCAAACACAATTTTAACAGAGGGGCAGAAAACCCCATTCATACCTAGGAGCCCTTGCTCCACATTACACTGAAAAGCCTCCTCGAGGCATACAACATACAATTTTCAAAAGAGCCACTCGCTCTCAAATTTAAGCCTCCTAAGTAATGGTCCTGGATTATACAATGAAGTGTATCACTACTTATTGTTACGTGCCAGCCCTGTCGTAGACCCTTTCACTACTTGCTGAAAGGCCTAAGGAGTCAGATGACCGGGGATCTCCCAGCTGGCCAGGACTTTCTGTGAATTGTACTCATTGGTTGGTTTCCCATTGAGTTTCTGCGAGATACGGAAGTGTTTTGTCTCTAGCCATATCACTCGAGCTGTAGAAAGGAGGCTAGCTGCGAACAGTCAGCGTTGGGTTACATATGGCAGAGGTGTTGGCTGTCCCTGGTGACCCACGGGGAGTTGTGGTCCTTGTGTTAAGTGAGCACCAGAAGTGAAGACGGATGTGGGCTGTCATCGTCGTTACACTGGAGTCACGACATTCTTGGGTATGGGACGGAGTACTGTTTGTGCTTTTCTGTGGACTGCGAACTGTCATAGAGTCAGCGCTGGAGCCCAGCTACCGTGAGTAATTCCTGCTGCTCAGCACTGTTGAATAGTTGCTGTGTAGTTGTTAATTGTATGCGATAGTAGAGGAGCCACGGACTGTCTGCCCTCGGGTTAGAACCATCATTGTTCCCAACTAGGGGTCAATAACCCCTAGTATAGTAGAGGTACAATGGCGATTTAGCATAAGAGAGCGAGCCTAACATCACTGTCGCCATCTAGAGGGGCCTAACTACAATTTAACAGCTAGCTACCCTTCCCGATGCCTAAGAGAGCGAGCCTAAACTCATGGAGGGGCCTAACCTTAATTTTACGGCTAGATGCCCTTCCTAACGTGGACAGTCATTACCTTGTAGGGGTTTAACATTACAGGAGGTAGTTTTACAGCGAGATGACTTTCCCGACGCTATCTTGAGTGGTGGGACAATGATGATTCTCGCGGCGCTATCTTAAGTATTCGGGCAATGGGGATTCGCATAAGAGAGCACCCGTAACCACATGGAGGAGTCAACTACACAGGGCTATAGTTTTACGGCCAGATACGCTTCCCAACGAGAATTGCACAAGATGGCGACCATACACGGGTTCTTATGAGAGTAAATCCTAGAACCTGGGTTAGAGGTTACTCTGCAAGATGGCGCTATACATACGCTCTTACGCGACAACTCAGGGGCGCTTGCGCATGATGGCGGCTATACATAGGCTCTTATGAGAAGGCCTAGAGGCGCTTGAGCAAGATGGCGGCTGCACACGGCTTCTTATAGAGAAAGATGACGGCCATGGGCGGTTGCGCAAAATGGCGACTATACATAGGCTTTTATGGAGAATGATGAAGGCCATGGGCGATTGCGCAAGATGCGACTATACATAGACTCTTATAGAGAAAGATGTCGGCCATGAGCGATTCCGCAAGAAGGAGGCTATACATAGGCTCTTATGGAGAAAGATAACAGCTATGGGCGATTGCGCAATATGGCGACTATACATAGGTTCTTACGGAGAAAGATAACGGCCATGGGCGATTGCGTAAGATTGGGACTATACATAGGCTTTTATAGAGAAAAATGACGCCCAAGGGCGGTTGCAAAAGATGGCGGCTATACATGTGCTATTATAAAGCTGCCGGCCATCGGCGATTGTACAAGATGGCGGCCATACATGGGCTCTTATAGAGAAAGATGACGGCCATGTTCGATTCCACATGATGGCGGCTATGCACGGGTTCTTATGGAGAAAGGTGACGACTATGGGTGATTCCACAAGATGGCGGCTATACAGGGCTCTTATGGAGAAAGATAACGGCTATCGGCGATTGTACAAGATGGCGGCTATACATAGGCTCTTATGGAGAAAGATGACGGCCATGCGCGATTTCACAAGATGGAGACTATTCATGGGCTCTTATGGAGACAGATAACGGCTATCGGCGATTGCGCCAGATGGGGCTATGCACGGCCTCTTTTGGAGAAAGATGACGGCCATGTTCGATTCCACATGATGGCGGCTATGCACGGGTTCTTATGGAGAAAGGTGACGACTATGGGTGATTCCACAAGATGGCGGCTATACAGGGCTCTTATGGAGAAAGATGACGGTTATGGGCGATTGCAAAAGATGGCGGGTATACATACACACTTATAGCCTCCGCCTACTCTTTTGGGACACAGCCGCCTCCTCTTCCTCATCTGTATAGCAATAGGACAAAAGGGCAAATAGGCTCTTCTTCCTGGCAAATAGGCCAAAGGCCACGTCCTTATTCGTGGGGCGATAGGGGAAAAGGGAAAAAAGTGTTTCTCTTCATTATCTGTTTGGCAAAAGTGCAAAATAGAATTGAAGGTCGCATCACAAAAATAGTACAGATATACTTACGTTATTAAACTAATGTAGCGTCATCCTCTTGTTCTCGTCGCATAAGTTTTTACCATTTTCGAATGACGGGGGAGCGGTTAGAGCATGATGAGGTAAGGAGAAGGTAATATTTTTTTCGATTGCAATTGAAATGAAAACCTACAACCTGTTTTTTCCAGTCATTGACCGGCTAAGGGATGGAATGGATGAGGCAGATACAGTCTATTAGTACGATGGGGTCGCCACTCCCAAAGTGATTTATTAATGACTGATAGATGCTATGAAATGAGAATGGAGAGTGTTGCTGGAATGAAAGATGGCAGGGAAAACCGGAGTACCCAGAGAAAAACCTGCCCCGTCTTCGCATTGGCCAGCACAAATCTCACACGGAGTGACCGGGATTTGAACCACGGTATCCAGCGGCGAGAGGCCAACGCGCTGCCGTCAGAGGCACGGAGGCTCCTCGATTGCAATTATCATGCAAAAATATAGAACTGAATATAGAATAAGCAAATGTTGTATGTTACTATCCGATAATGCTAAAGAGGTTCAATCGAGTTACAGGATGCAATTAGAAAAATATACATCTGACAAGCTAATGCTGTATGTCTTCATCCAGCAAGAGAAAACATGTTGACTGTTAAACATAAAACACTTATAACGCAAACACAATAGTTACTGTGTTGTGTGTGTCTATTCGACAAGACAAGTTTAATCCTGTTACAATTAGCACACACTAGAATTGATTGTAGAACTAGCTAATGTTGAATGTATTTATCCGACATAACAAAACATGTTGACAACAGAAAAATCTTTCAACGCTACTGTGCTGTATGTTTCTATTCGAAAAGACAAGTCACAATTAGCACACACTAGAATTGATTGCAGAACAAGACGAAACATGTTTAAAATTAATGTATAGAACAGAAAAACTTATAACGCAAAATATTATGAGATTTAAAATCTGCGTTATAGGATTAATCAGTGTTGACACAAGAGCACTTCTATGCAGTCAGCGTGCACACATAGAATTGCAAATGTTGTATATCTCTATCCGACGTACAGTTGTACTTCTTCTTAATTACTGCAGATAAAATGATTACTACATAGCAGGGGATACCTTTGTTCTAAGGAGATCGATTTTGCGAATTTCGAACACATGCAACAGAGAAACAAATCTGTACAGTGATTAGTTACCGTAACAGAATAAAAAATCATACTACTGTGCAGATAAAATGATTTTACTACTTAGCAGGGGAGATCTTTGTCATACATCATATTGTGTTAAGGAGAAAATTTATGGATTTAAACTCTGTTCTAATACTATAAAAATTAAGGGAATGAAACTTGTTTACAAGGGAGAGGAATAGGAGTGTACTTCATCTTAAATAAAAAATCGCTATTATTATGCAGACAAAGTGAGCTGTGAGAGGGATCGGAAATACACTGGCTGACAGAGCAAATGCAACACCAAGAAGGAGTGATCAGAACTTTATGCAAATTGCAGGGTAGACTGACGTCACTGAGGTATGCTCATGATGTGAAATGCGCCGCTGTGCTGCGCACGTAGCGAACGATAAATGGGACACGGCGTTGGCGAATGGCCCACTTCGTACCGTGATTTCTCAGCCGACAGTCATTGTAGAACGTGCTGTCGTGTGCCACAGGACACGTGTATAGCTAAGAATGCCAGGCCGCCGTCAACGGAGGCATTTCCAGCAGACAGACGACTTTACGTGGGGTATGGTGATCGGGCTGAGAAGGGCAGGTTGGTCGCTTCGTCAAATCGCAGCCGATACCCATAGGGATGTGTCCACGGTGCAGCGCCTGTGGCGAAGATGGTTGGCGCAGGGACATGTGGCACGTGCGAGGGGTCCAGGCGCAGCCCGAGTGACGTCAGCACGCGAGGATCGGCGCATCCGCCGCCAAGCGGTGGCAGCCCCGCACGCCACGTCAACCGCCATTCTTCAGCATGTGCAAGACACCCTGGCTGTTCCAATATCGACCAGAACAATTTCCCGTCGATTGGTTGAAGGAGGCCTGCACTCCCGGCGTCCGCTCAGAAGACTACCATTGACTCCACAGCATAGACGTGCACGCCTGGCATGGTGCCGGGCTAGAGCGACTTGGATGAGGGAATGGCGGAACGTCGTGTTCTCCGATGAGTCACGCTTCTGTTCTGTCAGTGATAGTCACCGCAGACGAGTGTGGCGTCGGCATGGAGAAAGGTCAAATCCGGCAGTAACTGTGGAGCGCCCTACCGCTAGACAACGCGGCATCATGGTTTGGGGCGCTATTGCGTATGATTCCACGTCACCTCTAGTGCGTATTCAAGGCACGTTAAATGCCCACCGCTACGTGCAGCATGTGCTGCGGCCGGTGGCACTCCCGTACCTTCAGGGGCTGCCCAATGCTCTGTTTCAGCAGGATAATGCCCGCCCACACACTGCTCGCATATCCCAACAGGCTCTACGAGGTGTACAGATGCTTCCGTGGCCAGCGTACTCTCCGGATCTCTCACCAATCGAACACGTGTGGGATCTCATTGGACGCCGTTTGCAAACTCTGCCCCAGCCTCGTACGGACGACCAACTGTGGCAAATGGTTGACAGAGAATGGAGAACCATCCCTCAGGACTTCATCCGCACTCTTATTGACTCTGTACCTCGACGTGTTTCTGCGTGCATCGCCGCTCGCGGTGGTCCTACATCCTACTGAGTCGATGCCGTGCGCATTGTGTAACCTGCATATCGGTTTGAAATAAACATCAATTATTCGTCCGTGCCGTCTCTGTTTTTTCTCCAACTTTCATCCCTTTCGAACCACTCCTCCTTGGTGTTGCATTGTCACTGTCAGTCAGTGTATGTATTGTTAACTTACCTTCATTTTAGAGACGGCGTAGTGTTTAGAAGAGAAAACTTATAACTCAAAACATTATGAGATTCGAACTCTGTATAATGAGATTAATCTCTCTACTAATACAAACGCACTTCTTTGCAATCAGCGCACACATCTAAAGCTTTTTTCCCGTTCATTAACAACTGCAGTAGCACCACTTTTGAAAATGTCACAATCAAACGAAGATTCGTTGGTAAATCACATCAATACACACCATATTATAAGAAAAACACAAATTACATAGAGCACTGAAATAACATTCCCAACAAATACACATTCACCAGCCTAGTCATACTTGCAATACACAATTAGACGTGTATTTATAAGAAAATCATAATTATTGACAAACAATCTGCTAACACGTTTATGCACATTTCAATCATTGTTTTCAAATTCATACTGCAATGCCACTTATCAAGGTTACATAAATTGCTCTCAATTAGCAGAAATCATAACACTAGCACTGCCTCTCTTTGATTCTGTAACTTAGGAAATTCGGGTTTGTAACTGTAACCAATAAACACATAGAAAATTCTGAACAGTTTACAACACAGGACTTGACCATCAATGATGGAAACTTCAAAACACCTCTCTACACTACTTTGGAATAGATCACTACTTCCCTGTCACTATCCACAAGCAATTTATTTTCAGCCTGCAACATTTTAATGCTGACATCACACTTTTTACATAATAATTTAATCACTTGCAACTCTGGTGTAGCTGGCAATGCAGACTAAAATCCATTGTGTTTCAAGGGGAACTCTGATGTGAACTACGTCTTCTAATGCAAGCTCTAACACATCTAAATTATCAATAATTCTATCATGGCTATTGATATAGACATTATGAGCAAAGTCTTTCAAAGAAAATTCACGAAGTTTTGCAGACCTCATCTTCAATACACCTAACAGTTTGATCTTTCATTCAGACTCAAGAATTCATTCCACAGAGGTATTAGAAGTGCAACCACTCAATCTCCTGTAGACACCAAATCTTCTCTCTGAACTGTCTGTCTACAATTTTGTAGTAAACACATAAGGCCAGTGGTAATTATTGAAAACACATTGTGGTAAGTATCTGTATCAAAGTAGTGTATGTTTCACTTGTCAATCATCCTTCTGCTTATGGCATGTGCCTAAGTCCATATATGTTTTAAACATGTAAGGAAAGAAAAGTTCATATTACCAGCACCAATAATTGGACTAGCATCTTCATTCCTGGTATATATATCTTTCATGGGATGCTGTATATTACAGACTGACCACCACTTTTGAATTAATTTTAGGAACTGGATTGTGCCATCAGAAACATCCACACCTTGACTTTTAAGCAAATACAAATCAGCAACATTCTTACGATCAAAGACTTTACTGCTAATGATACATTTTGTCCCTATTGTTGTTGGACACAGAGCCATCCTAGATAAATTTGAAGCCATTTTTAGTAACAATTTCTTCTCTGAACGAAACAACTCTTCATGATCTGAAAATTTGGCCTGAGTAGTTATAATTTACAGACTGGCTCTGTACCAACACCAACACTGACCACATCACTTAAAACATCAAATGTCTTATCAAAGTTTGGTATAATAAGAGAATGTCACTGCCCAAATTATTAGTTCTGGAGAGTATCTTATTTGATTAATTACAGAGAGCCCTAACTGTTCCGGGACAAATTTTATTTTACCAATTCTCTCTGCATTAAAATCATAGTCTAACTCAAGTGCATTTTTTCAAAAGGTTCATAGAAAGAATCATCAGAATAACTTGTGAAATGACTTAGCAAAGTATAAAACTTCATCCATCTGTCATAATTCCGGTCTTCACAAACACTAAAATGCTCTGTAGGCAAACACACATTTTTGTGAAACATTTGAACTGCAAATGAACTTGAAACTTTAAATCTCAATGTTGCAACCTTAATACATGACTCATCATCCACCTTCACAAACAATGCATAATCTTCCTTCACTATTCCATTGAATGGTTCAACGAATTTCTTCTGAACTTCACAGATGAAGGAGGTAAAATCTGTAAAATTGTCACATTCACACCACTTAACGAAATAACGTATAAATACTAAAAACACCACAACACATAAAAATATCTAGATAACCGATAAAAGGACACTGCATCACTATTTAATACATGCAAATATTCGGTGGAAAACAAACCAAAACCAAACTCCATGGCACTACAGCCCATGAAGGGCCTTGGCCTACCAAGCGACTGCCGCTCAGCCCAAAGGCCTGCAGATTGCGAGATGTCGTGTGGTCAGCACGACGAATCCTCTCGGCCGTTATTCTGGGGCTTTCAAGACCGATTCGGTGGAAAATAAAAATCGCGAATTCCAGTAGAAAGATAACCTCAACCAACCACACACGTGAGCGGTCCAAACCGAACTGAATGTAGGCATGGCCTCACACGCCGTCTACACGTGGCCAAATGTGACAGCCACTTTGTCACGTATCTATATATGCATTCCGGTCTGATAATATTGTAGTTGGTCCGGGTTCATACGTGAAGAGAAACTGACAATCCTTTCCAACATACGATAAGTCAAAGACGCCAAAATTTGGTTGTTTGAGATGATAGACGACTTGAAGAGGCTGGGTGGTGCGCATACAGGCGTAGAAGTACCGCAGGATTGAATTTATTGAAAAGTGTTTCTTATTTCTACAACAAGGAGCAACATAATAAATATACGAGATCCGTCCGACTCCTTGGCTGAATGGTCAGCGTTCAGGCCTTCAATTCGGAGGGTCCCGGCTTCCAATACCGGCAGGGTCACGATTTTAACTGCTTCTGGCTCGAGGACTGTGTGTCCCAACACTCTCCTCTTCATATTTATGCAACACTACCAACACGCAATAGTGATTACATCCCATTACGTAGGCTTGGCGTCGGGATGAACATCAGATCGTAAAACAGAGTCAAATCCACATGTGAGACACATCTCGCACCCACTACCCCAATGCTGTGGGAAAAGCGGTAAAATATAACAGACCCATGTCATGGCTGCAATTGACTTATATTAAATTATCGACAAGAAGCAGAAACTTGCAAAGAGAATACACGATTACGTAACATAAGTCGCGCGCAGTTGGTACGATCTCAAAATTGACCCTCTTCCTTTCTCCTTACCAGGATGACGATGAAGTGTTGTAACTGCACGTACAGTATTTTATAATTATTCAAGTTAATTCACTTACGTAGATTACTAAGTACTGTTCATTTGCTAATTAACATTTCATGAAGTTCATATTTTCTCGTCGTCAGAACGTCGAACATTTTCTTTAGTAAATTGGACTTAGCTATGAAGCATGGTTCATTTACCACGACGCCATCAAGAAACACTGTTTCTCTTGCATTCTGAGACGGAAGTGCGCTGTGTGTCGTCACACGGCTTCGAGGAAATTCGCTGTGGCGCATCGAATGTTTCGAAACAGTCAGCGGTGACATTTAGCCCATATTTACTGTTAAAACTGTATTTAAATATACAAGAGGCTTATCGCATTCTTTGTTGTACATATTGTACCGGGAACACCGCTACGACAGAAGTCCGAAGTATGTTTGTTGAACTTCGCGCGAGATGGAAGGTAGGCAGCCCGACGAACGCAGTGACGTACCCAGCGAGTGACGTGGCCGCCGTAAGCCAGCTATCCGCTACCGTATATGGCAATGATCCAGCTCGTCCTCAAAAGTACATTTTGAGCTAATTTATCGCTATTTTGACATTGCTAACTTAAAAGCCTTTACAATGGACATCATCTCTTCAGATTTCAAGAAAATCCACCGAGTATTATAGAAGTTATTAGGCTAGACAGTACCCGAGTTCTAGACACTTCCATGCGAACGTGTATAAAAGGAAGACCACCCGACCTACGAATTCAGTGTCTGTCACTCCGCCGTCTCTGTGACACGGGTGACAAGAGAAGTGTTGTGCGTGTCGAACTTCTAGTCGACAGTCTGCGAAATCCAAGTTCGGTATTTTCTCTAAGTGTTGTATCAAGACTTTATCATATTCTTGAAGTGCCTGAATGGGACTTTACTTTTGAGAGCATCGTATTGGAACTTTGTCATATTGCCACATTGGGACTTGGTTTTTTTCGTGTGTCGTGATTAGACATTGATATTTTCTTAAAGTGCCATATAAGAACTTTGTTTTTTTTTTTCCTGAAGCGTCTCATTGGAACTTAGTTATTTTCGCCAAGTGTCACGATAAGACTTTATTATTTTCTTAAGGTGACGTACTGGAACATTGTCATCGGAACTTTATTTTCTTCGGGTGTCGTGTTGGGACTTTAACATTTCGGCACATTGGAACTTTGTTATTTCTACACATTGGAACTTTTTTTTTTTGAAGTGCCACATAAGGACTTACTTATTCGACGACGATTGAATTTTCACGTGTGTTGTATATCGCATTGAACTTACGTTTCGAACTTATTCGAACTTATATTTTTGAATCAATTTCTGGAACATTGAACTTAGGGGACATTCAACATTACGTTTAATTGTGAAATATGCAATGCTTTCCAAGTGCTGCACAGGGACTTATGTTTTGATTCTTAAAGACTGTGACGATTCGGAATACGCATATCGCATTTCCCGAAAGCCTAGAACTTTCCAGTATTTTGAGTGATCCATAATTTATGAAGTCAGACTTTTTCTTTCGAATATTATTTTCTTAATGGCTATTCACTTCGCTTATTAATGCAACAGGACAGTTTCCGAGTGCTACTTATTCAGTTCATTGCCAATATGTTTTAAATCTTCAGAACTATTCATTTAGGGCTGCAGTGACAGTAATCCCCTAGAACATTCTGACTTAACTTGCATTTCTACCAGTACTTGTTCTTCGAGTGATTATTGTAGAACGTTTTGATTTAATATTTAGAGTGCAGTAACCATAATTAAAGGGTCATATCTGTTCAGACAGTGCCCTGAATGTGTGGAGTGCCGTGCAGGAAATTCAGGTGTGAATTACGTCTCGTCGAACCCAGGAACGTGTGCCAATCTTCGAGACATTCCAGAACGTCGGGACATTCCAGAACGTCGAGACTTCCAGAACGTCGAGACATTTCCAGAACCTCCAGACATTCCAGAACTCCTCATCCGAGCAGGTGTGGTCCCTGCCCAGTCGATGTCCAGCACCATCCCAGGGCTTGGAGGTACCAACCAGCCACGACACTTCCACGCTGCTGTACGAGGTGATATGAACTTGCTTTTGATGATCAATAAACTCAATTTATCAAAAAAATCTCTGAAATTGATAACTATACCTCTCTCTGTACCAGCTCCAATGATAAAGCCACTCCCTTGATTAAGAATCATGCTCGTTCATTTAATATCAAGCGCCTTAAAGATATGAACACATTTTTACGGGTACAATATATAATCACGATATAAAACTAGCAATAATTCTTCTTCTTCTACAATTTCCTCATCGCATGTCCGCTGTCATCACAGCGATCGACTCTTGTTCCCAGCAAGTCGGAAAAGTGTGGTGGAACGAAGCCCACAACATTCTCGTAGATTATGTACGCAAGATTTTCTCCTTTTTGCCCTACACCTCTTTCCTTAAATGTCATCTATAAGATAAACTGCAGGAGGTCACTTATTCATTTGAGCCAGTCCCATAATACAGTAAAAATTACAAGAAAGATGATACATATTAGAGTGGTGCTGCCTAGTACCAGATACTAGCACTAGTATCAGAGGGATGTTTTTCTTTACGTTGTCCTTGGACCTCCCAATTCTGTTTAAAGACTTCCATGTAGTCCAGGACTCTTCGTAGTAACAGAGAAGCTTCTGTTCAAGTTTCTCAAGTTCCAAGCGATCTGGGAATTTGCGGTTCCTGCTTCAAACATGGTTTCATTTGGATCTGCAAGTAGACAAGTTGATGTCTATGGAGAGGGCGAACTGTACGTCTCCACATTCGCGGCTACTTCACGTCCAGTGTCAGGTGGAGCTATTAGTTTTAGTTGGTTGGTTTTAGATACCCTGCGATCAGTCAGTAAGCTTCTACGAGTGCAACGTAGAACTTCTTGGCATGTACAGATTTATACCATACAGCTGTGGCACTGTTTCTGGATGAGCGGCCCAATCTGATCATGTCAAAGCATTGTGAGAGGACTTTTGCCTCGGTGTTGGAGCAGTGATAAGTGCAAAGCTTGACCTCAGATACTTAGGCGTATCACTGTGTTCCAGTACAATTCCCAATCACTTCACCTGCAACGTTCAGTATTCCCCACGTGAAAAGCATATGTCTGGTTCTTTGATGGATTTGGTTTGAAAGTATTATTCCCTAAACGTATAAACCACCACATTACCTCACAATTTCCAATGACATGACCAAAGTACTCTACTTTCTGATATTGTACGTGACCTCCAGCTCGGAGTACTGTAGCCCCACATCTCGAAGGATGGTGTGCAGACCTCAGCAACATAAAGTAAACCGGACGAGTTAGCCATGCGGTTACTTTTTTTTTTTTTGCTAGGGGCTTTACGTCGCACCGACACAGATAGGTCTTATGGCGACGATGGGATAGGAAAGGCCTAGGAGTTGGAAGGAAGCAGCCGTGGCCTTAATTAAGGTACAGCCCCAGCATTTGCCCGGTGTGAAAATGGGAAACCACGGAAAACCATTTTCAGGGCTGCCGACCATGCGGTTATGGGCGCGCGGCTGTGAGCTTGCATCCGGGAGGTAGTGGGTTCGAACTCCACTGTCGGCAGCTCTGAATATGGTTTTCTGTAGATTCCCATTGTTACATGGGGCAAATGCTGGGGCTGTACCTTACGAAGGCCACTGCCGATTCCTTCCCACACACAGGCCTTTCCTATCCCATCGTCGCCATAACACCTATCAGTGTCGGTGCAACGTAAAGCAAATAGCAAAACCACCATAAAATAAGACAGGACATACACAACACTGAAGTAAACAGGAACAGAGAAAATGAAGTGACACGGGATTTAAATCATTATCTTGAATGCAGTCCTTGGGAACTAGTTTCAACAGGACTGCTCATGCTGTGATCAAGTACGCAGCTGAGAGACCTAAAGCACTGCACATGCTCCAGTGATGTGTCAGGTACTGTCAACTTTATGGGTTGAATGGCATGTTTTCTTACGGTCACTAAGTTAGTACTTTTCGTGTTTAAACCCACAACTTTTTTGACCAACCAATTTGCCAATATCTGTGGATTTTCATCACTTACTGCAAACAGAAAAGTATCATATGCATATTGCGGATTATTTATTTATTTATTTATTTATTTATTACGATTCAATGGGATGGGTTTAAAGCAATTGTTGAGGAATGTGAAAATAGGTTTGTACCTTTAAAGGTGGTAAGGAATGGTAAAGATCCCCTATATTATAACAGGGAAGTAAAGAGACTAAGGAGGAGGTGCAGGTTGGAAAGAAATAGAGTAAGAAATGGCTGTGGAAGTGAGGAGAAATTAAAGGAACTTACTAGGAAATTGAATCTAGCAAAGAAGTCAGCTAAGGATAACATGATGGCAAGCATAATTGGAGGCCATACTAATTTTAGTGAAAAATGGAAGAATATGTATAGGTACTTTAAGGCAGAAACCGGTTCCAAGAAAGACATTCCAGGAATCATTAATGAACAAGGGGAGTGTGTATGCGAGGACCTTCAAAAGGCAGAAGTATTCAGTCAACAGTATGTAAGGATTGTTGGTTACAAGGATAATGTCCAGATAGAGGAGGTGACTAATACTAAAGAAGTATTAAAATTACCTATGAGAGCAGTGACATCTACAGTAAGATACAAAAGTTGAAAACTAGAAAAGCAGCTGGAATTGATAAGGTTTCGGGGGATATACTAAAGACAATGGGTTGGGATATAGTACCATATCTGAAGTACTTATATGATTATTGTTTGCATGAAGGAACTTTACTAAATGAATGGAGAGTTGCTGTATTAGCCCCTGTATATAATGGAAAGGGTGATAGACATAAAGCAGAAAATTACAGGCCAGTCAGTTTGACATGCATTGTATGTAAGCTTTGGGAAAGCATTTTATCTAATTATATTAGACATGTTTGCAAAATTAATAACTGGTTTGATTGAATTTTGGCATTTAATAGGGTAGATCATGGGAGACTATTGGCAAAAATGAGTGCAATTGGACTTCACAAAAGAGTGACTGAATGGGTGGCTCTGTTTCTAGAAAATAGAACTCAGAGAATTAGAGTAGGTGAAATTTTATCTGTCCCTGTAAAAATTAAGAGGGGAATTCCTCAAGGCAGTATTATTGGACTTTTATGTTTTCTTGTATATATCAATGATATGTGTGAAGAAGTTGAATCAGAGATAAGGCTTTTCGAAGATGATGTCATTCTGTACAGAGTAATAAATAAGTTACAAGACTGTGAGCAACTGCAAAATGACCTCGATAATGTTGTGAGGTGGACAGTAGGGAGTGTATGATGATAAACGGGGATAAAAGTCAGGTTGTGAGTTTCACAAATAGGAAAAGTCCTCTCAGTTTTAATTACTGCGTTGATGGGGTGAAAGTTCCCTATGGGGATCATTGTAAATACCTAGGTATTAATATAAGGAAAGATCTTCATTGGGGTAATCACATAAATGGAATTGTAAATAAAGGGTACAGGTCTCTGCACATGGTTATGAGAGTATTTAGGGGCTGTAGTAAGGATGTGGAGGAGAGAGCATATTTGTCTCTGGTGAGACCCCAACTAGAGTACATTACTTGATTCAGGAACTGGAAAAAATCCAAAGAAAAGCACCTCGATTTGATCTGGGCGATTTCCGACAAAAAGAGTAGCGTTACAAAAATGTTGCAAAGTTTGGGCTGGGAAGACTTGGGAGAAAGGAGACGAGCTGCTCGTCTAAGTGGTATGTTCCGAGCTGTCAGCGGAGAGATGGCGTGGGAGGACATCAGTGGACGAATAATTTTGGATGGTGCCTTTAAAGGTAGGAAAGATCACAATATTGTAACAGTAAATGTGGTACTTCGGTAGACATGAGACGCAGGGCGTGTACCATTCGTTGAAGTGCGTACAGAGGGAGAGGGTTTGTTTAGAAATAAATCTTAAAATTTTTCCTCTGAGTTTGTTAACAAATTCAAAGTCATGTCACCTCTGTACAGCATGCTGTCTTTTCTGAACATAGATACCTTGATCATGACCAAGGATTTCTAGTTTAATGTGGAATCCGAACCAGAAGGATGTCTTCTTAATTTAATGACTCCCACATTCCTTGGCCGGAACTCTACCCACAGCCAGCTCAGCGGCAATGATACTAGGCAATCATGCCGCCTGATCTTAGGTCAGCAATAACCTTACACCTGTCTTGGTCGAAATGGGCCTGTACTTTGTATTGAACTTGGATCTCATCATTCAAGGCACCTTTTGGGTGGTCCAGTGACAGAGAACACTAGCAAAAGATATGTGGAGCTACAGGCAAGAGACCAAGAGAATATAGAGTTTGCGTAAATGTGTTGCAAGGAAGATATTTTAAGATGTCGTTGGTGATGTGGGTCATCACTTCACTAGTGCCCGCTCCTAATGCTCGAGAGGTTCCGGAACCCTTTGAGATTGTCGGTATAGTCTTTCACGGCCAGTGTCTTCACTGTAAGCTGCGATCGAATTGCGTTAGTAGCTGCCAATGTTTCGCCGGAAACTGAGCGCAGCATTCTCAGGAATCCGCTCTGTATGAACGTCAGTAGTGTACACAAGGTGTGGCATCCAGTAAATGGAAGAGTAACCCGAAGTGGCAAGAAATTTATCTGAAAAGAAACATAAAACACATTGTTGGTGTAGCTCCGAAGACGTAGCTGATGAAAACTGCCATGAAAGTGAGGATCTGGCAACGCTTGAGGCCGACGTGTGGAATGGACGTGTTCCTACAAGCTGGGCTCAGCTTACCTCGCATGTCCGTTATGTATAACAGAGTAACAGAGGAGGGACTGTTGACAACTTGGCCAAGTGTAGATCCTTCAAACGGCACTCGTCATACAACAGCCACGCCCAGAAATCTCCTGAGCTGTATAGATTACTTTCCCCATGATGGACCTAGAACTTGTGTAACAATTAGTCAAGTATATTCCATCTCTTCGTGAAGTGATAGTTATTATTATTGTTTATAGTGGCCTAGAATCAAGGTTATCGGCCCCTAATGGTACGAAATGTAAGAAAAATTTTCAAGTCCAAAAATTCATCCACCGACCACAATTCAATTCTTGATTATGAATAATGGATGAATTCGAAGGTAAAATTATCAGCAGCTCACAGTATTAAAATTTACAAATAATTTCATATCAATACTCCGATTCCAATTAAAGAAACACGACGACGAACAATGATTATGAACTTAAAACAATGTTATGTTCTGACCAAGGTGCTGTTCCCAAAGCACATCCCTGAATAGGTGATATTTTGTTGAAAATACAAGCCAACGGACCCTCATAATGGTATGTATCCCTAGTAGAGCAGAACCATGCTCTTTATCATATAGCGGTACTAAAGTATACTCACGGTGTTCTTCACTACGCACAGGTAATGCAGACTTATGGTGTTCGCCACATAAGGGCCCCAATCATACGCAATGCAAGAATGGTGTTCCTAACATAGTAGGCACTAATCGCAGGGACCCGTACTATCCCGTGGTGTTCCTAACATAGTGAGTACTAATCACAGGTAAACACCAGACCCGTAGATTCTGTCACAGTTCCGAATGGGGATATGAACACAGTTATGACAACGGCGAGCTAATACAACAATGGGCAGATGCTACGGAACTCTCTCTTATTCATGATGACAAACAGCCACTTTATTTTAACAGTGGCCACTGGAGAAGAGGATATCATCCAGATTCGATTTTCGTCACTAATAACTTAGGAGAACAATGCAGCAAGGGAGTATGCAACCCAGTACCTAAGTCTCAACACAGACCAATCCTGTCAGTTTTACTCCGCTATCCGACCTCTGTATGTTCCCTTTCGTCGTAGATACAACTTCAAAAAAGGGAGATTGGTCAAAATTCCCTGCTTTACTGGATGATACGGTCCAAAACATCAAACCAATTCCTGAATCATATGAACAGGTCACTTGGGCTGTTAAGGAAAGTTCTCGTAAATCTATTCCCCGTGGATGTCGCACTAGTTACATCGAAGGTCTTAATCTGGATGCAGTCTCGCAACTAAATGATTCCTACAAGCTATTCAAACAGAAATTAATAGGTGAGGAAGCTATTACAGAAGCACACGCCCTAACTTCTCTAATAGCCTCATCGAAAAGAGAGACTTGGTGGTTATGACGCTGAGCAGCCAAAAGCCTGGAGACCCCTAAGGAAGCTGACCAGAGATCCAACCATGAGTAACACACATTCTTTTGTTACAGTCAATCAGTTTGCCCACCAACTTCTCATGAATGGCAAAATAAAACAAGAAGCCAAAACCCGGAGAGCTATGTTGAAGGTACCTGCGGGCAGGGATGAAGAAATATCTGAGCTCATGCAACATTTCAATTTCACTGAGTTGGAATATGCAATTATCAAGCGCAAATCAGGTAAAGCTGCGGGTTTGGATGATTTTCGTGTTGAGAAAATAAAGAATTTTGGAAGAAACACGAAAGAATTGTTGCTACAATTTTATAATAACTGCTTACAGATGTCCAATATTGTGGAGCAAATCACGTGTAATTGCTGGTCTAAAGCCTGGAAAGGACAACAGAGACCCCAGGAACTACAGACCAATATCTCCTCTGTGCCACCGATATAAGATTTTCGAAGGAATGATACTCAACAGACTCATCCAGACTATCAACAAAAACCTGATTCCACAACAGGAAGGCTTTAAACCAGGCAAGAATGCTGTTGCACAAGTTCTCAACCACACGCAGAACATTGAGGACGGTTTTGAAAATCGACAAACTACAGGAGTAGCTTTCATTGACCTCAGTGCTGCATATGATAGAGTGAACCACCGTATACTGCTTCAGAAGATCTTTACACTCACGAAAGATTCAAAACTTACCAGATTGATGTCAACCTTGTTGCAGAACCGCAGTTTTTTATTTTCAAGGACAAAGAATCAGATCGAAATCACAGAAAAATGGATTGCCCCAAGGAAGTGTACTGGCTCCATTGCTATTTATTAGTTATACCAATGACCAACCACTCCCTAACAAAACAAGAAGTTTCATATACATAGACGACCTTTACTAGCCTGCCAGTGTGCAACTTTTGAAGAGGTAGAACTCACACTTGACAGCGCTCGGAAGAAATTATTCACATAATACAAGGCTAACCACCTAAAGCCGAATCCGTCAAAATCTCTGCTTTGTGCTTTCCACCTCAAGAACAGAGAGGCATCAAGGAAATTATACGTCTCTTGGAATGGAACCCTCCTGGAACATTCTTTCACCCCAAAGTACCTAGGCGTAACGCTGGACCGCTCACTTACTTTCAGAAAGCACTGTTTCAACATCAATCACAAAGTCAATGTCAGAAACAACATCCTGAGGAAGCTGAGAGGTACAAACTGGGATGCAAAGCCACAAGTTCTTAGAACCACTGCATTGGTTCTGTGTTACACTGCTGCGTAATACGCATCCTGTGTGTGGTATAGATCAACACACGCTAAGACTGTGGACCTGCCCTGAATGAAGCTTGTAGATTAATCACAGGATGCCTGAAACCTACCCCTGTTGAGAAGATACACTGACTTGCTGACGTTTCACCTCCAAGTAATCGTCGAGAAATCGCTGCTGATCAAGAACGGCTAAAGGTTGAGAATGTTGAAGCTCACCCGGTGTTTGGTCATAAAAAATCTCAATCTAGGCAGAAATCCAGGAAAGTTCCCTCCAGACATCAAATCCCTTGAAAGGACCACCAGAAAAGGCAAGACATTCCTTATGGAAATCTAAGCAGCAATAATGGATGAGGCCACGTGAATATCTTCCGGCTGGGTGTAATGAAGACTGGAGTGTTTGGAGGTCCCTTAACCGAACTCTTTCGCTGCGCTATTTTTAAACAGAACACTTATAGAAAAATGTAATTTTTTCGTATTTTCCAAATGAACTGAAATTTATTTTTTGTTAAAGGTTAGTGACATTCAACACCAATGCACAATTTTTAACTCAACTTTGGCAAACTAGCAGTGACATTTGACCTTGAAACACACATTACTGTGATACATCTCCCAACATGGAACCGGACACATTTCAGGCTGCCCTGGGTAATTCTTACAAAAAGTACTGTCTATTTACTCTTGCACAGTCCCTTCCTTTCTCTGAACATTTTGCTGGTAATATGGAACAAACAACACAATTAGGTTTGTGACTCTTGTCCTGCGGCTCCCCAAGAAAGTGCGTCTCCGTCAGGCGCGCTTGAGGTATGTAATCAGAAGGTCTTCCTCGTTTCGCCAGCGAACTGCACTGATACTCTCGTAGAAGTCCGATTATGACAGAACTACTGAAGTCAGGAGCGCTAATTGCCCTTTTTTGAAGCTTATTGTACAATATTCTTCCATTCATTAGTGAAGTTTCATTGCCATCATTAATATCCTGCTAGTCTGAAACAAAATGAAGATCTTCCTCGTTGGCACTTTCTTCCGAACAATCACTATGCACATCATTACTTGTTCACTTGTCCAAATTTACTGAAAAGACTGAATCAGAATCGGCCAATAAAAGATTGAAGATTTCGTCACTGCCATTACTAATGTTTTTCCGCTCGCTCATAGCTGCTGAGTGAAGCCTGCTATCGGCCAGACAGCTGACAGGAATGTTGGCGGGCGGCTGGGTGAAAAATAACAGTTAAACATAGGTCCAGTATTCGCGGCAACGTTTTCAAACAATGCTTATTACATAGTCAATACATGACTATAGATGTTTGTATTATTTATGCGCCTTTATTAAAGAAGCGCGTGGAAATTATAGCAGGAAAAAAGTCGATTTCCGCAGCGAATGCTATAGAGAAGTAAGTCGACAAAAGTCGATTTCCGCAGCGAATGCTATAGGGAAGTAAGTCGACAAAAGTCGACTTCCGCAGCGAAAGAGTTAAGAACTGGTGTCAGCAGGGCGAAGTAATCACTTAAGTTATCGGGCTTCACATCAGAGGACAGCAAGTGCGACTGCAGTGAAGAAAAAAAGTGAACCATATGTATCAATGTCCTTTCAGCCCATTTTCATACTCAGAGCATGATTTAATGCTTGCTGATTACAATGCCCTTGGTGTGGCTGAGTTTTGGAAAACACCATCTAGATGTACAGTAAATTTGGTCAATTTCCTATGTTTGTTAATTTTTGGAATTTTCGTAAATAGTTTGAAATTATTTTACTTTTATTGTATGATTAAGTATGATTCTGACACGAGTAAATATATAAATAAACCAGGAAATTCAGCATCCCTTGGACTCTTCCCACACCCACAGAGGTTTAAGTGTTTGACCCGCGAGATAAATTTTATTTCGCTCAAGTCGGCCGGAAAATCGGGTAGGACTCCCCATATCTGCCACCTGGGACGCGCCATGTTGGAGTTATCACGACAGCGTAGTATGCTGGAGGTTAATCTGCTTTAATCTGATATCGTCTATCCCTCCCGGCTCACCGCTAGAAAAGCCGCATATATTTTTTTCTAGTTGGTTTACGTCGCACCGACACAGATAGGTCTTATGGCGACAATGGGACAGGAAAAGGTTAGGAGTGGGAAGGAAGCGGCCGTGGCCTTAATGAAGGTATAGCCCCAGAATTTGCCTGGTGTGAAATTGGGAAACCAAGGAAAACCATTTTCAGGGCTGCCGACAGTGGGGCCCGAACCTACTAACTCCTGAATACTGGATACTGACCGCACTTAAGCGACTGCAGCTATCGAGCTCAGTGAAAAGCCGCACAAGGTGACTAAACTCTAACTCTTCTGACCGTAAAGTTTTGAAGTGTGATGGTGAGGTTTACCATTCTCAACGAGGTGGCGGACAATATTTTTTGATGTTACATTCGCATGACCCTCTCTAGCTGTTAGGTTTACAACTCAGATGCTTAAGAAACCTCCAGGCATTGTGACTGCTCTTCCTTATATCAGTCTCCTCCATTATTATATATCGCTTTTAAGGGAACTTCCCCAGCTTGGACGGTTTCGGAGCTCAAAGGATCGTTGTCAAAGAGATCACGATAGTTTCACAATATTCCCCTAGTTTCTGTAATAGTGTGCAGCCTCAGGGAATTGAGATACGAGAACAATGCTTCACGATATTTGCAAAATAATCATATGATTCAGTAAAAAGCTCTACGTTCAAAATGTTCTCGTCCAGTGAAATGGTACATTTCTCCTAATCAGCCTTCATAAAATGATATCTTCTTCGAAGAGGAACTCACATTCTAAAGATTTAAAGGTAATACGTATGAATCTAAGACGAAGCCACAGAACTGGTTGCAAATAGAGGATTATGGGGGCGTTTAGTAAATTCACAGAGGGTAGACGGTTGAACGCTGGAGGGAATAACAGTCTGTAATGAAGAGAGATGAGGGATTTTTGCCCCACTTATTTCGCTGATAACTGAGATATGTTTGCTTACGCGGATACTGTAAGTTAATATCTGGATTATATCCATGTTCCATCTCGCACTGTTGAATGATGCTGGAAGTTTGTTATGCAGTATAATTTGATCGCACGAATCTGCCCATTCTATGCCAGCCTCTTCTCTTTTGTCGGTACCTGGGTAGCCCCATATTGTATTCTGACTGTTGAAATAAACAAACACAAAATTCTCATATTGATGCTGGAAGGCTCCACAAATCTAAACACAGTATCTGATGGCTTGTTAATTGAGCTCTACTGTGGGAGTTTCAATGTCATTACGGGGGAGGATCTGGATGTTGGATAGCACTGAGGATCTTCAACCACTAAACGCATGTCCGTGATTTTTGAACGGCGAAGATTCTAGCCTCGGTGAGTTTCTTGAATGCATATTATTAGCGTGCGGAGAAAATTGCGAGGGTATATATTTTGTGTTCTTTTTCAGATTCTTGGTATTCAGTCACTAATAGAAATAAAATAATGAAGTTGCAAAATATTATTATGCGAAAGTGCGTAAAATAAACCAATATATCCATACATACAGAGACGACGAAGAGCAGAAATTGAGCGGTGACAAAAGTTAAATACTGTCTGTTTATTCCAGTAACTTCTACAATGTCGTCCGGTGACTTTGCTATGTGTAGAGCTGATATGACCTAGTATTATGTTAGGAGAAGTTTATCACAGCTTCAACTATTAATTTCTGAAATTAAATAGAAGCAAGAAATTAAGTTGTTCAACCTATTCAATGCAAGTAAATAAGAAATGTAGTGTTACATTCTTATTTGGTTAAAAGAGGTACCGGTTTCGACCACCAATCTGGGTCATCATCAGCCAATTAAAAATATAAAAACAATGAACAGGGAAACAAAAAATTAAAGGATATGTCTTTCACAAAAGCAGTTCATGAAGCATTATAAGACAATAGGGGTTAGGACTGTCCGATTTTAAATCATAAAATCCAGATGAACTCGAAGAACAGTCACTTATTTGTGTCAAAGCGCAAGTCCCTGAAGAGTGGCACAACACACGCAATGTCCGGCACTGTTTTCAACCAAATAAGTATGTAACACTACATTTCTTATTTACTTGCATTAAATAGGTTGAACCACTTAATTTCTTGTTTCAGTTTAATTTGTGATACAGTTCAATATGAAACATTATGACATTCTATTAATTTCTGTGTTGAGAGGATACGAGGCGAAAAGTACGATGCTTGCGTGCGTTAGAAAATTTCGTCAAATTATTATTCGGCATGGGACGTTAAATTTAGTGCATTTCTCATCGAATTCTTTCAGACGTAATGAAGCACGTGTTTGCATTAGAGCAGTGAAATTTAGAGGAATTTTAAGCAAGTTAATTTGCGAGATTTCATGAGCACAGACGTACAATCAGTTATGTATACAAATTGAAAAGCTTTGGTCAACTTGTAATTTATAAACTTCAATAATGGTAATAAAATTATTTATTTGGCGTATGGCTACATAACTAAAATCAATTAATATTTACAATAATGATTTCATACTATTAACAACAATAATTGATTCTATCACGCTAGTATGTTGAAGACAGGGGAGAATTAGATTTTAATCTATCTCAGCAGTATAACTATGGTATTTAGCATTAGAGGTTGCCTCAAGGCATTTCCTGGCAAGCTGGTTAATGATAAAGTTCACATCAAATGTTTGGCCATCACATATTGTCTAGTTGATTTATCCAACAATAGGCAACAAATTTAGTCCCTAGAAAAACTTCATGAGACTGCATCTAAAATGAATCCAAATCTCATAATAGAAAACCAGATACACGGAAGTATCTACTCGTACAAACAAAACCGCGTAACTCAGTTTGGCAAAATTCCTCACGTAAATAATTTCTAATACTTGGGAAAATTCTCCAGCAATCAACATTAAATCATGAAGAAAACAGAAAAAGTTTTCTGTAGTACAAGTAGGTCATAGTATCACATGGAAAAGGTACAAAAATTAATATCCTTGAACGCTAAATTAATATATTATAACACGTAATTAGGTCTGAAACATCACACATGTCAGAAACATTGATCAGACTGGAGAAAGATCACTATCTAAAATTATCGAAAAACTAAAAGGAAATATCCTGACGGACATGTTTGGCCAAGTATGCATAGTAGGGTGTGGATGAATAGGAGGTCTTCGGAATTATACCAACATATTGAGAAAATATCGGACACAATTGGAAAAAGGCGATTGAAATTTGATGACCATATTCAAAGAATGGTTGATGAATGACAAACTAAAAAGATTTTTAAGTATGCCTCCTTGCTAAAAGGCAAGAATAATTGGATTATCTACAAGAAAAGGACTTCGAGAAATCAGCATTCCAGATTAAAGTACATGGGACAAAGCGAAGCATTATGATAAAAAGCCAGGATGAAAACAAAGGGATGGACCGCTCTCCGGTATACACCATGAGGTGTGTCGAGGAGGCGCCGTTGTGGCTGAAGAACTTATTACTTCTCTACTGTGTGCAACCGTATGTGCCTGGCTACATCACCAGAAATTGAGATGGTCCTATTCGTTCAGTAGATAGTGTGACTTGAAACAAAACCACAGTATTAAATCACGTGCGGCTTCATCCCGGCGAGACGTGACGCTCGTGCACCGACAGCATGGTGCTGCGAGCGAAGATTTGCCACAAAACACGGCACAGGTCGGCATCTCTCGAGTGTGGTTCAGATGTGCAGCGTTAAGTTACATGAATCTCTAAACGTATTATCATATTACTGAGAACACGTGTGCTTTTACACCAGTGTGTGTTCGGATCTGAACTGCTAGATTGATTTTCTGGCTGAAGATATGCGACAGATATTTCTCGGTATGGCTTCTCGCCAGTAAGCGTTTTGGAAGTGCGATTCTTCCGTTGAAGTGCTTACTACAGATACTGCTTTGGTGTAGCTATTCTCTCGTGTGAGTTAGTATGTGACGTACCAGTCGGGATTTTCTGCTCAATGATTTGCCACAGAAATTACATACAAAGAACACCTCGCCAGATCTCATGTGACCCGTTACTCGGGATTTCGTGGTGAATAATTACCCACACTCATTACAGGAATGTGGCTTATTGCCCATGTGAGCCCGCAGATGATATTTTAGAACGACTTGCTCGCTGAAGGATTTGCCGCAGACATTACAGCAGTATGGCCTCTCGTTCCTGTGAGTCCGCATATGTTGCGTGAGTCCACCTCGTTGCGTGAAGAGCTTACCACAGATATTGCACCAGCATGGCTTCTCGACGGTATGAATCCCAATATGACGAGCAACGCAGGATTTCGTGCTGAAGGATTCACCGCAGACCTTGCATCAGTGTGGCTTTTTTCCCAGTATGACTCACCGTGTGACGTGTTAGGTGTACTTTATGTACGAAGGATTTTTCACACACATTGCATTCGTGCGGCCTGTGGTCTGCGTGTGTTTTGATGTGACGTGCTAAATGGCATTTTCTACTGAATAACTTGCCACACGCATTACAATGCACTGTCTTGTCTCCCGTATGAGTCTGAATTTGATATGTTAGGCCCAACTTCCAAGCTAAAAGATTTGCCACAAATATTACCTAAATTTGGAGTCTCTCCAGTATGAGTTCACATATGTACCATAAGTCAACTTTTATGGGTGAATTGTTTCCCACACATAGTGCAACAGAGTAGATTCTCAGCCGTGTGAATCCGAGCATGATAACCTAGGCGATATTTACTGCTGAAGGATTTGTAACAGATATCACAACGGTATGGCTCGTCACCCGTGTGAGATCGCACGTGAGCGATTATGCTTTCTTTTCGGGTGAAGGATTTGCAACATAGATGGCAGCGGTTTGGTTTGTCGTCCATCTGAGTCTGTAGGTCAAGTGCTAAGTGAGATTTTCTACCGAATGACTTGTAGCATATATTGCCATAGCTTGGCTTCCAGCCTATGTGCATGTGAGAGTCTAGGAAGGATTTCGTGATGAACGACTTACCACATGCAATGCACCCAAGTGGCCATTGGGCTATGCGAGTCTGAATATGTCGTGAAAGGGGGCATCTTTTGCTGAATGTCTTGCCACACAAATTGCAACTTAAACAGGTTGCTCCACCATCCGGAGGTTGATGATCTGCATAGCTCATCTCGGCTCTTGATCTATATAGACAAATTAAAACCATGTGACGAATAGTTTAACAGCCAACTCAACCAGAACTCTCATACAAAGGAAATGCTACTGTACATGCCACTCACTAGTATCCCACGCAGAGAATATCATTACACATGAACATCACATTTCTCTCACTTGTTACGAAGATGTGTTGCGTCTTTTCTCTCGAATTACGATATCACGCGAAGTAACTTGTGACGATGTGGGAATGTACAAGTTCATAGACAACCTCACTTAAAAAATCAATGATAAGAAGAGGTATACTAAAAAAAGATGATAACAAGCTCTTTAATCCGGCACACATTTATAAACTGAAAACCGTGTATGTCCGTTCTCCTACATAATGACGGCATTAGCTTAGAAGCTTTCATGTTGTTCTTTGTGGCAGTCAAGTAATAATTTTTGTAAAAGCCCTTGTTGTAGAGGGTGTTTGGGAGAATCTCTCTGTTGTAGATATTAATAAAGTTGAGAACATTTTTTGCCGACAGTCAGCAAGATCTGCTGAAGCAGGGCTAATCTTCTATGAATGTCACTTACTGTCACGCAAAACATACTTATTGAATTTGTACATTGTTATCACATCAATGTAGCAGTCTATACTTCAGAGTCTGGTCATTTCTAATTACGTAGCTCTGATGGGCAATCAAACACAGCCAACCCACATATAGGACGGTAGGTTTATACAAAGAAGTTCACACTTACTACATGTCTTTAACAGAGGCCATATACAAAATGGAAACCACTCATCCTGATGAAGTGCTGTGAAAGATGAAATATAACAAGCACATGACAGCTCTTTCCCTAACACTGGCGCTTTTTTTCTCCTCCAGATACTGTTGTCATAGACATTATGCAGTCAACAATGAATATGGCTTTGGTAGTGTTTCATTACTATGTTCTGATACCCTGAATTTGAAACCAAATTCAAGCTATCATGTCTGAATATTCTTACAAGTGTTCCTTTAACACTTTGGCTAGAAGGAACATGAAAATCAAGGCTTGAGCCAAAACTCGTGAAGACAAGACGTTGAATTCCACCATAGTGGATATTGCTCCTATGTAAAGGAAGGAATGGGATTCTTTTTATTTCAAAAGATCGCGGACAACATGAATATTTTAGTGTCTTGGTGACATAGTTGGATAGCATCTAAGTCTAAGCCTGTCTTCCCACCGCATATTCTATGAAAGAAGAGCGAGAAATAAAAATTTCTTGGTTAAAGGTCAGGTCCGTTTACAACATGCACATGGGAAAAGTCGATCACGCATGCCAAAGCATATCGTAAAAAGAACTGGTACTTCTCAACTCATGGTGGATGCACTGAATTCCCATGGCCCAGTCGAATGCATAACTTCGTCACAAGCAAAGTAATGGGATGCTCGACCACGTGTTGTTACTGCACTCTTAGGAGAAAATAAGTGGACAAATGAAAGGGGGACATTGATTCCAGATACGATATGCTAGACCTCATGATTATCGCACAGGGTATTGATGTTGATACCACTAGGCAACGAGGCACAAACAATATGACACCGGATTTTATGTCATACGTTCAGTGGCATTTCACGCCAAGTAAAAGGTGCAAAAGAAAGGCCAATCTTCTTTACGTGATAATGCATTTTTTTGACAAGTGATTTATAAGGTTAACAATTAATTTTTCAGTAAAATGGTATTTCATTTTGCATTAATAAATATTCTCCACGAATCAGCTATATTGCTGGAACATGTGGTACGTCCCAGGAGATGGACACGGGTTGCCTACGTGCCTGCCGGCAGAATTGAGCAAAATATGAAAGCTCTCGCGGACGAAACAACCATAAAGTATCTAATGGCGATTTTGGAGGAGATGGAGACGTTCGGTACGGAGCAGTTGGCAGAAGAGTTACTCTACCTTTCTGGAAGTTATTGCAGAAAGGAGCATAGCGTTTCAACTCTAGAGGAGGGGCTGCACAAGGTGCCTGTTCCCCATGTCCGGAACGGCGTGCCAATGCCAAAGGGCCTAAGTAGGGATCGAACCGTCGATCTCATCATTAGACTATGTTTTTTTTCTTGTTCCTGATACTGCAAACCTAGGTATCAGGTTTTGCTCTACGATGCACCGTTTTCGAGATATTTAACATTTTGCATTTAAGCCCCAAATTTAATGAATCGAACCTGCACGGCACGTTATACTCTCTACCATAGCTAAACCTGATAATGTTACGAATACTTGCTTCAATACAAGCTAAAACAGAGCGAATGCCAAAGGGCCTAAGTAGGAACCGAACCGTTGATCTCATCATTAGACTATGTTTTACTTGTTCCCCATACTGCGAACCGAGGTATTGGGTAGAAAAATTTTGTCCGTTTTGCCCTACGATGCACCGTTTTCGAGATATTTAACATTATGCATTTAAGTCCCAAATTTAATGAATCGAACTAGCACGACACGTTAGCCTCTAAGCTAAGAGCAGCAGCCATCTTGCGCAAGCACCCTTAAGGCGTCTCATAAGGAGACGTGTATAGCCGCCATCTTGCGCAAGCATCCTTAGGGCGTCTCAAGCCATGGACACTTAAGCCGTCCCATAAGAGCAGTCGCTATCTTGAGCAAGCATCCCTAGGGCATCTCATAAGGAGCCATGTATAACTACCATCTTGAGCAAGCATCCCAAGGGCGTCTCATAAGAACCTGTGTATAGCAGCCATCTTGCGTAAGCACCCTTAAGGAGTCATGTATAGCCGCCATCTTATGCAATTAGCGTCGAGAGAGGGCCGCTGTAGAATTTCTCTTTTTAAATTATCCATCACCACATTTCAAAGGTATCTAGCTAAAGATGGCAGCACTGCGGATGACAGGTGACGAATTTACATCTAAAGAGGGCAGCACGGTGCTCTCTGGATTAAAGATGGTGGATGACAGCTGTCAAAAAAGCACGTGGCTATGTTTACCAAACAAGAGCACGTAGAATTTGCCACCACCACATTTCAAACTAAAGAGGGCAGCACTATGCTCTGTTGATTAAAGATGGCGGATGGTAGCTGTCAAAAAAGCATGTGAGTTTGTTTCCAAACAAGAGCACGTGGAATTTTTCAATTTGCCGCCACCACATTTCAAAGGTATCTAGCTAAAGATGGCAGCACGGTGGTCTCTTGATTAAAGATGGTGGATGATAGCTAGCAGAACTTTTCAAATTGCCCGCTACTACGTGCTTAAGGTAGTAGCCATAAAGAGGGCAGCACGGTGTTCTGTGGATTAAAGATGGCGGATGACAGGTGATGAAATTGCCCGCAGCACGGTGCTCTGTTGATTAAAGATGGCGGATGACAGCTGTCAAAAAAGCACATGGCTTTGTTTCCAAACAAGAGCACGTGGAATTTGCCGCCACCACATAGAGGGCAGCACTGTGCTCTATAGATTAAAGATGGCAGATGACAGCTGTCAAAAAAGCACGTGAGTTTGTTTCCAAACAAGAGCACGTGGAATTTTTCAATTTCCCGCCACCACATAGAGGGCAGCACGGTGCTCTCTTGATTAAAGATGGCTGCTGTCACGTGGAATTGTCTGCCACCACAGGTATCTAGCTAAAGAGGGCAGCATTGAGGTTTGCGATGCAAGATGGCTGCTGTCAAAAGCATTTTTCAAATTATCCGCCACCACATTTCAAAGGTAAGTAGCTAAAGAGGGCAGCACTGTGCTCTATGGATTAAAGATGGCGGATGACAGCTGTCAAAAAGCACGTGGATTTGTTTATCTCGAGCTAGTGAGGTTAAGTTGGTACCACTAAGTTTTAGGCCCGCCAAGATGGCAGCACTGCCGATGATAGGTGACGAAAGAGGGCAGCACAGCGCTCTGTAGTTTAAAGATGGCGGATGACAGCTGTCAAAAAGCACGTGGCTGTCAAAAAGCACGTGGCTTTTTTTATCTCGAGCTAGTTAGGTTAAGTTGGTATCACCGAGGTTTATTCCCGTCAAGATGGCAGTACGGGGGTTAGCGATGCGTTGTTGTCGATGACAGCTGTCAAAAAGCACGTGGCTTTGTTTACAAATCTGTCAAAAAGCACGTGGCTGTCAAAAAACACGTGGCTTTGTTTACCTCGCGCTAGTTAGGTTAAGTTGGCACTACTGAAGTTTAGGTCCGTCAAGATGGCAGTACTGAGGTTAGCGATGCGTTGTTGTCTGTCAAAAAGCACGTGGCTGTCAAAAAACACGTGGCTTTGTTTACCTCATGCTAGTTAGGTTAAGTTGGCACTAGTGAGGTTTAGGCCCGTCAAGATGGCAGCAGTGAGGTTAGCGATGCGTTGTTGTCGATGACAGCTGTCAAAAAGCACGTGGCTTTGTTTACAAATTCAAATCTCCCGCCAAAATTCAAATTTCCCGCCAAAATTCAAATTTCCCGCCAGAATTCAAATTTCCCGCGCTGCGGGAGGAGGAGGAGGCGCCCGAACTGTCCCATTATACTACTGGGGTGCGATTACTAACTGATGTACAATATTAGCCGAAGAACAACTAATGGTTTTGGCAAGGAAACCAAAAATCCCTTCTGAGCACTACCTCACTAGAACACTGCTTACTATCTTATCGTGGCCTGTTTCTCTGAATGCACGTGTCGGACGGAGAAAAGAAGTACACACAGTTCATGGATATGTTCAGAAGAAAGATAATTGCCAACAATTTCCCGATTATGCAGAAACTGATCACCGCGAACACACGGTACAAAGAGCGTGATATTCACCTAGTCACGTACTACAATCGCTTCCATCCAACGCACATTGACTACATCCTTGTCAGACGAAGGAATCTCAAAGATGTTCTAGAGACAAGAGTTGTTCCTTACGAAACCGTTGCGATGCAACATCGACCAGTTACCTGTAAGATGCGGATAGTCACCAAGAGTCAATACTTCGCAGGAAATGGACCAAATTGGATGAAACGGTGACGCCTGAAGAAGGAGGCCAACATTGTTGCAAACGTTACAGTGCCACAAGTCACCATATTAGAAGCGAGCTGGACTAAACTGAAAGGCGCCGCACGCTCCATTCCTGGAACAACTAAGTCAGGGCGACGACAATGAAGGATTAACAATGACACGTGGTTTCGGAATGACGATGTTATGTATGCAATACGGTTGAAGAAACCGCTGTAAAACGAGTTTCTTGCTCGTTGGAATGCCTACAAAGCAGCCAGTAGTAAAGTGAAGGAGGTTGTCGCTGTAACAAAAGCAAAGCGGGAAGCAGGTCTATATATGAAACTTGACATGCGCTAAAACGAGCGGAATATTTAACGGCTAGTCAAATCGGGGCATCGAAACACGGAACGTTCTACATCATCAATTAGGAAACAGACTGTTTTCTACTCGACTGGCGGGAAGCGAGAGTACACTGGCTTAACTACTTTGACAAAATTTCAATCTTGGAATTTCCGTACCTACCAATCCCAATCACCGCCGCTGTTGAAGGTCCAATATAGGAAACTGACGTCACCCAAGTCCAGGCTATGTTGAAAGAAATGACACCAGGGAAAGCCATCTGTCCTGATTATTTTCCGGCAGAGTTTTTTTCTCTCAATGGGGGGATGCAGCAGTGTGGCTAAAGCAAGCTTTTCAACCAGATCATCAAAGAAGGTCAAGAACCAACAAACTGACGACGGAGTATCCATTCAAAAATAAGAGAAGTCCTGCCGTTTTTTCTAATTACCGTCCGATCATACTTCTCAGCCACGCAGTGACACATTTCGAACAAATCATCGACAAAAGAATTAGCGATTTAAACGAACACACTACAAGCCAAGCTGGTTTTGTGTAAAATTGTGGCGCAACAGGAGCAACACACGCTGCAAGGCTGTTAAGTGAGAGGTATTTCGAAAAGAATAAGAGGCTTCATCACGACTTTCTGGACCCTGAGAAGGACTTCCATCCGGTACATCATAACCTAATCAGTCAGCGCTACAAGAGCATGGCATTACAGAGCACCTTGTTGAGAGGGAATAATTGATCAATGTAGAACCGAGGAGTTACGCTGAAGCTGTCGCAGGAGCGTCTGATGACGTCCGCGAAACTGTACAATTCTACCAAGGCCCTTCCGTATCACCACTGCTGTTCATTCTTTTGACGGACACCATTACTTAAGACCTGCACATTCAAATACCATGGACACATCTGTATGAAAATGGTGCAGAGAATAAGCGCCAAACGGAAGATTGGAACAATCCACTAGCGCAATACGTCCCGCGCCTCAACCAAAAGGAAAGAGAATACATGACATTACATCGCCGAGAAGTTGGAGGCATGCATGATGACTGTGAAAATATAGTACGAGAAGAGAAATTTAAGTATCTTGGTTCCAAAATCTCTGATGATGGCCGACTTACTGATGAAGTCCACTTAAGGATAAGCAAACCCTGGCTGAAGTTGAGAATGACAACGGGCGCCCTTGCGACCGTCGGATGAAGGACCACCTGAAATCTAATATCTACTGAACTGTTATCCGTCCTGTCGTTTTCTATGGCAACGATTGCTGGCCAGCTAAAGAGGAGGTAAACGCCAACTAAGCATCATGGATACGAAGACGCTTAGGTGAACGGCTGACATAACTAGACTCGATCACATTTCAAATGATGTTATTAGAAAACGTTCTGGCATTGCACCGATAAAGAAGAAAATTTAGGAAAGGCGTGTGCGCTGGTTTGGGTATATTTGCGTGCAGAGGACGATATATTGGGAAATTGAGCGTATACACAGAAAGTAGGTGAAAAGAGGCGCAAGGAACAAACAAGACAGCATAAGACGAATGACCTGAAAGCTGTGAGACTACATAGAAACATGGCCCGTGACCGAACTAACTGGAGACAATGAATCACAACACCAGGCAGGACTAATGTTAAAAGAGCAGAATAACAGGAAGCAGGTTGATGAATAATCTGTTATAGAAAAGGGATACAATGGATATTTTGCACATCCTAACATTTAACTTACTATGTTCAAGTTCTCTCCCTTAAAGCCTATGTCTAATATCTATTCCAACTAAATAGTGTTTGAATGACAGAGCACCTCTGGATTACGTGTTTAAGGTATTCATAAACGTTTGAAATGGCATATTTAGACAGAATTTTCACTTTTTCATTTTTGTTTCCTGATGAAAGATTTATTCTTCTACCTTAGGAAAATGTATAGTACTTACATATTTCGTGCATAAATATGCTCAGAAAATTGATATAAAAGGAACAGTGCACCCGTGTCTCGGTCTAAGATGGGCGTGGCTTCGCTTCACGGAGAATTTCATGGTTCCTTTCGATTTAATTCAAGTTTGGCGCTCGTTGTTATAGAATAGCTCTCCATAGATGGCTCCACATGCGTATTCTTTGTATGCAACTGCGTGTTTTTAGTGAAAAATATTGTCATGTTGCCTTTGGATGCATATTCGTTGTTGAGATAATGTCCAGAAACTGTATTGGATGTAAGAAACATTCAAATGATTATAAGCATTCCCCATTCTATTTAGGTTGGAAAGCTGGATCATGCTGCAGTCTTTGCCAAAAATTACAGTGGGTCTTCGCCTAATATGGAACAGTAAAAATATTTTCTCGCTCGGGTGAGAGTAGAGGTCTGGAGTATGTAGATTTCTATGGGGATGGGGATTCCAAAAGTTACAAGGTAGTGTGTGATTCCAATCCATACAATGGTAAAGAAGTCAATAAACTGGAATGTGTGGGCCACTATAAAAAGCATATAGGAACAGCTCTTAGAAAAATTGTACAACGTAACAAACCATGGGCGGTAGAGGCAAATTAACTGGAACACTGAGAGACAAGTGTCAGAATTATTTTGGAATTGCTTTGCGTTCCAATTACAGTTTCATGAAAGATATGACAAATGCTGTATGGGCAAAATTGTATCATTTGACTGCCCATAAAGCGCCTCCCCACCTCAGGTGCCCTATAGGAACAGACAGCTGGTGTTTATACCAACGAGGCACAGTTGGCAATCTACTTGAAAATTATAACCATAAAGCAGGAATACCACTGGAAGTCATAATGCAATGGTACGGTAAGGGTTATTCTGCCCGAAGGCAGGTCCGAACCTCCGCAGAGGTGTTCCTGAGCCGGATTGGCCAGATCCTTTCTGCTCCTCCATTCTCTTTCCCCCACCAACAGCGTGTGGCACCCCATCCAACTCCTGACCACGCCCAATGTTGCTCAACTTCGGTGATCTCACGGGATCCGGTGTTTCAACATGGCTATGGCCGTTGGCACATGCAATGAAGCCTGGGTATGAAAGGATCTGAAATCCAAAAATGTTATTCAAATGTCTTCATGGTTTGACTCAAAATACCAATGAGTCATGCAATGGTACGGTATGGAAGAGGTGTAGAAAAGATACATATGTGGGGCTATCCACTCTCAAACAGGGTGTCATGGATGCAGTTTTACACTTTAATTGTGGAAACAAGGTTGAAATAGAGGTTTTAGGAAGAATTAAGGTTGTGCCTGATATGTGCTCAGCATAAGGAGTGTCACAAGCTGATGAGGCATGTGTACGCATAAGTCAGCCTCAGAACACTTCTGAACAAAGACAGCGAAGGAGGTACCTCAGGGAAGAAGAAAGCTGAAACAGGACAAGAAACTTGAAGGGGAAGGTCGCACCTATGCAGCAAGAGAATTCTAATACTTTCAGGTAAAAACAAACAGGTCTAATCATAATACAACCCTTTAAATATACTCAAAACTAAAAACTATGTTTTCTTTTCAGGTTCAAACAACAATGTGTCGAGTTCTAAATCGGATACCTACCTCGAAAAGGTCTCAAATTGAAGATAATTCATTTAGGAATATCTTGTACTAGAACTGAGAAAAAATATATCCCCGTTCAAAAACTGAGAACGAAGAAATTAAAAAAATATTTTTGAAATTTCGAATTTTTGAAATAAGGTGTTATAATTCTTTGTGAAATCGTGATAAACTAATACATTTAGTAGGAGACATCAAGAACACTAACGATGATAGTTCGGCGAAAGAAACATTAAAATAAATGCATTTTTGTAGTTGCTAGATAGTCTCAAAAAAGGGAATTTTTTTTAACAAAAAATTCTTGGACAGCCCTTAAATGATAAAGTGGGCAATCCTATAGTATAACAGTCTTCATTTACCTTCATGTTAACTACTAACATAATTTTAAAATTTTTGTGTAAAATTATGGATTTTGTAATGAAGCGAACATGAATACCGGGGACAAACAAGACAGCATAGGACAAATGAACTGAAAGCTGTGAGACTACATAGAAACATGGCCCTTGACTGAACTAACTGGAGACAATGAATCACAACACCAGGCAGGACTAATATTAAAAGAGCAGAATAACAAGAAGCAGGTTGATGAATAATCTGTTATAGAAATGGGATACAATGGATATTTTGCACATCCTAACATTTAACTTACTATGTTCAAATTTTCTCCCTTACAGCATATGTCTAATATCTATGCCACAAAATAGTGTTTGAATGGCAGAACACCTCTGGATTACGTGTTTACGTGACTCCTATAAATGCATTATAAAGAATAATATATAGCTCAACAAAATAAAAAATTCAGGAGTATCTGTTTTAATCGGGAGTGACAGTTTGAATATCCGGTGAAATAGTGTGAGTAACAGCAAGAGGGGAGACCTTCAGTGTATTCTAGCCTGATTGGAATTTTGCAATTCATATTTCTGCTGACATCCGTCATAGATAGCAGACGATCAAAATAATTAATTTATTTTCACCCTAATCACATCTATAAATATGAAGACTGTGGAAGAATGACAAAAAGAGGTCGGCTCAGGGCTTTGTGACACTCGACGTCTACAAATGAAAGGACACCGCATCACATGTTTAGTTCAGGACTATGTGTCTACACGAACTTAAGTTAGCCTCATCGCTAATTATTTATTTCAGGGCGATGTGTTGTTCCAAAAATGGAAGGAAATCTCATCAGTAATTGGTAAGCTCGTAAACATGTGCCTTTCTACATGTCAGTAATTAGGAAATTTTATGAACCTTAAAACCTGTTCATATGTAATTCAGTACCAAACTGACAAGGCAAATATCTTACACATTTTAAAAGAAGTCATTAAAGTTGCTGCTTGATATTTGTAGACTGCTGAAATGAAAGTCAGGATAACATAGCACATGAGGTGAGATATAAAACAAAGTGGTATGCAGTAGATAAGTTCCGGTCAACTGAATCATTCAGAAGCATATAAAAATCCATGATATACAATGGCCTTAGCTACATAGACCATGGAATCTGCCTTATATACCAAGGAAAAAGCATACACACAAAATTCTTGTCGCTTTGCTAGTTCGAGACTGCATCTGCACAAGATATGTTTAGGAAGAAGAAAGCTATTTAAACTCCATCCAAAAACAGAAATGTGCATTTTGCATGTGAAAAGTATTCATAAGGAACATTTTTATTGGTGGCCATAATATATGATTGTTCTCTAACAGCCTATTGTGTCCAATCACATAAAAATTACAAAGAAACAGCAGAATTTCCTCTTCGAAGAGTTGTATTTGGGCGATCTTCAGTTGTGTGCATGGTTCTACTCTGACTAATGAAAGAATGTAAGCTGGTACTGGGTAGTTCTGAGGACTGAAATGAATCTTTTTTGCTACTGGTTGCAAATGTACAGTAGAAGAAATCAATGCATCACATAACAGTCAAGAAGGCTCTAACCACCCACAAAATCAAATAAACCTTTCAGAATTCATAGTTTCCATCACTAATCTGGTCTGAAGTCAAATAATAGACTATGACTAGCCATTGCAGGACATGCTGATACAGGGGCTCAGTTAAGATTACCAATCCGAGATTATACCATCATCTCCCAGGTATTATCAAGGATCGTTGCGCACAGTAATGAACAAAGGTGTGACAGCACAAAATTAATTAGCATATAGTCCAAAGGCACACCTACAGTTCAAACAAACTACTGCATTAAATGTTTGAAAACAGGATGTACACTTGTGCTACTTTTTAACCTCAGTGATAAAAATTACAATTTTGAAATAATATTATATCATTGCATTATTATCTACCTCCTTTTACGAGATAATAAATTCACTTACTTGAAGTATTCTGAATTTTTTAGGCAACCTGCACAAATTTATAGTTCACTTGTAGCTGTCCACTTTATTAATTTATACTAATTGTGAAAATGTGTTTGCAATCAACAAGCTACAAGCAATTGACTGACAATGAGCAATAAAATGAAAAGTGGGAATTCGCGACAATCAGCACGTGTGACCACAACACTGGAACAAACATAAATTAAATGCCACAAATTTCATTTGCTTACAAAAATGTGGACGTTTTATTTGAAAACTATATCTAAGATGTAGCACAACTGACCTGAACGTTTCATTTCTACTACAACTTATCTGCTTTGGGATCTACAAATGGAGGAATCTTAATTAACACACAAGAGAACAGAAAAGATCATTAGAAAGGAATCTATCCAAATAAATACTTGAAAATATCATTCTTTGCGTTATCACACTAATGAACTCAGGCATCGTTATATTGATTACTGAACCTAATTATGTTGGTTTAAAATTATTGTACTGTTTACAATGTACATAAAATGTAACAGCTTCGAATTTGTATATTTAGTTTATAATCTACAAAAATGGCTATTTCTGTGTGTCACTTTTGGTACTGTACCAGGGAAAATTAAGGATATGGGCATGATAATCTTGTGAAGGGGAGAACGGTCCTTAGGGAGCAGATACAGAGAGATTTAGATGCAGAGCGGAATAATGGATAGATTTTAAAACTTAATTTATTCACCTGGAGAATTTGATGAATAAGTTCCCTATTATTTCTGACTCGTAGCATTAAACCAAATTAAAATATTGTCTGAGCAAGTTCATTTCGCCTGGCTAATTGAAACAAAATAAATATTTATGAATGTCCATCTTTTAACATGAAACGATTATCTTTCGTTGAAAATCAATAGGTTGTTTCCTGATAAAGTTCATAAAGTTCTTCAAGTATTGGTTCAAATGACGAAAACTGAAAATGAATGTAACACCCTTTCACTTGAAAAATTAATTTCCCTACACCACTTTCAATATTTTAACACTTCAAAATTTGGCAAATGTTATCTTCTTCTAAAGTTCGGTGCTATAGTCTATTTTAGAACTGTCACTCAACATTTATAAAATTTAATGTGAAATCCAATGAGCGAAATAGTTCGTTGAATTATGAATGAAATCAATGATTCTACAGTTCAACTTGTAATATAGTCTGTTTAAATCTCAAGTTTGTTTACAGTGGCACTCATATCATCAGAAACATCCAAATATCAAACTGAAAATGTACAGAAATGCGGTTCAACGAACATCATATGAAGTCCTCGACAGCTGGTGTTGTGATGCTATCCCCACGGTACCACATCTGATTCCCGCGTAGTAACCACGTTCCGAATCCAACCTCAAACAGCGTTCCATGTCCCGCGTAGTAACCACGTTTAAATTCTATGAAGTCACCACGTTCCAACTCCCACGTAGTCGAAATGACAGCAGCTTTATATGACAAAATAGGCACTCGGTCAGGGTTTCAGTTTGTCACTTATAACATTTATAAACAAGAAAACGTTCAACTGACAAGATTAACTTGTGAGTGTTCTATGCTTGTAAGTCGTACAATTGGCACTGTATTTTACTACGTGAATTTCCTCTAATATTTAATCACTGGTAGATGATTGTTATTGCTCATTAGATTGGATTCACTGTTTATGTTGAAGCATAGTTATAACATATTTACACACGAAAATCAGTCTTATCCACCATAACGAAATACTTAATTCGCAGATATTTACAAGTTCCTATGACGGAAATGTCATACAATGTCAAATACTGTTCACTTGTGATGAAGGTTTAACCGTATTAAAACTTCGACAAGTAATTATTACACACGTACTTAAGGTAACTTTATGAAATAGATTAGTTTGACAGATTAAATGTTTAATTATTTCACTTGAAAATCGTCTTAATATTCATACGCTTATTTCTCATGAATATTTAAAGTCAGTTCCATTTGAATATGAATACAAGTTTAAATCAATTAAATTTATTCGATTTGCAGTGGGAAGTACTAAGTCTGTAAAGTGATTAAATATCATAAATCTTTGACAACACTTTGAAATTATTAAGTTAGTATCATATCACTAGAAAAGTTTCTAAGTTCCAACACGAGTTATTGTTTTATAAGTCTTGGCGAAAACTTTACCGTAGAGTTCGTACGACGTGATGTTTTAAGTTCGAACCTCGCGAACCCGTTCATGTGAGACAGCATGACTACACGACGGCAGCGATTTGAGAATTGGACTGACTTGACCTAGCAAAACCCCGTTCTTTTATAACAATCTGCCGAGCTCAGCTTCCTCCTCTCGTGGAAAATCAAGTTTCTTTATACCTGAATTACTCTTTAAGTCCGTAGGACGACATTAATGAAATTGCAGTGTGTTTGCCTTTGAATAATGGGTTATACGATGGCGTATCTCATTAATTGATATATCAGTGGGTTCCAAAGTTATAACAATTTCTTGTAGTATGTTCGGCAATATCAGGAGGCGTTCACGTGATAGCTGCATCACGCGCTGCGTGACGTATCTTGCTTGCTGTATGCATGCTCGAACCGTTCTGTTGCGCTACATCGCATGCTAGGGTCCCCCCGCTGCGCTGACTTCCATTAAATAAAATTATGTTCCAGGCCACACATGGTTCCTGGCAGAGTACGAACGTACAAAATTACTGAGACTATCTGGAGGTAATAGTTGCAGACGGCATTTCAGATAATAAGAATGTGATGAACAAATGATGCATTGACAGTGAAGGAAAGAACACATTTTACATGGTTGCTTAAAGTTATTGTAAACAAAAACACTTCAAAAATATCTAGCTTTACCAGAGATTATGTTTGTATACATATATATATATTCAGTATAACTACATCACAGAACAAAAATTTGATCTTAAAATTCCTGAATATTTTAGATATGTATAACCAACAGAATTTTAAGATATTAGCGTTTAAATGAAACTTTGTAAAGAAACGATTAAACTGATGAAAATGGCCAGCTTTTGGACATAAACCAACCACTTCCGAACACAACTGTGAATAGGTACAATATATTCCATATTGTATAGGATTCGTAGTGTACGTACTTTGTTTCTTCTTTGATATACGGCAACAGCTGATCATCAGTATGTTCTTCTATGTAGATTTCCTCCTTAATATCTTCAGAAGGCTGTAAGTAAGAAATAAGAAAAGTAGGGAATTAAATATATAGGCCTAAACAAGAAACAGCTGAGAAAATAAATTTTACAGTGGCACAAGGAGAGTATAATTAATTTATCTCCCATTTAAAAAAATATAAGAGTGGAAAGGAACAATCAAATCAAAATCACTTCAAATGCAATGGAGTTGTCTACGTTGGTGGCAAATGGTACACAAAAATACCTTACTATCAAGCATTAAATTGTCAATGAACAGACAGGAATACAATTTCCTAAAATAGAGTATTATAAAATTTACACTAACTTTTCTTCTATTAAACACACAGCTCATCATTAATAAATTTACATTACTTACAAAATTTAACTCATGATGATGATGATGATGCTTGTTGTTTAATGGGGCCTAACATCGAGGTCATCGGCCCCTAATGGTACGAAATGAGACGAAATGATATGACAAATTAAAAGTCCAAAATTCTCCACTGACCAGAATACAATACGTGAGGACGAAGAATGAATGGATGGACATGAATTTAAAACAATCAGTGGATGCGACGCACAATGCCTTACATTCACAGAAACTGACGTAAAACAATAGTATTACTGATGATGCTTGTAGTTTTAAGGGGCCTAACTTCGAAGGTCACCGGCCCAATATGATTACTGACCAAGGGACTGTTGCTATAGCATAACACTGAATGGATGATGCTTGCAGTCTAAAGAGGGTCGAAAATCCAAGTTATCGGTCCCGCATAACGCTACTTACCTCTAGGAAGGTAGAACATGGTATTTGTCATGTTGCGGTACTAATCAAAAGTAGCAGAGACTCGCGATATTCCACATATTATGGTACTACACACAGGTTATGAAATTCGACTTGTAATACAGACCTATGGGTTTTCTCACCTTGCGGAGCCATTTACATGCAACGCAAACCTATGGTGTTCATCACATAAGAGTACTAGCCACAGGGACCTGCACTATCCCGCGGTGTTCCTCATAGAGTGGGTACTAATCACAGACAAGGCAGGACCATGGTAGCTATCATCTCATGGTCCCGCTCATATGGTGGTACTAATCACAGGTACTGCAAAAGCCGACCGCACGGTGCACCTATGATACTAATCACAAACCTATTTGGTACCTAATATAGTGGTACTACGCGCAAGTAAAAGCGAACCATGATGTTCTTCGCATGGTGGTAATAATCACAAGTAGTTTCGTGTTTAGTTGGTCGCCCCTTACGACAGGCAGGGAATACCGTGGGTGTATTCTTCTTCTGCGTCCCCCTCCCACAGGGGGGTTGTGTGTTTGGTGAGCGAGAGGTATTTTATTTCCCTCAAGTCCGCCAGCAAGCCGCTTAGGACCCCCTATCCGCCACCTGGGACGCGCCACGTGGGAGTATCACTTCTCCCCCTGCTACGCCAGCGTAGTAGGTTCGTGGAAATTTCACTCATATCCTCTGTATTTAAAAACATTATCGACTCATATACAACATGTGGAGTTATTTCAAACAATAATATACAACTGCTATTAGATTAAAATTTACGTTGCATTTATATATTTTATTTTCTTATACTTTTTGGAACCTAACTTGCATAGCGACCTGCTGCGTCTTAACCCAAGTCCTTTCGCCACTGCTTTTTAGACAACTGATAAGAGATAGGAATGTGAAAAGGGACACACTGTAGGATAGCAGTAGACAACTTAGCGTAGAAAAAGCGGAACATTTGTAAATATGTAAATTTAAAATTACCTATATATTTGTGAATATTCAGCAGAGAATATGCACACATACATACGGGGATGGAGGCACTTCCGTGTATTTGTACATGTAGAATTTTAGGAAAATAAATGAATACTAGTATTAATAATAAATACTATCTCCAAAATGTTACCCAATACTATTCCTCGCTTCCTTTTTCCTTTCTGCTGATCCCTATTTCAACAATGACTAGCTATTTTATTTATCCTCCTATTACCGGAGTAATAATGTATACCCTCTCTGTGAATACTTTAGTGCTGGCGGCATGGCCATTGAAATTCGTGTCCTTAATGTGGTTCGCCGCTGCGTTATTCATCAAGTGATTCATGGTCACAGATACTATGGTTTTCAATATTTATAAACATTAACTTCCACCGGCTTTAAAGTTATTAATGTGCCCATCTGTGGTGTATGGCCACACAGTGTTTTTTCCAGTATTCTTCTGCATTCTAGTGTCGTCGGTATGAACTATCTCGCCACTCTCCCCCTCCACCGAGCGAGTATGCGCACGTAAACATTGCGACTGTGGTCTGACTTCTGGCTTCTGGGTTGTCGCCATTAAGGTTCTGCTGTGATGGAAGGACGGCGTGCTTCTCGCTTGACGGGATGGATAGACCCAGGGTGAAGTTGGTTTGATAGGGCTTACGCCCTCGTGAACTTTGCAATTTAATTTCAAATTTGGTTATCATTTAATGCACCTCGCCTGGAATTTTTGAGTGCACTAATGGGATTACCTTTACCATACGTAAGTAAGGATATTATGCTGAAGCGTACTGACGACTACGGCGAGATACTACAATGTAAGTGTTTTTTCAACTCATCTTTAACTTGTTCCAACTGGTGAAATGAATATTTCTAAATGCCTTGTTCCGCCATTGTGAGGGAATCTTGAAACGTGAAATTTCTGAAGCTATTTCGAAGAATATAAAGATTACGGAATTTCATGAGCTTGTACTATCAAAATTTATCCCTTCTTTAGCACTGCAAAATTCGTTTCCTCAATATTGTTTTAGGACTCAACTATATCTTAGACTCGAGGTTTTATTGCATGGTATTTCTAATTTCGGTGCCAGAAGAAGAAATGGTGGCACATATTCTGAAAGGTTTTCCTCCCTACAACCGATCCTACCTCTTCCTCAGGAAGAGCCCGGCTAATTTTGTGGAATTAGAGGCTGCTTGTACCTTTGCTGAATATGTCAAGCACGGGGACGCGGCCAGACCCATCTGCCACCCTCCTCCTTTTAACCCGGCCTCGTCTCAATCTAGGGATAGTGGAAATCTTAAAAATGGTATAATTGTGGATTACATGACCACATTCGGAATGCTCGCCCGTCAATAAAGCGTAGTACTGGTCCTTGTTCTTATTTGTGTGGGTAGAGGCAGCACATTAAGATTAATTGCCCAACCTCTTTCAAAAAACGCAATCAATGACTAACGGTTAATAGTAATACTTGTGAATCTTGCCCCTGAATTTTCTGTGGATTCAGAGAGAGTTATTTGTCGGCAGGAATGTAATAAAATCTCCGATTTGGTTGAGTCTAAAAGTACCTTCGCAAAAGCAGAGCTGAATAATGAACCGATTGTTGCTTTAAATGACTCGGGTAACGTTGTCACTTTAATATATGATGATGCTTGTTGTTTTTTTTCTATTTGCTTAACGTCGCACCGACAGATATGTCTTATGGCGACGATGGGATAGGAAAGGTCTAGGAAGTGGAAGTGGCCTTAATTATGGTACAGCTCCAGCATTTGCCTGGTGTGAAAATGGGAAACCACGGAAAACCATCTTCAGGGCTGGCGACAGTGGGGCCCGAACCCACTATCTCCCGATTACTGGATACTGGCCGCACTTAAGCGACTGCAGCTATCGAGCTCGGTGCTTACCGTCTTTCACCTCCTCACATCGAAGGTCAACGGCCCACATTAATTGATGCCAGTTGGTATGATGAAATAAGGTCCTCTTGTAAACTGCCTCAGTTGCAGAAAGTCAAAATTGTATGTGTCACGGCTAATAAGGATAATATGGAAATTCTTGGATCTGTTGACGTGATATTGCGTATTGGTAACTTTACTTGGAAGGTTCATTGCTTAGTATCTCCGAAGCTAGCTTGTAGTACTATTTTAGGCACTGACTTCTTGTCAAGGACCGGTTTCGTTTTAGACTCAAGGCTAGACAATTCTACTTTAAATTTTCCTCAAATTGTAACGTCGATATTATTGATGCTCCTTTGGGTACCTTCAGAATTTCTTGTGTAGGTAGGCCGCTACCAGGGAAGAACAATGAAATCGATCAGTTGGATCTTGATCATTTGGATTATCAACAAGCTAATAAAGTCCGTAACTTGTGCCATCAATTTCCTGAGGTATTTACCAACAAGTTAGGACTGACGGATGTATTGGAGTACGATACTGAACTGTCTGACAACCAACTTGTTAGAACTCCTCCTTACCTCTTTCACCTCCTCGCATGCTAGAACTCTAAAGGATTATCGACCAAATGCTTGCCAATGGTGTCATCAGACCGTCCATTTCTCCTTATGCCTCTCTGGTTTACCTGGTACCTAAACCCTCTGGAGGATACCGTGCCGTTATCAATTACAGATCCCTTAATCGCACAATCATCCTGCAATCTATTCCCTTGCCAGATTTACATGTTTTGGGTGGTTCTCCGCCCATGTTCTTTACCGTGTTAGATCTAAATCAATCCTATTATCAGATTCCGCTCTCTAAAACTTGTATTTCCCTGAACCGCCTACATCACGGACTGGAATATTTATGAGTACCTCAGGTTGACGTTCGGCCTATCTTGCGGAGCAGCTGTTTTAACTAGATTTCTGAATTCTATTCAAGGGGATATCAAGTTTAAGTTTGTTTCCAATTACCTTGATGACTTGTGATCTTCTCGAATACCATTGAAGAACACGTGCATCATGTCACGGAAGTCCTTGAGCGTTTGAAAAAGGCTGGTCTTACTGTGAAACTATCCAATGTAACCTTCGCCAAGCTGAGTATATCCTTTCTTGGCCATGTCGTGTCGCCCGACGGAGTCTCCGTTGATCAATCTAGGACCCAGGCTATCAAGGAATTCCAACCACCTAAGGACGTAAAAGGTGTTGCACGCTTTGTGGGTACGGTAAATTTCTTCCGCAAGTTTATCCCGAATTTGTCTGTGGTACTTCACCCCTTAACTATCAGAGGCGTAAGGATGTCAAGTTCATCTGGGTCCCTCCCAGCAAGAAGCCTTTGAAACTCTGAAACTTGCCTTATCGAATGCTCCTTGTTGGCCATACGCGACTTTAGTAAACGTTTCATTGCACAAACTGATGCCTCTGGAGAAGCTGTTGCTGGTGCACTCTTTCAGGACCATGAGGACGGTCGTAGACTCGTTGCCTATGTGTTTAGGATACTCAATAATCTGGAGAGTAAGTACTCAATCTATGAGTTGGAATGTTTGGGCGTGCTGTTTGCACTTGAGAAATTCAGACCCTTTATTGAACATGTAAATTTCGAACTTGAACCGACCCAAAAGAACGGGCAGAATCACTAGATGGCACTTAGGATTCCCGCTTTTAGTTTTCAGGATAAGCGTATCAGAGGTTCGGAGAATGTCACCGCTAACAGCTTAAGTAGAATGTTTGACGGGAGCTTTGGCCTTGATGTAAAACCTGAAGTTGAAGACATTGATGAAACTAATATTGTTAGTGTGGGCGCCATTCTTCCGGATCTACCTTTGTTATACCATGAGTTTGGCGATCAAAAAGCTGATCCTGAGTTGAATGAAATCACCGACAAGATTAGTGACGGAATGGTAGTAAAACCTTATTCTCTGGTCAAGGGTGTTCAATGTTGAAATGGTCGAATTGATGCTAATTTCATTATTGTTCTTCCCAAGGTCCTAGTGCCAATCATCTTCAAATATTATCACTGTTGACGCATTGCTGGTCACTTAGGCACATTTAAAACTAGGCAGAAAATTAGAAAATTCTTCATTTGGAAAATGGTTATGTCCTGTAAAACTTGTGCTATCAGTAAACCCAACCTGAAGAACCGTGTTGGTTTATTTTCATCTTCAGAAGCCTCTCGGCAGATGGAAAGGTCATTCATCAATTTTGTAGGTCCGCGCCCTCGCTCTACCTTGGTAAACATTCATATCTTTGTGTGTATTGATGCGTACTTGGTTTTCCGGGATTATTCCCACTAGATTTATGACTTCTCGTACGTCTATTAAGTTGCCTTAATTCTATCTTCGCATCCTTTGGTCCTCCCAAGTTTCTGGTTTATGACAATGCCAGGGATACACTTGTTTAAGAAGTACCTATTCGAGTTGAGCATTTCCCATGCTACTACAACTCCAAACTATCCAAACCCATCTTACGCCGAGAGAATGAACAGGAATCTGAAATCTTCCCTGACTGCATATCATCACAATAACCAATCCAAGTGGGATTCTTGCCAACACTGGTTAGCCCATGCCTTCAATTCTGCAACACACGAATCTCATAGTAAAACTCCCATGTTCCTTGTGTTCTGTAACACCCCGTATTCTCCTATGTCCAATGAACTTGGTATTGATAATCTTCCCGACCTGTCTAAACCCAACTATGTTCAGAAGAAGAAATTGTCGGTTTCCTATCAGACAGGCAGAGATAAGTACAACGAATGTAGAAAGTCAACTAGGTTGAAAGTTGGTGATCAAGTTTTTGTCAGGTCCTATACCATTAGTAAGGAAATTAACAAATTTTATGCTAAGCTTGCTCCTAGGTATCAAAGTCGCTGTACTATTTTACAGTTTTTATCTCCAGTATCGGTACTGGGGAGTGACCCCATCACCAAGTGGATTAGGCGAGTTCAATTTTCCCAGTTAAAATCAGGTTATGTGCGATCCCTCTTCTCTCTTAAGGGCTTCTTGATAATACGTATGGTATGTAGTTCGGACCTGCGGATGAGGGCTACATTTCAGTGAGAAAATTTGTTTAATTATCTTTAGATAATTTTGTAACTATTCTGGTTGCGTGTGAATTTTATTTAGTAACTTTTCCATGTATAGTATTTTTGTTTTGAGTATTGCTTCCTGACCGTATGACCTTTTTCTCTCCAGAAATTGTTGTTTAGTAGTGTGCGAATTAATTACAACGTGTTATGATTTTCTGCACCAAATCTTCTGCATTCATGTCTCATGTGAATGTTAATATCACTGTGTAGTAGCTTACTACCGTGTACTTGTTACCATTGTATTTTAAAATGTGATTGTGGTTCGTGGTGTGTGGATCCTTTCACTTGTGCTATTGGCACCTATTTATTTAATCGTTAATATCTCATTGCTCCTTTGGTTTGGGTGCATGCCTGCTCTGTCCATCATAAATTGATTCTATCCTGATCATTGAAGATTACTAAATTTTGATCATTAATTTAATTATGTATTATGTAGTAGCCTTTGTCTTGTAGCAAATTTTGGAAAATTGTATATAATATTAGGTCTGTGCATTGTTGTTCACTGGTATGAAAACTGTTAAGGTGTCCTAACCTGTATTTATCTTTAACTGTTCTAGTATTCTATTGCCTATGTCTTGATATCCGACTTTATTTTGGTGATATAACTGTCTATTCCGGTTGTGGTATTGTTAGGTGTGCATTAAACGAACCGAGTAATCTGTTAGGTTAGGTTCTTTATTTGGGGAGTTGACTAGGAACTGCATAGTACCCGGTGTTAGATCCTATTTGTTGAGTTTTGGATTTGCCTGTGGATATTGGTTATTGCGGAACTCTGTCGATCGGACTTGGTGGTGGTTGGCTGTTTGCCTTTACGACACTGTCTACACTGCTTTCGGTCTCCAACTTCTGGTAGTACGATTTCCTAATTTCCGATTGGTCTCATGCCCAACTTTTAATCATTTCTGTAATCAGTTGTGAATTACCCGTTAACTGAGTGATCTATTTCTAGTCATTCCTGTCCTTTTGATTTTCTGGTGAGTAAAATTTTACCCTATCTACCTTCTCAAAATTAGGCATCTGGGTTTTCCTTTCTGGTAATGGTGGTTAACTACGTTGTTATTTGTTGTATTTTTGGGGCGCATGTGGTATTAATTCTGCATTCTTCTACAGACCTTACTTGCCTGGTTTTTGTCTCTAAACTGGTGTATTATTCATGAAGTGTGTTAATCTATTGAGTTGTAACGTCCATGTCCTCCTACCTCGTCTACTTGTTATGGTGGTGTTATTTTTCACGAATTGCACCAATGGATTCTTTCCTTTCGAACCTAGTAGGTAATGGTTTTGGTCCTGAGTTAGTTATGTTGTAACGGTACGTGATTTTGTTTTAAGCTTGCATTGTGAGGTGGAATGATGGCTTCACGGCATATCGTTGAGGATAGTTAGTGCTCCTTTCCCCCTTTTTTGCTAACGCATGTCCATTGAGATTCATTAAGGTTGTATTGTTATTGTGTTGTATAATTAAATGGTTATAACACTTCGGTATGGTCGGTATTGCATTTAATTTACCCCCGTGTGCCCGTAGATTGGGAAATAAATCCTGGCATGGGTTTACCACTCTTCTTAGAAAAACCTGGTCTGCTTATATGTAATTTGTGATTCCTGTATGACCTGGTCTATTCTTTTGTTTTAATTCTCTGCATACCCATTTTATCTGACGTCATCATATATTTATCCTGTACTATAAAGTTCATTTTGGATTAACCTGCCAGTCTATTGGTCCTTTTCTCGTATCCGTTGCTATTAATTTTTGGTCATCTTGTCGTTCTGCGGGGCGCCAGTTGAGTATGGGATTAACTAGTGCTTCATAGGTGGTATTGAAGCCTCCCACTATTCGAAGATCGGGTATTTTCGTGGTGTTTTCTCCTTCTTCACCGTTCTATTGAGCGTTTTCCGTCGTCCTAGTTCATGACCTACCATTTAAATTTTATTTACCTTGTTTCATATATATTTCGCACGGTACCTGTGGCTGTGTGGCTACAGTGTGAGTCTATGGATGTCACTTGTTACTATTCCGGATTTGTCCGAGATCCCTTGTGGATAACCGGTAGGGAATCGTGTCAGGTCTCTGCTCTCATTTCCAAATTGGCCACTTAATTGAGGGGTATTTCTAAACCATTTATTTAAATGAGTATTCCATTGTTGATGTATATGTTTGAAAATTCGGTGAAGTTGTGAGGAATATAATTTAAGATTGGGTGACACTTCGGAATTTCTTTGTGCCATTTTCTGTCTTGCTCCACCATGGTGTTAATGATTGTGTTATTATGAGTTAATATATCCTAATACTATTCTTGACTTGGTGTTGCTGATACGCGTATCCACTATCTGAAAGATCTTGAAGTCTCCAACTGCAGCTAACTATATTCATCTTGCCTTCAGTAATTATTCACCGTAACCCAGGGATATTGATCTTTTCTCATATCCAGTTTCTCAGTGTTTCCCTTATTTGTGAGTATAACTATATCTGATCTTATCTCTTCTTTAGACGGGTTATGCATGGAGTGTATACGTAGCATTACAATTGATTAATTGAAAAATATAATTTCTAGATTTTGGTCGTGTATTTAATGGGTTTAAAAATTTATTTATTGGCTACTCCACTGATTTAAAAAATTAATTGTAATTTTAATTAACTTGGATTACTGTGTAATGTGTTATTGCTTCGCAACATGTTCTCCCTTGGTCAACGTCTGGTTATTTTGAAATTATGTGTGGATTGCTGTTCTCTTAGTATTTCAATTCTGGAAATGATTTGCCATCTCTGGGTAGGTCATCTGTATGAAGAGTACTGTCGGTGTGGCTGTGTTCGATAATTTGATGTGTTTCTTGCTGTGTTATCATGCATTGTTGGATAAGGTGTTGTGATCTGTAGCGTGTTCTTACTTGATTGATGCCTGGACTTATTGAACTTACCATGTTTGTGGTTTGTTGTATTCTGTCAGTATTTTCTTTCCTAAGCTTAACTTATTTCTGTGTATTGTGTATGTTTTAAGTTGTATGTCTATGCAATGGTAGCTTCTCGGTTTCATTGTTGCTGGTGGTGTCTTTATTATGTGGCATTCCGATAGGGTTGCTGACTTGTACAGAAAACTAATTTCAGGAGATGACTATCTTTAATTTTCAAGTTAATTCTTTTCCTTATATCTTGTGCATAAAATTTCTGCCGATATATTTTATTTTAGCATGATATATTTATGGTTATATATTTCCTAGTACCTGCTCAAGGGTTGTTTATGTAATTATTGTATTCTATTGTAATCCTGTTCTCCTTTTGCTCTTACTAGCAGTTTTATCCAATGCCATACTGTAGTCTTAAGTCAAGTTAATCCAATTTAAGATTATGTAAAGGATTTACCTGTTGGATCTTGTGATCTTATTACATGCTCACCAATTTTGTTTTCCTATATTTGTTCATTTCTTTTCTTGCCCTTCTGGGCGTTTTTCATTTGTTAAATTGGTTTATGCCACCCTGGTAATAATAATAAAATTGAAACCAAATGAAGGCGTTTCTTAACTTACGCATGTCCGATAACAAATACTAAAATTAATGTCTAACATGTGATAATCTCAATTTGGGTGTATAATCGCGTGCATTTAAATCTAAGAAGGTTTATTATTCTACCAGTGAACATTTAGGAAGTTGTTCGGTTGTGTGTGTGTACCACAAAGTAACGAAATCTTTGAACAGTTGATACATATGAACTTGCGAGACTTGTTTATTGGAATTAAAACTTAGCAAATGATCTGTAGCATGAGTGTCACCATTTATATAGAACATTAACAGATTTACCTGCGACTTACGTGTAGCACCCATTTAATGCATGGGACATCTTAATGATTGAATGTAACTGGACAGCTAGTGTCATTTAAATGCACTCAATTGTTTTTTACTCAATTCATATATGTTTTGGTTCCTAATTGACTCTTGGATTCATCTTGCTCGTGGTGCATAAACTAGGATATGTGATCAGTGGTCATTTTCTTATTCGGACAATTCCATCAAAAACTCAGCTTGTATCCAGACCACTACCTTATGAAAGTCATTATATGTTGTAGATGTGGAGATTCGGGGAGGGAGACTATTACCGGACTAAGAATTTATACCTCTCTGTGAATACTTTTGTGCTGGCTCCATGGCCATTGAAATTCGTGTTCTTAATGTGGTTTGCCGCTGCGTCATTCAAGTGATTCATGGTCACAGATACCATGGTTTTCAATATTTATGAACATTAACTTCCACCGGCTTTAAAGTTATTAATGTGCCCATCTGTGGTGTATGGCCAGACAGTGACTTTTCCAGTATTCTCCTGCATTCTAGTGTCGTCGGTATGAACCATCTCGCCACTCTCCCCCTCCACCGAGCGAGTATGCGCACGTAAACATTGCGACTGTGGTCTGACATGTAGGCTTCTGGCCAGTCGCCATTAAGGTTTTGCTAGTGAGCTGTGATGGAAGGACGGCGTGCTTCTCCGCTTGGCGGGGTGGATAGAGTGATTATCATGGACCCAGGGTGACGTTCGCTTGATACGGCTTATGCACTCTTGAACTGTGAAAGGTAATTTTAAATTTTATTACCATTTAATGTACCTCGCCTGGAATTTTTGAATGCACTCTAAGGATTACCTTTACCATGCGTAAGTAAGGATATGACGCTGAAGCGAACTCACGACTATGGCAAGATGCACTGTAAGTGTTTTTTCAACTCATCTTTAATATGTTCCAACAGGTGAACTGAATATTTCAAAATGTGAAGTGCGTACCACGACAGGATGTAACTTTGCATCAACTTAACTCTACGTTTTAGCCCTGAGGTGTTTGAACATTATTCGAGTCAAAAAACTTATATGTAAACTACTTTTGTTTACCAGGGACTTGCACCTGCTGTGAATTAATATTAATTCTTATTCTTGGAAATTGTAAATTTAATACTCAATATTTGGTAGCGGCTTTCTAGCCCTAATAAGTAGGGGTTAATGAAATGTTTTGGCAGGGTTATTAACCAAGCGAGTTGCTGCAAGGATGTGGAACAAACGTTCGTTTTCCATCTTAATTTTCCCACTTCTGGGTTATATTATTAAATTAATTTGTTTGGTATTTTCGTGATTTTTCGACGTCCTGTTTTTCTTTTGTCTCTTAATATGTACATGCCTATTGTTTGGTGGCCTATGATTGGTCATTTTCCTTAACTACCTAGCGTGTTTTCGTTGCCATGGGAATATTATGTTAATTGATGGTGATGCTGATTGTTGATGGATGTTGGTGGAAATGAATTGATTTCCCTGTTATGAATTTAGTATTGTGAGTTGTTTAACCTGTTTTTCTTTTAATTAATTTAGGAATTTTTGTCTCCCTGTTGGCATATTTTCCTACCCTGTGTCGTGGACGTTATTATTATTATTTTGGAGTAAACTAATTCTTGGAAAATTGATCGTAATATTCCACCCTTCCTTGTGGGAGATCCTTGGAATATACCCCAAATAACGTTTCAGTATCAAGAAAATCACTATTTAAGTACAACTATATTACCATTCTCTACAAGAGGGGATGTTTCACTGACATGGACATGACGCATATGAAAAAAGATTTCAAAGTCTTTTAGGACTTACTGGATTTAAAAATGATAACCTCCCTAAAACCAGTAGCTAATAATAATGAAACTGAAGCAAAGATTTATTTAAATCAAGAGAATTTGTCAGACAGACAAAGGTCTGCCTTCCAAAAATTAAAATTACCAAGCTTCGACAGAGACATAATGTTGTGACTATACTTCAAGGGCAATTTTTGAAATAAGATCACTAGAAATTAAGGCCTAACTGGAATCAAAAGTTTCAAAATATCACCTTGTCCCTGAAAGTTTAGACAAAGAAAACCCTAGAAAAACATTGCCATGATTGAACCAAATATAACCATACAGTAGAACTTAATTCATAACCACTACCACTGCCCTAAGCTGATTGCATTGGAGTATGCGAAGCACATCTTTGAATGTATAAATAAGCTCTGCCCCACTTGTAGCATTATAATGAAGTTAGACATTATTATCAGCTTCTCGACATGTTCATTAAGGCTCGTCTCTACCCCATTTATTCCTTCTAATCTGAATGGGTTGCATCGACGCAGATTTAATATTCAATTGCTTGTAACTGACAAAATATGAACTGTATATGCCAAAAAACTTGTGTATTTGTTCATCTGCTTTAGTAGGTATTGACATGATTTAAAAATATTTTTCAGTTGCTGACTACTCTACCAGTTCAAAAAATTACATATATGATGAATGGATCAAATGGACATATCCATTAATATCAATGCTGCCCTACCTGCTGGTCACTACACAAACAATGTTCGACTACCTCCACGACTAGGGAGTGCTGCATTGTTTCTGTGATCAAATATGGCTGGTCATCAGCGGTTACTGAGAAATCTATATGAAATATATTATACGAAATTAGTGAGAGTAAACATGAAGAGGAAGCTGATGATGCATTGGCTAATCCTGAATTTGTGTTTTCCAAAAAACTGTTGACGATCACGTTTCTCTGGAGGGAGAAGAAAATGACGAGCTCCAAGTATCTGGTTATAAACTACAAGAAGAGACTGACTCTGTACAAAAAGAAGTGTACATATCTCAAAATGGGCCGGAATGGAGAAAACAACCATATTGACAATCAGGTGTAAGGTACGTTCCACATTCAGCAGAACCCCTATTTAACGTTTTTACAGGGACCTGAATTTCTATTGTTAAATGGGGGTTAACATAAATTGTGCCATCATACATTATTTACACAATGACAGCAATAAAAGAAGGAGATATCTACATTATACACTGTACTGTAGTTACAGTTTGTGCTTCATTTTGGCAATTTTTTGTTGGTGAATGCAAATCTCTTCAGTTTAAGGTTTTTCTTATAAGGTTATGCATGATTTTTCATAAAAGGCAGGAAAGATACCGAACTCACACAAACCCATTAAAATTACTACAGAACAGCAATCAGTTTGTTTAAACATTATTGTGGATGTTTTCCAAGCAGCAGCCGACTCATTAGCATGTATTTTCTAATTCCAATAGACTGAACACCCATATTACATTTCCTTCTTAAGAACTGCAATAGCATCAGTCCAGAGGATTGTTGCAAACATTGCCAGTTTCCTATTTCAAGCGGCATCACCTAACCTAGGTATCAATTGCAAGAAATCAGCTTCATTTCCCGTATCAAATCCTATTTACAAAGAAACAGTAACAGTAAAAATGTCCACCTATTTGATACTTATATTTGCATTAAGCAAATCAATTAATCACACACAGTACATGTTTCATTCCATTTTGAAACATCTTCAGCTGTATTACATTGCTTAGGTGAACTCATTAAGTATTTATCTTTTTAAGAACATCTCAAACAGGTACCTTGTTTTTCTTAAAATCTACATAAATTTAAAATTTGAAATAAATTAAAATCAATGTGGATGGTTGAATGGGGTGGTAAAATGAGAGGGAAATGTATCTGTTTATGGTTAGTCTATTAAAAAAATCTATTCACTTGAACAGATACTGTAAAAAATGATTCCAGCACTTTTATCACCAAAATATTCTGCTTGTCTTCTAATAAAATGTTTTTTTGAAAATATAACTTTCCTTTGTCACTGTTCTGAATATTACAAGGTGTTCTCTTCGTTTGCTCCTTCAAACGTGATTGCTATTTGTTTTAAATTTACAAAAATATCTCTTGAATTCAGTTAGTTCAGGATCCCTGAAGCTGATTGCTGTTTTACTATTAATAAAACAGCTTCCCCGTAATATTGTAGCTAAAATCTGGTATGTCCTTGGAGGAGCGCAGCTAATGCAGCCTTCGACCCCATTCAACCATCCACATTCATTTTAATTTATTGCAAATTTTAAATTTATGTAGATTTCAAGAAAAACAAGGTACCTGTTTGAGATATTCTTAAAAAGATAAATACTTAGTGTTTTCACCTAAGCAATGTAATACAGCTGAAGATGTTCCAAAATGGAATGAAACATGTACTGTGTATGATTAATTGATTTGCATAATGCAAATATAAGTATGAAATAGGTGGAAATTTTTACTGTTATTCTTTCTTTGTAACATAGGTTTACCGCGCACATTTTATAAAAATAAATTTCAAGCTCCCTGTAGAATAATAACAATTTTACTATAAATATACATGGGAACAGCCATTCTGAAATTTAACAAGATGCAAAAGTGCATAACCTAACCTCTGAAATTAGTTATGCACACCACTGTATCTTGAGAAGTATCGCATAATTATTTTATTTCAGAACATAGTAAATTAAGCAATCTTTTACTTCAGCTTTTATTTCTAAGAGTTAACAAATGCTGTCATTGCACTTATTGCAAAAATATGATATCCCGATGTTTAATACACCAGTCTGTGTTGTGAGAAGACCTCAGACTCACTCAAGATCAATTCACTCATGCGTCGCAATGAATCAACACAGAAGACGATTGATCACATTCAATATAAACCCTGGAGTAGAGTGTATGAATATTGGTAATGGATAAAAACTAACATGCCTGAATTTGCCTGTGATAATGGATGAAACGGTAAAAGGATTCTCAATGTATTGTAACTAAAGGATATTGCACAGATTAATACAGGAATTTTCATAGATTATAATAACATTGTCATTAAAACGGGGGTTCTGTTCTACTACATCGGCCGCGAACAGATGTCAATCAGAGTCAGACATCTCACTTTAGCTCTAAGTGCCCATGCTCCAAATTCCTCTTCTGCCTTGAATCATTCTTAGCAAGCTTACAACGTCTTTTGCAGTGGTTCTTAATGTCCCATAACCAAAATGAATAGAAATATAGAAAAATTTTAACATTTCCTTAACGTTAAATGCGAGTTTTGCCCTACAGTATTTTGAATTATGTAAAATTGAATATAAAATTGCATTGCTCTTATGGAATAATTTTCAGGACCTGAAATTTCTTCCATTAAATGCGGGTTTATGCTAAATCGAGGTCACACAAAACTGGGGTTGCACTGTAATATGAACAATGCTATTGCTTCATTTACATCATGGACCCATATCTATAGGCCTATATGCTCTTCAATATTTTAGTTGTTTATATTAGTAATACTTCAGAGAAATGTAAATTTCAATTATGCGTATTCCAGATTGAGTAAGATAATGAGAATTGCACCTGGACCCACGAGATATGCTCTTCAGAGGACAGGTGATCCCAGATGTTGGCAATGAAGTTATTCATCATTGGTAAAATGCTGGAAACCACTTTATGGGAAAATTGAAGAGGGTTTTTGCAGATAAAGGGAAAGCTACAAGCCTATTTCTTTGATAGAGTTTGAAGCATTTCTAGATATGTACGATTTACACAATTTGGAAACAATAGCAGTTTCTGTTTTCTGTTAACTGCTAATAATCACAATCAACAATAACATGCAGTTATCTATACTTGCAGGCTTGATTTTGCTGGAGTATAAAAATCAGTGGGCAAATCACTTCAAGAAGTATGGAATGAAGCAGACGGTCACGCTATCCTTCGAGCTACAATATCTCTTCAACGGTCCTAAATGATAACCCAGTTTTGAGCTTCGATAATAAGGAAGAGAGACCAGCTCATACAAGTAATGGCAAGTTAACAGCAATAAGAGAAGTTCATGACATGTTCGTTTCACAACTAAATAAAGTGTTTGTTCCATATGAAAATAATACTGTGGATGAACAGCTGGCTTCCTTTAGGGAAAATGCCTCTTTAAGCAGTATTTATCTACCAAACCAAGAGGAAAATATGGAACAAAATTATGGCTCCTCTCGGATTTGGACACGGTTTATGTGTGCGCCTCTACAGTTGACAATGCTACACCAGTAAACAGAGAGAGAGAAGTGAACAATGGAAGGAATGTGGTATTGAGACTTGTCAAAGATATTGAGGGAACAGGGAGAAACGTCACTACAGACAATTTCATCACCGACTTTACCCTGGCTAGTGAGCTTCTGAAAAAGAACTACAATTTCAAAAATGACAATTTCCTACTGGAACATTCCTAGAGACATAACACTTGCTGATCCCATTTTGCATACTCCTCAAATGGACCTATTCCCAAGAACTCAAATTTTCATACACCATTTAATAATGTATCAGCAAACTCATAAAAAACTAACCAGTTCTCCAAAACACAAAATTGAGATGAATCTCTGATGGACAGGTTAGTACAATTACTTACGAAAGATAAAAGGTGAATATCAAAGAGACATATGCACGTGCTGGCCAAGAAAGGTTATACTATGGATTGTACACAGGGGTAAGATATAAATAATGCACAAGCAGTCAGGAAAATACAAGGACACTAGTGCATGAACAAGAACTGGCTACTTCAGATGTATTGAAAGACAAGGCACAACAATTTACAAACAGTACAACACACAAAAAATCAAAAGGTAATTCACAACCAAACACAAAGGAAATACTACAAAGGTCAGTGAGAGTGTCACTAACATTTACAATTAGTTTCATTAAACAGAACAGACATTTCCTAACCAACTGTACAATGAGAAATAAAGGAATATTATGTAACAAACAGAAAAAAATTAAGAACAGGTGACTGAATAAAAGATCAGCATTTTCAATTACAAAATCTGGACATACAGTAAGAATTGAAATGACTAGAAATTATAAGCGTAAGCAAGTTCAAGATAAGACTATTATGCAGTACAGGAATGTAAACAAATTTTTAATTCCAGGATTTTTGAGAGAATTGACACACAGAAAGTTCATTTTCACATAAATTCCAGAAGTATTCCAAATAAAGGAATCAGACATGCAGCTGCACCTTTATGGATACATAATAAAATATTACCACTCAAGAGTCTTGATGATGATGATGATGGTGATGATGATGATGATGATGATGACGATGCTTGTTGTTTAAAGGGGCCTAACATCTACGGTCATCGGCTCACTCGAGAATCAAGCGCAGTTTACAATACCTTATGGTCAAGAATAAGTCCCATACCAGTCTGAAAATTTACACCAACATAACACAAAGATTTTGACCTCTGTCCAACAGCCAAAGAGTGCATCAAGGTAACAGGTAAAGACGAAGACTTGTATAGACGACATGTCATGACACATGGCACTAGAAACGCCGAAAACATCCATGAAGAGTGTAGAGTGTACAATCTAAAACCGATGCTGCCATCCATGTTTGATGCAGGTAATCGGCTGACTGCAGTACCGTAACTGCAGTAGTGTGCACATGTCAAATGCCAAGAAGAAAGCAGTGGTAAATGACGAATGCAGCAGAGGTGAGTTGACAAGATAAAACCTATGCCTCATCAATCTCTACTCGTATGCAACCTACAAAACAAAATTCACTATTTTGGATAACATAAGAGAACAACACCAATGGAAAAACAGCATGAAACAAACTTCCAGCAACACATGATGACAGACACGTCAGTTAGATACACTGTATAACTCCCTGTGAAGAAATGCTTTAAAACTTGGTTGATCTAAACAAATGGAAATTAAGCATGTCCTGTCCCTGGAAAAAAACGTCTGAAAAATAAGAAGTTTTGCCAGGAATATATTAAATTCATGTTAGAATTCAAATCACTTGATAACATGAGAGGAATGTGAAAACCTGCAAGAAGAAAATCACTATTAAATTCCACATTACCCTGTCATAAATCATTCAAGTAAAACAGCAAAAACACTTGTTAAAATCAACGCTTCAGACAAGACTGACAATGGCATTAGTCTCAACTACATACACCATGAAGGGTCATCCACTCAAGAACATCTCTTCTCTATAATCATCTGACTGCAGGCTCAACAAATAGCATTTACGTGTGTATGTCAGATTGTTTAGCAATAAAATGTTGCTCTGTGTAAAATGCAAGGCAGCAAAGCTTTAAAAAATATTGGTTTTTCATAACTCTCCCTTCAAGGTCTGAGATTTGCGGAGCCTTTCTCTTGACAAGACTATTCAAAGAAAACATTAAAGGCTCCCAGTTTGAAGTAGCTAAAGATACAAATGAGTGGCACCATGTGCCGTCCAAAGAGAAACCCGCTGACTTAGTGTCCAGACGACCACAAATGAGTACAATTGTCAACAATACAGTTTGTTGGCATAGTTCTGGATGGTTGAATCAAGATCCTTTGAGTAGGAATAAATGAAAATGTGATGTTCGAATTAATCTCCCAGTTCAAAAAATGCTACAAATGCTTCTTAGAGACTTGATGATGACTTATTCATAACAAAAGTTTCAAGATTAAAAAAAGTACAGAGAGTAGCTGCATATTGTTTTTGATTTATCTCAGATTGTTATAAACAAGAGTGAAATTCAAGTCCACTGTTCATATCGGAGTTGAACCCTCCACTCAAATGTTGCATTAATGTTCTGTAGAAAATATTAAATCATATTGATTATAACCATAATCATAGATCAAGAAGCCATCTCCTTGTTGGCAGAAGACTGCACAATATCTTAATTCTAGTGGGGAGGAAATATTAGATCATTCTGTATATATATATCATCATCTCACTAATCTAATTATCATTGCGGAACAACTTCGACTACTTTCTCATGGCACTCAACCCTTGATCACATCTCTGAGAGGCAAGTTTCGGATCCCATCAGCAAGGGGGGCGGTAAAGAAGCAACATTTATGCACGTCTCAAGGGTCGTAAGTTAATGCAGATACTTCTGAACAATTAACACGAAATACACAAAGTGTACGCGTACCCATTCCTTAATACTTACCAAGAATTGCACCAAACAACAACGAAAACAAAACACAATACTTACCATAAGGGCAGTAGCACCAAATACGAAGCGTGGAGGGCAAAATAGGGAGTGAAAAGGGCTGGATCTTACGTTAACATTTGACAGGTTGGCAGGTCAACATTGTTAACTACTAAATGACAGATGAAATAAAATTGTAAATACGATGTTTACTTAAAGAAAAAAACAATTCATAGCATTTATAGTTAAATAAATACTTTATTTCTTTAAAAAAATAAAGGGTAACTAACTTTCTTTCAAAACACTTAACATTTAAATAAATGAACAGAATTCATTAAAACTTACAGTAAGAGATTCCTACTTTCAAAACTTTAATAATTAAAGAAGCAATAAGATAAATAAATGAATATTATATTACTAAATTGTACTAACTCAGACCAGTAGCAGAATTATAATACAGGGGATTACAATCTTATTAACAAATCCCTTTTGTAAAAATATTATTTTTAATTTTAATATTAGACTTTAAACTTTAAGGTATACCTTTGTAAATTAATTACTGGCCATAGATAATTAACTTGTTGCAACAAGGATTCAATCTTCCTTTTGTCAATCACTAGGCAATACACACCATACACACGAACCCGAAATATGTGGCAAGCAGAACCAAAATTACAAAATAAATTAAAGAAATGAACCAAAAGTTAATAACTAGGAACCAGAAAAATATTCCCCAAATTCATACAATATTACAAAGGGAGGAAAAAAAATATTATGTTCCACAATGTAAACAGAACAACAACACACGCTAAAGGTCCACTAGCAACTCACGACCCAAGCTATAAAATTTTTTTAATAATAGGCAAAGCCTGCCAAAATCTTTAGCGTTCACCAGATAATAAATATTTAGGCTAGTGACGTAACAAAGCAAGAAGAAAACAAAACTACGTAAGAAGAAGGAATGTGAGCGTTAATCACCTCGAAGTTCATGAACCGGGCAAAGAAATTTCAGATTTCTACAACCGAGGAGTACTGACATGACTAATAATAATAATAATAATAATAATAATAATAATAATAATAATAATAAAATTATAATTACATGTATCATGAGATTAAATCCATAGAAAGTGGCATTTCCTATAAGGAATAATTTTACAAATGACCAAGATGGTCGTTATTAAATTAACTACGAGGTGGCCTTGGAACCACGACAATGAGCACATGAGATAAGACCGAACGCGGGAGACATCGGCAAAAAAGGGATTACATAACAAGACACAATTTGGAAAATCACACGAAATCAGATACAATCAGAGCACGCATTTCAAAATCAGAAAGAAACAGGCAGTAAGAGAAACACACCGTGCAAAAGTAAAAAATAATAATAAAAATAACAATAGTAATAATAATAACAATACGAACAACCAAAAACATACGCACACCGTATATGGAGCAGAAAACCAAAAACGTACAACAATCTCAATAATAGCAAGGTAGGAATGACATAATGCATATATGTTCACCGCGGGTTTCCAATTCGCCTCGTAATTAAATTTACATATCACTTTTACATGAGAATTTTATCAATAGTGAATTAAATTTTTCAGTCGGCTATTAAATTTCCAAATACCTTGTATAGAGTTCAGATTCAATTCACACTACATTGGCGATAACTCGAGGTAGGCCTAAAATTAATTAACAGTGACAACGTTGGTTCGTAAACGGACAAGATAATGTTTTTGAAAATTCCAAGACGACGGTTGTAAACAATGTCACCTCCAAGTAATCCACTGAAGTTGGCGTTGCTCCAAAATAATTTTTGAATAAATATTACTTACATGCTGGTGGTTTTGTATCCAAATTAGTGTAATCCTTTATCACAAACTTACACCAGAAACATGTTTTCAGAGGTAATCTGCCTGCCTTGGCACGCAGGCCCACAGTCAACACTCACATAGTAGAATTAAAAGAATCAGTAAAATACAAAATCACTATCACTAGAGGAACATAAGATTGAAAACGTATTTAGGCATATCGCCTACTGTATCTCCCGCCTAACCGGGAGTATCCAGCTCCATTTCGTTGCTTTTCAATAGTGATGGGAAGTGCTTTGCAAACCTGCTACTAAATCACTGCTGGTGTGAAATCACATTTCAACCTGCTGGCGTGTTGGCCAGACTAGCAGGTCTTAACTGCGATTGTGATGTTTCGCAGGCGGCAGCGCTGCGCTGCGAGAAATCCTTAAACTAACGGGATCAACCAGAGTGAAACGCACAGAAACGCCAATAGTAGCAGCCAATAGCAGTTAGCAGTTAAGAAAGCAATAGCAGATAACCTAATCAAGTACCGGCAGCGCTGCGCTGCGAGAAATCGATAAACTAACTTGATCAACCAGCGTAAAACGAACAGCAAGGCCAATAGTAGCAGCCAGTAGCAGTTAGCTGACTAGCAGTTAAGAAAGCAGTAGCAACTAATCTAATCAGTAATCACAGCATCACACTCACAAGTCCAAGCCTAACTGTGACCCACACCTGATCAATCAGCGTGAAACGCGCAGCAAGGCCAATAGTAGCAGCCAGTAGCAATAGCAGACTAGCAGTTAAGAAAGCAGTAGCAACTAATCTAATCAGTAATCACAGCATCACACTCACAAGTCCAAGTCTGTGACCCACACCTGATCAATCAGCGTAAAACGCGCAGCAAGGCCAATAGTAGCATCCAGTAGCATTTAGCAGACTAGCAGTTGAGAAAGCAGTAGCAACTAATCTAATCAGTAATCACAGCATCACACTCACCAGTCCAAGTCTAGCTGTGACCCACACCACAGTCGCAGTTGCGGCTGCGCTGTGATTGTAAACACCTATTGTCGACATTTTCATACGATCACAGGAAGGGAAAGTTAACAGAATCTGCGGCCATGAAAGCCATCTTGCCCATTTTTGAAAGGAGCTATTGTCGTGTTGTAGGATTTATAACCACCCAACCTGTGATTTATTTTAGTCTTCTCATTATCTCATTCTGTTTATTGGGTTGTGGCTTGTGGTTGTAGGTCTAAAAGTGAAAAAATTGTGATGATAGCAGTTGGGTTGACTAAGTATTTTAATCAGTGATTTGTGACCTTGTAGGCATATTTTGCCTACTGGTTTGGTTTTTACACTATTATACAGTAGTATAAGCACGGTATTTGGTACTAAAATTAGTGGTATTTCTAACAAGAGAAGTGGCAGCAGGCGAACTCTGAGTGAGTTTAGGGCATTTTATCAGAATAGTCTTTTCCTCCTCCTGCCCCACTCTTTGGCTGAGTGGTCAGCGTTGAGGCCTTCGGTTTATAGGGGTCCCGGGTTCGATTCCCGGCCGGTCGAGGATTGTAATGTCATACTAATTTTTCTTGTATCCGGGAGATAGTGGGTTCGAACCCCAATGTCGGCAGCCCTGAAGGTGGTTTTCCGTGGTTTCCCAACTTCACACCAGGCAAATCCTGGGACTGTACCTCAATTAAGGCCACGGCCGCTTCCTACCCACTCCTAGGCCTTTCTTGTCCCATCGTCGCCATAAGACCTATCTGTGTCGGTGCGACGTAAAGCAAATAGCAAAAGAAATTCTTCAGGCTCGGGAACTGGGTTTTTGTGTTTGTCCCAACACTTTCCTCTTCACATTCACACAACACGCTACACTACCATCCACCAGAGAAACACGCAAATTACATCCCTCCATATTCCTCCTCTGTGAACCATGTGACCTTGCCGCGGTGGGGAGGCTTGCAGTGTCCCAATGATGCAGATAGCCGAGCCGCAAGTGCAACCATATCTGTTGAGAGACCAGACTAACGAATGGTTCATCGAAAGGGGGGTAGCAGCCTTTCGATAGTTGCAAGGGCGGCAGTCTAGATGATTGACTGATACGGCCTTGCAATAATACTCAACAAGGCTTAGCTGTGTTGATACTGCTACACGGCTGAAAGCAACGGGAAACTACAGACGTAACTACCTCCCGAGGACATGCAGCTCTCTCTGTATGAATGATGTACTGATGATGGCTTCCTCCCGAGTAAAATATTCCGGAGGTGAACTAGTCCCCCATTCGGATCTCCGGGTGGGGACTACATGAGAGAGGGCGATCATCAGGAAGATGGAAACTGACATTCTGCGAGTCGGAGCGTGGAATGTTAGAAGTTTGAATCGTTGTGGTAGGTTAGAGAACCTGAAAAGGGAGATGGATAGGCTAAAGTTAGATTTAGTTGGTATAAGTGAAGTACGTTGGCAGGAAGAACAAGATTTTTGGTCAGGCGACTACCGAATTATCAACACAAAATCAAACAGGGGAAATGCAGGAGTTGGTTTTGTACCGCGCGGTACACCTCCGCGCCGCTAATTCAAACATTGCGCCTGTTGAAACTCCTCTACTGGAGGAAGCCTGAACTTTAACCACCATGTTAATTCTAAAGTTTCTCAGAAGATGTCACTATTGTAAATTTTGAAGAGTTCTGAACTGTGTCCTTTTCGATTTATATTTGTTTTCTCTGTAGTGAGAAGTGTGAACATTCTCTTCTAGATGGCACTACTGAAGAACTACAATTGTGCACCCTAGTGCGAAGTGAAAGTACTGTTTTTTGAGAAATTTTGTGTTCATAAGTTTGTTCTTTGATAAATTTTTTCAGTCATTTTTTCGGTTGGCAGTGTAACCCTTCTCTTTCCGCTTGTTTTGAATTTGCCAATCCCGAATTTCCTTAAATAATTTTTAACCAATAATGTGTGTCTTCTCCGATATGGATATGTTGCTTGATCCTAGCCAATAAAGTTGAGGGGAGTGTGGGTTCTCGTTCATGAAACGTCTCGAATTTTCCACGAGGATATATAAACTGCTAATTTTCTTGTTTCCTGGCCACTTCAGTAACATATTTCCTAGTGTGATTATGTAGCAGGGGGCGGGAAGCGCCTCATTCTTCGGGCAGCAGTTCATCCATCAGGTAATGGCCTTTTAATAACTTCTTTGCTTGCTAGCTCAGCAGTTTAACCCTCGGGGAAGGTTCGAAACTTTTATCATGTAACCTTCCTTTAAAATGTAAAAGACACTTGGTATAAAATTCCGTCTCTTTAACTACAAATCCGGATAGAGTGTGCCTAACCCTCTCGAGATCCCTCTCATATTGTTTTTGAGGTGACTACGTTTTCACTACCGTTTTTCTTCATTTCATTCCGGGCTGAGTGGCTCAGACGGTTAAGGCGCTGGCCTTCTAACCCCAACTTGGCAGGTTCGATCCTGGCTCAGTCCGGTGGTATTTGAAGGTGCTCAAATACGACAGCCTCGTGTCGGTAGATTTACTGGCACGTAAAAGAACTCCTGCGGGACTAACTTCCGGCACCTCGGCGTCTCAGAAGACCGTAAAAGTAGTTAGTGGGACGTAAAGCAAATAACATTATTATTATTATTATTATCTTCGTTTCATAATGTAATAAATTTTTTATATCGTGTCACCTCCGTAGTATGGGATTAGCTCTTGCATAAGCGGCCTAGAACCAAATAGGTTTTTAAAAAGGTGTATCAGGAGTGCAAGTTACGCCTCCACTCTAGTTGGTATTTTGGGGCCATGTAATTGTCCTGTTTCTTTATTGAATAGGCCTCAGTAGGCTGGGTATCATTACCCCTGTTCTTGGGAGCCCATAGGGCAGCTTGAACGTTGAGTTTGGTGTGGCCTTTGCATTGGCCTGAACTTTGAGAGCGGGTTGCTCTTTCTCAAATTTGGTTTCTGTGTGCCTCGAGCAGGCTTAACTGTGTAATTGGGAGCAAGTGCTCCTTGATATGATTGGGTTTTTTGCCCCTTTGTTGAACCTTATACGTTGGTAAAGCTGGGCTGATTGTTCAAGGATTGTGTGTCTGGAGGACTCGAAGCCCAAGTCATTAACAAATTGTAATTGTACGTTCTTAACTTGATGATATATAACTGAGTTCCTGTCATACTTGTTATTTCTTGATCTTGAAAAGAAAATATAACCTTTGTTAAAGTTTTAAATTAACTTTAATTTCGTAAGTTGAGACCTATTCATCCCAGCACCTTCTTTCACCTCTAATTACCACGGATAACTCCGTAACAAGTGGTAGCAGAGCGTGGTTGAATGAGTCTCAATTTAGCCCCTTTTGACGGCTAAAAATTGCTTTGATTCGAACTCTAACAATTTTCACAGTTGCTGGAATTTTTTTATTTTTCTTTCTAAAAATTTTCTGTCATCATGTCCGGCCCGCGCGATGTTCTCCATTCTTTCCATTTGCGTAAAGAAGAATTAATTTATGAACTATCTCTCAGAAACGTTCAATCTGGAGGCACGGTTGCAGTCGACTCCAATAAGCTAAAAGATTCCCTTGATTTGCCTATTACCATCTCGACTTTGGGAGAGAAAGAGAATGAGGACGCTCTCTCCACGATCAATGATAATACTACAGAGCTAGCATCTGTAGTTAGTTTTTTGAAGTAAGTGATCCATCTCCTAATGAACTCAAAAGAGTACAGGCTAGGTTGTACCACTTTTATAATAGGGTGTGTGATCTATTTTCTCTGAAGTTAAATGACCTTCAGGGTAAGGAAGCTAGTGCCCTTGCCGAAAACTTGTCCCAAATGTCTAGTAAAGTTAGTCAGTAGTTATCTGGACCTGCTATCCCTAAAGTCGACCAACCTATGGTAGTAAATATTGTAAGTGTGGAGGATTCCTCTAAAGAGGAAGGAAGTTGTACTGAGGCGACTACACAACGAACATCTGCCCCATTAGGAACCGAGTCCGATCGTCGCACGTCCATTCCACCCTTTGTGTTAAATAGGGCACCTTCGGAATCTGCTTCTCCGCCACTTAGGCCCCTTTCTACTATGTCACCTTGTTTCAGCAGTTTACCCCATCCATTAGCTATGTTACTTAGGGGTATCTCCAAGTTTTCTGTTAACTCCACAACCGATGACATTGCTTTCTTAAGGTTTTTACTTGAATTCCAGGATCATGCCCTTGGTTTTTCTCTTTCTGCTTGTCAGACTTTGCAAATCATATATCCCTATGCAATTGGTGTTCTCTCCGATAAGATAGTTAGGGCAATCGCTGAACAGTCATCCATAGAAGACTTCCACGCCCATCTGTTAGCTAATTTTATTCCAGCTCGAGCTAGGTCATCTCTAATTCAGAAGTATTATTATAGAGTGCAGCGACTTGATGAAAACCTGGCGGACTTCATACAAGACATCAAGTTCTATACTAGGGTATTTGCCCTTCATTTCCCTGAAGATCAAATTGTTCAGGCTATTGTAGAAGGTATTTCACCTCCTTACAGATCATACTTGTGTTTTGCGTCGCGTCCACAAACTTTCGCTGAGTTAAGAGGCTATCGCTGTCCCAGCCGAAGGCGTCAGATACGTCGATACGTTGCGTGTCGCGAAAGAACCCCCTCCATCCTCTAGTAGTTTTCGGCCTCCTCCTCGCCGACCCATCACACCCCATAAATGTTATGCTTGTGGGTCGCCTGACCATCTTCGCAGTACATGTCCATTGATCAAGTCTAGTGGGAGAAGGAATGGAGCACGGTCATCTCAAGGTTGCTTTAAATGCGGCGCGTTTTCACATATTGCCAAGAACTGCCCTAATGCTAACAGCACTCCCTCCTGCTCAACTTCTGGTGCAACTTCCACCAAGGTCAATAATAATAAGTGACTAGGGGCTTTGGCTGAGACAGCGAACCCTTCTTCCCGAGGCTCAGCCCCAAGTAAACATATCGCAATTTCAGGGAAATCTCAGGCTTCAAATTTATCTTTCGAAGGTCCCAAAGGATGTCTTAGGATAGCGGCGGATACCCCCGCACCTGTGCCTTTTCTCAAAATTGAATTAAATAATGAACCTGTAACAGATCTATTAGATTCTGGCAATGTTTGTTCTATTATTTCGGCTGAAGGGTACTCCAAATTGAAAACTGTTTGTAGTCTTCCTGATTTTTGTTCGACTTCGGTTCAATATGTTTCCGCAAATTCCTCTCAATTAGAAACTTTAGGTTTTCTGTATGCCAAAATTCGTATATCTAAATTTACTTGGAAAGTTAAATTGTTTGTGGTAAAGCACTTATCTTGCCCCATTATATTGGGAGCCGACTTCATGTCCCATACTGGCCTAATGCTCGATCTTCAAAGTAAGTCGTGCACATTCAAATTTGCTTCTAATTGTAAAATCACCTTATTGAAATGTAATTCTGTATCATGTTCATCTGTTTCGCCTACCCAGGATGAGATGTTGTTAGATCTTAGACATCTACCTGTGGAGCAGGCTGATAGTATTCGTAAGTTGTGGCAGTCGTTTCCAGAGGTGTTCTCGGATACTCTTGGTGTTAAGACCTCATTGAATATAAGATTGAGGTTACGGATTCGATTCCTGTCCGTTTCCCACCTTATAGGCTATCTCCACCTAAAATGAAGGCGCTGAAAGAAATCATTGATCAGATGCTGAAGGACGGTATTATTCGGCCCTCTAAGTCGGCGTATTCTTCGCCTATTTTTCTAGTCCCGAAACCCCAAGGTGGCTTCAGGCCCGTGATTGATTATAGGGCTCTCAATCGGAAGGTGGTGTTACAATCTGTGCCCCTTCCAGACCTTCACTCTTGTTTTTCACGGTTTCGGAAGGCTAAGTTCTTTACCATATTGGATCTGAATCAGGCCTATAATCAAATTCCTCTGGCTGAAGAATCTAAACATCTTACAGCGTTTGCCACGGATTGGAATTTGTATGAATACAACCGCGTACATTTCGGGCTCCCCACGGGAGCAGCTGTACTCACTAGACTGCTAGATAGGATCTTCTCCGACATCAAATTCGAGTACTTGTACCACTATCTTGATGATGTCGTCGTATTTTCGGAGACCTTCGAAGAACATCTAGATCATCTGAAAGAAGTTCTCAATCGCCTCTGAAAGGCTGGATTAACTGTGAAGTTGTCCAAGGTTGCCTTCGCTAAGCCCTCCATGTCATTCCTAGGGCATATTGTGTCGCCCGATGGTGTCGCAGTCGATCACTCTAGAACGCAGGCCATCCGTGATTTCAAGCCTCCCAAGGACATCAAAGGTATTGCTAGGTTCATTGGTATGGTGAATTTCTTCAGGAAATTTATTCCAAATTTCGCCAATAGAGCGGCGCCCTTGAACTTACTTCGCAGGAATGGCGTCAAATTTGAGTGGGGACCTTCTCAACAAGCCGCTTTTGAAGATCTCAAATTAGCTCTGTGTAACGCCCCTGTTCTGGCCATGCCCGATTTCTCCATAAATTCATCGTCCAAACCGACGCGTCACCGCCGGCGGTAGCTGCAGTCCTTCTTTAAGAGACTGAACTGGGGAGGCGACCCATCACCTATGCATCTAGTACTCTGTCGGCTCAAGAAGCCAAATATTCCATCTATGAGCTCGACGGTTTGGCAGTCTTATTTGCTTTAGAAAAGTTCCGTCTCTATCTGGAACATGTCAAATTTGACTTGGAAACCGATAACCAAGCCTTAAGTTGGGTCTCAGGTAGACCGCGTCGTACTGGTCGTATAGCCCGGTGGGCCATCCGAATTTCTGCTTTCCAATTTGATGTTAGGCATATCAGAGGTACTGAAAACGTGGTGGCCGACGGACTAAGCCATATGTTTTTTAATGATGTAGAGACCCCGGATCTGGATGATAGTTCTTCAACTACCGAGTCCATACTATCTGAGGTTAATGCCATTCTGACTGATGCTCCCATGTTGCTTAGGGATATTGAAAAATATCAACGTGAAGATCCGACGCTGGCTCCGATCATGGAAACCCTTTCTTCTGGGGAACATGTCGCCCCTTATGTATTGAGGAATGATGTTTTATGTTGCCCGTCGAGGCATGATCAAAAAATGAAAGTTGTAGTTCCAGCTGTTCTTGTACCAATGATCTTCAAGTACTACCATGAGACCCCATTGGGGGGGGCATTTAGGCATCTTCAAAACCCCAGAAAAGATTCGTGAAATGTTCATCTGGAAGGGTATGGACGGAGAAATCCGTGAATTGGTAAAATCTTGTAAATCATGTTGGCTTAGTAAACCCACCATGTCCACCAAGGTAGGTCTATTGTCTTCTCAGCAAGCATCACGCCCAATGGAACGCCTCTACATAGATTACGTAGGACCCTTTCCCCAGTCAAAGGGGAATGCCAACAAGTTCATCCTTGTGTATGTATATGGCTTCACTAGATTTTCTTGGTTATTTACCACTAAGAAGGCTACCGCGCAGTCTACTATCTCTTTTTTAAATTCGATATTTGCTTCTTTCGGTCCGTGTCAATATATTGTATCTGATAATGCTAAAGCTTTCACATCCAATCTCTTTCGTAAATTCTGTTTTGATCTGTCCATATCTCATGTGACTACTTCGGCTAATTATCCTCAACCATCTCTAGCTGAACGGGTAAATCGTAATCTGAGGTCGGCCCTTATTGCCTATCATCACGAGGATCATTCTAGGTGGGACACGTCCTTGCATTGGTTAGCTTTTGCTTTGAATTCGGCGGTTCATGAATCTCATAAGTTTACTCCAGCTTCCTTGATGTTCAAGTTTGTACCCAACACGCCGCTCTCTAACCTTTGGTCTCTTAGTGATATTCTACCTGAGACAACAGATCCAGATAATATTAAAGATCTTTGGAAGAAGGCTAAAGCCAATCTTAAAGTGTATCATGAAAAGGTTAGGGAAAGATATGATCGTGGACGGAGACCCACCCATTTGAAGGTAGGTGACCAGGTGATGGTCAAGAACTTTGTTCCCGCGGGCAAGCTTGCCCCAAGATTTCATGGGCCGTGCTTTATTGTAGATTTTCTCACGCCGGTCACGTTGTTATTAAGCAATCCAGCCACCGAGAGGATATTTAGGGTTCACCTGTCCCAGATGAAACCTGTGTAATTTCCGCACTAACTTAGCTCGTTTTTATTTCTTGTTACATTTTGAAAAAAATCTGAAGGTTATATTTTTGGTTTCATTTTGAGGCTTTCTGCCCTTGGAATTATGTTCTTTGTTTCCTTATGTTCATTGTACAACCTCCCCCGAACAGTTAACCTGCTATCCTGTCCTTGCCATGGCCATTACCAAGCTCCCGTCTCCTGCTCAACCACACACAGTGGCTAATTAAAATGAGATAAATATTTCCGCTGGCCCCTCAGCTCCACCACAAGTACTGTACCCGAAAATCATTATGGTCCAACAAATTCTGCCGCCGAGATCTTAATGTTTCAGTGCCCCCGCAGCCACGCGGCGCCGTGCCGCTACTGGAGTAGAGCAGGGGCCCGATCTACTTCAGTGAGGTCAACCAGTGTACGGCGAGCCGGAGCCCTCCTCCCGGCCAAGGCTGATGTGCGGCGCACTCCCTGCAACCTTCCCGCGGTCTATAAACATTCGCCGAGTGTGCGGCGTGCTTCAGCACCACTACCCCTCTCATAGTGCGGGAGAGCGGTATCTCAGGGTACTTGAGGGGTCCGAGCGGCCTCCTCTAGACACAAGCTGCTGCGGCTGGTCTCGCCCTCAAGTAATATACTTAATCAGCTACATGGACATTTCATATCAACAATTACTACATTTATGGATTCAACTGCAACATTTGGTGGACTTAGAATTTTTTTCCTTTCAAGAATTAAAAGTTTTTCCTTCTGTATTCAACTACTACAAGCATAAAGACATTACATCAAAAGCTACTACAAAGAATTTTGAAACTGGATCCAACCAATTTAAGAAAACTTGTTTGTAAATCCTTCTGCAATTAATTTCTACATCAACATCATAACCTGAACGTTGTTTTAAAACATAATCTGGTGTTCTTGTGTGTTACCCCTTGGGGGGACTTTTTTTTGGGGGGGGGGGAGGTCTGTGCCGGGCGGTACACCTCCGCGCCGCTAATTCAAACATTGCGCCTGTTGAAACTCCTCTACTGGAGTAAGCCTGATCTTTAACCACCATGTTAATTCTAACGTTTCTCAGAAGATGTCACTATTGTAAATGTTGAAGAGTTCTGAACTGTGTCTTTTTCGATTTATATTTGTTTTCTCTGTAGTGAGAAGTGTGAACATTCTCTTCTAGGTGGCACTACTGAAGAACTACAATTGTGCACCCTGGTGCGAAGTGAAAGCACTGTTTTTTGAGAAATTTTGTGTTCATAAGTTTTTTCTTTGTTGAATTTCTTTCAGTCATTTTTTTGGCTGGCAGTGTAACCCTTCCCTTTCCGCTTGTTTTGAATTTAGCCAATCCCGAATTTCTTTAATTAATTTCTAACCAATAATGTGTGTCTTCTCCGATATGGATATGTTGCTTGATCCTAGCCAATAAAGTTGAGGGGGGTGTGGGTTCTCATTCATGAAACGTCTCGAATTTTCCACGAGGATATATAAACTGCTGATTTTCTTGTCTCCTGGCCACTTCAGTAACATATTTCCTAGTGTGATTATGTAGCAGGGGGCGGGAAGCGCCTCTTTCTTCGGGCAGCAGTTCATCCATCAGGTAATGGCCTTTTAGTAACTTCTTTGCTTGCTAGCTCAGCAGTTTAACCCTCGGGACAGATTCGAAACTTTTATCATGTAACCTTCCTTTATAATGTAAAAGACACTTGGTATAAAATTCCGTCTCTTTAACTACAAATCGGGATAGAGAGTGCCTAACCCTCTCGAGATCCCTCTCATATTGTTTTTGAGGTGACAACGTTTTCACAACCGTTTTTCTTCGTTTCATAATGTATAAAAATTTTCCTATCGTGTCACCTCCGTAGCATGGGATTAGCCCTTGCATAAGCGGCCTAGAAAGAAATAGGTTTTTAAAAAGGTGTATCAGGAGTGCAAGTTACGCCTCAACTCTAGTTGGTATTTTGGGGCCATGTAATTGTCCTGTTTCTTTATTGATTAGGCCTCAGTAGGTTGCGTATCATTACCCCTGTTGTTGTGTGCCCGTAGGGCAGCTTGAACGTGGAGTTTGGTGTGGCCTTTGCATTGCTTGAACATTGAGAGCGGGTTGCTCTTTCTCAAATTTGGTTTCTGTGTGCCTCGAGCAGGCTTAACTGGGTAATAGGGAGCTAGCGCTCCTTGGTATGATTGGGGTTTTTGCCCCTTTGTTGAACCTTATACATTGGTAAAGCTGGGCTCATTGCTCAAGGATTGTGTGTCTGGAGGACTCGAAGCCCAAGTCCATTAACAAATTGTAATTGTACGTTCTTAACTTGTTGATATATAACTGAGTTCCTGTCATACTTGTCATTTCTTGATCTTGAAAAGAAAATATAACCTTTGTTAAAGTTTTAAATTAACTTTAATTTCGTAAGTTGAGACCTATTCTTCCCAGCACCTTCTTTCACCTCTAACTACCACGGATAACTCCGTAACAGGTTTAATAATGAATAAGAAAATAGGACAGCGGGTGAGCTACTACGACCAGCATAGTGAAAGAATTATTGTCGTCAAGATAGACACCAAACCAATGCCCACCACAATAGTGGTCTATATGCCTACTAGTTCAGCGGATGATGAAGAAATTGAAAGAATATATGAGGAGATAGAAGATTTAATACAATATGTAAAAGGTGACGAGAATCTAATTGTGATGGGAGACTGGAATGCAGTGGTAGGCCAAGGAAGAGAAGGTAATACAGTAGGAGAATTTGGATTGGGACAAAGGAACGAAAGAGGAAGTCGGCTGGTTGAATTCTGCACTGATCATAATTTAGTCCTTGCCAATAATTGGTTCAAACACCACAAACGACGGCTGTATACGTGGATGAGACCTGGAGACACTGGAAGGTATCAAATAGACTTCATTATGATTAGGCAGAGATTCAGAAACAAGGTGTAGGATTGCAAAACTTTCCCAGGAGCAGACGTGGACTGTGACCATAACTTGTTGGTCATGAAATGCCATCTGAAGTTGAAGAAATGGAAGAAAGGAACGAATGCAAAAAGATGGGATCTAGACAAGTTGAAAGAAAAGAGTGTAAGGGATTGTTTCAAGGAACATGTTGCACAAGGAATAAATGAAAAGCCTGAAGGAAACACTATAGAGGAAGAGTGGAGAGTCATGAAAAATGAAGTCAGTAGGGCTGCTGAAGAAATGTTAGGAAGGAAGAAAAGATCAACTAAGAATCAGTGGATAACTCAGGAGATACTAAATATGATTGATGAACGACGAAAATACAAGAATGCTAGAAATGAAGAGGGCAGAAAAGAATACAGACGATTAAAAAATCAAGTGGATAGAAAGTGCAAGGTAGCTAAGGAAGAATGGCTGAAGGAGAAGTGCAAGGATGTCGAAGGCTGTATGGTCCTGCGTAAGGTAGATGCTGCATACAGGAAAATCAAGGAAACCTTTGGAAAAAGGAAATCTAGGTGTATGAATATTAAGAGCTCAGATGGAAAGCCACTTCTAGGAAAAGAAGACAAAGCAGAAAGATGGCAGGAGCATATTCAACAGTTGTATCAAGGTTAAGATGTAAATAATTTGGTTCTGGAACATGAAGAGACTGTTGATGCTGATGAAATGGAGACCCAATTTTGAGGTCAGAGTTTGACAGAGCTGTGAGTGACCTCAACAGAAACAAGACACCTGGAATTGATAACATTCCCTCTGAATTACTGACTGCCTTAGGAGAAACCAGCATGGAAAGGTTATTTCATTTAGTGTGCAAGATGTATGAGACAGGAGAAGTCCCATCCGATTTTCGGAAGAATGTTGTTATACCTATTCCCAAGAAAGCCGGTGCTGACAGGTGTGAAAACTACCGCACCATTAGTTTAGTATCTCATGCCTGCAAAATTTTAACACGTATTATTTACAGAAGAATGGAAAAACAAGTTGAAGCTGAGTTGGGAGAAGATAAGTTTGGCTTCAGAAGAAATGTAGGCACACGTGAAGCAATACTGACTTTACGTCTGATCTTAGAGGATCGAATCAAGAAGGACAAGTCCACGTACATGGCATTCGTAGATCTAGAAAAGGCATTCGATAATGTTGATTGGACCAAGCTATTCATGATTCTGAAGATGATAGGGATCTTTTTTTTTTGCTAATTGCTTTACGTCGCACCGACACAGATAAGTCTTATGGCGACGATGGGACAGGGAATGGCTAGGAGTGGGAAGGAAGCGGCCGTGGCCTTAATTAAGGTACAGCCTCAGCATTTGCCTGGTGTGAAAATGGGAAACCACGGAAAACCATTTTCAGGGCTGCCGATAGTGGGGTTCGAACCTACTATCTCCCGAATACTGGATACTGGCCGCATGATAGGGATCAGATAACGAGAACGAAGAATTATCTACAATCTGTATAAAAATCAGTCCGCAGTGATAAGAATCGAGGGCTTTGAAAAAGAAGCAGCAATCCAGAAAGGAGTGAGGCAAGGCTGCAGTTCGTCCCCTATCCTTTTCAGTGTTTACATAGGACAGGCAGTAAAGGTAATCAAAGAGAAATTTGGAAAGGGAATCAAAGTCCAAGGAGAGGAAATCAAATCCTTGAGATTTGCCGATGATATTGTTATTTTATCTGAGACTGCAGAAGATCTCGAGAAGTTGCTGAATGGTATGGATGAAGTCTTGGGTAAGGAGTACAAGACGAAAATAAATAAATCCAAAACAAAAGTAATGGAGTGCAGTCGAACGAAGGCAGGTGATGTAGGAAATATTAGATTAGGAAATGAAGTCTTAAAGGAAGTAGATGAATATTGTTACTTGGGTAGTAAAACAACTAACGATGGTAGAAGTAAGGAGGACATAAAATGCAGACTAGCACAAGCAAGGAAGAGCTTTCTTAAGAAAAGAAATTTGCTCACTTCAAACATTGATATCGGAATTAGAAAGATGTTTTTGAAGACTTTCGTGTGGAGCGTGGCATTGTATGGAAGTGAAACATGGACGATAACTAGCTCAGAAAGAAAGAGAATAGAAGCTTTTGAAATGTGGTGTTACAGAAGAATGCTGAAGGTGAGATAGACAGATCGAATCACGAATGAAGAGATACTGATTCGAATTGGTGAGAGGAGATCGATTTGGCTAAATTTGACGAAAAGAAGAGATATAATGATAGGACACATCTTAAGACACCCAGGACTTGTTCAGTTGGTTTTTGAAGGAAGTGTAGGTGGTAAGAAAGGTAGGGGTAGACCAAGGTATGAATATGACAAGCAGATTAGAGCAGATGTAGGATGCAATAGTTACGTAGGAATGAAAAGGTTAGCACAGGATAGAGTGACATGGAGAGCTGCATCAAACCAGTCTATGGAATGATGACTCAAACAACAACATATAGGGTTGGCGTCAGGAAGGTCATCCGGTCGTAAAACAGGGCCAAATCCACATGTGCGACGCAGTTCGCACCCATGACCTCACAGGTGTGGGAAAAATGTCAGAAGAAGAAGAAGTCATTTCCTCCTCACTCCCTGATTTTCTTCCTTAATGAGCAGCTCTATAATTCCAATATAATTATACCAATGATTTTGATAAAAGACAATTGGTTAACCCTCAAATCTATAAGAGTTTTTTTCTGTACATTGCTCAGAATTTAAAAAGGATGGTATTTCTTTATCAGTCATGTCCACAGTAACAAGGAAATGCACTTTTTAATTTTCCGTAATGTCTGTCTGTATCACAGCATCACACTCAAATGTCTGTGACCCACACCAAAGTCGCAGTTGCATGTATATACACACATCACGAGAAAACCGCTGAAGAGAGTTTAATGAAAATCGGCATGCAAAGTCGGGGAATAAGTAGCTACAATCTAGGCCATAAATAATTTTATACACGCTGAATGAAATGGTAGTTTGAGGGAAGGCCTAACATTTAATTCTCAAATATTTATTGTTATTACTGGTCGTATCTTAATGGAAATCGGTAAGAAAAGTCGGGGAATAAGTCGCTACAATCTAGGCTATAAATAATTGTATTCATGCTGAGAATAATGGTAGTTTAGGGGAAGGCCTAAAATTCAATTCTGAAATATTTATTAGAGGTCCTATCTCCCTGAAAAGCGGTATGCAAAATCGGGAAATAAGTCCCTATAATCTAGGCCATAAATAATTTTACTTACGCTAAGTGAAATGGTAGTTTAGGGGAAGGCCTACAATTTAGTTCTCAAATGTGTATGTTAATAGTGGTCGTATCGATAAATACTGCATAACTAAAGTTATATATAGTGTTAAATTTCCGATCATTTATGTCTTATGTATTGTTACCGTACCGGCTATGATCACAGATATATTCATGAATTTGGATTTTTGTTACTAAGAATGTAATGAAAATAGGTATGTAAATTCGGAGAATAAGGAACTACAGTCTACGCTATAAATAATTTTATAAGATGCCCTAATATAGCAGAGTCGAAAACAACTAAATGTGAAGGGCTACAATATAGAAAGCTCATACAATTGATCAACAATAACATTACATTGACCATTGTTTGTTGTGACGTGCTTTGTGTCTTCAGTTGCCACCCATCTCCGATAGATAGGATTGCTGCTGCGTACCGAGTATTTTTTAAAATTTCCTTTACGTCGCAACGAAACAGATAGGTCTTATGGCGACGATGGGATATGAAAGAGCTAGGAGTGTGAAGGAAGCGTTCTTGGCCTTAAATAAGGTACAGCCGCAGCATTTGTCTGGTGTGAAAATGGGAAACCAAGGAATACCATCTTCAGGGCTGCCGATAGTAGGGTTCGAATCCACTATCTCCCAGATGCAAACTCACAGCTGCGCACCACTAACCACACGGCCAACTCGCCCGGTCGTATCGAGTGTAACAGCCTAGCTGAATATTGGCGGGAAGTAGCTGGGAAGTTATATAACTTTCTTCTTTAGCATGCTATTCCTCTGGTTTATAAATTTTCTGATACTACTGGTACATAACGCACTGGTTCATCATAGCATTCGAGCTGTTCAATCCCTACTCTGAGGCACTGACTCGAATGAGCAGTGTGCATATTTAACGGAATATAATGGCAGAGGAGTCTTCACAAATGTCTACGGCCTGGTTATTCCAGCTCTGGAACTTGGGACTGTTAGACCGGCACCGTAGTACTGTTCGTTAAAAGTAAGAAAATCTGCAGTTTTTCATTTGATCGAGTATTTTATATGATAACGTTGGTTTTAATCGCTACATTCCTACCGACTTTTTTGTAATGACCTATGTTGACTTCTTTTAGGAAAACCACAAATTCAGTCTTTCTGAAAACCCGCAGGGAAGCACGGGTACATCAACTAGCAATTATAAATAAATAGCCCTTGTTGATTCGTACCGTGGCGTACTTTTTGAAAAAAGGTCATGTATAACTTTTTAAAATATGATTCTGAAAATGAATATTTGTTTTGAGCGTTAGCGCGAGTTCAACCGTGTACTGAATGCTGCACGACATCGTTCTCCTGTAGGTCGCACAGTGGCCTTGTATCCTAGGTGTGTTGGCTGAATCACAGTTAATTACAGTTAAAAATCACTGCTACTTCAAAATAGCAATCACAGTTTGACCTGTGAGTGTAAAATCACTGCTAGTCACACCACTACTTTTCAAAGTCTTCTAAGGAACAAGGCTAATGGCGTCCATCTCACAGCTTGCTCAGAACAAGACTCCTCGCTCGCTAGTTGACGCGACAGAAAAACAACTGCAGAGCGCTCCATTCAAGAGAGACACTACGCATGCTCAAGTCAAGGATTAGCTTATTGGGCCAATAAGGAAAATCAAAATTATTGCCGTAATAATGGATTTTAAATGCATTTTAAATAGCCACAGTACCGGCACATAAATTAACGGCAATGCAACAATGGCCGAGAATTGCAGATAAGGTCCCCACACACAAATACAAATGTTCAACAAATGAGGGTATCGTAAATTATTGTCACAGAAAATATTAAATCTTATTGATTATAACCATAATCATAGATCAAGGAGCCATCTCCTTGTCGAAAGAAGACTGCACAATATCTTAATTCTAGTGGGGAGGAAATATTAGATCATTCTGGATATATATCATCATCTCACTAATCTAATTATCATTGCGGAACAACTTCGACTACTTCATCATGGCACTCAACCCTTAATCACATCTCTGAGAGGCAAGTTTCGGATCCCATCAGCAAGGGGGGCGGTAAAGAAGCAACATTTATGCACGTCTCAAGGGTCGTAAGTTGAATGCAGATACTTCTGAACAATTAACGCGAAATACACAAAGTGTGCGTGTACCCATTTCTGAACACTAGAATAGACTATGCTGGCTCAATTCTCATAAACATTCGCGTGAGATGGAACAAGACCAGACTGCCTAGCTACCAAGTCTCTCTACATAGACATGATACCTAATCTCACAACAACTACATTGCTCGCCTCTCTTTGTTCACTTATTTTCATAGAGGTCTCCCCGTGAACATTTACAGTGATAATGGCACAAACTTCTTCAGAGCAGCTAAGGAAATCAAGGCCTATCTGAAAAACAATCCTGAGAAAAACCAGCTCTTCCCTGCAACTGCAGGCATTGGGCTGATACAGCATTCCATCCCTCCTGCAGCACTACACTTTGATAGAAAACGAGAAGCAGCTGTCAACAGTCTGATATATCACCTTAGAAGAGTGATGAATTCTTATTTCTTGACCAACAAAGAATGGACCACTCTTACAACACATACTCACATCTCCTCACTAAAGTCAAATGACGACACTTTTGACACTTCTTACCTAACTACATCCAATTTCCTTGTAGGAGAGAAAAATACTACACACCCTGATCATGATTATACTTCCTCTCTCATTATCCATATGGCTGTATATTCAGCAGCCAACCCAGAATTCCTGAAAGAGATTGTCAATTACATATCCCAATAAATGGGCAGTTAAATACCCCATAACAACATAGTCACACTGAAAGAAACACATGCTATGCAGTGGACGATGGCAGTGATCAAATGTGTATCCTAATTCATGTAACAAATGTTCAGGTGAGTAATGGGGAACATACAAAGCCTATTCACAAACACTGCCCTTTACCACATATGAAACAGAAAGGCAAGATCACTCTTGAAGGGCTCATTTATTCATTGAAAGTTTAAGTAATATTATAAGTCACCATAGACTAGTATCTTCACAGACCACATTAGGAAGGATAAGAATGTTTTCTACTTGCCACAAGATGGCTACAATGTGTGTAGTACGTAAGTGAATTCCGACAGTAAGCAAGCAATCACCTGCAACTTGTATCTACAAATAATTGTATTATCTAGAAGTCAATAATTAATATAATCAACAAGATTACAATGGTGTTTCATTTGGAACAACTAGTAAAATACCCAGCAACAGTAACAAAAAAGTGCTCCTTATAGCAACTCCGTGTTTGAAAATATTCACTAAGTCAAAAATATTAGTAGCAATAATACCACCTCCCAAATGATATACAGTAGAGGTCTTTGGATCTATCCCAACTGCTGCGTGATACATAATGCAAGATCTTAAAGAACATGAATGAAACGTGAAAATTAGGTAAGTAAACAGTCAATCTCATAAAAAAGTGTATCAATCATATGTATTGAAATGAAGGGTCAACCACTGATATCTGTTCAGCAATTTTCTATTTTCAGTACCTAACAATGGCTTATCAAATTATGTACATTACCTCAAGTGAGTTTTCCTGCATTGGCCCTGGCTCTGTTAACTCTGATTTGGCTTCTTTTTTCAGTGGTATCATTTCTGATACATTTTCAATATTTTCCTGTGGAAAATAAGATACATAATTTATGCACGTAACACGCATTTACAAATACTGTCACCAACAAATGAGCATGATAATTTACTTCTTCCAAGTATTACAGTTACTTTCAAAATTTTACTACTGTTTAAGAGAGATTTCTACCAACAGAGGATTTCAAAACCAAAGGCTGCACTGAGAATGGTGTTATCATCCTTGGTCAAACCTAATGCCAGAGAAAGCATGAGACTGAGAACCAAATATAAAGTGAGAAGCATTTTCTAGCCATATCAGAAGATATCCTACCAGAGATGGAATTGGGACCATCTCGCACAAAATTTTGGAAGGAATCTGCCACAGACATAAACACTAAATTATATTAATTGATTTTATGTATCCAGTTACGTCTATCAAATCACTGAGGTTGTTTGAATCACATCCAAGTATTAAAACTGTCCTAAATCTTTTGCCATACAGTGAGAAATATTAATACTATGCTCTTAACATACGTTTTGTTTAGACAGATCAAACCCTTTTTCCTAAAGATATAACCTACTTTATATGTGTTATTATTAATGTAGTTGAGAACCAAGTGTGGTGGTTTTCCAGGGACTTATCTTTTGTTTGTTTAATATTTTATCTACTGTGCCTGGAGGGTGGTTGTCTTCTTTCATTATTTGTTTAATAATTCGTGCCTCTTCATTGAAATCCATTGTGCTTATTGGTATGGAAACAGCTCTGTGTATCATTGTATTCAATCCTGCTATTTTTAGTGTGTATGCATGGTTAGACTTGTCAATAGCATGCAACACCTGAGTGGGCTTGCTGTACACTTTGTGAGACAGGTTGCCATTATTCCTGCTGATTGTGGTGATATTTTCTTATTAGATTCTTGCTCCATTGTGAAGCTGGTGGAATTTTGTAAATAATTTAGTGTGTTTAATAACTGGTGTGCATTAGTGAAGTCATTATCATATGCACATGATGTCACCTACATACCTGCTCCAGTATAATATTCCTTTTGAATGCTGATAATTCAGAAGATGTTTTCAAAGTTATTCAAAAGAATGTTTGCTATTATACCTTATAATGGTGAGCCCATGGCTAACCCTTTTCTGTGGCAATACATCTTGTCAGTGAATGCAAAGCTGTTTTGGTGTAGCATTGTTCTAATAAGGCTAATTATTTCTTTGGTTTCCTGCAGTGAAGTATTTTCTTTATGAAGATTTTCGATAATTTTAATGGATTCATCTATTGTTACGTTGGTGTACATGTTAGTGATGTCAAAGGGTATCTTTAACCCTTTACCACCCACATTTTTTCTCCGCTTATCCCCAGGTTTCAACCTATTAATTAGGAAACTTTCAAACAGAGCACACCATTTCAGAAAAGGTTAAATATTATAAAAAATATTGATCACAATGTATTCACATTTTCAAAAATATTAGAAAATATGCCATCATTTACAACATTTAACATACCATCATGTCCATTTCTCTATTCATTGAGTAATAAGTTTGTCGGTTCAAACCCTCACCCATGCTGGAGATACTCAACACTGAGGTAGCCTGTATTTGTCACATTCTCATGTTGTCTAAATCCCCCTAAGCCAATAAAGATGAGATTCTGGAAGTGTAATGGTGACCTTGTATATCAACTTTCATTTCCTCTAGCAAGTGTCTTCCCATTCTGTTTCTATTTTACTGAAATGCGACTGTTTGATTGCTGCATTAATATATACGCAATCGGTAATGTCAATGAATAGATTGTCTCCGCCTAACATATGTAAAAATATAAGCTATTTCTCATAATACTGTTTTGAAATTATTGATAGGTTCAACATCATCCGTATAATCATTGAATAATGAAACAAAATGTTTGTGTTATCTGAATTGCAGCCGCATCATCATCAGGTCCGATTTCTAGATATCCGTTTTCACTTATACCACAGTTATCAGTAAAATTATCTTTGTTGATATGTTATTTACTCACTAAAAATTTACCTCCACCCCTGCTCAACAATTCTGTGTCATTTCGTATGCCGTTATTCAGCTCAGTCTCAATATCCGCAGTATTCAATCCCGTCATGTTTACGAACGAAACAGCTGACCAGCACTCGCGGAAGTTCAAGACCGTTGCCTAGACAACTTCAAGACGAATTCTCACTCTTCTTTTATTTCCTAAGGCTAGTATATTGTACTGCATGTTCATCAATGCCTAATAAACAATTCACCACCAAAAAATACAAAACTATTGCATAGATTGCACACGTATGCAGATAATGCAGCTGGGTGTTTTTGGGCAATAAGGACCGTAAGGCAAAGTGAACAGTCGGGCGCTTTCGGGCGGGAAGGGGTTGATTAGTTCTAGGCTGGTTTTAATTTATGTCTTCTTTATGCGAGACTTTCTCTTTTAGGATTTTTTCAGTTGTTAGCTTAAATTGTAACTTGGCACATCATAATTTACTATTGGTCTAATGGGACATGAGCTTTTGTGTATTTTGCGGATGGTTCTTACTGTGGGGAGTTTGGGATTTTTTGATGGTGAGGCTTTCCTTTTCTTGTTCTGTGAGAATGAAGTCTGTTTGCTGAATAGCTTGTTTTATTTTGTTTTGAAATTTATTTGTAGGATCACATTGTAGTTCTTGAATTCTGTTGTTGTTGATGACAGCTATTGTTTTTTTCTATATACCCAAGAATAGAACATAGCAAGAAGTGTCAAGAGTATAGATCTCAGATATGTTCAGACACTGTTCTCTTCTGTAGTGTCTGTAATTTAGAACTCAAACAGCCCACATTTATTCAGAGAACAGTGTGCATAAGCTGCAGAATTTCACCTTTAAGCAACTCCTGGACAATATCACATCTATAAATTAGCAGTTCACAGTGTTGGGAGTAGATTTTTGCTGTCAAGTCACAATTATTCATTGAATATCCCTCTTCCAACTCTCAAGGTTTTCAAAGACTCTGAGGTGCAAGAATGATGTGCAAGAATTCACTTTTATGCCAGTATAACTACAGACGTGTGCTGGGATATTCAGCTTCATCAAATACCTCTAGAATGGACCCAAATTACACTCACCAACATGAAAGTAGAATGTTATCACATCACCATGTAAGCTATCAGATGCAGAGAGACTGAACTGTAAGCCACACATTCAGAAGATTAAAATTTACTGTGTTTACAGTAGCAACAGACAGAGCAAGGAAAGATGATGGCAATAAGTCGCTTCTTCTCCAAAATTATTTCACAGCTTCTCCGCCAAGGCAGAGTTTTACTATGAGATCACCCAACATTAGTAACATTGTAAAGAAGTTTAAATGATGCAAATCTTACCTGGAATTTCTTTTGGAGGAAAAATATGTTCACTATGAGATTCAAAGACCTACTGGCCATAACCGAATTAAATCCAGCACCCACAATTGTCCTTCAGTTCAGCAGCTACTAGCACTAAAATTGGATAATGTATGATAGGAGATGATGTCAATCCCACAACGATACCATTACCAAACCATGGAGAATAAAAACATAACCATACAACCTACAGAAATCCATTTCAATAAATGCCAGAGGTAATCAATAAACAATAAACAGTCATTTGATGGGTACTTAGCTCATGAAATGTCCTGATGCCTCGATCTTGAAACGCTGCCTGTCACAACTTCATTGGTAGCTGGACCTAACCAAGGTTCCTTCACTATCAAGTCCACAACTTAAATTCAGCTTTTTTCCACTATCAAACGTAGCATGCACTGCCATCTCCCTAGTAAATGCTAGAGGCCAATTGTCCACTTGGCGACCATAATCTGGGGGCATGTGCCACCAGAACCCCTTTCCTTGCCCCATGAACAAAGTTTCTGTCACTAGTTGGACCTATAGATGTATATAAATACTGTTGTTTGTACTTCCTAAGAGTTGGCTGCCTTGCGTAGCACATTATCACATACTCCCAGACAAAGAAACAAAAGAGAGACATGCTTTTCCTAGATGCCCATGTGGAAAATGGCGACTGCTGGGGTTAATATTGGGGAAGCACATAGTAAATTATGCCCCTGCCAAACTTATTCAGCTACTAAGAGTTAAATTCTGATCTCTATAAAGTTATTTGCCATGAGACTCACAAGTGATGCATTTGTTGTTCTTTCAACCCAGGCTGGTTCCTCTTTGATTTTTACTTGCAGGTCCATTTCACACTGCAACTGAAGTAGTTAGAAGCTACTGGGGTTCTTGATTACTTCCAATGATTTTACACTGAAACATAGCCCAGAAAAATATATTACCTTATTGCAGTCATTGCTACTTAGGTTATCTGTCAACAGACTAAGCATTATACTTGAAATTTTACATGACCGTCAATATTATGAACATACCAAAAAGACTCAAAATTTTACATGACTGTTAATATTGTGATCATACCTATTGGACCTCAAGTTTTCTATGACTGATACTATGCAGAACAATCTCCATAACAACACTGATAAACATAACAAGAATTCTACATATGATATCCTAAACGGAAACTTCTCAAAATTTCGAACCCTACTACCATATGTCGCAGCCTACAATGTAAAGAACAACTCAACATTCACAGCGTCACTATTAAATTGCAAACATAGGTAAATAACACAGCAACACAATAATTAAAATTATGCACTACATATTGTAATTTCTTTCTGAAACTAATATCCGCAATTCTTCACCTGCGTAGCCCTTCAGAAAAACTCTTCACTCCAAAAAAAAAGATAGGTAAGGTAAGTTACGTTATATTGCTACAACACACGAGGAACATATTTGCCGGCACTTGTGACACAAAGGCCACGAGTTTTCAAAAAGAATGCCAGTTATATGTGTATACAGTTTTAATGCTTAAGTAGAAATAAAATTTAAGAAAATTAAAAATATTAAATGTTAAAAATATGTAGAATGCTGAAACTGAGAAAGATTAGTAGCCTATTAACTTCTTACTGTTCCCAATTGAGATCTATAATTTTCGTAAAAGTAAATTATAGAACTTGAACCTTACCGACAATAGTGATTGTGGACACAGTGTAAATGATAGAAATTACAATTTCTCAATGAAGAAAATCTGTAGCACAATAAATTAACGGAATAGGCTGTACAAATGGCTAATACGCGTCTTATGTAACACATACCTCACACCAAGAGACAAAACCTGATAATTTAATTCAGTGTAATCACTTAAAACAAACACTTAAAGAACGGATTTGATTTGTATCAGTCAGTTGAACGGGCTGAATTTAGGAAAGGATGAATTACCAGTGAGAACTCCAGAGTACACGACACTTCTTGAAAACAGCACTGGGTGCAATGTCCCGTTATATTTCTAACTATCAACTATCAATACAGTCCTGCTCTAGTGGGCTTTACACGTGGTCAAAGAGAATGAGTAAGAGATGACTCTCAACGTTATTTTTCACTTCTGAACGCAACGGCTGCGCAAAGATCGCCAGGAATTGCACACCAGCGCCTCTAGTGTAAACAGTGCTGAACTAAAATTACCGGGCGGGTGATTTAAATCATTTAGCGCGCGGAGGGTCCCCAGGTTCTCGTCCCCCCTCCACTCTTAAATATTATATTAAATATATTTTTTTCTTTCTCTTCTATTTTTCTTTCATTTCCTTTTCTTTCTTTCCTTCTTTCTGTTACCTTTTTCTGAAATACTGCATTCTGAACAACAATACACCTGGAGGTTGGTCTGTGCTTTATTATTATTATTAATAAATTTTTTGCTGGAGAAAAGAAGCTTACCAGCTTGTGCTGTTTATTATATATATTTCAATTATGGAGCTATATTTTATTTTTACTCATTCACAAAGCCTTGAAGGATCGGAGTGACTGGCCTTGCCTGTGCTGCTTTTGTTTGTTTCTGCTGAGGAAAAAGGAAGCTAACTCACAAAGGGAGGAAGGAAGTGACCTGAAGGTGAGTGGGATTGGCAATCCTTATCTCAGATTAAGACCTATGATAGAAATAGACACTAACATCCCCTCGTACATCAGCCCTCTTTAACACGACTTAAGCCAACTGTAACAGTCAATAGTATCAAGATATGCCACTTATGCAGGAAATAAAATATAAATACAATGTAAGAAAGAAAATCATATACAGGAACCAAAATGATGAAAGGAAACTCATATGCTGAGGAGGGAGTTTGTAGGATTCAAAGGTAAATTGAAATGAAACATGATCTTTTGATTTATGGAGCTATATTCTACCTACTAACCACAGTGTTACAGGTATAAAATTGTGTAGAAAATATATTCAGCTGTGTTAATCATCAATTAATATTCATCAGCCAGAAAACTATTCAATACAACACAAATACAAGATCATTCATTTATGAAAGAAAGACTGGAACTGACAAGGTACAACATAATACTTTTCTCTCTTATTGCAGTTTAACGTTGCACTGACATTGCAAAAGTTTTCAGCAACACCATTTGTATTTTCCCAAGGAACTTACTATATGATACATCTTTCAGTCTGTCAAAAGAGGCACCTTGGGCCACACACTGAAATATATTGAGATTTGTACTTCTTTTGCATCTACTAGAGGATGGCAACTCTCTGGCAGTGTAGTGTTTGAACAAACCAAGACATGATAGCACATACTCTGTTCCTACATACTGCACAAAAACACAACATATCATTCAACCAGTCATCTGCATTTAGATGATAAACAATGTTAAGCTACAAAATTGTATGCATCCCTTGTATTCATTGATCTACACTATTTACAATAAAAAATGTTCTATTTTATGTGACAGTAGGATATATCATAAATTTTCTGCTACATGGAAAAGGATGGAATCATGAATATATTTGAGGGTTTAAAAGAAAAGAGAGAGCTTACAGATTCTGTGATTGCTCGCTCTTACAACATGCAGGAGGTAAAAATAATGCTTCCTTTCAGTCCATCCGCAGGAGAGGAGTTCTAATAAATTTACAGAAATATGTAGCATCAGGATCTACATACAATAATATGGCAGCTGATCCAGCACAAAACATTCCCATGCCAAGTCACAACATAGCTCCACCTATTAAGAGCTATGTCCAAGGAATTGGTTGCTAATTTAGTACAGTATTATGAACAATATGCTGCTACTTCCACAACATTACGGTGTGCAAGGGACTTTGCTGTGACCTAGACGAAATGCCAGTTGAAGACATTGGAAACTCACTTCAGACAGTGCCATTTGTACCTACTGTATATCGAAGGCAGAAATCTATGTTGGTGGTTGCAGAGTAGGCTGATCTGTGGTCTGACAGCATGCACTCCAACCGGCCAACCAAGCAGAGGAGGGGTGGCTATGGTTCCACCTTGTTTCTACACCTCTGCATTTGGGACACAGAAACGGGCTGTTCCCCTACCACTGGCTGTCCTGAGATTGGTTTTTCCTTTCACCTGCAGTATGGCGAATGATGGGACAGTTCCTAGTATATGTCATGGCCACCAAATATCTTGCCCTCACCACAAATCTCCTTGCTTAAGATGATGATGCCTGTTGATTAAAAGGGCCTAAAATCTAGTTCATTGTTTTAAGAGAAAGTACAACTAGGCAAACATCCCCTATATATATTAGTAATCGGAGAGAAGAAATGGAAGGGGCTGACAATAGGAAAAATGATGGTATCAGCTAAGAAGGACCACGCCCTTTGAGGAAAATAAGACTCCCTAGGCCTCCATACATAATACAATCGGGGGCAGAAGAGAACAGGTCGTGATCGAGGTAGATCAGATAGGATAGATGAAAGTGGGGAGTCTGGCACAAGTAAACAGAAGCAGTGCCAAAATTCAATTAAAGGCTCCGTGGTCGCCTACCCAAGCTCCCAAGTACAGAGCCCACATGGGACCCCTTTTAGTCGTCTCTTACGGCAGGCAGAGGATGCTGTGGCTGTTATTCTACTGCCCCTACCCAGAGGGGGACAACTATGATAAGGCTAGTTGCTTTACGTTGCACCGACAGATAGGTCTTATGACGATGATGGGACAGGAAAGTCCTAGGAATGGGAAGGAATCAGCCGTGGCCTTAATTAAGGTACAGCCCCAGCATTTGCCTGGTGTGAAAATGGGACACCACATAAAACCATTTTCCGGGCTGCCGATAGTGGGGTTCGAACCTATCTCCCGAATACTGGATACTGGCCGCACTTATGTTTCAAATTATCCGAAATTAATTTGCCTTGGTGTGGTATGTTTTCATGTTCTGGCCTCAGGAGATTAGTAAAACAAGAACAGTAAGGATGCTTACCTCAAATATCTTGTACTTTTTCTTCCAACACGCAAACGAAGATAACAGATATACGCATACAAATCAAAGTAAAGCAAAATGTCACAAACGTCAAAAACGTGGTCGTCCCACGTGGTCCAAGTTGTCAAACTCAAATCGACCAATAGCAATCGGGAGATGTTTCTACCAATAGGAGCTGCCGTATTCGTCACGTGGGCTTAGGGTGAGTGACGTGATGTACAACAGCGCGCCCACGCGAGTGGAGGGCAAAAGTATTCAGTCTGAGCCGGGCCCTCGGAAGGGTAGGACCTATGCCGCTGTCAAACCCTTTCACGTGGTAGTGGTGGGGGTAAGGTTCGGCAGTACGGTTCACTGCCGTCTCAATCCTACATATATAGATTGAGACGGCGGTGGTTCGGTTATTGATGATGGGGAGGAAGGGGCGTTATCGTTGAAGGAAGGATTGGATATGGGTGGGGTATAGTAGCCATTACTGAATGAAAACAGCTCATTTGCGAGCTTTAATCTGAAAATGCAACAACCTGACAACATTATCGAGATCATTTTGCAGTTGCTCACAATCTTGTAACTTATTTATTACTCTGTACAGAATAACATCATCTGCGAAAAGCTTTATCTCTGATTCCACTTCTTTACACATATCATTGATATATATAAGAAAACATAAAGGTCCAATAATACTGCCTTGAGGAATTACCCTCTTAATTTTTACAGGGCCAGATAAAGCTTCACCTACTATAATTCTCCGAGTTCTATTTTCTAAAAACAGAGCCACCCATTCAGTCACTCTTTTATCTAGTCCATATGCACTCATCTTTGCAAGTAGTCTCCCATGATTTACCCTATCAAATGCCTTAGACAGGTCAGTCGCGATACAGTCCAATTGACCTCCTGAATCCAGGATATCTTGCTGGAATCCTACAAATTGTGCTTCAGTGGAATAAACTTTGTAACAGTATGGCTTCTCTTCTGTGTGTGTCCGCATATGAACAGTTAGGTCAGACTGCCTTTCTTTGTGAATGATTTGCCACAGACATTGCACGTGTAATACTTCTCGCCTGTATGGGTCCGCATATGATCGGTCAGACTGCCTTTCCTTGTCAATGATTTGCCACAGACATTGCAGCTGTAAGGCATATCGCCTGTATGGGTCCGCATTTATTCAGTTAGTTTGCCTCTCTTTATGACTCGCGTGTATGTCTCCGCATATGTTCGGTAAGTTTGCCTCTATTTATGAATGATTTGTCACAGACATTGTAGCTTCCCGCCTGTATGGGTCCCCATATGACCGGTTAGAAAGCCTATCTGTATGAATGATTTGCAACAGATATTGCAGCTGTTTGGCTTCTCGCCTATATGGGACCGCATATGATCGCTCAGACTGCCTTTCCCAGTGAATGATTTGCCACAGACATTGCAAATGTAAGGCTTCTCGCTTGTATGAGTCCGCATATGATCGGTTAGTGTGACTCTTTTTATGACTCGCCTGTATGTCTCCGCATATGTTCGGTAAGATTGCCTCTCTTTATGAATGATTTGCCACAGACATTGCAGCTGTATGGGTCCGCATATCATCGGTCAGATTGCCTTTCTTTGTGAATCATTTGTCACAGACATTGCTACTGTTTGGCTTCACGCCTGTATGGGTACGCATATGATCGGTCAGACTGCCTTTCTGTATGAATAAATTGCCACAGACATTGCAACTGTAAGGCTTCTCGCCTGTATGGGTCCGCATATGAACGGACAGACCGTCTTTCTTTGTGAATGATTTGCCACAGACATTGCACCTGTAAGGCTTCTCGCCTGTATGGGTACGCATATGACCGGTTAGACTGCCTTTCTGTATGAATGAATTGCCACAGACATTGCACCTGTAAGGCTTCTCCCCTGTATGGGTCCGCATATGTTCGGTTAGATTACCTCTCTGTATGAATGATTTGCAACAGACATAACACCTGTATGGCTTCTCGCCTGTATGTATCCGCATATGTACGGTTAGTCTACCTCTCTGCCTGAATGATTTGCCACAGACATTGCAGCTGTATGGCTTCTCACCTACATGGGTCCACATATGTCCGGTTAGAATGTATTTCCGCATGAATGATTTGCTACACACATTGCAACTGTAAGGCTTCTCGCCTGTATGGGTCCGCATATGATCGGTTAGAATGTATTTCCGCATGAATGATTTGCTACACACATTGCAGCTGTAAGGCTTCTCGCCTGTATGTATCCGCATATGTTCAATTAGTTTACCTCTCATCATGAATGATTTGCCACAGACATTGCAGCTGTATGGCTTCTCACCTGCATGGGTCCACAAATGTCCGGTTAGACTGCCTTTCCGCATGAATGACTTGCTACAGACATTGCAGCTGTATGGCTTCTCTCCTGTATGGGTCCACATATGTTCGGTTAGTGTACCTCTCAGAATGAATGATTTGCCACAGACATTACACTTGTGTAGCTTCTCTCCTGTATGGGTCCGCATATGTTCGGTTAGTCTACGTCTCTGCTTGAATGATTTGCCACAGACATTGCACCTGTGTGGCTCCTCGCCTGTATGGGTCCGCATATGTTCGATTAGATTACGTCTCCGTATGAATGATTTTCCACAGACGTTACACCAGTATCGGTTCTCGCCCGTGTGAGACCGCATAACGTCCGGCCTTTGCCTGAAATTTTTATGAGATACTGAGCATTCGTTTATAATCCCACCTTTATGCAAACGCGTGTCACCAGTTAGCATTTTCCTCTTTGTAAAGCAATTATCAGAAAATCCGCACACTTGGAGCGGGTGGATCCTGAGGTGTTTCGACAAGCTGCTTCGGCTACATAACACCTTTCCGCAGTGATCGCACTTGAAGGGTCGATCTTCCTTGTGTCTCTTCAGATGTCGCAAGAGGTCCAACTTCCTAGCCAGGACTTCATTGCACACAGTACACCTAAAACTAGATGATCCGCCGTCCGGAGGTTGATGATCACTATAGCTCACCTCGGGTCTCGATCTACAGTGACAAATTAAAGCCATGTGACCAATAGTTCAACAGCCAAATCCACTACAACTCTCACACAGGGGATTTGCTACTGGACATTCCAATCACTGATATCCAGTGCAGAGAGCTCGTTACTCATAAACATTACATTCCTGAGAGTAAACATCATCTGAGGTTAAATTTCAAAAGCTCTCACTTGTTACGAGAATATGTTGCGTCTTTTCTTAATCACGATATCACGCGCAAGAAACTTGTCACGGTTGAGAAATGTACGAGTTAATAGACAACCTCATTTGAAGAAAGCATGAGAAGTGGTCCAGCCTAAAAGGGTAAATACTCATACAAGCTCTTTAATCCAGCACATATTATTCTATCGAAATTCGTAGTCTGTTCTCCTACATAAAGAACGGCATATGCATTGGAGTTTTGATCTTGTTGAAGCACTCTGCGCTTTGTTGCAGGGAAGTAATAATTTTTGTAAAGGACCTTGTTCTTGAGGTTGTTTGAGAGAATGTCTGTGCTGTAGATATTAATAAAGTTTAGAACGTTTGCCGACATTCAGCAAGTTCTGTTGAAACACGGCTAATTTTTTATGAATGTTATTTTGTCACACAAATATACATATTGTATTTGTACATTGTTATATCACTATAGCATTTTATTATATCACTGTGTCGCTTTTCCGAAATATGTATCTTTGATGTGCAATCAAACATAGCCAACCTATATATAGGACGGTAGGTTTATACAAGGACGTTCATACTTACTACCATGTACTACATCAGTCTACGTCTTATTTCCTGTATATAACACGGTAGCCACTAATCCTGATGAAATCCCGGCAAAGCTGAAACACAACAAGTATACGACGGCTCTCTCGCTAACATTGATACTGTCTTTTCTCCTCAAGACACTGCTGTTAAAGACATTATGAAGGCAACACAGAATATGGCATTGGTGGTAGCGTTTTATTACAAGGTCCTAATATCCTAATTTTGAAACCAAACGCAACCTATCATGCCCTTGAATATTCTTACAAATATTACTTTAACAATACGGATAGAAGGAGCATGAAAATCAAGGCTTGAGCCAAAATTCGAGATGACAAGACGTTGAATTGCACCGTAGTGGATATTGCTGCTATGTAAAAGAAGGAATATTATTCTATTTATTTCAAAAGATCACTGGCAACATGATTATTTTTAGTGGATTCATAACATAGTTGGATAGCATTCAATTCTGAGCCTGTCTCCCCATCACAGAGTAGTTCTACATATTCTACGGAAGAAGGGCGGGAAATGCAAATTTCTTGGTTAAAGGTGAGATCCGCTTACAACTGCGACATGGGAAAATCGATCACGCAGGCTAAAATATATCGTAACATGGACTGGTACATTCCAATTCATGTTGTATGAATTGAATTCACATGGCCCAGTCGAATGCATGACTGGCTCACAAGCAAAGTAATGGGAGGCTCGACCATGTATTGTTACTGCACTCTTTGGAGAAAATAAGTGGACAAATGAAAGGGGGACATTGATTCCAGATATGACAGACTAAATCTCTTGATCATCAAACAAGATATTGATGTTGACACCACTAGACAACAGGGGGCAGAACATACAACACCGGATGGTATGTCATGCGTTCTGTGGCATATCACACCAAGCAAACGTGCAAAAGTCTGTAACCCGTCTTCTTTACGTGAATACTTGATTCCTGTGACAAGTAATTTATCAGGTTCACAATTAGTTTTCAGTAAAATAATGTTTCATTTAGCATTGATAAATATTCTACACCAACCAGCTATATTGCTGTAACACGTGGCGCATCCCAGGTGACGGATACGGGTTCCCCGCTGGCCTGCCGATGAACTTGAGCAAAATATAAAAGCTCTCGCGTACCAAACATGTACAATGTCTTTAATGGCAACTTTGGCGGAGATGGAGACGTTCACTAGGGACCAGATGGCGGAAGAGGAACACTAAATTTCTGGAAGTTAATGCAGAAAAGATGGTAGCGTTTCTTCTCTAGAGGAGTGGCTGCAAAAGGCATCTGTTCTCCATGTCCGCAGCTGCGTTACTACCTTCCGTCATGAGCACTTAAATGCTTCAAGACAAGCCGGCCGTAAAATGATGCCGTTACATCATTACAGAAATATGTCTCATGGTATCGCAGCCAAGGTTAGTGCAGCCCCTGGAAGGGACGCGCATTGGCAGTGCCCAGTCAGCATGAAAAGTATGCTAGGGTTACCGTCGCACGGGCTGTGACGGCTAACCATGCAAGTACCCCCATTTTGTATCCCATCATTGAATTATGCCTGGGTGAAGTAGCGAATACGCCACTGCACTTGAGAGAAGGCTTGTAGGCATCTGAGAGGTGCGGAAAAAAAGATGGAATGGAGAAAAGTCATGTGAAAAGAGGTGTGGGTACTAACTGGTGTACAACAGAAACCGAAGAACAGCTCATTGTGTTGACATTGTCATATCAGCTAAATTTGACGGTTCAGTCTCCGAGGTGCAAAAGTTTGACAATCGCATGATGTAACTGGTCCGCATTGGAGAGGGAAGGAAATTCCAATTATTCAGCGCAACGCTCCACAAACTGACGTGCGCATGGAAACCAAAGATGCGTTCTGGGCACCGCCTGACAAGAAGACCGCTGACTATCTTATCGCTGCCGCTGATCTGAATGGACGTGTCGGACCGAGGAAAGAAGAACAAACAGTCCAAGGCGTTCATGGATATAGAGAAAAGAACGACGATGCCCAACAAATTCGCGATTATGCAGAAACTGATTACCGCAAACACACGGTTCAAAAAGAGTGATATTCATCTACTCTGTACTACAGTGGCTCCCATCCAATTCGCACTGACTACATCCTTGTGAGAGGGTGAAATCTCGAAGATGTTCTAGAGATAACAGTTGTCCCTTATTAAATTCTTGCGATGCAACAACGACCAGTCATCTAAGCTGCAGATAAAGTCACCAAGAGCCCAATACTTCACAGGAAATAGACAAATTGGGATCAAATGGTTGCCCCTGAAGAAGGACACTAACGTCGTTGCAAAAGTTACAGAGTCACAAATCACCATAGTTGAAGTGAGCCGGACTAAACTGAAAGACGCCTTTCGCTCTATTCCTGGAACAATTAAGTCAGGGCGACGACAACGAAGGATTAAACATGATATATGGCCAAGGAATGAAGATGTTAAATATGCAGTACGGTTGAAGAACCAGCTGTACCACGAGTTTCTTGCTCGTTGGAATGCCTACAAGGCAGCCACTCGTAAAATGAAGGAGGTATTTGCCGTAACAAAATCAAACCGGTAGGCAGGTCTATATGTGAAACATGACATGCGCGAATTCGAGCGGAATTTTTAACGGCTAGTCCAATCGAGCCATCACAAAACGTCAGAAGTCCAACGTTTTTACGGCATCAATGAGGAAACAGACGATTTGCTACTGGACAGGCGGGAAGCGCGAGTACACTGGTGGAACTATTTTTACAACATTTCAATCATGGAATTTCCGTATCTACCAATCCTAATCACCTCCGCTGTTGAAGGTCCAACGTAGGAAAATGACGTCACTAAAGTCCAGACTATGCTGAAGGAAATTAAACCAGGGAAAGCCATCTGTCCCGATTATCTTCCAGCAGAGTTTTGTTTCTCTCAATGGGGGGATGCAGCAGTGTGGCTAAAGCAAGCTTTTCAACCATATCATCAAAGAAGGTCAAAAACAAACAGACTAGCGACGGATTATCAATTCAGAAATAGGGGAAGCCCTGCCAATTTTTCTAATCACGGCCCGAACATACTTCTGAGCTACGCAATGAGAGACTTAGAACAAATCTTTGAGAAAAGGATTAGCGATTTAGAGAAACATACAACAAGCCAAGCTGGATTTGTGTAAAATTGTGGCGCAATAGGAGAAACCCATGCTGCCGGACTATTACTTGAGAAACACTGTGAAAAGAATAAGAGGCTTCATCACAAATTTCTGGACCCTTAGAAGCCCTTCCATCGGGTACTTCATGACCTAATCAGTCAGCCCTACAAGTACATGGCATTCCAGAGCACCTTGCTGAGAGGGTATAATTGCTCTACAAAGAACAAATGAGTTGTGTTCAAGCTGCCGCAGGAGCGTCTGATGACTTCCGCATAACTGTAGGAGTCCATCAAGGCCCCGGCTTATCACCACTGCAGCTTATTCTTGTGATGGACATAATTACCACAAAACCTGCGCAGTCCAATACCATGGACACTTCTCTAAGCAAAGGATATCATTTGGCTGAAGAGAATAAGCTAGACCTGCAGCGTCAAACAGAAGACTGGAAGAATCGACTAGCGCAATAAGCCCCGCGCCCCAACAAGAAAAAGATAGAATACATTGCATTACATCGTCCAGAAGTTGGAACCATGCATGCTGACGTTGAAGATATTGCACGAGTAGAGATATTTAAGTATATTGGCTCCACAATCTATGATTATGGACGACTTACTGATGAAATCAACTTAAGGATATACAAAGCCTGACTGAAGTGGAAAATGACAACAGGCGCCCTTCCGAACTTTGGACAAAGGGCCATCTCTAAACTAAGTTCTACCGAACTGATATCTGTCCTATCGATATCCATCCTGTCGTTTTCTATGGCAACGCATGCTGACCAGCTCTAGAGGTAGAACGCCAACTAAGCATCATGGATACAAAGTTGCTTAGGTGGAAGGCTGGCATAATTAGACTGGATCACATTTCAAATGATGTTATTAGAAAACGTTTTGGCATTGCAGCGATCCAGAAGAAAATTGGGGAAAGGCGTGTGCGCTGGTTTGGTCATGTGTTGCGTGTAGAGGACGATACATTGGGAAAGTCAGAGTATTACACAGAAAGTCGATGAAAAGAGGCGCTAGGGACGAACCAGACAGCATAGACTGCTAAAGTGCACAACGGCTTGAAAGTTGGAAGACTACACGCAGACATGGCCCGAGACCGAAGTAACTGGAGTCAATGAACCACAACACCGGACCCTGCCACCAGATGCAGACTGATGAATATTCTGTTACAAAAATTGAATGCAATGGATATTTTACACATCCTAACATTCAAATTAGTTTATTGTATGTTCAATTTTTCTCCCCTAATGCCTAATGTCCGATGTCTATAAAAACTTATTTTCACAAAATAGTGTTTGAATGTCTGAACGCTTCTGGATTTCGTGTTTAAGTGACTCCTATAAATGCATTGTGAAGAAAAACTTATAACTAAAAAAAATGGGTATATCTGTGTTTAATGGGAAGGACAGTTTGAATATCCAGTGAAATTCTACGAGTACCTACAAGAGGGGAGTCCGTCAGTGTATTCTAGCCTGAATAGAATTTTGCAATTCATATTTCTGCTTACATACGTCATAGACAGCAGACGATCATATTAATCAGTTTGTTATTTTCACTCCGATCACGCCTATAAATATGAAGACCATGGAGGAGTGGCACAATGTGGTCAGCTCAGGGCCATGTGACACTCAATGCTCTAAAGCTGGAAGGAAGAAACATAACTAAGTGGTTATTTCAGGACCATGTGTCTCTACACAAACGGAAGTAAGCCTCATCACTATTTAGCTCAGGACGATGTGTCTCTCCACAAATGGAAGGTAATCTCATCACTAATTGGTAATCTCAGAAATACGTGTTTTTTTCCACAAGTCAGCAATTAGGAAATTTTATGAATCTTAAAATCTTTTCTTATGTAATTCAATACCCAACTGGCATGGCAAATAGTTTAGACATTTTAAAGGAAGTCATTTAAGTTGCGGCATGATATTTGTAGACTGCTGAAATGAGAATGAGGAAACAATAGCGCCTGAGGTGAGATATAAAACAAAGTGGGAAGTAGCAGATAAGATCCGGTCGACTGAATCCTTCAGAAGCATCTAAAATCTATGATGTAAAATGGATTAAGCTACGTAGACAATGGACTGTCCTCTGACATATATGCCAAGAAAAAAGAAGACACATAAAATGCATGTCGCTTTGCTGGTCTCTGCACAAAATGTGTTTAGAACATAGAAAGCTAATTTAGACTCCATCAAAAATAGAAATATGATTTTGTGTGTGAAAAGGATTCATAAGCAACATTTTTACTGGTGGTCATAATACAAGATTGTTCTCTAACGTAGCCTATTGTGTCCTGTTACACATGAATGACAAAGAAACAGAGAGTGTGAGCTGGTACTTGGTAGTTCTGAGGACCAACATGGACATTTCTTGCCATTAGTTGTGAAAGTACAGTGGGAACAAGTCAGTGCATCACATAAGAGCCGAGAAGACTCTAACAACTCACAAAATCAAATAAACCATTCAGGATTCATAGTTTCCATCACAAATCTGGTTTGAAGTCAAACCTTAGGCTATGACTAGCCATCGCATGACCTGCTGATACAAGGGCTTGGTTAAGAGCACCAATCCGAGACTATACAATCATTTCCCACGGATTATCAAAGATCATTTCACACAGTAAGAAACAAAGGTGTGACAGCAAAAAATTAATTAGCAATGTCACAATTACAGTTCAAAAACACTACTGCATTAAATGTTTTAAAACAGGACATACACTTGTGGTACTTTGTAAGGTCAGTGACAATAATTACACTTTTGAAAGAATATTATATCACAACGTTATTTACCTATTATTATTATTATTAGTATAGGGCAACAAGTTAGATACATATATACAAATATATAGTATTTACAAATGTACACAGACAAGAAACATGTTTTATAGCAGAATGTCCAGTTGAGTGATCCACTGTATGGCTTCCTCTGTTGGTTCCAAAAAGTCACTCGGGCTACCTGTGTAGGAACGTCGTGTACATTCACTTACAATATGGGGATCATCTGCCGAGATGCACCAAAGTCGCACTCTGGTGATGAGATATATTTCCACTTACAAAGGTATCCCTGCATCGTTCATGATTTGTTCTCACCCGATTCAGAGTGGCCAAATCTTACGCGGTAGGTGATGTTCACCAGAAAAGATGTTGTGTAAGGAACTGTCTGTGGCAACTTTCAAGCGACTTCTCCATTCTTCTAAAGGGTGAAATTTCCCATCAGCCAATGCGACAGCATCATGCAAAGATGGATGTCGTGACTCGAGTCTCGTTACTTTGAGAACAGGAATATCATCCAAAACAGGCAGTTGAGACTTCATTTCTATCTTCTTGAACTCTCGGATGGGAGCATTTCATCTTTCTAAAACAGGTGGCATTATACCTGACAGAATTGGGAGCCAATAAAGGGATGTGGACTGGATAGTACCAGATATTAACCGCAAGCTAACATTCAGTTGAGTACCAATTAGTCTTGTATACGGGCTATCCAGCCAAACTGGTGCACAGTACTCACCACATGAGAATACCAGTCCCAAAGCAAATCATAAAGTGTTTGCTGATGAACCCCAACTTGAGCCATACAATTTCTGAAGGATAATATTACGTGTTTTGAGCTTTTTGACAGATTCATAAGATGTTGTTTTTAAGATAGTGTGCGATCAAGTGTAATCCACAAATATTTGGGATAGCTGCTATGCCTTAGTTCTTGGTGACAAAAACGTATGTGAAGTTTAATGCCAGCTTGGCGATTATTCAGGTGAAAACATGACACTTCTGTTTTGTTAGAGTTAGGACACAGTTGCCATTTCTTGAAGTACGTTTCAAGTGAAATCAGGTCTTTTTGTAGCACTTCTTCTGTCACACTAAGGTATTGATTTTGAGTGGCTAGGGTTATGATATCAGCATAACAAAATGTTTGCGATGATGTTTCTGGGAGATCGGAGATATACAAATTGAACAGTAGGGGAGACAGTACCGATCCTTGAGGTAATCCATTTTTGAGCTTCCTTTCTCTACTCATACTCCCCCTCGTGTGTGCTTCTACAATTGTAGGGGGCTAACCTTGGTTACCCTCTTCAATTGAAGATCCTCTTCGCGGTGAGGGGGACTAGTAGCTCCTTTCTTGCGATGCCGAATGGAGCCCTATTGGGTAACCATTCGGCATACAAGGAGGAGGAAGCTAAAGCACCGCCCAACCCTAAGGTGTAACGCGACCCGTGCCGATGGGGTGCATGGCACATGGGAGATGTGTCTTGAACGGAGCCTTCGAGATACTTGGCGACCTCTCGAAGTAAGTAGCCTTACCCAGGTATGCGGGGCTCTGCCTGGGCGGACATATATTTCCCTAGCTACTCGTGGGACCTACATGAGTTCCGTAGCCACCCATAAACCGGAGAGCTCTTCTGGGGCCTCCGAGAGAAATACCAGCACAACAACAACCGAAGGGGACTCTTCGGAGATACCCTCGGACAGTACGACTTCAACAGTTAGAGGGCTCACTCAAGAGGTGGGCAATCTGCAGGTGAAGAAGAAGAAGAAACAGCGCTCTGGCGCTGAAAAGAGGAGGTACAAGAAGGCCTTAAAGGCCCGGGAGCAGGCCAAAGAAGGCCTAACTCCTGGGGCTGAGGGGACTTCTACTACCACAACAGCGACAACAGTGGAGGGATCCAATGGGCACAAGAGGCGGGACCCTGAAAAGGGCTCTGCTTCTAGGGCACAGAGGACCCCACCCACTAAGATGCCAGCGGGGAAACGACTTCTGTCGGGGGCAACCCCAGAAGAAGATCGGCAGACCCGCAAGAGACCCAAAGTGGAGTACGCCAGGATAGCTAAAGCTGGGATCAGGATGGCCATAGTACCTGTGGGATATCCTGACCAGCAGCTATCCGAGAAACAGGTGGAAGCTGTGGAAGAGGCTATCACCAATCTGATAGACGAGCTTCCGGAGCAGGGGCCCATTAAGCCTCAGTTCCTTGGACTGCTATCTGTCAAGGGGTGCGGCCGTCATCATAGCGGAGAACAATGAAACTGTAGCATGGCTTTCTAGCCTTGTTACAGATATACAACCGTGGGAAGGAGCCAGGCTCACAATTGTGGGCATGGACAAACTCCTTTCCTACAAGAGAGTCATGGTCTGGATACCAGGACAACCAAAGGACAATAACGTCCTTTTGGGAAGAATGGCACGCCAGAACCATGGCTTAAATCCCGCCAGCTGGAGGGTCTACGACCGCAAGGAGGAGAAGAGAGGCGTCCGCCTTGTGGTCAGCATGGACTCCAGGGATGTGGAGAGAGTGGTGGGGAAGAAGATCTTCTGCGGGGTGCATGTGGCTACCTTCACATTAGTGGAGGGCAAGCGTGACAAGCAGAGGACCAACCCCACCACAGATAAAACCGAGACCAGCAGGGGCGAAGAGCTGGAGCCCGGACAGGAACCGGGGCCAGCCAAACCCCAGGATCCATCGCGGGAGACGGAGCTGCAAGTTCCGGAGACCGCATAAGGTAAAGTATTCTATGAAAGTAAAGAATGATTACTTTCATACAAGCAAATATACAACATTGTATAGCGGCCTCTAGGGTACTTAATAGAAGTATCCAGAAAGGCGGGTTTTCGGTCGCCCTGATACAAGAACCCTGGCTTAGACAGGGACATATCATGGGACTAAATTGTGCAGTTTTCACTCTATTCAGTGGAATAGCAGAGGAGAAGCCTAGAGCATGTATACTAGTTAAGGATCATAACGCTTGGGCTATACCGGGTTTCATTACTAGAGACCTAGTAGCAGTCCTAATGAGATATGAAGAGGGCGGACAGCCAAGAGACTTGGTTGTCTGTTCTGCATATTTCCCAGGAGACTCTGAATCTCCACCTCCGCCGGAGGAGTTCAAGAGACTGGTGATATACTGTAGGAAACAAGGATTAAACCTCGTAGTAGGATGTGATGCCAATGCTCATCATAGCATTTGGGGAAGTAAAAATACAAACCGAAGGGGAGAGCACCTCATAGAATTTCTATGTACAACTGATCTTGAGATCATGAATATTGGTGATACCCCTACCTTCATTAATAATAGGAGCGAAGGGATCATAGATCTTACCCTGGGTTCCATGGGAATCATGCAGGAATTTAAAGACTGGAAGGTCTCTCTGGAGCCTTCCTTGTCAGATCATAGACACATTGTGTTTTATATAGAGGGCTCCATCGAGATCCCGTCTTACAGAAACCCTAGACGAACCGATTGGATATCTTTTAGGGAGGACGTGAGGAGGGGACTGGAGGGAGGACCCTCAAATATAATTAAAAACAAAGAGGAGCTGGAGCTCAGTGTGAGTTTCCTCACACGGACACTGGTTACCTCTTATGAATTAAACTGCCCTATTGTTAAGGCAAAAAGAGTAACAGGAAGCTTCAAGTGGAATAGTTATCTTGAACACCTGAGGAGAAATACACGAAGGCTCTGGAATAAATACAGGGAACTTCAGGATCAAGAAAGCCTAGATTCTTACAAAGAATCTCAAAGAAGGTACAAGTCAGAAGTCAAGAAGGCTTCTAGGAAATCTTGGAGACAATTTTGTGACTCCATTGAAAGTCAACATGAAGCGGCAAGGCTTCATAAAATTTTAACCTTGGATAGAAGGGCAAGGCTGGGCTCATTGGAGACTCCTTCTGGTGGATACACATCCACAGAGGGGGAGACCCTGAGCTTACTGCTTGATGCCCACTTTCCAGGTTCGGTAATCACGAATAGTGAGGTAGAATCGAGCGGATCCTTCAGACCCGATAAAAGTGGCTGGAGGGAAGCCGCAGAGATTGTTAGCCCAAGAAGGGTTAAGTGGGCATTAGAATCCTTTGCCCCTTACAAAAGCCCAGGTGTGGATGGGATCTTCCCGGCGCTTCTTCAGGAGGCGGGGGGGGGTCCTTATACCATACCTGGTCAGAATCTTTAGAGCCTGTCTCACTATGGGGTACGTGTACTCCTTGTGGCGTCAGGCGAAGGTGGTATTTATACCTAAACCCGGAAGGTCTTCATATACTAGACCTAAGGATTATAGACCCATTAGTCTAACGTCTTTTCTACTTAAGACCTTGGAAAGACTGGTGGATAGACATATCAGGGAGAAAGTATTAAGAGACTTTCCCCTGCATTCTCATCAACATGCATATCAACCAGGGAAGTCGGTTGAGACGGCACTACACCAGCTGGTTTCTAGGCTGGAGAGTGCCTTGGATCAGCAACAACTTGCTATGGTTGTATTCCTAGATATAGAAGGGGCCTTTAACTATACATCTTTGGGCTCCATAGAACGTAGTCTAGAGAGAAGAGGAGTGAGCAGTATGCTCATAAAATGGATTATGGCCTCACTGCAGGGCCGTCAAGTTCTGTTTACTCTCAACGCTGTAATGTTGAGAGCTAATATAGACAGGGGGTGTCCACAGGGAGGAGTATTATCACCAACATTATGGTGTCTGGTAGTGGATGAACTACTTACCAGGTTAAATGTTGGAGGAATATACGCCCAAGGCTATGCAGACGACATAAGCCTGATGGCGGTAGGAAATTTCCCCAGTACGGTTTCCGAACTCGTACAGAGCTCTCTACGTAGGGTGGAAAGATGGTGTCACGAGACAGACTTGTCGGTTAATCCCGATAAGACGGAGCTCGTGGTATTTACCAGGAGGAGGAGGCTAGACGGACTGTCAGAGCCTTTCCTATTCGGAAAAAAATTAGTTAAGACAACCTCGGTTAAGTACCTAGGGGTAATCCTTGAGGCAAGACTGAGTTGGAAGAAACATATAGATCATAAGGTGGATAAGGCTCGCAAGATTATGTGGGCCTGTCGCAGGGCCGTCGGGAAGACTTGGGGCCTAAGACCTAGGGTGATCCAGTGGCTCTATATCTCCATTGTACGGCCCACGATCACCTATGCATCTATAGTCTGGTGGCCAGGCTCAGAGAGTAAAACTGTGAGCACCAAGTTAAACAGTGTCCAAAGACTTGCGTGTCTAGGAATAACAGGGGCACTGGATACTACACCATTATGTGCAATGGAGGCCATCCTAGGTTTTCCCCCCTTACATTTATATGTTAAGGTAATAGCGGGAATGAGTGCCTATCGCCTTTGGTCACTCGGAGGATGGTCCTTCAAAAACCCGAATAGAGGTCATGCCTCTATTCTTACAAGGCTTCACCAGACTTGCCCTATGACAATGATGATCGGGGATCTGATGAAGCCTAGCTTTAATTTGAATTATAAATTCACAGTGGTGATACCCACAAGGGAGGAGTGGGCCGCGGACGCTGGGGCCCGTCTTAAGTCTGGGGGCTGTACATGGTACACAGATGGCTCGCGGACGGAGGCGGGCACAGGCGCCGGGGTCTGGGGGCCTAAGACAAGGCTCTCCCTTCCTATGGGTAAATATGCTACTGTTTTCCAGGCTGAAGTATACGCAATACTAGCCTGTGCTTTAAATATATGGAAAATGCCTGGACACAGAAGACACATCACTATATGTAGTGATAGCCAGGCAGCGTTAAAAGCACTATGTGCAGTTAAAACAACATCAAAACTGGTTTGGGAATGCCAAAGGATGTTAGATCAGCTGTGTGAGCTTAGCTCAGTTACCTTATTATGGGTTCCTGGGCACACAGGAATCAATGGAAATGAAGAAGCTGACAAACTAGCGAAACAGGGCTCAATGGGTTCCTTCACAGGACCAGAGCCCTTCCTGGGAGTGTCACTCCGAAGTGTGAGACTGGCAATATCCCAATGGATAAACCAGTCTCACCTAGATATTTGGAAGAGGTTAACCATAGCAAGACAGGCACGTGAACTTATCAAAGGGCCTAGTCAAAGCTATAAAAAGGTCATAATGAATTTGAATAGGACCAGAATGAGAATGGTAGTTGGACTGTTAACAGGCCACAATACCTTACAGAGACACCTACACATCATGAAAATCACCCAGGATCCGATGTGTAGAAGATGCGGTAAGGAGGAGGAGACCTCCGCGCATGTGTTATGTCAGTGCGAGGCTTTTGCAGGCACTAGACATCGATACCTGGGCTCACATTTTGTGAGCCTGGAGGACATCAGGAACGCCAAAATCCGGACACTGGTATCCTTTATAGGAGCACTAGGTCTGGACTAGGCAAACCCGTTCAAGGGGCACAAAGGGTCTTCATAGACCTACGTGTGGAGCTCTGCGAAAACAGGGCTCACCCATTTCTTATCTATCTATCTATCTATCTCTACTCATACTATTTCCCATACACACTCGAAATCTTCTGTCATCGAGCATATTGCTTATAACCTGCACGATGGTCCTACGTGGTGCAATTCGGAGAAGCTTGTAAATTAATCCTTCCCTCCAGACTGCGTCAAATGCTGCTGTAAGATCAATGAATACAGCTGAGGTCTTGAGTTGTTTCTGGAAACCTGCTTCCATGTGGAACGTCAGTGAAAGCACTTGTTCGCAGCAGCTGCGATTTGGCCTGAATCCAGCTTGATCAACTGTAATATGCTGAAAAATAGTTGCGCTGATTCTGTTGTGGAATAGCCTCTCAAAAAGAAGGGCAACTGGTCTATAACTGCTTGGGTCATTGGCAGGCTTACCTGGTTTCAAGATGGAAATCACTTTCGTTCCTTTGAATTCTGCCGGGAGTTGTCTGTTCTGTAGAAGGTGGGTAAAAAACGTTAACAGCCAACTTCTTGCATTCTTCCCTAAATGAATGCGAAATTCTGGATGAATGTCGTCAAAATCTGGAGCTGTACTTGGTTTAACATCTTTGAGAGCAGCATTGATGTCTTGCACCGTAAGCACTTGTGAATACCTTGATGTGCGTGGTGTTCTTGATTGAAGAGTTTGGAGCTGGCGCAGTTTGAATTTGGTATGTTTCTTATCTGATGGAGTTTGGGAAGTTGTGACGATGTGAGATGCTACTTCATCCGGAGTAACTCCAGGCTGTTGCTTCACCAAAGGTGTCCTTCCTCCAAGTTTTCTGCGGTGCCCCGAAGATCTTCTACTGGATTGAGTTAGGCCGATATTCTCCACTGTCTCAATCCAACGTTCTCTCTGGGTAGTATCCATGCTGGAAAGAAGTTCATCAGCTATGTCTTCATCACCAGTATGCAGATATTCGTTATAGAGTGCATCAGTCTCTACATTCCAACCAGGGATATATTCTTTTCTATGGCATACTCTTCTTAGCCGCCATCATAACTGCATCTACGAAACGCTTGTAATTGTGCATGGGAGCAATCCACCGAACACATTTATCCAGTTCAGTGGTGAATGTTGACGAATTTGCTTTTCTGAAGTTCCTCCGAGCATGTGGTATTGACCGTACAACAGGAATTTTGATGCCAATGTCCACTATAATGGGGCCATGTTGACTGTGGGCAAAATGTCTTAACACTTTACGACTGGTATGTAAGGGCTGTCCTCCCTCATTGCAGCTAACAAATCACAAGTCAGGATTGAAATCCCTATTTCATGCAGCTGACTGGAAAGTACCAAGATCTTTTGGGTCAAAAATCAGATGGAGATTGTTCATTTCTGTCTATTCTACGAGTTTCTTTCCACATTCATTGTCATACGAGTACTTCCATAGTTCGTGATGGCTGATGAAGTCGCCTATATAAACTGCAGGGTGTTGAGCAGTCGGGAGTATGGTGCCTGACCACTGTGCGTTTGGGGGTTTATAAATGTTAAAAATAGTAACATGTGCCACACGCACAGCAACACAATGGATGTCTTCGTCTTCGTTTTGAAAGAGCAGTGAGGCATCTTGGATATTATTACGAACATAAGTAGCTATACCATGTGCACTGTGAAATGTTGCACCAAGAGCTGTGAACCATTAATGAGGCCCCTTTTCCGAAACTCTTCTTCATTGGCTGTATGGATTTCATGTATAACCACAACATCTATATTATTATTCAGGATAACTTTGGACAGGTAGTCACATTTTGCTCTGCTGATGCTTTCTACGTTAAGCTGGAAAACATGGATGAAAGGTCCGATGTTTCTTGTCTGGTAGCTCTGAGAAGAGCCATTTCCATGAAATACTTCTGCCATTGCTGGAGGATCTTTAAATAGGTAGGTCCACCAGCCACAGTTATTGCTTTCTTAGCACCACCCGGGGGGTCACGTGTAGGGCACTTTGAGGGTAAACCTACAGATGTGAAGCAATAATGTACTGCCTATTTATCTACTTTTATGAGATAATAAATTCACTTACTTGAAGAATTCTGAATTTTTTTAGGCAACCTGCACAAATTTAAAACTCTACTTGTACCTGTCCATTTTATTAGTTAATACTAATTGTGTAAGTATGTTTGCAATCAACACACTAGAAGCACCTGACTGACAATGAACACTAAAATGAAATAGAAAGTGTGACCACATCACTGGAATGAACATAAATTCAATAGCACAATTTTTTTATGCTTACAACAATGCACAAGTTTTATTTGAAAACTATGATACCGAAGATGTAGCATAACTGACCTCAAAGTTTCATTTCTACAACACATTATCTGCTTTGGCGTCCACAAATGGAGGAATCTGACTTAACACATAAGAGAACAGAAATGATCAGAAAAAAGGAATCTAACCAAATAATTTCAAAATGACATTCTTCGATTCATCACATTATTGAACTGAGCCTAAATTATATTGATTAATGAAACTGATTATGTTAGTTTTAAATATTTATTGTTTACAATGTACATAAAACTTAACAAATTCGAATTTATAGATTTAATTTTTAATCTACAAATATCGCTTTTTCTGTGTCTCACTGTTGGCATGAACGTATAAAAATATTACTCAGAATATCTGGAAGCAATAGTTTCATATAGCATTTCAGATGATACGAATGTGATGAACAAATGATGCAGAGAAAGTGAAAGAAAGAACACTTTTTCATGGTTGCTTAAAGGTATTGTAAACAAATACACTTCAAAAATATCTAGCTTTACCAGAGATTCTTTTTGTAGATATATAATGAATAAAACTACGAGTACATGATGGAACATTAAAAATGATCTTAAAGTTCCTGAATATTTTAGATAATTTTAACCAATAGAATATTCAGATATTAGTGTTTAAATGTAACCTTGTAGAGACAGGATTGAACTGATGAAAATGGCTACTTTTGGAGATAAACCAACCACCACTGAACACAACAGTGAATAGGTACAACATATTCCATATTGTATAGGACTTGTAGTGTACGTACTTTGTTTCTTCTTTGATGTATGGCAACAGCTGATCATCAGTTTGTTCCTCTATGAATATTTCCTCCTTAGTATCTTTGGAAGGCTGTCAGTAAGAAATAAGAAAAGTAGAATAAAGAATTAAGGATATAAAAATATATAGGCCTAAAATAGAAACAGCTGAGAAAATAAATTTCATAGTGGCACAAGAAGAGTATAATTAATTTATCTCCCATTTAAAAAATATATAATGGAAAGGAACAATCAAATGAAAATCCCATTAAATGCAAGAGAGGTGTCTACCTTGGTGGCTAATGGTACCCAAAAATACATTATTATCAAGCACTAAATTTTAAAAGAACAGAGAAGAAGACAATTTCCTAAAAACAGTATTATACAATTTTTGCTATTTTTTTCTATTAATCACACAGCTCATCCTTAATAAATGTATTGAATTTACAAACTCTTACTCATAATATTTTCTGTTTCACAAACATAGTCAACACACATACCACTTGTGCAATTACTTCCAATAATACTATACAAATTCTATTAGGTTAAAATTTACATTGCATTTACTTATTTATTTTATTTTTTACCCTTTTTGGAACCTAACGTGCACAATGACCTGCTGTGTTTTAGCCTGAGTCCCTTTTGACAATGCTTTTCAAACAATTGATGAGATATAAGAACATGAAAAGGAACACACTGTTGGACAGCAGTAGACACAGTAGCATAGAAAGGGAGGAACATTGCAAATTTGTAAATTTAAAATCACCTACATATTTGTGAATATTCAGCAGAGTATATGTATACATACGTGTATGTGAACATATACAATTTTAGGAAAATAAATAATAGTAAGCAGTATCTCCAAATCATTGCCCAATACCATTCCTTGCTTCTGTTTCTATAATTCCACAATGACTAGCCATTTTCTTCATCCTCTTATATTCATATTCCCCTGTTCCCATCTTCCTACATATGACTGGACTTGTCACCTCTTTGTTCATTTCCATGTTCCTATATACTTTCTTTCCAAAAACACTTCACTGTAATATCACATAATCCCACAGTACTCCCACCACTTTCCCAACAAGTGGACAATGCTTATATCAGAAGCATAGAAATATCCATCATCCCCCTCTGTACATCACATTAAGACCAAAAGCATAAATCAGTTAATGTCCCAATCAATGAATGAATCAATCAATGAATCAATCATACCACAGCAATTAGGGCTGTTGGTTGTTTAAATAGAAAAAGATTGTGGAAATATATGAAACAAATTATTTCAATAACTAAATCATCTTCCTATAAGTGAACATTTGCCAAAATTTGTCCACTTGAATTCAAACTTATCTTCATGTTGCGACCTTTCCGAAACTTAAAGAACTTGATTTAAATGTATTCATCAACTAATGTCATTCCAAGACATCTCTCCAATGACATCTCAGAATATACTGCTTAATCAAACAACTTGTCTCCTTTCTCCAAGTCTCCCCAGCTGAAACTTTGCAACATCTCTGTAACACAACTCTTTTGTTAGAAATCACCTGCAAGAAATGGAGCTATTTCTGTGGATCATTTCCTGTTCTCTACTCAAGTAATACTGGTGATGGTCTCACACTCTCATTATAGCTTTGCTGGAGATTCATATGCCCTCTCCTTTACAACCCCTAAAAAAACTCAATCATATTAAGAGATCTGTAAATTTCATTTTCAATATGTGTAAATGATTACCATAATGAAGCTATATCCTTATTATGAATAGCTAGGTACTTACAGAGATCCCCATGAAGAAATTTCACCCATCAATACAATAATAAAACCGGAGAGGACTCTTTCTATTTGTGAAACAAAGAAACTGACTTTTCACCATGTTTACAAATATAGCATTGCCCGATGTCCATCTTACAATATTGTCAAGGTATTTTTCAGTTACTCATAATCCTGAAACTTATTTATTACAAAGAGCCTCATCACTTATTTCAGTTCATTATTCATATTGTTTATATATAGGCCTATCAGAGAATCAAGGTCTCATAATAATGCCCTGTGGGACCCAATCCCATAATTGTTACAGGATCAAATAAAGCTTCACCTACTCTTATGCTCTGAGTTCTATTTTGTAGAAATACACTAGACGTGGCCAAATTTTAATGGTAAAAGGTATATTTCTACCTTTATGTAAACTACCGACCTTTATAGCCTAATCCTTGAATTTGTTTGGAGGCAAAGTTTCCACTTGGGATATCCTGGTCAACACTATTGTATTTTTTCATACAGTGGCTACAGTGAGAACCACAATGTAATTTCATTATTCACATAGTTTTGTGTCATTTTTGTTAGTGAGCATTTTCTGTTGTTTATCTTTATTAACTGCATATTGTTGCTGTTTGGAAGTAAATAATGTGACCTATTGTTAAGACTGTGCATTCTGTAAATTACATGTATTATTGACACTATTCAGGAGTTCAGTTGTATTTCTTAAGAGTGGTTCTAGAGAACTGTCAAATTTTGAGGTTATGGGAAGACGAAGAGACCTTTCGCCAAGAAAGGCACTGTCAGAGAGCTACTTCTTGAGAAACGTCATTCACAACAAGAAATAGATTCTAGATTGCAAATACCACAGCAATCTGTAAGTAGAATTTTAAAATGTGAAGATAACGGGAAAACAAAGTGTGATGATGATGATGATGATAATGATTGTTGTTTTAAGAGGCCTAACATCGAAGGTCATCGGCCCAAGACAAAATGTCAACAACATGTTGGAAACTGTGGGCAAAAGAAGAAACCAACCCAAGGAGGAAGCAAAACTGATTAATTTGTCAGTAAACAACCGCAAGGTTACTAGTTTGGATTTACGTAAGAAATTAGAAGAGTATGGGTCATTTGTATTAGCCAGGACTCTGAGGCGAGAGCTGTTTAATGCTGCAATGAAAGCAAGATGACCTCAAGGCCAAGCGAAGTTTACCCCTGCTATGGCTGCAAAGAGGTACAAGTGTGCTAAGACTCTCCAGAATTGGTCATCTGATGAATGGAAACAGGCAAGTCCATGACAATTACTGTAATTCCTAAATTATCATTCATTATTCCATTATAACCCAATCTAAGTGATGTAACAGTACAGCACAGTAAATGTATGAAATTCTTCTTTTAAACCTTACAGCTTATTGCATTTAATGCTAGGCTTATTTGTTTTATTTATTTCAGGTTTGCTTTAGTGACGAATTGGTATTTCCTTACATGTTATAAACCTCATTTTAGGTCCGTATTGAAAATTTAACAGTTCAACAATGATAAAGGTGTTTTAATTTATTCCACCTATTCAATACTTATATTATCACGTATAGTTGTTACATAATTAAATTCTTAGTTACATGGGACATGTTTCGCCCTCAATTAAGGGCATCTTCAGCCTAAATACAATAATCAAAAATACAACTAAATTAAAAGTGGACGTTAAATACAATCATCAAAAATACAACTAAAATAAAAAGTGGAAGTTAAAAGTTTAGTCTGTTCTTAAATTCAGAACAATAAAATTGTGAAAAATGATAAAATAAAAAGATGCTAATGGAAAACTGTCTTATGATTAAACTATAATCTTGTCAGAGACTAAAACTTCTATTAAAATTCGAATTAAAACAGTTCATATAAAATATTGGAAAATCAAAGTGGTAGTAATAAAAAGCCAACGACATGAGGGCGTGTACACAAGCATAAACTTGATTGTCATGAATACAATCTTTCAAGGCCGTTGATGAAATTCGTAGTAAGGCAGAAGCATCTATTGAAAAATTGTAAGAGGCCGTTAGCACCGGTAGGTAATAAAATGGCTGAATCCTTGCTAGAAAATGTCAACAGATGCAGAAATAAGTTTTCTGTAAGAAAAGGAAAAGAAGAAATAAGAAATTGAACGTAAGGAGAGAATTCAGTCTTACATAATTTTGAAACAGATGAGGACTTACATGTAAGTGGAAGTTGTTATTTCTTAACTACTGTTGAGTTGGTTGCTGCCCGTCTGTTGGCTCTAAGTCTGGTGTTATAACTGTGCTGCAGAGGCGGTAGCGAACTCGGAGGGGAAGGAATAGGGGAGTGCGGAAGGGAGGAGAGGATGGGTGGAGTCAAATGTGACGAGGCTGACAAAGGGGCGGAGTCAACTGCATTGCTGGAAGTAGGCCTAATATCTGTAGGTATGGGAGGAGTATTAGGGTTTGAAGAATTAAATATATTAGGTATCCTAAATTTATTCGAACTAACTGACTTTAATAATTTCGGCATTAATTCATGTAACATACTTTTATTGTCCGTGGTTTCATTGAGATTCTTTTGCTTATTGTACGTCTGATCTAAATAGATGTATAAACTTTCTAATTCATTCAGCATTCTTCCTTTTTGTATGTTTCTAATTATCGTTAAGTCTTTCTCTATGGATTCAAATCTGTGGCCAGTCTCCCTCATATGCAAACTCATCGCTGAGTATTTCCTATGTTTTTCCGCGTTAACATGTTCCATGTATCTTGTCATAAAATTTCTCCCAGTCTGTCCAACATATGAAAAATTACACTGAGTACATTTAAGTCTGTATACTCCCGATCCTAAATAACGATTCTTATCATAATTAACTTTTTTATGATTAAAGAATATGGACTGATTAGTATTAGTAGTTTTAAAAGCTATATTAAAATTATGTTTCTTGAATACGCTAGTAATCTGGTGTATAGCTGGATTATTAAAAGTGAATGTAGCATACTCAGTTTTTTTGGTCTTTTCTGGTATCAGATTCGTAGATAATTTGTTCTTAATTTTATTGATTAATTTGTTGATCATTTCTATTTTGAAACCATTTTGTTTAGCGAGGTATCTAATATAATTCAATTCTTTCTTCAAATTCATGGGAGATAGAGGGATTCTAAATGCTCTATAAATTAGACTGTGAAAAGATGCTTGTTTATGTGAACTCGGGTGTAAAGAGGAATTGTTTATAGTTGTAGATGATTGTGTCGGTTTTCTAAATATTTGGAAATCAAAAGTGTTAACCTTACGCGTAACTGTTATATCTAGAAAATTCAATGAGTTATCGACTTCGTCCTCTTTCGTGAATTTCAAATTAGGTTCGATTTCATTTAATTTATTTAAGATTTCTTGACTATTAGTGACATCTTTGTTTATGATTACAAATGTATCATCTACATATCTCAACCATAAATCTATTCCTTTAATTTTTGTTATTATTTCATTGTGTTCGATTGAATCCATAAATATGTCGGCAAGGATGCCCGATATTGGGTCACCCATTGCTAATCCATTCTGTTTATAAATATTATTGTTAAATGTGAAGTAGTTATTGTCTAATACGAACTTTAACAATCTAGTGAATTCTTCTACTTCCATTTTACTAAGATTACTGTGTTTACAAATATTATCATTAATGATATTAACAGTTTTATCTGTCGGAATATTCGGGAACATATTCACTACGTCATACGAACACATCATCTGGTTTGGAAGTACGCCAAATCCAAGCAAAATGTCACAGAAGTCAATGGAATTTCTTAATGGTTGTTTATTATTAAAAGTGTAATGTCTTTTCAAAAAATTGTGAATGTATTTGGAGACTTTATACGTGGGAGAATTACGGCAATTGATAATCGGACGAATCGGAATATCTTTTTTATGTATTTTGGGCATAGCTCTAGTTTCCGGGAGCCTAGGATTCATATTGACAAGTTTTAATTGTTCTTGTTCAGTAAAGAGAGATGTGGATCTTTTAAGTAAGGCTTTTAAGTTGCGTTGAATTTTAGTTAGCGGATTTTTTGTTACTAATGTGTATTTATTATTATCAAAAAAATCTTCAGTTTTTTTGATATATGTATCTTTATCCATCAAAACGATCGCACCCCCCTTGTCAGCCTTGGCTACTATAATATTGTTATCTTCAATTTTCGATTTCATGTTTTTTATTGTTTTCTGTTGTTTGGGATCAAAATTGGAATAAATTTCTTTAGCCAGTCTGGGTAATTTCTTCTTTAACTCCAATCTTACTTCATCTTGTACATCGCGTGGGAGTTTTGATATGTTCGCCTCCGCTTCTGCAACTGTGTTAATGATATCTATTTCTCTATCTTTATTAGGCCAATTGTATTTTGGACCCCTTTTAAGTAGGTCATTCTCTCCTTCCGTAAATTTTACCTTGGTCAAGTTAACTACCGTGGGAGTGTGTTGATAAAAAGACTGCCATTCTAATGGGGCTAAATCCTGTGTCACCGCTAAGTGAACGTTATATAATTGCAAATTCAATTTGGACTTCTTCCTGTAATATGCCTTGATTTCATTTTTAAGCCATAATTCATTTACCTTATTTTGGGTTACATTATGGCTTGGATTGCTTATGTTCTTACGTTGTGTTGATTTTAGAAAAGTAGGTACAAGTTTTAGTCTCAGACATTGTTTAAGAAAAGCTAAATCTTTTCCTAACTTACAAATCTTCATTTTCAGATTGAGAAACTTATTTAATCTACATTTTGCCTGGTTGGCTGTCACATTACATGTTATAAACCTCATTTTAGGTCCGTATTGAAAATTTAACAGTTCAACAATGATAAAGGTGTTTTAATTTATTCCACCTATTCAATACTTATATTATCACGTATAGTTGTTACATAATTAAATTCTTAGTTACATGGGACATGTTTCGCCCTCAATTAAGGGCATCTTCAGCCTAAATACAATAATCAAAAATACAACTAAATTAAAAGTGGACATTAAATACAATCATCAAAAATACAACTAAAATAAAAAGTGGAAGTTAAAAGTTTAGTCTGTTCTTAAATTCAGAACAATAAAATTGTGAAAAATGATAAAATAAAAAGATGCTAATGGAAAACTGTCTTATGATTAAACTATAATCTTGTCAGAGACTAAAACTTCTATTAAAATTCGAATTAAAACAGTTCATATAAAATATTGGAAAATCAAAGTGGTAGTAATAAAAAGCCAACGACATGAGGGCGTGTACACAAGCATAAACTTGATTGTCATGAATACAATCTTTCAAGGCCGTTAATGAAATTCGTAGTAAGGCAGAAGCATCTATTGAAAAATTGTAAGAGGCCGTTAGCACCGGTAGGTAATAAAATGGCTGAATCCTTGCTAGAAAATGTCAACAGATGCAGAAATAAGTTTTCTGTAAGAAAAGGAAAAGAAGAAATAAGAAATTGAACGTAAGGAGAGAATTCAGTCTTACATAATTTTGAAACAGATGAGGACTTACATGTAAGTGGAAGTTGTTATTTCTTAACTACTGTTGAGTTGGTTGCTGCCCGTCTGTTGGCTCTAAGTCTGGTGTTATAACTGTGCTGCAGAGGCGGTAGCGAACTCGGAGGGGAAGGAATAGGGGAGTGCGGAAGGGAGGAGAGGATGGGTGGAGTCAAATGTGACGAGGCTGACAAAGGGGCGGAGTCAACTGCATTGCTGGAAGTAGGCCTAATATCTGTAGGTATGGGAGGAGTATTAGGGTTTGAAGAATTAAATATATTAGGTATCCTAAATTTATTCGAACTAACTGACTTTAATAATTTCGGCATTAATTCATGTAACATACTTTTATTGTCCGTGGTTTCATTGAGATTCTTTTGCTTATTGTACGTCTGATCTAAATAGATGTATAAACTTTCTAATTCATTCAGCATTCTTCCTTTTTGTATGTTTCTAATTATCGTTAAGTCTTTCTCTATGGATTCAAATCTGTGGCCAGTCTCCCTCATATGCAAACTCATCGCTGAGTATTTCCTATGTTTTTCCGCGTTAACATGTTCCATGTATCTTGTCATAAAATTTCTCCCAGTCTGTCCAACATATGAAAAATTACACTGAGTACATTTAAGTCTGTATACTCCCGATCCTAAATAACGATTCTTATCATAATTAACTTTTTTATGATTAAAGAATATGGACTGGTTAGTATTAGTAGTTTTAAAAGCTATATTAAAATTATGTTTCTTGAATACGCTAGTAATCTGGTGTATAGCTGGATTATTAAAAGTGAATGTAGCATACTCAGTTTTTTTGGTCTTTTCTGGTATCAGATTCGTAGATAATTTGTTCTTAATTTTATTGATTAATTTGGTGATCATTTCTATTTTGAAACCATTTTGTTTAGCGAGGTATCTAATATAATTCAATTCTTTCTTCAAATTCAACAATAATATTTATAAACAGAATGGATTAGCAATGGGTGACCCAATATCGGGCATCCTTGCCGACATATTTATGGATTCAATCGAACACAATGAAATAATAACAAAAATTAAAGGAATAGATTTATGGTTGAGATATGTAGATGATACATTCGTAATCATAAACAAAGATGTCACTAATAGTCAAGAAATCTTAAATAAATTAAATGAAATCGAACCTAATTTGAAATTCACGAAAGAGGACGAAGTCGATAACTCATTGAATTTTCTAGATATAACAGTTACGCGTAAGGTTAACACTTTTGATTTCCAAATATTTAGAAAACCGACACAATCATCTACAACTATAAACAATTCCTCTTTACACCCGAGTTCACATAAACAAGCATCTTTTCACAGTCTAATTTATAGAGCATTTAGAATCCCTCTATCTCCCATGAATTTGAAGAAAGAATTGAATTATATTAGATACCTCGCTAAACAAAATGGTTTCAAAATAGAAATGATCAACAAATTAATCAATAAAATTAAGAACAAATTATCTACGAATCTGATACCAGAAAAGACCAAAAAAACTGAGTATGCTACATTCACTTTTAATAATCCAGCTATACACCAGATTACTAGCGTATTCAAGAAACATAATTTTAATATAGCTTTTAAAACTACTAATACTAACCAGTCCATATTCTTTAATCATAAAAAAGTTAATTATGATAAGAATCGTTATTTAGGATCGGGAGTATACAGACTTAAATGTACTCAGTGTAATTTTTCATATGTTGGACAGACTGGGAGAAATTTTATGACAAGATACATGGAACATGTTAACGCGGAAAAACATAGGAAATACTCAGCGATGAGTTTGCATATGAGGGAGACTGGCCACAGATTTGAATCCATAGAGAAAGACTTAACGATAATTAGAAACATACAAAAAGGAAGAATGCTGAATGAATTAGAAAGTTTATACATCTATTTAGATCAGACGTACAATAAGCAAAAGAATCTCAATGAAACCACGGACAATAAAAGTATGTTACATGAATTAATGCCGAAATTATTAAAGTCAGTTAGTTCGAATAAATTTAGGATACCTAATATATTTAATTCTTCAAACCCTAATACTCCTCCCATACCTACAGATATTAGGCCTACTTCCAGCAATGCAGTTGACTCCGCCCCTTTGTCAGCCTCGTCACATTTGACTCCACCCATCCTCTCCTCCCTTCCGCACTCCCCTATTCCTTCCCCTCCGAGTTCGCTACCGCCTCTGCAGCACAGTTATAACACCAGACTTAGAGCCAACAGACGGGCAGCAACCAACTCAACAGTAGTTAAGAAATAACAACTTCCACTTACATGTAAGTCCTCATCTGTTTCAAAATTATGTAAGACTGAATTCTCTCCTTACGTTCAATTTCTTATTTCTTCTTTTCCTTTTCTTACAGAAAACTTATTTCTGCATCTGTTGACATTTTCTAGCAAGGATTCAGCCATTTTATTACCTACCGGTGCTAACGGCCTCTTACAATTTTTCAATAGATGCTTCTGCCTTACTACGAATTTCATCAACGGCCTTGAAAGATTGTATTCATGACAATCAAGTTTATGCTTGTGTACACGCCCTCATGTCGTTGGCTTTTTATTACTACCACTTTGATTTTCCAATATTTTATATGAACTGTTTTAATTCGAATTTTAATAGAAGTTTTAGTCTCTGACAAGATTATAGTTTAATCATAAGACAGTTTTCCATTAGCATCTTTTTATTTTATCATTTTTCACAATTTTATTGTTCTGAATTTAAGAACAGACTAAACTTTTAACTTCCACTTTTTATTTTAGTTGTATTTTTGATGATTGTATTTAACGTCCACTTTTAATTTAGTTGTATTTTTGATTATTGTATTTAGGCTGAAGATGCCCTTAATTGAGGGCGAAACATGTCCCATGTAACTAAGAATTTAATTATGTAACAACTATACGTGATAATATAAGTATTGAATAGGTGGAATAAATTAAAACACCTTTATCATTGTTGAACTGTTAAATTTTCAATACGGACCTAAAATGAGGTTTATAACATGTAATGTGACAGCCAACCAGGCAAAATGTAGATTAAATAAGTTTCTCAATCTGAAAATGAAGATTTGTAAGTTAGGAAAAGATTTAGCTTTTCTTAAACAATGTCTGAGACTAAAACTTGTACCTACTTTTCTAAAATCAACACAACGTAAGAACATAAGCAATCCAAGCCATAATGTAACCCAAAATAAGGTAAATGAATTATGGCTTAAAAATGAAATCAAGGCATATTACAGGAAGAAGTCCAAATTGAATTTGCAATTATATAACGTTCACTTAGCGGTGACACAGGATTTAGCCCCATTAGAATGGCAGTCTTTTTATCAACACATGGAACACAAATTAACATACGCACTTAGTAAGAAACAGGATACATTGAATAAGAAATTGAATCATTTAATAGACACACAAATACGTCATAGTAAACAAACGAATCAAGAACAAATTAAGGGCCCATCGGACAATGTCACTCCCACGGTAGTTAACTTGACCAAGGTAAAATTTACGGAAGGAGAGAATGACCTACTTAAAAGGGGTCCAAAATACAATTGGCCTAATAAAGATAGAGAAATAGATATCATTAACACAGTTGCAGAAGCGGAGGCGAACATATCAAAACTCCCACGCGATGTACAAGATGAAGTAAGATTGGAGTTAAAGAAGAAATTACCCAGACTGGCTAAAGAAATTTATTCCAATTTTGATCCCAAACAACAGAAAACAATAAAAAACATGAAATCGAAAATTGAAGATAACAATATTATAGTAACCAAGGCTGACAAGGGGGGTGCGATCGTTTTGATGGATAAAGATACATATATCAAAAAAACTGAAGATTTTTTGATAATAATAAATACACATTAGTAACAAAAAATCCGCTAACTAAAATTCAACGCAACTTAAAAGCCTTACTTAAAAGATCCACATCTCTCTTTACTGAACAAGAACAATTAAAACTTGTCAATATGAATCCTAGGCTCCCGGAAACTAGAGCTATGCCCAAAATACATAAAAAAGATATTCCGATTCGTCCGATTATCAATTGCCGTAATTCTCCCACGTATAAAGTCTCCAAATACATTCACAATTTTTTGAAAAGACATTACCCTTTTAATAATAAACAACCATTAAGAAATTCCATTGACTTCTGTGACATTTTGCTTGGATTTGGCGTACTTCCAAACCAGATGATGTGTTCGTATGACGTAGTGAATATGTTCCCGAATATTCCGACAGATAAAACTGTTAATATCATTAATGATAATATTTGTAAACACAGTAATCTTAGTAAAATGGAAGTAGAAGAATTCACTAGATTGTTAAAGTTCGTATTAGACAATAACTACTTCACATTTAACAATAATATTTATAAACAGAATGGATTAGCAATGGGTGACCCAATATCGGGCATCCTTGCCGACATATTTATGGATTCAATCGAACACAATGAAATAATAACAAAAATTAAAGGAATAGATTTATGGTTGAGATATGTAGATGATACATTTGTAATCATAAACAAAGATGTCACTAATAGTCAAGAAATCTTAAATAAATTAAATGAAATCGAACCTAATTTGAAATTCACGAAAGAGGACGAAGTCGATAACTCATTGAATTTTCTAGATATAACAGTTACGCGTAAGGTTAACACTTTTGATTTCCAAATATTTAGAAAACCGACACAATCATCTACAACTATAAACAATTCCTCTTTACACCCGAGTTCACATAAACAAGCATCTTTTCACAGTCTAATTTATAGAGCATTTAGAATCCCTCTATCTCCCATGAATTTGAAGAAAGAATTGAATTATATTAGATACCTCGCTAAACAAAATGGTTTCAAAATAGAAATGATCAACAAATTAATCAATAAAATTAAGAACAAATTATCTACGAATCTGATACCAGAAAAGACCAAAAAAACTGAGTATGCTACATTCACTTTTAATAATCCAGCTATACACCAGATTACTAGCGTATTCAAGAAACATAATTTTAATATAGCTTTTAAAACTACTAATACTAACCAGTCCATATTCTTTAATCATAAAAAAGTTAATTATGATAAGAATCGTTATTTAGGATCGGGAGTATACAGACTTAAATGTACTCAGTGTAATTTTTCATATGTTGGACAGACTGGGAGAAATTTTATGACAAGATACATGGAACATGTTAACGCGGAAAAACATAGGAAATACTCAGCGATGAGTTTGCATATGAGGGAGACTGGCCACAGATTTGAATCCATAGAGAAAGACTTAACGATAATTAGAAACATACAAAAAGGAAGAATGCTGAATGAATTAGAAAGTTTATACATCTATTTAGATCAGACGTACAATAAGCAAAAGAATCTCAATGAAACCACGGACAATAAAAGTATGTTACATGAATTAATGCCGAAATTATTAAAGTCAGTTAGTTCGAATAAATTTAGGATACCTAATATATTTAATTCTTCAAACCCTAATACTCCTCCCATACCTACAGATATTAGGCCTACTTCCAGCAATGCAGTTGACTCCGCCCCTTTGTCAGCCTCGTCACATTTGACTCCACCCATCCTCTCCTCCCTTCCGCACTCCCCTATTCCTTCCCCTCCGAGTTCGCTACCGCCTCTGCAGCACAGTTATAACACCAGACTTAGAGCCAACAGACGGGCAGCAACCAACTCAACAGTAGTTAAGAAATAACAACTTCCACTTACATGTAAGTCCTCATCTGTTTCAAAATTATGTAAGACTGAATTCTCTCCTTACGTTCAATTTCTTATTTCTTCTTTTCCTTTTCTTACAGAAAACTTATTTCTGCATCTGTTGACATTTTCTAGCAAGGATTCAGCCATTTTATTACCTACCGGTGCTAACGGCCTCTTACAATTTTTCAATAGATGCTTCTGCCTTACTACGAATTTCATCAACGGCCTTGAAAGATTGTATTCATGACAATCAAGTTTATGCTTGTGTACACGCCCTCATGTCGTTGGCTTTTTATTACTACCACTTTGATTTTCCAATATTTTATATGAACTGTTTTAATTCGAATTTTAATAGAAGTTTTAGTCTCTGACAAGATTATAGTTTAATCATAAGACAGTTTTCCATTAGCATCTTTTTATTTTATCATTTTTCACAATTTTATTGTTCTGAATTTAAGAACAGACTAAACTTTTAACTTCCACTTTTTATTTTAGTTGTATTTTTGATGATTGTATTTAACGTCCACTTTTAATTTAGTTGTATTTTTGATTATTGTATTTAGGCTGAAGATGCCCTTAATTGAGGGCGAAACATGTCCCATGTAACTAAGAATTTAATTATGTAACAACTATACGTGATAATATAAGTATTGAATAGGTGGAATAAATTAAAACACCTTTATCATTGTTGAAATTGGTATTTCCTGTCGAAGAAGAGACAAGTCAATATGTCAGAAGATAAGGAGAAGCATTCCATCCAGATTGAGTGAGGCATCCAACTTCAGTGATGGTCTGGAGTGTGTTTTCTTGGTATGGCCGTGGACGATTATATATTGTAGAAGGAACTATCAGATGTGAACAGTACAGTATTAAGAACCCGTTTGGTAGCTCAGGTGCAAGAGTAGTTTGGCCAAAGTGAATTTATTTTTATGCAAGACGGGCCTCCCTTCCACAAAGCCTAGAAACAGTCCAGGCATGAACCCCATAGATTATCCTTAGCCGATAGCAAAGAAAAGTCCAAGGAAAAATAACGACAAAAATTGGCTTGATTGAGAAGCTCGGTCAGATGTGGTGTCATGATGACGATTTAAAGGGTCAGTGTAAAATACTGTTTGAGGGTATGCCCAGTCTAATCAAGTCGCTCATGAAAACTAAGGGGATGCATACCAAGTACTAATGTCATGAAGTTAAAAATTGGTAACATCTCATGTGTTCAATTCTCAAATTTTTAATGTTTAATAATTTGGCCATATCTTTATAGTCACCCATTTAGCCATTGTTTTATCTATCCCAAACGCACTAATAATTTGTCAGTAGTTTCCCGAGATCTACCCTAAGAAAATCCTTAGATATGTCAATCGTGATACATTTGACTTCCTGAATCTAATATATCGTGTAGGAATCCACAAGATGAGCTTCAGTGCAATAATATTTCCTAAACCTGAACTACCTTCTATCGAGCCAGTTGGTAATTTCTTAAATGTGTATAACATAATCAGAAAGAATGCATTCCAAGAGCTTGCATGCAACATAAGTCAAGACGACTATTGTGTAATTACTAGCTTTAAGTTTAGCACATTTTCTCTATACACAGAGTGCTACTGCACTAAGTATTCATTCATCTGGTATAGCTGTTTCATACATACTCTAATCAACATCTCAATTGAGCGACAGATTTCTTAGCCACAGGTTCCTCAAAGACAATTCTTTCCCTGTGTTCTGTGGTGTCTCTTGTGAAAGCCAATTTATATACAGGGAAAGAATTGTCTTTGAGGAACCTGTGGCTAAGAAATCTCAATCTGAACTGCATGACCGGAAGTAACAAGGTCACTTTAATTTCCTCAAAAGGAAACATTTCCCTGAGAATCTGACTGCACCATCATTCTCAACATTCCACAAACAGCATCCCTGATTTCTCTGTCAGTATTGTTCTGATACACCTTGTACACAGGTCATTACAGTGAGTGCGTCTCGATTGAGATTTATATACAGTATGCCTTCGTCTTATCCTACAACTCTTCTTGGACTGCAATCATAAATAGGAACGTTAGATATTCAATACAAGAGGAACTAGGTTATATCGTACCCAAGTTTACTGTGACGGTTGCTGTGAAAGATCTGTAGAATGTGTCTACATGTTGTCAAATGCATTCAGATCAACAAGAGGAAAATTTTTGTTATTGCTAGGGTCTCCTTCTAGTCTTTAAGCTTCCACCACTTGATGTTCTCATGGGCATAGACGTCCTTAAATCCGCTATGCCTACCTTACGCAGAGGTGGAATACAGTCAGATGATATGACATTTACATTCTTTCTTCGTCGTAGATCACGGTGCTGAACAACGATAAGGTCAATTTGCTTGCTGCAGTCACCACAAGTGAAACCTCAAATATGAGCTCCATCATCATATCAGGTACCGAAAGTATTACCACCATGTCAGCTATAGAAATTCTTAGTGACCATCATGCGCATTAAGGTCATCACAGTGAAGTGGAATCTCATCTTCAGGATACGCTGCAACATGACCTCATAGTTCCTGCCAATGCTCTTCCTTATCCAGGTCGTCACAGCCAGATTGTGACATAGAAAACACAAGTTCAAGAGGATGCAACGTCGAATGTAATTCACATAAGGCTGTCGGAATAGCACTGAACCTCAGCAACTCAATCTTGCATGCTTGCGCACACACTGAAATCAACACCATTCCTGCTGGATGTAACCTGGCAGATAAGTTCAAAGACATCTTTGATGTCATGAGATTTCTGGCCTTTCCAAAGCGACCAACTTAAAATCTAATTACATAGCTACACTTCAATTCTAAACCGGACTTACATTATCCAAATTGCAACAGGTTAACAGGAACAATAGAATGAAAAGATTAAGTAATAATAAAGCAAGAATGATATTTACTAATAAATAATACAATAATTCTACAATAATTCTAAGCCAATTTAGATGTATCCTAACTACAATAGTTTAACTGAAGCAACAAATATTCCTAAAGTATAAATTTATGGAACTTATGAGAATGTAAATATTCATTGACTATGTACATAAAATTTAGTTTCCTTGATTCATCAAAGAGACAAAAACGTGAATAGTTTGAATGTAATTATCAGTCAAAGAACAGTGGCCAGTTATAATCATAAATTTAAGCCATATTAATGAAAGTTAATCGAACATAACCTACGGCATATTGTTTATTTGATGGTTTCTACCATTTCTCTTTCACACCGACACAGATAGGTCATATGGCGATGATGAGCTAAAAATGGCTAGGAATGAGAAGGAAGCAATTGTGGCCTTAATTAAGGTACATTCGCACAATTTGTTTGCTGTGAAAATGTGAAACATGCACTTCAGGGCTGTCGACAGTGGGTTCGAGCCCAGCATCTTATAAATGCAGGCCAAGAGCTACATGGCCAGTTATTCAGTACAACAAGGAAGCTATTGCTTGAATTCCTTCTCTTCCAATACTTACTGTGAGTATATTAATATGTAATTTCAAACAATACGTTAAGAAGTAAGTTTTTATTTTAGAAATTCAGCTTTCACAGTTCCCCAGATGTACATGCACACTTGGACATAAGTTTTCATATACATGTCCAAAAGTAGTAAAGTAGATTCCCAAAATTCTATGCAGAGCATGCCTTCCTCCCTTGAAGTCAAGATGGGCTGCCTACGTATGCTCTTCGGATCTAGGATCGAGGTGGCCCTAACTTCTTCGCAGCTTCTCTGTATGCCCTTCACCAAGAATCCCTTTAAGAGACTTATCAAGCTTATTGGCATTGTAATTACGTTAGACAATGCTTCCAAATTTATGCTTATATTCTTGCAACACATTCCGAAGTAACCCCATGAAAGAACCTTACTCAGAAGAACAGCCAAAGACATGATTCTAGAGGTGATCAAGCTAAAGCAAGTTGAACCTAACAGCACTTCAGTTAGAGTAAAACAATTCACTTCAACTAACATTTCTTGACAATGTGAACATTTGGTACCACATGATACAACAAGCAATGTCTCTCACTGAGGGACAAAGAAAAAGAGACAACAATCAAGAAAAAGGTTTATCACAATAGTTCTATGAACTTTGTCCTACATCAACACAGATCTATCCATATTAAGAAACAAAGTACACATATATGTGAAGATAAACCGACGTCCAGATGATCGCATGGAATATTTGGAAGAGAAATGTATGAAAATACTAATCAATTGCAGGGTATATGCTGTAAACGGGAATCATGGATCAAAGGTATCTGGGCATAGAAAAATACTCACAGGTCAATTTATCTCCAAAAGTGAGGAGACAGGGTTGAATCAAACACATTTCAATGACACATGGGTGAAATATCAATTAAGAAATAGTAAATGTAATGATTATCATTATTTTACTGTAAAACTAATTATAGTATTAACATTAACAGTTAAAAGATAGCTGGGCATCTCAGAGAAGTTAACTGTTAATAATGTAGAATGACACTACATAAGCACTGTACAAGTCTACAGATAGTTTCACCTTGAAGCTCTACACAACACTTTATACTGAAAATGCAGTTTTCACACCACACACAGGATTTCTACAAACCAATTTTACTAATTCCGCATCAATATATCGAAATAATACACTTTTAATACTTCTGCATCATTTATACAGCAGTGTATACTGTGGAAAGAAATCTTTCACCTACAACATATTGTAACCGAAGATGGCATAACTGGAGTTAAAATTGAGATTGCCACAAAAGCCTAATTTAATTCGGTCAGTGGGTCATTTACAACAGCTCTGGTGAAGGCCAGGATCTGATAACACTGGAGAAATTCGCCTTTAGGCTCATTGCTGCATGGCCGTGTGGCGATCCACTCCTTTTCTCTTATTGGTCAGGAGGTTAGCATGCGACAGATATGAACAGTTAACATTTTCAAGGCTAACACCACCTGGCAAGTTTTCAGAAATCTTCACAAGAACAGTTTTGAACCATGATACTTTAAGAAGACGTGAAAAAAATTATGATTGGTTTCCAACTAATCACACTTTCTAGGCCGAGAACTCATAAAAGCAGTGTGTAATCGACACTCAACTTACTCAGCTCCTACACTATTGATTTCATACTGCTCTACTTTAGAGCACAACTTCACTTCGCTTTCCCACTACAATTCTACAAGATGTTCTTCGCCAAGAGACGTTTATTAGTCGTGATGTCTCATAAAGGGAACACTTTATTTCGTCTTCTACAAGACATAACCACGACTATATTAATTCCAGAACACGTGTGGTATGCATAAATCATCTGAACCCGCAAGTTAAGTGTCAACTGACATTTAAATAGGCATGGTTGGAACACGTATCAATGTGCCGCTTCAGTAACAGAGAGAGAGAGAGAGAGTGTGTGTGTGTGTGTGTGTGTGTGTGTGTGTGTGTTTGTGTGAGTGTGTGAGAGAGAGTGTGTGTGTGTGTGTTTTTGTGTAAGAGAGAGAGAGAGAGAGAGAAAGAGGAAGCCTACTGTTACGAGAAGCCTGCAAGACAAGTAACAAGGGGAATCATCATGCTGCTTGCAAGAGGAATCTTTACTTTCATCATGGTGCACCTTGCAAGGGATATTTCTTCCGGAATGTCTAACTTAAAAGGAAGATCCCACCAAACCCTAAAGGGTGGTAAAGGGACCAATCATGAGATGTTGCCAGCCAGGAATAAATCAACTTCAATCATAAAATTTTAAGTAATTTTTTAAATATTAATTTCATTTCCAGAGGGACTTCATTCTTGATATAATATTTCCTATTACTTTCTGCTGTTGCAGATTCTTATCGCTTCTGATCTACTTATTGATGTTGGTAAATTTTGTGAATGATTGAAATACACTCATGTCCATAAAATCCAGAACACCTTGAAAGACCAGAGATAGGAAGTCTATATTCATAGGATATGTGCATTAGTAAGTTCTGAAGAAAGGTCCACATCGATATCTCTGCGGAACACCGACTGGTAATTTGTGCCTGCTGTGTTTTTAGTCTTAAGGTCTATAAAATGTGCTTACATGTAGCTGTGTATGCTTTTATAATATACTTTATATTAGGCTTATACCTTGTCAAATTAAGTAATATAGACCTAAAGACTAAAAACAACGCAATATGACAAAGTCATTCTAGGAACTTGTTTTACTCGTAAAACTTGAACGTTAATGATATAATTCAAGGTCATATGTACATAGCAAAGTTTTACCATACGTTGTGATCCTTTTAACGTGTTCAAAAAGTGGTAACTTTTTAATATATAATAGTTTTCTAAACTTAGACATAAAGAACAGTATTATTCACTCTGAAACATATTACCTAATTTCTGTCAAATATGAAATGTTTATGGGCAAGGTACAACTATTAAAAAAATGTATTATAATGTGAATGTACATGACAGCGCCGGATGACGTGTGAAGAGTCGAAACAGGTCCTGTTGTTAAGAAGAAAATTTTAATAAATTAGTATTGATTAGGTGGATCTCTTTCTTTCTATGACATATTTAGTTCATCTATATGAGTTGAGAAACTAAACTCTTGGCACTAAGGTGACATAAGTGAAGTGTGCTTTTATGTCTATTTAGGGCTGACTGGACAATGTGAGTTGTAACTTCAAGGAGGGGGAGATTAGGGTGAATGGACTAGCAGATAGACAGGTTGATGGGATAGCTGGGAAAGGGGAAGTGTGGCAAGGGAAAATATTGCTATGATCAGAGGGATTATGGCTGTTTGTGGTATGCATTGCCAATTGCTAAAATGAAACTAAAACACAGCATGTGACTACACCCTATTAATGGTCAGCAATTAACATATTTTAGGTAATTAAATTGTCAGTAATAATAATAGTGATAATGTGCAAAAGCAGATTAGGCATACAGAATACTCAAGTAGGAGCTTTTTCTATGTAGTGTTGACGTTAGAGCTATGTAATATGGAGGCCTGACTTAAAGAGAACGAGTTAGGAAAATATTATTAAAGAGTATGTAGATCGACAGGTGGTAGGATAAGAAGACAGATTAAGTGAATAGATATTTAGACAGATAGATAAATACAGTAAATGGATAGATAGATAGATAGACAAATTTACTTGAAAAAATAAAAAAGCTAGCTCCTCAGCTGTGACTTACGGTAAACGATGGGTTTGGACTCACATAGTCAAGTGATCAAATAGCACTGCAAGAGAAGCTTATGCCATAGGAAGTTCCTTTAACTGGCACACTTTTAATTCCATCCCATCAGCCTTCTTGATTATGATGTCTCCTGAGTCAGTCCAAGTGTTTCTAAGACCAAAACACTGGATTGCTGTCGTCATGATGGACATTCTGGCAGCTGTAACATCTTCACAGATTGTTGTGGGTGAGCCTTTCAGTTTCCTTTTCCTAGTGAAGACATTCTGCCATGAGTGATAAGACACAAATTTGAATAGGATAGGTCTTGTTTTCCATGGTGATCAAGGACCTAGTCTGTGACACCCATCAACATCATTAAGTGTAACATATGCACCTACTGCTTTGCACACGCTGAGCACTAGTTCATCTCAGTTTTCGTTCAAACATTCGGGGATGCCGAAAATCTTACATTATTCCTCCTGCTGTATTGCTCCAATGAATAACATTTGGAGTCCATATCCTCCTTCATTTTGTGGATTTCCACCTCCTTTTTATCAAGATTTTCAGTTAACTCTGAAAATGCTTCGACATTTAATATTAAACTTTTTTCAAGTTCTCTTATAACCATTTCTGTTATGAAGGTCAAAATGGCCTGCACAATTTTTTTAAGGAAGCTGTCCGAGTTAATAAAGTCATCCAGCATGCACTTCATGAGGTGGTCTACGTTGGCATCATTGGTAGTGGCTGGGCTTCTAAGTCTGTTGTTTTGGCGGCCCATTTTGTTTACAATGCAAATTTGGAAGAAAAAGAACAATAACGACAAAATGTGTTGGTACGATTCATAAATACTAACGTAACACTGCCGCAAGTTTTTTCACTTCCACTGCTGTATAACACCTCCAAATCACTTGATTACTGAGGAGCCTCACTCACCCACGTCCGTGACGAACCATTTCATCAGATAGGTTAGAAACTCAACATGGCGTGGCCCGAATGGTGTAATAATAATAATAATAATAATAATAATAATAATAATAATAATAATAATCGCAATAGCAATGAGCACTTGAATGAGTATTAAGTTCAAGTGATTTTCACAAGTACCTGCATTCAGTCAGTGTTTTTTGTCTCTTTTTACATTTTACGAGGTAGTGACTATTGCACACGTCATTACATAGTAAACAAACAGAGTCATCTGTTGTCTATGTGCATATTTTGCTGTGGAAGCCATATATTGAAGCTATTAGAAAGCTGAAAACGCAATATAGGCCTCTCCATTCAGCAACAACACAGAATATACAATAGTAAGCAAATCAAAACATTGAAAATTGGATCAACCGATCAGAGCGCTATAGGCTACCCATATAGCTACTGAAGCAATTGGTTACTTCACATTCAATATCACACTTGGTTTTGTTTGAATGTTTATTCAGTTTCCTTTACAGTTTATTCTTGGCATAAAAGACATCAGCCTACCCAAGATTAGTGTTATAAAAATTAAAAAATGTGCTTCTATTAAGGGATAAATAAGGTATGTCCATTTTATCTGGCCAAAGAATGAATTTCCAGATTTTTTCTGAATTCCCTGACATTTCCTGGTTTTCCCGCTATTAATCGAATTCTCTGACATTCCCTGATTTGCGGTTTTCCATGCAGGTGGACACCCTGTTAAACCCTTATTTGGGCCGAGGCCTTCGATGTTAGGCCCCTTAAAACAACAAGCAGCATCAAACCCATATTTGTATGGGGAGGCCACTCACTTTTTATTTTCGTTGAAGTGAAAAAAGGTTCATGACCGTGTGTTGCTGTGTATGTTTTTACTAGTTGATATGGTAACCTCCTTCTGTCGAATTAGTCAAGTGGAGACGCTCATGCTTGAAGTTGGCTACAGCTTCAATGTTGAAATCGACTACTGAGGGATGTGTAATGAAGAATCAGTAACGAGAGGAGGGTAGAACGATATTTAAGATCAGAAAAAAAGGGTTACATTTTGTGAAAAACACTGTGTATACATTTACCTACACCGTCAACCTTTCTGGTATGAACTAGTTGCCTTTGTAGCGTCAGAACAAATGACACTTGCAGTTCTTGTATTGTATCTGTGTGGTATTGAGGGAAGGGGGTGTGGCGGAGGAGAGGAGATGGGCAGAGCATTGAGCTTATGCGCTGTTGGCTGAACATTTACAGCGATAATGGCACAAACATCTTCAGAGAAGCTAAAGAAATCAAGACCTTTCAGTAAAACAACCTTCAGAAAACCAACTCTTCATACAACTGCAGGCATGGGACTAAGTTTCCTCCTTTTTATAACGCACGGTCCTCTATGTAACACTTTGACTAGAGTAATCAGGATCGTGATTTTAATCCCTTAGGCATGAGATCATGGCTGATGATGCACATGCAATGGGTGAAACATGTCCCCTTAAATTAGTATGACAAGATGAAATTCTGAATTTTAAGAACCCAATGTGTATTGAATACGAGGATTTCAATAAACTTTTGTAACCTCGTTGAATTAATGTACATTTCAATATGGACCAGTCATGAGATTTGTAACATATAATTATCTGAGATTGTTGTAAACAACCCACGGAGTGAAATTAAAGTTCACTGTTTGTATCGGAGTTGAACCCTTTACACAAATATTATATTAATGTTGTGCAGGAAACTAACAAGTCATATAAAGACTATTAATCCAATCATAGATCAAGAGGCCATCTTCTTGTCAGTGGATGACTGCACAATACTCCAATACTAGTGGACTGGAAACATTAGAAATTCTGTATCACCTCACAAATATAATTATGATGGCAGAACACCTTGGACCACTTCATCCTGGCACTCAACACTCTGAGAGACAAGTTTAGGATCTCTTCAGAAAGGGGAACAGAAAGAAGCCACACTCATACACATCTCAGGTGTTACATCGTGTCATATTAATTTATGTTTCGCCCATTGCACATGCATCATCATTCGTGATCTCACACCTGGGGGAATAAAAATCAGGATCCTGATTACTCTATGCAAAGTGTTACATAGAGGAATAATTAATGAGAAATACACAAATGGTGCCTTTAACCCTGGCATACCCATTCCTTAAAACTAGAACAGACTATGCTGGCCCAAATCTAATAAAAAAATTGTGTGAAATCGAACAAGACCAGACTGCTAGCTAATAAGGCTCTCTACTTAGACTTGATACCCGATCTCACCACAAGAACATTTCTCTCCGCACTTTATCAACTTAGTTCTCATAGAGGTCAACCCCTAAACATTTACAGCAATAATGGCACAAACTTCAACGGAGCAGCTACAGAAATCAAGGCCTTCCTGCAAAATAACCCTCAGAAAACCAACTCTTTGCACAACTGCAGGCATGGGACTGATGTGGCATTTCATCCCTCCTGCAACACCACACTTTGGTGGAATCTAGGAAGTAGCTGTCATGAGTCTGATTTAACGCCCCAGACAAGTGATGGATTCTTATCGCTTCACCAACAAAGAATGTACCATTCTTGAAACACATACATCCTCTCACCAAAGCTAAATGATGAACCTTTTGACACTTCTTACCTAACTACAACCAATTTCCTTATAGGAGAGAGAATTACTACACTCTCTGGTCATGATTATACTTCCTCTATCATCACAACCTTGCCCACATGGCTATATTTTCAGCAGCTAACCCAGAACTCCTGGATGAGATGGTGAAATGAATATCTCAATAAATGGGCAATGAAATACCCCATAGCAACATAGTCATAGTAAAAGAAGATGACACGCATGCTATGAAGTGGACGATGACAGTGATCAAATGTGCATTCTGGTAATGATGAATTATTCATGTAACGAATGTTTAGGTGAGTAATGGTGAACTTACAAGGTCAATTCACAAACACTATCCCTTACGAAGTATGAAACAGAAAGGCAAGATAACTCTTCAATGGCTTAATTATTCATTGCATGTTTAAGTAATATTGTTCCGAGATTATCTGTGGAACGCAGAGAGGTGAAAGAAGGTGTCAGCATTAATGGATCTATCTACGATATCAAAGATTAATTCAAACTTTAAAACAAAGGTTATATTTCTTTTCAGATCTCAAATTTAACAAAATTCTTCACTAGGTCAAGGAACAAAATATCAGGTACAAAATAGCAAACAAGAATAGAAATTAAAGGGTTGGAAATTACAAGTTTTGAGCTTCCAGCTCCAATTTACAAGTTTACAACGTCACAAATGTTGCGTTTGGTTAGATAACGAGAGATATCTCCCAAGACACAGTTCCAGAGCACCTTGCTCCAAACGTTACACATACGACCTTCCAAAGGCCCGACTGAAAATTGCACCAATATCAGACAAGAGTTTACATGCTCATTAAATTCAACCAAGGATGCTGTGCTCCCAATTCATTACAGCCTACTCAAGGAAACATTACACAAAACTATACAATTTCTGGCATCTCTAGGCACAACCTACAATTTACTATTCCTTTACACAGCGGTATCTAGTAGCCATACTTCTGGACCTTCATGGAAAAGAACAACAGGTTATATTACTGGTCCAAACTCAAAATGTATGCCGTCGTAAACTTGCACTCCTTGAAAACCAACTTTTAAAACCTTACTTGGGCTTGTGGCCCGATGATGCAGAGGCTAATTCTACACAACTGAGGTGACTCGAAACAGAAGTTAATGAGTGATTTACAGAAGAAAAAGGTTACAAAATCGTAGTCACCTCAAGATAAACTGAAGGGGAATTCAAGTGGGTAACACACTCTCTATCCCCAATTTACAGTTTAAGTCTGTATGAAATTTTACATTAGCAGAATGAAAGCTTACATTTTTGAAAACAGATGATTACATAGCTAAACATTAGAAGCTTCCACTCCTGTGAGTTTAAGGAGATAGCTACAGATATAGAAAACTGGTGGCCATTACCTGGGCTGACGTTCTGCCTGCCAAAGAATTAGGCCTCCTGTCTTAACACACACTCAGAAATTTGACGAGAATCAGACAAGGTAACTAGAAAAAGTCGCGGCTTTTATACCCGAGGGGAGGGTTCGAGAAGGCTCTGGGCAAAATCTGACCACACCCTCTCATTTTATTTGATACTCAAAAAGTTACAAGAAGCTTATGATTGGCTGAAAAATAAATACAGAAAATTTGTGATTGGCCAAACTTCAAATGTTGCAAAACATTGAAGTATCAAAATAAATGAAAGTAAATTTAGTTGAAAAGACTTATAAACCCAAAACTTCTTTAAATCAGTAATTATTCCACCTTCCACCAGAGTGCATGACCGTAGCTTTTTGTGGGGACATCTATGGAGAAAAATTCAAACTTTTTGATGAACACCAAAACAAAACAAACAAATCCAGTCAGTTTAGGAAACGTTAAAATAACAAACTCAGTTATTCAGTAGTGACATCTTCTGATCAATGTCCCAACTTTATGCATTAGTGGTTTCAAGTTTTGTTCGATAGATAGTGTTCCCTAAGGCGCTTCTTTTCAATGTGCGGGGTTGAGGTGCACCTCCCGGTACAAATATTATAAGTCACATTGGACTAGTACCATCACAGACCACATTAGGGAGAAAAAGAATATTTTCAACTTGCCAAGAGATGGCTACAATGTGTGTAGTATACAGGCGAACAATCACAGTAAACCTGCATATCACCTGCAACTTGTATCAATAAATTACTGTATTATTTAGAAAACAATAATTAATATAATCAATAAGATAACAAAGGTGTTTCATTTGGAAACGACTAGTAAAATACTCTGTAACAGTAACAAAAGAATGTACCTTTCAGCTACTTTGTGTTCAAAACTAATTAACGAATTCAAAAGTATTAGTAGGAATGATACCAGCTACCAAATGACATAGAGTAGAGTTCTTTGGAATAATCCTAACTGCTGCACAATTCATAACGCAAGATCGTGGAACTACTTGAAGGAAAAGTGAAAACTAGATATGTAAACAGTCAATCTCATAAAAAAGTATATTATCGGCAGGACTATCAATCATGTGCACTAAAAAGATGGATCAAACCCTGGTATCTGTTGAGCTATTTTCTACCCATTTCCATTATCTGACGATGGATCATCAAATTATATACATTACCTCAAGAAAGTCTTCCTGCGATGACTCTGGCTCGGTTAACTCTGATTTAACTTCTTCTTTCAGAGCTATCACTTCTGATACATGTTCAAAATTTTCCTGTGGAAAATAAGAAATATTAGGTATGCTCGTAACACGCATCTACAAATACAGTCACCAACAAATGAGCATCTTAATTCATTAATTTCCAGTATTACAGTTACTTTCAGAATTTCACTAATGTTTAAGGAAGATTTCTACCAGCAGAGGATTGTTATAACCAAAGGCTGTACTGAGAATGGTGTTACTATTCTTGCTCACTCCTTATGTCAGAGAAAGGATGAGACTGAGAACAAAATATAAAATGCCAAACGTTTTCTAGCCATACCAGAAGATATAATACCAGAGATGGAATGGGGGCTATCTCACACAGAATTTGGAAGGACGCAGCCATAGGCATAAACACTAAATTGTATGAACTGTTTTCATATGTTCAATCATATCAATCAATTGATAAAAGTTGTCTGAACCAATTAGAAGCGTTACATTTCTATATAATTTTTTGTTCTCAGCATAGAGTTTGTTTATAGACAGATTAAAATTACTTGAAATAATGGAATCACATTCTCTACTATGGTTTTGCTGAGATCACAGGGGCTACATAAAACATTAATACAGTTCTGTTTGAAACAGCATATTTCAATGCTTCCAAGTGTAAAATAAAAAACATAAACATGAAAGAAGCAGACTTATCACAGTCATAAAACAGTGAAAGATGTGATGTAACCCAAAGTCAAAGCAGCTAGAAATGAAATATTGCACTAATATAACCATGTTACCTAGTGTTTTGTGAGGAACTGAGGGGATGAGGACACCATCAGTGGTGAATCAGCAGTGTTGGAGTTAATATCTGCAGTTTCAGAAGATCTTTTATGATCTACTACGAGACATTTAAATTTCACTCTTAGATTCATAAAACCTTGTCAGCATTACAGGGGGGAGGGACTGTGATTAAAAGCTTATGTTCTCATGTAAATTAAGTAACTAATAAAAGTGAATTAAAGTAACAAGTTCTAGAATATGCCAACTTAACACATTCAATACAGAAGAGAAGAGTAGCTGAACTAAGGAATGGATGAAATGGAGGCACAAAAAGGACAGGGAAATAATGACAAAGAGGAAAGAAAAAAATCTGTTTAATGTGCCTTAAGTCCTTAAAGTGTCAGAGCCCACTAAGAAGGGGCATATAAAAGAAATCATTCTCAGAAACCATACATTCTAGAGCCCTTAGACATGGTTCTCTATATAACATAGAATCTGACCTGTATTTGAGGAATAAAAGGAACTAATCACTATTCTGTCTTTCTAGAAGAATTCAACATCTGAGCAAAATACTTATTTTGAGAGAACGTACATTCAGATTTTGAGCTATTACATCCCTCGTATGTCATAGGCAAATCTGCTCGTTCCTTAAAACACATAATATCTTCCAGCACATTGTGGATGTGAGGGTAACCCAGAATAATCACACCTGTATTGACATTTCGTTTAGCAGACTGGTGTATCCAGCCTCTAAAACACTATTGAAAGATTTGTGATTTAACTTCTTCTACACTAATTATGGTAGGAGTAATAATTGTTAACATGTGGTGCTAATACTGGTGCAGTAGTGTAGGAGGATATTAGTTTTTTAAAGTACAATTGGCCAACCTTCCTCTATTTTAATCAGAGGGGAAAAATAAAAAAGTGCAACCCTTAAACCAAAGTAATTTCGATACTGACAGTAAAAAGTACAGACTAATCCAAGCCCAACCTTAAGTTCCTAACAGTTGGCAGCTTTGTGTAGTGCGTTGTGGTGTATTCCCAGACAAATAAGCAAAACAGAGTTGTACAACGCATAGATGCTCATTCAGCAATTGGTGACTGCTGGTGTTAATACTGAGGAAGCACATAGAAAATTATGCCCCTGCCAAACTTATTCAGCTATTAAGGGTTAATTTCTGACCTCTATGAAGTTATCTGGAATGAGACTTACAAGTGATGCAGTTGTTTTTCCTTCAAGCCAGGCTGGTTCCTCTTTGATCTTTGCTTCCAGGTCCATTTTGCACTGCAAACTGAAGTAGTTAAAAGGCACTGGTATGGTTGATTACTTCCACTGACCTTACACTGAAACATAAGCCAGAAAAATATATTACCTTATTGATGTGATTGATACTTATGGTGTTTGTCAACAAACTAAGCAACAATCGTGTCATTTTATATGACCATCAATATTATGATCATATCAAAAAACCCGAAATTTTACATGACAGTTGATATTATGATCATACCTATAGGACTTCAATCAAAGCTAAGGACCTGCAGTTTTATATGATTTCTAAAATAGTGATCACTTTCATAGGAAATATAATTTAACTTATCTGTCGATATCAAGATCATAGTCAAAGGACCCCTGGTATTACATGACCGAGCTTGATAGCTGCAGTCGCATAAGTGAGGACAGTATCCAGTATTTGGGAGATAGTGGGTTCGAACCCCACTGTCGGCAGTCCTGAAGATGGTTTTCCATGGTTTCCCATTTTCACACCAGGCAAATGCTGGGGCTGTACCTTTATTAAGGCCACGGCTGCTTCCTTCCCACTCCCAGCCATTTTCTGTCCCATCGTCGCCATAAGACATATCTGTGTTGGTGCAACGTAAAGCCAATAGCAAAAAAAAAAAAAAATAGTATTACATGACACCTTACATCGTATTAATAGCTATCTAACATACAGTTTTATATGCAACTGAAACCGCAACAAGATGACCTTTCTTGAAAATTCAGTGACTGTACGGTTTGCATATCACTCTGATAACCGGGGTCCATATACTGGAATCTTCCTACCATTTTTATCCTTAGCAATCGGCTTCAAAACTAACTGAACAAGTTCACAGTTCTTTGAGACATGTTCTATCAAAATGATCTTCAAGAACTTCTGATAACACGGCATTTAAAAGGCTTCAAACTCTGTTTTTCTTGGCACCAGTTATTATCTGTGTTTCACTTCCATACGGTGTCATACTCCTTACTCAGTGTAAACATAATTTTAAAAGTTTTCAATTTGTTCAACCTAAAGAACATGATATTGAACAGATGGGAATTTAGGCTGGATTCAGTGATGATAATTATCGATATTGACAAGGCATATGTCAATGTACCATGGCAAGTGGTCTCGGATGTATTGATAAAAAAGAAGGCAGGGAGAGGTGAAGAACATATTATAAAAGCCATGAACGAAAAGTGAGTAAGTAGTATGAATACTAAGATAGGAGAAACAAACTGGTTCAAAGTAGAAACAGAACTTCAAAATGGATGTGTTTTATCCCCTCCAATCTTAATTACAATCATTGATGAAATCCATAAGAGTATACAACAAAAAAATGGGAAACAAGGAGGCAAAGGCCTCACTCTTTGCAGATTAGACAGTAATATGTGGAGAAGATGAAATGGAAGGACAAGAACAAGATAATGTAAGGAATTAGGAGATGGAGGAATATGGAATGAAAATCAGCGTGGAAAAGAGTACGACAGTAGTAGTGAAGAGAGGTAATAGAGAAGGAATTGGGAATATTGAAGTAAATGGAAGACCATTAGAAGTTGTGGAAAGCTTCAAGTATCCAGGGAGAATAATTGAAGAAGATGGGAAAATAAATTAAGAAACTGGATAGAGACTTGAACAAGCCAATGAGTTTTACCAATGTGTGAGATGTATATGTAGCTGAGACATCCAACGGAATGCAAGAAAATTTTGCACCCAATGTATTACACACCATGGACAACAAAAATACATGATGAACACAGAATGCAAGAGGCCAAGATGAAATTATTTAGAGAAGTAATAGGGAGGGCATAAAGGGATAAAGTCAGAAACATAGAAATGAGGGAGTGAATTGGATTCACTGAACTGAAAGGCAAGATAGAGACACATAAGCTGAAATGGTATGGACATATGATGAGAATGGAAGAGGATAGAGTTCCACAGTAAGTATTTACAGAGAAAGTCATAGGAGAATGACATCGGAGAATGCCCAGACAGGAGTGAATGGATACGGTAAGGAGAGTACAGAGAAGAGTGGAGTCAAATTAGAAAAAATATTCAAGGAAGGAAAGGAGTGGTGGAGAGAGAAAAACTAAGGAGGTTCTTGATTCACATTTCTACCCAGAAGACTGCAAATGGAAAATGAAGGATATTTTGTTGAAATGAAGACAAAAGTTTATACAATACTGCTATCAGCTCATTTCATCGAACAATGCCAGCAAACTTTACTTAAGTGCCTTTTCTTTATTTTTCTATGCATCTCATGTCTAATGACACAACCAAGTGTTGTTTAACAGAGAGCCCCTTGTAGGGAGTTCCATGTCAAACGAGTGGTTTAAATGTTCAGCAGTTTTTATTTTTCGCAGGTGGTACGGAAATTGTCTATGTTGAATACACACAATATTAAACAGAAGAAAGGATCCACCTTTCAATACTCAATTTTAAGTTGAACCAAATAGAGGTTACAACTTGTTCATTTGGGACCGGTTTCAACACATTTGAAGTGTCATCATCAGCCAATTGGCAAAGGAGTGCAAAACTTAAGTCATAAATGTCTAAAAAAAAACTAACACAGTGATCACAACTTAACAACGGAGTATTGAAAGGTGGATCCTTCCTTCTGTTTAATATTGTGTGTTTCTCTATTCAATACGGAAAAGTCATGAAATTTTTAACTTTATATGTTGAATACCTCGAGTAGTGCCCCAGAGAATTCATTTCACCCAATTGCAGTGTTCATTAGTCACTTAGTGATATTTTACTGTAAATGTAAACATACTGCACAAACAATGAATACTACAATTTCTCCTACAGGTAATACAAGCTTCGTTCCTGTGGCTAATTTAGTAGATTCTTACACACTGCCAGGGAATACATTTCTATGTAAACACATATCTATTCAGGAAACTATGGTCATTTGTATTTTATATATTTTAATGTAGGGGACAATACTGAAATAATGCCGTATTTACTTGTTCTGATTACCGTTTACAGTTTCTACAGCCAGAATTTATTCCTGAAGATTGTTCTTCCATTCCTGAAAGCAGTTTAATGTTGCACTAACAACTCCAAGGTAAAGGGTTAAGATTAGGTATGCAGTGGCATTAATTAAGGTTAATTAATGATAAAATGGGGAAACCACGGAAACGTTTTTCAGGGCTGCAGATACTAGTATTCGACCCCATGCAATCTCACCACCACTCACTCCTGAAAATCTTTTACACAGCAATAAATCAGAAAGACAGCCGACAATAACCTAAATCATCACAAAAAATACCAGAAATAGCTGCTGCGGGGTATTGATGTGATACAGAAGAATCTCCATAACAACACTGATAAAACAAGATACAGATATCCTAAATGGAAACCTCTCAGGAATTTGAACCCTACTTCCATATGTCGCATCATACAGAGTAATGAACAACTCAACATTCACAGCCTCACTATAAAATTGCACACAGAGGTAAATAACACAGCAAAACAATATCGGTAATTAAAATTACACACTAAATATTGCAATTTTTTGTCTAACTACCATCCGCATTTCTTCATCTGCGATGCTCTTCAGAATAAAAAATCATCATTCCACAAAATGTAGATACATGATAGATTGCTACTACACACAACTTGCAGGCACTTGCAACGCAAAGGCTGGGAGTTTTCTAAAAAGCATGCCAGTTATATGTGTATTCATTTTTAATGCTAAATTAATATTAACTTCTAATATTCTTACTTGAGATCTATACATTTAGCAAATGTACATTATTGAACTTGAACATTACCGACAATATGTTAGAGGTTGTGGACGCAGTGTAAAAAGACATAAATCACAATTCCTCAATGAAGAAAATCCGTAACTTTCTTAACGGAATAAGCTGTAGAATTGGCCTTATATAATAACATACCAGCCACTTCGAAACAAAACCGGATATTTGAATGTTGTTCAACCACTTAAAACAAACTCTTGAAGTACAAATTTGATTTCTAACAGTCAGTAGAACCTTAGCCTACAATGGGATACAAAGCCTGCTCGATAGCTGTTCTGTTCTGTTCGTGAAGGTTATTTGGGCTCGTTATTTCACCCAGACACTATACCGTATGATATTTGTACTAAATCGACACACGCACACTTTTTCAATAAAGTAGTACACCAATGGAGTTGACAATGTTTTCGAAGGACGAAGTACTTGAAGATTGAGGGAAGTAGACCATACAGCAGACTCACAAAATGGGTTCAAAGCGCGGAAAGTAGATCAAGAAAAGATGTATCACCTAGACAATTAAGAGTGAGGAATTACGTATACAAGACTAGGAGTTATAGGAAAAGCACAGGGACACAAGGTATACTAATCTTCACGCTAGAGTGGCCGTCTCAGCGACTTCTACAATACATACACACCAGGCCAACATATAAGGGACAAACAGGAGAGGGCAGGGGAACGACGGAGGGGTGGATATATGTGAAAGTGTAGAACTTTGGACAGATGGAAAGAAATATCTGAGCAACGTATATGGGGGATGTAGGGAGGGTAAAGTGTCAGTGAAATCGTAAACAAAAGAGGAAGAGGGGCGACATTGTGTTGATATGAACATCAATAGTGTTTATTTTGTAGGCTCCTAGCATTCCATGGAAGGATGCGTACTACCATTATTAAAGATAAGGTGTAAACTTTCGCGAAGTCGACTAAGAACTGGTAAGATAGTGGGGTGATCGCCAAGTAGTTGAGTAAGCTGCATGAGAATGTGGAGAACACACTGATGAACATGTTCTCGCGGAGGAAGTGTAGTACCTGTTTGCGGATGCTGTGCGGGTTGCAGAGGCATTGACGGGCTCGATGTTGAGGGAGTGGGCTGACTGGGTTGAATGGGGTATTGAGAACTCAGAGATTGAGAGGGGTGCGAGGATGTAGTGGATTGCACTAGCTGGAGATATGCAGCTCTATCATAGCCGGGAGAAGGTTTAGGTGGCAAATCCTTAACAACCACTTGTGTGAATTTGCGTTTGCGAGGGGCGTCTGGTAATGGAGAAGGATGTTGAGAGGGTAGGGGAGGAAATTGGTGAACGTTATGATACTCCGAATAAGTAGGTGGAAATAGTCGAGCAGAAGCTTCTGAGAAGGAAATGTTATCAGTGCACATAAGTTTTTTGATTTCCACTTGCTTCTGATGAACAGCACAGTCTGATGAACCCGTTTCGTGTTCCTGATTGCAATGCACACATAACTTGACATTAGCAAGGCAGTCAGAGGTAGAATGGTTCATACCACAGTTGCGACAGCGAAAGTTAGTGGACTGGCAATTGCGGAGGGTGTGTCCATAACGCTGGCATTTGGAACAAATAATGGGGTAAAATATAAAGGGAGTGACTTCTAACATTACATGATAGATTGAAACATATTTGGGCAACGTTTTGGAGCAAAAAACAATCTTGATGGAGCCAGTAGGTAGATATACTGTCTGACCATCTTGGAGGGATTTACGGCGTAGGCGATGAACAGAATGAACTTTGACGTCACTCTGAAGTAAAGTAAGAATATCGGATTCAGTTAGATCTTTCTCAACACCGCGTATAATGCCTACGCGGAAGATATTTGAGTGAGGAATAAAGGCATGCAACTTTTGTGTCTCAAGGAACTTATTCTGCAGAAAGTCATTAGCATGATGAGGAGAGTGAAAGTTTACCTGAATCCTGTTACGGCCTTTATACTGGATGGATTTAATAGGAAATTTCCTTTCATGGAGTAGACGCCCTATAGCCATAGGGTGTAGATTGCCAATATTATTACCTTGTTTGGATGAAACAAAAACAAGATATGGTCCTGGGTGGTTTAATGGGTATAAATTACATGCACTAGTATTCGGAGGTTGAGCAGGAGGGGGAGGGTTAGGATTGCATTGAGTCGCAGTTTGCAACGAAGGGGTAGGAGTAGAATTAACATTCACGGTTGTATCCATTTTCACTACTTCTTCCCGTTCAACATTACTATTGGACGCGGGATGAAAGTCCCGAGTACCTCCACTATCAGAACTCATGCCACCACTGCACAATCACACGCAAGCTAGCACCGGAACGCACGAGTAAGTTCTAGAAATGTCAGACACCGAACACGAAACCTCGAACACAACGAAGCGTACAGGACGATGTCGCGGACGAGACTATCCTGCTCGATAGCCACTCATAGCTGTCCGCCCTGTGGATGCTATATTTGCCGCTAGAGGCGCCGCGATTCTTCTTCTCCTTCTACTTCTTGGGATTTTCTTGGGCGCTGCTAAAATGCCATTACCCAGTCGCAACAATTATTTTATCACTAATCTTCAATAGAAATTTATACTGAGTTTTACTTATGACTGATAGAGTTGATCATAAGACTCTCTAGTCAAAAGAAGTTAGAGTTTAATGTTACAATTATCCAAAAATTCTTCGCCGCAATTCAACCTCACATCAATACCTTGGTTGGCGGTATTTCTACACGTTGTCTGCCTACTGGTGACGTCGTATTGATAAAATACCTCAATTATATGACAATGGTGTACTGTTGCGTACCGCTTTGTAAACAAGGCTCTAGAAATATAGTTCCTGGAACTAGTTCCTGGAATTATGGGTTAAAGCAATAAGCAGACAAGGTATGGTAGAGTAAATACGCAGACCATGTGACGGCAAAAGTTAGGTTACTTATCATTAGGCTATTGCTCCGGTTCTGATGATAATAATATTATCTTCGATATACATCTCCTGGCTCGAGAGACAGTGTCACCGTCTAGGAAGCCCACCTCCCTCTTCAGGGGAGGAATGAAAGTATTTAGTAGTTACATGATCCGCCAACATTAGCATCAGTGGCGTATCCTAGAATCTCCACTGAGGCATGCAACTAGTAACCATGCAGTTAACACAATGTATTAAGTAAATTTCAATTCTACTCACCCTAATTACATGTAGGTGAACTCGAGCCAAACAGTTTTACTGTAAGTTTCTGGATTGAACGTGCGTACACAATTCTTGTTTTCTCTTTCTAAATTTACGAGGGTCCGCCTCTGTGGTGTAGTAGTTAATGTAATTAGCTGCCACCCCCGGAGGCCCGGGTTCGCTTCCCGGCCCTGCCACGAAATTTGAAAAGTGGTACGAGGGCTGGAACGGGGTCCACTCAGCCTCGGGAGGTCAACTGAGTAGAGGTGGGTTCGATTCCCACCTCAGCCATCCTCGAAGTGGTTTTCCGTGTTTTCCCACTTCTCCTCCAGGCAAATGCCGGGATGGTACCTAACTTCAGGCCACGGCCGTTTCCTTCCCTCTTCCTTGTCTATCCCTTCCAATCTTCCCATCCCCCGCAAGGCCCCTGTTCAGCATAGCAGGTGAGGCAGCCTGAGCGAGGTACTGGTCATCCTCCCCAGTTGTATCCCCCGACCCAGAGTCTGAAGCTCCAGGACACTGCCCTCGCTGAGTCCGAGGGAAAAGCCAACCCTGGAGAATAAGCAGATTAAGAAGAAGAAGAAATTTACGAGGGAAGGTAGAGGTCTCGCGGCTTTAACTATTTGCATGCAAACTGATTTACAATTATATCCGTTTTAGACTCATCCATCGTTAATACCACATTGCGCAAAATATAATAAATCAACGAAAACGACGAATAACACAGGAACAGCGCATACAGAATGAACTCACTAATCAGCAAAACACTCACTAGTTAGCCACAACTCAAGCACTGGAGGTAAGTCACCCCAGTGGCATTGGTCAGTTTCGTCACGTTGGGTTCTCGGTAGGGGGTAATCTGTGTGTCCCGTTCGCTGTAAACATGTCGACTTTCTCCAAGTTGCTAAGAGATGGCAGAGGGTAGCACAGGTATGGGGTGACAAATTCTGACCAAGTTTCAATTGCAGCGACATCGTTCGGAGGGTTTCAGAACTACGTCTGCCACTGAATGCAATTTTCAGATTGAATGCCTTACGTCGTTAACTCCTCCATTTGCTGTCTCATTTTTCCGAGAGTGGAGTAGACGGCGAGACTACACCAGCACCACACGTAAGCAAGCAACGGAACTAGTACAGTTGCGCGGACCTTTTGAACTTCTGAGAGATGAAATCTTTAATATTTGACCTGAAACAACCTAAAATCGTAAATCAGACAGTTCTTTGTGTTATCATAACGCATGCAATGAATGCCTTGCATTCAAGGAGAATACGCCCCTGATTAGCATATTATTTGGGAAGGTATAAGCAATGCCAAACTCCTAGGGTGTCATGGCCATCGTATTTGGCACAAATATTGGAGTAGGTACCCCGAACTTGAAGGCTCTCTCATGCTTCCATTATTTCCGTGGTATACTCTACATGAAACTCACACTGAGAATTGCCAGTGTCGAAACTGTGATTTGAAACTTGGAATATTCGAAGTGTGCAGCTGCCCATTCTTATCATGGAGCGTAAGTTAATGTGCTCGTCTATGCAGGAGGAAGAGAGGAATAGTTGTGGAACGTAAAGTGACACAATATACTGTACAAGTAGTTCCTTTTTACCTTTCAGTTTTTCGTGAAAAACAACCAGAAAAGGAATAAATGGTCTATAAGTTTCTAAATGGCTTTCGTCTTATTTTTCGGAACAAAATAAATAAAATGTGTCTTTTCCAACTTTTGCAACCGTTAGTTAATGAACAAATCACACACGCGGATGAACCGGCAGCAACGAATCCTGAGTTAGCAAGAAATTTTTAAACACAACTGGAAGGCATCGAAAAGGAAGCCGAAGGAGCACCATGAGCTTCTATGTCGAGTGCTGCAATGGCATATGTTGGAGGGTATTTGGCAAAAGTCGTCAAAGATTACATGCCATGTCAAGAGTGTGTTGATGAAATTAGTTGTATCAAGAGTCGATCTCCACTAACGTCATTAATAAAAATCAAAGACAGAGGTGGTCTCAGGTATCCAAAGCCAAGGTTTGTCTCACTGCTGATGAAACTGGGGAAAGTAACGGACGAAATTATATCGGTAACGCTGGGCGGTCCAAAAATAGCACAAACATTAACCGAAATACTGTTGCCCCATGTTGCTAAAAATCATATTCTACAGTGTGGGAAAAGTGATCATCCTGAGGAACTAAGCAGAATAATACTGCACAAGTTTCTGGGCCCCTCTGTCACTAACTACGATAATGACATGACAGATGAGTATCGCCGAGAATATTTCTTGAGAAGAAAAACAATCTATGAGAAGAAAATATCAAGAAAAATGGTTAAAGTCGTTCCTTTTCAGTGAAAATCTACGGTGCGGAAGTAAAAATATCTAGTGCAGACCTTATATCCTTTTAAATGCCAGACATAAATTTCGACAGTTATGTGTGTTATCTGAAATTAAAATACACAGCTGAATTGAACTCCTAGGGGTAAAAGGTGAACACTTATTATTTTCTACTTCATTCTGTTCAGTAAGGTGTATAATATACAGGAAGTATGGTTTTAACTCCCGTTAGCAATGCTAGTGAGTGCTGATTTGAGGTGGTATACTAGCGCTGCAGTGGTCAAGGCGCGCACTGCCAGGCGGACACTGTTTCTGAAGAGAGCACTGCGAGTGAGTAGGCTTTGTATTCCTTGTAGGCTAAGGTAGAACAGGCTGAATTTAGGAAAGGATGTATTACTTAAGACTTCTTCTTCTTCTTCTTCTTCTTCTTCATCTTGATACTTATGCACTTTTTTACTGTCGTCCAGCCACTATGCGTATAAAAAGGAGATCACACGCCAAATAGAGTCCAAAAAACATAGGATAAGTGCATTTTGCCCATATTATAGAGGGTTGAAAAAACTTATGTCTTGAAAGCAGTCTAAGGGTTCACTGTTCACATACAACCAAAACTTGCACTGGATTCAAAGATGGAAGCCAGAACAGCACACAATAATGATAGGTATAAACTTGTGGAGAGAACAAAATATATGGAGCACAAGTAAATATGATCGAACTGCGAACATGTCATGTAAATTCTTGGATGGAACGTAACAATGTAAAGCAGGTGAGAAGGGGGAAAATAAGGGTGTGTGACACAGAAAAAATCACAGGGACACAAAGGTACTAAACTTCACGCCGAAGTGGCCTGTCCTGGCGACTTGTCTACTACTCAAACACAACACCGGGCCTACAATTGGGATAGACAAACACTTAAGAAAAATGTAGTCGAGAGAAAGGAAAAAATTAAAGCTAATAGGAGTATTAATTGAAGGAATATGGATGAGTTGAGGTATAGGCCTATACCAGAGAATTTAGTGCAGAAATGAGAATACTATCCCACAAACAGTAGTGCGCAATGTTCTGATTTAGTTGGTGAAAGACGAATGTACCCGAATTACGTATAGTAATGTTTGAAGCACGAGGAACGGGAGTAACAAAAGACTGTAGCTGTGGAAAGTGGCAAGACAAGCAGTAGCAACTAAAGTGAAGTATAACGGGAGCCAAATGAAAACTAAGATAAAATGAAAATGAGTGAATAAACGTACATACCAGTGAAATATGTAATTAAAGGACCAAAAGAGTGGAATGATTAGAGGGTCAAAAGAGCATCTTCAATAAATTGATTAAGAACTGCAATGATATCAGATGAGAGATCAACTAATAGACAAGTAAGACTTGTAGGAAAGGGAATTTTCATTCGTGTCAGGCTAGCGAGTAACTTACGCCGGGGTGCAGAATAGAAGGGACATTGAAAAAAGAGATGGTTACTATCCCCTTCTAATTCACCACATACACAGTTAGGATGATTAACTAAATGAAAACGAAAGTTGTATTGCGGCGTAAGGGAATGATTGAAACGTAATCGAATTATGTTAGTGATATGTCGACGTGTGTATGAACCCTTGGCAAACCAGGGTTTTGTGGTAATATGTGGTTGTAGCTGATAATAATACGTGCCTCTAGAACGTGCAGTTTGATTCCAGTCATCTTGCCAGGAGCTGTAGGCGGTGTCCTTAAGACTGGGATAGAAATCAAGAGGGGGGTATAGCTACTGTGAGAGGGGGCGTGGGGAGTCGACTAGCTTCTTTAGCAGCAGTGTCCGCTAGATCATTACCAAGAATATTGGAATGTCCCGGTATCCATACGAGTGTAATATATATGCCATCTTGTTCAAGGTGATAAAGTAGGGATTTAACAGTATAAATATATAAATTTAAGGATGGAGTAACAGAGGATAATGCCTGTAATACACTTTTAGCGCCGGTATAAATAGTAGCTTTTGGCAAGGAATGTTGTTGTATGTAAATTAATGCTTGTTGAATGGCTAATAACTCTGCAGAAAAGATGGAGAAAGTAGTCGGAAGATGAAAACGTTCAATTGTGTTGGAGTCTCTAATAACAAAAGCAGCACCGACTCCTTGGGGGTGTTTTGCCCCATCTGTGTAAAAGTCTACACCGATAACAGAGGGAGATATGCGCATTCTTTTTGACATGGGGTAGGCGCAATCAGCGATAGCTGACGATCCTGTTAATAAAGATGTATGAGAGAAAATGATTTTGGGTGTGTAGTGTAAGCTTGCAAATGGAGTAGAATACATGGCTATGGAAGGAGTTCTAAGGATCGAAGTGCAGAATCTGTTTATAATGGTATATGCATTATATATAGCTGGCACGCGTCCCGATCTAGGCGGACATTGTTGATAGTAGTTAAGAGCTGTAGCTTTGGAATTAAAGGGGAAGATGAAAAAGCAAGCCTTTTAATCAGATATTTTTGTGAGAGCAATAAACGCCATATCACAAGTGGGACTTCACTCGTTTCCACTAATAATGCATTGGTTGGGGTAGTCTTAAGTGCTCCAATACAAAGGCGTAAAGCTTGAAATTGGAGGGTATTGTGTGAAATAAGCGAGGTAACTGAAGCGATGTCTATTATGTGAGTTGAATAATCAAAAATGGAGCGTATATATGCTTTGTATAAGGAAGGAGCAGTATTGGGGTCGGCGCCCAGTTACGACGAACTACAGTTTTAAGCATTTTTATAAATCCATCAACTTTTTGACGTATCAAAGTAATATGACGTTGCCAGGTGAGTTTGTGATCAAAGATTATGCCAAGGTATTTATGATGAGTAGTGAGAGGGATACTATATCCCTCAAAAGTAAAGGGAGAGTGATCATATGAACGCTTATGAGTAAATATGATTGCCGCACATTTTTCGATGGATAGTTGAAGGCCATTATCTTAAAACCATATATACACGTGACTCAGGACCTGGTTCATCAGCTGTCGGGCAACATCAATGTTGTCTTGCGATGTGTAAAGAACTATATCATCTGCATAAATAAGTACTCGGGCATATTGTGAAATGAGATGTTCCAATTCGCTGATATAAAGGGCAAATAAAATTCCGCTTAATATATCACCCTGAGGCAAACCATTACAAGCAGAGTGGCTGGGTACGTGATGATACGATGATTTAATATTTAATGAGCGATATGTATATAATTTTTGCAGGATAACAATAAAGGCGGGAGGTATGCCTTTTGCCGCAAATTTTTCCCAAAGACAGTGGAGTCATATGCACCTTTGATATCTAAGAATATAGAAAGAGTACCTACTTTTCTTTCGATGTTTGGCTAGGAGCAGGTCAATAGTAAAAATAATAATAGGATCTTGGGTGCTTTTGCCTTTAAGGAAAGCATATTTATTTATTTCGTGTCAGAGTGTTGAGAAACTTAAAAATATAAATAAGGTATTATATACAAATAAAACAGAATACATTTTATGTCAGAAAACATGTTTCACACAATGTCTGCCCAGAAATGGGCAACAGAAATTCCCTCTTCAGTGGCTTGAATCAAGTCCTGAAGTGTACAACGAACAGGGCAGGACTGACAGTCATACAGGTGTTGGGTAGTTTGTTGCTCCCCACAATCGCAGAAATCTGACTGATCTTTCAGATAACCCCATTTTTTAAGGTTATCCTTGGATTTACCTACTCCACTCCTCAAACGATTAAGTGCCTTCCAGGTTGTCCATTCCAAATGATGACCAGAGGGTGGAGATTCAGAAGGCACCATCCAATCAGAAAGATGCTCCATTTTTGCTCGCCACATATCACAACGTGTTATTCTTGCTGGTTTATCCAGAGCCTTGGAGACATTGAGGAAACTTTTCCTGGACTTCAGTCTTTTGGGTGGAGGTTGATGTCCAAATAACGGGTGGTTGCTTGTGTGATCCACCTTCAACCTCTCTTGCCTTGCAAACACTTCTCGCCGAATGTCTGGAGGAGAAATTCCAGCCAAGCAGTACAGTTTGTCAGTGGGAGTAGGTTTCAGACACCCAGTTACTATTCTACATGTTTCATTAAGGGCTGCATCCACCTGCTTCGTACGGGCTGACCTAAACCATACAGGACACGCATACTCAGCTGCAGAAAAACTCAGAGCAAGAGCTGAGGTTCTTAACAAAGTTGGATGGGCTCCCCATTTGCTTGAGCCAAGTTTACGGAGGATGTTATTTCGGGCTGAGACTTTCTGTCCAGAGTTAACACAGTGTTTCTTGTATGTTAAAGTCCGGTCTAAAGTGACACCCAGGTACCTAGGTGTAAAACAATGCTCCAGTTGCTTACCCTCCCGCGTCATGCACAGCTGTCTAGTAGCTTCTCGATTTCGAAGATGAAATGCACACACCTGGGTCTTAGTCGGGTTTTGCAGTAGCCGGTTCTTCTGATAGTACACTGAAAGTTCCTTAAGTGCATTTGAGAGCTGCATTTCAGTGGTTTGAAAGTCGTCGCACTGGACAGCTAAAGCCAGGTCATCGGCATAAATGAAGCTTCTTGTATAGGAATGCCTTGGCTGGTCATTTGTGTAGATGTTAAAGAGGATTGGCGAGAGGACACTGCCCTGAGGAAGTCCGTTCCGTTGGTCCCTCCACCTACTGCACTTTCCTTGAAACTCAACAAAGAACCGGCGATTCTGCAGGAGAGTTTCAACAATCTTCGTGAAACCATAGTCTCTGGTGAAGTTATAGAGCTTGGTGATCAAAGTTCTATGATGCACTGTGTCGTATGCTGCTGTAAGGTCCACAAATACCACTCCTGTGATTTTACGTCTTTCAAACCCATCCTCTATGTGCTGAGTTAAATTGAGCACCTGTGAAGTGCAACTCCTTCCAGGTCTAAAGCCCGCCTGTTCTGGGATAAGAAGTTATTCTACTTTAGATGTGAGGCGCTCAAGTAGGATCCTCTCAAATATCTTATATAGGTGACAAAGTAATGATATTTGCCTGTAGCTCTTAGGATCTAATGGATCCTTACCTGGCTTCCAAATAGCTATCACTCTAGACTTCCTCCATACCTTAGGTATCTGTTTACTCTGCAGCCAATTGTTTATAAAATCAACAACCCACTTCCTTGCTCTGGAACCAAAATGTTTCATTTGTTCCACTCTCATATCATCCAGACCTGTAGCCTTGCCACTTTTGGATTTGTTTATGGCTTTCTCTAATTCCTCTAGGGTGATATTATTGGTGAGGTCGCTAGACTCCTTATCTATTTGGCGTTCTATTTTAACTCTATTCATATAACCCCTTATTTTTCCATTGAGCAAAAGTTGATGAGCAATGGCATCTGGGGACAAATTGACGTGTACAGGGGCTTTTGTGAAGTCATTATTAAGCCTCTTTAAAAGTCGCCAGGCTTTCTGACTACTTTTAGACATGTCCAGCTCTTCAAGGGTAGATATCCAACGATTTCGTTTATCTTCCGCTAGCATTGTTGTCAACTCTAGACCTTTTTGCACAGTCTCTTCGCCAAAGTGATTCGTCTCAAATAGATCAATGTATTCAGCCAGCAGAGCTGAGGAATGTTGATTGAGTCCAGGAACATAATTCATTCGACAACCTCTGGGAATTGACTGTCTGGAGCTCTTGTTCACTGCATCTACAAACAGATCGTAGTCAGTCATAGAAATACCTATATCAGATACAGCATCTTCCAGATATGCAGTAAACTTGTTCCAGTCTGCTTTCTTAAAATTATATCGCCTGCGGAAAGGTACGCTCATAGGACGTACCTGACACATGATGGGTCTGTGCTGTGTGTGTGGTATTGGGGTGCCGATGTTCTTTATACACTGCTGAGCAATTCCTTCGCCAACGAAGATTAGATCAGGGTTATAACCTCGTTGCCATCGCCCGCTGTTAAAAGAAGGAGGAAGTTTAACATCGTGTAACAGTAGCATCTGGTGGGTCTCAGCCCATTCCAGCACAGCCTCTCCATCTTCATTCTCATGTTCATATCCCCAGACGTTGCTTTGGCTGTTGAAGTCACCAATTACAATGTGGACGGCTTGATTGTCGAAATTCCTTGGTTTCTGGAAATGGAATGCAGAATTTGGTGGTTTATATATAGAGGAAACAGTGAAATGATTTAACTCAACTGTAAGGAGTTCTACGTCAGCACAGTCAGATATATCAGTGGATAGGACTGCTATACCAGGTTTGACAAATATTGCGCTTCCATGCTGTTGACTTGGTCTCTCTACCTCTAAACACATGCCAGAAATTCTTGGCCTGCTCTGATTATTGTCTCGATGGGTTTCTTGTACATAAAGGACATCACAGCCATGTTCCTTACATAAATACTGCAAGAGTTCTTCTTCTACAAGGGACATGCCTTCGATTTTTATAGACATAATCGACAACTGTGGTCCTGAAAAGGACCTTTTAAAAATCATCTTTCAACACTTCTGGAATGGAAGAATTAGACGGTAGATATGTGCACTCTCTACCGTTTCCAGGGAGCACCGTCAGTCACAGTCTGTTTAATCAAAATTAACTGCACAATTTATTCTGTGGCTGCGCACGTGGAGGTTTCTTGCGCGCTCCCCAGGAAAGCATATTGATATTTAGGTATTAACTGATAATACTCAATAGTTCATAATAGTCTTTGTAATAATACTTTTAAGAATGTCTTACGAATACAAGATCCAAGTACAATACCACGATAACTGTTTGGATCTGTTGGGGATTTTTGTGGTTTGAGGATCGGTATCAGAAAAAATTCAGTCCAACGCGGTGGAATATGCTTATTCAGTAAAATATCATTATAAGCATTTAGAAGTGCATTTTGTGCTCGTAAGGGTAAGAGCCGGAGCATAGTGTATGAAATATAGTCCGGGCCTGGGGTGGATTTAGAGGCGGAATGAAGGACAGCTGATATTTCACTTAATTGAATGGGTTGAATTAGAGTGGAGTACTGTGAGCGAACATTATACGAGGGAAGTTCAAAATAAGGAATCACAAAGTCGGGGGTCAGAGAATGCAGAAACTTTTTGATGATATCACGTGGGATGATTCGATGTATTATGCGCACACCTTATCTTGGTGCATTTGTGTACGGGGTTGAGGAGTAAGGAGGGAGCTGTCCCGGTATCGATAGTGCTGCCTGGTGCTGCCAACGGAATGAAAATGAAATCTGAATTGATTCGAGAATATGATCGATCGATATGAAATTTCTAAACCGTTATCATCTTAAGCCAACAACTATGTCATATACACATTATATGACATTATAAAACATTTCTCAATGCGAATCTTGTTCCTAGCATGAATTCTATACTTTGGATTTGTTGTGTAAACAACAACAGTACTAGTACGTAAAGTGTACGCCAGATGTCGCACAACGATGCTTAAGCGATTCATAGTTTGTGTTTCAAAGGTTGCCAGTACGAATCTCGAAGATCGCCGAGGTCGACCGATTCAGCAGTAGGGTGTAAATGCACCAAGATAAAGTGTGCGGATAATACTTGATGTTGAGAGGCACGCTACAACATACGAATAGCGTTCCATAAATGCAGAGCTGACATATGAGAATTGAGAGAGGAGATGAACGACTTCCACGCAGCACGTCTTTTCTGATTAAATATAAGTTTACTTTTGGCAATATGATTCTTTAAACGTAAATAATTATCTCGCGTTAGAGAACGACGACATGTGCGGAATAAAGCCTTGCGGGTTAATATTAATTGGTGACATTCCTTATCCCACCAATGGATATATTGGAACGGGCGAGGAGTAGAAGAGGCGAATGGTGTGGGACGATGATAGATATCAAGATACTGATGAAGAAGTGACATAAGGGAAGAGTACGTGTTGATGCGCTCGGAGCTATGACGAAGATGATATTGCCTATAAGATATATATGTCTGTTCATCAAATGATAGTATTGAACGTACATTGCTGGATGACATTGAAGTGGGCTGGTCTTGTATGGGTCTACCAACCCCATTCGTAATCCATATGGGATAATGGTCGCTGGTGTAGGTATCTGAGAGTCTTGACCACGTAATTATAGGGGTCAAGATTGATCGACAGAATGTTAAATCAACCGCACTAGGTGGAGATCCAGGTACAGTGAGGCGAGTAAGGGATCCATCATTAAGAAGAGTTAGGTCATGCTGCTGAGACGCTATGAGGAGATATGAGCCTCGTGGGGTATCACTAATGCCACCCCATGCTGTATTGTGCAGATTGAAGTCCCCAAAGATGATAATATGAGACAAATGATGAAATTGTTGGAAAAACCGAGACCAACTCGAACTCGAAATATAATTATCAGTGGGGCAATACAGGTTAATAAGGTGTAGTTGCCGATAAGAAATGGCGACAAGAAAAGTATGTGGAATGTAATACTGTATAGGTAATGATTGATATGAGATCGTATAATCTATATATATAAAAGCAAGTCGGGCTGGAGCGATGTATATATAAATATTTAAAACTGAAAAAAGACGTGAATTAATGAGGCACTTCCAGAAATCTCAGAAATTTGAAACTTGGTACGGGGGAAACTGATGAGCCCAGGATCCCTAGAAAAATCGGAAATTCTCAAAATTCCCTGAAGGGGGCACGCTGGGGGGCTCAAATTTAGGGCTCAGCATAAGAACACAGTCGTATAGTATATCCAAAACGACAACCTATAGGTTTCGTGGGCTTAAAAATTTTCGGGAATTTCTTCATTTTTATCACCTATCCCACCAAATCAAGATGGCGGCACAACCTGCCAGACGAGGTAGACAATTGAAATTTGGTGAAATTATAGCTTTTGGTCCCTAACCGACGGGAAAATTCCAAGATGTTCAAATTTTTCACTTTTTACCCCCAAAGATATCGAAATATGGATGCAATTTTAATGACTGTGCAGACATTCCTTTTGAGCTATTTTTTGGCTAAACGTAAGTCGTATCACAAAACGGATGGCACAATGTCTCTTCAATTCGGAGTGATCTACAACTTTGCTCCTGTGACATTTTGTCGTATCTCTCTCCCTTATACGTTAAATTTGGCCGTATTTCTGGATTGTTCGTAAATTTGGTGAATTTTACAAGTATATTTCATTCTTTGACACACTTATAAGAATGATAGGATCATCACGTTGGGTGCACACATTTTTACTATTAAGGGACATATGTGGACCAATTTCATGATTCTAGCTTATACATAAGTAGGCAAAAAGTAATGTAAAATGTTATAAATGTACCCAAATTTCACCCTATTCAATATTTGAACTCAATTTACCCCCTAATATGGGAGATACGAGGATATGGTTTAGAAACAAACATGTAGAGCGATAAATGAGGCGTCTGATGGCGCAAACCGTTTCCTAATATCATAAACCGTTTAGGAGATATAAAATTCGAAGTGGAAGTCTGCACTTTTCAACGTGCTCATGCTTATCCGTCATCTATATATATAAAAGCAAGTCGGGCTGGAGAGATGTATATATAAATATTTAAAAATGAAAAAAAGACGTGAATTAATGAGGCACTTCTAGAAATTTCAGAAATTTGAAACTTGGTATGGGGGAAACTGATGACCCCAAGATATGGCCAGAAAGTTCGTCTTATCGTACAATCCGTTTTTCGATTTGATGTACCGTTTAGCAGGAGTTATTCTGTAAATGATGGTTAACATCCTTATACTTCCGTATGACGACTATATTCTTTCATTGACGTCGATTTGTAGCAATGTAGAAAGGGTTTGTCTGCCATTGGTATTAAATACATTGCACTGTAACACTCATCTATATATATAAAAATGAATGTATGTTTGTATGTTTGTATGTAAATGACACATCTCCTCCTAAACCACTGGAGCAAAATCAATCAAATTTTGAACACTTATTATTTGCTATATGGAGACGAGCACTGTGGAGGTGAGCCACCTCTAGCCCCCTTAGGGGTGGGGGTTGGGGGGGTCAGGTAAAATAATAATCGAAGATAGTGTCGAATCCATAGTTTTTGGGGTCGCTGAGGTTAATAGTGACATTCCCGATTTTTTAAAGTCAAATTTTGGCTCCCCTTTTTGTGGGGGGCGAGGGGGGACTGATGATGAATGTATGTATGTAAATGACACATCTCCTCCTAAACCACTGGAGCAATTTCAATCAAATTTTGAAACTTATTATTTGCTATCTGGAGACGAGCACTGTGAGGGTAAACCACCACTAGACTCCTTAGGGGTGGGGGATAGGGGGGTCAGGTAAAAAATAATCGAAAATAGTGTCGAATCCATAGTTTTTGGGGTCGCTGAGGTGAAGAGTGACACTACCGACTTTTTTAAAAGTCAAATTTCTGCTCCCATTTGGGTGGGTGGCGACGGGGGACTGATATATAAAATTAAACGAAAATAGTGTCGAATACATAGTTTTCGGGGTCGTCGAGGTGAATTGTACACCCCAGATTTTTAGTATCAGGAGATAAACCATGTGGGGGAAATAAGCCCTGGAAACCTTAGGGGCGGGGGGGGGCAAGGGGAGTAGATATATATATATATACATATTAAAGAAAATAGTGTCGAATCCATACTTTTCGAAGTCGCTTATATGAATAGAGACACTCCCGATTTTTTAAAGTCCATGTTCAGCCCCCTTTGGGGTGGGGGCGAGTAATACATAAAATTAAACGAAAATAGTGTCGAATACATAGTTTTCGGGGTCGCCGGGGTGAATTCTACACTTCTGATTTTTAGTATCAGGAGATAAACCACGTGGGGGTAAGACAGTAGAGGAACCCTTAGGGGCGGGGCGTTGAGGGGGGTCAGATATACAAATTAACGAAAATAGTGTCGAATCCGTATTTTTCGGGGTCGCTTAGATGAATAGTGACACTCGGGATTTTTTAAAGTCCAAGTTCAGTCCCGTTTCGAGTGGGGGCGAGTAATATATAAAATTAAACGAAAATAGTGTCCAATACATAGTTTCGGGGTCGCCGAGTTGAACTGTACACTCCGGATTTTTAGTATCAGGAGACAAACCACGTGGGGCTAAGACAACCCAGGAAACCATAGGGGCGGGGGGCGAGGGGGTGTAATATTTAAATCATCGAAAGTAGTGTCGAATACATACTTTTCGGGCTCGCTGAAACGAATAGTGACACTCGGGAATTTTTAAATGTCCATGTTCAGCCCCTTTCGGGGTGGGGGAGATGGGGGAGTAATATACAAAAATAATAGAAAATAGCGTTGAATCCACAGTTTTCGGGGTCGCTGAGATGAATAGTGACACTCCGGATATTTAGCATCAGGAGAAAACTACGTGTGGGTAATATACCCCAAGAAACCTTAGGGGAAGGGGGGCAAAGGGGCTGAGATACAAAAATCATCAAAAGTATTGTTGAATCCATACTTTTCGTGGTCGCTGAGATGAATAGTCACACTCCGGAATTTTTTAAGTCCAAGTTCAGCGCTTTCGTGGTAGGGGGCGATGGGAGAGTGATATATAAAAATAATCGAAAAGAGTGTCGAATCCATAGTTGTCGGGGTCGCTGAGATGAATAGTGAGACTCCGGATATTTTATAAGTTAATCCTTCTTTGGGGTTAGGGGCGAGGGGGGAGTGATATATAAAATTAATCGAAAATAGTGTCGAATACAGAGTTTTTGGGGTCACCGAGGTGAATTGTACACTTCGAAATTTTAGTATCAGGAGACAAAACATGTGGGGGTAGGACACCCCAGGAACCCTTAGGGGTGGGGGACAAGGGGCTGAGACATACAAATCATCGAAAGTAGTGTCGAATTCATAGTTTTCGGGGTTGCTGAGATGAATTATGGCACTCCGGAAATTTTTAAACTTCAGCCCCCTTCGTGGTGGGTAGCGGTGGGAAAGTGATATATAAAAATAATCGAAAAGAGTGTCGAATCCATAGTTGTCGCGACCGCTGAGATGAATGGTAAGACCCCGGATATGTTACAAGTCCAAGTTCATCCCCCTTTCTGGTGGGGGTGAGGGGGATTCAGATTTAAAGATAATCGAAAATAGTGTCGAGGCCGTAGTTTTCGGGGTCGCTGAGATGTATAGTAACACTCCCGATTTTTAAAAACTCAAAGTTTAACTCCCTTTAAGGGGGAGTAATTTATAATAATAATCGAATATACTGCTTAATCCATAATTTTCCGGGTCGCTGAGATGAATAGTAACATTCCGGATTTTAAAAGTTCAACTTCAGCCCCCTTTGGCATAGAGGGTGAGAAAGGGTTAAAAAATACATTGTCAAAAATGCCCAAGGTAATAGACATGTGTATGTTCCAGTATGACTTTCAAGTATGACTTACTACCTGGAAAACAGACTGTGGGAGTAAGACGCCCCTAGAACCACTACGGCAGCGGGTGAAATATATAATCCATATTAAATAAATAGAAGTCAGTTTGGTGCGATCTATATATACTGTACTATATATATATAAATTAAGGCATAAAAATGAAAACAGACGTTAGTTAATGAGGCCATTCTAGGCATCCTAGAAACTTAAAACTTGGTACCAGACAACCTGATGACTTCAAGATCCCTAGAAAAATCTAAAATTCTGAAAATTCTCTGAGAGGGACACGTTGGGAGTTTCAAATCTGCATAAGAACACAGTCGGTGATATTTATCCAGAACGATAACCTATATGTTTCATGGGCTTAAAAGTTTCCTGAAAGTCCCAATTTTTAACCTCCTCCCCCATATCAAGATGGACCGGGCGAGTTGGCCGTGCGCGTAGAGGCGCGCGGCTGTGAGCTTGCATCCAGGAGATAGTAGGTTCGAATTCCACTATCGGCAGCCCTGAGGATGGTTTTCCGTGGTTTCCCATTTTCACACCAGGCAAATGCTGGGGCTGTACCTTAATTAAGGCCACGGCCGCTTCCTTCCAACTCCTAGGCCTTTCCTATCTCATCGTTGCCATAAGACCTCTCTGTGTCGGTGCGACGTAAAGCCCCTAGCAAAAAATATCAAGATGGCAGCACAATCTCCCAGACGAGTTAGAAAATTGAAATTTGGCAAAATTATAGCTTTTACCCTGTAACCGACGGAAAATTTACGAGATGTTTAAACACTTAATTTTTATACTTCCGGAACATATAGAAATATGGAGGCAATTTTAATGACGGTGTAGACCTTCCTTTCGAGGTATTTGGTGGCTAAACGGTAAGTCGTATCACAAAACGGATGGCACAATCTGTGTTCAATTTGGAGTGATCTACAACTTTGGTCCTATGACCTTTTGTCGTATCTCTATCCCTTATGTTAAATTTGGCTCTATTTCTGGATTTACCTAAATTTTTCACTATGTACACGTATAATTGTTTGTTTGATTTACTTATAGGAAAGATGGGATCATCAAATTCTACACGAATATTGGGCCACACAGCCATATTCTATGTTTGAAACTGTCGTATAAGTATCTGAAAAGTAATTCACTGTGTGAAAACCTTACACTAATTTCACCCTATTCAACGTTTCTAAAATAATCTTGCTTAAATAGATGAGATACGAGGAAATATTATAGGGCCAGCCTTTTAGATTGCTAAATGAGGCCAGAGTCGTCTTTTCATACAATCCGTTTTTCAATATGAATGCAACGTTTAGCAGCAGTTATTTTATAAATGAAGGTGAACATGCATAAACTTCCGTATGTCGATTTACATTTATTAATTTAAGTCGATTTGTAGCGATCTAGAAGGGGGTGTGTCTCACATTGCAATTAATACTTTACAAATCAATAGTGACTGTCGGCAGGAGGGTGTCTGCTGTTCTAATCAGTACTCCCCACATCGACTTAAACTATCAATAGGAATGGGATCCTTCCCCAACGCCTGTGAACCATTGTAATGCATAATTCCCTTCTTGATTTGACTAGCAGAAGGCAAGGGAGCGTGCATTTTTTAAAAAATCTCATACCTGATTCTTTTTATCTTTAGGTATAGGTGCCCCCGGTTATAAACAAATTTACCCATCAAAATGTGATTGACGTTACGCATAATGAATTGCGTCAGACAAGTGGACCTGTCGTTATTATTACAACTCTGCAACTTGCACTTTACATTGGAAACAACGTTTGCCCACCTCCCTATCCTTTTTCTCGGATAACGCCAAGAGACATGCAATTACAAAATTTCTTATTCACTTCATGTACAGCATTTTTCTTCGATATCCTTATACATTGTAGAATACCGTAGCGAAGCGCGGGTACATTTGCTAGTATATACTAAAATACACAACTGTGGGGAGAGTTGTAGTTGAACACATCCGTAATGTCTACAATTGTAGTATGAGGCATTTACTGAAAAGTGCACTGGCGGCACTGAGTGAAATGAGTAGTGTTTAAGAACCTTGTGTCCCGCTATGTCTAGCTCAAAGAGGATATACAAGGGAGAAGGAACCTCTCCGGGTGAAGGAAAGAGAATACGAAAGCAGGTCCGTAAGTCTAAACGTATGTGGACAGCCATGGAAGGAGGAATCAACTGCCTGAACTTTACGATCCAATTCTTCGTACACTAACGGAAATAAAATCATACGGTTTTAATACATATATACATGCATTATCATTAAAGTCCGTTATGCCATTCAGCGATCAGTCTGCAAGCCACTGTGAATTTACAAAAACGGCACGTCGAGACAATCCTCTATTTGCAATCAGTGCCGTGGCCTCATTTATTTCTATACCTCTTATCATTAAATTGTTAGAAACTGAATCAAACCATTGTCATCTTGGTCTCCCTCTACTCCTCTTACCCACCATAATAGAGACTATTATTTTTCTAGGTAACCTATCCTCCTGCATTCGTCGCACATGTGCCCACCACCGAAGACGGTTTACGTGTGCAGCTTCATCCATCGAGTTCATTCCTAACATAGCCTTTATCTGCTAGTTCCGAATAGGCCTACTCTCCTGCCATTATTCCCACCTGTTTTAGAAGCAACAATTCTCGCTACTTTCATGTCTGTTACTTCAATTTTATGAATAATATATCCTGAGTCCACCCAGCTTTCGTTCTCGTAAAGCAAAGATGGTCTGGAAACACACCGATGTAAATACAGTTTCGTCCGGGAGATGACTTCCTTCTTACAGAACAATGTTGATCGCAACTGCCAACTCACTACATTGGCTTTACTAGACCTTGATTTAATCTCACTTACTATATTACCATCCTGGGGGAACAACCAACAAAAAAACTTAAAATTATCTACCTGTTCCATGTTTGTATCACCAGTCTGACATTCACTTCTGTTGACTTTCTTACCTACTGACATCAATTTAGTCTTGGAGAGGCTAATTGTTATTCCATACTCACTGCACCTATTTTCAAGTTCCAGGACATTAGACTGCAGGCTTTCGGCACAATCTGCCATTAAGACGAAGTCGTCAGCAGAGGCCAGACGCCATACTAAATTTCCACCCGCCTGAATCATTCCTTGCCAATTTATACCTTTCAGCAGATGATCCACGTAAACTACGAAGAGCAAATGAGAAAGATTACAGCCTTGTATAACCCCTGTAAGTATCCTGAACCAAGAACCCGTTCTACCATCAATTCTTACTGGAGCCCAATTGTCATCACGAATGCCTTTGATTGATTTTAATAATCTACCCTAACGTCATCCCCCGCGCAGTATTGTGAACATCATTTCCCTCGGTACCCTGTCATATGCTTTCTCTAGATATACTAAACCAATACACAGCTGTCTATTCATTTCCTAACATTTTACATTCACCTGGTGCGTACTGGAAATTGGATCTTGACAGACCCTCCGCGCTCTGTAACCACACTGGATTTCATGCAACTTCCTCTCTGATCGCACCCTCTCTTCCGAGATGCCGGTGAATACTTTGCTTTGTATAGTAATCATACAGGGAACGGATTTATATCTACTAATATATATTGAAATATGTACATATATATTTAGTTATTTTTATTCAAATATGGAATTATATATGGACTTATAATTGCACATATAACATTCATTTCTATTTTTATCAAAGTTCAAAGAAGCTAAACAAAGTAGATCTACATGCAACACAATGTTGCACTTCACATTTTAATATATTTGAAGAACACACAATATTCTATTCTCTGTTACCAAAAGAATGGATTACAAAATGTTCTATTAAGTGCTGCAAAGTGAATCTCCATCTATTATCTGTAAGGACAGTTTCATATTGACTGAAACTGCGTTCAACATCGGAAGACGTAATGGGGGCATAATTCAACTTCACAATACCTACTGGCGTTAAATCCAGTGTTAATTTTACAGTTAAATCTCCACACAGCATTGCAGCAACCTTTGTCCGGGGTTATTTGAAAGCACAGTTTGCTTCATTTGCAGGATTTAGTTGTTCCACAGTTTTATTCACAATTTCACAATTTTCAGAAAGTGGGAGATGCGAGTTTTGGAGCCTTTTCAGTGTTTTTTTTTATGCATAAAAAATTATGCTGAATGTAACATAAGTCATTTTTTACATATATGTCGCAAACAACTGTTTTCGCGGCTTCAATTGAGGCTGCAACTTCAGAGTCCATGGTATGCAGAACGTTCTTAATACAGCCTATATATATTCAACAAAATATTCAATCGCTTGCAGCCACGTACCCCACCTAGTTAGAATCGGCTTAGGCGGCACTGGAATCTCTAGGTACATTTCTTTCAAAAGATGAACTCTTCTGTGGGCTTTGAGAAAAACTGTTTTTACTGAGGAAATCAAAAAATATACCTTGGGGTAACTGCCTTTTACCACTTCAGCCACACGATGAAAGGCATGTGCTACACATGTTAAATGAGTCATCTTAGGATATACAGCACATAATGTTTCTCCGGCGTTCATCATATAAGGTGCAGAATCGCTAATAAAAAGTAACACTTTATTATACTTAACGCCCTGTGGCCAGAGGTTACTCATAGCCTCACCGAACAGTTTTGCTATAGTTTTGTTATCGCACTTTTCTAGAACATCCCAGTTTAAGAGAATCCGTTTACAATAATCTTCGCTTAAAGAGCCAATGATTACGTTGCCAATTAGCCTGCCTTCTTTGTCTGTTGTCTCATCCACGGAAACCGAAATTGGACCGTCTTTAATCTCTTGCCTTATCTTCCGAACAGTTTCATCGTATATGGCTGAACAGTACATTTTTCTGAACGTTGACTCATCCGGGATGGATCGTTTGGTAAATTTCTCGAGGAATTCCATGAAGCGCTGATTATAAGAGAGGTTTGTCAGCAGAGATGAGAGCACGGCAGAGATCGGTGTTGAACTCGAACGTTACACTGGAAGTTGCTGCTTGTGTCAGAAACAACTGTCTCTGCTTTGAATCTCCTTGTTTGTTAGCCTGGTGTTTATTGGTTGAAACATGCTGTTGCACTAGGAACATTTGAGTAGATGTCACTGCACAATGACACAAATTACAAAATAATATCTTACTGTCAGTTGATAAACCATCTTCTTTAAATTCTGATACGTAACTTTTCAATTTTAAACTTGTTGACTGAGCTACTTTAGGCACATTGTAACAATGTTAATGTCTTCAATGAATATCAATATACAACTGCACACACTGAACGTACTAGAACACTATGATCCGTCTCACTGATAATTCAAACTGTGAAGACTGGTAGTGAACTAGATGGAGTTATGAAGCAATCGACGGGAATGCCCGAATTAACTAATCCGGAAACCACTAGCACATCGTCGTTGAATGAGATTTCCCTAGATACGAAAGCATGGCACAGACACAGTCGATGTTATGTAATGCAGCTTATCAGTGCTGTAAGTGTGATTCAGATAGTCACGGTACTGACCATCTGATCTCCACCACTTCCGGGCTCAACCTCTTTCTTTCTTCGCACCGCTTTTCAGCTTACTTTATCAGCCTAGACCTGGACAGGCGTGATAATGACCTACACACCACTTAAAATATTAATTTTTTGAATATTGATTTTTAATTTATTTCTTCATTATTGAGATGACTGCTAATTTAATATAATTTAATACTTTTTAACCGAAATATGGACACTATTGATTTTAATGACGAAGAATATGGAACATATGTACTAAAATCCGAAATATGGAAAAATATGGAAAATGAATACTCCATTTTTAACTCCACGCGTTATGATTCGTAAAGATAATGAAAAATATAATTAATTTTATCTTCCTAAAGAGATATGCATTTACATATAAATCCGTTCCCTGCTAATCAATGAGATACCTCGATAGTTGTTGGAATCCTTCCTGTTCCATTGCTTATAGATAGGTGCAATTACTGCTTTTGTCCAATCTGAAGGTACCTGACCAACACTCCATTCTAATCCTACTACTCTATAAAGCCATTTCATTCCTGCCTTCCCAGTATACTTCACCATTTTGGGTCTAAATTCATCTATTCCTGCTGCCTTATGAAAATGGAGTTTATTTACCATCCTTTCCACTTCATCAAGCGTAATTTCACCAACATCACTTTCTTCCTGCCCATTAGCTAGGTTGTTCGCGACACCACCAGGAAGATTTCCTTTTACATTGAGAAGATGTTCAAAACATTCCCTCCACCTCTCCAGTGATTCCCTGGGATCAATTATGAGTTCACCTGAATTACCCAAAACACTGTTCATTTCCTTTTTCCTTTACTTCCTAAGATTCTTTATTACCGTCCGAAAAGGTTTCGCTGCTGCTTGACATAGTCTTTCCAGGTTATTACCAAATTTCTCCCACGGTTTCTTTTTGGATTCAACAAATATTTGTTTCGCTCTGTTTCATTCAACTACGTGCAATTCCCTGTCTGCATCAGCCCTTGTGTGGAGCCATTTCTGATAAGCCTTCTTTTTACGTTTACAAGCTGCCGTCACTTCATCAATCCACCAAGATGTTCGCTTTTCCCCACCTTTACACATACGCGTTCCTAGGCATTCCCTTACTGTTCCTGCTACAGCATCCCTGTATGCCACCTATTCTCTTTCTATATCCTGAAGCTGCTTACCGTCCACTGTTCGAAGCTTCTCACTAATCATATCCATGTACTTCTGTGTAATCTCCTCGTCCTGGAGATTTTCTACTCTTGTTCGTTTGCAGATAGATTTCATTTTCTGTATTCTAGGCTTAGAGATACTTACTTCACTACAGATCGGATAGTGGTCTGTATCACCGAAAAATCCCCGTAAAACTCATATTTTCCTACCAGACTTCCAGAATTTAAAATCGGTTAAGATATAATATATTTTGTGGACCTGTTACCATTAGCTCCCCAACTGAATAGCCTTATGCTTGAAGAATATATTCGTAACAGCTAAACACAAACTAGCATAGAAGTCGAACAAACGCTTCCCGTTCCCATTAGCTTCCATGTATTCCCCACATTTACCAATTACCCTTTCGAATACTTCAGTTCTGTTTCCAACTCTCGCATTGATATCGCCCAATCGGCTAACGTATGCGGCTGTTGGCCGCAAAATTTTTAACCAACTCGCCGTTTCGTCTCAGCGCATCACAGTGTAATGGAAGGAGCCAGTATTCCTAAGTTACACCCTTCCCCATTAGGCGGCACGGTTTCCAGAAGTCTCCACGACAAGGAGGTGACCTGTGTGTCTTCTACGTTCATAGGTGTCAGATCGGCGGCTGTCTGGCGCACGTTAGCCAGTGTGTCTCAGCTCTTGGTCACAATGTAAGTGCATGTTATTATTATTATTTTGTTTTGTGGATTGCTTTGTAAATAGGTGTTTTCAACGACATTAAGTATAAAATTATTAATGTCTAATACAAATAAGTACATACTACAAAAAAAATGTTTTCATAATATAAAATATACGCATCCTTACTTAGAAACTTGACCAGCTACTACTACTTCTATAGCTAAACGCTTGCTGAGCATCTTCTGAAGAATAGCATTACATTCCTTGGGATTCTGCGTGATGTCTTTGCAGTGTGATTTTCGAAAGTTCCAGAAATTACTTAGTGCCTTTACTTTCTTTTGTACGAGCGTCAATCAATCAATCAATCAATCAATCAATCAATCAATCAATCAATCAATCAATCAATCAATCAATCAATCAATCAATCAATCAATCAATCAATCAATCAATCAATCAATCAATCAATCAATCAATCAATCAATCAATCAATCAATCAATCAATCAATCAATCAATCAATCAATCAATAATTAAACCAATCAGTCAATCAATCAATACTGATCTGCATTTACAACAGTCGGCCAGGTTGCAAATTCCCTATCTGTTGTTCTCCTAGCGTTTTCTCAAATGATTATTAAGAAATTGGAAATTTATTGATTGTTTCCCTTGGTTAGTTATTCCAATCCCTAACTCCACATCCTATGAACGTACATTTGCCCCAATTTTTCCTCTCGAATTCCAGCCTTATCTTCGTATTTTAATCTTTCCTACTTTTAAAGAAACCACTCAAACTTATTCGTCTACTAATGTCATTCCGCGCTATCTCTCCACTGACAGCTTGGAACATACCACTTAGTCGAGCAGCTCGTCTCCTTTATTCCAATTCTTCCCAGCCCAAACTTTGCAACATTTTTGTAAAGCTATTCTTTTGTCACATATCACCCAGAACAAATCAAGCTGCTTTCTTTTCGATTTTCTCAGTTTCTTTCTCTCATCAATAACCTGTAAGAGAGATTATTCGTCATATTTTCAGTTTACAGGCTGGTTATGTCTTCAAGCTTATCCAGGAAACATAGAGGAGAACTAATGTGCTAAGCTATGTGAACGGAAATTAGGTCAGCTTTCAAGCTCATTTCTGAATTGAGAATAATAATGTTAATATTTCTACTAACTAAATCTATGGTTTTTATAAAGGACAAGGAGCCAGAATTTCGTCCCACAAGAATTCTTTTACGTACCGGTATGTCTGCAGACATGAGACTGGCGTATTTGAACACCCTCAAATACTGCCGGACTCGAACCCGCCAACCCGAGCTAGTCATACGTTCCCTCCTTTATCAGCTTAAATTAAATATAAGTTAAATATTTCCTGCCTTTACTTTGATTTAGGCATTAGTGTAACCGTATTGTCAACGGGAGGGGGGAGCGAGAGAGATCTAGAGTGTATATTTTATTGCAATTTCCATAAGTTCAAGGACTTACCACGTAGGACCTATACATCCTTCCTTTGGCTTGGATGTTTTTTATTCTTCTTCTCTCTTCAATAAGCAGTAGGGGACAGGAGGCTCATTTTAAACATATTTTGAACATACACTTTGGTGTATCTCAAGCTTACCACATTAAGGGAGCCCAGGAATTCTCCAGGGGCACTAATGAGTCAAACAAAATTACCAGATGTTTTAATATATTGGCCTAAGTCACACTGATAGAGGGCATGTTGTAAGGCAAGAATGGGATAGGAAAGAGGGCTAATACTAAAATGAAAGGAAGCGGTCTTTGCCTTAATAAAGGTACAACCACAGAATGAGCCTAAAGTGAAAACGAGGGAACCAAGGAAAAAACAAATATAACTTCAGATCTACCGACTGAGGGGTTGGAATCCACCACCTCCTGAAAGCAAGTCACAGCAGTGTAATCGAACTGCACAGCCAATTCACTCAGTTTCTTGTGACGCGCAATACCACATGGGCTTACTCTCTCCCAAGTTACACAGTTTCGATTTATACCAGTTATAACCGTACATGGATCTTCAGATCTTTAATTATACCAATAAGTAAGAACGTTATGTACTGCAATAAAAGGCACTTCCCTAGCCTGTAGTCTAATTGGTGCGGGTATAATTAACCGAATGATGATGGTGGTACTTTTTGCTTGAAGGGGCCTAACATCTAGGTCATCAGTCCCTAATAGTATGAAATGAGACGAAAGAGAATGACAATTTAAAAATTCAAAATCGTCCACAGAGCAGAATAAAAAACGTGATGATGAAGAATAAATGGGTGGATATGAATTTAAAACAATCGGTGGATCCGACCCAGAAACTGTCATAAACGATAGTATTAATGACCAAGGGACTGCTTCTAAAGCATAATCCTGAATCGAGGATGCTTGTTGTCTAAAGGGGTCCAAAATGCTGGTCAATGGCCCGTCATAATGACACGTATCGCTAGTAAAGTAAAATCATAGTATTTGCAATGTTGCAGTACTAATAAAAAATAGTGTAGACTCATGGTGTTGCACACATTATGGTATGACTCAAAAGTATTTTACTTAGCACAGGTAACGGAGACAATGGTGTTTCTCACATTATGACGCTACTTATAGGCAACGCAAACCCATAGTGTTCCTCACCTAGGTGTACTAATCACGGGTTCCAGTATTCCCTTGGTCTTCTTCATATAGTGGGTACTAATTACAGGCAACGCAGACCCACGGTGTCGCTGATATAGTGGTGCTAATCGCAGACAACGCCCAGATCCGTGGTGTTTCGCACAATGGCACCAATCACGGGTAATGGAAAACCCATACAGACTCATCTTATGTTGCTACTAATCACCAACCTTTTGTGTACCTAACATAGTGGTACCACTCGCAAGTAAAGGTGACCCATGGAGTTCCCCGCATGATGCTACTAATCACAATTATATTCATGGCTCTAACACTATCATCCCTTGGTCGTCCCTTATAGTCGCCTCCTATAACAGACAGAATACATCGTGGGTGTATTCTTCATCTTCGTCCCTCACCCACACGGGGTGTATAACAAATCTATTTGGGAAGAAATACTTTTGTACTGTGTCTACATCATAAAAAAGTCATCTTGCCATAGCGATAACAATATGCAATAAAATAAATGAATCCAAAGAGATAAGCATAATTTACTATATTAAATATTAGTTTATTTACATTTTAAGAGATACCGTATGTAATATTAATAATAATAATAATAACAACAAAAGTATGCAATACAAAATAAATGAACGGTAATTTTCAAGATCAAGAGCCATTCCATGGACACTGAATTACCTACAGAGCAGGGAGTGTGAATAAACAAACATAATAAACATGAGTATTTGTATTTAAAAAGGAAAAAACAAAATCATCTCCGTACAAGCAATGGGGGCCATTGGAATGGTGAAAGGTAAAGGCTTCCACTGTTCATAACTTTGGCACTTGGTGGGGTAGAGTGTTAGCTCTACATTCAGCATTAACATTGGAACTTGCTCACTGACCGCAAGTTCTTCCCGCCAAGTGACATTGATTTGTTAATGGGTACAGAACATTTCTTTTCATTATTGAACTTGGTCACAGAACTCGATCACCAGATTATCCTCTTCCTCAAGACACAGAACTAGGATGGATTATTGCTGGACACTACCATCAGGGGGAAGAGAATAATGTCTTACATTAATAACATGTTTCTCGAAGTCAGAGGACAGGTTAGACACGCAGCTACAGCAGTCCAGGGAAATAGAAGAGATTACGCCCCAGTCATGACAAGAGAAGAGAGAGCAACAGAAAGGCACTTTACAGTACCACTAGGGAAGCTACAAGTAGATTTATAGTTTAGTTACCCCTCAAGCACAAACCTGAGATTCTGGGAAACTCCTTCAGTCATGCCATGTCAAGACTGGCACAACTAGAACTGCATTTCAGTAGGCAGCCCTCACTTGAGCACGAGTTCTGTAACCTTCTTCACTAGTATGAGGCCATGTGGTATATGGATAAGGTCAGGGAATGAAGGTGGAAACTATTATCTACTACATCATCCAGTTTTTAAGCTTAGTAGCTCAACTACAAAAACGAGGTTTGTATTTGATTAACCTGCTAAAACTTCTAACAATATTTCATTTAATGATATATTAATGGCTGGAATGACAATACAAGATGATCATTACTCCATTATTCTAAGATTTAGAATTCATATATTTGCCTTCACTGCAGATATTGCTGAAATGTATCGGCAAGTCATGGTTCATGCAGATGATAGGAACGCTCAGCGTATTATTTGGAGTGAATCTCCTAGGAACCCACCCTGTCATTATGGACTGACAACTGTAGCATATGGTACAGCAGCAGCAGCCTTCCTAGCTACCAGACCACAGAAGCAACTTGCTGAAGATGAAGAATCAAGGTTTCCCCAGAGACGCACAACTTGTTCGCAGAGATTTTTATGCTGATGACCAAGTAAGCGGCTGTGAAAATATAGAGGATGCTCTTCAGTTGCAGTCTCAAACTATTAATTTACTAGAGAGTGGAGGATTTCAACACTAGAAATGGTGTGCAAACCAGCCAGCATTACTGGAAGCATTTAGGACAGTCGCCCAGGCGGCAGATGTTACCCAATAAACAGAACAGAAATATAAATGAAACCTCGCTGTAATAATACACATGAGCAAGTATATTGCATACGCATATGCCGTAAGTCAATAAGAATACACAAAGGTAGGTCTGCAAACCGCATTAAAATTCGAGACAAGACATGTTTAGGTTAGGTTTGGTTAGGATAGGTTCATAACGAAGTATTTTTCCATTTCAACTGATTCTCATTGTCAGAAACTTATCACAGGAATAAAGTTAAAATTAACACTTGCCCTAATTAATTGTGAAACTCTTGCCATAAAGTCCATATCACTAAGAGTGACAACTCATCGCCTTCCTTTTTCAATACCACGTAGCACGGTCTGAAGTGTTCTGTGAACGAGGTAACGTTGCTTTCATTTCGTGGGAGTCCTTTATGACATTTCGTGCTCGTTAGACATCCTAACTGTTTTCTCTACGTAAGTATTGGACGAAATAAAACCAAATTAATAAACCAAAATTAATAAAATGCTGCGTTCGTCATTTGTCATAAACTACGTTATCAAATGCCACCTGGTATTAGCCAAACAGATTTACAATGACACCCGCAAACGTAAGACTAGTGACTGCAGTGGCAATACGTAATTCAGGCAATTCACGAGATAAATCCTGACTGTATAGTGCCAACGTGCCGGACGTCGTATCGGAAAGTAGGGTCCCTAAACTGTATGGTTAGCGACACTGAATAGAAACCCAACAGTTAGAAAGGTAATTATAAATCACTATCTTTACATTACAGGGGAGAAAGAGTAAGGTTGCACCCTTAGTGCACGGGCTTACGTGCTCAGGAGTACAACAATGGTCATTTGAGTGTTGCAGCCAATGGCCAGAGATGAAAGTGAAGAAGTGAATGACAACAGGGAAACGATCCAGATTCTCTGCCTGTGTAAGTTGAAAGCTCAAGGGGAGAAGATGTTAATGTTTTCCATCAGGTTTTTCGCGAGAAGAATGCTGTTCGCAGGTTAAAAACAGCGGAAAGGGAAAATCTTATACCACTTTAGAGCCATAGTAATGGAACTACTTAGCGACTATCGATCAAAGTGTAAAGAGAGACCTCGTGAAGACGTACGAGAAACATTATTGAAAGAATATTGGTCTCTTGGCAGCAGAGGTAAGAGAACACCACATGTTGATACTGATAAGGAGACATTTAGAATTGTGTCATGTGTTTCATATCTTAAGACAGATGCAGTATGAGTAAAAGTGCGCAGGGGAGAACACCACATGTTGATACAGAACAGGAGATCCTGATGAGGGGACATTTAGAATTGTGTCATGTGTTTCATATCTTAAGACAGATGCAGTATGAGTAAAAGTGCGCAGGGGAGAACACCACATGTTGATACAGAACAGGAGATCCTGATGAGGGGACATTTAGAATTGTGTCATATCTTTTATATCTTAAGACAGATGTAGTATGAGTAAAAGTGCGCAGGCGAGAACACCACATGTTGATACAGAACAGGAGATCCTGATGAGAGGACATTTAGAATTGTGTCATATGTTTCATATCTTAAGACAGATGGGGTGTGAGTAAACGTGTGCGGAGGATGTTTTATAAACACATCGGCAGTAATTAACAAAAATGTTTCTACATCTGGCATAACGCAAGAAGAAAAGAGAGGAAACTCCACAGTTCTAGGCCTCTGGCAAGCAACTCAATGCTGAAAATATCCATATCCTAGGGATATGAGATACGACTCTTAAGTAAATAAAATATAATTTACTATGAGAATATATTCTATATTGATTCCTAAAAACTGCAACCATTTGTTTAATCATCGTTACCCGGTCGATTAGTTTAGCAGTTTGCCTTTGTCTACCACTACGAGCGCTAGTGTGAGCCAATGCATTGTGTCACTTACGCACCGCTACGAGCGCTAATATAAGTCTATGCAGAGTTTCACTTAAGCCTTCGTCCATATGGCCCCACATGGATGCCGATCTCCCACGACACCCGACACCGCTACGGTATACTCTACCGCGGGGTTCGGTATCGCTGGACCCGCCAGCCGGTGGGACATAGCCTGGCCCCATCCGTCATGCAACGCTGGGTCGTTGCAGTGCAGCAACTTCTGTCCCTTGAGTTCGGTGTTCAGATGATCCCTTATCTCGACGACTGGCTCATCCATAGCCCCGATCTCACGGACGCTCTCATGCGCGAGATCGATGTCTATCTTACCCAGATTCTGGGCATCACCCTCAACTATTCCAAGTCGGTGCTGCACCCGACTCCCATACTGACGTATCTTGGCGTCACCATCGACATCCCCAGCCAAGAGGTGACCATGCATCATGTCACCCAGCAGCGCGCCCTCTCCCTTGTGCGCGAGCTGCACGACCTGTCCCCACATCAACTCCAACAGGCTGCCGGCTATTCTTGGCTCTGCTGGGTCATGGGGTGGCCGGTATTCCCCGCTAAACACATCCTTTCAGGCGAGTTCTTCTGGGTACGAGGACGCTTCACCCCTCAGTTCCTGTCGACGCCCCGCCAGGTGTCCGGTGGCTCTCTACAGCGACGCCACCCCACAAAGCGTTGCAGCAGTCTGCCCTGCAGTGAACCAGGCCTGGGCACAGGCATTCCACCAGCCTCATTGGATCAATGTGGCCGCGGTCGTGGCAGTGCATCACTTCCTACAGGACTTTGCCCACTTGTTCTTGTGTGTACGGACAGTTCCGTGGCCCGATACACTTTGTAGTCGGGCCGCGGACCTGCCCTCCATTCTAATGTATTTCTTCTTGATTTTTATGTACAAGTTCTCAATAAAGCCCATCGCGTCGGCCGATAATCCTGCTGACGCTCCCTCCCGGGAAGTGCTGTCCTCAGTACACGCGAGCCTCAATTCTATATAAGGAGGCTCTCCCCGGGAGGGACGTCAGTCGGCTGTCGGTTCGGGGCGATGGGGCGTCACATTCCCACCGCCGGGCAGCATTCGCTGCAGCCACGCGCGTCCGGGCGACGGTGGCGAGAGGCTCCGCTGGAGACCTACAATCGGGCGTCCGACCAGAGGATACTCCCCAAACTCGCTTAGTCGGCACCTCGATTGCGGCGTCAAGCTGGAACCATCGAGTGCTTTATTAATAAGAAAGAATACAGGAGGGTGGTCCGAAGATCTAGTACAAACAAATTATGCATGAAAATACCATTAAAAAAGAATAAGATCAAGGCTGCATAGGCTGTAATGAACAAAACAATACACAGAATCACTCCACAAGTCCATGACACAACTGGTGATGGCTGATGTACGGCGTGCTGGACGGCAGGCAATTCCCAGACGTCGTCACTAGGTTGTCCCTCCGGATGGCGCCCCACGGGCCCCGCGAGCGCCGCGACCCTGCCGCGACTGACCGCGGGTAGCCTGGTGGGGTTCTGAAACTGGAAACCGGGCGGCAAGTTGACCAGGTCATCAGCGGTGGCGTTGTCCACCTGGACAGCCATGCTCCACCCCTTGGTTAGTGCGTAGTACAGGATCGATGCCCCGGTATAGAAAAACCTGCGTTGGGCGTGATCCATTTTTAAAAAAATCAAAGATCCCTGAGAGTGCTGAACCAAGGAACGCATTACTGAAAGAATATTTCAGCTAGGATTTGAATAAGATAGAAAACGAGTAATGACGAAGCGGTTTTAGGCTCGAAGTGATTTTCGAAATTTGCTTTTTTAGTTTGATAGCGCTCTCCAGTGCTCACAACATAACACGTTAGCCCCTCAACTCTCGGCACAATTGAGGATATTCCCTACTTTTATGGTTTTCGCAGTATGGGGACCCTACATTTTCAGCTGAGAAATGTTTTCTATATTAAAGTCACCTGGTGATGCGATGTGTGGCTGAGGTTCGTTCGTTTGAATCTCATTACGCAAGAAGAACACAATGTACTCCGTGTCGGTCGCACTCTATATTCTAGAGAATATCTTTCAAACATGTCACAAGTGTGGAACTCTACAAATGAAATTGAAGCTAGCCAAGGATTAAGAAGAACAAGAGATCAAAAATGAAATTTCCCTTCATCAGGTGAATCCTTCAGTTCGACTGAAATCAGAATACACACTGAATGAAGACACAAACCTGCTTGTATCGAAGAAACTACAGCCGAATATTTTTACAACACTGCACTTCCGATTTCCAAGCAAAAGTACAAGGATCTGTTTACCGCTGATTGACACAGTCTTCGAAGTTGAAGTCCACTGCGGAAGCTGAAAATACACTTCCTGATATAGATGAATTCACTGAATGTAAGTGTGCCCTGTCAGAAGGTGTAATTGTGCAAAATACACTTGCATTCTTACGAAAAGTACGACATACTCGGTGTTGTCAAAACAGTTGTCAAGTGTGATACTTTTCTTATAACACTTCAATTATTTTATGTTATTCTCCATTCGTTCTCTCAGTATACGGTATACTAAGTCTACCATAACACTGTCAACAACTGTCCAATTACTGAGCAGGAAGCTCTGCATGAAGAAGAATTCTGATCCCCTTAAAGAGAAGCTACTTGCAGTTATTGTTTTATATTCTTAACCTACGGCCAGGGACTACAATATGTTCATTACAATGGTTACAAGGTCAGTTCTCGATGAGAGAACATGAACCGTATTGAAAAATGTAATGTCCTATAAGACGGAATGAATATGTTTGCTGATTTTTTTGTTAAAACTATAATATGTCTGTTGTTTAGGATCACTTCATAATTCTCTGATTTCTAAATGTTATAGATTGATTGAAATGCGACGGAAACTCAAATTAAAACCAAAACTAAGGGACAGGGATGAAAATGTCGTTTATATTTTCTAAGAAAAGTCAGTTCACTTGGAAAACTGTACGAATCCCGAAAACAAAATTTGATTTTTCTTACCTTCAGGGATGGGATCTGAAATCCATATTATAGGAATAAATGGCCTTTTACTAGTTATATGCAAATTCGAAAATTTCGTTCGTTAATTCCATTTTGTATCTCTCCTGTTATATGCAATATTTTCGACGTGTCCCCTTTTCCAGATGACGGACTCAGTCAGTGCCAATCGCTCAGCTTGACTTACGCCACGAGAAAGTTGCTGTTCACCACAGGAACTGACTCCAGAGGTGAGAGAACTCAGTCCTTTCTGATACCTACTAGCAGTAGAACTTTGCTGTGTACCACAAGAACTGACTCCAGAGATGAGAGAACTCAGTTCTTTCTGATAACTACTAGCAGTAGAACTTTGCTGTACACCACAGGAACTGACTCCAGAGGTGAGAGAACTCAGTTCTTTCTGATAACTACTAGCAGTAGAACTTTGTTGTGCACCACAGAAACAGACTCCAGAGATGAGAGAACTCAGTTCTTTCTGATAACTACTAGCAGTAGAACTTTGTTGTGTACCACAGAAACAGACTCCAGAGGTGAGAGAACTCAGCTCTTTCTGATAACTACTAGCAGTAGAACTTTGCTGTACACAACAGAAACAGACTCCAGAGGTGAGAGAACTCAGTTCTTTCTGATAACTACTAGCAGTAGAACTTTGCTGTACACAACAGAAGCAGACTCCAGAGGTGAGAGAACTCAGTTCTTTCTGATAACTACTAGCAGTAGAACTTTGCTGTGTACCACAAGAACTGACTCCAGAGGTGAGAAAACTCAGTTCGTTCTGATAACTACTAGCCCTTGTTAAATAGAGGTCTTACTGTAAGGGTGAGTCTCAATTCTGTGAAAACAGGTGACTGGTGTAAATTGATGATATTTCTCCCTCTCTCGGACGACCAATGAGTTACATCCAAGTGTTAGGCGATTTAATATGCGAGCCTAACGGCAACACAAGTGTTCATAGACAATAAAACTGCATTTTATTCGTCGTAATTTGACATTGAAAGAATGTTTAACTTTACTCTGCGCGTTTAGCAGTTACAAGAGCAAACAGGTGTTTTAGAAAATATCCTCAGCGTTGTCATAAGAAAGGCGTTGGTAATAAACAGTTGTACATCGCGGGTGTGATTGTACTTCTTAAAGTAGCTGACATTACGGTATCTGTAATGAGAAAATGTGTAGATCTGTTTTCATCGTGAGAGGAATGAGAACTACCAAGTATATCCAGATATATTCATGTAACAAACGTTGAAGAAACTGCAACTCAGGTACATTTTACCGCACGAGCTACTCATCTCATCATACATCACAATGAAAACAATAACAAGATATTCATAGCACAGCGGACATTGAGCAGGTACGGCAATTGCTTGTTTTAACCACTTAGAATATAATTAACTACTTCTAAATCCCGTAATGGTCCACATTGTTTATTTTCGTGTTATATTAGTTATATTACTCGATTGTAAGCACTTCTGATACGAATAATGGAAACACTCACTCGGATCATGAACTTAATAGTGGGCACTAGGAACGTTTTGCAATACGCAGAACCAGTTGGGTGGACACCGTATTTATGGTGAGGGATGAAAAGAGGATTGAAAACCGGTCTAGAAGACAGCAAGGCGCGACCTTCACACCAGTTGTTACCAAGCAGTGGGATTGATAGCATGTTAAGATGTCAGTGTGGTCTAAGGGTGAATATCGCGCAAATATCCGCTACAAATTTGCTCGTGTATTAACTGTTAACCAGTGCCTGGAGGAAATGACTCCGGTGCTGGGGAAAGACTGTCCACATCGGACACCAATTTTCCGCTGGTATAAGCAGTTCCAGAGGGGAAATTTTGGGGTTCAAGACGATCCTCATTCTGGGCGACCCTTTGAATCAGTGACTGAGGAAAACATTGAAGCTCTGAGGAAAGTGTTGCAGCAAGAGGGACGGATGACATATCGGCAGGTAAAAGAGACCTTCCACATCCCTGTACCGGCTATTCATTCAATTCTACATGACCATCTCCATGTTAGAGAGGTTTGTTCCCTTTGGGTGCCCCATTCACTTTCAGAGCAAAGGGCACATCGAGTGAAATGGTACCGAAAAATGCTAAAACAGTTTGAAAATGAGACTTCACGTAACGCCAATAGCATCGTTACAGGTGACGAAACTTGACTCCATTATTACGATGTCCCAACAAAATCTCAGAACAAGGTGTGCCTGCTTGAAGATCAGGGTACTCCTGTGACTGAGCGAAAGTCAAGGTCAGTGAAGAAAAGGATGATTGCAGTATTCTTCACTAAAGGGGTCATCCTGACACGGTTTGTGCTAGGAACACAAAGGGGAGTTACTGCGAAGTGGTACAGTGAGACTTGTCTGTCTCAGGTCACTCAGGCTCTGAAGCAGCTCCGTCCAAGGTCACGGCTCAACACTTGCCTCTTGCATCACGACAATGCTCCAGCACATACAATTTTCGGCTCGTATAAGGAGTTCCAGAGGGGAAATTTTGGGGTTGAAGACGATCCTCATTCTAGACGACCGTCAGAATCAATGACTGGGGAAAACATTGAAGCTGTGAGGAAAATGTTGCAGCAAGAGGGACATCGTGTAATGCAACAATGGATTTTCTTGCCAGATCAGGGTTGACTGTGCTTGTTCGCCCTCCATACAGTCCTGATCTTGTCCTTGTGACTTCGCACTCTTCCCAGAAGTGAAGATGAAGCTGAAAGGGCGGCGTTTTGCATCCGACGAGGAGCTTCTGGCAGCATGGGATCAAGCGTGTGAAAATGTAATCGAAGAAAAGTGGCAGAGTTGGTTCAATGACTGGTTTCGACGTATGTAGAAGTAAATTGAGTGAAGTGGAAATTATTTTGAAAAAGTCTAAAGCGTTCACTCACATTGCAAAACTTTTCTAGTGTCCTTTGTATTGGACATTTGGAAAGAGATCCTCTAGCGAACACCAATCCATGAGCAAGGGAGATGGTGGGAAGATATTTCGTTGATCAGTCACAGGCAGTGAGTGGGCTGAGAGCACAAGATTGTCAGTATCAGTCAAGTAATTGAACGATAGGGAGAGATAGTTATGCTCATGGCAGAGCACCAGGAGATCGTGAACAGATTGTTACAGAACTGATAACAACCTTCCTCTCTTAACACCAATCGGAGGACAATGAAGCTATCGATAAATGGAAGGGAAGACACAAACCTAATAGCGTCATAGTCGGAAAAGATTAGGAGTTGACTAAGGAAGATCGGACAGTGAATACGAAAGTTAGGAGGCTCACAAAAATAACTAGATAGTGTGTTAGACTCAGCTACGAGTTTCGTGGTCACCAAGCGTAGAGTCAAGGAGAGGTTACCTCTTCTTTCTCCTACTTAGGATTATGTGATTCAGAGACGGACGATCTTTTCTACAGCTGTCCCCTATCAGTTCAACATGTCGCATCACTAATCAGATAACTTGGTGGTTACATAGAGTTAGGCACCCCTTTAAGTCCTTTCTTACGACCGCGCTCAGGGTGATTCTGTTCAGTCTGGTTGTTTGTATACTACATTTAAAATGATGAGCTTCGTATTGTAGCCAGAGAAGGGGTGTTAGGTCAGAGTGGCGACCGTGGAATCACGAGCTGGGTAAGACAATGTTTCCCCTCTCCCTGTCCGATATCTCTTGGTAAAGTCCTGGTCTCTTCTGACGCACAGTGAATCCCTCATTTTCTGTGGACATGTCTTCATTGCATTCTATTTTCTCTTTTGTTTTACCTGCGCGCTGTACCGTCCTGGTCACAATCCATACTTCGTAAGGAGCACGAACACTACATTTATGAAGAGCTCGCTTCCAAAATTGGCAAGTTATTGAGTTACATGTAAAAATTACTTTATTTGTAATTTTTACTCGTAATTCACTTCTGAAATTAAAATTGTAATCGTTACATTGTAGTAATCGAGATACATCGCAACAAGAGCTTGGTAACTTTGGAGCCCCAGCACTCGAAGCTTGTTGAGATTTAGGTAATCGTGTACTACATTGTTCAGACGGTGGTGGTGATTACTGTTTTAAGAGGAAGTACAACTGGACAACCATCCTCTATTAACACTAAGCAGAGGGCAAATGGAGGAGATATGACATTTAAAGGTATCGGCAAAAGAAAGAGTGGACTCCATAGGACTCGAGCACCTCAAAAAACCGTGGAAGAGACTCACACAAGACTCAGCTAGCGGAACCGTGGAGGAGCCTTACACATGACTGAGCTAGCGGAACCATGGAGGGGCTCACACAAGACTGAGCTAGCGGAACCGTGGAGGAGCCTCACACAAGACTGAGCTAGCGGAACCGTGGAGGAGCCTCACACAAGAGCCAGCTAGCGGAACAGTGGAGTAGGGTTGGGCACACTGTCCCTGTTTCGGCACAAGGTGCCGGTGCACAGTTATGTTCCGCTGTTCCAGAACACCGAGTGTCAATTGTTCCGAAATGTTCTCAAGCGAACCGGAGGCACTGACTCGCTGTCCCATCAGAAGCGCCACTATGCACTGCCCTTCGCCTACTAGCTGAACTGTGCAGCGGGCGCACGGAACGCGGGACTGTAACATCGCAGTGTAGAGAGAACTTCGAGAGGCAACATTACATGCTCCGCGCCAGTGGGAACTGGGAGTGTGCCTGTACGGAACGTGCTGTGTGGTGTGTGCCTGTGTGTAGTTATGGCCATTGTCCAGCATAAAGCTGCAGGGAACGTGAACGAACAGTCGGAACACTGAAATTCGCGCCCAATAATCACGTTAAAGGCTGCTATTAGGTTAAGATTTTTCCGGTCAATATAAAATACACATAACACGGTTACAATGGCAGTGCAGGTGTTTAAAAGTAACCAATTCAAGAATATTTTCACCAGTTGAATGTATTGGCCTGTATTGTGAGTAATTAGTGAGTAATTAATATCTCGAAAATTTCCCTCAACACTTTCTCGGGGATTGACGTTAAACATTAATTTGGACTTTAAGGAAACTTTTAAGCCCAAGAAAAATACGGGTCGTCGCTTTGGAATTAAAAATATAACTGGATGAATATATTGTTGTACTTTCCTTCTGTTAGGCCGAGCGCACATTGAGAAGCAGTTGGCCGCAGAGCAGGGAAGAGCAGAGCAGAACAGCACGAAGCTTACGAAATTGCGAAGTGGACGTGAGCGCACATTGCCACGCAGGGTCTCGTCGGTTTTCAGAAATAACATGTTTTTTTTTTTTTGCTATGGGCTTTACGTCACACCGACACAGATAGGTCTTAAGGCGACGATGGGATAGGAAAGGCCTAGGAGTTGGAAGGAAGCGGCCGTGGCCTTAAATAAGGTACAGCCCCAGCATTTGCCTGGTGTGAAAATGGGAAACCACGGAAAACCATTTTCAGGGCTGCCGATAGTGGGATTGGAACCTACTATCTCCCGGATGCAAGCTCACAGCCGCGCGCCTCTACGCGCACGGCCAACTCGCCCGGTATAACATGTTTTCTTTAGACTCTGTGATACTGGGGCATCCAGTATAAAGAGGCTCTTTTTTCTTTTTCTTCAAGCATTCGCGATTTTTCTCATTTTGTTAGTCATCTTCACAATTTCCCTTGTGCTGATGGCAACGCGGTTATTCAGCTTAAGACAATCGCAATAAAAACCTTCGCCAGTTTACAAGACTGAACAATATTTCTATGTTACCGATGTTCGGCGTTCATATGGACTAAGCAAACAATTTAATTCATGATTATTTTTTATATTTTTTACGTCGCACCGACACAGATAGGTCTTATGGCAACGATGGAATAGGAAAGGGCTAGGAATGGGAAGGAAGCGACCGAGGCCTTAATTAAGGTACAGCCCCCAGCATTAGCCTGGTGTGAAAATGGGAAACCACGGAAAACTATCTTCACGGTTGCTGACAGTGGGGTTCGAACCCGCTATCTCCCGAATGCAAGCTCATAGCAAGGCGATCCTAATCGCACGACCAACTTACATGGTAAATTCATTAATAGGATCACAGTGGGGGAGAGGGAAAAATATGTATTTACAAATGTACTGCTAGATTTTCATCTAGTTGTCACAAGACACAAGATACTAAAATCAATCAACATTGACAATCTGTTGTGAACGCGTTTGCATTTATATTTGACAAGACATGATAAATGATTTTCCGTATTTATCTCTTCACATAAATGTGATGATGGATGACGGCGACGGAGTCGGCGATGATGCTCTCCATAATCAGCATTAGATCTTTGTCTTAAATTCTATATGTTGCGAGAACTTGGGTCATGGATTGTTTCACAGATATATGAGGATTACATCCTTTTGTTTGCTGTTTGTTTAACGTCGCACTAACATATCGAACGTTTTCGGCGACGGAAGAAGGGTGGAAGATTGGGAAGGTAGCGGGCGTGGCCTTAAGGTACAGTCCCAGCATTTGCCTAGTGTGAAAATAGGAAACCACGGAAAACCATCTTCAGGGCTGCCGACAGTGGGGTTCGAACCCACTATCTCCCGAATGCAAACTCACAGATGCGCGACCCTAACCGCACGACCACTTGCTCGGTGGATTACATTTTAGGCCTTTCTCTAAACTACCTTGTTACGCAGCGTGAATAAAATGATTTATAGCCTAGACTGTAGTGCCTTATTCCCCGAATTTACATACCGATTTTCATTAAATTATGTTCAGTCATTTACTCACGAACATACATACATACATACATACATACATACATACATACATACATACATACATACGTACACATATACGTAAATACTGCATTGCAGTCCACATGATTCACATAGTACCTACAAAACATGATGAGACTGAATGGCTATGGTAATTTTCTCCTCCATTTCTTAACTAACTGCGTGACACGTGCGCAGGAAACTGTGTTTCGAAGACATCGCGTGGTAGGCGGAAGTACGTGCAGAACCGGCCTGCCCTGTCTGTCAACTTGCGATGGTGCAATGATTTGTGCGGATTACAAAAATCTGCTCTGCGCTGCACTGCTTTAGCTGCTTCGCCTGCGTCCCAAAGTGCGCCCCGCCTTATGCTCTCTGCACTTCGAATTCCTTCCCTTTCAACTTCCATTTACTTTCTTCAATATCTCGAAAATTTCCCTCAACACTTTCTCGGGGATTGATGTTAAAAATTAATTTGGACCTTAAGGAAACTTTTAAGTTCAAGAAAAATACGGGTCATCGCTTTAGAATTAAAGATACAACTGGATGAAAAAATGTTGACACTCCAACACAGGGCGGCACACAGCCGGTATCGACAGGCAGACACAGCCAAGGCCAACTAATCTATCTAGTGCGGCCTTGGCACAGCATGTTCGGTTCAGGCACATCCAGCTGAAGCGGAGCATGTCCTGTTGCCTCTCGAAGTTCTCTCTACGACGCAGTTACAATCCTGTGTCCCGTGTCTCGGCACTCTGTACCGAAACACTCCGCCTCAAGTTCCTAATGTTGCGGAACAAGTGAATGTTCCGGTCTGCCCAACCCTACAGTGGAGGAGCCTCACACAAGAGCCAGCTATCGGAACAGTGGAGGGGCTCACACAAGACTGAGGAAACGGAACCGTGGAGGAGCCTCATACAACAGCCAGCTAGCGGAATCGTGGCGGAGCCTCACACAAGACTCAGCTAGCGGAACAGTGGAGGAGCCTCACACAAGAGCCAGCTAGCGGAACCGTGGAGGAGCCTCACACAAGAGGCAGCTAGCGGAACCGTGGAGGAGCCTCACACAAGAGCCAGCTAGCGGAACCGTGGAGGAGCCTCACACAAGACTCAACTAGCGGAACAGTGGAGGGGCCTCACACAAGACTGAGTTAGCGGAACAGTGGAGGAGCCTCACACATGACTGAGTTAGCGGAATCGTGGATGAGCCTCACACAAGACTGAGCTAGCGGAACCGTGGAGGAGCCTCGCACAAGACTGAGCTAGCGGAACCGTAGAGGAGCCTCACACAAGACTCAACTAGCGGAACATTGGAGGAGCCTCACACAAGACTCAACTAGCGGAACCGTGGAGGAGCCTCACACATGACTGAGTTAGCGGAATCGTGGATGAGCCTCACACAAGACTGAGCTAGCGGAACCGTGGAGGAGCCTCACACAAGACTCAACTAGCGGAACCGTGGAGGAGCCTCACACAAGACTCAACTAGCGGAACCGTGGAGGAGCCTCACACAAGACTCAACTAGCGGAACAGTGGAGGAGCCTCACACAAGACTCGACTAGCGGAACCGTGGAGGAGCCTCACACAAGACTGAGCTAGCGGAACCGTAGAGGAGCCTCACACAAGACTCAACTAGCGGAACAGAGGAGGAGCCTCACACAAGACTCAACTAGCGGAACCGTGGAGGAGCCTCACACATGACTGAGCTAGCGGAATCGTGGATGAGCCTCACACAAGACTCAACTAGCGGAACAGTGGAGGAGCCTCACACAAGACTCAACTAGCGGAACCGTGGAGGAGCCTCACACAAGACTCAACTAGCGGAATCGCGGAGGAGCCTCACACAAGACTCAACTAGCGGAACAGTGGAGGAGCCTCACACAAGAATGAGTTAGCGGAACGTGGAGGAGCCTCACACAAGACTCAACTAGCGGAACCGTGGAGGAGCCTCACACAAGACTCAACTAGCGGAACCGTGGAGGAGCCTCACACAAGACTCAACTAGCGGAACCGTGGAGGAGCCTCACACAAGACTCAACTAGCGGAACCGTGGACGAGCCTCACACATGACTGAGTTAGCGGAACCGTGGAGGAGCCTCACACAAGACTGAGCTAGCGGAACCGTAGAGGAGCCTCACACAAGACTGAGGTAGCGGAACCGTGGAGGAGCCTCACACATGACTGAGTTAGCGGAACCGTGGAGGAGCCACACACAAGACTGAGCTAGCGGAACCGTAGAGGAGCCTCACACAAGACTGAGCTAGCGGAACCGTGGAGGAGCCTCACACATGACTGAGCTAGCGGAACCGCGGAGGAGCCTCACACAAGAGTGAGCTAGCGGAACCGTGGAGGAGCCTCACACAAACTCAACTAGCGGAACAGTGGAGGAACCTCACACAAGACTGAGTTAGCGGAACCGTGGAGGAGCCTCACACAAGACTGAGCTAGCGGAACCGTGGAGGAGCCTCACACAAGACTGAGCTAGCGGAACAGTGGAGGAGCCTCACACAAGAGTGAGCTAGCGGAACCGTGGAGGAGCCTCACACAAGAGCCAGCTAGCGGAACCTGGGAGGTACCTCACACAGGACTCAACTAGCGGAACCGTGGAGGAGCCTCACACAAGACTCAACTAGTGGAACCGTGGAGGAGCCTCACAAAAGACTGAGCTAGCGGAACCGTGGAGGAGCCTCACACCAGACTCAACTAGTGGAACCGTGGAGGAGCCTCACACAAGAGCCAGCTAGCGGAACCGTGGAGGAGCCTCACAAAAGACTCAACTACCGGAACCGTGGATGAGCCTCACACAAGACTCAACTAGCGGAACCGTGGATGAGACTGAGTTAGCGGAACCGTGGAGGAGCCTCATACAAGACTCAGATAGCGGAACAGTGGAGGAGCCTCACAAAAGTCTCAACTAGCGGAACCGTGGATGAGCCTCACACAAGACTCAACTAGCGGAACCGTGGATGAGACTGAGTTAGCGGAATCGTGGAGGAGCCTCATACAAGACTCAGATAGCGGAACAGTGGAGGAGCCTCACACATGACTGAGTTAGCGGAATCGTGGAGGAGCCTCACACAAGACTCAACTAGCGGAACCGTGGATGAGACTGAGTTAGCGAAATCGTGGAGGAGCCTCACACAAGACTGAGCTAGCGGAACCGTGGAGGAACCTCACACAAGGCTCAACTAGCGGAATCGTGGATGAGCCTCCCACAAGACTGAGCTAGCGGAACCGCGGAGGAGCCTCACACAAGACTGAGCTAGCGGAACCGTGGAGGAGCCTCACACAAGACTCAACTAGCGGAACAGTGGAGAAGCCTCACACAAGACTGAGTTAGCGGAACCGTGGAGGAGCCTCACACAAGACTGAGCTAGCGGAACCGTGGAGGAGCCTCACACAAGGCTCAACTAGCGGAACCGTGGAGGAGCCTCACACAAGACTGAGCTAGCGGAACAGTGGAGGAGCCTCACACAAGAGTGAGCTAGCGGAACCGTGGAGGAGCCTCACACAAGACTCAACTAGCGGAACCGTGGAGGAGCCTCACACAAGACTCACCTAGCGGAACCGTGGAGGAGCCTCACACAAGACTCAACTAGCGGAACAGTGGAGGAGCCTCAAACAAGAGCCAGCTAGCGGAACCGTGGAGGAGCCTCACAAAAGACTCAACTAGCGGAACCGTGGATGAGCCTCACACAAGACTCAACTAGCGGAACCGTGGAGGAGCCTCACACAAGACTCAACTAGCGGAACAGTGGAGGAGCCCCAAACAAGAGCCAGCTAGCGGAACCGTGGAGGAGCCTCACACAAGACTCAACTAGCGGAACCGTGGAGGAGCCTCACACAAGGCTCAACTAGCGGAATCGTGGAGGAGCCTCACACAAGACTCAACTAGCGGAACCGTGGAGGAGCCTCACACAAGACTCAACTAGTGAAACCGTGGAGGAGCCTCACACAAGACTCAACTAGCGGAACCGTGGAGGAGCCTCACACAAGACTCAACTAGTGGAACCGTGGAGGAGCCTCACACAAGAGGCAGCTAGCGGAACCGTGGAGGAGCCTCACAAAAGACTCAACTAGCGGAACCATGGATGAGCCTCACACAAGACTCAACTAGCGGAACCGTGGATGAGACTGAGTTAGCGGAACCGTGGAGGAGCCTCATACAAGACTCAGATAGCGGAACAGTGGAGGAGCCTCACAAAAGACTCAACTAGCGGAACCGTGGATGAGCCTCACACAAGACTCAACTAGCGGAACCGTGGATGAGACTGAGTTAGCGGAATCGTGGAGGAGCCTCATACAAGACTCAGATAGCGGAACAGTGGAGGAGCCTCACACATGACTGAGTTAGCGGAATCGTGGAGGAGCCTCACACAAAGCTCAACTAGCGGAACCGTGGATGAGACTGAGTTAGCGGAATCGTGGAGGAGCCTCACACAAGACTCAGATAGCGGAACAGTGGAAGAGCCTCACACATGACTGAGTTAGCGGAATCGTGGATGAGCCTCACACAAGACTGAGCTAGCGGAACCGCGGAGGAGCCTCACACAAGACTGAGCTAGCGGAACCGTGGAGGAGCCTCACACAAGACTCAACTAGCGGAACAGTGGAAGAGCCTCACACAAGACTGAGTTAGCGGAACCGTGGAGGAGCCTCACACAAGACTGAGATAGCGGAACCGTGGAGGAGCCTCACACAAGGCTCAACAAGCGGAACCGTGGAGGAGCCTCACACAAGACCGAGCTAGCGGAACAGTGGAGGAGCCTCACACAAGAGTGAGCTAGCGGAACCGTGGAGGAGCCTCACACAAGACTCAACTAGCGGAACCGTGGAGGAGCCTCACACAAGACTCAACTAGCGGAACAGTGGAGGAGCCTCACACAAGACTGAGTTAGCGGAACCGTGGAGGAGCCTCACACAAGACTCAACTAGCGGAACCGTGGAGGAGCCTCACACAAGACTCAACTAGCGGAACCGTGGAGGAGCCTCACACAAGACTCAACTAGCGGAACCGTGGAGGAGCCTCACACAAGACTCAACTAGCGGAACCGTGGAGGAGCCTCACACATGACTGAGTTAGCGGAACCGTGGAGGAGCCTCACACAAGATTGAGCTAGCGGAACCGTGGAGGAGCCTCACACAAGATTGAGTTAGCGGAACCGTGGAGGAGCCTCACACATGACTGAGTTAGCGGAACCGTGGAGGAGCCTCACACAAGATTGAGTTAGCGGAACCGTGGAGGAGCCTCACACAAGACTCAACTAAAGGAACAGTGGAGGAGCCTCACACAAGACTGAGTTAGCGGAACCGTGGAGGAGCCTCACACAAGATTGAGCTAGCGGAACCGTGGAGGAGCCTCACACAAGGCTTAACTAGCGGAAACGTGGAGGAGCCTCACACAAGACTGAGCTAGCGGAACAGTGGAGGAGCCTCACACAAGAGTGAGCTAGCGGAACCGTGGAGGAGCCTCACACAAGACTCAACTAGCGGAACCGTGGATGAGCCTCACACAAGACTCAACTAGCGGAACCGTGGATGAGACTGAGTTAGCGGAACCGTGGAGGAGACTCACACAAGAGCCAGCTAGCGGAACCTGGTATGTACCTCACACAGGACTCAACTAGCGGAACCGTGGAGGAGCCTCACACAAGACTCAACTAGCGGAACCGTGGAGGAGCCCCACAAAAGACTCAACTAGCGGAACCGTGGAGGAGCCTCACACAAGACTCAACTAGCGGAACCGTGGAGGAGCCTCACAAAAGACTCAACTAGCGGAACCGTGGAGGAGCCTCACAAAAGACTCAACTAGCGGAACCGTGGAGGAGCCTCACACCAGACTCAACTAGTGGAACCGTGGAGGAGCCTCACACAAGAGCCAGCTAGCGGAACCGCGGAGGAGCCTCACACAAGACTGAGCTAGCGGAACCGTGGAGGAGCCTCAAAAAAGACTCAACTAGCGGAACCGTGGATGAGCCTCACACAAGACTCAAATAGCGGAACCGTGGATGAGACTGAGTTAGCGGAACCGTGGAGGAGACTCATACAAGACTCAGGTAGCGGAACAGTGGAGGAGCCTCACAAAAGACTCAACTAGCGGAACCGTGGATGAGCCTCACACAAGACTCAACTAGCGGAACCGTGGATGAGACTGAGTTAGCGGAATCGTGGAGGAGCCTCATACAAGACTCAGATAGCGGAAGAGTGGAGGAGCCTCACTCATGACTGAGTTAGCGGAATCGTGGAGGAGCCTCACACAAGACTCAACTAGCGGAACCGTGGATGAGACTGAGTTAGCGGAATCGTGGAGGAGCCTCACACAAGACTCAGATAGCGGAAGAGTGGAAGAGCCTCACACATGACTGAGTTAGCGGAATCGTGGATGAGCCTCACACAAGAGTGAGTTAGCGGAACCTTGAGGAGCCTCACAAAAGACTCAACTAGCGGAACCGTGGATGAGCCTCACACAAGACTCAACTAGCGGAACCGTGGATGAGACTGAGTTAGCGGAACCGTGGAGGAGACTCATAAAAGACTCAGGTAGCGGAACAGTGGAGGAGCCTCACAAAAGACTCAACTAGCGGAACCGTGGATGAGCCTCACACAAGACTCAACTAGCGGAACCGTGGATGAGACTGAGTTAGCGGAATCGTGGAGGAGCCTCATACAAGACTCAGATAGCGGAAGAGTGGAGGAGCCTCACTCATGACTGAGTTAGCGGAATCGTGGAGGAGCCTCACACAAGACTCAACTAGCGGAACCGTGGATGAGACTGAGTTAGCGGAATCGTGGAGGAGCCTCACACAAGACTCAGATAGCGGAAGAGTGGAAGAGCCTCACACATGACTGAGTTAGCGGAATCGTGGATGAGCCTCACACAAGACTCAACTAGCGGAACAGTGGAGGAGCCTCACACAAGACTGAGTTAGCGGAACCGTGGAGGAGCCTCACACAAGACTCAACTAGCGGAACATTGGAGGAGTCACACAAGGCTCAACTAGCGGAACCGTGGAGGAGCCTCACACAAGACTGAGTTAGCGGAACCGTGGAGGAGCCTCACACAAGACTGAGCTAGCGGAACCGTGGAGGAGCCACACAAGGCTCAACTAGCGGAACCGTGGAGGAGCCTCACACAAGACTGAGCTAGCGGAACCGTGGAGGAGCCTCACACAAGACTCAACTAGCGGAACCGTGGAGGAGCCTCACACAAGACTCAACTAGCGGAACCGTGGAGGAGCCACACACAAGACTCAACTAGCGGAACAGTGGAGGAGCCTCAAACAAGAGCCAGCTAGCGGAACCGCGGAGGAGCCTCACACAAGACTGAGCTAGCGGAACCGTGGAGGAGCCTCACACAAGACTCAACTAGCGGAAGAGTGGAGGAGCCTCAAACAAGAGCCAGCTAGCGGAACCGTAGAGGAGCCTCACACAAGACTCAACTAGCGGAACCGTGGAGGAGCCTCACACAAGACTGAGCTAGCGGAACCGCGGAGGAGCCTCACACAAGACTGAGCTAGCGGAACCGTGGAGGAGCCTCACACAAGAGTGAGCTAGCGGAACCGTGGAGGAGCCCCACACAAGACTCAACTAGCGGAATCGTGGAGGAGCCTTACACAAGACTCAACTAGCGGAATCGTGGAGGAGCCTCACACAAGACTCAACTAGCGGAACCGTGGAGGAGCCTCACAAAAGGCTCAACTAGTGGAACCGTGGAGGAGCCTCACACAAGACTCAACTAGCGGAACCGTGGAGGAGCCTCACACAAGACTCAACTAGTGGAACCGTGGAGGAGCCTCACACAAGAGCCAGCTTGCGGAACCGCGGAGGAGCCTCACAAAAGACTCAACTAGCGGAACCGTGGATGAGCCTCACACAAGACTCAACTAGCGGAACCGTGGATGAGACTGAGTTAGCGGAACCGTGGAGGAGCCTCATACAAGACTCAGATAGCGGAACAGTGGAGGAGCCTCACAAAAGACTCAACTAGCGGAACCGTGGATGAGCCTCACACAAGACGCAACTAGCGGAACCGTGGATGAGACTGAGTTAGCGGAATCGTGGAGGAGCCTCATACAAGACTCAGATAGCGGAACAGTGGAGGAGCCTCACACATGACTGAGTTAGCGGAATCGTGGAGGAGCCTCACACAAGACTCAACTAGCGGAACCGTGGATGAGACTGAGTTAGCGGAATCGTGGAGGAGCCTGACACAAGACTCAGATAGCGGAACAGTGGAAGAGCCTCACACATGACTGAGTTAGCGGAATCGTGGATGAGCCTCACACAAGACTGAGGTAGCGGAACCGCGGAGGAGCCTCACACAAGACTGAGCTAGCGGAACCGTGGAGGAGCCTCACACAAGACTCAACTAGCGGAAGAGTGGAGGAGCCTCACACAAGACTGAGTTAGCGGAACAGTGGAGGAGCCTCACACAAGAGTGAGCTAGCGGAACTGTGGAGGAGCCTCACACAAGACTCAACTAGCGGAACCGTGGAGGAGCCTCACACAAGACTGAGTTAGCGGAATCGTGGATGAGCCTCACACAAGAGCCAACTAGCGGAACCGTGGAGGTACCTCACACAAGACTCAACTAGCGGAACCGTGGAGGAGCCTCACACAAGACTGAGCTAGCGGAACAGTGGAGGAGCCTCACACAAGAGTGAGCTAGCGGAACCGTGGAGGAGCCTCACACAAGACTCAACTAGCGGAACCGTGGAGGAGCCTCACACAAGACTGAGCTAGCGGAACCGTAGAGGAGCCTCACACAAGACTCAACTAGCGGAACCGTGGAGGAGCCTCACACAAGACTGAGATAGCGGAACCGTGGAGGAGCCTCACACAAGACTGAGCTAGCGGAACCGTGGAGGAGCTTCACACAAGACTCAACTAGCGGAACAGTGGAGGAGCCTCACACAAGACTCAACTAGCGGAACCGTGGAGGAGCCTCACACAAGACTCAACTAGCGGAACCGTGGAGGAGCCTCACACAAGACTGAGCTAGCGGAACCGTGGAGGAGCCTCACACAAGACTCAACTAGCGGAACAGTGGAGGAGCCTCACACAAGACTCAACTAGCGGAACCGTGGAGGAGCCTCACACAAGACTCAACTAGCGGAACCGTGGAGGAGCCTCACACAAGACTCAACTAGCGGAACCGTGGAGGAGCCTCACACCAGACTCAACTAGCGGAACCGTGGATGAGACTGAGTTAGCGGAACCGTGGAGGAGTCTCATACAAGACTCAGATAGCGGAACAGTGGAGGAGCCTCACAAAAAACTCAACTAGCGGAACCGTGGAGGAGCCTCACACAAGACTGAGTTAGCGGAATCGTGGATGAGCCTCACACAAGAGCCAGCCAGCGGAACCGTGGAGGTACCTCACACAAGACTCAACTAGCGGAACCGTGGAGGAGCCTCACACAAGACTGAGCTAGCGGAACCGTGGAGGAGCCTCACACAAGACTCAACTAGCGGAACCGTGGAGGAGCCTCACACAAGACTGAGCTAGCGGAACCGTAGAGGAGCTTCACACAAGACTCAACTAGCGGAACAGTGGAGGAGCCTCACACAAGACTCAACTAGCGGAACCGTGGAGGAGCCTCACACAAGACTCAACTAGCGGAACCGTGGAGGAGCCTCACACAAGACTGAGCTAGCGGAACCGTGGAGGAGCCTCACACAAGACTCAACTAGCGGAACAGTGGAGGAGCCTCACACAAGACTCAACTAGCGGAACCGTGGAGGAGCCTCACACAAGACTCAACTAGCGGAACCGTGGAGGAGCCTCACACAAGACTCAACTAGCGGAACCGTGGAGGAGCCTCACACCAGACTCAACTAGCGGAACCGTGGATGAGACTGAGTTAGCGGAACCGTGGAGGAGTCTCATACAAGACTCAGATAGCGGAAGAGTGGAGGAGCCTCACAAAAAACTCAACTAGCGGAACCGTGGATGAGCCTCACACAAGACTCATCTAGCGGAACCGTGGATGATGCTGAGTTAGCGGAATCGTGGAGGAGCCTCACACAAGACTCATATAGCGGAACAGTGGAAGAGCCTCACACATGACTGAGTTAGCGGAATCGTGGATGAGCCTCACACAAGAGCCAGCCAGCGGAACCGTGGAGGTACCTCACACAAGACTCAACTAGCGGAACCGTGGAGGAGCCTCACACAAGACTGAGCTAGCGGAACCGTGGAGGAGCCTCACACAAGACTGAGCTAGCGGAACAGTGGAGGAGCCTCACACAAGAGTGAGCTAGCGGAACCGTGGAGGAGCCTCACACAAGACTCAACTAGCGGAACCGTGGAGGAGCCTCACACAAGACTCAACTAGCGGAACCGTGGAGGAGCCTCACACAAGACTGAGCTAGCGGAACCGTAGAGGAGCTTCACACAAGACTCAACTAGCGGAACAGTGGAGGAGCCTCACACAAGACTCAACTAGCGGAACCGTGGAGGAGCCTCACACAAGACTCAACTAGCGGAACCGTGGAGCAGCCTCACACAAGGCTCAACTAGCGGAACCGTGGAGGAGCCTCACACAAGACTCAACTAGCGGAACCGTGGAGGAGCCTCACACAAGACTGAGCTATCGGAACCGTGGAGGAGCCTCACACAAGACTGAGTTAGCGGAATCGTGGATGAGCCTCACACAAGAGCCAGCCAGCGGAACCGTGGAGGTACCTCACACAAGACTCAACTAGCGGAACCGTGGAGGAGCCTCACACAAGACTCAACTAGCGGAACCGTGGAGGAGCCTCACACAAGACTCAACTAGCGGAACCGTGGAGGAGCCTCACACCAGACTCAACTAGCGGAACCGTGGATGAGACTGAGTTAGCGGAAACGTGGAGGAGCCTCATACAAGACTCAGATAGCGGAACAGTGGAGGAGCCTCACACATGACTGAGTTAGCGGAATCGTGGAGGTGCCTCACACAAGACTCAACTAGCGGAACCGTGGATGAGACTGAGTTAGCGAAATCGTGGAGGAGCCTCACACAAGACTGAGCTAGCGGAACCGTGGAGGAGCCTCACACAAGGCTCAACTAGCGGAATCGTGGATGAGCCTCCCACAAGACTGAGCTAGCGGAACCGCGGAGGAGCCTCACACAAGACTGAGCTAGCGGAACCGTGGAGGAGCCTCACACAAGACTCAACTAGCGGAACAGTGGAGAAGCCTCACACAAGACTGAGTTAGCGGAACCGTGGAGGAGCCTCACACAAGACTGAGCTAGCGGAACCGTGGAGGAGCCTCACACAAGGCTCAACTAGCGGAACCGTGGAGGAGCCTCACACAAGACTGAGCTAGCGGAACAGTGGAGGAGCCTCACACAAGAGTGAGCTAGCGGAACCGTGGAGGAGCCTCACACAAGACTCAACTAGCGGAACCGTGGAGGAGCCTCACACAAGACTCACCTAGCGGAACCGTGGAGGAGCCTCACACAAGACTCAACTAGCGGAACAGTGGAGGAGCCTCAAACAAGAGCCAGCTAGCGGAACCGTGGAGGAGCCTCACAAAAGACTCAACTAGCGGAACCGTGGATGAGCCTCACACAAGACTCAACTAGCGGAACCGTGGAGGAGCCTCACACAAGACTCAACTAGCGGAACAGTGGAGGAGCCCCAAACAAGAGCCAGCTAGCGGAACCGTGGAGGAGCCTCACAGAAGACTCAACTAGCGGAACCGTGGAGGAGCCTCACACAAGGCTCAACTAGCGGAATCGTGGAGGAGCCTCACACAAGACTCAACTAGCGGAACCGTGGAGGAGCCTCACACAAGACTCAACTAGTGAAACCGTGGAGGAGCCTCACACAAGACTCAACTAGCGGAACCGTGGAGGAGCCTCACACAAGACTCAACTAGTGGAACCGTGGAGGAGCCTCACACAAGAGCCAGCTAGCGGAACCGTGGAGGAGCCTCACAAAAGACTCAACTAGCGGAACCGTGGATGAGCCTCACACAAGACTCAACTAGCGGAACCGTGGATGAGACTGAGTTAGCGGAACCGTGGAGGAGCCTCATACAAGACTCAGATAGCGGAACAGTGGAGGAGCCTCACAAAAGACTCAACTAGCGGAACCGTGGATGAGCCTCACACAAGACTCAACTAGCGGAACCGTGGATGAGACTGAGTTAGCGGAATCGTGGAGGAGCCTCATACAAGACTCAGATAGCGGAACAGTGGAGGAGCCTCACACATGACTGAGTTAGCGGAATCGTGGAGGAGCCTCACACAAAGCTCAACTAGCGGAGCCGTGGATGAGACTGAGTTAGCGGAATCGTGGAGGAGCCTCACACAAGACTCAGATAGCGGAACAGTGGAAGAGCCTCACACATGACTGAGTTAGCGGAATCGTGGATGAGCCTCACACAAGACTGAGCTAGCGGAACCGCGGAGGAGCCTCACACAAGACTGAGCTAGCGGAACCGTGGAGGAGCCTCACACAAGACTCAACTAGCGGAACAGTGGAAGAGCCTCACACAAGACTGAGTTAGCGGAACCGTGGAGGAGCCTCACACAAGACTGAGATAGCGGAACCGTGGAGGAGCCTCACACAAGGCTCAACAAGCGGAACCGTGGAGGAGCCTCACACAAGACTGAGCTAGCGGAACAGTGGAGGAGCCTCACACAAGAGTGAGCTAGCGGAACCGTGGAGGAGCCTCACACAAGACTCAACTAGCGGAACCGTGGAGGAGCCTCACACAAGACTCAACTAGCGGAACAGTGGAGGAGCCTCACACAAGACTGAGTTAGCGGAACCGTGGAGGAGCCTCACACAAGACTCAACTAGCGGAACCGTGGAGGAGCCTCACACAAGACTCAACTAGCGGAACCGTGGAGGAGCCTCACACAAGACTCAACTAGCGGAACCGTGGAGGAGCCTCACACATGACTGAGTTAGCGGAACCGTGGAGGAGCCTCACACAAGATTGAGCTAGCGGAACCGTGGAGGAGCCTCACACAAGATTGAGTTAGCGGAACCGTGGAGGAGCCTCACACATGACTGAGTTAGCGGAACCGTGGAGGAGCCTCACACAAGATTGAGTTAGCGGAACCGTGGAGGAGCCTCACACAAGACTCAACTAAAGGAACAGTGGAGGAGCCTCACACAAGACTGAGTTAGCGGAACCGTGGAGGAGCCTCACACAAGATTGAGCTAGCGGAACCGTGGAGGAGCCTCACACAAGGCTTAACTAGCGGAAACGTGGAGGAGCCTCACACAAGACTGAGCTAGCGGAACAGTGGAGGAGCCTCACACAAGAGTGAGCTAGCGGAACCGTGGAGGAGCCTCACACAAGACTCAACTAGCGGAACCGTGGATGAGCCTCACACAAGACTCAACTAGCGGAACCGTGGATGAGACTGAGTTAGCGGAACCGTGGAGGAGACTCACACAAGAGCCAGCTAGCGGAACCTGGTATGTACCTCACACAGGACTCAACTAGCGGAACCGTGGAGGAGCCTCACACAAGACTCAACTAGCGGAACCGTGGAGGAGCCCCACAAAAGACTCAACTAGCGGAACCGTGGAGGAGCCTCACACAAGACTCAACTAGCGGAACCGTGGAGGAGCCTCACAAAAGACTCAACTAGCGGAACCGTGGAGGAGCCTCACAAAAGACTCAACTAGCGGAACCGTGGAGGAGCCTCACACCAGACTCAACTAGTGGAACCGTGGAGGAGCCTCACACAAGAGCCAGCTAGCGGAACCGCGGAGGAGCCTCACACAAGACTGAGCTAGCGGAACCGTGGAGGAGCCTCACAAAAGACTCAACTAGCGGAACCGTGGATGAGCCTCACACAAGACTCAAATAGCGGAACCGTGGATGAGACTGAGTTAGCGGAACCGTGGAGGAGACTCATACAAGACTCAGGTAGCGGAACAGTGGAGGAGCCTCACAAAAGACTCAACTAGCGGAACCGTGGATGAGCCTCACACAAGACTCAACTAGCGGAACCGTGGATGAGACTGAGTTAGCGGAATCGTGGAGGAGCCTCATACAAGACTCAGATAGCGGAAGAGTGGAGGAGCCTCACTCATGACTGAGTTAGCGGAATCGTGGAGGAGCCTCACACAAGACTCAACTAGCGGAACCGTGGATGAGACTGAGTTAGCGGAATCGTGGAGGAGCCTCACACAAGACTCAGATAGCGGAAGAGTGGAAGAGCCTCACACATGACTGAGTTAGCGGAATCGTGGATGAGCCTCACACAAGAGTGAGCTAGCGGAACCTTGAGGAGCCTCACAAAAGACTCAACTAGCGGAACCGTGGATGAGCCTCACACAAGACTCAACTAGCGGAACCGTGGATGAGACTGAGTTAGCGGAACCGTGGAGGAGACTCATAAAAGACTCAGGTAGCGGAACAGTGGAGGAGCCTCACAAAAGACTCAACTAGCGGAACCGTGGATGAGCCTCACACAAGACTCAACTAGCGGAACCGTGGATGAGACTGAGTTAGCGGAATCGTGGAGGAGCCTCATACAAGACTCAGATAGCGGAAGAGTGGAGGAGCCTCACTCATGACTGAGTTAGCGGAATCGTGGAGGAGCCTCACACAAGACTCAACTAGCGGAACCGTGGATGAGACTGAGTTAGCGGAATCGTGGAGGAGCCTCACACAAGACTCAGATAGCGGAAGAGTGGAAGAGCCTCACACATGACTGAGTTAGCGGAATCGTGGATGAGCCTCACACAAGACTCAACTAGCGGAACAGTGGAGGAGCCTCACACAAGACTGAGTTAGCGGAACCGTGGAGGAGCCTCACACAAGACTCAACTAGCGGAACATTGGAGGAGTCACACAAGGCTCAACTAGCGGAACCGTGGAGGAGCCTCACACAAGACTGAGTTAGCGGAACCGTGGAGGAGCCTCACACAAGACTGAGCTAGCGGAACCGTGGAGGAGCCACACAAGGCTCAACTAGCGGAACCGTGGAGGAGCCTCACACAAGACTGAGCTAGCGGAACCGTGGAGGAGCCTCACACAAGACTCAACTAGCGGAACCGTGGAGGAGCCTCACACAAGACTCAACTAGCGGAACCGTGGAGGAGCCACACACAAGACTCAACTAGCGGAACAGTGGAGGAGCCTCAAACAAGAGCCAGCTAGCGGAACCGCGGAGGAGCCTCACACAAGACTGAGCTAGCGGAACCGTGGAGGAGCCTCACACAAGACTCAACTAGCGGAAGAGTGGAGGAGCCTCAAACAAGAGCCAGCTAGCGGAACCGTAGAGGAGCCTCACACAAGACTCAACTAGCGGAACCGTGGAGGAGCCTCACACAAGACTGAGCTAGCGGAACCGCGGAGGAGCCTCACACAAGACTGAGCTAGCGGAACCGTGGAGGAGCCTCACACAAGAGTGAGCTAGCGGAACCGTGGAGGAGCCCCACACAAGACTCAACTAGCGGAATCGTGGAGGAGCCTCACACAAGACTCAACTAGCGGAATCGTGGAGGAGCCTCACACAAGACTCAACTAGCGGAACCGTGGAGGAGCCTCACAAAAGGCTCAACTAGTGGAACCGTGGAGGAGCCTCACACAAGACTCAACTAGCGGAACCGTGGAGGAGCCTCACACAAGACTCAACTAGTGGAACCGTGGAGGAGCCTCACACAAGAGCCAGCTTGCGGAACCGCGGAGGAGCCTCACAAAAGACTCAACTAGCGGAACCGTGGATGAGCCTCACACAAGACTCAACTAGCGGAACCGTGGATGAGACTGAGTTAGCGGAACCGTGGAGGAGCCTCATACAAGACTCAGATAGCGGAACAGTGGAGGAGCCTCACAAAAGACTCAACTAGCGGAACCGTGGATGAGCCTCACACAAGACGCAACTAGCGGAACCGTGGATGAGACTGAGTTAGCGGAATCGTGGAGGAGCCTCATACAAGACTCAGATAGCGGAACAGTGGAGGAGCCTCACACATGACTGAGTTAGCGGAATCGTGGAGGAGCCTCACACAAGACTCAACTAGCGGAACCGTGGATGAGACTGAGTTAGCGGAATCGTGGAGGAGCCTGACACAAGACTCAGATAGCGGAACAGTGGAAGAGCCTCACACATGACTGAGTTAGCGGAATCGTGGATGAGCCTCACACAAGACTGAGGTAGCGGAACCGCGGAGGAGCCTCACACAAGACTGAGCTAGCGGAACCGTGGAGGAGCCTCACACAAGACTCAACTAGCGGAAGAGTGGAGGAGCCTCACACAAGACTGAGTTAGCGGAACAGTGGAGGAGCCTCACACAAGAGTGAGCTAGCGGAACTGTGGAGGAGCCTCACACAAGATTCAACTAGCGGAACCGTGGAGGAGCCTCACACAAGACTGAGTTAGCGGAATCGTGGATGAGCCTCACACAAGAGCCAACTAGCGGAACCGTGGAGGTACCTCACACAAGACTCAACTAGCGGAACCGTGGAGGAGCCTCACACAAGACTGAGCTAGCGGAACAGTGGAGGAGCCTCACACAAGAGTGAGCTAGCGGAACCGTGGAGGAGCCTCACACAAGACTCAACTAGCGGAACCGTGGAGGAGCCTCACACAAGACTGAGCTAGCGGAACCGTAGAGGAGCCTCACACAAGACTCAACTAGCGGAACCGTGGAGGAGCCTCACACAAGACTGAGCTAGCGGAACCGTGGAGGAGCCTCACACAAGACTGAGCTAGCGGAACCGTGGAGGAGCTTCACACAAGACTCAACTAGCGGAACAGTGGAGGAGCCTCACACAAGACTCAACTAGCGGAACCGTGGAGGAGCCTCACACAAGACTCAACTAGCGGAACCGTGGAGGAGCCTCACACAAGACTGAGCTAGCGGAACCGTGGAGGAGCCTCACACAAGTCTCAACTAGCGGAACAGTGGAGGAGCCTCACACAAGACTCAACTAGCGGAACCGTGGAGGAGCCTCACACAAGACTCAACTAGCGGAACCGTGGAGGAGCCTCACACAAGACTCAACTAGCGGAACCGTGGAGGAGCCTCACACCAGACTCAACTAGCGGAACCGTGGATGAGACTGAGTTAGCGGAACCGTGGAGGAGTCTCATACAAGACTCAGATAGCGGAACAGTGGAGGAGCCTCACAAAAAACTCAACTAGCGGAACCGTGGAGGAGCCTCACACAAGACTGAGTTAGCGGAATCGTGGATGAGCCTCACACAAGAGCCAGCCAGCGGAACCGTGGAGGTACCTCACACAAGACTCAACTAGCGGAACCGTGGAGGAGCCTCACACAAGACTGAGCTAGCGGAACCGTGGAGGAGCCTCACACAAGACTCAACTAGCGGAACCGTGGAGGAGCCTCACACAAGACTGAGCTAGCGGAACCGTAGAGGAGCTTCACACAAGACTCAACTAGCGGAACAGTGGAGGAGCCTCACACAAGACTCAACTAGCGGAACCGTGGAGGAGCCTCACACAAGACTCAACTAGCGGAACCGTGGAGGAGCCTCACACAAGACTGAGCTAGCGGAACCGTGGAGGAGCCTCACACAAGACTCAACTAGCGGAACAGTGGAGGAGCCTCACACAAGACTCAACTAGCGGAACCGTGGAGGAGCCTCACACAAGACTCAACTAGCGGAACCGTGGAGGAGCCTCACACAAGACTCAACTAGCGGAACCGTGGAGGAGCCTCACACCAGACTCAACTAGCGGAACCGTGGATGAGACTGAGTTAGCGGAACCGTGGAGGAGTCTCATACAAGACTCAGATAGCGGAACAGTGGAGGAGCCTCACAAAAAACTCAACTAGCGGAACCGTGGATGAGCCTCACACAAGACTCATCTAGCGGAACCGTGGATGAGGCTGAGTTAGCGGAATCGTGGAGGAGCCTCACACAAGACTCATATAGCGGAACAGTGGAAGAGCCTCACACATGACTGAGTTAGCGGAATCGTGGATGAGCCTCACACAAGAGCCAGCCAGCGGAACCGTGGAGGTACCTCACACAAGACTCAACTAGCGGAACCGTGGAGGAGCCTCACACAAGACTGAGCTAGCGGAACCGTGGAGGAGCCTCACACAAGACTGAGCTAGCGGAACAGTGGAGGAGCCTCACACAAGAGTGAGCTAGCGGAACCGTGGAGGAGCCTCACACAAGACTCAACTAGCGGAACCGTGGAGGAGCCTCACACAAGACTCAACTAGCGGAACCGTGGAGGAGCCTCACACAAGACTGAGCTAGCGGAACCGTAGAGGAGCTTCACACAAGACTCAACTAGCGGAACAGTGGAGGAGCCTCACACAAGACTCAACTAGCGGAACCGTGGAGGAGCCTCACACAAGACTCAACTAGCGGAACCGTGGAGGAGCCTCACACAAGACTCAACTAGCGGAACCGTGGAGGAGCCTCACACAAGACTCAACTAGCGGAACCGTGGAGGAGCCTCACACAAGACTGAGCTATCGGAACCGTGGAGGAGCCTCACACAAGACTGAGTTAGCGGAATCGTGGATGAGCCTCACACAAGAGCCAGCCAGCGGAACCGTGGAGGTACCTCACACAAGACTCAACTAGCGGAACCGTGGAGGAGCCTCACACAAGACTCAACTAGCGGAACCGTGGAGGAGCCTCACACAAGACTCAACTAGCGGAACCGTGGAGGAGCCTCACACCAGACTCAACTAGCGGAACCGTGGATGAGACTGAGTTAGCGGAACCGTGGAGGAGTCTCATACAAGACTCAGATAGCGGAACAGTGGAGGAGCCTCACAAAAAACTCAACTAGCGGAACCGTGGATGAGCCTCACACAAGACTCATCTAGCGGAACCGTGGATGAGACTGAGTTAGCGGAATCGTGGAGGAGCCTCACACAAGACTCATATAGCGGAACAGTGGAAGAGCCTCACACATGACTGAGTTAGCGGAATCGTGGATGAGCCTCACACAAGAGCCAGCCAGCGGAACCGTGGAGGTACCTCACACAAGACTCATCTAGCGGAACCGTGGAGGAGCCTCACACAAGACTCAACTAGCGGAACCGTGGAGGAGCCTCACACAAGACTCAACTAGCGGAACCGTGGAGGAGCCTCACACATGACTGAGTTAGCGGAATCGTGGAGGAACTTCACACAAGACTCAGATAGTGGAACAGTGGAAGAACCTCACACAAGACTGAGCTAGCGGAACCGTGGAGGTACCTCACACAAGACTCAACTAGCGGAACCGTGGAGGAGCCTCACACAAGATTCAACTAGCGGAACCGTGGAGGAGCCTCACACAAGACTCAACTAGCGGAACCGTGGAAGAGCCTCACACATGACTGAGTTAGCGGATTCGTGGAAGAGCCTCACACAAGATTGAGCTAGCAGAACCGTGGAGGTGTCTCACACCGTTACCGAGGTAACTTTTTTAGCCTTCCCCTTTTATGTTTTGGACTGGCTATCGCTGTAGAAATTAGTGTCGCATCATGCTCATCTTTCAAACTGGTTTTGTACGACTACTTCTAAGTTGCTGGGGGCCATACACATAACTTATTATTTCTACTTGCCTAAAACACTCTGTTCTATTTTAATTCAAGAACTGTGTGTTTGTGTTTCGCGTTATTCTGTGCCAGGTATGGACCATTGATGGACTAATTAATATAAAAATAGGATCAAATAAGTATAAAGTGTGCACTATGGAACAGTTGAATGAACTAAAGTGATATGCGGGAGAAATGGTCACAACATTTTGTAACTTTCTATTGTAGTTTAATTTTTGAATTATCCTTGTAGTATATCGTCATTTTTAACTTTAACTATTAGAACGTAATTAGTAATATAGTTTACTTTTGCTTGCCGTAGTGGTAGATTGGTGTTAATAGCAGCAGACTTGGTTCAGTGCCTTATTTTTGTCGTGTTTATTTCCACTTACATTATTGACACAATGCCATTATTGTATTGATCGCTGTAAATTGTTATTCCCATTCCCATTATTGTCATAATCATCTCCAACGCAACTGAGAACAACGTAAGTTACAGTCCCCCTGATGAACTTGAGACAAACGAACAGGCTCCCCTATTCCTTGCAACCAGTCCTCAAAACCTTTCATTTTCTCCACCCTCCCCCACTGTCGCTGGAACCAGCTTTGCAGGCAACACACATCTATTGTCATCTGAGCTTTCTTGCCATTCCTAGTCGACAAGGGACATCATTAACCACCAGCTTTCTGCGTACAGTAATGCTTTAAATATTTGCAATATAAACGCTCAAAACTTCCTTGCGGAGGCGCGAATGGATGAAATAAAAGCCCTATTTATGCCTCCCAGTTTCCACGCAATATTAATCACTGAATATTGGTTAAAACCACACCACGCAATAGAAAGACTGCAGTTGGCGGGTTATACATTTCTCAGATCCGACAGATTAAGTAATCCCTCCGGGGTACTGCCGCATATGTTACGACCAGCTTACGCCCTAAAATAATCTGTAGATCTCCAGGTCCGTACGAGCGAAAACCTGAGTTCATGTTCCTGGAAATAACTGTGAGTGAAGTAAAATGTCTTCTGGGTGTAGCATATAAACCACCGATGGCGGGTTTTTTATGCGATCTAGAGACTCAAATACAAGACTGAGTCCCTGATTACTCAAAAATAATTATAACGGTTGACTTCAACATAAACCTTCTTGAACCTAACTCTCCTCAGACTTCTTTTAAAGCTTGCGATTTAACGTTTCTCCGTCTCAACGCTACACATCACACAGACACATCACACACTTTAATTGATCTCATTACCACTAACCAACCTGAATTACTTCTTCATCGCGCTCAAATTAGTGCCCCAGGGATATCGCGACATTATGCTATATTTATGGCCTATTCTATTAAAAGTCCCAAGTTCAAACCTAAAATAATTTCATATAGAGATCTACGAAGAATTGATAGGAATAAACTTTTACAAGACACAGTTGCAGTGCCATGGCATGACATATTTAAACTTAAAAACATAAATGACAAGGTGACCCTCTTCAATCAACATATGACTGAACTGTACGATAGATATGCCCATGAAAAAAAGGCTCGAGTTAAGCGAAAACCAGCTCCCTGGCTCTCAGATGAGATTAGAGCACTAATGGCTGAACGCGATGCTGCTTATAAACGAGTTAAGAAACATTGCACTCCTGACAATCTACTGAACTATAAGAGACTAAGAAACGCTACGACCCAACAGATTAGAAACGCGAAACTACGACACGCTCACAGTTTAATTCAAACAAATGCTTTAACAGCTGTATTGTGGAAATCCATAAAGAGCTTTGGAATTACCAAAGGACGAGACGACGACGAAAAAAAATACCCTTGGAAAAACTGAACGATTATTTTTCATCTAACTGCACATTAAATGCAGTCCTGAAACAGGAAGCTCTAGACGCGAATTATGCAAAGACGCGAACAGATAGAGAAAACTTCTACTTCCGTCCAACAACCCACTCACAAGTCAGGTTTGCTATAAATCGGATAACATCAGCGGCAAAAGGAAATGACAGTATAGGAATAGAGACGATAAAAATTATTCTGGATGTGATATTACCCGCACTAATTAACAAATTTAACTCTTCCCTTGTAGAGAGCACATTTCCAGAAATATGGAAAGTGGGCATTATACGTCCTCTAAAAAAAGTAGCATCCCCTTCTGAACCATCTGACTACAGAGCCATCTGCATACTTTCTGCTTTATCCAAAGCGCTAGAGTTCATCGCTCATAGACAAATAACAGACTACATGACGACTTACAACATACTTGACCCACTACAATCTGTTTTTCGTCAAGCACACAGTACTACAACGGCACTACTGAAGGTCACAGAGGACATCCGAGAAGCCATGGACAACAAGGAAGTGACAGTTTTAATACTCCTAGACTTGAGCAAAGCTTTTGACTCTGTTGACATTGACATTTTGCTCTCGAAATTGTATTCCCTCCATTTCTCGGACAGCGCCCTTCTTTGGTTGCATTCCTACTTATAAGGCCGTCGGCAGTGTGTTACAGATAGAATAAGCAAATCAATTTGGCGGTCTGTGCAGTGTTGTGTACCCCAAGGGTCGGTGTTAGGACCCCTTCCTTTTTCTATTTACATTAATGACGTCTCCCAAATCCTAATACACTGCAAATACCATATTTATGCTGATGGTGTACAAATGTGCCTCCATACATCTCCAAATCTAATATTTTTGGCCCTAGACAAAATCAATCAGGATTTAACATCGTTATCTTCTTGGTCTTTGAGATGTGGTCTTAGGTTAAACCCAGCAAAAACGCAAGCCATCATTTTTGGATACCCGAAAATACTCGCGAAGGTCAATCCACCAAAGATTCCATCTATAAGGTTGTGTAATACTAACATACCATTCATGTCATCAGTAAAAGTCCTAGGTGTTACTTTCGATGATGACATGTCATGGAAAACGCATATTACAAACATCACCCAGAAAACATTCTCTGCATTGCCCATGCTGCGCGGGTATAAATACTTATTTTCCTGAAAAACTCAAAAAATACTGGTAGAAGCTCTGGTTTTCCCTCATTTCGACTATTGTGACGCGATTTATAGAGACACTCGGAACATGTTATTGAGCAGATTACAACGTGGTCAAAATGCATGTGTGAGATACGTCTGTAACCTACGGTACTATGACCACGTAACTCCTTCATATAACCACCTATCTTGGCCCCAACTAGAAATCCGCCGCACTGTGCATACCCTATGCCATCTCCATAAAATCCTTAATTCTTCAAAACCATTTTACCTTACTTCATATTTCAAATACCTATCCTCTTATCATACTCTTAATACCATATCTGCTAATAATTACATCCTTGCTTTACCTACCCATAGAACTGCCATCTACGATAAATCATTTACAGTAACTGCCTGCCGTAAGTGGAACCTCCTTCTCGAAAGTATCAGGGGGTTAAGCGCTATTCGCACTTTTAAGGAAGCACATTGGAGACATTTTATGCACTAGTAAGGATCATCTGTAAACTCGATGCTGCTACTTACAACCATTCTCTTGTTATGGATGTCCTGGTAGAGAGTCTAAAATTCTTATCCGACTTGTTTTTAAAATCAAGTTTTATGTACTGCCTCTTTCTTTTACATGTAGAATATTAGTTTGAAGAATTTATCCTTTCATTATATCTGATTTATTTCATCTTAATTTAATCTTAATTTATTTCATCTTAATATAATCTCACCATCCTTGTATTTTTATTAATTTAATTTGTATGAGATCTACTTATTGTAAGTAACACAATGTAATATATGTATATTTCACTTCCTGGTTAGATGGAAGAGGAGGCCTGAGGGCCTTATATATCGGTTCTGTTACAATCTGTACCCGTACTGAATGTTCATTCTTGTTTTTCATGGTTTCGCAAGGCTAAGTTCTTTACCGTGTTAGATCTTAACCAGGCATATCATAAAATACCTCTGGCAGAAGAATCCAAACACCTGACGGCTTTCGCCACGGATTGGAATCTGTATCAATACTACCGCGCCCCTTCGGGATCCACACGTATACAGCTGTCCTTACTAGACAGCTGGAGAGGGTCTTCTCCGATATCAAATTCGAATATCTGAAACATTACCTCGATGATGTCGTCGTATTTTCAGTGACCTCCGAAGAGCACTTAGATCATCTGACGGAAGTCCTCAATCGCCTTCGGAAGCCTGGGTTGACTGTTAAATTATCTAAGGTAGCCTTTGCTAATCCTTCTATGTTGTTCTTAGGACATACTGTGTCGCCCGATGGTGTTTATATTGACCATTCCATAACACAGGCTATTCGTGACTTCAAGCCTCCGAAGGACATCAACGGAATCGCTAGATTCATAGGCATTGTGATTTTTTTAGGAAATGTATTCCTAACTTTGCTAATAGGGCGGCGCCCTTTGAACGTACTTCGCAAGAAAGATGTAAAATTTGAATGGGGGCCGTCGCAGCCAGCAGCTTTTGAAGACCTTAATTTAGCTCTTTGTAACGTCCTTGTACAAGCCATGGCCGATTTCTCTAAGAAATTCATTGTCCAAAGTGATGCCTGTTCATCTGCTGTGGCTGCTGTCCTTTTTCAGGAAACGGAACTCGGAAGGCAGCATACCTTCTATGCGTCTAGGACCTATCGGCTCGAGAAGTAAAGTATTCTAGCTATGAATTAGAGGCTTTGGCAGTCTTGCTTGCCCTGCAGAAGTTACGCCTTTATCTGGAACATGTCAAATTTGAATTGGAAATACACAAGCAGCCTTAATGTGGCCTCGTAGTAACGGACGTAACGCCCGTTGGGCTATCAGGATCTCAGCTTTCCTATGTGATGTACGACACATTAGGGGATCAGAAAATGTAGTTGCTGATGGACTAAGTCACATGATTTCTAATGATATTGAGACCAGTGAACAGGAAGTTAGTTCTTCTCTTTCTATGCCCACACCTCCTAGTATTAATGCTATTTTGACGGATACCCCTACGCTGTTTCGTGACACTGAGAATTATCAACCAGAAGATCCCGTGCTGGATCCGATAATGGAAACCCTTTCTTCTGGGGAACATGTTGTTCCTTATGTATTGAGTAATGGGGTTTTGTGTTGTCCTTCGAGGCATGATCAGAAAGTTATGGTTCCAACCTTTCTTGTGCCAATGATCTTCAAATATTATAATGAGACCCCATTAGGGATCAAAGAGGAACGGGAATAAATTTATTATTGTATGTGTAGACGGATTCACTAGATTTTCATGGTTGTTTCCCACTAAGCTGACTACCGCTCAGTCTACTCTTTCTTGTCTTAATACTATCTTAGCTTCTTTTGGTCCCTGTCAGTATATAGTTTCAGATAATGCAAAGGCTTTCACTTCTAACTTATTCGGGAAATTCAGTTTCAATCTGTCCATATCCCATGTAACAACTTCAGCCTCAATCATCTCTGGCTGAGAGGATCAATCGTAATTTTCGATCTGCGTTGATCGCTTTTCATCATGGAGATCATTCCAAGTGGGATACTTCTCTGCATTGGTTATGTTTTGCTTTAAATTCGGCTGTTCATGAGTCTCACAAGTTCACTCCCGCCTCTCTCGTCTTTAAATTTTTTCCCAACACGCCACTGTCTAATCTTTCGTCACTCAATGACAGATTACCAGAGGCAATAGGTCCTGATAATATCAGAGACCTATGGAAGAAGGCTGAAAGTAATCTGAAGGCTTCTCATGAAAAGGTTAGATAGAGATATTATCGTAGACGTAGGCCCACCAATTTAAAGGTTTTTGATCAAGTTATGGTTAAGAATTTCGTACCTGCAGGAAAATTTGCCCCCAGATTTCATGGGTCTTATATTTTTTGGACTTCTTAACTCCCGTCAATCTTTTGGTCAGTTTCTTAGCCACTGAGGGGTTATTTAGAGCCCACTTTCGCAGATTAAACTGGTATAATCTTTTGTTTTGCAGCATAGGCCACTAAGTCATGGCAGTAAGAAAACTGTTATCTTTCTTCGGCGTCAGTTCTGTAACAAAATTTTTTAAATATCACTTTGTAAGGTATATGGGGAGGCCTTCTACCTAGTTGTACTTCCTCTTAAAACAATAATCACCACCACCACCACCACCATCCCATATCCACCTAACGGCAGTATCCTATGCATATACTTAATGCTATACATCGTTCCCCTCTAGTGAGGTATATTTTATCCCGCTGCCCGCCTCTAAGCCCAAGCCTGCTAGTCACATATGCAGCCCGCCTGATCTGAAACTCCCTTAGAAAAATACACAACTCTCGCTCCCCACAAAGACAATTTCTGTCGCCAAATAAATGACAGCTTCATCTGGCGATGGATGCTGGCGTGTGGTAAGGGCCCACTCTGCTCTGGCCCAGTCTCCTGCACAACGGCGTACTGGAACACCATCCTTTCCGGCGAGGGCTGCGGTGCGGTAACTCAACCGCCTGCCCACCTTGGAGCATTATCACTATATCTGGTCTGTGGCGACCATCACCTAGGCTACCCCTCTCAAAGTGCGGGAGAGATGTATCTGAGAGTACTTGGGGATCCGGGCGACCCCACCAGGCAACAGGCTGCGGCGGCTGCTCTTGCCGTCAAAACTTTAACTGTATATCTTGTACTGGTACGGTTGAAAGAAGACTTAAAGACTGGTTTTTAACGCAATTTCTTAAAAATGAACTTTTTCAAGAAAATTTCTGTCTGTAAAATACAACTTGGTATATTTTCTTCTAACAAGTAAAATGTCAAACCTTAACTATGAGGAGATACTTTAAGGGAGGGAAGGTCTATACTGCACGGTACACCCGCCCCGTTCATTTTAACGAAGCGCCTTGAAGAATGCCATCTGATATATGAATGTCGCAACTACTAGCGCAAGAAGTTTGGACTTTTATCTACAGATGTCTCTACCCAAAAACTTATGTTATGCCCTCTAGTGTGAGGAGGAACTATTCAAATCTTAAAGTAATTTTTTATTTTGAGGTTTCCTAAACTGAGTTGATTATGCTTTGTTTTTGGTGTATTCCAGTTTTCAACACTTCTATCTCTGTCCACTAACTTCAAATATCGACCAATATAAGATTTCGTATATTTTCCTTTTAGCCAATAGGATCAATCTTGTACCTTTTTGATTATCCAATAAACTTTGGAGATGTGTTGAGCCTTAGCCCAGAGCTCTCTAGAACTTTCCTCTCGGATATACAATCTGGTACCTTTTCGAGCTACCTTGCCTTATTGATCGTTCAGTCTACTGAGTGTGTGTTAATAGAGGAGGCGGCGGCGTCTCGCCCTTCATTGAGTATTCCAGCAGATTAAGGTAATGGCAGCCCTTTAACAACTATGTGACAGCGTCTGAAAGCTAACTCGAGGGGAGGGTTTCCTATCTTTAATAATGTAACATTAAATTTTCACTCTTCTAAAATGTAAATATCTACGTATAATGTAAATTTTAAATTTTAAACATGTGACACCTCTTGAGTTCCCTATCAACTTGACTTAGAGGTGACTATGACTTTGTAACCGTTTTCTGTCTGTAACTTTCGTAACTTACATTTTCTCCATCTAGTCACCTCAGTAGTATAGGCTTAGCCTCTGTAACTTCGGGCCAAAGCCCAAATAGGGTTTTGATGTTTTGAGTGAAAATTTCAAGGAGTATAAGTGTCCACCTCCGCATCATTTTGATTTTTGGGCTAGTAACTTTAATCTGTGATTTTTGTCTCCCACCAAGTTCCGGTAGAATGGGTATTCTATATTTGTGTAAAATTGATTATTTATGTTAAGATGTTAGACTGTTGAGTGTTTAAGACAGTGAATACGGTTTGAATTCTAAAATGTAGGTTGTGCCTCGAGAGGCCTGGAAAGTGTTAATTTTAATGAGCAAAGATACACTGGTTGTAAATGTAAAAGTTGAAGGTTGCCTTGAGAAGGCTGTAAGGGTATAAGGTTCGGAGCGCAGCCTCCTAGATAAATTCATAGAGCATAGATGCTCTTTCTATTCTTGTAGAGGTGTTAGTGTAAATATTGAATGGTGCCTTTTGGAAGGCGGTAACTTTGTAGAGCAAGAGGTACTCTCGGCATATTGTACGGTGTGAGTACTCTGTAAATGAAATTGGGAGACCTGTCTCCTTGACCACTGAGTGGATGGAGCAATAGTGCTCAAGTAACATTTGTAAAATTGGGAGCTTTGAGCTCGTATTGTTAATTAGCAATTTTGGTTGATTTTCTGATTTCTCCTACCTTGTATCTAAGCTAACGAGCTAGTTCTGTTCCCGAAATCTTGTTCTGTTGCTGAGCGACATGTTTTGTTAAAACATAGCATAAAAACAGCCAAAAAATTAATATACCTCTAATTTCTAAGCTTTTAATTAATCTTTTGATTGTTGTGGATAGACCCATTCATGTCGGAACTTTCTCTGTCCACCACGGTCTCCCCGTAACAGAAATAAATGATGAAATATTTACATTTTCTATGATGCCCCTCACTTGATTAAATCACTCAAATACAATCTAAAGAAGTATGATTTAAATGTAGGAGGTAAAATTTGTAGCTAGTCTCATACTGAAGAATTTTATAATAAATATTCAACCATTGTTCCCAGACTAGCCCCAAAATTAATAAAACAATGTATTTCACTTCCCTCCGTTCACCAATGAGAGTTTGTTCAGCTGTTCGGACTGTGAGTCATTCTGTTGCTTGTGGCATAAGGATGCATGTTCTATTTAATTCACTACCACCTCTGCAGCTATTAGAGCTGATTTGATTGATATATGTGACATACTATTTGACATCTTGAATTCCTCAAAATGTAGTATCACAGGCCCTAAGCAGTATAGACAACACCTTTGCAGTAATTCTAATCATTTAGAAAAAAGTGGTCGAAATTAAAAATATCTGAGGCAGATCATTGTGTTGAACAGAGGTGCTAATAGTAAACTCAACCCAATATGTATTCAATGTTGGGTAGATAATATCACTGCTCTTACGATTTTGTGGTCAGAATTGATGGAGCAATGGACTTTCAATTTCTCTTCACTAGAAGACTGACACAAGATTGTCTGGAAAATTCATTTGCCATTGTCAGAAGTAAAGAGAGCAATAATACAGCTCCAGGTGCATCTAATATTGACAGTGCATTAAGAACTGTTAGATAAATAACTTACTATCCCCATCACAAGATAGCAATTGTGAGGCTGATGCTGCAGTATTCCTAAACAAATACTATTGTTTGAAAATGAGTTACGTTGTGAACGAAAGATTAAATATTAGTGATAAGAGATCTGATTGTAATGGAAAAGTGAGATCATTGACTGTAAACTACACAGACAAATGTTATTGTTTGGGCAATACAAGACTGCCACACAATGAGTGTGAAAATGTTTTGATGTCCCTTGACCTTAATTCCAATGACCCGGAAAATTTCCTCTTACTAGTGAAGAAATATGAATCAAGTAACATGATTCTCCCCAATGATTGTTCTCACATGTTGTGTTCTAAAATGTACCGTGTTTTTCAGAATAATCTAAATTAATTCATATGTGAAATCACTCAGGATGTCAAGAACAAGTTAGCGAAGACCTTAATGAATGAATATGTTAGTGTAGAAGGTATGTGTGACAGTTGTTATTCCTTGCTGGCACATAAATACTTTGCAGTCCACAATACAGCTTTTGTAAATAAAAAATGGTTTATACACATATCAGCAGAGTCCGTCTCCATGGCTAAATGGTTAGCGTGCTGGCCATTGGTCACAGGGGCCCTGGGTTCGATTCACGGCAGCGTCGGGAATTTTAACCATCATTCGTTAATTTCTCTGACACGGGAGCTGGGTGTATGTGTCGTCTTCATCACCATTTCATCCTCATCACAACGCGCAGGTCGCCTACGGGAGTCAAATGAAAAGACCTGCACCTGGCGAGTCGAACTTATCCTTGGACACTCCCGGCACTAAATGCCATACTCCATGTCTTTATCTCAGCAGAAAAAAATGCCAAATTACAGAATGTAACATATATGTAATTTCATGTTCAAGTGCACTGATATGTACATAATATAGTATATATATATAATTATGGTATGTGCATGGTTTTCAGTACATATGGTTGCCTATCCTGTAGTTATATGCAAATTGTTACAGAAATTTGTCATGACTTAACTTCAATTTGTGGAAAATAGCATGTGTACCGTAGGATTATATACTTTTGAATATATATGACACATGTGAAAAAGTGGACGGTAGGCTATCACATGAATGATCCATTAGTTTTGGTCTAGGTGTAGCCCTGAAATTGATGTTACTTTCCATGCCTTAGGGTATTTCGTGACGAATGAAATGTTATATCCGCAGATCAAACATTTTGTATTTGAAAAGCTACTCCATAATTCGTTTAAAAATTAAAACTGAAAATCAATACAATACAATAAAATTTCGAGACCCCTGGTTCAGGTATTATGTTATAGCAGCCACAAGGAGCAGTCGACAGCTGTACGTTTTTACACTGCGAGCCGCTAGATAGTGGTAGTGGCGCTGCGGAAAGCTGTGCACTCTCGAGAGTGTTTCTGCTATTACCTTTATAACCTACTTGGTATGGCCATGCATTGCGTAGAGAAGGTTCGTCTGTTGTACAGAGGGCACTTCGCATCACACCGTCTGAAAACAGGCCACGTGGTCGGTCCTAGAAACACCTTCAAGGAGACACGAGGGATGTTCATCTTGTTTCAAATGATGTTCTTATAGAACCAATTGTTATAGAACCAAGTAAAGATTGGCTTGCAAAAAACAGCAGACCTTGCTCCATTGCGGGAAGAAAGCTAAGATGATGATGATGGAATCCGTAGAACCGGTATTACTTGCCTGTGAAGTGCTCTGTAACAATCAGTATGTAACAATACAGTAAACTGTACTCTGGTCCGACATCAGTACCGTTAACACGTAGTAATACGAGCTTGTGTCAAGAGCACGAATATCTTACTTATAGAGTTGGCAAGTAATTGAATTACTTGTAACGACTACTTTCTTAGTAACTTTTAGTCGTAATTTACTTCTGCAAATAAAATTGTAATCGATACATTGTAGTAAACGATATACATCGCATCTACAGCTTGGTAACTTTGTAGCCCCAGCACTCGTTCATTTACTCACAGCTTGTTGATATTTAGGTAATCGTGAGACGGTGGTGGTGATTATTGTTCTAAGAGGAAGTACAACTGGAGGAGAAGTGAAGGTATCGGCAAAATAGAGGGAAGATTCCCTAGGACTCGAGCACCTCAAACCGTGGAGGAGCTTAATACCAGACTCAGCTAGCGGAACCGTGGTCACAAAACGACACTCCCAAGTTGACTGTCCTTGGTCTCCCTTAAATTCGCCTCATACTACAGGCAGGCAATACAGCCCCCACGTCTTGGAGAACTGAGCCGGAATAAACACGTGTTAAGGCACTTCCACTCTCATATTTGAATAAGTTACTCTGAAAACTCGAAAGTGACATTCTAATTTTACTCGGGATCTATCGTTTTGAATGTCGGTTTAGTCTAACGCAGCATTGATAGCCACTTCACGTCCTTTTACTAAAAGGTACAAAACAGACTAATGCATTTCCCCCTGGCATACCCACTGGAAATAAGTCAGTGATTCTCTGAAGACTCGCGTTCTGCGATGAACGTAACTTTACTGATTACATTCAGAAATTAATTTCTGCTCGGGTAACTAATTGTGCCCAATCACTTTTTTCCCATTTTTCCCGTCACATCTTAGTTACAGCATAACGAAAATGTTTCCACAGAGCTAGTGACCACATAACTGTCGGGAGAAAATGGGATCAAACCCCACCTCAGGAAACTTGAATATTGATTTCTGTGGTTACCAAATTCCACACCAGGCAAACTAAGGCCAGAGTAACTTTCCTCGCTATCTCATTGTCACCGTAAGACCTGTCCACATCTAATAGTGAACCTGCCACCTGGTGACTGCCCTAAATGCAGATCAGTGGCGACTGACTGAAGGTTGCTCCCTCCTTTCCAATACCACGGTTAGTCCTAAATGCATCAAGGAATCAAATGAGGCTTTTCTTGTTGGAAGATTCGCAAAGGATTTGTTGCAAGTAAGAGTTAAAATGTTTGGCTTGAACTACATAATATCGCATAGTGCAACTAGTGACCCACTCAAGTTTCGTATGGGATCAATAGTTTCTTTGTAGCGACAGGCCTCTTATGTCATTGGCCGTTATCCCCCTGTGCATAGCTCAGTATGACAGCCGTCAGCTCAGTCCGTTCAACCTGTGTTGTGTTCAAACCAATTCTGCCATTTCAATGAAACCACGGCAGAATAATATTTAGCTCGGGTCCCATTCCAGGTATGCGGTTAAAAAGGTATATGCGGCTCCATTGGGGGTGTGCCTGAAATTAGCTGCACTACTTCAGGGTGAGGACGCGAGTTTACTGAGCCAACGGCTTTCAAACCAAATATTCACTGCAAAAGGTATTTTATCGTCATAAGTTAATTGACATCATTAATTATTATTTTGATAAATACTATGTAATTAATCTCAGAATATGGTTTCTAATTTCAAGCCTGATTTTATACTCTGGTAAAGTCGCATTTCAAGCACTGGGATAAGTGGAACATTAGTCTGTCTCACTCTTCGCTGACACAGCCACTTGCTTCAACCTTCACTTTCACCACTGTTTAAAAAATAATTCAAATACTTCTGCAGGGATCAATGCTGAAAGCATAAATGTAGTGGTGAGGAGGGAAAACATGAAAATTATAAGATGACTGAAGTGCTTGTCATCTGTGTGATGGGAAAATTACGTACACTACTTCAAGTTTCCCATCTCTGCCTCATCTGAAGGCCACCTATCTTTGTGAGATCATGCTGCATATTTCGTTGCCAGTGTCTTCAACGGAAACGTTTCTCGAGACCACCTACCTGGATGATCTATGGTGCTGACTATCCACACTGTCTTCAGCCTGTAGAGCGGCTTCACCAATTAATTGGACGATACTGTGCAAGTATATTACTCTAGTCAACTCCCAATTAGGGAGAGTCATATGGTCTGCACCCCTCGCGAACAAAGGAGGAGGGAGATGCTAATTTAATCACAAGGAAGATGGGGCTGGGGCCAACACTAACTCACATTTAACAGTTTTATTACCTTGAAATAATTTATTTGCATTGGTACAAACCTTAGCACATAATACCATTCGCTTCCAGGCAACGACACAACACAGAGTTCTTTGTTACCGGCAGGATCCCTCACTGTTGTAGCACCGAACCTCCTGAGAGAATGAAGGGCTCCTCCTCACCTCCAAGGCGAAGGTAAGGATCGTACTACGGATAGAGGGACACACACTAGATTACTGTTGTGTGTCCAAATAACTTACCTGTTCAGTGAGCACTGCTCTCGGAAGCGTACCACCTCATGGTGCCTTCCCCCCTCCGTTTGTCAAGGGTCAGGCGTGCGCAACAATTAGTGTTAGCATTGAGACTAGTAGGGTCCAGTGTGGTGAGGTACTTCGCTACTTCAAAGTGACCTCCAAGTGCAGCCCAGTGTAATGGTGTGTAAACATTACTAGTCTTAACATTGAGACTAGTGTGGTCTAGTGCGGTGAGGTACATCATTTTTCAAGGTGACATTAACGTGCAGCCCCATGTAGTGTAGTGTAACAACTACTAGACTTAACATTGAGACTAGTGGGGTCTAGTGCAGTGAGGTACTTCGTATCTTCAAGGTTAAATCCCTGAGAAGCCAGGTGTAATGGAATGCAGCCATGAATAATCTTTGCAGTGAAACTAGTGGGGTCTAGTGTGGTGCGGTACCTCACTATATCGAGGTGACCCCACTGAGCAGCTTGTACAAGAGTAGTACCCAGCAACTCCCCAGTAATACCTCCCTCCTCCACCAGGTACATCACCACCTCCACTTGGCCCTCTATGGCTGACAAGGTCAGTGCAGGCACTCCTTGTCTGTGGGTACCAATGTTCACATCAATGACACTCCTTCCAAAGGAGAGATAGTCCACTCGACCTCGATTTTCTCCTTTCCTACCAGAGCATCCACAACATGCAGCTGTCCCCTTCTGCAGCATGGTTCAAATCGGTACGCTTCCAGCCCACACAGGGATTTCTTGCAAGAAGGAAATTCATCAATTCGCCCAATAAGGAATTTGCTGAAGGAATTCGTGATCTGGTTCGTACTTGACGAGCAGTTCCCGCCACCGTGGACCTTCCCCTCTGTTCCGCCAGCCCCTCTCTCTCTGGGGAGGAAGTTTCTCTCTCATCCCGCACGCAAGCTCTCTCTTCTCAACAACCTTCTCTCCATCCTTAAATGCTCTTTCCATTTCCTCCTCTCTCTGTTTACGTGCTCTCTCCACCTCCTCTTCTCTGTCCTTACGTGCTTTCTCCGCATCCTTTGCTTTCTTCTCAAATGCCTTCTCCCTCTGTTCTATCCCCATCTCACTCTTTTTCAGCATTTCTTCCCATAAACTCGGGCTGTTGCCTGTCTCCTTAAGGGTTCTCACCAATTCTTCCACCACTCTGGTGTCTTCTCTCAGCTGCAGTTCCCTCATCCCCACATGTTCCGCCAGTGACCCATAGAGTGCCGCACACAGTCGCACCGAGTCTGGAACACACAATAACACCACAAATTAACAGAGAGTCCTCCTTAGAGCCGGTTTACATAGGATCATGTTAATGAAACAGGCCACCATGAGAATTACCTGTAAGGAAATTGATTAGGTTACGAAGTGCTGCAGACATGGCAACCCTATTATAATATTCAAGAAACATACTTCGTCAGCTGAGTGGCACTGTAGTCAGGTTGCCAACAAAGAAAGAAAGAACAAATTTCACGATAAAAGGATGACTTAAACATTGAATGTATTTTGTAATGTAATGTAGCCCCTTCACCTGTCATTTTGAATGCCACTCGTATTGTATTAAATTACCTGTATTTTTCAATTTTGACGGTTGAATGTTTACTTCCAGGGTTGTTACGACCTGTCAATTATCTATGATCTGAATTTTTGGGAATTTCTTTACTGTGAAAGTAATTGATATTCTTCACTCTTTAATTTTAGTTTTAAGTTATTAAATTTTTATTTAAAAAATGAATATGCTGTCTTAGGTTTTTTGACTGCTCAGTTTGTCTAGGGAATAGTTCATCCTTTCAAATTAATAGCAACCCTCGATTCCCTATTCAAAGTAAGTTAAACAACTATAATTAATGCCAGACTCAGCTTGAGGTTCTGTAGCCGCTAATACAACACTCGGAAGCTAAGAGCTCATAACACCCCTTTTTAGTCGTTTCAAACAGCAGTATTCCATCTCCCTCCTACGTATGTTACATCACTCGACCGAGAGTCGCAAGTTAGAAAGGGCATCCGGTTAGGGGAATTCAACCTCGAATTAGGGTAATACGTGAAAGAAGCCCTAGCACAGCCTCCGCCGGGTTAGTGCCATAAGAGCCCATGTATACGTGTGCTTCTACTTACTTGTGTTAGGCCACTCACTTTTATCTATCCTATCCGACCTTCCTCGGTTAACTCTTGTTCTTTTCCGAGCCCCCACGCTATTAGGTTTACGAGGGCTAAGAAGTCTTTAATTTTCACGCCTTTCGTAGCGTTTGCCTTCCTTTGGCTGATACCTTGCGCAGATGGTCAACTCTCCAAGACATAAGGTCGCTTTTCAGCGTTACGCCTCAATATATAGAGCATATGTATTAAGTCTTACACCATCTCCCTGGTACCATGTCAAGTCCTTTGGAGGTTAACGCGTGGTCAACGCAACGTTAGGCCTTCAGGGGCATCGAACGTGAAGTGTAGGTGGGGATTTTATTCTGTATTCGGGATTTCTGACAATACGCGAAATCCTGCAGAGCTAAATTCCGGCACTACATTATTTCTTACGCATTATATCGGGTATTCAGTATGAGGATAGGTTGTACCTAAGTTACGAACTTGTAGAGAAAATTAACTTTGCATTCCATGTGTCAGCAAATACATCCAAAGCTAATCAACTTGCACGTGCAGTTATTTTTTGCTGATATGTGCATGCTAGGCTCTTCGTTTCTAGAACTTCGAAGATGCTTCCCAATATTACACACCCTATGAATAAAGCATTTATTACACTATATCTCTAGTCCTATGTGTAGCCATCAGCTTCCACCAATCTGAGCATCAAAGTCCCTGGATCATGTCTCATCTCGTCTATTGATCGTAGGATCGAATATCAAACTTGAGACTGTAACACCCTTGTAAATTTAAGCCTGGTGTCAAATGTATGGGTTAACCTAGAACTTTTGACCATAATCACGTCAGCAGTTAGGTCTTGAGAGGTTAACGCGTGGACGAGGCGGGGTGAGGTTCCTGGTCACCCTCCTCAGTTGTATCCCCCGACCCCCAGAGTCTGTAGCTCCAGGACACTGCGATTGAGGCGGTAGAGGTAGGATTCCTCGCTAAGGACGATGGAAAAGCCGATCCTGAAGGGTAAACATAAAGAAAAAGAAGAAGAAGGAATTAGGGAATGCTTCCATAAGGCTCTGTGTATGCCTATGTACCTCTGTGTCGTAGCACAGCTCTCCCCTGAGTTAGCCCTCACTTTTAGTCACCCTCACGACTGACAGTACACCACTGATGCAATTTTACTCCTCCACCTCACCTCATAAAAAATGAGGATCTGAGTGGAATGACGTCATCATAGTAGCAAGAGTTGTAGTGACGTCACAGCGAACAAGCTTTGACCTGTAGCTGAAGACTCCGAGTTCTCTCAAGTCAGGTGTCTTGCGCCCTAACACACTGTCTCATTCCTTTACAACACCAGATCGGAAAAATACAGCTTAGCTCGCAAAGTCATTTTTCTGCTGATATGTACACGTCTCCACATTTACTGAGAAAGTTCACCTTCATCGTACACATATTTCAGTCAGGGTGAGGATATTTGAAATGAACATATGCTCTTTAGTTTTTGAGTTTATGTCAACTCCACGTTCGAATCCTTAGGAGTGGCATTTACTCTGCTCACCTAGGGCTGAAGTGCCCCTTACAAGAGTTAGCCAAGGAGGTTAGATAGACTCAGCTAAAGATCCCCGCAATTTCGCCAATGTAGACACAACAACAGCAAATGTTGCTCGGCTCGCACGTAAGGCAAGGGTGCCCCTGGAGGAGCTTTATTCTGCTCGATCTCCACCACACCAGAATAAAGTGTCCTACAAGAGTTGGCCAAGGGAGGTTAGATAGACAACAACTTAGAATACATAATGCCTAGACTCAGCTAAAGCCCCGTAGTTCGCTAACCCATGTTCTCTCAAGTCAGGTGCCCCCTTATAATAGCCTCCTTCGACAGTATTCCATAAAATAACGGCCTCCTATTGTCTGAAGTTGTCAGAGGACGTAACGCGTGGCTAGAGGTGGATTGCGCGTCGCGGACATCTTGCGCCGTAGCCCCTGGGCCAGCTCCGCCTATTTTCCCTACTCAGGGCATTTGTTATTTTATGAGCCCCAGCGGAAAAGGTTTTCATATTTATTTTCTCGCGTTTATCATACCTTTTAATAATACTTTCCTCTTATCTTTAGACATGGCAGATATAGTTTACACTGTACCCGCGGATACACAACGTAAAATGCCCTCATGTAGGAAAAGTCGTATTTATTGTTTCTATATCCTTGTTGGATAATGTTTATTTGTATATTCAGTAGTAAGTTTCCCTGCGCAACACGTTCTTTCTTGTTGTCCCCTGTAGGGACGTCTTAACGAAGTTTTTTCTGTCATAAATGTCATAAAAGAATATTTAAACTACACTATTCATAATTCATAAAATGAACACATCCGTAAGTTCAACAGTAAATTTTAGAAATAGTCCAACCTATTTGATGGCAAATTTTATCCAGTTTTTTAAAGAAATATGTTATGTTCACTTTGACAGCTGTACTCAACAACAAAATTGTATTTTGCAACAGAACCAAGGATTCTGAATTAGAGGAAAGTAACACAAAATAACTTATAAGTAACATAAAAGACGTATGTGCTAACTTATCAATTTCTCAAACAATAGATATAATAAGTGATAGGAATCCGTCTGATGATGAGTAGCAAGAGAAAGATGTGCCTCAAAGTGTTCAACAGAGTTTGACTCTTGTGCAGGCAGCAAACATGGCACGTAGTCTTCAGGATTTTCTTCTGGAACGATGTGATGTGCCAGAACCTGTGTTAAATTCACGTGCAATCGTTGCTGACTGCCTTGAATATTCGTTTGTGTCTGGGAGTGTTCAGAAGAAATTCGCAGACTTTTTCATAATACACTGACTGACAGTGACAATGCAACACCAAGGAGGAGTGGTTCGAAAGGGATGAAAGTTGGGGAAAAACAGAGACGGCACGGATGAATAATTGATGTTTATTTCAAACCGATATGCAGGTTACACAATGCGCACGGCATCGACTCAGTAGGATGTAGGACCACCGCGAGCGGCGATGCACGCAGAAACACGTCGAGGTACAGAGTCAATAAGAGTGCGGATGGTGTCCTGAGGGATGGTTCTCCATTCTCTGTCAACCATTTGCCACAGTTGGTCGTCCGTACGAGGCTGGGGCAGAGTTTGCAAACGGCGTCCAATGAGATCCCACACGTGTTCGATTGGTGAGAGATCCGGAGAGTACGCTGGCCACGGAAGCATCTGTACACCTCGTAGAGCCTGTTGGGAGATGCGAGCAGTGTGTGGGCGGGCTTTATCCTGCTGAAACAGAGCATTGGGCAGCCCCTGAAGGTACGGGAGTGCCACCGGCCGCAGCACATAGTGCACGTAGCGGTGGGCATTTAACGTGCCTTGAATACGCACTAGAGGTGACGTGGAATCATACGCAATAGCGCCCCAAATCATGACGCCGCGTTGTCTAGCGGTAGGGCGCTCCACAATTACTGCCGGATTTGACCTTTCTCCACGCCGACGCCACACTCGTCTGCGGTGACTATCACTGACAGAACAGAAGCGTGACTCATCGGAGAACACGACGTTCCGCCATTCCCTCATCCAAGTCGCTCTAGACCGGCACCATGCCAGGCGTGCACGTCTATGCTGTGGAGTCAATGGTAGTCTTCTGAGCGGACGCCGGGAGTGCAGGCCTCCTTCAACCAATCGACGGGAAATTGTTCTGGTCGATATTGGAACAGCCAGGGTGTCTTGCACATGCTGAAGAATGGCGGTTGACGTGGCGTGCGGGGCTGCCACCGCTTGGCGGCGGATGCGCCGATCCTCGCGTGCTGACGTCACTCGGGCTTAGCCTGGACCCCTCGCACGTGCCACATGTCCCTGCGCCAACCATCTTCGCCACAGGCGCTGCACCGTGGACACATCCCTATGGGTATCGGCTGCGATTTGACGAAGCGACCAACCTGCCCTTCTCAGCCCGATCACCATACCCCTCGTAAAGTCGTCTGTCTGCTGGAAATGCCTCCGTTGACGGCGGCCTGGCATTCTTAGCTATACACGTGTCCTGTGGCACACGACAACACGTTCTACAATGACTGTCGGCTGAGAAATCATGGTACGAAGTGGGCCATTCGCCAACGCCGTATCCCATTTATCGTTCGCTACGTGCGCAGCACAGCGGCGCATTTCACATCATGAGCATACCTCAGTGACGTCAGTCTACCCTGCAATTGGCATAAAGTTCTGACCACTCCTTCTTGGTGTTGCATTTGCTCTGTCAGTCAGTGTATAAAGCCCAGGAGATAATGTACTGATTCAGGGTAAAATTTGAGATGCTGAAAACTTTTAATTACAACATTAACACATACTTATTCCTGACAGAAAGCTACACAAACACTGCTTCCTACCGAGAGAGACCGGAATAGATTTATGTTTATACTTCTTATCTCTAACATCCTCTATTGGTTTTTCAACTACATAACGGTTGGTTATGAAAATAATTCTCAGGCCCCTCTATAGATGACAGATGTGTACGTTAAGTGTCCACTGCAGCATCTGCCTCAGTACTGGTAAGTATCACTTCACTGTTCTCTTCTTCTCCTTGTTATGCTACAAACTCCTCCACACTTCTTTCCTCTGCAGTTATCACAGAATCCTTCCCACGAAAGAAGTCCTCAACAGTGCAGTTTGACTGCAGCATACTCTATACATCAGGAAGCAGGCCTCCTTCTTTCACTGGCAGGCAAGAGTTGAAATTGTAGTCTGCTTCACAACTTTCCAAGACTTTTGAATAAAGTGAAGCGCACCCACGATTGAAACTTAAAATGATAAGGAATTAAATATGCTTCACATGGTTCTCCCTATATATTACTTAAATCCGGCTCACTCCCAGGGGATTTACCCCATTGAATAAAATATGTATTTACTTGCGTAGAAACAATCTTAGACTGAAACGAACTATAGAAGTGCCCTAAGACAAATATCTATTTGAATATAGTGTATTTAATAGTTGAAAAATCCTATTGTAATTTTTCAATCCTTTACGCAAGAAGTTCTAAGAGCTTTCACACTGTGATACAGAGCTTGTTTCTCCATAATAGTTGAGCTCTGTTTTTTTAAATAGTAACTTATACCTAAATATTTTAGGCAGTTTACTAACAATCTACGCATGGAAATAAATTTTATGTACTTGTAAATTGTAGATTTACAATGTTTATATGAACTTGAATGGAATAAATTATAATAGTCACGGCATTTTCTATGTTGGTTAGCTCTTTTGAGGGATCCAATTTATATAGGCCTACCTACAATTCATAAGTGACATACACGGACTATATTACACTACAGGTAATACTTAAAGTATTTAAAGTCTTCACAGTGTTATGTCTTTTACAGCTGTTCATTATGATACACACACACAAGCAGAACATGTTCATCCCGATATCGCATCATTTTTAAGATTCAGTTCCGAAACACGGTCGTTTGCTTGGTACGTGAACTTTCCACCCTGGCCACCATTACCATAATACGTGGTTCTCATCAAATGATACTTTGCCATCAAGAATAAAAGCTTCCAAATATTTTTCTATCAGGTGGTTAATATTAAGGAGTTCAACGACATGAGGAAACTTATACGGTATATTGGTGATAAGATGTCAGTTTCTACCATGACACTGTCAACAACTGTCCAATTACTGAGCAGGAAGCTCTGCATGAAGAAGAATTCTGATCCTCTTACAGAGAAGCTACTTGCAGTTCTTATTTTCTATTCTTAACCTACGGTCAGGGACTATAATTCATTCTTTACAATGTTTACAAGGTCAGTTCTTGATAAGAGAACATGATCCGTATTGAACAATATAATATCCTATAACACGGAATGAACATGCTTGGAGATTTTGTTTGTCAGAACTACAATATGTGCTTTGTTTGTAATCACTTCATAATTCTCTAATTTCTAAATGTTGATTGAAAAGAGACATTGTAATGATAAAATCGAATTAAAAACAAAATTAAGGGACAGGTATGAAAATTTATTTTTCATTTTCTAAGAAAACTCAGTTCACTCGGAAAACTGTACGCATCCAGAAAAAAATTTGTTTCCCTACCATCAGGCATGGAATCTGAAATCCGTATTATAGGAATAAATGGCCTTTTACTATTTATAGTCCTCGGACACTCCCGGCACTAAAAGCCATACGCCATTTCATTTACTATTTATATGCAATTTCGATAATTTCAAGCTTCATTCCATTTTGTGTCTCCCCTGTTAAATGTAATTTTGTGGACGTGTCCCCTTTTCCAGACGACCGACTCAGTTTGTGCCAATTGCTCAGCTTGACTTACGTCAGGAGACTTTGCTGTCCACCACAGAAGCTGACACCAGAGATGAGAACTCAGTTCGTTAGCAGTAGAACGAGGAACTCTCAGTAACGTTATCAAGTCTAGCCGTTACTAGAAACGAACAACTTACGGAAGTTCCATGGAAATGTATACATCATCGCGCTAAGGAATGAACAATACCAATTACACTTCGCCAGTGTTGAGTCTCTGCATTTGGGTAATACGTTGAATCAACTGTACGGTATATTAATTTTAGTCGATACAGTACCTAAGTTCTCTTTGAATGACAATCCAAGTGCTTTTAAAAGTTTCCTGTTCGTTGAGATATGGGTATAAATGTGCTCCATCAACAGTGAGAGAAATTTGGCTACAGGTGAACGAAACGCAGAGTGCCTTCCTCATTTCAGCACATTAAGAAGAGTCAATAGTTATCTTTTAATAATATGGGTCAAAACGGACTGAATTCATTCACTGTTTATTCAGTTCGTAAGGACGAATCTAGTGAAATGCCCAACTTCAACAACAGAGTCATTGAAATGTTTGCCAGTCAGAAGAACAGGCGTGCTCAACTGTTGGATAAGTAATGTGCCATTTGGTGAGTTCACTTCTATGTCTTCATTATTAACTACTAGCTACTGTAGCCGTGCTTCGATACGGGATTCTCCGAAAGACTGTCTCTGTGGTTTTCCTTACTACAGTGAACTTAGACCATTAAAAAAACGTCAGTAGGAATGTAGGGATTAAAAACAATGTTATCATATAAAATATTCGCTCAAATGAAAAAGCGCACATTTTCTCACTTTTATCAAACAGTACTACGATGCCGATCTAACAGTCCAAAGTTCCAGTACTGGAATGACCAGGCTGCAGACTGCCGTGAATACTCCTCTGCCCTTGTTCCGTTAAATATACACTCTGCTCATTCCAATCAGTGCCTCAGGGCAGGGATTGAACAGCTCGAATGCTATGATGAAACAGTTAGTTACGTACCAGTAGTATCAGAAAATGTATGAACCAGAGGAATTGCATGCTTAAGAAGAAAGTTGTCTAACACCCCAGCTACTTCCCGCCAATGTTCAGGCTGGCTGTTATACTCGGTACGACCGGGCGAGATGGCCGTGCGGTTAGGGGCGCGCAGCTGTGAGTTTGCGTCCGGGAGGTAGTGGGTTCGAAAACCACTATCGTCAGCCATGAAGATGGATTTCCGTGGTCTCCCATTTTCACACCAGGCAAATGCTGGAACTGTACCGTAATTAACGCCAGGGCCGCTTCCTTTCCACTCCTAGCCATTTGCTATTCCATCGTCGCCATAATATCTGTGTGTGTCGGTGCGACATAAAGCAAATTTTAAAAAAATACTCGGTATACAGCAGTAATCCCATCTATCGGACATGACTCGCAACAGAACACACAAAGCTCATCAAAACAAACAATGGTCAATGTAATGTTATTGTTGTTCAATGTTATGAGCTTTCGGTATTGTAGGCCTTAACATTGAGTTTTCTTTCGACTCTGTGATATTATGGCGCCTTACGAAATTATTTATAGCGTAGACTGTAGTTCCTTATTCCCCGAATTTACATAACGATTTTCATTAAATTATATTTACCCATTTTCTCGTGACTTGGCACTGATATGGACTTTGCAACAAAAATCCAAATTCATGAATATCTCTGTTATCATAACCGGTACAGTAAAATTGTATGATGTAAATGATCGGAAATTTATTACTATATAACTTCAGTAATGTAGTATTTGTCGACAGGATCATTAATAACACAAATATTTGAGAATTAAATTTAGGCCTTCCCCTAAACTACCATTCCACTCAGAGTGAATAACATTATTTACGGCCTAGACTGTAGCGACTCATTTCCTGACTGTGCATGCCGATTTTCATTAAGATAGGACACTAATATAAAAATTTGAGAATTAAAATTTAGGCCTTCCCCTAAACTACCATTTCTTTCTGCATGAATAAGATTATTTATGGCCGAGATTGTAGCAACTTCTTTCTCGACTTTGCATACCGATTTTCATTAAGACCACTAATAACATACATATTTGAGAATTAAATTTTTGGCCTTCCCCTAAACTACATTTTTCAGCGTGAATAGGATTGTTTATGGTCTAGATTGTAGCGACTTGTTCCCGGACACTACATAACCATTTTGATCAAATTCTCTTCAGCCGTTTTCTCGTGAGGCGTGTACATACATAAAGACAGACAGACAGACAGACAGACAGACAGACAGACAGACAGACAGACAGACAGACAGAGAGGCAGGCAGACAGACAGACAGACAGACAGACAGACAGACAGACAGACAGACAGACAGACAGAGAGAAATTACGGAAAATTAAATAGTGCATTTCCTTGCTACTATGGACACGACCGATACAGAAATGCCATTCTTTTTATATTCCGAGCAATGTACAGACACAACTCTTATTTTATGTATGTAGATTTAGTGTATATATTTAGGCTGATATATTTTGGTATACGTACTCTCTTCTGGAGTTTTGTGGTACAGGATAGTACTGCACACTTCGCAATGTGTTGTCTGCGACGACTCGAACTTCCTGGGATCTGCCACAGCTGCTTCTTAAAAAAGAATATACTCACCGCAGATGACTCTCTTCTTCAGGGGCGGTCACGTTCTCTTGACTGTCTAGGTGCTTCGCTACAAAGGGGATACGCTAAGCTATACTACTGAAATAAATAAACGACTGAGGTTAAATATGTATATCATTAATTATAAAAGAAAACTGGTGATTATTATTCTTACGCGCGCGCGCGCGCGCGCGTGTATCTCTGTGTGAGAGAGACCAGTGTAAATAGCGGTGAAATCAACCACAAACATAAACAAAGACGAGTGAATCGGTACCAGATAAATTCAAAGTGGAACAATCACGGCTAAAATGACTTTTCTCACTGATTAAATACACTCAAAAGTAATTGAATCAAATGCAAATGTTTTCTATAATATCACGTGATTAGAAATGAATGACACTCACCAACTCAATGGCTACTCACTCATCTGAATCATATATGTAAATTGATCAGAACGCTTTGTTATTCTCCTTCACCATTAAAATGTTAATATTGTTGCACATAAGATCCTATAACTCAGAACATTGCCGGGATTCACATATTTCATGTTATAAATTCAAGTAATCTTTAATGGCTGGATGTCTCTATCGGACATTTAGAATTTTTACTCAGGACATTACTAGCCAACTTATTATCATAATACCTTTACAAATTTACTGCTAACTTTACTGTCAAAATAAAATGGTAGGATGTCAATTACCTTAAGCTAAATTAATTCACCTAATCATCTGAACAGCTATTACGTCTGACATCTTTATTGATAAGAAGTTGTAGATCATACTGGGTCCCTCACTTAACCGTAAATTAGCGTGCCTAAACATGACAAAATACGTCTCTTACTTTCACAATTACAGGATCAACAGATCTTAATCTAACACAAATACAGTTTCCAATTTATAAGGTGCGCTGTTCAGTGATGTTAACATTTATTATGTTTGCTGTTTGCTATGATTTATCCATGAAATGAATCTTACATGTCGCTTGATTTAGTTAACGCGAGCTCTCGTTACCCTAACATTTAAATTTAAGGCTTCCGTCTTAAAGAAAATCTATTACAATGCGCATCACAGTCGGCCACTGCGTGCCCTACGACAAAATCAAAATAGAAAGAAAATATATCTGAAACACTAATACAATAAATATGCTAATACCCTTTACTAATGTATTTACATCCGATTCACGCACATCGTTGTAAGCCACAAGATATCTATGTCCATGGGTACCTTCATTGAAATCAGCCGCGACCATGTCCAAGATCAAGTTATTAATGGCTGTCTCCTGCTTCACATAACTCGAGTAACCTCTCATGGTAAAACAAAGCCTATTAATCAATCATACTTCACGCAAGAAAGATCACCGGATGACGCTACTCCACATCAAATTATAGTGGATCACGGCGACATCATATACCCAACAAAGATCACATTGGGAACCACTTGATATTATTTAAAATTAAATGAACTTAGCCATACTGCACGGCCAGTGTGCTTCACTTACGCCTCACATAAGTAAACATCCGATAATTTCTTGTGTAGTTTGTATTATTCAAATTTTGTCTTTATCTAGCACTTTCAACACTACCATATTTTAACATGGATCCTGGCTGTGAACTGGGTCTTTTTGCTAATTTTAACACGTTATTATGGATCAGCGAAACATATTGCAGGCCTAAATTTTGTACCGTATGAAGGTGTCAACCATCCAAAATGAATGTGTTAATCAACAAGTGAATATCTGAAGTAATTTAATTATACTAGTCTTATGAAAAACGTGAAAAAATAGTACGGAAAAAATTACATTGAGGTTATACCAATAAGCTTGCTCAAACAATAAAAAATAATCATTTGATGCGACTACTTGGCCACAAATAAAGACAAATGCAAGGGAATAAAATATTTTTCTATTTAGGAATAGTTTGTTCTCGTATGGTAGTCCTCAAAACATTGGACTATACACAGTCCTTGCACCAACATCTACTCTCTTTTCTGACGCTCTTACCACTTTCCTTCTTGCCCCTGTCTGAGCATACCTTGCAATAACGAGTAGCATTCAGTTTAATGTTCGTTGGAGGAACCTTTTCTAGAAAATGGCGAGTACGTTCCAGCCTTGAGATGTCTCGTTCTCCTTTAGCTGCTAACCGCGAACTGATCACTCTCATGTAATCCACAAAAGGTATCTTTGAGTTTGAGATAACTTTATATAGAATGAAACCATTCACAACAGACATAAGGAACAAATAGAAGAAGAGCTTTTCCCACCATTTCATTGTCTTCCGTGCAAATGGGCAATAACTGTTCAGTTGATCTGCTCTATCAACACCAGTTTTATTTATATTGTAATCGATGACTACGTCAGTCTTTAGTTTCTGTACGACACCATCCTTCGATCTACCAGAAACAAGTGTAGTGGAAGCCTTATGTTTCGTTGAAAGGCATAAAACATCCCGCTTGCTCTTCCACTTCACAGCAAGAAGGTGCCCTTTTCTCAAAAATATCATCTCGTCCTTCTTCAATTTCTTTGCCATTTGCTTTACGTCGCACCGACACAGATATGTCTTATGGCGACGATGGGAGAGGAAAGGCCTAGGAATTGGAAGAAAGCGGCCGTAGCCTTAATTAAGGTACAGAACCAGCATTTGCCTCGTGTGAAAATGGGAAACCCCGGAAAACCATCTTCAGCTTCAATTTCTTTGTCTTGAACTTTGGTAGTAAACCTTTCCTGTTTTTCATGACAGTTCCAACATCCAGGGTTTTCTTTTGCCACAGCATATTCAGTAGGGAGGGGCTAGTATAGTACCTGTCCATGTAAATACAGTGGCCCTTACCGAAAAACTGTGAGCATAATCTATCTACAAGAGCCTGAATGCTGTTGTCAACGTTCCCTGCGGATCCCGTATATATTTCACAATTCAGTACGTAGCCTGTTGTCGCATCGCAAAGTACATACATTCTCATACCGTACTTATTGGGCTTATTCTTCATTTAAACCCTAAAACCTACTCCACCACGAAAGGTACATATTGCCTCATCTATTGTTAGGTTCTCATAAGGCTGAAAACTGGCAATGCATTTGTGCACAAAAAATCAAAGAAAGGCCTGAGTTTATGTAGTGGGTCATGATTAGGTTCCCCCTTCTTGATGAAGGTGGCATTGTCATTTAAGTGCAACATAAATAAAATTCCGGAAAATCTATCACGACTCAACAATCGACTGGCAAATCGTGTCTGATAGAAGGGATCAGTAGACCAATAATCACTAAGTTTGGGTAGCTTCACCACACACATTTGCAAAATTGTTGCAAAAACCAACAAATTTCGTGAAGTTTTACTGCCGACCACCGATGCCATATGGAATTTTCCTTCAATTTGCCCTGACGTTTCATTGCCGCAATTGTCGTACCTGCATTTCTGTTAGTTTCTGTTTTTATATTTTTGATCACATCGTCACTAAAAAGTTACTGAAACAATCCATTTCGTCACTCCCCGCGCAAAACTGAGTAGAACCAGATGCCGATTGGAAGACAGGTAGCTGTGGTTGGTCATCTGTTTCTGACCACTCATCATCAGGTTCAGATGATCTAGCAGATGTTCCCGGCACAGGTGAATCATCAGCCTGCGTCTCTTCGCCTAAACAAAAGAAATTAACACAAATTTCTGTAGGCGGAGTATTTCAATTTTTGTATTCGGAGTAAAATAATACATACATATCTTTATTACCCACCCTAGTGTACACCACCGGTTTACAGGTAATAAAGACAGAGACAGAGCGAAACACAAAACAAACAAACAATAGGCACTACATCTCTCCTAAAACTACTTAACTAAATTATCTACCTGTACATCTACCCAGTGTCCTCCCATACGTACGCGGATAGCCAGCATACGTGCAGGAAGCACCGCACTACAAACTACCCCAATCCCCTACTCCAACCTACCACCTAAAAAAGAAAACTAGTAGACTGGTCGCTGCGTCAGCCCTGGTATGGAATACATGCCCACCAACCCGTTGACCGCAGCAACCAGCCTGGCCACATCAGAACTGATTTCATATCTCACCCACACTTGCTGACAATGTATTCCTACCCTACCATGTGTGAGAAGCCAGCTGGCGGAAACCGGACCTAACACATAGCCTGTCACACACTTCCGCTAAGTACGTCACACCTACTCTGTTCATCGTCAGCTGTCTATCTTCCCTCCCCTTTTTCTTCCCGTGCAGACATGCTCGAACATTACTTCTTTGGGTTGGGTCAAGGCCCAACCCCTCCCTCTTCCCTCGATACGTCACCTTCTCCTCTCTCCACATTTACATCAAACTATTACTTATCCCATTTCTTCCATCTTATTAAACATAGTACATAAACATCAAGAATCCAATCAATTTTACACCCCTCATCAAGGCATCTACACTATTTAACTTTTTTTATATGACTTACTTTCATAATGTCCATACTGCCAACATTTTCTCCTTAACTCCAGGCCCACTTAATCTCTCTCAATTCTATTACATACACCTTCTTTATACTCCCTCACACAAATACACTTGAACAACACTTAAACAATATTTTTTTTTACTCCTCATTTACACACAAACAGACAGTACTCCATTCCAGGTCCATTAGTTCACTTAGTCATCTCACAATTTTTTTTTTCATTTCAACTATCCACTTAAACTATACACCAGCCTTCTTAAATTTACAATACCCTCAAGCCTACTCTCAACCTCCCATTTTCTCAACTCTTATCTAATTTTCTCAAGACTTAAACATCAACTACCAACCATTTTACATCCCACATCATAACACTTTAAATAACTTTCTTTTTCATCTCACTTGCACACAACAAACAGTTTCCATTCCAAGTCCATTAGTTCACTGTCTTCTCAATCTACAGCACCACATTTACCTCAAACTGTTAAATTTATCCCATTTGTTCCATCCTATTAAACTTAGTACATAAACATCAAGAATCCAATCAATTTTACACCCCTCATCAAGGCATCTACACCATTTAACTTTTTTTATATGACTTACTTTCATAATGTCCATACTGCCAACATTTTCTCCTTAACTCCCGTCCCACTTAATCTATCTCAATTCTACTACATACACCTTCTTTATACTCCCTCCTCACACAAATACACTTAAGCGACACTTAAACAATCTTTTACTCCTCATTTACACACAAACAGACAGTACTCCATTCCTGGTCCATTAGTTCACTCAGTCATCTCACAAGTTTTTTTTACTATCCACTTACACTATATATCAGCTTCTTAAATTCACACTACCCTCAAGCCTACTCAACCTCCCCTTTTCTAAACTCTTCCCTAATTCTCTCAGGCTTTCCATTGTTACCAACTCTTCTCATAAACACATCCACTCTCATATTCCTCAAGTCATTAATCAATCACCTCCTCCCATCCTACTACGTCTCTATCTACTTCCCAACAACTTGCCCCAGGCGGGTCTTTTTTCCACAGGGCAAGGTGTTCTCCCCTTTTCCCTAATACTACAGCCCCCTCTTCTGGTACCATGGTTACCCTGATACCCTTCCCGCATCTGCTCAAGGCGGATATCCATTCCTCTGAGCAGAATGCCTACCCCCTTTCTCCCTCGGCAAGAACCACATTATCTGCACAACCCCTGTTACTCCCTCAATTTCTGTATAAATCTAGCTCTGGCCACATTTAAGAATTTCGCTATATTCGTTCCTTTCTTCCACTCTCTACATAACCAAGATGTCATCTTATAGTTCCCCCTACCATGTCAGCTCCTTCTTACTTAGTAATTTGATCTTTATCTCCGCCAAAGCTCGGCATTGATTAAAAATATGCAGGTCCTCCCACTTCTCTCCACATAACACACATCTATCACTATTCTCACTACCTACCCATCCCCTGTTCCTCGGAATATCCAATACATACCAATACAAACCTCTCTTATCCCTTCTACCCTCAAACTCCGTTTTCGGGTTTATTACTTCCACCAATTTATTTAATACTGATAAAGAGACTCTCTCTCTACATTCCCCTATTAAGCTCTGTCTTTCAATAGCTAGTTGTTTTCCCTTTATCCTTTCCCATACCCATTTATTTCTACCACCCCTCCAGACCTCACCATATACCCCCAATCCAAACTTTTGTAACCATATTTTGCACTTATTCACCCAGTAACCTTCATTCGTCATACTTTTCTGAAAACGAAACTTTTCTTGTACTAATGTTCCCCCCTTCCCTTCCTCCAATCTAATCCAATACTTGAACACCCTCTTAGCTATTTCAACCTCTATCGATTCTTTACAGACTAATCTAGCACCGACATTGGCAGTACAGTTCGGAAAGTCCATCATGATCTTACAAAATTTCGCCACCACCTGGTTAAGTTCACCCCTGCCCTCCTCCATTCCCCATACTTCGACCCCAAATAGCATTTTGCCAATTACAAGTGATTTAAACACCGTTTTCTGAATTTTATATTTAATATCTGGAAATTTCTTTTCTAATACCCCTACTGCCGCAAGCGCCCCTCTTCCTTTAAATTTTGCCCTCTTACACTGATTTTTCCAAGAAGCATTCTTAATAATTATTACACCTAGATACTCAATTTTTCCCCTGGTCTAATTTCTTCCTGATCTAGCCTCCAGACTTCCTTATTCTTTCTCCCACCCCTTTTCCTACACACCATTATCTGAGTCTTTCTTACATTTACTCTGAGAGACCATTTCCTAGTATACTCAACTACCTTGTCCAACCCTTTTTGCAACCCATTTGCAGTCAAAGCCAAAATCAATAGGTCATCTGCGAATAGCAACCCCAGAACCTCCATTTTCCCTACCCAAGGACATTGCCATGCCTCTCCACCATGACCCTCTAAAATATTATTTATAGATAATATAAATAATATCGGGGATAGCTTACATCCCTGTCTCACCCCGCTTTTTGATTCAAAACACTCAACCTTCCATCCTGCAATTTAATAATCACCAACACTTCCTCATAAATTGTTTCTATTGCCACCCTCATTTTCTTCGACATTCCAATCTCCCTTAATCTCAAAAATAACGCCCCCCCTGCTGACCGTATCGAATGCTTTTTCTAAATCGATTGCTGCTATATATAATTTACGCCCTGCTATCCGCACATACTTTGTAATCAAAGTGTCCAGAATCCAAACATTATCGACTGTGTTCCTTCCTTTCCTGAATCCATTTTGGAACTCAGATATCCTACCGTACTGTTCCGCCCAATTTGTTATCCTATTCGCCAAGACCCCTGTGTACACCTTCGACAACGAGTCTAGGAGTGTAATTCCTCTATAGTTGTTAGGATCACTACTAGCTCCTTTATTTTTATAAATAGGGCATAATATCCCTTTCCTCCATTCTCTAGGAAATTTCCCCGTTTCCAGCAACCTATTAAAGAATTTCACAATCCCCCTCAACATCGGTTCATTCGCCCCAACCTCCTTCCATACACTATTGGAAATACCATTCACACCTCCTACAGCCTTGGGTCTAGCATTTTTTTATACTCTAATTACCTCCTGCCTTGTTATCTCCCCATCCAATATTGTAATGACTACTTCCAATTCCTTTCCCATATGTGTCTTGTCTATTTCTCTACCCAATTTCCCCTCCCCTTCTAAAAAGCCTTTTAAAATGCCTAACCCACTCGTTTTCTCCTATTTTTCCGCCTTCCCCACCGGTTTCGTTCTTCTGATCTTGTTTATTGACTCCTAAATCCTCTCGAATTTCTTCTCTCTACAATATCTATTTATTTTTTCAGCTTCCGCCTCCTTCCATCCTTTTTTCTTCTCATTCAATACCTCCTTATATTCCCTTCTCAATCTACAATATTCCTTCCTTTTTTCTTGCACACCCTCCTTCCTAAACTCCGCTAGGGCTCTCATTACAACCTCACTTTTTCTCCTGCAGTCTTCATCAAACCATCCATTCATTTTACTCTTCTTTCCCTCTACCGTTCTCCTCACTTTCTTTCCCACCCTCCATACAGGTTGTTCTATTAATTTTAGCACGTCATCCATATCATTCCCTTCTGCCGCACTTTCAATTCCTACCCTTAATATATCTCCCTCCTCTTTCAAATGCCGTCTCAATTTCTCTTTAGTATTATCATCCCATACATACTTCCATCCTCCATTCCTGTATCTCTCCCTACTTTCCTCCATCTTTCCCTTCTCATCTGCAACCACAGTTCTCAATTTTATTTTGATAGGCATATGTTCCGTTAACCCACATTCTAACACCTCAAAACTTATTATTCTCCTTAACGCTATCTCTGAGCTTATTCCTGTATCCACTACACTCCCTCCATTTGTTGTAATATACGTCAACTCTCCCACACTATCCCCCTTCATCCACCCATTTAAAATAAATAAATGTTCTATAGCACATAACTCTAATAACCTTTCTCCATAACTATTTACACTATTATCATTACTCTTTCTTTGCAGTTCCCCGTCTACTTTTACTTCTTTACCGTACACCGGTACCCTATTGCTCACTCTCGCATTCCAATCCCCCAATAAAATCATCCCATCTTCAACATACATCCCTTAAATTGTGTTTATTTCTTCAATCAGTTCGTCAAAAAATGTTTATTTGCATAAACTGAATCGCTTGGATGGTTATAAAGCAGTGCCAGACAAATTGCTTCCGCTGCCCCCTTCCCCATTTTTACTCTCAACCACACTACCCCTTCTACCCTAGTCTGTAACGTCTCCACCCATTCAGCTATCTCATTTCTTATTAAACCTACTATGCCCCCTGGGTTTTGGCCTCTCTTCCCTATTTTTTTCTTAACACGTTAACTACTCTATAGCCGTCCCATGTAATTTCAACCCCCTTCCCTAACCACGTCTCTACTAGAGCAATAAATTCAAAATCTTTCACTAAATCCACAATTTCCTTATTCCCTAACTTCCCCATCAACCCCTCAATATTCAGCACCCCTATCACCATCTCTAGTTATTTATTTCCTTCCCCTCCCTCCCTATACTTTTGCATTTCACCACTTCCCCCCTTACTTCTCGTGATTCTTCCTTTTGGCTCCAACCCATCCTTCTCTCCTTCCCTCTCTTTCTTCTCCCCCCATCTTTCCCCTTTTCCGTGCCAGAGCCTTTTTCCCACCCCATAGATCTTTTAAACTTAACGATCCTGCCTTATTCAACGCCTGCTTTCTTTCCAGGTTTCTTTCTGCATTTCTCTTATTCGGGGAGGTTGAGTCACTAACCTGACTCGTTTCCCTTCCCGCCATCTCTTCACTACCTATATCCACTTCACTTCGGTTTAGTGTCCTACTTGTTGATTCACTCCTTCCTGGGTTGTTCTGACTCACCAAGGACTTTGCTGTCTCCGCTAACTGCCCACTGACACCGCAGTCCCGTCTTCTCTCTTTCTTCTCCGTACTGATGTCGCCCTGCTCTCGATTTCTGCAACTCATTTCCTCCTCACATTTTTCCATCCTCAGCAGTTCTTCTTGTGTCCACGATCGCGACCAATTTCTGCCTGAAGTTACCAGACACCTCCCCACTATCTTGACTCGCAATCCCTGAGTTCTAGCACGCCACATATGCCGTATATAGACATCCAACCGCATCCTGTCTTCTTTCTCTATCTCAGCCTTCAAATAAATGTTCGGTCCTTTCAAATTTCCAGCATTCCTCAGAATTATATCAACCATCAGTGTTGATATTAATCTTAACTTCACCGGCCTATGTCCCTTGTTCCTTCCCACTCTACATATATCATCTATATCAACCTCAGAGAAGTTTATCTTCATTTTATTCGAAACTATGTCTACCACTTTCAATACTAATTCCACTTTTGATTCTGTTCCTTCCTCAGGTACACCATACACAAACACATTTTTTCTTGCTGATTCGTTCCTCGCTAACCTCACTTCTCTCTTCATTGCTGTTAATTACTCTTCCAGTACACCACCTTCTTTTTCAAGCTCCCTACCTCATCTTCTATCTCCGCTAACTTGTCATTTATCCCTCCAATTTCTTCTTTTATAAAAATGTTTAAGTCCTTCATCTCCTTCATTTGGGTTGCCTGATGTTCCTGCATCATTTCCTTTATTTCTTCTCCTTTGCTCGCTTCTTTCACCACTCTCTTGATCTCTTCAAGCTCCTCCCAACCGAACGGTCCCTGGTTTGGACCTGGGTTCTTTTCTATACCTCCTACCACCAGCAACGTCGCAATAACCGTCACACACAATATAATCTCCAGCAGTCCTTTATAACCACTAATTTCTCTTCCTCTCTCAGCTCCACCTTCCTTCCAGCACCGCCTTGCACCATGCCATCTTCCAATTCTTAGCCTTTATTGCTGTAGCGTTATTCCCATATTGCGCACCTCAGCTCACTCACACGTCCGCACTTCCCGATGTCTCGTTCGTGACTAAAATAATACAGCTAAACACTTACGTTCCAAACTGACGTAATAAATAATAATCTTACCTGAACTATCGCTTGATACGTTATACGATTCGTAAGCAGAGTCGTCATCCCTTTCATCCATCTCTGAACCCGCTTCATCCCGATAAAATATCAAAAATATTACTAACACTGAGCCGGCACGGCGTGAAGACATGTTTACACAGTAACACAGCTGACAGCGTGACACGGCACACCGAGTGCTTCGGTTGAGATCACGGCAAGGAGAAAGTACACTGTTTATCGTTTCAGTTCGAAATTCTATATAACTGCTGCATTCTAGTGGTCACTAGAAGAACTATTACCTCCAACCAAGGGACGGAAACAGTACCTGATACGTGCAGCTGGATATAAACACAGGAGAAAATCACGTCCAGATGCAGGAAAGCAGCGCGCCCGCATCCCTTACGGGCATAGTGTTGAAAGTGCTAGTTGTAGTGAGCAATGTCTTTACACGTTAACCCTCTACATATTTTATTTATCCTCATTTATATCGTTGAATGCCTCAAATTATTCTCATAACCTCGATATACCATATTACTGCGCTATTCCATCATTTAGCGCACTTTTTGATTATTTCCTTCTACATTCTCATTATTCATCATATACGTCTAAGCTAAACCCACTGATATAACAACACCTCTATTCTTTTGCTCAGGATAAATTTCCCAATAAATGCTCGTAATTTTCCTTATGACGGACAAGTCGACGTTAAACCCATTCACAACCAATTTATCAGCTTCGATGTAGCAACAATGGCTTCATTACTCGTTGCTCTAATAAAATGCAATAAAACAATCTCAACTGGATTTCAAGGGTAACCATGCGGATATGATTAAAAAATGAAATCTCAACAGGCTGAGTAGCATATCACAACAACAACAAAAACATCTCCCTGCACACAACAAATGTTATTATCACCAACTACTTGGTGACACCATGAGAATAAAAACTCCTGCTGATTGCGATACATGAATATGTTGTCAAATAATAACTTCACCAACGTGAACTGTACATAACTCTGCATATTAAAATCTGATCTAAATGCTGGCATAGAAAAATAAATATCACCAACACCTCAAAGAAATAAACACAACCATTGTGCGCGAATGGTAAACAACTCTATTTACAGTGGCGGCGACTGCGATGTACACGTTATACGCCTAAACTTACAAGAAAATTAAACTTACACAGCTATAATTTCTGACAATTCGCGTCCAAAACAAATATATTACATAATTAAGAGAAACAACATGTGAGATTGGTATGATCACTTTGCCGGCTGTTCCTCTGTCGTCCCCTGGCCAGTGGAATTTAAGCCATGGCTCCAGTGATGTAGGACGTGGTCACTAACTTGCTGTATCCGGTCATGATTGATGAGCACCAGTTTTACACACGACACTTGATTCTTCTTATATACTAATTATATCTGAAATTAGCACTATAACTGGCAATATTGGGCTTGGCACACGACTTCATTAATACTCCAATAATGAACTCTACCGCAAACTGCAAGACCCTTTCCAGGAAGTAACGGTATCTCGACTGCACCATCCCTTAGCACGAGATTTCTGAATGTTTGTGGACATTTGAGGTCGACCACTTTGCCATTCCATGAACTGATTGGTAATTACACATTCCCTTCCTGGCCACTACCTAGGCTTAACCAAACAAGTAAGCAAAGTCTGTCCTTCAGTAAATCTCTGCTTTCCCGCCCACTTCGTAATGTATCTGTTTTGTAGTCATTTAAGAAAACTGGCAATGTGAAATGCTGCCGCGTCACACTTTATATGATAAGGCCTGAATTCAATAACATGTAAGTCAGATATAATGTTCATTATACCACTGGAATTTCTAGCTCTGACTCTCACTGAGCACTGCGTTCTAATAATCTATGTTACTCTGAATGTTTGGAAGTTACTGTTTCCATCACTGTCTATGCGTTAACACCGCGGAATCAAAGTTATTGTTTCCCATAACATCCAATTCAAGATTTGCAATTGACTTACTCAGTTGGTTGACGACTCAAGATGAACTGACACAGCAAAGTCTGCGTCCGTAGAAATGCAGAAATAACTGCGCGTCCGTTCAACATTGAAGACTGCTCGACGCCAATCTTAGCGACTCATATAATGATTAGTGTTGATGCGACATTACGCGACGAAGAGCTCGCGAACACTGAGAACTGACGTACACTCTGAGCGAGACTAAAAACTGACTCTGCATGTCTCCCCTCGAGCTGGGCTGTGGGGTTCCTTATATGGCTGCTAATGCCCATCTGGGCCCTCGGGGGTTTTGCCGCACTGAAATTCCCTCGAAAAATTATTTCTATTGCACTTGTAATTTCCAGAATTTCTAAACTTGTACTGGAATTGCAATATTGCTGACATTCCTTTCACCAGTGTTTTATCGCCGATTGATCGTAGCTCTCATCAAAAACCGAGATGCGTGGATGGTGCTATTTCATCTAAGCGATGCAATCTACTTCGGGGTAAAACGTCTGCCGGTGGCTTGTAGCGCGGGATATCCACACCTTCACAAATAATGTCACAGAACATTATTTTAATTACCAACACTGCACTGAAAATATTAATTTTGACTGCTTTCAGGAGCACCAAGAGTATGTGTTAATATTTGTCTGATGTCGACGATCAGCTATATTATTTTGAGCGCTAGAAATGAAAGAATAATTTTTCGCTCTCTGATTGGCTGGATATCGCCTCAGGATATGCGCTTTTCGTCTGTTCGGAACGAACCATCTCTGTCTGAGGGAGGTCTTTCATCACTCCAACTCTCTCGCACAAAACATGCCTTTTCCCCTCTATTTCTGTCACCGTTGTTCAGTTACTGGGTGCAGTCATGGTACCCGTGAGAAAGCGCTGACCCAAGCACTAAGCTGTCGGCTTCAAAGTTTTACTTGACAGTAGTTTTGAGTGCAATTATCTTCGCTGCACCCTGGAACGTGCCTTAAGCTTGGTGACAGGACTCGAATTTGTGTCACCAACTTTTATTAGACTTGCCGTGCCGCCTGCCGAAATATCTACCGCAGTGGTTGCCTCATGTGCACAAATGTTGCATAAAATAATTCATTACCGTTATTTAATGCTAATTCGTCATATGGGTGCAGTACAGTATAGAAAACCAATTTTCAAAAATGCCTGCCTCAGTCCCACATTCATGGCCAAACACTTTATATCGGGCCCCACTGGCGGAATTGATCACGAGCCGCAACTGTATGCATTCAGGTCTGATAATATTGTACTTGGTCTTGATTCACGCTCGGGGACTGGGTGTTTGTGTTTGTCCCAGCACTCTTCTCTTGATATTTACGCAACACTACCAACACGCAATAGTGATTACATCCCATCACGTAGGCTTGGCGTCGGGAAGAGCATCAGATCATAAAACAGAGTCAAATCCACCTGTGAGAGATATCTCGCACCCACTGGTGTGGGAAAAGCGACAGAACATAACAGATCCATGCCATGGTTACAACTTACTTATCGCCAAGAAGCAACAGCAGCAGGGAATACACAATTATTATTTGCCACGCGTCGCGTATGCTCCTTAGCAGGATGACGACGAAGTGATGTGATTGCACGTATGGAACGTGGTATCGGATTGGTCGGGAATTTGAGTACGTGAAATTAAATGGTTTAAATTCCCTTGCATTGTATTCAATACCTTAGGCACTTGAATGTACACTGAAGCATTACACAAAAAATGGAAGGAGAGGTAACTTATCCGATTACAGGGTTCATCTGTAGACAGAGCGACAACTCAAACGCTTGGATCCGGCTTATTACTTCCTGAGCCACTAAAACAAACATTGTCGTACTTCACTCCTCTGAGACACACGTCAGGTTCCATATGTTCCCAGATGACATCTAAGGGGTTCGGATACGGTTTCCTGCCGACCACGCAAGGGGCCATGAACGCCCATTCCTCCTCTGCAGATAGTTGTTATCCAGGTGCGGGAAGGACACACCAGTAATGTTCTCAGCATTCACCTCACAGTTTGGGAACTGTTCTTCTCTTACACATCCGCCTTATGGAGACCTCGTTTGTGAACAAGGTACAACCGTAGATGGAGCATAGTCTCTCTCAACAGGCTGCAGTGTCCTGCCATAGGATGTTCGTCGGCAAGTTCTGTTGCACGAAGAGAGCGTGTACACCTCCAATCGGAGCAGATGTCATCCCTCCTGTGGGCCCATCGTGTAGGTCACTTGGCACATGTTGTGATGTGATGGCTTTAATATTTCTGTACTTAACTACGACTAAACACTTTGAGGTACAATAATACGGCTCATGTTCCGAGGTATGAACACGGTGGTTATCTGCTAACACTTGAGAATAATCTGCACTCCTGCGTGACGGTATAAACTACAGGGATGTATCCACTCTGAATGTTCATAAACGAAAACAATTCTTTTATATACATCACAGGAGGCGTCTGTGGATCACCTCACATTTATACCGTAGAGTGTGCTTCGAAACACAGAGCCAGCGCAATAAACGCTCCACTGTTTCGAAGCAGTGAGATTACTTCGTGTGTCGTGTGAACAGGTACCCACACACGTCAACTACGTCGATGCTTCGGAACAGAAAAGCTTTGAAACAGTGCCGGAGCTTTGTTTATCCCCTCGCCTCACACAGCGTGAGACTGCCCTGAAGATGAGCCGATGTTTGTTAATAGGCTTCGTATACCGAATCGTGAGTCAAGTTATTAAAAGAACAATGTACTCCATAATGCAGGGCGTTTCACATGGAAAAAGCATTTATTGTTTTCAAAGCAGGGTCATATTATAACAGAAAGTCGCTTCCATTTGTCAAGTGCAAACGTTTCTAAAATTACGTTTTAAAACTTCAATTTGACGTAAATTTTTAAACTGGAATAGGTCAAGTCTGTTACTGTACACATAATACCGATCCTGGGCTCTTCTGAGATTTAATTAATCATTTTATATTTAATTATTGAAGTTATTCCACTCACTTAGAATAGGTATACATAAAATACATATTTTGAACTCTTCTTAAATTTAGTTAATCATTTAATAATTATTCAAATTAGTTACTGTTTTGGTGTTCATTTAACGGCAAATTTGATTCCTTTTAATACCAATGTAAGCGCTTAAGGAAGGAGGAAACGCTGTTTATTACCTGTACTCTATACTGGTACTATTATACTGTGCATCATATATTTATCATACTGTACGTTGTACATTTGCTCATTAAATATTTCACGAACCTCATATTTTATCTGTATCAGAACATTGAACGTTTTAGTCAGTGAATTGGAAGCGTGGTTCATGTTCCGCCACGACATCGCGAAGCAATGTTTCTCTTGCATGTGTCGACACACTGCTTCCAAAAATGCGCTACCGTGTGAATGTTTCGAACATTCAGCAGTGACAGTTAGGCCTTGTCTATTAATAAAACTGTATTTGACCCACACGAGGCGGAATAATTCAGGCTTATCACATGCTACGTTGGACAGGACTTTTGCCTTGGCGTTGATGCATTGATACTTGCAAAGAGTGACATCAGATACTCAGGTGTATCAATGTGTTCCAGTAAATTTCCCAATCACTTCACCTGCAACTTTAAAGATGCTTCTTTATTCCTCACACGAAAAGCATGTGCCTGGGTGTTTGATGGATTTGGTTTGAAATTATTATTCTCTAAACGTATAAACCACTTCACTAGCTCATAATTTCGAATGACATGACCAAAGTACTCTACTTTCTGATATTGTACATGAATACTGTAGCCCCACATCTCGAAGGTTGGTGTTCAGACCTCATACAGGACATACACAACACCGAAGTAAACAGGGGCGAAGAACATGGAGTACCTGTGACAGAGGATTTAAATCATTCTCTTGACAGCAGTTCTTAGAACCTAGATTCGACAGAACTGCTCAGGTTGTGATCAAGTACCCAGGTGAAATACCTAAAGCACTGGACTTGCTTCAGTGATGTGCCAGCTACGGTCAAGTTCATAGGTTGAATTACATGTTTTATTACGATCATTAAATTAGTATTTTTCGTGTTTAAACGCAAAACTGTGTTTGACTACACAGTTCGCTAATATCTGTGGACCTTCAGCACTTATTGCAAACAGAAAAGTATCATATGCATATGACAGATTATTTATTACGATTCCTTTAATAATGCAGATATCCTGTTTCCGTTGCTGTGCTTCAGAAAAAAACACCCTTTCACAGCAGTTATTGAAGAGGAGTGGAGCCTTGCCTCATCCCTTGCTTTATTTCAATAGCACAGGTGTTGGTGTTATCAACCTTAACAAATGCGGGCAGATTTTAATACAGTTTGGCGACGGTTCGTATATCTTTTCCATCAAGATCAATACCATAAAATATAGTCAATTTACCGTGTATACAAAAAAGGTCTCTGGACAACTGGGAATAAAGCAACACCAAGATGAATTAGTCTTTTCTGCAAGGAAACATCCTGCCTTTCATGAACAGTGATAACTTGATCATGACCACTGGTTTCTAGTTTAATATGGAATCCGAACCAAAGGCTGTCTTCTTCATCTCATAATTCACATATTCCGTGGCCGCAACTCCAACCGCAGCCAGCTCAGTGACAATGATACTAGACTATCGTGCCCCCTGATCTTTATCGTCAGATTAGGTCGGCAATACTCTTATGATAGGAACATCGGTCCTGGTCGAAATGGGCTCTACTTTGTGTCGAACTTGGATGTCGTCATCTAAGGCACCATTTGGATGGTCCACTGACAGAACACTAGCAAGGGAGATGTGGAGCTACAGGCAAGAGACCAAGAGTATTTAGAGAATTGGGTAAATGTATAAGGAAGATATTTTAAGATGTCCTTGGTGATGCGGGCAGTCACTTCACCACTGCCTGCTCCTTAGGCTCGATAGCTTCCTGAACTCTTTGAGATTGTCGTTTAGTCTTTCACGGCCGGTGCCTTCACTGAATGCCGTGGTCGAATTTCGTTAGTAGCTGCCAATGTTTCGCCAAAAACTGAGCGAGGTATTCCCAAGGAATCCACTCTGTATGAAGGTCAGTAGTGTACTGATGGTGTGGAAGAGCACCCCGAAGCCGCAAGAAATTTCTCTGAAAGTAAACATAAAACATATTGTTGGTGTAGCTCTGAAGATGTAGCAGAATGAAACTGCGGTGAAAGTGTAAATCTGGCAACGCTTGTGGCCGTCGAGTGGAATGACGTGTTCCTACAAGCTGGGGCTCAGCTTACCTCGCCTGTCCGTTCACTACTCAGCCATGTGTAGATACTTGAAACTGCACTCAACATACAACAGCCAAACCCAGAAGTCTCCTGAGCTGTATAGTGACTACCTTCTTCATGACGGAACTACAACGTGTGTAACAATCAGCCAAGTCTACTCCTACACTTCGTGATGTGATGATGATGATTGTTGTTTAAAGGGGCCTAGCATCCAGCTCTTCGGCCCCTAAAGCTACAAAATGTAAAAACAATTAAAAGTCCAAAAATTCATCTACTGACCAGAATTTAAATCTTGATTGTGAATAATGAATGGATGAATACGAATGTAAGATAATCAGCGGATCCAACTCAAAATATTCAAAATTAAAAACTCCAAAATCAATCCTCAGACTATAATTCAAAAAGCACGACGATGAACAACGATTATGAACATAAAACAATCAGCGAAATCGATACGCAACGGCCCACCTTCCCTCATGCTAACTTATAACATTGGTATGTGCTCCAAAGCACATCCCTGAATCAATGGTGCTTTTGGTCTAAAGAGGTAAAATACAGGTCAGCGGCAGCTCATAAATGTACGCATCGCTAGTAAAGCAGAACCATGTTATTTCTCACGTAGCGGTACTCATTACAAGTAACGTATACTCACGGTGTTTTTTAAACATAAGAGTGCAACCCAAAGGCAACGCAAACCAATGGCTTCCTCAGATAAGTGTACGAATCTTAGGGACGCGTAATATCCCGTGGTGTTCCTCACATTGTGGGTACTAATCACAGGTACCAGTATTATCCCGCGGTGTTCCTCACATTGTGGGTACTAATCACAGTATCCCGTACTATCCCGCGGTATTCCTCGCATAAGGGTACAAAACTCAGGGACTGGTAAAATTCCGTGGTGTTCCTCACATTGTGGGTACTATTGACAGTAACCCGTCCTATCGCGTGGTGTCCCTCACATTGTGGGTACTAATCTGTCCCAGTGGGGACACGTTTTAAGCCTTTCCCTTCAACATTTTAGACCTGACTTGGTCCGCTAGTGAGCCCTATGCTCTGTTGGTGTAACTCGCCTTGTTGGCGTGATTCAGTGCATTGTCGGGAGCCGTGCTGTTTGCAAGCTTACTGCGGTCGCTCTTCATAAGAGCATTTGCCCACCGCAATATGCCTGGGTAACGTGTAATGAATAGGGGATACGGCCCTGAAGTGCCTTATTCTTTTAATGTACTATTATCTTCTTCAAAGGAGTGGACATGCATTATTCAATTAACTTGTTTTGAGCTCTTCAAGAATGTATGTAAGCTGCTTTTCTATCTGACGTCATGCGTTAGCTGGGCTTCAAAGACCAAATGTAAGTTATGTTATTCAAATATATTTTATTTAATTTTTCTACTGGAGCTGGACTGAATCGTCTCGAAACCCAAACTTAATTCGTGGACATTACTACGTTCTACGATCTCCTATTGTGGTAATCCTTCATTTGGAGCCTGCTTAAAAATTTCATTACATAAAATATTTTGGCTTACTGATTGCTCGGTTAAAACCGCATCTGTGTGGGAGTAATACCTTTCGGCTAAGTGTTTATCGGACTAAAAGACTTTTCTGTTTCAACGGTGTTAAAGAAGTTTGGAGTAATGTAAACTTTATTTAAAAAAAGGAATTATGTAATGCTACCTTTTATATAGTATGAGATTGCGAGATTATCTCTGTGGAACGGAATGTGTTTCTGCATAATTCTTTTGACCTTGTTTTTCTTGGTGTTAATTTTACTTATTGCTGGGGTAACGCTCTCTCTTGTTTACGTTTGTATGGTTACTGTCGCCCATAGGAACTATTGTTCGAGGTAATTTAAAAATGTTTGAATATTATGGATCTAGAATATTAATTGGTGATGTGCACGTATTTATGTTGAGAGCTGTGGGCTATTTATTCTTCTTCCTAAGTGATCTGTGATTTATTTTCAGGAACTTTTCCTGGTGGATTGAGCTACCTGGCGTTTAAAGCCCATTTGATTTAATGTGTGTTTACTCTGTTATGATTTGAGCTGCTTGCCCTGTTAACTAACGTTTGAACTCTGATTTGGTAGGCGCGTAATCCACCTGGGTGCTATCTTGTCCTATTTTGAAGTGTGGTGGATTTTTGAGGTCATTTGGTGCCCTGTTTCGTGTCTGTTTGGTTTGACGTGTGCCTTCCGATTTGGATATGCCTTTCGGGCGTGTTAATTCTGTTTTCCACTTGTATCCGTTGTGAACCCGTTTAAGAGAAGAATCTCGCGGTCTCACCTTACCATATTTAACCTGATGTACAAATAATTCCTGGAGAAAGTGTTCCTTTTTAAATTATTAATTTTCAAGTAAATCCTTGTACGTTTAAGGTACCTTCTTGAGCCCTTCTGACGGTCAGTAATAGATGTGACCATGGACATTCTTGACTTTTAACTACCTTGTATTTGATTTTCTTTCAAGTTTAACTTTAATTTTGAAATCTAACGACGTCGCACTACTCCAAATACCTATTGATTTTTCAAATCTAATCTATTTTTTAAACAATTTATTGTTACATTAATTTAGTTCAAAGTTTATTTTATTAATCTATTGACCTTTAGGCAATTAATTGGATAGTGTTTTAGAGGTGCACCTCCTAGTCAATGTAGGTTTGTTCTATTATCATGTGTCAATGTTTTTAAATCACAGCAATTAAATAATCTAGGTTTTTAAAAGTAATTAAGCAGTGTTTTTCTTTCTTTCTTCTGTTATTTACCACCGCGAAAACCGCTGGGTTACGATCCGAGTTGCCTCTGTTTTACAGTCCCGTTGCTGCATTTTGGTGAGTGTTGACGTTTCCTGTTTAAATATTTTTCCTTGTTGTGCTATTTCATGGCCTTGTTTACTTGTACCAGTGAGTGCCGGTACGAGCTGGTACAAATCACATTCCCCGTACTATCCAGTGGTGTTCCTCACATAATGGGTACTAATCAAGGGACTCGTACTATCCCGTGGTGTTCCTCACATAGTGGGTACTAATCCCAGAGACCCGTACTATCGCGTGGTGTTCCTCACATAGTGGGAACTAATGACAGGCAAACCCCAGACCCGTGAAGTTCCCGGGAACGCAAACCCATGGTGTTTCTCACATGGTAGTACTAATCACAGGGACCTGTACTATCCCGTGGTGTTCCTCAATAATGTGTACTAGTCGCAGTCACCCGTACTATCCAGAGACTCGCAGTATTGCGTGGTGTTCCTCACATAGTGCGAACTAATGACAGGCAAATCCCAGACCCGCGAAGTTCCTCGGAACGCAAACCCATGGTGTTCCTCACATGGTGGTACTAATCACAGGGACCTGTACTATCCCGTGGTGTTCCTCAATATTGGGTACTAGTCGCAGTCACCCGTACTATCCAGTGGTGTTCCTCACATAGTGTTACTAATCAAGGGGACCCGTACTATCCCGTGGTGTTCCTCATATAGTTGTACATGTCTCAGGGACCCGAACTGTGCCGTGGTGTTGCTCTCATAATGGTACTAATCACAGGGACCCGTACTATCCCGTGGTGTTTCTCACATAGTCCTACAACTCGCAGTGACCCGTACTATCCCGTGGTGTTCCTCATATAGTTGTGTACGCGTCTCAGGCAGCCGTACTACACCGTATTGTTCCTCACATAGTGGTACCAGTCACAGTGATCCGTACAATCCCGTGGTGTTCCTCACAAAGTGTTACAAATCTCAGCGACCTGTACTATCCCGTTGTGTTCCTCGGAAGGCGGACTCATGGTGTTCCTCACTATGTTGTAGAAATCTCAGGGACCCGTACTTTCCCGTGGTGTTCCTCGGAACGGAGACCCATGACGTTCACAGATGATGCTGGAACACACGAGCGAGATTAGCCTCTTTTATCTCCCTGGGATTCCCTAACCGAATGCGGGCAAAGGGATAGCCTCCTCCATAATGGTGCGTACTATACACTGGCACATTAAACCAATAGTCATCCCCCATCAGACCCATGGTATTCGTCTCTTTGTCGTATTAATCACAAAGATAATGGATCAAAACACAGGTAATTTGGTTCCAAATTCAGCATCCCTTGGTGTCGTCTCCCACCCACAGGTGTTTGTGTGTTTGGTACACGAGAGCTATTTTATTTCGCTCATGTCGACCGGAAAACCAGGTGGGACAACCTACTCGCCACCTGGGACGGAGCTCGTGGGAGTCACACCTCTGCCCCCTGCTACGACAGCCTAGCAGGTTCGTGGTTAATCAGATGTTATCTAATGTCGTCTATCCATCCTGGCTCACCGCTCTTACAAATGTCAATGGCTGCCATTCAGAAGAGCCGCATAAGATGACTATACTCTATTTCTTCTGACCGTAACATCTTTAAGTCTGATGGTGAGGTTGTCCCGGGCAGGTTGAATGAGAGGCCGTTCCCAGCTGGATGTGCGAGCACACCGCACTGGACAGCGCTGGTTCTCTAGTCCCTTCGACTGCTGCTGTTTTGGTTTCAGATGAGACATAGAGATCAATTCATGTAAAACATCTTGCATTCATATTTCAAAACAATGACGGACTTGGGAGAGAAATGGAATGCTAGGGATCCTTGGAGTTACACGCTTTACCGTATTTTTGAACTATTTCACTCTTCAAGGAAATTTTATCTTCCTGTGCCTGTCTTTACTCCTATCGGAACTCTTTTCGCGTCAATCGTGTCTCCCGGTTCCCTCATTCCCGTCCTGCCTCCACCCTTCATCTTCTTTGAAATTTTGTACGATTCTACGGTATTAGGTATTTGAAATTTACACCCGACTTGTAATGAACTTAACTATCGCTTGATCAATCTCACTGTTGATTATTTTGAATCGTGTTACTCATTCAGTTAAATTTATATCACTTGTTAACGATTTGAAATAAGAGTTTCCATGTCTATGAATCTGTATTAACTATATAATGTATTTAAATTAAACACGTACCATACACTGTCAATATTTGTCCCAGTATACATGGAATTATATTTGTTACGCTTTGTACCCGCTGGTCGGTTGTGTACGCACACGTATATATATTCTAGTAAAAGGTTGTTGTTATGATTATTGTAATTATCATTTCATTTAGTTGCATATCTTGTTATCATCCTTTACGTCCCGGATCCCTCTGGGCTATATCCCACTGCGCACAAAGTGTTTAGTTATTATTATTATTATTATTATTATTATTATTATTATTATTATTATTATTATTATTATTATTATTAACATTAATATTAAACCTGTACTATGTCACTGAGCAGTAGCTTTTGCCTAACATACGGTCACCACATAGTGCCAGAACAACCCCAAATGTAACAAGGTTTACCATTTTCCACGAGCTGGCGGGCAATCTGTTTAGCTGTTACATTCGCATGGCCATCTCTAGCTGTTGGGTAACAACTCAGACGCTTAAGAGACCTACAGGATTTCTGGCTACTGTTCCTTAGATCAGTCTCCTCCATCGCTCCTGTTATTAGGTATCGCTTTTAAGAGATCTTCCCCAGCTTGGACTGAATCGGTGCTCAAAGGATCGTTGTCTAAGAGATCACGATAGTTTCTCAATATATCCATAGTTTATGTATAGGTAAATAGTGCGCAGCCTCAGGGAAATGAGATACGAGAACAATGCTTGATGATATTCACAAAATCATCATACGATTCAGGAGAAGACTCTATATTCAGAAAGTTCTCATCGAGTGAAATGGTACATTTCTCACAATCAGCCTTCTTAACATGATATTTACTTCGAAAAGGAAGTCAGATTCTAATGATTTAGAGGTAAGATGTATAGAAGGAGATGCCACAGAACTAGCTGCAAATAGAGGATTCTGGTGGCTTTTTGTAAATTCACAGTGGGTCGCAGACTGAACGCTGAAAAGCATAACAGTCTGTAATGAAGATGTATGTAAAGGAACTGTATGCGGTCAGACTGCAGCATATATCTGGCATATAACAGGAATATGCGGGATTGCTTGACCGATTGATTTCGCTGATAACTGAACCATGCTCATTTTGCATGTTTCTCATATGTCATGTTTATTACTCATACAAGTCTTGTTGACTTCAGTTCGAGGAAAAACCTGTGTATATCCCTTGATAGGCCACAGAGCGCAGCACTCTGCGTAGTATGTATTGACGATCTTTTGCCGTACTAGACTACTCTTTTCATCTTTTGACGCAAATCTTTGCCTTCCTCACTCGTGATTTTTTTTGAACAATGGTGGCTAGACGATGTGAAATCGCTTTCCTTTGCTTTAGGTGGATTTTTACCTTATTTAAACGAGGGTTTACCACCATTCGTGCCATAATTAATGTTTTGATTTAACAGGTATGTGCTTTCTGTTGTCACTTTATTATTATTACGTTTGCATTATTTTTTACGATCCTTGATGGCCGGTCGATGTGCATCTTCTATTTCGGTTCGTGTAAATGGCGTGTGTGATTGTGAGAGGTTAATATTATGATTACTGCTAATTTGGAAATTTGGTCTCGAACCCATCACCTTTTTTGGTGCACTTGTTCGGGTGCATTTGTTTTGGTTGTACCTGGGCGCGTTCGAAGCAACGACTTTCGTGTCGACAAAGTTTTATTTGAAGTCGTACGAAACTCAAGCTTAATGTGATTTGGTGCACGATCCTGCCTGTTTTGCCCGATTATACAATATACGTATATTCTTATATTGTGCTCCCATAGTGCACGTTATTAGTTGAATATGCGAGATCTGGAACTGTGTTAAGGTGAGTCATGTGGTGTGTATTTGTACCTCGTGTGAATGTTATGAGTGAATGCTGGTGTCTGATGCAAGTAAAAGATGGGCTATCGATTGGTTTATTCATGTTTTATTTCGGTTTCATTTCGATTTCGTTTGGGTACCTCATTTTCTTATGTTGGTACAGAGTTGTTATTTACTTGGCCATGTGTTTGTTTGGGCTCGGCCTAACCGCCGGTCGGCCATGTTGACATTCTTATTTTTCGTATCTCTGCGCATGCCTGTTTTATTTTGCTGGACCAAAGATGGTGTTCTCAGCGCCTTTGGCCGATTCCTTCCTTTCTCCTTGCGTCTTATGTTGATCTCTGTGGTGACGTGGGTTAAAATGTTTTTTTGTAGTAGGCGGTTTTCTATTGTTGTCGTGCGAATGGAGAATGGAAAGATATGCGCTGTGAATAATTTAATCAGAAGTTTAAAAAAAAAAGGGAAAAGGATATTGCCTGTACTACCGTGCACACGGCAAATTTAATCGAAATATTAATGGTAATGAGGTCACTACTGTATCAGTGAGCTGATAACGAAATATTTGGTGTGTGTTATGATTATTTATGTTGAGCTCACTCCACGACCTCGGCAGGGACGCTTGTGAAGGTATGTTTATGTCTTGATTTTTCTTTTTCTCTGTTATGCGATTGGCTTCCTTTTTCCATGTTTGAATTCTATTATTAATTTACTAATAAACCTTGTCCTTATGTTTATTCTGCGTTTCATTTATAGTAGTGTTCTATAATCGTCCTCGTTGGTTAATAACGAGGCCAATCTTGAGCTCAGGGCCGTTTTCTGCCTTCCCTAATCGCGGTCCGCACCTCATTCTCCCGTTACGTTTGTTTCATTTTCGTCATATGCTATCCGTAAGGGAGGGGTTTGGCACATAACTGAGATATGTCTCAGATACTGTAAGTTAATATTTGGATTATATCTAAGCCTGATGGTGATGATGCTGAAAGTTTGTTATGCAGTACAATTAGATCACACGAATCTGCCCATTCTACCCCAGCATCTCCGCTTTTGTCTGTAACTGGGTAGCCTCATGTTGTATTATGACTGTTGAAATCACCAACCACAAACTTCACATATTGATGCTGGAAGGCTTCACAAATCTAAATACAGTACCTGGTCGCTTATTAATTGAGCTCTACTGTGAGAGTTTCAATGTGATCACGGGAAAGTATCTGGATGTTGGATAATACTGAGGTTGTTCAACCACTAAACGCATGCCCTTGATTTTTGGACGGCGAAGATTGTACTATGTAGTTTCCGTCAGTTTCTTGTATGCATATTATTAGTGTGTGGAGAAAACTGCGAGGGTATATATATATTTTGTGTTGTCTTTCAGATTTATAGAATTAAGTCATTAATAGAAATAAAATAATCAAAATGCAAAATATTATTAGGCAAACTTGCGTAAAATAAACGAGTAAACCCATATATACAGACGGCGGCGATGAACAGAAAATGGGAGCTGATAAGAGTGTGTATTCCAGTAACTTCTAGAACGTAGCCAGGTGTATTTTTCTATGTGTAGGGCTGATTTTACCTTGTATTATTTTAGTGGAAGTTTATCACAGATTCAACTATTAATTTTTGTGCTGAGAAGACACGAGGCGAAATTTACGATTCTTGCTTGTGTTAGAAGTGTCACATTTTTATAACAGAAATGTTGCGATATTTTTCCTTAGGACGGGACGTTAAATTTAGCGCATTTCTCAATGAATTTTTTCAGACGTAATGAGGTACATGTTTTCAGTAGGGTAGTGAAATTTAGATGAATTTTATGTACGTTGATTTGCGAGATTTCATGTCCACATACATCGAATCAGTTGTGTATGCAAACTGGAAAGTTTTGGCCAACTTGTAATTTGTAAATATCAATAATTGTTATGATAATTATTTATTTATTTGGCGTATGGATACACCACAAGAAACAATTAATATTTACAATAATTCTCATACTACTGACATTAATAATAACTATAATAGTAATTGAATCCATTATGCTAATAAGTTGAAGACATAGGAGAGTTCGACTTTAATTTATCTCAGCAGTATAATAAAGGTATTTAGCATTAGATGTTGCCTCAAGACATTTTCCAGCAAGCTAGGAAATGATAAAATTCATATTAAATATTTTGGCTTCCCATATGGTCTAGTTATTCTGTCCAGCAATAGGCATGAATGAATTCAGTCCCCGGAAAATCGTCATGCAATTGCATCTAAAACGAATCTAAATCTTATATTAGAAAACCTAATACATGGAAGGATCTACTCGATACTTACACAAACATAACCTGGTAACTCAGTTTGGCAAAATTCCTCAGCTAAATAATTTATAATACTCGGGGAAATCATCCAACCATCTGCATTAAATCATGAAGCAAACAGAGAGAGATTTCTATATTAAGAGTTGGCCATAGAATCACATGGAAAATGTACAACAAAAATCAATACCCCGGAACGCTAAATTAAAATATTATAACACTGTAACTAAGCCTGAAGAATTACACACGTCAAAAACCTTGATCACTGGAGAAAGATCATTATGTAAAATTATCGAAAAACAAGACAGAAGTCCTCACGGAAATCTTTGGCACAGTATGCATAGGAGTGTGGATGAACAGGCCTCCGGAGTTATAACAACATACTGAGAAAATAACAGATACAATTGGAAAAAGGCGATTGAAATTTGATGACTACATTCAAGGAAAAGATGACAAAAGACTCACCAAAAATTATTTAATTATGCCTCCTCAATAAAAGTCAAGAATAACTGGATAATCGAAATCGAAAAAGACCTTCGCGAAATCAGCATACCAGGTGAAATTATATGGGACACGCCTAGCTTTAGAACGTTGGCGAACAAATATAATTTTGCTAAAAACCCAAGATGAGAACACCACTGCATCGACGGAAGAACGGATGAAAAACACAGCGAGGGTTGGAGAGAATCTGGGAAGAGAAGAAAGCACACTCGTCTGCAAAATAAGTACAATCGCGCTCATTAGTCGGGCACAAAATTTTGAAATAATAATAAAGTAAGGGAATGAGTAATAGTTACTATCCGTGTGGTATGCTTTGTTTATTTGGAAGGTCAGTCTGCTATAAATTTGTCAGGAGGTGATAGCACGGGGTTCAGTCTAATGAGGTTTGGGGTCGATGTTGAAGTCAGTGTCATCTGCGTCTGGAGTATTGTATTTCCAAGTGAAATGGGAAACTTCGTAACTGTCCATAACTGTCGGTGGTAGATATGTTCTATTTGTCCATGTAGTTATGAAACCATGTGACTCAGTGAGACATGTTCCTGGTAGATATCCAGGAGGTAACAGTGTGGATAATGCCGAGGTTTCTTTGTAAAAAGGCCCGAGGGAAATTCGTCAGGACGTAATGTTTTGAAATAGGATAAGGTCCATGGTTTGAACATTGAATAGGATCCTACATACAGAGGGACACGTTGTTCTCCTAATACCTCCAGTAATACCAGTAAAATGCATATCATATTCCATAGATCCCATTAGACTTGAGTTCATTCGTGAAGGCAATAATGTCAGCTGATAAATTGTCTGATAATACAAGGATTTCGACGTAGATTTGTGCTGTAGTAAAAGGCTGTCCGTGGCGATATGTGTTTGCTCACTTGTAAGCCAGTGGAGAGCGGCAGGGATAAATCTGTTTGACGAGATAACAGGTGTTCTCATTTATATGAGGCGGACCCTGTTCGGAAATAGAAGGGCATGTTACATTATTAGTGATGTTAAAATAAATGGGGAGTTATTTGTATTTCAATGCTATTGCGTAGGAAAATGATTGAGTGGTTTCTCAGAAACAGTTTCGAACATTTGACTTTGTAAACACAGTCAAAGTTCATATTCCCACTGAGCATTTAAATAATTATTTTTGTGTCAGAAGGACGTGCTTAGATATTTAGTATTTCCACTTCTTGATGACATAATATGGAAAAGTGATGTGTGAGGAATTTTGGAATAATATGAGCAAAGAAAAACACATATCTATTATTTTCGATGTAAATGTGGATTTTATTTTGGACTTGGAGGATTTTGGTTGGAGCATGGTAGTAATCATCAATCCAAAATTCTGTCATGTACATGAATGAGAATTTAAGACTCTGCAATCAAGTATTTTGCATTAACAATGACAAATTTCAATAATAAAAACCTTTTTAAAAATGTAAGCTCAAGAATAATGGTTAATTGAATTAGTTATGGTTCACCAAATAGATCTTGACAATGGAAACACGCTTGGGTGTTATTGGCACAATGTGTTTCAGTATGGAACTATCCTGAAACTTTTATTCAGGTGTAGAATAGAACAATTCATGGACATGTTTGATGTCGTGCACATTCAGGCGCTTGCATTGAAATGCTTGACGTGGCTTCCCACCATGATTGCAAGCGGCAATGATTTTGCAGAATATGTGTAACAATAATAAACATACAATAAACATAGAATGGTGGTTTCATGTATAGCTTTGATTCAAAATAGTACTAACGTAGAGTCTATGATATCTTAGCTAAACATCTAAACATGCTTGCTTTATCCTCTTTTCTTTCTAACGTTTCTGGTTGCTAGGATACGCTTTTCCCTCCGACCTCACCCTGGATCACATGGAGTTATTTTAACAGAAAAATCTTCCATGTTATTAACCACTTTGTTCATCAGGCACGTTCTATTAAATTCAGTGAAGGATCACTTTGGTCATCAGCCACGTTTAAATAACTTAAATTCAATGAGGCTTCACTTTGGTCATCAGGCACGTTTCCTTAAGGTAAACATTAATTTTGCCGGGCGAGTTGGCCGTGCGGTTAGAAGCGCGCAGTTGTAAGCTCACATCCGGGAGATAGTGGATTCAAACCTCACTGTCGGCACAGTTGAAGATGGATTTCCGTTGTTTCCAATTTTCAAACCGGCTCTACCTTAATTAAGGCCACGGCCGCTTCCTTCCTATTCCTAGGCCTTTCCTGTCCCATCGTCGCCTCAACACCACTGTGTTGGCGCGACGCAAAGCAAAATAGCAACAACAAACATTAATTTTATTGGATGCCCACGATAGCTGAATGATGTAAATTGGAGGTTACTCAGATTCAACTGAGGGTCCAGGTAACTCATCCTATGCTGATGGTCAGATAGTGGACAGCCTCAATTTAAAAGGTCTGGCGATCACTTCCTGATATTTAGATGATTGTGAAACAGGAAGCATAATGGAGAGTTGTTTAAGGAGATAAGCAGATTGAATATCATGATACTGTTCTCTAGTTAACCACAAAGTGGTTTTCTATAAATAGCCCCTCAAGTTTTCTTTGTGGTGGATATTAATTTCATCATGAAATCGTCCAGCCGCAGGTTTATATTAATGTCACTGACCGCATACCACTGTTTAGGCCATATTTGTAAGCACACCCGCCATCATATTTCATTGTTTTTGATTGAATAAACAATCAGATTATGTAAGCATTTAATTTAAGTAAGTGGGTCTTTCTTGATACCCGATTGTAATATCTGGAAGTGACGAAGAGCCATTAACATCACCTGATTCACAAGAGTTGACAATTCATGCTGAAGACCTAGAACAGGCAAATATAAGTTTGACATGACGAAAAGTGTTCAGTATTCACTATGTCCCTTCAACACATGCAACGCTGAGATGTAAGAGATTTTTAGTGACTTATTTCAGGTTCCATTAGAGAAAAGCAAGTGGCCAATTCTCTGTTACGAGTTAAAAAAATGGAGAAACTTATGCACGAGTATACTGCAACTCTCACATAAGAGTCCTTACTTACACCCGCCTCCTCCACAACTACGCGAACTTCATGAATAGCTACGGTCACTGAAGTTGAACTTTCAATTTGCATTCAGAACAGGTTGACAGACAAAATATTATTGTTCAAGAGTCGACGGAACAGGTACTGTTTTGAGCTACAGGTCTACTCATAATTAAAAGAACACACTAGTGACATGTAGGAAGGGGAACAAAGGAGTGCTCAGTTTTCAGCAACAATTTCTTCAATTGCATACCCCATTTTGACTTGATTTGGCACTTATTTATTCCCTTGAAATATTTATTCAATCGTTTGAATACGTTTTACTGCGCTTCTAGTCTTTTACTACATGTCTTTGCCATATGATTCTTCCGTGTTCATACGGATTATTTCTTATTCTCGCATCTGGACGGCTCTTCAATGAGTGTTAATGAGCACACTTCTGCTGAAGTCCGAAAACAGAGAAAGCGTCGTCCATGGCTGAGAACAAGCGGGTGTCATACACTTCGTATCTATGATTGATGAGATAACTATTAAAATGTCCTTTGATCATTTCGCACAAGGACCAGGCATTATGTCATCAGAAGATTCCATCTCAGCGAAAAGGGCACAAAGGGACGGTCCGCTCTCCGGCGTACACCATGAGGTGTGCCTAAAAAGTGGCGTTCTGGCTGAAGAACTTATTACTTATCTGCTGCTGTGCGATCGCATGTTCCTGGCTATATCTACAGAATTGGAGAAGGTCGTGTGGAACATCGAACTCTCTTGCAGTAGTTAGTGGGATGTAAATCAAAATAACATTATTATTTAATCTCGTGCGGCTTCATACCGGCGTGAATTGAACCTGGCGCGCCGCCTCGCCCGAGTGTACCAACTCCGTGCGAACGATTTGCCACAAAACACGGAGCAGTGCGGCAACTCTCCAGTGTGGTTCAGCTCCCACCCTTCGAGCGCAATGCCGCGTTCAGTTTTAGCAACCGACCCTCAGCCAGGCGTGGTCAGGGAACGGAATCCATGGACCGCAATGTGCGTTCGAAATGTCCTTGTTCATGTATCCTGCAGTTCACAAGTAGACGCGCAATTTCCTGTGTTTTTCATCGACCCACGAGCCGAGTGATCCACCGTTCAGGGTTGTGTTTTTCATTTTTCGATCGTTCTCTCCACGGTGAGTGCAGAAGAAACAATCATTTTCATGGGTTTCTCGTCACAGAGCTAAGAAGCGTTTCGAGCTTGGGCGTTGCGTTCATTTAAAACCAGCACGCCGGCCGAAGCTGCACATGTGAACGGTTGTTACATGATCCTTTGAATATTCGCATTCGGATGCAAGCTCTATGATAGACTTTCTGGCTGAAAAATTTGCCACGGACAGTTCACAGTATGGCCTCTCATCTGTGTGCGTCCATATGTGTTGCGAGGGTACAATTCTCCCGAAGAAACACTGCAATAGTGTGGCTACAAGCCCGTGAGAGTCCGCATGTTACCTGCTAGTTTGCCTTTCTGGATGGAATTGCCACAAACATTGCACGGTTCGGCTTTACAACCGTATGAGACCTCACGTGTAGTGCTATGCGGGACTTACTGCTGAATGACTTGCCACATAAGCTGCAACAGTATGGCTTCTCGAGTGTGTGTGTCCGCAAGTGATATGCTAGGTTGCCTTTCGGTGTGAAGGAATTGCCACAGACATTGCGAGAATACGGCTTTTAGCCTGTATGAGTCCGCACGTGCAATACTAGGTGGGGTTTAATGTTGAAAGACCTGCATAAAAGTAAGACTTCTCCCCTGTGTGAGTACTTAGGTGATGTGCATAGTTGAAGTGCTGACTGAAGGACTTGCCACAGACATTGCACCAGAGTTACTTCTCACTTGTATGAATGGGCATATGATCCGTTACGCCAGCTTTCCGGGTGAAGGTTTTGCCACATACATTGCAGAAGTGTGGCTTAACGCCCGTGTGTGTCCCCACATGACGTGCTAGGTTGGATTTCATGCTGAATGACTTGCCACAGATTTTACAGTAGTATGGCTTGTCACCTGTGTGAGTCCGCATGTGATATATTAGATGAAATTTCCGTCTGAAGAATTTACCACATATATTGCAACAGTATTGCTTTTCGCCTGTGTGGGATCGAATATGAACTGCCACATTACTTTTGATGCTGAAGGATTTCCCACAGATATTGCAAGAATGTGGCCTAAAGCCTGTATGAGATCGCATGTGGTTGGTTAAGTGCCACGAATTCCTAAACTGTTTATGACATACTGAGCATTCATTTGCTATCGTACTTTTATGTAACTCCATATGCTCCGTCAGCTTCGTTCTCTTTGTAAAGCATTTATGGCAAAATTCGCATGCTAAGAGCGGGTGCATCCTGAGGTGCTCCAACAAGCTGCTTCCACTGCCGAATAGCTTTCCACAGTGTTCGCACTTGAAGGCACGGTCATCTTTGTGTCTCTTCAGATGTCGCAAGAGGCCCAACTTCCCAGGCAGGACTTTACCACACACATTGCACCTAAAACAAGGCGCTCTGGCATCCGGAGGTTGATGATCTTCGTTGCTAACTTGGGGACGCGATCTACAGTGACAAATTAAAACCATGTGACCAATAGTTCAACAGCTAACTCCACTACAACTCTCACACAAAGGAATTGCTACTGAACATTCAACTCACTGATATCCCATTCAGAGGGCTCGTTACTCATGAACATTACATTCCTGAGGGTAAACATCATCTGAGGTCAAATTCAGAGTGTAGTCTTAAATTTCGAATACTCTTACTAGGTACCAGGATGTGGTGCATCATTTCTCTCGAATCACGATATCATGCTCAAGAAACTTATGCCCATTTAGGAATGTATGTGCTCAACCTCATTTAACATCATTTAAAGAATGCATGAAAAGAGGTCCAGCCTAAAAAGAAAAATTCAAGCTCTTTCATGGAGCACACATTTATACATTGAAACCTTATATATCTGTTCTCCTGCATAGTCAAAGTACCATGGCGTCGAGTGAGATGGTATGGTAAAGTTGCTCTTGCTACCCCCTGTTTGAATTGCAAGTTAATTAGCCAAAAGCTCCAATCCATGTTAACAAAGTTATATATTTAAGTGCCTTTTTCTTCAAAAAGTGATCACCATGTCTGTAAAGTAGCTAAAAAGATATTGGCTCTCGAAGATTGCATGAAAGACTTGCAAGCTCGCCTAGACTCCGCAGTCATTGACGCCAACCCACCGAACGTGCTCCAAGAGCCTGGTGGTGAGTTCCAGGCATTCAAGAAACAGGCCAGGGAAGACATCTCCAAACATAAGGAGGAGTTAAATGCGCTGGAAGATCGGCTCCAGAAACAAGATGAAGTGTTGGACGAGGCCGAACAGTAGTCGCTCGAACTGACTTTTATAGCATGATGTCCCGGAACAGCCGTCCGGGGACGTCTACATTAAAACGCTGGAAAACTGAAAAATAAACTTTCGGTAGAACTTTCAATTCTTGATGTGGATCGCTGCCACAGGCTGGGCCGTCGAAATACGTCTGCTGAGGTGGTCTGAGAGAGAAATCGACCTTTCACTATTATGTTCTTTCAATAGCATGATCCTGATCGTGTGTGACGCGGGAAACGAGCTTTGAAGGGCAGTGGGCTTATGCTAACTGAGTCCCTCACAAGTGTGAGAAAACATATCCTTAATCAGGCAGGGGATTTATGAGGGCTGCAGAAATGCCAGATTCAAGAAGGACGAATTAGTGTATTACGACAAGAAGGAAAAAATCTCAAATATCCACGATGGCACAGTTAAAAATACATTGCAGGGAGAAGGATGAACTCGTGAACTTAAGGAGAAGTAATTATGTGCGTAATAATTAGTTTATATTTGTGTGTAAGTGTGTGCTTGTGAAAATCAGTGGATGTACTCACCAGGTTGCTCGGGTAAGCTTATTTTACATCTTACTTAATTTTTGTTTTCATACTGCTTAATTCCATGATTGTTGACCAGTACAACGGTAATGACACTGACCTGCATTCCTCTCCACAGCCCTCACCCTCCCCTTCTCTTTCGTCCCTACTACCTTCAACAGGACTTGTGTTGCAAAAGCAGCTCAGTATCCACCCGCGGGTCGCCACATTATTGCCAACTAAATGGCCAGTCATTATTAGCCCATGTGGAAGAGGTTCAGGCTATTTTTAAGTGAAAAATATGCACATTACCGGAATCAGTGAAAGCTGGATGCATACAGACATACCGTCATCAGCAGCTAACCTTGACAGATACTCAATAGTACGCCATGACCGCATTGACAAAATAGGTGGTGGGCTTCTACTTTATTACAAAAATGACCTAAAATGTAAGATAATTTCTACTTCTGACCCACGACTTACACTGCGACCGGAATTTATGTTTGTAGAATTAGACCGCCAAAAAAGACATTAATAGGGATCGTATACAAGTCGCCTAAAATAAGACAGACTGATGATTTTCAAGAGGCATTATCAAATCTTATCTCGGCATTATAATAATGGGCGACGTTAACACTGACCTTTTGAAGCAGACTATTGACGTGAACTATATACTGAATTTATTTCTCGCTACAAACACGACAGTTTTACCCCTCAACGCAACGTTCATTACTCTGACTGCACAAGTCATACCTTAATTCATCATCTTGTGACTAACCAACCTCAACAATTAATTAAGCACGGACAGATCCCTTCTGCTGGCATCTCTTCACATGACCTATTGTAACGTGTGTTATTCTACACGAATACCTAAGTACAAACCACGTTGCATTACAATACGAGACTTACGACATACGGACCGGAATAAACTACCCCACGATGCATATAACTTGCCTTGGGACAGTATACGTAATTTTCACAACATTAAAATAAACAAATTCAAATCACTGGTACTGGTAATATTTGACAAGCACGCACCAAAGAAACAGGTATCACCCGCCATTCTTCTGCGTGGCTAACGGCCGAGATAAGACCTGTTATGTACAGTCGTGATAAACTGTACAGACAATAGACACACGCATAGCAGATAATTTCGAACGATACAAGATTCTGAGAAACAGAACCAAGCAGTTAATTAGGAATTCTAAATATAAGTACTTTCAGGAACTGATGAACAGTAACAGCCCGAGTCAAAAATGGAGTAAATTATGCACATTAGGTATAGGTAAATCCGTACAGCAACATGTACCAAGCATATCGCTAGAGTTTTAAATGGTCATTTTGCACGGACAAGAATATCCTCTACTTCCTCCCCTAAAAAATTCAGTACCCTTGTTACAACAGCAGTCTGTGATGAGCAATTCTCTTTTACAAGTGTCAGCTCGAATGAAGTTAAAGGTCTGCTGATATACTCTATTACATCTAATGCCACAGGTAATGATGACATTCCTATGTCGCTTATTCAGGATATGATATTGTGGGAGCTGTTCTGCCTTTACTAACTCATATATTTAACTACTGCCTGACAAATGGAGTTTTCCCAGATTTTTGGAAAGATGTACTAATTAGACCCATCCCGAAGAGCTCCAAGTTTGATTCTCCTTCTCATTATCGTTCAGCGTCCAACCTACCACCCTTATCCAAGGATCTTGGACGTCTAGTTCATACAGATGTTACTGAATACCTTACCAAGCATTCCCTCCTTATTCCCTTTCAATCCGGCTTTAGGAAAGGACATAGCACTGCGACAGCTTTACTACGTCTGACAAATGATATCAGACGTGAAATGGACCAACGGGGCGTGACTGCACTGACATTAATAGATCTCAGTAGTGCCTTCGACACTGTTAATCCTCAGTTACTGCCGCAGAAACTTCGAGAGCTAAATTCTGATAGTGTATCACTTCGTTTCTTTTCATCTTACCTTGACAAACGCCGGCAACGTGTGACAGTTGGAAATTGGTGTTCAGGATGGCAAAGGCTCGGTGTCTCTCAGGGGTCGGTTCTCGGGCCACTGCTATTTATCATCCTAATTAATGATATATCAAAAAATTCTGTAAATTGCAAGTGTACGCGGATGATGTACAGTTATACTATCATTGAAAACCGAGTGATATTGATACTGCAATTAGTAAAATAAATTCCGAACTTCAACATCTTAGTGACTATGCAAATAAAACAGTTTATTAATGAACCCAAATAAGACTCATGCTATTATTATCAGTGCCAGTAAAAACCTATATTCCCTCAAGAAACAGGACATCTCCACAATAATTTTAAACAATAAAATCATACCCCAAAATACGTCAGTGAATAACCTAGAAATTATTATGACTGAGACCCTGAATTGCACTCAACAGGTGATAAGCACATGTAATGAAGCACATAAATGCTTATATCCCCTTAAAAGGTTCACTAATGTATTCTCTGTTCGACTTGAATTACAAATAATTTGCTCTCTTATACCACCTATATTTGACTACTGTGGCACTGTGTTGACTGAAATAACCTGCGATATGATGCTCATATATCACCTGATTAAAAGGAGCTCTCGTGGCTTCGAGTGCACCAGCGCTGTGAACTTTACATGCTATAACTTCTGCACAAAGTACTTTCTACTAATACACCCGAATATCTGTCTCCATCTTTTTCTTACCTCTCATCCTATCATGAACATAATACAAGATCTGGCTCCTGTCTTGCCATACCTGTAAACCGCACTGCTGTGTACACATGCTCTTTCATAATCTCTGTACCTAGGTCATGGAATTTGCTACCTGCGTACATTAGAGACAATCCTTCGCATCACAAGTTTAAAGTGGCTTGACACGAGCATTTGCTGGGTAGATCCCGCTGACTTGCTGGATGTTGAGTGAATGAAGGAATGAATGAGATGAATGTATTACTATAGTTTCATAAATTAAGTGTTCATTATTTTGTGTATTTTAAAATTAAGGATTCTTTCATTATCATTCTTCTGCTTCTTCTCATATTATTATTGCTACTGCTAGTAATATTATTTGTTTTATTCGTATTCCAAATTATGAGTTATGTAAATGTATACTCATCTAGTGGTTAAGTGTAAGAGAGGGCCTTGAGCCCTATCTTCGCCACCAATAAAGACATTATCTATCTACATAAAAGACGGCGTATGCTTTGGAGTTTTTATCTTGTTCAACCACTCTGTGCTTTGTGGCAAGCAAGTAATAATTTTTGTAAAAGCAGTTGTTGTTGTTGTTGAGGTTTTTGAGAGGATCACAGTGTTGTAGATATTAATAATCTTGAGAACATTGATTGCCGACAGTCAGCAAGATCAGCTGAACCATGGCTAATCAATTTTGAATGATATTTGGTGTCATGCAGCCATACATATTGTATTTGTACATTGTTGTCATGTAAGTGAAGTATTCTATTATGCCAGAGCGTGGTTATTTTTAACTACATAGATACAGTACTTTTGCATCCATCTCTTGGCACAGGCCAGAGTAAAGTGTAGCTTCCACCGAAGTCCCAGTCTCATCCATGGCTGTGACAATATGGAAGTTGCTGGGGTATGGGTAGTGCTGAGTAATGACATTCAGAGCACGACTAGTGCATCTGAGTGTTATGAAAGGTGCTACTCATAGGGTCAATCGTGCTGTAATAGTACTTTCTGACCCAGTGAGGAAAGCAATGGCGAACGACCTCACTTTTCATCTTGCCTAGTACGCCTCATTTTGGTACTGCCATTGGTTTTTGGGGTTTTCTTATAACCGCATAACCTTTGGTGGTGCTATTTGAGGATCCAACCAGCCTCTGGGCTGATGACCTAACAGACAGCTTTGATGTGCAATCAAAAAGAGCCGACCTACATAGAGGGCGGTAAGTTTATACAAAGAAGTTCATACTTACTACCATGTATTACATCAGTCTAGGTGCTAATTCCTGTCTTTATCACAGCCGGTATCCAACATGGAAACCACTAATCCTGATGAAATCCTGAAAAAGAAGGATTATAACAAGCATATTACGGCTCTTTTCCTAACACTGACGCTTTCTCTTCTCCACCAGATACTGCTGTCATAGACATAATGAAGGTGACAAAGGATATAGCTTTGGTAGTAGTGCTTTATTACGATGTTCTGATATCCTGTATTTGAACCTAAATGCAAGCTATCATGCCCATGGATATTCTAATAGTGTTCCTTTAACACTTCAGTTAGAAGGAACATGATAATCAAGGCTTGAGAGAAATTCAAGATGACAGGGCCTTGAATTTCACCGGAGGACATATTATTGCTATGTAAAAGAAGAAATGAGATTCCTTTTATTTCAAAAGATCACAGACAAAGTGATTATTTTAGTGGAATCATGATATCGTTGAATAGCATCCATGTCTATGGCTGTCTCCCCACTGCAGGGTGGTTCTACATATTCTACGAAATAAGAGCAAGAAATACAAATGTCTAGGTTAAAGGTGAGATCAGGCACATGGGAAAAGTTCAGGCTAAAATACATTTTAACGTGAAGCGGCACTTCCCAATTCATGCTGTATGCACTGAATTCACATGACCCAGTCGAATGCACGAATTCCTTACAAGCAAAGTAGTGGGAGGCTCGACCACGTGTTGTTACTGCAATTTTAGGAAAACATAAGTGAACAAATACAAGGGGGAAATTGATTCCAGATACGGCAGGCTAGACCTCGTGATCATCATACAAGATATTGATGTAGACACCACTAGAAAACAGGGGGCAGAAAATACGACACTGGATTGTATGTCATACGTTTCATGGCCTATCACGCCAAGCAAAAAAAAGGAGCAAAAATTGTGTGGCCATTCTTCTTTACATGATTATGTGATTTTTGTCACAAGTGATTTATCAGGTTCACAATTAGTTTTACAGTAAAAGGGTATTTTGTTTTGGCCTGATAGATATTCTCCACGAACAATCTACATTGCTGTAACACATGGCGCATCCCAGGTGACGGATATGGCTTCCCCACTTGCCTGCCGGCAGACTTGAGCTAAATATAATAGCTCTCGCGGACCAAATACGCACAAAGTCCTCAATGGAAACTTTGGCGGATATTGAAACGTTCGGTACGAAGCAGTTGAAAGAAGAGCATAGCGTCTCTTCTCTAGAGGAGTGGCTACAAGAGGCGTCAGTTCCCCATGTCCGGAGTGGCGTAACTACCTGCTGCCATGAGCTCTAAAATGCTTCAAGACAAGACGGCCGTAAAATAATACCGTCACATGATTACAGAAATATGTCTCATGGAATCGGAATCAAGGTTAGGGCGTCCTCTGGAAGGGACGCGCGTTGGCAGGGCCCAGTCAGCATGAATATTATGAAAGGTTTACCGCTGCATGGGCTGTGACGGCTAAGCAAGCAATTACCCCCATTCTGTATTGCATCACTGAACTATGTCTGGATGAAGTAGCAAATTAGCCACAGCAATTGAGAACAGGCATACAGGCATCTGTGAGGCAAAGGAAAATTTGGAGTGGAGAAATGTCAAGCAAAATGGGGTGCAGTTACTGAATGATGTACAACGGAAGCCAAAGAACAACTAATGGTTGGCATTGTCATATAAGCAAAATTTGACGGCTTAATCTTCGAGGTACAAAATTATGAAAATCGCTTGATGTAACTCGTCTACATTGGGGAGAGAAGGAAATTCTATCTTTTCAGTGGAACGCTCCAAAACTGGCCAGGGCGCGGAAACCAAAGATGCCTTCTGGGCACAGCCTGACAAGAAGACCGCTGACTATCTTATCGTTGCTGGTAATATGAATGGATGTGTCGGACGGAGGAAAGAAGAACGCACAGTCCATGCCGGACATAGATATGGACAGAAGAACGACGATGGCAAACAAATTCCCGATTATGCAGAAACTGACCATCGCGAACACACGGTTCAAAAAGCGCAATATTCATCTAGTCACGTACTACAGTGGCTCCCATCCAACTCACAATAACTAAATCCTTGTGAGAGGAAGGAATCTCAAATATGCTCTAGAGACAACAATTGTTCCTTACGAAAGCATTGCGATGCAACATCGACCAGTCATCTGTAAGCTGCGGATAACGTCAGCAAGAGCCCAATAATGTGCAGGAAGTGGACCAAATGGGATCTAATGATGGCGTTTGGAGAAGGAGACCAGCGTAGTTGCCAAACTTACAGTGCCACAAATCACCATATTTGAAATGAGCCGGACTAAACTTAAAGACGCCGCATGCCCTATCCTTCGAACAACCAAGTCAGGACGACGACATCAAAGGATAAACTATGACACGTGGCTTCGCACTGATGATGCTAAGTATGCAGTACGGTTGAAGAAACAGCTGTACCACGAACTCCTTGCTCGTTGGAATGCCTATAAAGCAGCCAATAGTAATGCGAAGATATTTTCTGTAACAAAAGCAAACTCGTGAAATTTGACACGCGCGAAAACTTGCGGAATATTTAACGGCTAGTCAAATCGAGGCATCGCTAAACGGAAGAAGTCCAACGTTTTTACGGCATCAATGAGGAAACAGATGATTTGCTATTCGACTGGCGGTAAGTGCGAATACACTGACGGAACTACTTTGAAAATTTTCAATCTTGGAATTTCCATATCTACCCATCTCAATCACCTCCGCTGTAGAAGGTCCAATGTAGGAAATTCACGTCACCGAAGCCCAGGCTATGCTAAAGGAAATGAAACGAGGGAAAGACATCTGTCCTGATTTCCTTCCGGCAGAGTTTGTTTCTCACAATAGGGGAATGCAGCAGTGTGGCTAAAATAAGCTTTTCTGCCAAATCATCAAAGGAGGTCAAAATCCAAAAGACTGGCGACTGAGTGTCCATTCAAAAATAAGGAAAGTCCAGCCTATTTTTCTAATTACCGCCCGAGCATAATTCTGAGCCACGCAATGAAATATTTTTAACAAATCTTCAACAAATGGATTAGCGATTTAGCCAAACATACAACAAGCCAAGCTTGATTTGTGTAAAATTTCGGCGTAACAGGATCAACCCACGCTGCAGGGCTTGAGAGACACTTTCTGGACCCTGGAAAGGCCTTCCGTTGGGTACCTCATAACTTAAAAAGTCAGCGCCACAAGAACATGGTATTCCAGAGCACTTTGGTGAGAGGGTATAATTGCTCTACGAAGAAACAAGAAGTTATGTTCAAGCTGCCGCAGGAGCATCTAATGAATTCCGCATAACTGTAGGAGTCTACCAAGGCCTTGCTTTATCACCACTGCTATTCATTCTTGTGATGGACTCCGTTGCGTCAGAACTGCACAGTCCAATGCCATGGACACTTCTCTATGTAAATGATGTCATTTTGGCTGCAGCGAATAAGCTTGATCTCCAGCGTCAAACAGAAGACTGAAACATTCGACTAGCACAATATGTCCAGCACCCGAACCAAAAAATGACAGAATACATGACATTACATTATCGAGAATTCGGAACCATGCATGTTGACGGTGAAGATATAGCACAAGTAGAGAAATTTAAGTGTCTTGGCTCCACAATGTCTGATGATGGCCAACTTACTGATGAAGTAAAATTCAGGATATACAAAGCTTGGCTGAATTTGGGAATGACAACGGGCACCCTTGCAACCGTCGGATGAAGGACCATTTGAAATCTAAGATCTACCAAACTGTTATCCGTCCTGTCGTTTTCTAGGGCAACGATTGATGGCCAACTAAAGAGGATGTAGAATGCGAACTAAGCATCATCGGTACGAATATGCTTAGGTGGAAGGCTGGCATAACTAGACTGGATCACATTTCAAATGCTGTTTTAGAAAACGTTTTGGCATGGCACCGATACAAAAGAAAATTGAGGAAAGGCGTGTGTGCTGATTTGGGCATGTGTTGCATGCACAGGATGATATATTGGCCGATACACAGAAAGCCGGTGAAAAGAGGCGCTAGGGACGAACAAGACAGAATAGGACAGATAAAGTGCACAACGACCTGAAAGCTGTGAGACTACACACAGACATAGCCCAACACCGAACCGACAGGAGGCAATGAATCACAACACTGCACCCTGCCACCAGGCAGGAATACACTAAAGATTCAGAATAACAACAAGCAGATTGATGAATATTCTGTTATAAAAATGGGATATGATGGATATTTTACACATCCTATCATTTAACATAGTATGCCCAAATTCTCTCCCCTAAAGCCTATGTCCTATAATTATAAAGACTTATTCTCACAAAATAGTGTCTGAATGACAGAACGCTCCTGGATTTCACATTTAAGTGACTCCTATAAATGCATTATAAAGAAAATTATATAACTCAACAAAATAAAAATTTCAGGATTATCTGTGTTAAACAGGAGTGACAGTTTGACTACCCGCTGAAATTTTCGGAGTACCAGCAAGAGGGCATTCCGTCAGTGTATTCTTGCCTGAATGGAATTTGCAATTCATATTTCTGCTTACATCCATCAGAGATAGCATATGATCAAAATAACTAATTTGTTATTTTCATCCCGATCACGTCTATAAATATGAAGACCGTGGAGAAGTGGCACAGACTGATCAGTTCAGGGCCATGCAACACTTGACACTCTACAAGTCGAAGGTAACATCATAATTAAGCGGTTAGTTCAGGACCAAGTCTCTACACAAATGGAAATTTGCCTCATCACTAATTATTTAGCTCAGAGTGATATGTCTCTCCACAAATAGAAGGTAATCTCATCACTAATTGGTAAGCTCAAAGATATGTGTTTTTCCACAAGTCAGCAAATAGAAAACTTTATGAATCTTAAAACATTTTCTTATGTAATTCAGTACCAAATTGACAAGGCAATTCTTTCACACATTTTAAAAGAAGAAACTTAAGTTGCTACATGATATTTATAGACTGCTGAAATGAGAGTTAGGATAACATAGCGCTTGAGGTGAGGTATAAAACGAAGTGGGAAGCAGTAGATAAGATCCGGTCGACTGAATCCTTCAGAAGCATCTAAAATCTATGATATACGATAGATTAAACTACGTAAACAATAGACTGTCCTCTGCGTAACATACCGAGGATAAAGAATACAAACGAAAAGCTTGTTGCTTTGCTGATTTAGAGTGCCTTTGCACAAGATATATTTAGGAAGGAGAAAGCTAATTTAAACTCCATCCAAGAATAGAAATATGTATTTTTTGTGTGAAAAGTATTCATAAGCAACATTTGGTGGTCATAATACGAGATTGTACTCTAACGTAGCCTATTGTGTCCTGTTACACAACAATTACAAAGAAACAGCAGAATATGAACCTCAAATAGTTGACATATTATACCCGGAATACGGTTCTAAGTTAGAGTCCCCGATGTGTGAAGTTACGTTACCCGCCGAGGGAGCTTATCCTGCAGTCTGCAAGCATGCCAGCTGAGAGCGGCGAGGAAGTGTGACGTCACGAACCGGGGAATTCGGTCAAGGCGATATTGGGACAGCCGATAGAATGTTCGATTCTTTCCATCGTTAATTTCTTTTGAGTGAATTAAGGTGCAAAGAAATGAACAACATCGTCGTCTAGCCTAATTCTTTATGATTATGACTACCAAGTTTGAAAGAGATCTGTTAAGAATTAAGGGAGATATTAGTAGTCACAATTTTGGGGGATAGCGTATAATAGGGCAGGCATTTCACCTGTCAAGCCAGTCTGCTTTGTACCACAGTCGAGGCCGGACGGTCGGCTGTTGGTCATTCTGCTGCCGTGATGTAAGTCGCCAGTTCGACTCTCCGTTGAAAGTTTAAGTCCGCGTACTATTGAACTTTGATTCTACGACGCATCATAAGACTTAGAATATTTGCAGTATCGTTTGCGTGTGGTGATAGGAATTGCGCATAATTTGAGAAGTGAACAGGTGGTGTCTAACTATTTAACTATTTACAAGAGCAGTGTGACTCAAATTTACATTTCCTCACCAGTACGATATTACGCTACCAATTACTTAAACGTAATTTGATGTTTGTATTAAAAGAGAAGATAGGATTTGAATGAGAGTATTTAAAATTTACAGTGTTATTTAACATTGAATGCTAAAAGTGATAAAACGTTGTCGTTAGTGAAACGTCAAAACTGTCCATAAATTTTGTATTTAACCTTCACAAGTGATAAACTGTGCTAATAGTGAAACGTAAGTCAGTGTTTCAGACTCTCCAGGGGATTGAATTTGCGGTAGTAAAGTATCAATGTGCACGATTACTCTACCGAGGTGTTGGAACATTTTAACGAACTAAACATTTGTGTTACGAATGGCTGATACAATTAGTTGTATTTAACAGTGCTGTCGAACTTAAGATTTATTTTAAAAGTGACCAGATTCTTGAGTGAACATAGACTCAGTAGATGAATAATCTGGCGCAGTTAACATTCCTTGATTATTACGACTGAAACTATGTTGAACCCAGGACGGCTCGAGGAAGGATAGTGTTTTCTTTTCTGCCATTATTCAATCGTTAACAGGACTAAATACACGGAACTTATTATTTTCCATTTTATTTCAAGAATGAATTCGAACTTGAATTGTGTAAGGTTTGAAAGTGGGATATCTCATTTTCTACGTTGTTATTCGGCCGATGTTCTCACATTTAACTTTGATAAAATGACATTTATTTTACGTAGTTGATACATCACAGGTTTAATTATGAGTTCAATTAATTTATTATTTAACCCAACCCAGGAGTAACGAATGTGTACGTCAAATTGTCTAGTGCAATCACAATGTGAGGACAGTTGATCGCCGCTTGTGATTTGTTAAAAATCGCCATTAACAATAGCTTTATTTGTGCAGATCAATTCTTTTTCGAGTCCATTTCGAATCCTAGTGCAGTGTTACAACAAAGACCACGAGTGCTCCTAGATCATCCAGATCTTCTAGACATTCTAGATTTTCGAGACCTGCTCGGAAGATGGTGCCATTATGAACGAACAATGCGATCCTGCAGGTTACCAGGACCGTTTCAATCCCAGGAGAAATACTCATTGTATTGAGGTGATGTTAAATTCTGATTTCATTTTATGAATAAACTTTTGAACAAAAATAAAACATTCCATTATAATAATTTTACTTCCCTCTCCTCTGTAACAAATCAGATAGAGACCGGACACTCTGTGTCGAGTCTCGTGTTCAGCTAGCCGTCGAAATCAACTTTTACTGTTACAATATATGGGCGATCTTCAGTTGTGTCATGGTTCTACTCTGACTAATGAGAGAGTGTAAGCTGGTACTGGGTAGTTCTGAGGACTGAAATGAATATTTCCTGCCACTAGTTGTGAATGTACAGTAGGAACAATTCAATGCATAACATAACAGTCGAGAAGACTAAAACCACCAAAAGAATCAAACAAACGTATCAGAATCTTTTGTTTCCATTACTAATCTGGTTAGAAGTCAAACCTTAGGCTATGACTAGCCATTGCACGACCTGCCGATACAATGGCTTGGTTAAGAGCACCAATCCGAGATTATACAATCATTTCACAGATATTATTAAAGATCGTTTCACACGGTAACCGACAAAGGTGTGAGAGCAAAAAATTAATTAGCAAATAGTCCAATGGCTCACCTAATGTTCAAAAAACACTACTGCAAGAAATGTTTGAAAACAGGATATACACTTGTGGTACATTGCAATGTCAGTGAGCAATATTACAAAATTACATCATTACATCATTATTTACTTGCTTTTACTTGAAGAATTCGGAATTTTAGGCAACCTGTAGAAATTTAAATCTTCACTTGTAGCTGTCCATTTTATTAGTTTATACTAATTGTGTAAATGTGTTTGCAATGAACACCCTACGAGGACTTGACTGACAATGAGCACTAAAACGAAAAGTGGAAATTGGTGACAATCAGCAAGTGTGACCACAACACTCGATGAAACAAAGTCAATACCACAATTTTTTATGCTTACAACAATGTGGAAATTTTCTTTGAAAACTACGATATCTAAGATGCAGCACTAATGATCTGAACATTTCATGTCAACAACACATTATCTGCTTTAACATCCACAAATGGAGGAATCTGACTTAACACACAAAAGACCAGAAAAGGTCACAAAAAAGAATCTAACCAAATAAATAAATTTAAAATGATATTCTTTGAGTTATCACACTACTTAACTCAACCATTTTATCGATTATCCTAATAAAGTTAGTTTGAAATTATTACGTTGTTTGCAATGTACATAAAACTTTAAAATTTTGAATTTTTAGTTTTAGTTTATAATCTACAAACATGGCTTCTTCTGTGTGTCACCAGTTGTGTGTGAACACCAGTTTGTACGAACGTACAAAATCACTGAGAATATCTGGAGGTAATAGTTGCAGATGGCATTTCATACGATGACAATGTGATGAACAAACGATGCAGTGACAGTGAAAGAAAACCAATTTTTCATTGTTCCTTAAAGGTATTGTAAACAAAAACACTTCAAAAATATCGAGCTTTACCGGAGATTTCTTTTGTAGACATATAGTCAAAAAACTACATGACAGAACATTAAATATGATCTTAAAGTTTCTAAATTTTTGAGACAATTTGAACCAATAGAATTTTAAAATATTACTGTTTAAATATAACCTCGTATAGAAGGTATTAAATGGATGAAAATGGCCAGATTTGGATATAAACCAACCACTATTGAACACCAGTGTGAATAGGTGAAAAATACTCCATATTGCATAGGATTCTTAGTGTATTTACTTTGTTTCTTCTTTGATGTACGGCAATAACTGATCATCAGTATGTTCTTCTATGAATACTTCCTCCTTAATATCATCGGAAGGCTGTAAGTAAAAATTAAGAACAGTAGAATAAAGAAGTATGGGGATAAAAATATATAGGCCTAAACAAGAAACAGCTGAGAAAATATATTTCATAGTGGCACAAGAAGAGTACAAATAACTTACCTCCCATTTTAAAAATAATAGAATGGAAATGAACAATCAAAAATCATTTTAAATGAAAAAGAGGTGGCAAATGGTACACAAAAATACGTTATCAATCACTAAATATTAAATGAGGAGAGAAGAACACAAATTCATGAAATACAGTATTATACAATTTACACTTTTTCCTATTAAACACACAGCTCGTCCTTAATAAATTTATATTATTGACGAATTTCTACTCATATTATCTTCTGTGCTTAAAAACAGAGTCATCTCAAATAGAACATCTGGAATTACTTCAAATCATACTACACAACTGCTATTACATTAAAATTTACTTTGGGGCTGATGACCTTAGATGTTAGGCCCCTTTAAACAACAACAATCATCATCATAATCATCATCATCATCACCACCACCACCACCAACAAAATTTACATTCCAGGTATTTATTTAATATTTTACCCTTTTTGGGACCTAACTTGCAGAACGACCTGCTGCGTCTTAACCCAAGTACCTTTTACCACCATTTTCCGGACAATTGATAAGAGAGATAAAAACTTGAAAAGGAACACACAGTAGGATAGCAGTAGACAATATAGCATAGAAAAGGAGGATCATTTCTGAAAATGTAAATTTAAAACTGCCTACATATTGGTGAATATTCAGCAGAATATATGTACACATAAATGTGGGGATGGAAACGCAGCAACTCCAGAATAGGGAATTTAATGCATTTGGGCTTTAAGCCCCTAATTTCCAACTTTACAATATTGCCAATTAGTGCTTACGTAGACCAGGAGAGAAATCTCCCAAAACAGAGCACCTTGCTCCAACTGATACAAATTTTACAGCCTTCCAGAGGCACTCCTCAATGTTACAGTATTATTGGCACTCTCAGAAAAGAGTTTGCAAGCTCTCCAACTTTACTCATGAGACTGCGCTCCCAATTCCTTACAGCCCACTCAAAGCAACATTATACAAAAAAATCTTACTAAATGCTGGCCTCTCTAGACCCCATTTACAATTATACAATTTTGTACACAGGGTTATTTATTACCCAAGCCACTGGGCCTTCATGGACAGAAGAACAGGTTAAATTACTGGCCCGAACACAAAATGCATGGAGGCGTACACTTCCGCTCCACGAAAATTAAGTATAAAATACTAATTGGGCTCATGGCCCGATGCTGCAAGGGCTAATCCGAAGCTACTGAGGTGACTAGAGTGAAGGTTAATTTAACGCTTTACAGAAAAGAGAAACATTTACAAAATCGTAGTCACCTCAAACTAAATTGAAGGGGAACTCAAGAGGGTAACGCACTCTCTATCCCCGATTTACAATTAAAGTCTTTATGAAATTTTACATTGGCCGAAATAAAGTTTACAATTTAGAAAACAGGAGGTTACATAGTTAGAAATTCGAACCTTCCCCTCGTGTAAGTCTGCAGAGGTAGCTACAGAGATATAAAACTGATGGCCATTACCTGGGCTGGTGAACTGCCTGGCAAAGAATGTGGCGCCCGCCTCATGTCTTAACACACACACTCAGAATTCGACGATCAATAAGACAACGTCGCTTGAAAGGCCACAGCTTATATACCGGAGGAGTTTGATCGAGAGGGTTCTGGACTAAATCCGAACACACTCTCACAAATTCAAAGGGTACAAGAAACCTTTAATTGCTTTAAAAATCATTACAGAAAATTCGTGATTAGCCAGATTAAAAAACTTGCAGAATGCGAAAGAAGTATTGCAAACTTTGAAATAACAAAATAACTGAACATCAATTTAGATGAGAAAACATAAGAACTCCAAACAACTTTAAATCACTAATTATTTTACCTTGCACCAGAGTGCATTACCTCCGTTTTACGTGACGACATCTATGGGGAAAAGTTTAAACGTCTTTACGAAAATCAAAACAAAACAAACAATTGCAGTCAGTTTAGGCAACTTCAAAATTACACATTACCCAATAATTCAATGGTGATATCTTCTGGTCAATGTCCCAACTTCAAGCCGTAGCTGTTTCACGTTTTGTTTGATAGACAGAGTTCCTTAAGGCACTTCTCTTAAATATGCGGGGATAAGGTGTACCTTCCGGTACAGACCTCCCCCACCCCACCCCCAAAGGTCCTTCCTTGGGGTGACACAGAAGAAATTTGAAAGAAGAAAATATTCAAATTGAAGTTTTATAGATGCCGAAAGATTTGTTGCTGTAAGTTCTTTTCGGAGGGAAAAATGTTTGTGAAACTAGTTAGGAAGTCTATGATATGCCAATTCAGTCTGACGGCAAGACCGGACGCCGCTGCCGATACCGAGGTGAGGTCGCCCGGATCCCCCAAATAACCTTAGATACACCTCTCCCGTTACTATGAGAGGGGTTGTCGTGGTGATGGTCGTCGCAGATCAGATATAAATGAGCAGTCCCCAGATAAGTTGGCAGTAGTGTTACCGCACCTCAGCCCTTGCCAGAAAGATGGAGCTCCAGCGCACCGTTCAGAAGGAGGCTTCACTAGAGTGGAGCGGTATCGCTCGCCGGTGTTGAGACACGGCCGCCGATGGCTGAGGAGGTACTGAAACAATAATATCTGGGCGACAGGGATTGTTTTGTTGGAGTTTTAAAAGTACAATAATTATTTGTAGGAGGCAGGGGGGTGGGCGGCCTTGTGACAGCAATGCGTGGATGAAAGAGACGGAGGCTTGGTAATGGCCACCAGGTACTAGCTAAGAGAAAAATTTCTCTGAGGGGAAGGTTTTACAACAGTACACAAAATACCTACTTATAATAATAGGGGCAGACGTCCACCTTATTTCCACTCAGTATACTTTAAGATGGACGACAATTCTGAAAAGAAAGATAACCTTCGACTCCTGCCAAAATTTAGTAGCTAATGGTAAACAGCAATGAATTTACACTGTTTTCACCTGAGAAACGTGAACCCTAAATATCCTTTCCATGGCTGGGTTACTGACCAATAATGTAACCGGTGTTAGAATATCTAGAATGAAGCACGGCCCATGGAATCTGGGAATAGGCTTGCCCGCAGGAAAAATAATTTTAACCATGACCTGATGTCCGACCTTTAAATTGGTGGGCCTCCGTCCACGATCATATCTTTCCCTAACCTTTTCGTGGGAAGACTCTAGGTTGCTTTAAGCCTTCTTCCAAACATTTCTAATATTATCGGGATCTATTGTCTCTGGTAATATGTCGTTAAGTGACCAAAGATTAGAGCGCGGCGTGTTAGGAACAACCTTCAACATGAGAGATGCTGGAGTGAACTTATATGACTCATGAACCGCCGAATTTAGAGCAAAAGCTAACCAATGCAGGGAAGTATTCCACCTGGAATGATCCTCATCATGGAGTGCAATTAAGGCAGAGAGGAGATTACGTCTGACCCACTGAGCCGGAAACGGTTGAGGGTAATAAGCTGAGGTGGTCGTTACGTGTGAGATAGACAGGTCAAAGCAAAATTTGCGGAATAAGTTAGATGTGAAAGCCTTAGCATTATTAGAAACAATATATTTACAAGGGCCAAAAGAAACAAATATAGTATTCAGACAAGAAATAGTAGACTGAGCGGTAGCCAGCTTATTCGGAAACAACCAAGAAAATCTCGTGAAACCATCAACACACACCAGAATACATTTATTTGCGTTGCCTTTGGATTGTGCGAAAGGTCCGACGTCGTCTATATATAGACGTTCAATGGGGCAAGACGCTTGATGAGATGACAATAGCCCTAGCTTAGAGGACTATGCGGGCTTACTAAGGAAACAAAATTTACAAGCTTTTACCGTTTCTCTAATTTCACCCTCCATGCCTTTCCAAATAAACATCTCTCGGATATTTTTCCCAAGTTTTGAAGATGCCTAAATGCCCCCTAATAAGGTCCCATGATAGTACTTGAAGATCCTAGGTACGACCACAGCTGGAACCACTACTTTCATCTTTTGGTCGTGCCTCGAAGGGCAATACAAAACCCCGTTTCTCAACCCATAAGGGACCACATAATCCCCAGAAGAAAGATTTTCCATTATAGGAGCCAGCACAGGATCTTTTTTCAATATTCCGAAATAACATAGGGGCATGAGTTAAAATAGCATTAATCCCCGTATGTATGGGCGTGGGGAGAGAAGACCTATCTTCCTGTTCGGTCGTCTCTACTTCGTGAGAAAACATGCGGCTTAGGCCATCCGCAACTATATTTTCAGATCATCTAATATGCCTCACATCAAATTGGAAAGCAGAAATCCTGAGGGCCCAGCGGGTTATACGACCAGTACGACGAGGCCTACCTAACACCCAACTTAAGGCTCGGTTATACGTTTCTAGGTCGACTTTGACATGTTCCAGATAGAGGCGGAACTTCTCTAAAGCAAACAAAACTGCCTAACCATCAAGTTCATGCACGGAATATTTGGCCTCTTGAGCCGAGAAGGTCCGAGAAGCATAGGCGATGGGTCATCTTCCGAGTTCTGTTTCGTGAAGGAGGACAGCAGCCACTCCGATGATGAGGCGTCTGTTTGGACAATGAATTTCTTCGAGAAATCTGGTATTGCTAATACAGGGGAGTTACAAAGAGCTAATTTCAGATCATCAAAAGCGGCTTGCTGAGACGGTCCCCATTCAAATTTGACGCCTTTCCTACGGAGTAAGTTCAAGGGCGCCGCTCTTTTAGCGAAGTTAGGAATACATTTCCTGAACAAATTCACCATACCTATAAACCTAGCAATGCCATTGATGTCCTTAGGAGGTTTGAAATCACGAATAGCCTGTGTTATTGAATGATCGATGGAAAAACCATCAGGCGACACAATATGCCCTAAGAACGACATCGAAGGTTTAGCAAAAGCTACCTTAGACAACTTCACGGTCAACCCAGCCGTACGAAGGCGATTGAGTACTTCCTTTAGATGATCTAGGTGTTCTTCAAAGGTCTCAGAAAATACAGCAACATCATCGAGGTAGTGAAACAGGTATTCAAATCTGATATCCCAGAATCCTATCTAGCAGTCTAGTAAGAACTGCTGCTCCCGTGGGGATCCCGAAAGGCACGCGATTGTACTCATACAAGTTCCAATCCGTGGCAAAATATGTTAGATGTTTTGATTCTTCAGCTAGAGGTATCTGGTTGTACGCCTGATTAAGATCAAGGATGATAAAGAACTTGGCTTTCCGAAACCATGAAAAACAAGAGTGAAGATCAGGAAGGGGCCCAGATCGTAACACCACTTTACGGTTCAAAGCCATGTAGTCAATGACAGGCCTGAAGCCACCTTGCGATTTCGGCACAAGAAAAATGGGCGAAGAATACGCCGACTTAGAAGGTCGAATTTTACCATCCTTTAGCACCTGATCGATGACTTACTTAAGAGCCTTCATTTTAAGTTGAGATAGCCTATAAGGCGGAAACTTAACTGGAATCGAATCCGTGATCTCAATCTTATATTCGATAAGGTTAGTAACACCAGGAGTATCCGAAAATATATCGGCAAAGGACTGACACAACTTACGAATACTTACAGCCTGCTCTTCTGGTAGATGTCTAAGATCTAACGACATCTCATCCCGGGTAGGCGAAACAGAAGAACATGATGCACAATTCATTTTAAAAGAGGAATCTTACAATTATTAGCAAATTTGAAGGTGCACGACTTGCTCTGAATGTCGAGCACCAGACCAGTATAAGACATGAAATTGGCCCCCAAAATTACAAGGCAAGACAAGTGTTTAGCAACAAATAATTTTATTCTCCAGGTAAATTTTGAAATACGAATTTTAGCAAAAATGAAACATAAAATGTCTTATCGAGAAGAGTTAGCCGAAACACATTTAACAGAAGACGAACAATAATCAGGAAACTTACTAACAGTTTTCAATTTTGAGTACCATTCTCCCGAAATTATGGAACACACACTCCCTGAGTCTAATAGAGCGGTAATGGGTTCATTATTTGCTTCAATTCTAAGGAATGGCACAAATGCAGGGGTCTCTGCCGCAATTCTGAGACATTCTCTGGGGCCTTCAAATGATACATTAGAAATAATTTCACCCTTACTAGAGATTGTACTGGGTTAAACAGGGGCTGAGCCTCCGGAAGATTAACATACTGACTCAGCCGACGACACTAGTCATTTCCTAATATCACAGTTCGCTGAGGTTGCACCAGAAGTTGAGCACGAGGGGGTGCTAAAGACATTAGTGCAATTCTTGGCGAGGTGAGTAAACGAGCCACTTTTAAAGCAACCTTGAGATGACCCTGCTCCATTGTTTGTCCCACTCGGTTTTATCAATGGGCATTTACTTCGAAGATGTTCCGTTGACCCACAAGCATAACATTTGAGGGTGGTGAAAGTTCGGCGATGTGGAGGCCGATTACTCTTAGAAGACGGAGGGGGCTCCTTCGCAATTCGTAAGGTGTCGGCATACCATACTCCTTCAGCTGATACAGACATAGCCTCTAACACTGAAAAGGTTTGAGGACGAGACGCGAAACATAGGTAACACCTATAGGGTGGAGAGATACCTTCAACAATAGTTTGCACTATTTGGTCTTCGGAAAAACGCAGAGCGAACACCCGGGTATAAAACATGATATCTTGGATGAAGTCCGCAAGATTTTCATCCAATCGTTGTACCCTAAAATATAACTTTTGGATTAATGATGACATGGCTCAGGCCGGAATGAAATTTACCAGGAGGTGGGCACGGAATTCTTCTATGGATGATCTAACAGCTATAGGTTTAACTATTTTGTCCAAAAGGACGCCTACGGAATATGGATGCATAATATGAAGTGTTCGAGAATGCAATAGGGAGAACACTAGTGCGTGATCTTGAAATTCTACCAAGAATTTTAGGAAATAAATTACTTCATTAGTTGAGTTGGCAGAGAATTTTGAAATGCCCTTCAGCAACATAGCCAATGGATGAGGCAGACTACTGAAACCGGGTGACACGACTGGTGACGGCATAGAAGGTTGAGAGTTCTCTAACACAGCATTATTTAAAAACTAAGGTGGAATTTGTCTAGGATGACCAGACTCAGTTTCCAATGGGGCAGAAGTTTGTTGAGTTGCCACAGATTTCCTACTTTCTACACCTTTACAAGAATCCTTCTCAGTAGCCAAGTACATTAAAGGGACTTGGCCGGTTTTGGGAGCAGCTGCCCCAGTCAACAATTGACTAACTCCATTAGACATATCCGGGGGATGTTCAACCAGATTACTAGCCCCCTTAGCATGATTCTCATTTAATATGAGAGACAATAGGTCCCTAGCCCTGTTATAGAAATGGAACAGTCTAGCCTGGACTCTCTTAAGTCGATTAGCAGATGAATCACTTACATCAAAAAACTCACTACAGACACTAGCTCAGTGGTATTGTATGTGATGGTGGATAGAGCCTCATCGAAATCTTTTTCACCAAAGACTGAGATGGAAATAGGAAATTCCAATGACTCCTTGACCTTGGCAATATCTGCCACAACCGTGCCTCTAACCGTGGACCTTTCTAATGAGTAACTCATAAATCAATTCCTCCTTGTGCAAGTACCCGAGAGCAAGGACTTCGTGACGACCTGATGTTGAAAGAAAGGTTAACAATATGGAAAAATTTCCAGCAACCGAGAAAATTCTTAGAGGTCAGAGATGATCGTACGTTTAGCTGACAAAAAGGACTTAATCTAGATCCATTCAACCACACACTGCTACCACTTGTTAATGGGTTTTTGTGGATCACAGACAGGTGAAAGAAGGGGTGGGCTGAATGGGTATATCATTTTTATATTTTAAAATAATAAAGGATATATTTCTTTTCAAAAATCAAACTTAACAACAATCTATCAGCTACAATGACAGTTTTGATAAAAAGTAGAAATGCCAGAATAGGGAATTTAACAGATTTGGGCTTCAAGCCCCTAATTTCCAACTTTACAATATCGCCAATTAACTTTTACATAGACCAGGAGAGAAATCTCCCAAAACAGAGCTCCTTGCTCCAACTGATACAAATTTTACAGCCTTCTAGGGGCACCCCTCAATGTTACAGTAATATTAGCACTATCTGAAAAGAGCTTACATGCTCTCCAACTTTAACCAAGGAGACTGCGCTCCCAATTTGTTACAGCCCACTCAAGGCAACATTATACCAAAAAATCTTACAATATTCTGGCCTCTCTAGGTCCAACCTACAACTTCACAATTTTGTACACAGGGTTATTTATTACCCAAACAACTGGGCCTTCATCGAAAGAAGAACAGGTTAAATTACTGGCCCGAACACTAAAATGAATGGAGGTGTACACTTGCACTCCAAGAAAATTACGTATAAAACACTAATTGGGCTCACGGCCTGATGCTGCAAGGGCTAACCCCAAGCTACTGAGATGACTTGAACGAATGTTAATTTAATGCTGTACAGAAAAGAGATGCAGTTACAAAATCGTAGTCACCTGACTGCCATGGCGTTTCATCCCTCCTGCAGCACCACACTTTGGTGGAATCTGGGAAGCAGCTGTCAAGAATCTGATATATTACCAAAGAAGAGTGATGGAATCTTATCGCTTCACGAACGAAAAATGGACCACTCTTAGATGACATATTCACATCCTCTCCCCAAATATATTTAGATGTGTTGTAATAGTGTAAATTGTCATTTGTAAAGTTACAACACGTTTCCTCATTTTTATAACAAACATGTTTCTCTAAGTAAAACTCTGACTAGAGTAAGCAAGATCCTGATATTTATAATTTAGGCATGACATCACTGCTGATGATCCCCATGCAATGGACAAAACATGTCCCGTTAAATTAGTATGACAAGATGTAAATCTTAATTTTCAGAATCCAATGTGTATTGAATAGGTGGATCTCAATAAACTTTTGTAACATCGTTGAATTAATGTACATTTCAATGTGGACCAGTCATGAGATTTGTAACATATTGTAACTGTAACATATTCGTATTGAGTTGAACCCTGTACATAAATGTCATATTAATGTTGTATAGGAAACTACCAACTCATATTATGACTATAAATCCAAGCATAGACCAAGAAGGCAATCTTCTTGTTGGTGGAAGACTGCACAATACTCCAATACTAGTGGAATGGAAACATTAGAAATTCTCTATCATATCACCTCATAAATATAATTATGATCGCAGGACACCTTCAACTACATTATGCTGGCACACAACTTTCTGAGAGACAAGTTTAGGATCTCATCAGCAAGGAGGATGGAAATAAGCCACACTCATGCACATCTCAAGCGTTATAAATTGAATGCAGATACCTTAGAACTATTAGTGCAACATACACAAATGGTGCATGTAATGCCAATGTAACCATTCCTTAAAACTAGCATAGACTATGGTGGTCCAATTCACATAAAAAATGGTGTGAGATTGAACAAGACCAGACTGTCTAACTACCAAGGCTGCCTACATAGACATGATACCTGATCTCACCACAACAACATTTCTCTCTTATCGACATAGTTCTCATAGAGGTCAACCCCTTACCATTTATAGTAATAATGGCATGAACCACTTCAGAGCAGCTAAAGAAATCAAGGACTTTCTGCAAAACAACCCACAGAAAACCAACTCTTCACACAACTGCTGGCATGGGACTGACATGGCATTTCATCCCTCATGTAGCATCACACTTTGGTGGAATCTGCAAAGCAGCTGTCATGGGTCTGATACAGCACCTCAAATGCGTGCTCAATTCGTATCACTTAACCAACAAAGAATGGACCACTCTTACAACACATACTCACAAAAAATGATTTAGAAATGTTGTAACACTTGTAATTGGTTAAAAGATCTTTTTTCATTTGATTAATTTGATTGTACATATGAAAACAGTTCATACAATTTAGTCTTTATACCTACGGCTGCTTCCTTCCAAATTTTATGCGAGATGGCCCCAATTCCATTCCTGGTAGTATATCTTCTGATTTTGGCTAGAAAATGTTTCTCACTTTATATTTTGTTCTCAGTCGCATCCTTTCTCTGACATCACGAGTGCGCAAGAATAGTAACACCATCCCCAGTACAGCCTTTGGTTATAACGATCCTCTGCTGTTAGTGAAATTTTGAAAGTAATGCTGAGTATGAATTGGAAAGGAATGGAGCTGGAACACAGCAATACCCCAGTTTACCTTGGTGTTACCCTTTATCAATTGCTGACCTTCACCACACACTACACGAAACTGAAGGCAAACGTTTCATCACAAAACTTCCTACTGAATATGGTAACAACTGGTTCTGGATGGGGTGCCCATCCCCAGACAGTAAGGACAACTGCTCTAGCACTCTGCTACTCTGCTGCTGAATATACTTATCCAGTGTGATATAAGTCAGCTCACACAAAGAGTCGATATTGCCTTGAATGAAACCTGCAGGCTAATTGCAGGCTGTTTAAAACCAACACCCATACAGAAATTGTATTCACTTGCAGGTATAGCCCCTCATGATATTAGATATTAGGTGGCCACTAATATCGAGAGATGAAAGGTATGCAGAATCTCAGCCCATCCACTTCATGAACATCAGCCATTACCAACTCGACTGATGCTGTGTATACAATTACTTACCCCGTCGACCTTTCTGGTGTTAGTGCACGCGTTCATGAACGTGCCATTTGATGATAATTTTCGCTGTTTTCGGTACCTTTCATATTTCTCTAAATTTAAGTTACATGCTGTTCTTACCTTAATTACTTTTTTCTATCTGGCTACTTTTCGTTGATTGCTTACAAGTTTCCTTCGACGTGCACTCATGTTACCGGTTGAACGAACTCTGTTCACGTATTTTCCTTCACTTTGCGCTGCCCTACGTCATTCCTTCTTGGTTTCTGATTGGTTGCAGCACCTTAACATGAGTGCTTACGTCACTGGCAACTTTTCTCTTGATTGGTACCGAAAGTGTATCCTTCCGCGCTTTCTTGTTCCTTTATTGATTCTTTTCGTTATTTGCATTTAGTATTTATTATATTTATTAATTGTAAATTTTAAGGATATTCTTTCTGGGTTCCCCTTTTCTTAATGTTTGGTTATTTTTTGTTAAGATTTCCATGCACAGTTTGTAAATTACTTTTGTTAGTTTTCCAGTACTATGTTGCGTAGCATCTGGAATCTTCCTTTGTGCTATTTAAGTGACATGCCTGCCTGTATGCTTCGCCTTATCATTCCGGATTTGGCCGGAATCGCCGCCTGGTGTTCCGCAGCAGTTACTGTGCTGTACCTTCTTGAGAAACATATTCGCTGCACGCATATGTAATAGCAACTTCTCTTCAGCGTGCATCTTAGCTACAGTCAACTCGAGGTTGTTTACCTCGCCTTCATCGCTCAGGTCTGGTTTGCTCTAAGCATGTTAGCCAGCCAGCTGCACCGACGTGGCCTTGTCGGCCTCGTACTTTTCATTTGAACATGATAACACCGGCTTAGGCATGGTCTTCGCACCAGTATCTATTCAATTATTTTTTAATGACTGGTTTTACCTAATTTGTGTCTATGGACTTGTTTTACCCAGATGTCGGCTGGTTCGTCTGCAAACTCATTTACTATAGTTCCTAAACGAATAATGAAGATACTAGACAAAAGGTCCCCTTTTTTCTGAACTTATTACTCCCCGGTGGAGACTTGTGTGTTAAGACTCAATTTCAGTACTGTTGCGCTACACCATAAATTTTCTCAAAATTCCTATCTTTAACCTTGTTGTTTTGATAGCTTTACTTTTCAAGTATTTATAATTATTCCACTTATTTGGTCTGGTTTCTTAACCAGCCTTCAACGTAAATTAATTATTTGGAGATTGTAATCTCATTTCACAGCTATCGTAAGACACAGTCTTACCTATTTGTTCTTGTTTGCACAGCCTGTGGCAACTTTTAGCTCAAGGCCAAGTGCTGAAATATAATATATTAATCATTGTTAGAATTTTCCATATTTTCTTGTTATTTCTACATTATTTATTTAATAAACATTGTAACTGCTGATTTCCTTTCTTATTTCCCGAGAAACCCTGGAAACACCCCTCCGGCTTTCCACTGTTTTCTCCATATGGTGCCGAAACCCGGGATCAGGAGATTTTTTTCCCTATTTTGCACTAATTTTGATTCCTACTGTTTCAGAAGATTGTTTTTAAGTCACTTCATACTGGTTACTGATGCAGCCTGCAGTTGCCCCAGTTAACTCGGATGCCAGCATGCCGCCCGAGGACAAGCTGATACGAGCTCGCGCTGCCTACAAGGGGCAGCTAAGCCTGTTTCGTAAGTTCCTTTCCAGTTGGGAAGACGAAACTTGCAATGTTGACAATCTTGTCCAAAGGTTGAAAAATTATGAAGTGGCGTACAGTCGTTATGATGAAGCCCAAACCAATTTGGAAATTCAATGCCCGGAGCAGTCAGTAGATCGGGAGGAGGTTGAGAATCTTTACTATGAAGGGCACGCTCAAGCAGTTCAAATTATTAGACGTCTTACTCATTCCTTGAAGCAGGAAGAGCTTTCAAATTCCACTCACCGTTCAGGATTGCTGAAAACTCCTGATAGTTCTGCTCAAGCCTCTTTGCCTAAAATTCAGCTTCCGCAATTTTGTGGTAATGAAGACGAATGGGATTCCTTTTTTGAGTTATTTGACTCTTTAGTTAACCAGAATGAGACACTTCCTGATATTCAAAAATTTCATTACCTTCCTTCTTCGGTACAAGGTTCAGCGTTGAAACTCATTGAGTCTCTTTCGCTTACTGGTGATAATTACAAAGTTGCTCTAGGGTTCTTGAAGGAACGTTATGCGAACCCCCGTCTGAGGATACATCGACATATGCAAGCCCTATTTAATTTACCTGCTACTAGAATAGATATGTTTCAAACATTCAGAGCACTATTGGATGTTGTCGAATTGCATGTTAAAGCTTTGGCGATTTTGAATCAACCAGCTGAGCACTGGGATACTTTTTTGGTGTGTTTGATTTCTTCCAAATTCGATCAAGATACTTTAAAAATCTGGGAGTCTGAGATTTCCAATTCTCAAACAGTTACTTATAAAACTATTATTCAATTTTTGAAGCAGAGATGTCAAATTCTTTCAGCTGTTGATTTTCAAATGAATGGCCAGCCTGTGAAATTGACGAACAAATTTTGCTGCCGTCAAAGGTTTCTAAGTTCAAATCATTTTCAAAACCTCAGGTGTTGAATGTTCAGACCGAACTCTCGAAATGTGGATGTTGTTCAGAGAGACATTTGTTGTATTTATGCCCTAAATTTAAATCGATGTCCATAGATGATAGAAGGATATTTCTTCAAGCAAACAAGCGTTGCTTTAATTGCCTATCCAGCGACCATTTGCTAAACAAATGCAACTCTACTAATTCTTGTAAGCATTGTGGCTCTAAACATCATTCTTTAATACATCGCCACAACAAAACAGGAGTTAATACTTCATTGGCGGACTCTGCTCAAGATAGTATTCCATCTGCTAGTGCACAAACTTTTACTCAGGGTTCATCCTCTTTGAGAGGTTCTCAGTACTGCTTTCCACAGCTGTTGTTCAAATCAAGGATTCGGGAGGCCAATGGAACTTGGTTCGATGTCTGTTGGATAATGCCGCCACTCACGATTTTATTAGTGAAAAATCTGATAGAGAGGTTAGGATTGCAAAAAAATTCCTACCGATGTGGAAGTCACAGGCATAAATAACAACAGAACATCTTCCACTAGTTTTATGAGGATCTGTATTAGGGATTCTGTTCAAAACAATGTTCTGTTTAATTTGAATTGTTTAAATATGAAAGTTATCAGTAGTAACACACCTCATCTTTCCTTTGATATTAAAGACTGGACCATTCCCCCTCAAGTTAAACTAGCAGACCCTAACTTCTTTGAGAGTGCACCTATAGATCTTTTATTGAGTGCTGATATTTTTTGGCAAGTATTATTACCTGAGAAGGTACAAATTATGCCTAATGTGTTTGCCCGTAAAACTAAGTGGGGTTGGATTCTTACTGGGAGTCTTCCTAAGAATTCTATGACTATTAAACCCCAATGTCATTTTATTTCTGCTCAGGATCAATACAATTTGGAAAGGTTTTGGAAATTGGAAGAGTGTTCTTCAGATTGCCTTCAAATCTCTGAGCAGGAGCAAGTTTGTGAACAGCTTTATAAACAAACTACTTTTCGTAATTGTGATGGTAGATTCGTGGTCCAACTTCCTCGCGTCTCCAATCCCCCTGTTTTAATTAATACTAAGCCTCATGCTCTTAAGGCCTTCATGGCTATTGAATCAAAATTTAAAAATGATTCCTGTCTCAAACTTCAATATACTCAATTTAAGGAAGAGTATGAAGCTCTAGACCACATGGAAGTTGTAAAGAAAATTGAAGACACTAGCGTCGTAGATTCTGTTTATCTTAATCATCATCCTGTTTGGAAGAGTGAAAATGAAAAATCTAAGAAAATTTGAGTAGTATTTTATGGTTCAGCCCTGGATGATCAAGGAATTTCTTTGAATTATACTCTTTTGACTGGTCCCTCTATTCAAGTTGATTTATCTATTATCTTGTTGAATTTTAGATTATTTCCTGTCGCGGTGATGGCCGACATTCAGCAGATATATAGACAAATTCTGATTGACCCTGCTCAGCGTGACCTGCAAAGTATTCTCTGGCGTGATGATCCTAAGAAGCCGCTAAAGGTCTTCAGGTTAAAAAATCTTACTTATGCCTTCTGCCTTTTTGGCGATCAGGACTCTTCACCATCTTGCCAAATTGGATGGTCATCTCTTTCTTCCTGAGGTAAGTCAGGCGCTAACTACGTCCTTTTACGTGGACGATTTCTTGTCTTCTTTTTCTTCAATTTCAGAAGCCACCCAGGTCGCTAAGGGTTTGGTTCAATTACTTGGACGTGGTGGATTCGTCTTACATACGTGGTGTTCCAATCACGACCAATTTCTAAACGTCTTTAAGGATAGAGATCGGATTAATGGTTGCGTAGAATTATTTAAGGAAGATACTACCATCAAAGCTCTCGGTGTATATTGGAGTCCTAAGCAGGACATCTTTACTTATAAATTGACACTCTGCAGAGCCACCTACTACCAAACGTCAAATCCTTTCGGAAATTGCAAAAATCACTGATCCTTTGCAATATTTAGCTCCCATTATTGTCTTGGCTAAACTATTTATGCAGGAGTTGTGGACATTGAAAACTATTTGGGATGACATTGTGTCCTCTAGTTTTCTTCAAAAATGGATCAAATATAGAGACAGCCTTCATGAACTTTCTAATATTCTCATACCTAGAGTTCTCATTAAACATCCCCCCGCTGATATTTTGGAACTCATTTGTTTTCTGATAGTTCTGAAAAAGCATACGGGTGCTGCGCTTATCTTGTCTCTCGAAATGAACCATTTTTTTTCAATCTTGTATCTTCGAAATCCAAGGTATCTCCTCTGAAGGTCATTACATTGCCTCGGTTAGAACTTCGTGCAGCCCTACTCGCCATAGAACTGTCTGATAAAATACAACAAAATATAAAGGTCCCCATTTCTCAAACATTCTTCTGGACTGATTTGACTATCATTTTGTCTTGGCTTGCCAAGCCTTCATATCATTGGTAGCCTTTCGCGTCTCACAGAGTTGCTAAAATTCAGGAACGAACTTCAGTGGATTCCTGGCGTTACGTTCCCACTCGCGAGAATCCTGCTGATGTGATTTCTAGAGGTTGTAGTCCTAAGCGTTTAGCTAACCTTGCTTTATATTGGCACGGTCCTATGTAGCTTATCAAATCTACCTCTCTATGGCCTAGCCATCCTAATTTAGAGTCTGTTGAGCAAATTGAAGTTCGCAGAACTTTAATTTCTGCGCATGTGGCTATTACGACCTATCGATTGCTTCACAAATTTTCCACTTTTCACAAGCTCGTAAGAGTTATGGCTTATGTTCTCAGATGGAAATTTTTTGTGCTAGATCAACCTTTAAGGCCTCGAGAATTTCTAACTGCCTTGGAATTGAGAACTATCAATTCATCTTTTCTTTCTTATGAAGAATTTAATTCGTTACTTGTTTTGATTGAAGGTGTGATAAATTCTAGACCACTCACCCCTTTGACCCTCAAGATCTTCTTCCCCTTACCCCTTCACATTTTTTGATAGGACAATCCATGGTCTCCTCTCCTCCGGCGCTGCTCCAGAGACTCGATTTATCTTTGCCAATTTTGTGGAGGAAAGTGGAGGCTGCTCGTGATAGATTCTGGCAGCGCTGGCGCCTGGAATACCTGGGGCAGCTTCAGGAAAGGAGTAAATGGAAATTTGAGCAACCCAACATCAAAGAAGGCGATTTGGTTCTTTTGCGGGATCCAAGTCCTCCCTTAGTATGGCCATTAGGCAGAGTTGTTCAAGTTTTTTCAGGACAGGATAAAATAATTAGGGTGGTAAAGATCCGCACTAGTAATGGATTCTTTGTTAGACCCATTACGTCAGTATGCCTTCTATCTCTTTGACAGTTCTTGACGAGTTTGTAATCTTGTTTGTAAGCCCCGAAATAATATTTTTTCTTTTCTTTTCTTGCCCTCCCCCCAGTATGGTTCATTCGATCATGAACGTGCCATTTGATGATAATTTTCGCTGTTTTCGGTACCTTTCATATTTCTCTAAATTTAAGTTACATGCTGTTCTTACCTTAATTACTTTTTTCTATCTGGCTACTTTTCGTTGATTGCTTACAAGTTTCCTTCGACGTGCACTCATGTTACCGGTTGAACGAACTCTGTTCACGTATTTTCCTTCACTTTGCGCTGCCCTACGTCATTCCTTCTTGGTTTCTGATTGGTTGCAGCACCTTAACATGACTGCTTACGTCACCGGCAACTTTTCTCTTGATTGGTACCGAAAGTGTATCCTTCCGCGCTTTCTTGTTCCTTTATTGATTCTTTTCATTATTTGCATTTAGTATTTATTATATTTATTAATTGTAAATTTTAAGGATATTCTTTCTGGGTTCCCCTTTTCTTAATGTTTGGTTATTTTTTGTTAAGATTTCCATGCACAGTTTGTAAATTACTTTTGTTAGTTTTCCAGTACTATGTTGCGTAGCATCTGGAATCTTCCTTTGTGCTATTTAAGTGACATGCCTGCCTGTATGCTTCGCCTTATCATTCCGGATTTGGCCGGAATCGCCGCCTGGTGTTCCGCAGCAGTTACTGTGCTGTACCTTCTTGAGAAACATATTCGCTGCACGCATATGTAATAGCAACTTCTCTTCAGCGTGCATCTTAGCTACAGTCAACTCGAGGTTGTTTACCTCGCCTTCATCGCTCAGGTCTAGTTTGCTCTAAGCATGTTAGCCAGCCAGCTGCACCGACGTGGCCTTGTCGGCCTCGTACTTTTCATTTGAACATGATAACACTGGCTTAGGCTTGGTCTTCGCACCAGTATCTATTGAATTATTTTTTAATGACTAGTTTTACCTAATTTGTGTCTATGGACATGTTTTACCCAAATGTCGGCTGGTTCGTCTGCAAACTCATTTACTATAGTTCCTAAACGAATAATGAAGATACTGGACAAAACGTCCCCGTTTTTTGAACTTATTACTCCCCGGTGGAGACTTGTGTGTTAAGACTCAATTTCAGTACTGTTGTGCTACACCGTAAATTTTCTCAAAATTCCTATCTTTAACCTTGTTGTTTTGATAGCTTTACTTTTCAAGTATTTATAATTATTCCACTTATATGGTCTGGTTTCTTAACCAGCCTTCAACGTAAATTAATTATTTGGAGATTGTAATCTCATTTCACAGCTATCGTAAGACACAGTCTTACCTATTTGTTCTTGTTCGCACAGCCTGTGGCAACTTCTAGCTCAAGGCCAAGTGCTGAAATATAATATATTAATCATTGTTAGAATTTTCCTCAATTTTCTCGTTATTTCTACATTATTTATTTAATAAACATTGTAACTGCTGATTTCCTTTCTTATTTCCCGAGAAAACCTGGAAACACCCCTCTGGCTTTGCACTGTTTTCTCCAGGTGTGAACCAGTTGCCTTTGCAGCATCAGAATGTATGACACTTGCACTTCTTGTAATTGTATCTTTGTGGTATTGAGGGAAGGGGTGTGTCGGAGGAGAGGAGATGGCACAAATTTCTTTGGAGCAGCTAAAGAAATCAAGGCCTTTCTGCAAACCAACCTTCAGAAAACCAACTCTTCACACAACTGCAGGCATAGGACTGACATGGCATTTCATCCCTCCTGCAGCACCACACCTTGGTGGAATCTGCAAAGCAGCTTTCAAGGATCTGATATGTCACCTCAAAAGAGTGATGGATTCTTATCGCTTCACCAACAAAGAATGGATCACTCTTATAACACAAACTCACATCCTCTCACCAAATATTTTTCAGACGTGTCTTAATTGTGTAAATTGTTGTTTGTGAACTTACAAAAAGTTTCCTCATTTTTATAACACACGTTCCTCTATGTAACACATTCACTAGAATAATCAGGATAATAATTTTTATCCCTTAAGGGAGGCTGGGACTGAGTTTTTAGTGGAACAAGTAAAAATGATCGATTTTTCAATTTGTGCACATTATTATTGTACACCGGACTATTGCGGAAGATTTGCGGGTGATATTTTCCGGGTTCCGCCATTTTTGAAGTGCTAGCGTGACATTTAAATGTCCGGTTGAGTCCACATCCACTAGCCTTTACTTACGAAAATGTTTTTTTTTTCTTTTCATATATACATTATTCGGTATTTAAAATGTTCCAGCTGAACGAATTTGGTTTCAAATTCCATGATAATTTCATGGGTTGTAACACCTGTATTGTCTTGATATTAACAGGAGGAATTTTTTATAATGTTGATACTTTAAAAGGTAGTAGCCTTCAAGGGGGTATGTTTTTAGCATCATTTTAGGAAAAACATAAACACAAAAACCACATTTTCCCTCAAATTCATGGACTACAGATGCAGACTTTCTCCCTGTTAAAATTGTTTCCATACCTTGAAGTGCCTGTACACCAGTTTTCAATGTGATATTTGAAGTAAATGTTCAGCTGGAGCATTTTTTATGCTTATCGATTTTTAAAAATTTTAAATTGTAGGTGTTAATTTCTCATAAAGTTCTCTTGCTATCTTCATGAAAATTGGTATATGGCCTTACTTCACCACTAGGAGACAACAAACCAAATTTCATTCAATTCTATCAATAATTACTATTTTTTATAAATTCAGTCCTAACTTACCTTAAGCATGAGATCACAGCTGATAATGCCCATGCAATGGGTGAAACATGTCCTCTTAACATAGTATAACAAGATTTAAATCTTCATTTTAAGAACCAAATGTGTATTGAATACATGGATTTCGATAAACTTTTGTAATACTGTTGAATTAATGTTCATTTCAATACGGACCAGTCATGAGATTTGTAAGATATAATTATCTGAGATAGTCGTAAACAACCCACGGAGTGAAATTAAAGTCCACTGTTCATATCAGAGTTGAACCCTGTACACAAATGTTACATTAATGTTGTGTAGGAAACTATCAACTCATATAAATACTATAAATCCAATCACAGATTAAGAAGGCCATCTTCTTGTCAGTGGAAGACTGCACAATACTCCAATACCAGTGGAGTGGAAACATTAGAAATTCTGCATTGTCTCACAAATATAATTAAGATGGCGGAACACCTTCGACTACTGCATCCTGGCACTCAACTCTCTGAGAGACAAGTTTAGGATCTCATCACCCAGGGGGCGGAAAGAAGCCACATTCATACACGTCTCAAGTGTTCTAAGCTGAATGGAGATACCTCAGAAAAATTAATGCAAAATACACAAATGGTGCCTGTAGGCCCAACATACCAATTCCTTAAAACTAGCATAGATTATGCTGGCCCAATTCTAAAAAGAATCATGTGAAATCGAACAAGGCCAGACTGCCTAGCTACCAAGGCAGTCTACATAGACATAATAACTGATCTCAACACAACAACAATTCTCTCCGCACTTTATCGACTTAGTTCTCATAGAGGTCAACCTCTGAACATTTACAGCAAAAACGGCACAAACTTCTTTGGAGCAGCTACAAAAATCAAGGCCTTTCTTAAAAACAACCCTCAGAAAACCAACTTTTCCAACAACTGCAGGCATGGGAATGACATGACATTTCATCCCATCTGCAGCACCACACTTTGGTGGAATCTGGGAAGCAGCTGTCAAGAGTCTGATATATTACCTCAGATGAGTGATGGATTCCTATCGCTTCACCAACAAAGAATGGACCATTCTTACAACACATCCTTTCACCAAAGCTAAATGATGACCCTTTTGACACTTCTTCACTAACTACATCCCATTTTCCTTATAGAAGAGCCAATTACTACACTCGCTGATCATGATTATACAATACTTCCCCTCTCATTACAACCATGCCCACAAGGCTATATTTTCAGCAGCTAACCCAGAAATCCTGGAAGAGATGGCGACATGAATATCTCAATAAATGGGTAATGAAATACCCCATAGCAACATAGTCATACTGAAAGAAGATGACATGCATGCTATGAAGTGGACGATGACAGTGATCAAATGTGTATCCTGGTAATGAAGAATTCATTCATGTAACGAATGTTAAGGTAACTTACAAGGCCTATTCACAAACACTATCCCTTACGAAGTATGAAACAGAAAGGCAAGACAACTCTCAAATGGCTCATTTATTCCATTGCATGTGTAAGTAATATTGTAAGTCACAATGGACAAGTAACACCACAGACCATATTAGGAAGAATAAGAATATTTTTCACTGGGCCGATGACCTCGAAGTTAGGCCCCTTTAAACAACAAACATCAATAAATCATCAATATTTTTCCCCTGCATCGAGATGGCTACAATTTGTGTAGTACATAAGTGAATGCTCACAGCAAACAAGCATATCAAATGCAACTTGCATCACAAATTACTGTATTATCCAGAAATCAATAATTAATATAATCAATAAGGTAACAAAGGTGAATCATGTGGAAGCAATTAGTAAAATATCTTGTAACAGTAACAAAACAATGTATCTTATAACTACTTTGTGTACAAAACTATTTACAAATTCAAAAGTATTAGTAGGAATGATACCAGCTCCCAAATGATATAGAGCAGTGGTCTTTGGAATAATAATAATAATAATAATAATAATAATAATAATAATAATAATAATAATAATAATAAATGTACCGGGCGGTACACCTCCACGCCGCTAATTCAAACTTTGCGCCAGTTGAAACTCCTCTGCTGGAGGAAGTCTGAACTTTATCTAATGTGTTAATTTTCAAGTTTCTCAGAAGATGTCACTACTTGTAAATTTTGAAGTATCTGAACTGGGTCGTTTTCGATGACTTTTTGTTTTGCCTGTAGTAAGAAGTGTGGACATTCTCTTCCAGATGGCACTACCGAAGAATTACAATTATGCACCCTAGTGCGAAGTGAAAGAACTATGTTTTTGTAGAAATTGTGTGTTCATAAGTTTGGTCTTTGTTAAATTTCCTTCAGTCATTGTTTGTGTTGGCAATGTTAATCCTTTCGTTCCGCCAGGTTTGAAATTAGCCAATCCCGAATTTCTTTAATTAATTTATGACCAATCAGGTGTATCTTCTTCAACTTGGATATGTTGCTTAACCCTAACCAATAAAATTCTTGTGGGAGGGTGTTCTCATTCCTGAAACGCCTCGAACTTTCCGCGAGGGTTTATAAACTGCTGATTTTCGGGTCTCCGGGCCACTTCAGTAACACCTATCAGTGTGTAAAGTACGTAGCAGGGGGCGGGAAGCGCCTCTTTCTTCGGGCAGCAGTTCAACCACAAGGTAATGGCCGTTTATTAACTTCTTTTCTTGCTAGCTCAGCAGTTTCACTCTCGGGGCAGGTCCGAAGCCTTTCACCATGTAACTTTCCTCTAATCTGTAAAGACACTTAGTGTCAATCCTATCTTTGTAAACTACAAACTGGGATAGAGAGTGCTTAACCCTCTCGAGCTCCCATTCGTATTGCATTGAGGTGAACTTATTTTCTCAACCGTTTCTTCCTTAACGTAATGTAAATTCTCATATAAGTCACCTCTTTAGTATGAGATTAGCCCTTGCAGTAATGGCCTAGGGCCAAGTAGGTTTTATATAAAGTATATTAGGAGTGCAAGAACGCCTCCGCTCAAGTTGGTATTCTAGAGGCCATGTAATACTTCTGTTTCTTCTCTGAATAGGCCTCAGTAGGTTGGGTATTTTTACCCCTGAGTATGTGTCCTTGGAGGACAACTTGAAGGTGGAATTTGGTGTGGCCTTTGATAGGCTTGAACTTAAAAGAGTGGGTCGCTCTTTCTTAAAATTTGATTATGCGTGCCTCAAGGAGGCGTTACTGTTTAATTGGGAGCAAGTGCTCCAGGGCATGATTGGGGTCTTCTGCCCCTTTGTTGAATTCTGTATATCGTAAGGTTGAGCTTATAGCTCAAGAATTGTGTGTCTGGCTCTCGGAGGCCAAATCCTGTAATCACTGTAATTGTACATTTTCAAATTGTGTTTCGGCTACTAAGTACCTGTTCTATTTGTTTTTTTCTTAATCTTGAAAAGAAAATATAACTTTGTTAAATTTTATCTTAACTTTAATTTCGTATTTTGAGACCTGTTCACCCCCGCACCTTCTTTCACCTCTGCTAATCCACCAAAACGCGGTAACAAGTGGTAGCAGAGCGTGGTTGAATGGGTCTCAATTTAGCCCCTTTTTACGGCTAAACATTGCTTTGATTCGAACTCTAACAATTTTCTCAGTTGCTGGAATTTTTTGATTTTTCCGTTTGTTTTCAAAATTGGTTTGTCATCATGCCCGGCCCTCGCGATGTTCTCCATCTTAACTATTTGCGCAAGGAGGAGCTGATCTATGAATTAACTATTAGAAATGTGCAATCTGGAGGCACGGTTGTGGTAGACACAAATAAGCTTAGAGAGTCCCTTGATTTGCCCATTTCCATCCCCACTTTGGGAGAGATAGAAATTGACGGCTCTCTTTCCACGATCACTGACAATACTACTGAGCTAGAATCTGTCATTACCTTTTTTGAAGAAAATGATCCTTCTCCCAATCAAGCCAGGTTATTTCATTTTTCTAATAGAGTTAACGATCTGTTGTCTCTGAAGTTGAATGACGTTCAGAGGAAGGAAGCTAGTGTGGTTCTTGAAAATCTCTCTGAATTGTCCAGTAAGGTTACCCAATTGTTAACTGGGGAAGTTCCTCCTAAAACTGATCAACCCACTACGGTGAATGTAGGTAGCGAGGAAGAATCTCCTAAGGGAGAGGTCAATAGGAAAACCGTTGGAGCTCAAACAATCTCTGCCCCATTGGACAACGAGTCTGAACACCGTACCTCGTTGAATAATGTACGTTCTGAATTAACTTCTTTGCCACTTAAACCTTTACCTACTATGTCACCTGGGTTCAGCAGCTTGCCTCATCCATTAGCAATGTTGCTCAGAGGGATCTCTAAGTTTTCTGTTAATACCACCAGTGAAGTAATTTCATTCTTAAGGTTTTTAGTTGAGTTTCAGGACCATGCTCTTGTTTTTTCTCTTTCCCCATGTCAAATTTTACAGATAATTTATCCTTATGCAATTGGTGTTCTCTCAGACAAAATAGTAAGAGCCATTGCCGAACAATCTTCTATTGAAGACTTCCACGCCCACTTGCTAGCTAACTTAATTCCGGCTAGGGCAAGGTCCTCACTTATTCAGAAGTACTATTATCGTGTACAGCGGTTGGATGAAAACTTGGCAGATTTCATCCAAGATATTAAGTTCTATACTAGGGTGTTTGCTCTTCACTTCCCTGAAGATCAGATTGTACAGGCTATTGTGGAAGGTATTTCACCGTCTTATAGGTCATATTTGTGTTTCGCGGCGTGCCCGCAAACCTTCTCTGAACATGAAGCATTGGCCGCCTCAGTGGAAGGAGTTAGATACGCTGATTCCTTGCATGTCGCGAAAGAACCCCCTCCTTCTTTTAGTAATCCTCGGCCTCCAGCTCGCCGACCAGTAACACCCCGTAAATGTTATGCTTGCGGGTCGCCTGACCATCTTCGCAATAAATGTCCATTGGTCAAATCTAGTAGGGCAAACAGAACGTACATTATTCAACGAGGTACGGCGTTCAGACTCGTTGTCCAATGGGGCAGAGATTGTTTGAGCTCTAACGGTTTTCCTATTGACCTCTCCCTTAGGAGATTCTTCCTCGCTACCTACATTCACAATGGCAAACAAAGGTTGTTTTAAATGTGGAGCTTTCTCACATATCGCTAAGAATTGCCCAAATTCGAATAGCACCCCCTCCTGCTCAACTTCTAGTGCAACTTCCACCAATGTCACTAATAATAAGTGACTAGCGGCTTTGGCTGAGTCGACTAATTCAGCTTCCCAAGGCTCAGCTCCTTGTAAACAGGTCGAAAATTCAGGGAAAATTCAGTCTTCAAATTCATCTTTTGAATGCCCCAAAGAATGTCTTAGGATTGCGGCGGACTCCCCCGCACCCGTACCTTTTCTCAAAATTGAGTTAAATAATGAACCTGTAACAGCTCTTTTAGATTCAGGCAGTGTTTGTTCAATTATTTCGGCTCAATGGTATTCGAAATTGAAATCTATTTGTAAACTTCCTGACTATTGTTCATTGTCTGTTCAATATGTTTTGGCTAATTCTTCTCCATTAGAAATTTTAGGTTCCTTATGTGTCAAAATTCGCATTTTTAAATTTACTTGGAAAATTAAATTGTTTGTGGCCAAGCACTTGTCTTGCCCCATTATATTGGGAGCTGACTTCATTTCTCACACCGGTCTAGTGCTCGACCTTCAGAGTAAGTCGTGCACGTTCAAATTTGCTTCCAATTGTAAAATCCCCTTGTTAAAGTGTAATTCTGTATCATGTTCCTCTATTTCGCCTACCCAGGATGAGATGTTGTTAGACCTTAGACATCTACCTGAGGAGCAGGCTGATAGTATTCGTAAGTTGTGTCAGTCGTTTCCAGAGGTGTTCTCCGCTACTCTTGGTGTTACTGACCTGATCGAATACAAAATTGAGGTCACGGATTCGGTTCCTGTCTGTTTTCCACCTTATAGGCTATCTCCACCTAAAATGAAGGCTCTGAAAGGAATCATTGATCAAATGTTGAAGGATGGTATTATTAGGCCCTTTAAGTCGGCGTATTCTTCATCTATTTTCCTAGTCCCGAAACCCCAAGGGGGCTTCAGGCCTGTCATTGATTATAGAGCTCTCAATCGTAAGGTAGTGTTACAATCTGTGCCCCTTCCTGACCTTCATTCTTGTTTTTCGTAAGGCCAAGTTCTTTACCATCTTCGACCTGAATCAGGCCTACAATCAAATTCCCCTAGCCGAAGAGTCTAAACACCTTACAGCGTTTGCCACGGATTGGAATTTGTATGAATACAACCGCATGCCTTTCGGGCTCCCCACGGGAGTAGCTGTACTCACTAGACTGCTAGATAGGGTCTTCACCGACATCAAATTTGAGTACTTGTATCACTATCTTGATGATGTCGTCGTATTTTCGGAGACTTTCGAAGAACATCTAGATCATCTGCGAGAAGTTCTCAATCGCCTTCGTAAGGCTGGGTTAACTGTGAAGTTCTCAAAGGTTGCCTTCGCTAAGCCCTCCATGTCATTCCTAGGGCATATTGTGTCGCCCGATGGTGTTGCAGTCGATCGTTCTAGAACACAGGCCATCCGTGATTTTAAACCTCCCAAGGATATCAAAGGTATCGCCAGGTTCATTGGTATGGTGAATTTCTTCAGGAAATTTATTCCAAACTTCGCTAATAGAGCGGCGCCCTTGAACCTTCTTCGTAGGAAAGGCATTAAATTCAAGTGGGGGCCTTCTCAACAAGCCGCTTTTGAAGATCTTAAATTAGCTCTCTGTAATGCCCCTGTCCTTGCTATGCCTGATTTCTCGAAGAAATTCATAGTCCAAACCGACGCGTCGTCGTCGGTGGTAGCTGCAGTCCTTCTTCAAGAGACTGAACTAGGGAGGCGACCCATCGCCTTTGCATCTAGGACTCTATCGGCTCAAGAAGCCAAGTATTCCATTTATGAGCTCGAGGGTTTGGCATTCTTATTTGCCTTAGAAAAGTTCCGTCTCTATCTGGAACATGTCAAATTCGACCTGGAGACGGATAATCAAGCCTTAAGCTGGGTCTTAGGTAGGCCGCGTCGTACTGGTCGTATAGCCCGTTGGGCCATCCGAATTTCTGCCTTCCAATTCAACGTTAGGCATATCAGAGGTACCGAAAATGTCGTCGCAGACGGACTCAGCCGTATGTTTTCCAACGACGTCGAGACCCATGAACCGGTCGATAGCTCATCACCTCCCGACTCCATACTTTCTGAGGTTAATGCCATCTTAACAGATGCTCCCATGCTCTTTAGGGACATTGAGAAATATCAACGTGAAGATCCGACGCTGGCTTTGATAATGGAAACCCTTTCTTCTGGGGAACATGTTGTCCCTTATGTACTGAAGAATGGAGTTTTATGTTGCCCTTCGAGGCATGATAAGATGATGAAAGTTGTCATTCCAGCAGTTCTTGTACCTATGATCTTCAAGTACTATCATGAGACCCCATTAGGGGGGCATCTAGGAATCTTTAAAACTCGAGAAAGGTTCATCTGGAAAGGTATGGACGGTGAAATCCGTGAACTAGTAAAGGCTTGTAAGTCTTGTTTGCTTAGTAAACCCACCATGTCCACCAAGGTAGGCCTTTTGTCTTCTCATCAGGCTTCGCGCCCAATGGAACACCTGTATATTGATTATGTAGGACCCCTCCCCCAGTCAAAGGGAAATGCCAACAAGTTCATCTTTGTATGTGTAGATGGTTTTACGAGATTTTCCTGGTTGTTTCCGACTAAGCTGGCTACCGCTCAGTCCACCATTACTTGTCTAAATTCAATCTTTGCTTCTTTTGGTCCGTGTCAATATATTGTGTCTGATAATGCTAAGGCTTTTACATCTAATCTATTTCGTAAATTCTGCTTTGACCTGTTCATCTCTCATGTGACAACTTCTGCTTATTACCCTCAACCATCTCTGGCTGAACGGGTTAATCGTAATCTCAGGTCCGCGCTTATTGCCTATCATCATGAAGATCATTCTAGGTGGGATACGTCCCTGCATTGGTTAGCTTTTGCTTTGAATTCGGCGGTTCATGAATCTCATAAATGTACTCCAGCTTCGTTGATGTTCAAGTTTGTTCCCAACACGCCGCTCTCTAACCTCTGGTCTCTGAGTGACATTCTACCCGAGACAATAGACCCAGATAATATTAAAGATCTTTGGAAGAAGGCTAAAGCCAATCTTAAAGTGTCTCATGAAAAGTTTAGGGAAAGATATGATCGTGGACGGAGACCCACCAATTTGAAGGTAGGGGACCAGGTGATGGTCAAGAATTTCGTTCCCGCGGGCAAGCTTGCCCCCAGATTTCATGGGCCGTGTACTATTCTCGATTTCCTTACTCCCGTTACCTTATTGCTAAGCAATCCAGCCACCGAGAGGATATTTAGAGTTCACCTGTCACAGGTGAAACCGGTGTAATTTCTGTGTTAACTTGCTTCATATAATTTTGAAAGAAATATGAAGGTTATATTTTTGTTTGAGGGGTTTCACTTTTAAGGCCTTCTGCCCTTGGAATCTGTTTCCTTAGTGTGTAACCGTTTATTGTAAACCTTCCCTGACCAGTTAAACTGCCATCCTGTCCTTACCACGGCCATTACCACGCTCCCGTCTCCTGCCCAACAAACACACAGTGGCTTTCAAGTGAAATAAATATTTCTACGCCGCTGGCCCCTCAGTTCCCCCACAATGAATGTACCCTAAAATCATTCTGGTCAAACAAAATTCTGCCGCCGAGTTTTAATGTTTCAGTGCCCCCGCAGCAGCGCGGTGCCGTGCCGCTACTGAGGTAGGGTATGGGCCCATGAGGCCAACCAGCGTACGGCGAGCCGGAGTCCTTCTCCCGGCCAAGGCTGATGTGCGGCGCACAACCTGTAACTGGCCCGCGACCTGCATGTTCGCCGCGGGCGAGGTTTGCTTCAACTCCACTACTCCTCTCATAGTGCGGGCGAGCGGTATCTCAGGGTACTTGAGGGGTCCGAGCGGCCTTCCCTGGACACAAGCTGCAGCGGCCGGTCTGGCCGTCTAACTTAATCAACCTTGGATATACGTAATCAGCTACATGGACATTTAATATCAACAATTACTACAGTTTTGAATCCAACTGCAATATCTGCTGGACTTAGAAAAAATTTTCCTCAACTTTAAAAACTAAAAGTTCCCTTCTGAATTCAACCTCTACAAGCATAAAGACTTTACATCTAAAGTTACTATAAAGAATTCTGAAACCGAATCAAACCAAATTTAGAAAATTTTTATAAATGCTCCGGCAATTAACTTCTATATCAACATCATAACTTGGACCTTATTTTGAAACAAAAGTTTATGTTCTTCTGTGTCACCCCTTGGAGGAACTTTTGGGGGGGAGGTCTGTACCGGGCGGTACACCTCCACGCCGCTAATTCAAACTTTGCGCCAGTTGAAACTCCTCTACTGGAGGAAGTCTGAACTTTATCTAATGTGTTAATTTTCAAGTTTCTCAGAAGATGTCACTACTTGTAAATTTTGAAGTATCTGAACTGGGTCGTTTTCGATGTATTTTTGTTTTGCCTGTAGTAAGAAGTGTGGACATTCTCTTCCTGATGGCACTACCAAAGAATTACAATTATGCAACCTAGTGCGAAGTGAAAGAACTATGTTTTTGGAGAAATTTTGTGTTCATAAGTTTGGTCTTTGTTAAATTTCCTTCAGTCATTGTTTGTGTTGGCAATGTTAATCCTTTTGTTCCGCCAGGTTTGAAATTAGCCAATCCCGAATTTCTTTAATTAATTTATGACCAATCAGGTGTATCTTCTTCAACTTGGATATGTTGCTTAACCCTAGCCAATAAAATTCTTGTGGGAGGGTGTTCTCATTCCTGAAACGCCTCGAACTTTCCGCGAGGGTTTATAAACTGCTGATTTTCGGGTCTCCGGACCACTTCAGTAACACCTATCAGTGTGTAAAGTACGTAGCAGGGGGCGGGAAGCGCCTCTTTCTTCGGGCAGCAGTTCAACCACAAGGTAATGGCCGTTTAATAAATTCTTTTCTTGCTAGCTCAGCAGTTTAACTCTCGGGGCAGGTCCGAAGCCTTTCACCATGTAACTTTCCTCTAATCTGTAAAGACACTTAGTGTCAATCCTATCTTTGTAAACTACAAACTGGGATAGAGAGTGCTCAACCCTCTCGAGCTCCCATTCATATTGCATTGAGTTGAACTTATTTTCTCGACCGTTTCTTCCTTAACGTAATGTAAATTCTCTTCTTATATAAGTCACCTCTTTAGTATGGGATTAGCCCTTGCAGTAACGGCCTAGGGCCAAGCAGGTTTTATATAAAGTATATTAGGAGTGCAAGAACGCCTCCGCTCAAGTTGGTATTCTAAAGGCCATGTAATATTTCTGTTTCTTCTCTGAATAGGCCTCAGTAGGTTGGGTATTTTTACCCCTGAGTATGTGTCCTTGGAGGACAACTTGAAGGTGGAATTTGGTGTGGCCTTTGATAGCCTTGAACTGAAGAGCGGGTCGCTCTTTCTTAAAATTTGTTTATGCGTGCCTCAAGGAGGCGTTACTATTTAATTGGGAGCAAGTGCTCCAGGGCATGATTGGGGTCTTCTGCCCCTTTGTTGAATTCTGTATATCGTAAGGTTCGGCTTATAGCTCAAGAATTGTGTGTCTGGCTCTCGGAGCCCAAATCCTGTAATCACTGTAATTGTACATTTTCAAATTGTGTTTCGGCTACTAAGTACCTGTTCTATTTGTTTTTTTTTCTTAATCTTGAAAAGAAAATATAACTTTGTTAAATTTTGTCTTAACTTTAATTTCGTATTTTGAGACCTGTTCACCCCCACACCTTCTTTCACCTCTGCTAATCCACCAAAACGCGGTAATAATAATAATAATAATAATAATAATAATAATAATAATAATAATAATAATAATAATAATAATAATAATTGTTTCCTAATTCATAACGCAAGATTGTGGAACAACTTGAAGGAAAAATGAAAATTAGGAAAGTAAACAGTCAATCCAATGAAAAAGTAAATTTTCTGTAGGGCTATCAATCATGTGCACTGAAATGAAGGATCAAACTCTGGTATCTCCAGAGCCATTTTCTAACCATTTCCTTTACCTGACGAAGGCTTATCAAATTATAAACATTACCTCAAGAGAGTTTTCCTGCATCGACCCTGGCTCTGTTAACTCTGATTTAACTTCTTCTTTCAGAACTATCACTTCCGATACATGTTCAATATTTTCCTGCGGAAAATAAGATATATTAGGTATGCTCACAACACACATCTACACATATAGTCACCAGCAAATGAGCATGTTAATTCATTAATTTCCAGAATTACAGTTACTTTCAGAATTTCACAAATGTTTAAGGAAGATTTCTACCAGAAGAGGATTGTTATAACCAAAGGCTGTACTGAGAATGGTCTTACTATTCTTGCTCAGTCCTTATGTCAGAGAAAGGATGGGACTGAAAACAAAATATAAAATGGGAAACATTTTCTAGCCATATCAGAAGATATACTACCACGGATGGAATTGGGGCCATCTCACACAGAATTTGGAAGGAAGCATTCATAGGCACAAACACTAAATTGTATGAACTGTTTTCATATGTACAATGATATCAATTGAATCTTTAAAGTTGTTTGAACCAATCAGAAGTGTTACAACTGTTTTAAAGAATTTTTTGTACTCAGCATAGAGTTTGTTTATAAACAGATTAAAATAACTTGAAAGAATGGAATCACATTCTCTATTCTGGTTTTGCTGAGATCACAGGGGCTACATAAAACACTAAGACAGTTCTGTTTCAAACAACATATTTCAATGCTTCCAAGTGTAAAATAAAAAAATAAACATGAAAGAAGCAGGCTTACCACAGTGATATACCAGCAAAACATGTGATGTAGCCCAAAGTCAAAGCAACCAGAAATGAAATATTTTACTACTACAAGCATGTTATCTAGTGTTCTGTGAAGAACTGTGGGGATGAGGACACTGTCAGTGGAGAGTCAGCAGTGTTGGAGTGTACATCTGCAGTTACAAAAGATCTTTAATGATCTACTACGAGACATTTAAATACTCACTTGGATTCATAAAAGCTTGTCGGCACTAAACGAGGAGGGGAGCGGGGGGGGAGGGGCTATGATCCAAAGCTTTTGTTCTAATATAAGTTAACTTACTAAGTTCTAGAATATACCGACTTAACCCATTCAATATAGAAGAGAACAGTAGCTGAACTAAGGAATCAATGAAAAGGATGCACAAAAAAGGGAGGGAAATAATGAAAAAGAGGGAAGAAATTTTTTTGTTTAATGTGCCTTAAGTCCTTAAAGTGTTAGAGACCACAAAGAAGGAACACATTAAAGAAATTATTCTCAGAAATTGTGCATTCTAGAGCCTATACACATGGTTCTCTATATAACATAAAATCTGACCCGCAATTCAAGAATAAAATGCGCTAAGCACTATTCTGCCCTTCTAAATTAATTCAACGTCTATGTAAAATACTTTTGAGAGAATGTACATTCAGATTTTGAGCTATTTTATTCCTCATATGCCATGGGCAAATTTGCTCTTTCCTTAATACACACATTTGCAGCACATTGTGGATCTGAGGGTAACACAGAATAATCACACCTGTGTTGACTTTTTGTTTAGCAGACTGGAGTATCCAGTCTCAAAAACACGAACAAAATATTTGTGATTGAACTTCTTCTACACTAATTATGATAGAAGTAAATAATTTTAACATGTGGTACTAATGGTGGTGCAGTAGTGTTGGAAGATATTAGATCAAAAATAGAAGAGGTGCAACCCCTAATCCAAAATAATTTTGATATTGACAGTAAAGAGTACAGACTTATCCAACCCCAATCTTAACTTCCTAAGAGCTGGCAGCTTTGTGTAGTGCATTGTGGTGTATTCCTAGACAAGGAAACAAAAAGAGTCACACTACGCATAAATATTCATGCAGCAATTGGTGACTTCTGGTGTTAATATTGAGGAAGCACATAGAAAATTATGCTCCTGCCAAACTTATTCAGCTATTAAGGGTTAATTTCTACACTCTATAACGTTATCTGGAATGAGACTTACAGGTGATGCAGTTGTTGTTTCTTCAAGCCAGGCTGGTTCCTCTTTGATCTTTATTTCCGGATCCATTTTACACTACAGCTGAAGTAGTTGGAAGGTACTGGGATTGTTGATTTCTTCCAATGACCTTACACTGAAACATAAACCAGAAAAATATATTACCTTATTGCTGTCATTGCTACTTATGTTGTTTGTCAACAGACTAAGCAACAAGCTTGTAATTTTAAATGACCATCAATATGATGATCATACTGAAAATCTCAAAATTTTACATGACTGTTGATATTGTGATCATACCTATAGGACCTCAAGTTTTCTATGACCGATACTTCGATGAAAGCTAAGGACCCCAGTTTTACATGACTTCTATAACATTGATCACTTTCATAGGAAATATGATTTAATACATCTGTCAATATCAAGATCATAGTGAAAGGACCCCTAGTATTACATGCCTCCTTATATCGTATTAAGAGCTATCTCAAACCATTCTCCTCTCATCAAGCTGATTCAGTGTCTCTTTATTTGAGACATGTTCTGTCAATATGATCTTCAAGTTCTTCTGAAAACACAGCCTTTCAAAGGCTTCAACTCTGTTTTTCTTGGCACCAGTTATTATCTGCTTCACTTACATATGGTGTCATACTCCATACTCAGTGCAAACATAATTTTTAAGTTTTTTAATCCGTTGAACCTAAAGAATGTGATGGAGGACAGATGGGAATTTACGCAGGATTCAGTGATTACATTTATCGATATTCAGAAGGCATATGTCAGTGTACCATGGCAAGTGATCTCGGATGCATTGATAAAAAAAAGATAAAAGCAGGAAGAGGAGAAGAACCTAGAAGCCATGAACAAAAAGTGCATAGGTAGTATGAATACTACGATAGGACAAACAAATTGGTTCAAAGTAGAAACAGGACTTCAAAAAGGATGTGTTTTATCCCCTCCAATCTTCATTGCAGTCATGAATGAAATCCACAAAAGTATACAACAAAAAATGGGAAACCAAGGAGACTAAGGCCTAACTCTTTGCAGATAACACAGTAATATGTGGAGAAGGTGAAATGGAAGCACAAGAACAAGGTACTGTATGGAATCAGGAGATAGAGGAATATGGAATGAAAATAAGTAATGAACAGGGTATGATAGTAGTGGTGACGTGAGGTAATAGAGAAGGAATTGGGAATATTAAAGTAAATGGAAGACCATTAGAAGTTGTGGAAAGCTTCAAGTATTCGGGGAGAATAATTGCAGAAGATGGGAAAATAAATTAAGAAATTAGAAAGTGAATTTAACAAGCCAATGAGTTTTACCAATGTGTGAGATATATAGTCTGTAAGTGGGACGTCCCAAAGGAATGCAAGAAAATGTTGCACACAATGTATTACACACCAATTTTGACATATGCATCAGGCACATGGATAACAATAAAACATGATGAAAGCAGAATGCAAGAGGCCAAGATGAAATTCATTAGAGAAATAATAGGGAATGCATGAAAAGATAAAGTCAGAAACATAGAAATCAGGGAGGGAATTGGATTCCCTGAATGAAAGGCAAGATGGAGACCCATAAGCTGAAATGGTAATGGACACATGATGAGAATGGAAGAGGACAGAGATCCAAAGTAAGTATTTATAGAGAAAGTCATAGGAGAAAGGCATTGGAGAATGCCCAGAAAGGGGGGAATGGATACGGTAAGGAGAGTACAGAGAAGAGTGGAGTAAAAGTAGAAAAAATATTTAAGAAAGAGAGTGTTGGAGAGAGAAAAACTGAGGAGGTACTTGATTCACATTTCAACCCAGAAGACCCTAATGGAAAATGAAGAAAATTCTGTTGAGACGAAGACATAAATTTATACAATACTTCTATCAGCTCATTTCATCGAACAATGCCACCAACCTTGACTTAAGTGTCCTTCCTTTATTTTTCTGTGCATGCCATGTCTAATGACCCAACCTAGTGGTGCTTACCAGAGCGCCCCTTGAAGGGAGTTCCATGTAAAACAATTGGTTTAAATATTTAGCAATTTTTATTGTTCCCCAGGCGGTACAAAACTTGTCTATGTTGAGTACCTCAAGCAGTGCCTCAGAGAATTCATTTCACCCAATAGCAGTGTTCGTTAGTCACTTTGTGATATTTTACTGTAAATGTAAACATACTGCACTAACAATGAATGCTACAATTTCTCCTACAGTTAATACAAGCTTCGTACCTGTGGCTAATTGAGTCGATTCTTACACATTGCCAGGGAACAGATTTCTATGTAAACACATATCTATTTGGCAAACTATGCTCAATTCTACTGTATTTTGTATATTTCCACATATATTTCAACAATACTGAAGTGTGCCGTGTTTACTTGTTCTCTCCATCACAGGTTATTCTATTAATATATTATTGGTTTTACTTTCAAGTAACAACCTTTTACAGTTTCTACATCCAGAATTTATTCCTGAAGATTGTTCTTTCATTCCTGCTAGCAGTTTAATATTGCACCAACAACTTCAAGGGAAAGGGACAAGATTAGGTATGCAGCGGCAGGTGAATTTATTATAAAATGGGCAAACCACAGAAACGTTTTTCAGAGCTGGTGATCCTAGGATTCGGCCCCATGCAAACTCTCCACCACTCGTCCCAGGAAGTCTTTTACACACCAATAAATCAGCGTTACATAAATCATCACGAATAAATACCGAATACAGCTGCTGTGAGGTAATGATGTGATACAGAAGAATCTCCATAACAACATTGATATAACAAGACACAGAATCCTAAATGGAAACCTGAGAATAGTTACTTGTAACCTCTCAAGATTTCAAACGCTACTACCATATGTCGCAGCATACAGTGTAAAGAACAACTCAACATTCACAGCGACACTATAAAATTGCACACAGAGGTAAATAACACGGCATAACAATAATTAAAATTACACACTACACATTGCAATTTATTTTTGAAACTACCATCCGCAGCTGTTCGCCTGCGTAGCTCTTCAGGAAAATTCTCCACTCCACTAAATTTAGATATACCGTCAACTGGGGTGAGATTGGTCCTACATGGTGAGATTGGTCCACTTGGGGAAGTTTTAAATATATTTTTCCCTTTGCAGTCGGTGGGGGGAAACTTGGATTTCGTGGCCTCTCATGTTTTTAAGGACATATGTTGGGCACACTGAAACAACTGTTTGAGTTTCAGGATAATTCCTATTGGGGCAGCACTAGTTTGTTTTGGTTTTATATTTTATTGGCGGGAACAACATCTGAAAACTTTCACATGGGTCATTGTCAAGAAAAGTGGCAAAAATTTGGTAAGTATACATTTAGTGCTGAATATTATGCTGATCAAGAAGCAGCCAATATTTTAAAGAATAAATGTATATATTCTGCAATAATCAACAAATTATTTAAGAAGACAATTTTGAGGTTAAAAAGGGGTGACTTTGGTCCTGGAACAATGTCACCCCATTTTAGGTTAACTAGTTGGAGGAAAGTAATTTGATACATTGGAATTGATGAATTGAATCAAAATGATGTTAATTGAGTTTACGAAATCAAGTTTCTAAAATACAATGAACTTTTCCCCTACTTTCAGCTCACCATGCCTAGAAAGTACAAACGTGTGGTTGGATCTCGTCCCTATATTAGATATTCAGCTGAAACATTAAGCAAATGCCTGGAAGACATCAGATGTAAGCGCCTCTCTCAACGTGAAGCTGCAGAACAGTATGGTATTCCCCGCAGTACAATAATAAACAAGCTGAAAGGTGTGCGCAGCTCAGTTATTGGAGGGCCAACAGTGTTCACTTCGCAGGAAGAGGAGGGTTTCAAGAGCCATCTGTTGAAACTTGCAGGACTTGGATTTCCTGTTACTGAAATAGACTTACGGTTCTCCATCAAGAATTACTTAGTCAAGACTGGCAGAGTTGTCTCCAAATTCAAAAATAATATGCCAGGGCCTGATTGGGTAAAATCATTTTTGGAACGTCATCCCATTCTAACAACTCGCTTTTCTTCAAACATAAAAAGAATTAGAGCTGCTGTCAGCAAAGAAATGATTGAGGAATACCAAGACAATTTGGCGAAAGAGATCGAAAATATTCCACCAACACACATCTGGAACTATGATGAAACGAACCTGCGAGATGATCCAGGTCTAAAACATGTAATTTGTCACAGAGGGTCTAAGTATTTAGAGCAGGTCTGTAATACAACAAAAACATCTACATCAATGATGTTTGCAGGCAGTGCTAGTGGGGAACTGATGCCTCCCTATGTTGCATATAAGGGAGAGCATTTGTGGGATACTTGGACACTGAATGGGCCCAAACATTGCCACTACAATAGAACGAGCAGTGACTGGTTCGACAATTCCACATTCGAGGACTGGTTTATGAAGTTGATGTTGCCAAGGTTGAAACGACTGGATGGTCCAAAAGTAATAATTGGTGATAATCTTGCTTCCCATATCAGTGAGACAGTTCTTAAAGCTTGTGCAGATTTTAATATTCGTTTCATATGCCTGCCACCCAATTCTACTAATTTAACGCAGCCATTAGATGTTGCAGTATTTAGACCAGTAAAAATGGCATGGCGAAAAATTCTCTCAGAATGGAGAGAAACCGAGAGTGGTAGCAGAGTATCCGGTATCCCGAAAGATATGTTTCCTTCTCTCCTAAAGAAGTTAATTGAAGCAATCTCTCCCAATGTGAAGCAAAATTTGATTTCAGGCTTCAGAAAATGCAGTATCTATCCACTGAACAAACAAGAACTTTTGGACAGATTTCAGAGGCTCGAAGAGGTTGACATGAATACCACTGGGGATGCTTTTCTAAAACACCTCCTGGAGAAGCGTAAAGACATTGAAGGAATCAACACTGGAAAGCAAAGGAAGAAAAAGCTAAGAGTGCCTGCTGGGCAGAGTATTACATTTGAAGATTTGAGAACTGAGTCTGAAAGAGAAAAGCCAAAGAGAAAACCTGGACGTCCCAAACAAGCAGTAGATCTGAATACAAGTGATGACTTAAATGATTCCATAGATATTGAACTGGGATCCGACAATTTGAGTGAGACCTTCAGTGATGAAGAAAATCAAGACTTCAATCATTCAATTACCAGTACATCATCCTTGACATTCAAACAGAAGAAAGTTTTGAAGAAAGGTGACTTTATAATTGTTCGTTACAATGGAGAAGAATATCCAGGAATTATCCAGAAGCTACCTACTGATGATGAGAAAGGACCTACTGTCAGCTGTATGGAGAAGTGTGTTGGAAATGGCCTAAAAAAGAAGATTCCCTAGAATATGAATGGGAGAATGTTATCAGTAAAATTGCCCCTCCTAAACTATTAAGTAAAAGGGGATTCTTCGTGTGCCAGAATTAAATTCTTTTGTTTAAGTAGAATTTTAACGGGTGCAGTACTTTAACAAGGTCTTACTGGTACTTTGAACTGTGTTAAATATGTTTAGTTTTTGTTCATTTGACCATTACATACTGGTGTTTAAAGAATTGTTTAGCATTTTATCTTTTTAAAATTAAGTTTTTGACATTTTTCCTTTTCTTTTCCATGTTTTGTACAATAAACTTAATTTTTTGGAGTACTTTAATCATAGATTGTATTCAACCTTACCTGGTGTAGGGGTGACATTATTCCAGAGTGAAATATCCATCTGTAAAAGGTATATTCACAATATGGACCAAAGTCACCCCATCTCTGGGTGAGATTGTTCCACATTTTTCTGACTCTTTATCTCAAGTCCAATGGTGTATTCTTGGTTTATTAAATATTAGATTACTTCTATATTAGTTTATTTTAGATAACAGAATTTTTCGAAATTTTTGCAGTTTTAGATATCAGTTTCAACACAATTGAAACATGAGTGAACACAGATAACTGACCAATCTCACCCCGGTTGACGGTACGACATATTGCTACTACCGTACACACAACGCGAAGGCTGGCAGTTTTCTAAAAAGCAAGCTAGTTATATGCGTAGGGTCTATTCATTTTTCATGCTTAATAAGAAATAAAATCTAAGAAACTTAATAACATTAAATATCAAAAATATGTAGAATGCTAAAACTGAGAAAGATTAGTACGGTATTAACTTCTAATAATCTCAATTGAGATCTATACATTTCGCAACGGTAAATTATTGAACATGAACATTACGGACAATATGATAGAGGTTGTGGACACAGTGTAAAGTGATAGAAATCACAATTCCTCAATGAAGAGAATTCGTAAGTCACTTAACGGAATAAGCTGTAGTATTGGATAATACGCGCCTTATACGAAGCAACATACCAGCCACTTCGAAACCAAACCGGATATTTGAATGTTTAATCACTGAAAACAAATTCTTGAAGAACAAATTTGGTTTCTAACAGTCAGTAGAACAGGCTGAATTTAGGAAGGGGTGTATTACCAGTAACAACTACAGAGTATGCGACACTTACTGAAAAGATACTTACAATGATCCCCAAAAGGAACTTTCACCCCATCAACGCAGTAATTAAAACTGAGAGGACTTTTCTTATTTCTGAAACACACAACCTGACTTTTAACGCCGTTTATCAACATACCATTGCCTGCTGTCCATCTCACAACATTTTCGAGATCACGCTGCAGTTGCTCACAATCTTGTAACTTATTTATCACTCTATAGAAACAAGAAGAGCTGCTCGACTAAGTGGTATGTTCCGAGCTGTCAGCGGAGAGATGGCATGGATTGACATTAGTAAACGAATACGTTTGAGTGGCGTTTATAAAAGTAGAAAAGATCACAATATGAAGATAAAGTTGGAATTCAAGAGCAGTGGCGTATCCTGGAATCTCCACTGAGGCATGCAACTAGTAACCATGCAGTTAACACAATGTATTAAGTAAATTTCAATTCTACTCACCCTAATTACATGTAGGTGAACTCGAGCCAAACAGTTTTACTGCAAGTTTCTGGATTGAACGTGCGTACACAATTCTTGTTTTCTCTTTTTAAATTTACGAGGGTCCGCCTCTGTGGTGTAGTAGTTAATGTAATTAGCTGCCACCCCCGGAGACCCGGGTTCGCTTCCCGGCTCTGCCACGAAATTTGAAAAGTGGTACGAGGGCTGGAACGGGGTCCGCTCAGCCTCGGGAGGTCAACTGAGTAGAGGTGGGTTCGATTCCCACCTCAGCCATCCTCGAAGTGGTTTTCCGTGGTTTCCCACTTCTCCTCCAGGCAAATGCCGGGATGGTACCTAACTTCAGGTCACGGCCGCTTCCTTCCCTCTTCCTTGTCTATCCCTTCCAATCTTCCCATCCCCTACAAGGCCCCTGTTCAGCATAGCAGGTGAGGCAGCCTGGGCGAGGTACTGGTCATCCTCCCCAGTTGTATCCCCCGACCCAGAGTCTGAAGCTCCAGGACACTGCCCTTGAGGCGGTAGAGGAGGGATCCCTCGCTGAGTCCGAGGGAAAAGCCAACCCTGGAGGGTAAGCAGATTAAGAAGAAGAAGAAGAAATTTACGAGGGAAGGTAGAGGTCTCGCGGCTTTAACTATTTGCATCTTTTCATCAAACGAACGGCCAGTAAATGGCTTTTCAAACTGATTTACAATTATATCCGTTTTAGACTCATCCATCGTTAATACCACATTACGCAAAATATAATAAAAACGACGAATAGCACAGGAACAGCACACACAGAATGAACTCACTAATCAGCAAAACACACAATGAATTAACTCACTAGTTAGCCACAACTTAAGCACTGGAGGTAAGTCACCCCAGTGGCATTGGTCAGTTTCGTCACGTTGGGTTCTCGCTAGGGGGTAATCTGTGTGTCCCGTTCGCTGTAAACATGTCGACTTTCTCCAAGTTGCTAACAGATGGCAGAGGGTAGCACGGGTATGGGGTGACAAATTCTGACCAAGTTTCAATTGCAGCGACATCGTTCGGAGGGTTTCAGAACTACGTCTGCCACTGAATGCAATTTTAAGATTGAATGCCTTACGTCGTTAACTCCTGCATTTGCTGTCTCTTTCTTCCGAGAGTGGAGTAGACGGCGAGACTACACCAGCACCACACGTAATCAAGCAACGGAACTAGTACAGTTGCGCGGACCTTTTGAACTTCTGAGAGATGAAATCGTTAATATTTGACCTGAAACAACCTAAAATCGTAAATCAGACAGTTCTTTGTGTTATCATAACGCATGCAATGAATGCCTTGCATTCAAGGAGAATACGCCCCTGTTCAAGAGGACAAACTGGGGCAAATATTCATTTATAGGAAGGGGATTTAGGGATTGGAATAACTTACCGGTACCAAGGGAGACGTTCAATAAATTTCCAACTTCTTTGAAATCATTTAGGAAAAGGCTAGGAAATAAACAGATAGGGAATCTGCCACCTGGGTGACTGCCCTAAATGCAGATCAGTATTGATTGATATTGATTGATAAGAGCACTGGCGGCAGTGGGTGCAATGTCCTGGCTCAAAAAGCATATAAGTTATAAGGGAGAAGGAACATCTCCGAGTGGAAAAAAGAAAACGAAAGCAGGTCCATAAGTCTTAACGTAGGCCTAAGTGGACAGCCATGAAAGGAGGGATCACTGACTGAACGTTACGATCCAATTCTTCGTACGGTTTTCTTATACATAGCCTATATCAAATACAGTAGAGACAATACGCGACACTTACGGATTTCGCCTTGCTAAAATGGGAAACAATTCGACGGTGGCGCTCCTAGTGACTTGACCTGAACAAATCGCGCTAAATTCAAATATGAATGGAAATGTATATACGGAAAAGGATAAATAAATTACGTCTAGAAAGGAAGTGGTATTGAGATATTAACTTCGAAGTTGCTTAAAGCAATTCTGGATAAATGAATGAAGAATTATTTAAAAGGTTATTATTCAAAGACTGAAATTAGACACAGAAACAAGATATGAAATGGGCTGCTGTGAAATGGCTTGATCTTTCATTTATGCATTACTTTTTTAGCTTTAGCATTCCTGTCTGAACTTTTACGGTTGGATTAGTCTTTTTTCTCGTTTAAAAAACATTGTATGATCACATTAAGACACTTGTCAATAAAAATATCGGCACATTCCTTACACACATGACGCAATGAATTAACATTTAAAAGCTGGACAATTTTCCTCTTAACATGGAGCCTACTAACAGAAAGAAAATCTATAAAATTCCGGCTTAAATCTGAGAAGAGGGATTAAGGAAAGAAAAGTATGAAAATGTTGTCGATAGTGATGCTTTGGGGAATATTTACATACAATTAGAGGGAAAATGTAACATACCCTTGGCTGTATAGTCGAGGATTTTTAAAGTCGCTGGCCTGAAATGATCTGAACAGATCTTGTAATTCTTATATAAGCGTAACGTCCCTTCTTTCTTGTACACCTTATCCAAATCACTTCTGTGACATTTCAAAACCTACAGATCACACCAACAACAACACATCGGTATTGAAGGTTAACTGCTGCACTATACAATAAAATATGCGTATTACATTTTATGCCAGTTAAAATATGGGTCGAGCAGGTCAGAAGATTATGAAGTACTATAAAAATCTCTGTCACTGGAAGAATATATATGCAAACACAGTATTACTTACATGTTCTTGTCACGAGGGTACCTGAAGAACGAGCGCGCATTTTTCCGTACTTCGTAATTACTGCAGCCAAACACATCACATACCTTTCCCCTCATGTTGAGAGGAGATATCAAGGAATGACACACGCTACTATTTAATTATGTCAACTCACTGAATACGCATAAATAACACCAAAGACTTCACACAAAAATACACGTGCTCTTATGAGAGAATCAGTACTGTTCAGGTCTATCCGCTAGAGTGAAATTTAATAGCTGTCCCTCGATATCTCGCTCAGTGTCGCGTATTGTCTCTACTGTATTTGCCTATATACAAGCATTTTCATTATAGTCCGTTATACCTTTCAGCGTTCAGTCTGCTAGCCTCTGTGAATTTACGATAACGGCACGTCGCGACAATCCTCTATTTGCAACTAGTGCCGTGGCCTCATTTCGTTCGATACATCTTATCCTTAAATCTTTCGAAATTGAGTCAAAACATTGTGACTTTGGTCTCCCTCTACTCCTCTTGCCCCCGATAATAGAGACTATTTTTTCTCCTAGGTAATTTATTCTCTTCCATTCGTCACACATGTCCCCACCACCGAAGACGATTTAATTATGCGGTACCGGTACAGCTTCATCCATCGAGTTCATTCCTAACTTAGTCTTTATCTCCTCCTTCAGAGTACTCCGTAGTAAAAGCAATAATTCTCGCTACTTACATGTCAGTTACTTCTAACTTATGAGTAGAGTACCAAAAGGAATTCTGGACCACGGGGATTCTGGACAACCGCAGTCTCTGCGCTAGCGCGCGGGCTCCCCCTGCGGGAGCCCTCGGCAGAACCACGGACAGCAAGGCCATGCGGGGTCCTTATGTAAGGGGCTATTATTTCTTGAAGGTTATTGTGGCAGTGACCATGGGGCAACGACTGGATTTGCTTTAAAGTTCACTTCCTGGTGACAGGTGAACCGAGGGGTGCTATGCAATATAGCTGCTGTATACTCTATTCGTATAGAACTAGATCCTTAAGTGTGATAACCGTCTATATGCAATCGGGTACGAGCATTCGAAATTTCCAATAAAAATACTAGGTTTTTATGGTGGTCAGCAGACGTCAGTTTTACAGCTCGGTACCCTTCTTGACATAACATTCTACCAACCGTTTTCGAGATATTGTCTATTTAATCCAAGAATTTTGAAGTCGGAACACAATATACCAACTTATCGATATATTCTGTGACTGAAAACAGTGGAAACATCAAAGCACGTAAATGTCGACTCGAACCGTCGACCCTTCAGGTAATTAACATAACTTATTAGGTTCGTCAATACTCGTGTGGCGTTACTGAAAGGGTGGTAAAATGATTGCTCCTTTTTTGCTCTAAAACCAACCGTTTATGAGATATTGTCTATTTACACTAAGAATGTTGAAAAATTCAAGTTGGAACACTTATCGATACATTCTGAGACTGAATAAAGTGGAAATGCTAAAGGGTCCAAATGACGAATCGAACCGTTGACCCTTCCAGCTCTTAACACAACTATTTTCGTAGTCAATACTCCTGTGGGGCTACTGAAATGGTGGTTTAAAATCGCTCCTTTTTGCTCTAAAACCAAAACTTTTCGAGAGATATTGTGTATATAAACCCGGAATTTTGACAAATTCAAGTTAAAACACAATTTGTCAGCTTATCAATACATTCTGAGATCGAAAACAGTAGAAATGTCAAAGGACCTAACAACATTAATGGTTCCCTTTGATGAGACGGTATGGAATTTGGGAGATGCTACTAAGGCAATTCTCTTCCGTTAGTAACAGGGGAACAGGAGATATGAAATGGCCTCCTGTCTTACCTTCAACAGAGTAAGGGAGATGTAATGTGTTTATGAATATAGCACATCTGCAGAGGAATCTCGGGAACATGGAGGCTTACGACCATGCTGTAGATAACTCTCAGAGGTCGGCGGCTCTGTAGCCCTTAGCCCATATTAGGGAGATGGCAGGTCGATAACTCTTGCTTAGTGGCTACGCCAAGACGCTGTGCTTTAACCTGGGTGTAATGCGGTAGGGAACGCGTGGGTGTCTCTACCTGATCGAGCGACCGCTGCTCGTCTAGAGTTGGCCCTAGTTTCAGGAAAGAAAATATTCCTGCTCTATAGTCCCGTTCTCTTATGCGTGATCGGGGATGAGGTGGGATGAATATGAGTGTTTGACGCTAACCTCAGATGAGGATAAAATGAATAACGGCAAATAAAACTGGGAAGAGAGAGAGTGTGCCGACACACAGCCTACTCTTGCCGAATAAGACCAAGGCGGAACTGTTGGACACTTTATGCCCCTCTCCGAGGTTACCGTAAATTTTTGTTGTACACCCCATTGCGAAAAGGTTTGGAATTTAATCGAGGCTTGAAACTGTGCAATACTACCGCTCTTACCTTGCCGACTAATATTCCGATAATGAACATATTTGTTTTCTAGTATTAGGACTCTAACCAGCTAACTCACGTGTTAGAGCGAAAATAGATTAATTAATTTTCACGGTTTCATTATTATTACCGTTTCTATGGGATCGGAGGTGAGTAGTCATGCATTCGAACTCAGTCACAAGAGCCAAACAAAAATGGGTTCACAGATACAAGACTGAAGTAATGCTCGTTAGGAACAGGAGAGCAGGAGGTGTGAGACGGCTTCCCCGGATTCTGCTGTACTAATACATGCTCGCAGTGCTCTTCAGCTTTGTGTTTGCGTAAATCCGGTTTAACTGCTAACGACTTGGATGGCCTAATTTCGGTGGTAGGACGATAAAAAAACTCTTGACAACTATGACTACGAAAAGAATTAATGAATTATTTTCCTCCCTTAACTATTACCCATTTCAGTATGGTCTGACATGAGGTGACATGCATTCGAACGGATATGAACCTAGTCTTTGTTCACACGCCCGCTTGAATTCTTTTTTATGATTGTTATTAACAAATCCATCACAGTTAGGATATATCCCGGTAGCAGTTGTTTTGTGAGAGTTCTGGATCCTCCTCCTCCTCCTCCTCAGCAGGCTGCCCTTCCCGACGTCAGACCATTAGAATTAATGTTATAGGGAGCACGTAACAGGTGTTCAACCAGAAGGCTACACGTTTTCTACACCAAACTATTGGGACTAATGGGCTAGGGAGCGTTTAACAACCGTTAAACTAGCAGGCTTCCCTTCCCTATACCAGACCTATATACGATTTCATAGAGCTTTAGTATTTCTGGTGCTTAACACTACGGCTTACGATACTACAATAGGTTGAGCTCACTACTTACTAGCTTAGCATTTATTACAAGTGGTAATAAAGTACTTTCGCCCCTGTGGTGTAGTGGTTAGCGTGATTAGCTGTCACCCCCGTAGGTACGGGTTCGAATCCCGGCTCTGACAGGAAATTTGAAAAGTTGTACGAGGGCTGGAACGGGATCCACTCACCCTCGGGAGGTCTACTGAGTAGAGGTGGGTTCGATTCCCACCTCAGCCATCCTGGAAGTGGATTTAAGTAGATTTTCGTGGTTTCCCACTTCTCCTCCAGGCTAATGCCGGGCTGGTACCTACGAGTAACATAAGGCCAGGCCCACTTCCTTCTCTCTTCCTTGCCTGTGCCATCCAACCTTCGCATCCCTCCACAAGGCCCCTGTTCAGCATAGCAGGTGAGGCCGCCTAGGCAAGTTACTGTTCATTCTCTCCAGTTGTATCCCCCGTCCCAAAGTCTAAAGCACCAGGACACTGCCCTTGAGGCGGTAGAGGTGGGATTCCTCGCTGAGTCCGAGGGAAAATCCGACCCTGGAGGGTAAAGAGATTAAGAAGCGGAAGAAGAAGGAGATAATAAAGTTAGAACCATGGCTCGGTAGGAACAGGAGAGCAGGAGATTTAAGATGGCTTGGTCGTTCACTTACTGATGTGAGGTCGAACTGTATGACTTTAATACACAATTTTGTTAATGTTCGCGGTAGTCTTGAGCTGTTTGTCGCGTAATTGATATTCTTTCTAAAATGACTTCGAATCCTATTTGTATCACTACCGGAGTGAGTGGCTCAGACGGCTAAGGCACCGGCCTTCTGACCCCAACTTAGCAGGTTCGATTCTGGCTCAGTCCGGTAGTATTCTAAAGTGCTCAAATAGGACAGCCTCGTGTCGGTAGATTTACTGGCACGTAAAATCAACCGTTTTTGAGATATTGTCTATTTAAACTAAGAATTTTGACAAATTCAAGTTGGAACTCTTATTCGATACATTCTGAGACTGAAAAAAGTGGAAATGCTAAAGGGTCCAAATGACGAATCGAACCGTTGACCCTTCCAGGTCTTAACACAACTTAATTTGTTAGTTAATACTCGTGTGGGGCTATTGAAATGGTGGTGCTCCTAAGACCAACCCTTTCGAAATATTGTCTACATAAACTGGGAATTTTGACAAATTCAAATTGAAGCACAATATATCAGCTTATCAATACATTCTGAGACCCAAAACAGTGGAAATGTCAAAGGACTTAACTACATAAATGGTTGTTCATTTGATGAGACGACATAAAATTTGGGAGATGCCACTAAGGCAATTCTCTTCCGTTAGTAAGAGGGGAACAGGAGATATGAGATAGCCTGCTGCCATACCTTCAACACATTAAGGGAGGTGTAATGTGTTTACGAATACCGTATATCTGCAGAGGAATCTCGGGAACATGGAGGCTTAGGTCCATCCTGTAGATAACTATCAGAGTTCGGCGGCTTTGTAGCCCTTAGCCTAAATTATAGCAGTTTATCCTTAATATTCCAACCTTCTTTTGTGTTGTCTATCAAAGTAGTCTTGAGCTGTTTATCGCGTAAATGATATACTTTCTCAAATGACTTTGAATCACTGCCGGCCTGAGTTGTTCAGACGGTTGAATGTTCGATCCTTACTCAGTTCGGTTTTCTTTTCTATTTGCTTTACGTCGCATCGACACAGATAGGTTTTATGGCGACGATGGGAGAGGAAAGGCCTAGGAATTGGAAGGAAGCGGCCGTGGCCTTAATTAAGGTACAGCCCCGGCGTTTGCCTGGTGTAAAAATGGGAAAACATCTTCAGGGCTGCTGAGAGTGGGCTCGAACCCACTATCTCCCGATCACTGGATACTGGCCGTACTTAAGCAAGAGTGTGTTTTAAGGTCCTCAAATGCCTCGTGTCGGTAGATTTCATGGCACGTTAACGGAGGAAAGTAATTCATTAATTTTTTTGTAGTCATACTTGTCAAGAGTTCTACCACCGAAATTAGGCCATCCAAGTCCCGATGTTAAAAATGAACGTTCATTATCAGACGGTTAGTCGGCAGAGTAATTTCAAATCTGGATTAAATTCTAAACCTTTTCGTAGGGGAGTATACGACAATGTAACCTCGGATAGCGACATAAAGTGTCGAGGGGCTAGCACCCTATTAGTATTCGACAGGCAACGTTCAAATTCAATCTACTTCATTCCCGATCCTGCATAAGAGAACAGGACTAATGAGCAGGAATATTTTCTTTCTTTCCTCGTTCTAGATCACATAAACTTATTTCAAAATCGTTAGCAGTTAAACCGGATTTACGCAAACACAAAGCTGAAGAGCACTGCGAGCATGCATTAGAACAGCAGAATGTGCAGAGAAGTCATACGTTTAAGTAATCGGAGGAAGCCGTCTTACACCTCCTGCTCTCCTGTTCCTAACGAGCCTTACTTCAGTCTTGTATCTGTTAACCCATTTTTGTTTGGCTCTTGTGACTGGGTCCGAGTGCATGACGCCTCACCTCCGATCCCATAGAAACGGTAATAATAATAAAACAGTGAAAATTCAATAATCTATTTCCGATCTGGTTAGAGTCCTAATACTAGAGAAAAACATGTTCATTATCGGAATGATAGTCGGCAAGGTAAGAGCGGTAGTATTGCACAATTTCAAGCCTTGAATAAATTCCAAACCTTTTCGCAATGGGGTGTACAACAAAAATTTACGGTAACCTCGGAGAGGGGCATAAAGTGTCCAACAGTTCCGCCTTGGTCTTATTGGACAAGAGTAGGCTGTGTGTCGGCACACTCTCTCTTCCCAGTTTTATTTGCCGTTATTCATTTTATCCTCATCTGAGGTTAGCGTCAAACACTCATATTCATCCCACCTCATCCCCGATCACGCATAAGAGAACGGGACTATAGAGCAGGAATATTTTCTTTCCTGAAACTAGGGCCAACCCTAGACGAGCAGCGGTCGCTCGATCAGGTAGAGAGACCCACGCGTACCCTACCGCATTACACCCAGCTTAAAGCACAGCGTCTTGGCGTAGCCACTAAGCAAGAGTTATCGACCTGCCATCTCCCGAACATGGGCTAAGGGCTACAGAGCCGCCGACCTCTGAGTGTTATCTACAGCATGGTCGTAAGCCTCCATGTTCCCGAGATTCCTCTGCAGATGTACTGTATTCATAAACACATTACACCTCCCTTACTCTGTTGAAGGTAAGACAGGAGGCCATTTCATATCTCCTGCTCCCCTGTTACTAACGGAAGAGAATTGCCTTAGTAGCATCTCCCAAATTCCATACCGTCTCATCAAAGGGAAGCATATGTCGTTAGGTCCTTTGACATTTCCACTGTTTTCGATCTCATAATGTATTGATAAGCTGATAAATTGTGTTTTAACTTGAATTTGTCACAATTCCGGGTTTATATACACAATATCTCTCGAAAAGTTTTGGTTTTAGAGCAAAAAGGAGCGATTTTAAACCACCATTTCAGTAGCCCCACACGAGTATTGACTAAGAAAATAGTTGTGTTAAGAGCCTGAAGGGTCAACGGTTCGATTCGTCATTTGGACCCTTTAGCATTTCCACTTTCTTCAGTCTCAGAATGTATCGATATGTGTTCCAACTTGAATTTGTCAACATTCTTAGTTTAAATAGACTATATCTCATAAACGGTTGGTTTTAGAGCAATAAAGGAGCAATCATTGTACCACCCTTTCAGTACCGCCACGCGAGTATTGACGAACCTAATAAGTTATGTTAATTACCTGAAGGGTCGACGGTTCGATTCGACATTTACGTGCTTTGATATTTCCACTGTTTTCAGTCACAGAATGTATCGATAAGTTGATATATTGTGTTCCGACTTCAAAATTCTTGGATTAAATAGACAATATCTCAAAAACGGTTGGTAGAATGTTATGTCAAGAAGGGTAGCGAGCTGTAAAACTGACGTCTGCTGACCACCTTAAAAACCTAGAATTTTATTGGTAATTTAAAATGCTCGTAGCCGAATGCATATAAACTGTTATCACACTTAATGATCTAGTTCTATACGAATAGAGTGTATAGCATCTATTTTACATAGCATCCCTCGGTTCACCTTTCACCAGTAAGTGAACTTTAAAGCAATTTCAGTCGGTGCCCCATGGTCATTGCCACAATAACCTTCAAGAAATAATTGCCTCTTACATAAGGACACCGCATGGCCTTGTTGCCCGTGGCTCTGCCGGGGGCCCCAGCAGGGGGAGCCCGCACGCTAGCGCAGAGGCTGGGGTGGTCGAGAATCTCCGTGGTCCAGAATCCCTTTTGGTACTCTACTCTTATGAATACCTAAGATATCCTGAGTCCACCCAGCTTTCGCTCTCGTAAAGCAAAGATGGTCCAGAAACACACCGATGTAAATACAGTTTCGTCCTGGAGCTGACTTCCTTCTTACAGAACAATGTTGACCGCAACTGTCAGCTCACTGCATTAGCTTTACTATACCTTGATTCAATCTCGCTTACTATAGTACAATCCTGGGGGAACACAGAACAAAAAATTAAAATTACAGCTTTGTATCACCAATCTGACATTCAATTCTGTTGACTTTCTTACCTACTGACATCAATTTAGTCTTGGAGAGGCTCCGTATGGTAAACATCATATCCCTTGGTACCCTGTCATATGCTTTCTCTAGATCTACGAAACTTAAACACAACTGTCTATTCATATAGTAACATTTTTCATTTACCTGGTGCATACTGAATAAAGGATAGGTCTATTGTCAGCCCCTATGTGCCCTGTAACCACACTGGGTTTCATCCAACTTCCTCTCAACCACTGATCGCACCACCCTTCCAAGATGCCAGTGAATACTCTACTTGGTGTAGTAATCAATGAGATACCTCGATAGTTGTTGCAATCCTTCCTGTTCCCTTGCTTATAGATAGGTGCAATTAATGCTTTTGTCTACTCTGAAGGTACCTTACCAACACTCCATTCTAATCTTACTAATCTACGAAGCCATATCAACCCTGCCTTCCCAGTATACTTCACCATTTCAGGTGTAATTTCATCCATTCCTGCTGCTTTATGACAATGGAGTTTATTTACCATCCTTTCAACTTCCTCAAGCGTAATTTCACAAATATCACTTTCTTCCTGCCCTTTAGTGTGGTTGTTCGCGAAACCACCAGTAAGATTTCTTTTTCTGTTGAGAAGATTTTCAAGATATTTCCTCGACCGTTCCAGTGATTCCAAGGGATCTATTATGAGTTCACATGAATTACCCTAAACACTGCTCATTTTCTTTTTCTTTTACTTCGTAAGATTATTTATTACTGTCCAGAAAGGTTTCGCTGCTGCTTGACGTGTCCTTTCCAGGTTATTACTTAAATATTCCCACGATATCTTTTTGGATTCAACAACTATTTGTTTCGGTCTCGTTCATTCATCTACGTACAATTCTCTGTCTGCATCAGCCTTTGTTTTGAGCCATTTCTGATAAACCTTCTTTTTACGTTTACAAGCTGCTGTCACTTCATCATTCCACCAATATGTTCGCTTGTCCCCCACCTTTATACACATAGTCGTTCCTAGGCATTGCATTGCTGTTTCTATTACAGCATCTCTGTATGCCACCTATTCTCTTTCTAAATCCTGAACATGCTTGCTGTCCAGTGATCAATACTTTTCACTAATCATATCCATGTACTTCTGTCTAATTTCCTCGTCCTGGAGATTTTCTATTCTTATTCGTTTGCAGACAGATTTCACTTTCTCTATCTTGGGCCAAGAGATTCTTAGTTCACTACAGATCAGATAGCGGTCTGTATCACCGAAAAATCCCCGGAAACCTCATACATTCCTAACAGACTTCCTGAATTTAAATTCCGTTAAGATATAGTCTATTTAATGGATCTGGTACCCCTAGCACTCATGTGAATAGTCTTATGCTTGAAGAATGTATTCGTAACTGCTAAACACAAACTACCACAGGCCTGCAGATTACGAGGTGCCGTGTGGTCAGCACGACGAATCCTCTCGGTAGTTATTCTTGGCAATCGAGACCGCCCCCTTTCGAATACTTCAGTTCTATTTCCAACTCTTGCATTTATATCGCCCATTAGCACCATCCTATCCTTGCTGTTGATCCTGACTACGATGTCACTCGATGTTTCATAAAATTTGCCAACTTCATCCTCATCTGCACCCTCATATGGTGAATACACTGAGACAATTCTTGTCCTAATTCCACCAACTGCCAAATATACCAACATCGTTCCCTCATTTACGTACCTAAAAAAACTATGTTGCGTACAATTGTATTCCTCATAAACAGTCCTGCCACATACTCTGCTCTTCCCTTCCCTTTTTAACACCCGTCAAGTACCCTTAATCATCTCCTGTCTCTTCCTCGTTATTTCTTCTAATCCGAATATCACACACCCCTAATACATCCGCATGCATCCCCTCTTTGCTGACTCAGCCAGTTCTACATTATTTCTTCCAAAAGCCCCATTAATACTGGTAGCTCCCCATCGAATTCCATTTCTTTCGTCAAGTTGTTTACAAGGTGTCCCACGCCTGTCAAATGAGAGTGGGACTCTATTACTCCCATAGGTCCGAGGTTTGCTTAAAACGTTCTGAACTCGGTAAATTAATGGAGCAGGATGCTACCTTACTTACACATAGTCCAAGTGAGGATCTCTCCTCCATCGGGTTAGGGACCACCGATGGAATGTGTAGTCCTAGCCGCCTGAGCAGAAGAAGGGTCATTGCACAGGACATGTCCGAGAAGCCATTCCCGTTCCATAGCAACTGGTATCGCGGCTCTCAGGACCACATACTAGGCCACTCAGCCATTGCCCATGGTTCACGAATAGAACGTGACTACAGTAACCCACACCATGAACAATCAGTTATTATTATTATTATTATTATTATTATTATTATTATTATTATTATTATTATTATTATTATTACTAATAATATTAATATTATTTTTCAGGAAATATCGTGGGTCACAGAGGTGTAAGATGGTGCTGGGCTAAATGGATGGACAAGGGTTTGACAAGAGCATAATTTAATGCACTAAACTTTGAAACATAATTCCTTCCTTCTTGTTCCTCTTATTTAAACTTTTGTAAGTAGAAGATCTGAATAAACTATAACAATATGATAATGAACTCGTTAGCTCCAACAACAACGACATAAAGTCCGAAATAAGGTACAAAAGTAGAGAGAATTATTATACGAGGGATGAGTATTTTTAGCTCTGAAAGAGGTACACTATTGTATAAGAGCAGGTTTACTACATTAACATCTATAGCCTAAGAGTCTGAGTTCCAAACTCTAATACAGTTCAGTTTCTCAGAGGCATAAAATTCTTATAGCGCACAAGGATATACAATGACAATCTTCAAATAAGGTATTTACAGTCTCTTGTGCTCAATCATTTTCATATTACTTTCCGGAAACATAAAGAGGGGCAATGAGTGCCCATACTAAGTGGCCATAATGTAAAAAGGAAACGTTTGGTAATCGTCGGCCAAAAACAAAACTCAGGAAGGCGAAACACCTGCACTCATTCTAGAAAACGTTTGGAACTGTAAGTGGGCTCATGGCCCCAGGATACAGAGGCTGCGCCAGGGCGACTAAGTAATAAACATTAAATACAAAAAATGTTAAAATTTTGGGGTATAAGGACCTTTAGTCACCCCATACCGAGTTGAATGGTAGTCAACAGAGGGTATTCACTCTTGTCCCCTTACATTACATATTTCCCAGTAGGGAATAAATCAGAGCCCTTAGACTGGCGAAAATTTTACATTTAAACCGCCAGGTTTAGAAATGTACATGAAATAAAAGAGCTTTGAAACATTCCCCTCAAGCTATCTCCGGGAGCTATCACACGTTAAGAAAATTCCATCATTACCTTGTGTTGCTGGGCCTTCTGAACGCCGATCTGTGACCTCTGTAACTTTAGTATACGCCGCACACAACAAACTGGAGCCATGACAATGACAATACGGCGTTAAAGCGCCCAGCGTTTGTAGTACCTCGAGCGGAAGTTAGTGAACGCTTTACAGATAGGGTGGATGCTTGTACACACCCCAAATATTATTTGTCTAGAGAAAATATTCACAAAATGTCGAATTGTTTGATAGATACAGGAGATTGAGAGGGGAGGCAGATGTGCTGACAACGTTGACACAAGAACAAAATCATCTTCTTAACTAAGACAAGCCATCTCTAAAAATTAGCTTTATATGAAGAATTAATTGGCCTTAATCCCGCCAGAGGGGGCACTTAGGCCGATGGTAGAGGCATTTAATAGCTTAAAATCCAAGTGTCGTGCATAACATTATTTCAAGTTCAATTACGTAGATGGCCTTATATAAGGCACGCAGTTCGACCGGACGGAGAAGGTGCACACTCGCTACAGACCGCCACCACCTACGCTCTTACCACGTTATGAAAAGCTTCGAAATCTTGAATCATGCCATGCATAACTTTTGAGATAACGTATATAAGTTGGAGTATCACTTGATAGAGAGTCCTTTCTTGTGTATTGTTTGAAGTAAAGTAGTTCAGATAGTGTTTGCGAAGTAGTAGAACTTCGGGCTGTTGGGCCGAGAGCCGATGGCTGGAGCGGCTGCCGCTGACGATGACTGGATGTAGTTTGTAGGACTCCCAAGGTACCTTGAGATACCATCCTACCGTATATTGCGGGGAACAACCAAGGCATGGTCACAAAGTACCAAAAAGCATTGCTCGGGCCTAGGAAGGAGTGAGCGGTTGAAGTCCAGCTTCCTAGCCTACCCCAAGGATGATAGTCCCAAAGGAGGCAGTTTAGGCCGGAACGAGGCGCGCATATACCCCGCGCGGGCATCTCTCGCAGGTTGATACGATATGGCCTCAGGTAAAAGTAGGGCACTGTAATATTGAACTTTGGGGCAACAGTAACTGATTCACAGACAGTGTTACATGTGATGCAGGTAAGGTTGGCGACTTTGGAGGACGAGTGCACGAAGCTTCTGACGCACGTTTGGAGGCAGGGTCCTTAATGGCAGAATTTAATGAAATAATTGAAGGGAAGGTTTTCAAAAAAGTATTTAAACAAAAAATGAAAGTTAAATTAGGATGTAACTTAAATATATACAATAATTCACCAACCGCAGGGGCAGAAGGCCTCCTTATTCTAACTTGCTTGTAAATTAATAAAATACTTAAGAAAGAAATATAAGTTAATTAAATCCTTTCGTATCTCGGGTTAATCACCAAAAGGGTGACAGGAGTAAGGAAATCGAGTATAATGCAAGGTCCAGGAATCTGGGGGCAAGCTTGCCCGCGGGAACAAAATGTTTAACCATAACCTGATCTCCAATTTTCTAAATGGGTGGGTCTTTGTCCACGGTCATACCCAACTTTTACTCTCTTATGAGAGGCCTTAAGATTATTTCGAGCTTTTCTCCATAAATCCCGGATATTCTCTGGATCTATTGCATCTGGCAATAGCTCATTGATCGACTACAAATTTGACAAAGGAGTATTTGGGACAAACTTAAACGTAAGAGAAAGTGGAGAAACTTGTGGGATTTATGAACGGCCCAGTTAAAGGCTAATGATAACCAGTGTAAGGAAGTGTCCCAACGAGAATGATCTTCTTGGTGGAAAGCAATAAGGGCAGGTCAAGGATTATGATTAACCCACTCATCTAGAGATGGCTGTGGGTGATGCGCAGACGTCGTGACATATGAATAGAGAGATCGAAGTAGAATTTGCGAAATAAATTAGAGGGGAACGCATTAGCATTATCAGAAGCAATATATTGACAGGGACCTAAAGATGGAAAAATAGTGTTGAGACAAGAAACAGTGGACTGATCAGTGCTAATCCTAGTCGGAAAAAGCAATGAGAACCGTGTGAAACCATTCACACACACAATAATGAATTTATTCCCATTCCCTTGAGATTGAGGGAAGGGTCAGACGCAATCGATGTACAATCGCTAATTAAACAAGACTTACATGTTTTAACCAATTCCCTAATCTCGCCATCCATACTTTTCCAGACAAACATTTCCCTTATCATTTCTCTAGTTTTGAAGACGCTTGGATGTCCATCTAATGGGGCCTCATGGTAATACTTGAAAATCATAGGCGCTAGAACAGCTGGAACCACAATTTGCATCTTCTGATCTTGCCTCGAAGGGCAACACAGAACCCCATTCATCAAAACATAATAGACAACATGTTCTCCAGAAGAAAGGGTTTCCATAATGGGAGCCAGGACTGATCTTCACGTTGGCATTTCGCTAAATCATGAAATAACGAAGGGCATCACTTAAAATGGCACTCATCATAGGAGGAATGGAAATAGAAGGCAAAGGGCTTTTCTTCGAATCAACAACATCAGAATCCCCGGAAAAAATTCGGCTTAATCCATCTGCGACCATATTTTCAGATCACCGAATGTCTCGCACGTCAAACTGAAACGCTCATATCTGATTCGCCCGGTACGATGGGGCCTAGCCAGAACCCACCTCAGATAATGATTGTCGGTCTCTAATTGAAATTTAACATGTTCAAGGTAAAGACGGAGAGTTTCTAAGGGGAATGGGACGGCCAGTCCTTCCAACTCGTAAGTAGAGTATTTGTCCTCTTGAGGTGACAAGGTTCTAGACGCATGGGCGATCGGCCGCCATCCTAGTTCACATTTCTGAAGAAGAATCACAGCGACCGCGGATAGAGAGGCGTCTGTGTGTACAATTAACTTCTTGGAGAATTCTAGCATAACCAATACCGGGGCGTTACACAGAGCCAATTTCATATCCTAGAAGCTGCTTGCTGCAATGGCCACCATCCAAACTTGAAAGCTTTCCGACGGAGACTGTTCATGGTTGCCGCCCTATTGCCGAATATGGGGATGAATTTCCTAAAGAAATCTAGCTATCCCTTTAACATCCTTACAAGGCCTGAAGTAACGTATTGCATGCGTTCTGGAATGATCGACTGAAACTTCATCAGGTGATACAATATGCCCCAAGTAGGACATAGATTGTTATTCAAAAGGTACCACTTACAACTTGTCCGTCAATCCAGATTTACGAAGGCTTTTTAGAGCTTCATCTAGATGAGCTTAGAGTTCTTCAAAAGTCTCAATAAAAATAACAACTTCATCTAGATAATGGTACAGATATTCAAATTTAATATCGCAGAACACCCTCTCCAGCAGCCTACTAAGGACTACCGTGCCCGTGGGGAGTACAAAAGGCACGCGATTGTATTCATACAGATTCAAATCGGTAGCCAAGGCAGTCAGATGTTTTGATTCTTCCACCAGACGTATATCATTATAGGCTTGGTTGAGATCTAAGATGGTGAAGAACTTAGCCTCCCGAAACCAAGAGAAACATGAATTGAAGTCGTGAAGGGATAGTGATTGTAGAAAAATCTGACGATTGAACGCCCTGTAATCAATTACTGGCCTCAAGCCACCTTGAGGTTTCGATACCAGAAAAATGTGTGAAGAATACGCCGACCTGAAGGGTCGAATGGTACCATCCCTCAGCATTTGGTCGATTATTTCGTTGAGGACCTTCATTTTCGGCGGAGAAAACCTGTAGGGAGGAAATCTTACGGGAATTGAATCCGTAACCTCAATCTTGTATTCAGTTAAGTCAGTCACACCAAAATTTTCCGAAAACACGTCGGGAAATGACTGAGATAATTTACGAATGCAACTAGCCTGATCCTCAGGCAGATGCCTAAGGTCAAACGACATCTCACTCTGGGGAGGGGAAATAATAGAAGATGCTACAGAATTACTTTTCAAAAGAGGTACCGTATATGAAAATTACTCCTAAATTTGAATGTGCAGGATTTACTTTGAAAATCGAGCATGACAGATGAATGAGACAGGAAATCTGCTATTAATATCACAGGACATAGCAAATATTTAGCAACAAATAACTTAGATTTCAACGTAACTTTTGAAATACGAATTTTGGCATGGATAAGTCCTAAAATTTCCAGTGGAGAAGAGTTAGCCGAAACACTTTTTACAGAAGAAGAAACATATTCAGGATATTTACAACAGTACTTCAGCTTGGAATACCATTCTACCGAAATGATGGACACAGTACTTCCTGAATCTAAAAGGGCCGAGCCTAGTGCGTAATCTCAATTTTGAGGAAGGGCACGGAGGCAATTTTGAGACATTCGTTAGGACATTCGAAGATGATCTTCCTTCTTCATTATGTGACATAGTTCCCTATGTTACTGAGCCTTCAGATGCAGATAGGGGTGATGACGCAGCCAAGCACCCTAGTTATAGTAATCGCCACTTAAGGCACTACACTAAAAGGGAAATATCACCGCCCGATTCTCTTTTCTTAAGGCGCATCACTCCTGCCATCATGACTAGTTACATATTAAAATCACCAGACATAACAATAACAAACTAACCTCTATGTTTGCATCCATTGTGAAAGTTCTCTTACAGCAGTAAATTATAAAATTTAAGATGAAAAATCTAGATATTCATAATTAAGCCCGTTCCCATGCTCAATGAGGAATTAAGGAAATAAACACACTTTCTCACTCCTACTCAAATTAATGTTACATATTTCTGCCCTTATTTTGATACTAGCTGATGTGCCCGTGCTTCATTACGGAATTTAACATTGTATACAGAATTCTAGGTTAGGAAGTGTACACGTTCTGAGCAAGATTGTGTTAAATAGCATAGCTCTTAACGTTAACCTAGAAATGCGACGGGTAATACACCAAACGTCTTTTCTCATATGTAGACTGAGTTAGAGAATTTTCAATGTAATGGTACGCCTACTTGCCTACCACTCACAATAAGGTTGGGGAGTTTTCATTATAATGGCAGACACTCACTCTCCACCTGCCTTTTTACATCCTCACAAAGACTGTTTTAGTGGTTTTCCCAAGTGAAATGAACGTAGGTCATTACAATGACGTCAGTAGGAATGGCGCTATTAAAAGCAATACTTTCATATAAAATACTCGATCAAATAAAAAACCACACATTTTCTCACTTTAACGAACGTATACTACGTTGTTGATCTAACAGTCCAAAGTTCCCGAGCTGGAATGACCAAGTCAAAGACAGCCGTGATCCGTGCACACTCTTCGTCTTTTACCGACGCGGGGGGGGGGGTCGTATAGTGGAGATTCCCAGGGAAAACATAATGCCATTTTACTAATCTGTTTCCTTGGAGTACCCGATGAGTCGGAAAATCTCAATAAACTACACTGGCGGCGGAAAAATATATGTGGCTTAGAAGCAAATTTGTCTTCAAAGCCAGGAGAAACATCCCTCTTAACTGCTAATTTGGAATAAAATTGATGTAGAATTTAATAACAGTGAAGAGGAAGAAGCTGTTACTAAGAAAAGCCTTTTTCAGGGTTGAATTTTGAGTTATTTAGTGAATTGAGGTGCTATAATTTGGAATAGGCCTAAATTGTAGGCTAATTCTAGGCCTGGTCATACTGCTGCTACTAAGTGAGCCTCTGCCTTAAGTGTGCACACCGCTCATTCAAAACAGCGCGTCAGAGTAGGGATCGAATAGCTGGAATACTATGATGAACCACTGTGTTACGTACCAGCAGTATCAGAAAATGTATGCATCACAGGAACGGCGTGCTATAGAAGAAAGTTTTCTAACTCCTCAGCTATTTCCCGCCAATATTCAGTCAAGCTGATATACTCAGTACGCAGCGGTTATCCCTTCTATCGGAGTTGAGCGGCAGCATAACAGACAAAGAACATCACAACAAACGATGGTCAATGTAATGTTCTTGTTGATCAATGTTATGCGCTTTCGGTATTGTAGGCCTTCACATTTAGTTTTCTTCCAACTCGGAAAACCCACCCTTATCGTAGTCGGTATGGTAAAAGTGAATAAAACATAAATGATCGGAAATAGTATTCTCTATAATTTTTGTTATGTAGTTCTTTTCGACAGGAGCAATAACATAGGTATTTAAGACATTTTTTTAAGCGCCTTCCCCTAAACTACAATTTCATCACGGGTGAATAAAATAATTGTTCACAGCTTAGACTGTAGCTTCTTTTCCCCCGACTCCACATACCGAATTATATTAAATTCCGTTAACCCATTTTCTCGTGGCTCGGCGTTGATATGGACTTAGCAACAAAAAACAAATTCATGAATATCTGTGTTATTATAGCCGGTACGGTAAAATGTATGATATAAATGATAAAAAATTTAATTCTATATAACTTTAATTATATGGTATTTATGGATAGGAGCACTAATAATATAAATATTTGAGAATTACATTTTAAGCCTTCCACTAAACTACCATTTCACTCAGTGTAAAAAAATTATTCATAGTCTACAGTTTTGTGTCTTATCCCCCGACTTTACATAACGATTTTCATTAAATTATCTTCAGCCGTTTTCTCGTGATGCGTGTACAGACAGACAGACAGACAGACAGACAGACAGACAGACAGACAGACAGACAGACAGACAGACAGACAGACAGACAGACAGACAGACAGACAGACAGACAGACAGACAGACAGACAGACAGACAGACAGACAGACAGACAGACAGACAGACAGACAGAATGCAATTACGGAAAAGTAAAAAGTGCATTTTCTTGTTACTGTGGACATGACCGATACAGAAATACCATTTTTTATAAATTCTGAGCAATGTACAGACAAAAGCCTTATTTTATATATATCGATGTATTGTGCAAACATGAAGCTGTTAAAGCTTGTTACATGTAAAGCCTACATATTGTGATTTCACTTTATAATGCCATATAGTATGTGCTGTTTTTATGTAAACTGTACATTTATTACAATTCACAGTGGTTACTTGCAACACCCTACACACTGTTGCTCTCTCACTATCTCTTTCTCTCTCTCTTTTTTTAATACTTCTGTAAATTTTAAAATTTTTCATTTTTCCAAGAGACCATTAGAGGTGAGGGTATTTTCCCTGGTAGTGAACTGAGTGCCTCTGGGCCTAGAATAGAGAAAGTGAAATCTGTCTGTTGACAAATAAGGGAAGAGAATCTCCAGGACAAGGAAATTAGTCAGAAGTGCGTGGATATGATTATTGAATGTTTTCAGACAATAGATAGTAGGCAGGTTCAGGTTATATAAATAGGTGGCATACAGTGTTAGTAAAATGACGCTTAAGGAAGTGGAAAGAAAGGTAAATAAACTCCATTGTCATAAAAAAACAAGAATATGTGAAATTAGACCATTAGGCCTGGGTGAAATTGCTGCAATGAGAAATAACATTACGGGTAATAGGTAGAGACCCTTTTTAAGGCAGCTCTGGGTGTGGCCACCCTGCCCTCGTGAGTCCTAGATCACACTGAACCGATGTGTAGCATCTGGTAAAGTTGCCAGCTCACAGTTACGAATGAAGACCTCAACAACATCTGCAGTACAGAAGATGGACTTCGGTACAGTGGAGATGCTGGATGAGGCAGCCCATTACTCAGGGATTAATAAGAGCACCATAAATTAATCTGCTACCTCGTAGATGAAGTAGAGGACTACCAAAGGCTGTGGGAGTTCTCCCTGGAAGGGCGCCCATGCCCGGGGGCAGGGGGGGGATGCGGCCCCACCCTAGCTCTCTGGGAAAGGGCAATATCTACTATAGTCAGGTGTTTTTATTTCATGAAAATGATTTAAAAGTCGATATTACGTAGAGGTAGTGGGGGATAACGTGGGTGGTATTCTACCTTGGAATACAATTCGCCATTCATCTTCCAAACTATTAAAATTACTATATGTCCCCAGGTCTAGGCACCCACTAGAAACAATCCTGTGGGCGCTCTTGTCTTCCTGACAAAAAATCCCTCGACTGTGGTAGACCTAGCAAGTCCGCAGAAGAGGAAAAAATGGATTGCTTTCAAATGTTTTTAAATGTTTGATAAATTTCGAAGTTCTTTGAAAACTTTTAAGAAACCGCTAGATAAACAACTGATACGAAATCTGCCACATGGATGGCAGCCCTAAATGTATTGATTGATTGATTGATTGATTGATTGATTGATTGAATAGCGGTTCAGAGATGACAGTGAAAACTAACCTATGTAGTAGAAAATGGAGGCTGTTCAATTGACCTAGTTGTGTGCTGTAGGGACAATCTGCAAGTTATCAAAGAGATGCACATTAAGGTTTGAGTGGAGGCAAACCACATGCCAGTATCTATAAAATTAATGATTCAAGATATAAGAGTGCGTGAGATCGTTTACTATAGCGTAAAGGAGAAGAAGATACCGAGGTATCGTTGGAGAGAAGAATTATGGAATGAGTTCAGAGAGTACTTCAATGGAGATTACATTTTGAGATATGCAAAATAGGTATTGTAAAATTAATTGAATAGAATAGAGTTGAAGGCACAAAAACATTACATAATGGCTATAAACTTTGTTATACTGGAAGTAAGACAGCAGCAAGGAATGGTGTGTGATTGTCCTACACCAGGATATTGACTGCATTTCCGACGTCACCTCTATTAATGAAAGAATAATTGAAGTAAAGGTTTCTTTAAATGAAGAATACCTTACAACTGTTCAGGTATATGCCCCCCAAAAAGGCTGCAGTGAAGAAGAGAAGATACATTTCCTACAGCAGTTCGAAGATAACATCGAGGAGAACCTCATAATAATATGACTATAATGCCCAGTTATGAATAGAAAGAACAGGATACGAAGCAACCATGAGACCGTTTGGGTACCGAAGGAGAAATATTGATGGAGAAATTTTGCTTGACCTGTGCTTGAAAAACAAATTCTTAGTCAAAAATGCACGGTTCCAGAAGAAAGAAATTCATAAGGTGACAAGATACAGCTGGGATGGGAAATCAAAATCTCTGATAGATTATGTTATTACGGATGTAGGAAGCAGAGCTAAAGTGCGAGACATCGAAGTCTTTCTAAGTGAGTGCCTTGAAAGTGATCATCGACTTCTTGTGGCAATTTACAAGTAAGAGAAGGAAACCTAAGAATAAGGACTGAAAACTAGAAGAATGGGATAACAAGGAACTGTTTCAAGAGAAGATTAAAAATAAATACCTGTTTCTGAACCAAAAAGTGGTAATGAATAACGGAACAACATGAGGAACGCTTTAGTAAGCAGTGCTGTCGAGCTCTGAGGTAAAACACACACTAGAGTTAATGTAAGGAGAACTGCATGGTAGAACAACCGTGTAATGGAGGATATACTGATAGTTAAGCCGGCAAGTCTAACACCGTTGTTGGTAGGTTCGAGTCCCATTGGTTGAAAAATTTCACCATCAGAATGTTAGCTAGCAGGGTATGGGAGATGGTGGTATACAATTTATAATCAGTAGATTGCTTGCAAAAATCCCGGATTCATTTCCAAACCTCCCTGTCGTGTTCATATGGAGGGAGAGCACATGATGCTGTTGACGGTAGTTCGTCCGTTGGATGGGACGTAAAGCATAGTGTTATTCAACAGGAGTAGGCTACGTGCTAACACACTCTCCCTGTCTCATTATCACATATCCAGACGCATAGGTCGCCGAACATGTCTTCGGAAACTCCTAACACTAACAGCCATACGATAAGTAAGTAATCAAGCAGCAGGACATCGAACGGATGTATCATATTCTCAGTGTAGTATGAGGTGAAGATCATGTACCTGAAGATTGGTCCAAGAGAGTAATTCTTCAAATATTTCAGAAAGGAACCCACTGATTGTGTGACAACTATAGAGGTATTAAGCTTCTGTCCAATGGTTTAATATTATGAAAAAGAGTATGAAAGCTGGGGTCCGAACCATATTAGAGCCTATCTGACAGGAAGAGCAACATGGACTTAGACCTCACAGGATTTCTGTAGACCTGATCTTTGCGTTGTGGATGCTCATGGAGAAGTACAGGATAAAAATATGTAGGTCCAGTCATAAGTCATGGCAACTACTTTTTTTCTCGCGAACAGGAGACAAGACGGAAAATCTAAGATATGCATTTAGAAAAATACGGTATGTACATGTGTATGATGCCACTAGATGGTGTATGTAAACAACAGTGTGGGTCTAAGCATGTCCCAAAGTTCATTGTGTTTGAGTGAGAGCGTCACAAAATGGAAGTCAACAAGCAGGAGCAACGGTCGTATATTAAAAAAGCAGTTCTCCGCGGCTGAAATGTACGCCAATGCCATGCAGAGCTGCTGGGAGCATTAGGTGTGCATGCCATGCCCTATAGAACAGTGGCGAGGTGGGTGCAGACGTTCAAACGGGTTAGAGTATGAACTGCCGATTTGCCTCGCCCAGGCCGTCCAGTATCCATGGACAAAGATGTATGGATAATGGTGATCGATCAGTGTTTACATGAGGAAAGGCGCTGGACTCCAAGAACATACAGCAATACCAGCGGCAACAATACGGCGCTTTTTACACAAGGACCTACAGATGCGTAAACTTCGTGCAAAGTGGGTGCCACGTCGCTTAACTGAGGTGCAGAAGCAGAAACATGTCGCATCAATCTGGAGAGGTATCAGCAAGAAGGACAACCCATGTTGAATCGGATTTTTGCAGTCGGTGAATCATGGGCACGTGCTTGTGAACCTCAACTGAAGAGACAGTCAAGTGAATGGCGTCGTCAGGGGTCATCACGGAGACACAAGGATCGACAAAATCAGTCGCCCAATAAGGTTATGGTAATCCCGGCACACCATGTTCAAGGTGTTCTCGTCTGTCATCCAGTGCGTGGCTCCATGGCTAAATGGTAAGCGTGCTGGCCTTTGGTCACAGGGGCCCGGGTTCGATTCCCGGCAGGGTCGGGAATTTTAACAATGATTGGTTAATTTCGCTGGCACGGCGGCTGAGTGTATGTGTCGTCTTCATCATCATTTCATCCTAATCTCGACGCGCAGGTCGCCTACGGGAACCTGGCGAGCCGAACTTGTCCTCGGACACTCCCTGCACGAAAAGCCATAAGCCATTTCATTTTTTATCCAGTGCGTGAGGGGCACACTGTCAATGCAGTTCATTACAATTCCTTTTAGTTGTACCTATTGCGCCGTGCAGTGCGAACCAAACTTCCAACGGCATCATCCTACATGATAACGCGGCAGCTCACACAGCAGCCTTCGTTCAGCGTTGCTTACAACGGTGGGGATGGGAGGTTCTTCCACACCCGCCTTATTCGCCTGATCTGAGCCAATGTGACTATGATCTAATCCCCAAAGCCAAGAAGCCATTACGTGGACAACGGTTTGCTAACAAATAGGGCATCGTAGCAGCATTTCGGAGAGAGGTGTCACACGTTAGCGATACACAAGCAGCGAATGGTATTCAGGGCCTGCCCCACCGCTGGCAACGCACAGTGGAAACCTTGGGTGATTATTTCGATGTTCTGTAACCAGTGGAGACCTGTTTTCGTGTTTTTACTCTCTATACCATAATAACACAATGTTTACCAATGTCCGGTGCACTGTCACTTTCGTACGAGAGTCTCCTCAAGTCAGTATTTGTCTTCAGGCATTATGCATAAATACATGCCCTATATTTCCAAATGCATATCTTATATTATCCGTGTTATCTCATGTTCGCGCGAAAAAATTAGTTGCCGTGACTTATGACTTAACCCTCATATATTTGTGGTCTTCTTGAATTTGGAAAAAGTTATTTACAGCGTTCCAAGAGATGTCATCCGGAGAAGACTAGATAAACTAGCCGTACCAGAATGCCTTACTGGCAAGATCAAAATGTTATACAATATGTTACCGAGCTTTCGTGGACAACAGGGAGGTGAAAGAAGGTGCGGGCTGAATGGGTATATCTACTAAATGAAAGATTAACATACATCTTTAAAAATAATCGTTATATATCTTTTCAAATCACAAACTTAACAAATTTTTCACTGAGTGAAATAACAAGGTTGCGGGTACAAATAGCAGTTTGGAAAATTACAAGTGCTGAGCTTCCAGCTCCACATTCACAATTTTACAAAATCCCAAATGTTGCGTTTAGTTAGACTAAGAGAGAAATCTCCCAATTCAAGAGCACCTTGCTCCAAAGGTTACACATTTGCAGCCTTCCGGAGGCACCCCTCAAATTACAGTAAATTTAGCAATGTCAGAAAAGAATTTTACATGTTTTCCAACTTTAACAAAGGAGACTGTGCTCCCGATATCTTACAGCCCACTCAAGGTAACATTACACAAAAATTTACAAATTTCTGGCCTCTCCTTTCCCAACCTAAAATTTACAATGTGTACACAGGGGTATCTATTACCCAAACTACTGGGCCTTCGTAGAACGGAAAACATGTTAAATTACTGGCCCGAACAAAAAATTGAATGGAGACGTACACATGCGCTCCTAGAAAATTTGGTTTCAAAACCCTACTTGAGCTTGTGGCCCGATGATGCAGAGGCTAATCCCACGCCACTGAGGTGACTAGAAGAACAAATTAGTTGGTAATTTACAGGAGAAAAGAGGATACAAAATCGTAGTCACCTCAAAATAAATTGAAGGGGAACTCGAGAGGGTAACGCACTCTCTATCCCCGATTTACAATTCAAGTCTTTATGAAATGTTACATTAGCCGAAAGAAAGCTTACATTTTAGAAAACAGGATGTTGCATAGTTAGAAATTCGAACCTTCCCCTCGTGTAAGTCTGCGGAGGTAGCTACAGAGATATAAAACTGGTGGCCATTACCTGGGCTGATGTACTGCCTGCCGAAGAACGAGGCGCCCCGCCTCCTATCTTAACACACACACTCTCAGAAATAAGGCGATCTATAAGACGAGGTAGCTTGAAAAAGCCTCAGCTTATATACCCGAGGAGATGGTTCGAGATGGTTCTGGACTAAATCCGGATATACCATCTGATTTTATTGGATAGTTTTTAAAGTTACAAGGAGCCAGTGATTGGCTAAAGAATAATTAAAGAAAATTGTATTGGCCAGATTCAAAAGCTGGCGGGATGAGAAGGAAGTGTTGCAAACCATGAAACATCAAAATAAATGAAAGTTCATTAGTTATGAAAACCTATAAACACAAAACTTCTTTGAATCACGAATTCTTCCGTCTTACACGAGAGTGCATAACCTCAGTTTTTTGTAAGGACATCTGTGGAGAAAAGATCAAACTTCTTGACGTAAATCAAAGCAAAACAAATAAATACAAACAGTTCAGGCAACTTCAAAATAACACATTACTCAATAATTCAATGCTGGCATCTTCTGGTCAATATCCTAACTTCATGCCGTAGCTGTTTCACGTTTTATTTGTTAGATAGAGTTCCTTCGTGCACTTCTTTTAAATGAGCGTAGTTGAGATGTACCTCCCGGTACACAATAAATACTACAGTTGTAACAGAATTGGTGATGATCATTGAGAACATTTTGAGACAACTTGGGGAATACATCTGAGGAGTGCTTTTTCACATTCGCTGTTTGTGACAGATATGGATGCTCTAAAGAAGGATTTGAAAGAAAAGAACTAAATGCCTTGGTGTCCGCTGATAATGTAGCTATTTGAGGGGATGCAGAAAAGGAGGTACAAGACCGGCTCAAGCAGTGGGTAGCCAAAAACTATTGCCAAGAAAATGAGTAGGGATAAAACTGTTTGCCAAATACATCCTGAGGGAAATTCATTATTAATTTATAGAATGAGGAGTAAGTGACTGGTATCATTCATCCAAGAAAATGATCGAAAAATCCAAGTTCTTTGAAAACATTCAAAAACCAAAAATCGATATGTAATCTGCCACCTGGGCGAGAGCCCACATGCAGATCATTGGTGATGAATGACAATACATTACAACCCTACAAGTACGTTGGGAGCGTGGTCTCAAACAAGCGTGGAGCAGGGAAATAAGTACGTAATAGAGTGGCCAAAGGGTCTCAATGCTGTAAACTCATACGTCCCCTACGTGCAGATCATTGATGATGAATGACAATGCATTACAACCCTACAAGTGCCTTGGGAACGTGGTCTCAAACAAGGGTGGAGCAGGGAAATAAGTACGTAATAGAGTGGCCAAAGGGGCTAAATGCTGTAAACTCATACGTGCCCTACGTGCATATCATTGATGATGAATGACAATACATTACAACCCTACAAGTACCTTGGGAGCGTGGTCTCAAACAAGGGTGGAGCAGGGAAATAAGTACGTAATAGGGTGGCCAAAGGGGCTAAATGCTGTAAACTCATACGTCCCCTACATGCATATCATTGATGATGAATGAAAATACATTAAACCCTACAAGTACCTTGGGAGCGTGGTCTCAAACAAGCGTGGAGCAGGGAAATAAGTACGTAATAGAGTGGCCAAAGGGTCTCAATGCTGTAAACTCATACGTCCCCTACATGCATATCATTGGTGATGAATGACAATACATTACAACCCTACAAGTACCTTGGGAGCGTGGTCTCAAACAAGGGTGGAGCAGGGAAATAAGTATGTAATAGAGTGGCCAAAGGGTCTCAATGCTGTAAACTCATACGTCCCCTACATGCATATCATTGATGATGAATGACAATATACTACAACCCTACAAGTACCTTGGGAGCGTGGTCTCAAACAAGGGTGGAGCAGGGAAATAAGTACGTAATAGAGTGGCCAAAGGGGCTAAATGCTGTAAACTCATACGTCCCCTACATGCATATCATTGATGATGAAAGACAATACATTACAACCCTACAAGTACCTTGGGAGCGTGGTCTCAAACAAGGGTGGAGCAAGGAAATAAGTACGTAATAGAGTGGCCAAAGGGTCTCAATGCTGTAAACTCATACGTCCCCTACGTGCATATCATTGATGATGAATGACAATACAATACAACACTACAAGTACCTTGGGAGCGTGGTCTCAAACAAGGGTGGAGCAGGGAAATAAGTACGTAATAGAGTGGCCAAAGGGTCTCAATGCTGTAAACTCATACGTCCCCTACGTGCATATCATTGATGATGAATAACAATACAATACAACACTACAAGTACCTTGGGAGCGTGGTCTCAAACAAGGGTGGAGCAGGGAAATAAGTACGTAATAGAGTGGCCAAAGGGTCTAAATGCTGTAAACTCATACGTCCCCTACATGCATATCATTGATGATGAATGACAATACATTACAACCCTACAAGTACCTTGGGAGCGTGGTCTCAAACAAGGGTGGAGCAGGGAAATAAGTACGTAATAGAGTGGCCAAAGGGGCTAAATGCTGTAAACTCATACGTCTTCTACAGGCATATCATTGATGATGAATGACAATATACTACAACACTACAAGTACCTTGGGAGCGTGGTCTCAAACAAGGGTGGAGCAGGGAAATAAGTACGTAATAGAGTGGCCAAAGGGTCTAAATGCTGTAAACTCATACGTCCCCTACATGCATATCATTGATGATGAATGACAATACATTACAACCCTAAAAGTACCTTGGGAGCGTGGTCTCAAACAAGGGTGGAGCAGGGAAATAAGTACGTAAAAGAGTGGCCAAAGGGTCTCAATGCTGTAAACTCATACGTCCCCTACGTGCATATCATTGATGATGAATGACAATACAATACAACACTACAAGTACCTTGGGAGCGTGGTCTCAAACAAGGGTGGAGCAGGGAAATAAGTAAGTAATAGAGTGGCCAAAGGGTCTCAATGCTGTAAACTCATACGTCCCCTACATGCATATCATTGATGATGAATGACAATATACTACAACCCTACAAGTACCTTGGGAGCGTGGTCTCAAACAAGGGTGGAGCAGGGAAATAAGTACGTAATAGAGTGGCCAAAGGGGCTAAATGCTGTAAACTCATACGTCCCCTACATGCAGATCATTGATGATGAATGACAATACATTACAACCCTACAAGTACCTTGGGAGCGTGGTCTCAAACAATGGTGGAGCAGGGAAATAAGTACGTAATAGAGTGGCCAAAGGGTCTCAATGCTGTAAACTCATACGTCCCCTACATGCAGATCATTGATGATGAATGACAATACATTACAACCCTACAAGTACCTTGGGAGCGTGGTCTCAAACAAGGGTGGAGCAGAGAAATAAGTACGTAATAGAGTGGCCAAAGGGGCTAAATGCTGTAAACTCATACGTCCCCTACATGCATATCATTGATGATGAATGACAATATACTACAACCCTACAAGTACCTTGGGAGCGTGGTCTCAAACAAGGGTGGAGCAGGGAAATAAGTACGTAATAGAGTGGCCAAAGGGGCTAAATGCTGTAAACTCATACGTCCCCTACATGCATATCATTGATGATGAATGACAATACATTACAACCCTACAAGTACCTTGGGAGCGTGGTCTCAAACAAGGGTGGAGCAGGGAAATAAGTACGTAATAGAGTGGCCAAAGGGTCTCAATGCTGTAAACTCATACGTCCCCTACGTGCATATCATTGATGATGAATGACAATATACTACAACCCTACAAGTACCTTGGGAGCGTGGTCTCAAACAAGGGTGGAGCAGGGAAATAAGTACGTAATAGAGTGGCCAAAGGGGCTAAATGCTGTAAACTCATACGTCCCCTACATGCATATCATTGATGATGAATGACAATATACTACAACCCTACAAGTACCTTGGGAGCGTGGTCTCAAACAAGGGTGGAGCAGGGACATAAGTACGTAATAGAGTGGCCAAAGGGTCTCAATGCTGTAAACTCATACGTCCCCTACATGCATATCATTGATGATGAATGACAATACATTACAACCCTACAAGTACCTTGGGAGCGTGGTCTCAAACAAGGGTGGAGCAGGGAAATAAGTACGTAATAGAGTGGCCAAAGGGGCTAAATGCTGTAAACTCATATGTCCCCTACATGCATATCATTGATGATGAATGACAATACATTACAACCCTACAAGTACCTTGGGAGCGTGGTCTCAAACAAGGGTGGAGCAGGGAAATAAGTACGTAATAGAGTGGCCAAAGGGGCTAAATGCTGTAAACTCATACGTCCCCTACATGCATATCATTGATGATGAATGACAATACATTACAACCCTACAAGTACCTTGGGAGCGTGGTCTCAAACAAGCGTGGAGCAGGGAAATAAGTACGTAATAGAGTGGCCAAAGGGTCTCAATGCTGTAAACTCATACGTCCCCTACATGCATATCATTGGTGATGAATGACAATACATTACAACCCTACAAGTACCTTGGGAGCGTGGTCTCAAACAAGGGTGGAGCAGGAAAATAAGTACGTAATAGAGTGGCCAAAGGGTCTCAATGCTGTAAACTTATACGTCCCCTACGTGCATATCATTGATGATGAATGACAATACAATACAACACTACAAGTACCTTGGGAGCGTGGTCTCAAACAAGGGTGGAGCAGGGAAATAAGTACGTAATAGAGTGGCCAAAGGGTCTAAATGCTGTAAACTCATACGTCCCCTACGTGCATATCATTGATGATGAATGACAATACATTACAACCCTACAAGTACCTTGGGAGCGTGGTCTCAAACAAGGGTGGAGCAGGGAAATAAGTACGTAATAGAGTGGCCAAAGGGTCTCAATGCTGTAAACTCATACGTCCCCTACGTGCATATCATTGATGATGAATGACAATACAATACAACACTACAAGTACCTTGGGAGCGTGGTCTCAAACAAGGGTGGAGCAGGGAAATAAGTACGTAATAGAGTGGCCAAAGGGTCTAAATGCTGTAAACTCATACGTCCCCTACGTGCATATCATTGATGATGAATGACAATATACTACAACACTACAAGTACCTTGGGAGCGTGGTCTCAAACAAGGGTGGAGCAGGGAAATAAGTACGTAATAGAGTGGCCAAAGGGGCTAAATGCTGTAAACTCATACGTCCCCTACATGCAGATCATTGATGATGAATGACAATACATTACAACCCTACAAGTACCTTGGGAGCGTGGTCTCAAACAAGGGTGGAGCAGGGAAATAAGTACGTAATAGAGTGGCCAAAGGGTCTCAATGCTGTAAACTCATACGTCCCCTACGTGCATATCATTGATGATGAATGACAATACAATACAACACTACAAGTACCTTGGGAGCGTGGTCTCAAACAAGGGTGGAGCAGGGAAATAAGTACGTAATAGAGTGGCCAAAGGGTCTCAATGCTGTAAACTCATACGTCCCCTACATGCATATCATTGATGATGAATGACAATATACTACAACCCTACAAGTACCTTGGGAGCGTGGTCTCAAACAAGGGTGGAGCCGGGAAATAAGTACGTAATAGAGTGGCCAAAGGGTCTCAATGCTGTAAACTCATACGTCCCCTACGTGCATATCATTGATGATGAATGACAATATACTACAACACTACAAGTACCTTGGGAGCGTGGTCTCAAACAAGGGTGTAGCAGGGAAATAAGTACGTAATAGAGTGGCCAAAGGGTCTCAATGCTGTAAACTCATACGTCCCCTACGTGCATATCATTGATGATGAATGACAATACATTACAACCCTACAAGTACCTTGGGAGCGTGGTCTTAAACAAGGGTGGAGCAGGGAAATAAGTACGTAATAGAGTGGCCAAAGGGTCTCAATGCTGTAAACTCATACGTCCCCTACGTGCATATCATTGATGATGAATGACAATACAATACAACACTCGAAGTACCTTGGGAGCGTGGTCTCAAACAAGGGTGGAGCAGGGAAATAAGTACGTAATAGAGTGGCCAAAGGGTCTCAATGCTGTAAACTCATACGTCCCCTACGTGCATATCATTGATGATGAATGACAATACATTACAACACTAGAAGTACCTTGGGAGCGTGGTCTCAAACAAGGGTGGAGCAGGGAAACAAGTATACAGGTTCTGGGAGTATGGTTGGTCCGACTGTATATCAGTTCGCCTCCAACCCCTCCCAATCCCTGTATTAGGCCTTTTGCAACCCAAGGTTCTTGAATGAGAGCCAGATCTCAGTCCCTCATCACCACACACAGTGCTGCCGAGGCATCCTTACTGTGTTCAAGATTTATCTGGACCACTCTTATTCACACTCTTGGACCTGGGTTTACCCGTTAGTGGTTTAAAGGTTACCTGATTTAGGCCGCAGAAAACCTTAAATTGGTTTGCTTCTAGCTTCTTATAAGAGTCGGGGTCCACCGAGAATGCCAGAGTTTGGCCTTTCTCGGTCACCTTCCGGCTCCTAAGTATCCAGTCACTAACCTGAAGTCCTTGGTGCTGTGCCTTCATTTTTTCTTGATGGTTTCCAAATCGTTTGTTGCTGGGACCCAGACAGACTCTTGACCTCCTCGGGAGATCTTTGGGGTCTACAACTTGCAACTCTATTCCCTCCCAAGGGCTGCCTAGTCTGTCTACAGCTCTGGATAACCAGTGTTTAGTTTCTTCATTCTCAAAGATCATCCAGAAGATACCCTGTGAGAAAGTATTATCCAGAAATTGTGGTGAAACCTGTTCAGGGTTATCATCCAGCAATTCTAGAATATTCCGTTTCACCAGGTCTGCTTGTTCCTGGTTATGTTTTTTGTTTTTAGCCATTACGACTACCTTGATGCCTTTTACAGAGTCCCTGTAGCTCGGAGGTTGCGTTGATTCGCTTCTTCGATGCTTTGGTTTAGGAATGCTTGATTCTTAGTGAGGTCTTTTGGAAGTTGAGGTCTTTTCGCTCCTGCGTGGTTTGGTTCCGTCTAGGTCTCTTCCCTCATCTTCCTCTCCTTCGTTCGCTTCTTCCTTTGCGCTCCAGAGAGGTTTTTGTGTTTAATCGTAGTTCCTGGTTCTGTAGCCTTTCTTGGAGTTATTTCAGTCACCTCCATTTTCGAGTCTTCTGATGACGACAAGTCTGTGGATAAATCCACTCCTTGTATAGTTGAATTTGAGCTTTCGCTTAAGGTTTGTTCTACGGTATCCGTTTTGGTCCCAGGAGTACCGGAGAAATAAATTGTCCACTCAGACAGAGCTCCATTCATACGAGTAAGATTACTTACTCAGCGAGGTCACCCAGCTTCCCTGAGGTTCCGTTAATGACACATCACCCATGTGACATGCACACATTCGGCACGGATTAAGTCAAGCCACACTTAACACCTTGAGCTTGGGGAGGTGGCCCACGATCCCATATTCAAATATATTCAGAGAAACACCTGTCCGGCTCGTCACTGGTCAACTGACGCTACCGGGCAAGTGCCGGCTATCCGCCACCCGCCGACGAGTCACGATACCCGCTAGAGGTCCAGCGTTTGGGTTTGCGGGATATTGCTCCTCGTCAGCGACCCCCACTGCGGAAGTTAATGCAGTTCTTACCATGTTGTTATTCATGTGGTTTGCTCCTTTCTGAATTATTATCAGGTACTGTAATGAAGGGAAAAATTTCATCCATGCACTGTGTACAGTTTTTAATCTTCGCATTAGATCCATCACAATCATCCGAACCATTTTTGAATCGATGCTTGTAATCACGTTGACAGGGTTTGTATAAAGCTACATCGATTGACATCTTACAGTGGGGAGGAAGGATGTCCCGAAAAGCATCTACGACAGGAGCAGCGTACGTAGATAAGAATCCTGGTGGTAAACACTGAATCGGATATTTTGGTATCTGATATAAGGTTCTATGTTTATAGAACATCTTAATAGCCTCACTTACATGTGTTAGATCAATGGGATTTTGCTTATTAGCATGCGAACAGCGCGCATTTTCACAGTTTTGTTTGTTTTCAAGAGGATTGTTTGTAACCGTGTAGTCTTTTCTTCTTTCTGTTCCATAGTGCACGGTGTAGAAGCACAAAGCAATGTTCATGATAAAGGGCTATTTTTATTTATAGTCTCAACTCATATGAATAATAAGACAATAGGCTGTTGTGTTAGCAGGAATGTTTTCAGATGTTTCTAATTGTAAACGAATATCGACAGGAGATTGTTTGATAGATTATTCATGATAAGAGGACTCTCATTCGGAGCTTTATTTGTAAATTCTGCAGGCGAAAATAGCGGACGATGATTGGAATTTACAAAACATATCATAGAGCAACCCAAATTTATTTTTCTAAAAAATAATGTCCAAGTTTTCGTATGGATACGTAATTCCGTTGAGATATAGTCTAATATATCTTACTTTGCAGTGATCAAACTGTGAGGAATATTTTTCATGGTTGAATTTACGACGGGTTTGAAATATAAAAATAATATACAAAGGCTTTTTTTCAGTAAAACGTGACGTTTTAACAGTCCAGCTATGCTTGTTTATAGGTGGTAACAGAGGATATTCATGCAGCTCCCAACTCCGAAAACGTAGAGGTAAAGGTGTATCATTTTATGCAATCTTGAGCAATCGAAGTTTTTCTCGATCAGATACTGTTACACGTGGAATCCTGCACAATATACGATGAAGTGTAATTTTCGAGTCTACTGGTGATTCTGCTGCATTAAAAGAAATGTAATCATTTCGATCACGGATCAGAATTAGCTGTCGTTTTGCGTTGATTATAATACGTTTAAAGTCTTCTGCCAAGCCGATAATATGTTTAAGTGATTATATACCTGTAAAAGTTCCGTCCTCATTAATCATCCAGTTGTTAGTTGCTTTTGGACACCACTCTGCCATCCGTAAAAGTTTACTTTCTTCATCACAAAGAGAAGGGTAGAGTCTCATTGCACGTGTAATACCAACTTTCTTGGATCTATGTCCACATTATTTACTTCATTTCGCGCTTCAGAAAAGAGTAGAGCTAGACCAAGGTTGATTAGTTGAGATGCACTTAGTCCACTTCCATCTGACTTATCCAGTCGTCCTTCAATACAGAAGTAGCTTACATGTGGTAGGGTGTATACATCTTGCCGATTCAAGATAAAGCGAATTTCATAATTGTAATTCAATCCAAACGTAAATGGTTGATAAGAATGAAGCTCACTTCGTAATACACCTTCATGAGTTTCTACTGTGTTCATAATGTCTAGCATTTTTTCCATTTTGTTGTAGTAGCGTATAACCTAAATCTTGGAGTATCTGCTTATGGTTAACTGTTAACTCGTTGAGTCTTCGCAAACATGTAGTATGTCTTCGGAATATACACAGTGTTTTATAGATTTTTTCATACTAGTTTAAGATGTTTGTAAGCTACGTAGGTGTGCCGATCTAAATTAATAAGCTGATTATATTTATTCACAAGCCTAAGAGTGATGTTACTAATGTGGCTTACAGACACTCGATGAGAGAGAACTACTGACGGTTTCTCACGAATAGTATAACCACTTTCCTCTGTAATAACAAAGTCGTGCAAGATGTGCGAATGTTGTTGATTACTATTCAAGTCTGTAATAATATTACAAGTAATGTTCACATGATGATCATCGAAGATTGTCGTAGGTTGATCAGACTCGTAACGCACGTTCGGTATGAGCTCCCTTGGTAAAAATCCAAGCAATGGTCCAATCGAATCAGGTTGTGATTTGTAGTCAATCTTAAATAATGACTCAAGAACACATTTATGTGTGACGTTGCATACAGTAACTGAGAACTTGTAATTATTAATACTAAAACTCTCTTCAGTAAACTGATCACGTTCACTCTGTAGTCATGAATATCATCTACTGAATAACTGCCTGATGGAAGCGTTAGCATATACTCATTGTAACAGAACATGTTTAAACCATCATGCACATTATGGATTTTATTGTAGCTTTCAAACGACACAAGTCCAAGACTATGTAGCTTATAACCGAGTTCGATCGGAGGATTAAAGTAGACGGTTGTTTCAGGTCCTTCTCCGCGTACAGCGAATGTTCTTTCACCGTTAGCCATCACGTGCACACTGTTGCTCTTTGTCCGCACATGCGTGCATTGAATTTTCGCACACGGTTTTTATTGTCAACAATGTTTGCACTTGTTCCGAAATAACGTATGAGCTGGAATGGAGGAGGTAAGTCTCGGTAGCTATCGAAAGACTGTACTTTAGATTTACGTTTTACGTAGACAACGTAATGAGTTCCAGGCCCGCGACTGTTGTCTAAGTTAATTACAACACTCTCACGTTCATGTGGGCGCGCTGGCAGTTGATCGCGCATATACACACCTCGAAAATAATGAATTCCTTGTTGTTTAGCAAACGTAAAGACTTCTTCGTGGGTTAGAGCTCCATTTGGCAGTGAATTCAGTAGACGTTCTTTGGAGATATGTAGGAGCCGACGCCCTTTTTCGTACGCCTATGTCTCGTAAAGCAATTGCCTCCTTGGTCTTGTTATGACGTTCACTCTATTCCAACTGTTGCTTCGCTCCTTCTACAGCTTTAACAGTTCCTGCAACAGCACTAGCACCACCCAGCAAAGACACTAAAGCTACTAGTCCAGCAAAGAGTGCAGGAAGAAATCCTCATTTTGGTACAGGAATAATTCGTGCATGTTTACAAAACAATGCTCCGCACTTTGGAGAAATTTTCGCCCATTCTGAGCGTAAAGCCTTAGTGATAGCTACGGGCTGATTGTATTCCCCACGAACAGCTTTTTATGCAGCCTTTACAACATCTTTCCATCCAACAGTTTTAGTTTTCTTCTTCATATCATTTGGATATCGTTGTTTCACACTAATTTATTATTCACTTAACATGAAGAATATAAAGCAGCAAGACACACTACCTGTTAGTGACATTGTGCCACATCTCTTACCTAGTTCAACTACAAAAAGACGTCATGGAACCTTGTTTCCTTTTACTATTCGATGTATTATACCTGGCCCATCGGGATGTGGGAAGACAAATCTTTTACTCACACTCATTACTTCTTTAAATGGTACTCGTTTCGAGAATTTTACTTTTTCCAATGTCACTCTATTGACCGCTATATACTATTCTAGAAATTGTAATGCACGATCTGGTTGATGATGGAATACAATATTTTGAATTTAATTTACATGAGTAAGTACCAATAACGGATGAAGTCCTTCCCAATTATTTATGATCTTTGACGATGTCGCAACAGAACAGCAAAACGTTTTTCGTGCATACTTTAGTATGGGGCGACATAAAAATTTTGACTGCAACTATTTATATCAAACCTATTCTCGTGGGCCTAAGCAGTTGATACGCGAGAAAGCAAATATTATTGTGCATTTTCGGCAAGATGAGCGCAACATGCTGCATGTGTATGATGATCACGTTAACACTGATACGACATACAATGACTTTAAACGTGTGTGTGCTACATGTTGGTCATCACATCGTTACGGCTTTTAAGTTATTGATAAAGAATGTGATGTTCAGTATGAACGATATCGCATGGGTATCCATCATTTTATATGCATTAACACAGAGTTACAGTCACCACTCGATCAAAAACCACCATAATGTTATCATCTAGCAAGGAGATTAACAAAACATTTAATCCGTGCTCGAAACAATATTCGACGGGAATTTAAAGAGCTTGAACGTATTCAAGCAGACACTGATTTATTTTTGAAAACGCAACTAGGTACACCACTGAAAGAAATTTTTAATTCTTCTTCATTGCCGCAGTCTACTACAAGTTTTGTTTCTATGCAAACATCACATGATAAAGGGAAGCATAAATAAGAAAAACATAAAGAAGAGAAGCATAAACAAGAAAAGCATAAAAAAGAAGAGAAGCAGGATAGCGATGAAGAAGAGAATGGGGAAGAAGAACATAACGATACTTCACCATCTGCTATATGGGCCACGAAATCATGGCAGTTAAAAAGTTTATCTCTCTTTTTTTTAAACAGTCTTGAGTATAAAAAATCTTAACCCGTTAACTGGGGAGCGCGCGATACGGTAACTCCGTTCTGGTGGGGACGAATTTTCGTAACTCGAAAAATAATGAAATAAATTCAAGAAACCTTCCAAATTTTGATATACTTGATAATAAAATGCTACGTATATCCTAATTCTGATATAGAAAGTAATTTTTTGCCTATTTGTTAATATTTTTGGGTATTATAGTTTTGGAGCAAAAACGGCCTAAGTCTCGTACTAACTTCTGTATATTACAAATATAAATTTCTTTTCGGAATATCTATATTTTCATATTAATTTCAGGAAAATTAAAAGCCTATACATTGCAAATACACTTTATCATTAACTAATCTACAATTTCTGAAATAAATACAGCAGTTAAGAGAAATACATTTCATTCTGTGTTTGCAATCGCAGTAATAAGTTGAGAGTAAGTACTTACAGTGGTAGCCTGGTTCTAATCGTCTTCTCCCAATAATTACTTCTTTATAGAAATGAATTTACACATCAGAACTGATTTCACTAATTATATTATTTACACTAGTCACACAGTTTACATCCCACGCACTGTTTTTACACATCTTGCATGTGATAAGCACGGAAACACGGAGCTGCACAGAGAGCGACGTCGCAGTCACTGCACCTGTAGATTGTTTCACGTCTCTCTCTTTTCGCCAGACACACCACGCACCTCTTCACACCATGCTGCCTTCTTCCCGATGGTGGATTCACATCAGGAAAATGCCTACCGCTGAATCTTTCTGTGGGAGCAGCGGGAAGTGGTCTAACTGAAAGGACAGGCATTGCTTCAGCGGGGGTTGAACCTGTGTACTTTTCGAGGATTTTATCGATAAGGTGAATTCTGAACTGCAGGTGATTGCATTTTCCTCCATGTTGCCGGAAAATGATGAATGAATTGAATACCACGAGGTCCAGAAGATGCCGGAAAATTTTCTGGTAATATTTCTTCATTCGCTTCCTTGCTGTGGAGTACGTAATGACGTACTGATCGGAAAGGTCAACTCCCCCCATAGAATCATTGTAGTCTATGCAAACTACAGGTTTCTCTTTGGTTTCGTCCTTTCCCCTGATAGGGACAGTTCGCATTTCAGCATCGTGGATACTACTGAGCATGCAAACATCTCTCTTGTCCTTCCATTTTAGAACCATGAGTTTCTTTCGATAAGCAGCCGTTACCTCTCCTTTCTTCAGCTTTTTACTCATAAGTTCCTTAGGGAGATTTTTCCGGTTGGTTCTTACTGTACCCACTGCGTCAGTATCGAGGTCATTTAGCAGGTCGTATAATTCAGGGCTGCTATAGTAGTTGTCCATTCCTATCAGATATCCTTGTTTCAGTAGATTATCTGCCAGAGTACACACAATTCTCGTCGGCTTGGAAGACTGTGATAGATCAATGCCATGGACTTCACTCTTGAGTTCTGTTGATTTTCCCGTGTACCACAACATATTCCACACGTAACCCGTTTTCGCTTCGCAAATTTTGTAAGATTCCATTCCGAACCGGGACCTTTTCTTTGGAATGTATACCTTCCAACCAAGGCGACCTTTCCATAGGAGAAGGCTTTCGTCTATGGATAGCTGGTCATCCGGGATGTAAGCCTGTTGAAACATTTTCACAAAGTGATCGAAGACTGGCTTTACCTTGTATAGTTTAGGAGGCATCTGACCATCGTAGGCTTCATTGTCTGAAAAATGGAGAAATTTCAAGAGAAGTAAAAACCTCTTTTCCGTCATGGTCTCGTAAAATATGGGCGTGGCCAGTAACTTGTTACGAGAAAAATAATGCCCCATTGTAGGTTTGTGGATAATCCCTTGAAGAAGCAAAAGTCCGAATAAAAGTTTTATTTCATCCTTATTTGTAGGTATCCAGTCTTTTTCCCTACTCCTCCGTTTCATTTTGTGTACCAGTGTTTTCCCACGAATTTTCTGTTGCGCATAAATATTAGTTTGCTCAGCAATATACTGACAGATAGTATCGTCCACAAACAGTTCGTAAATATCCTCTGGAGTCTTTACTTCCATAAACTGTCCTTTTATTCCAGGAATGAACTTTGCTGGAAATCTACTTCTTTTCTGTCCATCTTCTACCCACGTAATAGGCCCTGACATATCACTGCAGTTTGAATCTTCCTGTATCTCTCCATCGTCACTGTCGTCACCCGAGGTGTTACTTTCGAACCCGCGACCATTCGCTGTTATAGCACCAGAATGCTGTCCTGTACCACATGTGCCTCCTTCTCCAGAGAACGAATTATCTTCACTATCTGAATGGAAGTCACTGAAGTCATCGTCCTCGTCGCTAAACTCCAACATTTCATGTACAAGTGAACGCAAGCTGTCATCACGTAATTCTTCAACTCGATGTCGTTTAGAAGACATAATTATGACTGAAAAGTACTCTCATGAAACAACAGAAGTGCAACGCATCTGTAAGTTCAAATTCACTCCTCCCCGAAATTACAGTACTCCTTTTCACACTGATATACTATACAGTTCCCAGTCTCATAAAACACTAAAGCATTCGAGTAAGCACATAGCAAGGACGCAGCTGATTAGCCTAGTTCCCGTACGAGGCGAACACATAGCGCGCTTTTGCACGGAAGCGAAATATGTTGAATGATATACAGCTCTCTCTGATCTGTTTCTTTTAAGCGGAAGTACTTACTAAAAATACCACTTGATGACAGGGGCATGCAGATAACGAGGACTGAATTTCATAACTCTGGCTAAGCTGAGAGTCGAGGAAAAAAATAAAATAGCAGCGTACGACTGAAGTCGCTCTCCCCACCTGGCTGGTTCTTTCCTCGAGCGACTTAAGTCGCGCTCCCCAGTATACGGGTTAAGGTAAAGTTTAACGCTAAATATGGAGGCCTTCTGCCCCACTAATAGACTTAGTGTTTCACCTCTTATTGTTCTACATACGTACAAATCATCCCCTCTAGTGAGGTTTACCTTATTCCGTCACGTGGCAGCCATTATCTTATCCCCGCCTCCAACATCAAGCCTGCCATCACACACTCACCCTCTAACCTAAACGCAGAAAATACTCAACTCCCACTCTCCACAAAACAATCTCAGTCGGCAAGAATATTGCTGTTTCAATGCCCTCTCTGGCATCGGCGGCCGAGTCGTTACATCTGGCGAGCGATGCTGTCGTGGGATAAGGGCCCACTCTGCTCTGGCCCTGTCTCCTTCATAACGGCATGCTGGAGCACCATCCTTTCCGGCGAGGGCTGAGGTGTGGTAATTCAACCGCCTACCCATCTTGGTGCAGTATCTCTACCTCTAGTCTGCCGTGACCTTCACCATGGTAGCGGGAGAGGTTTATCTGAGGGTACTTGAGGGGGGTGTCCGGGACATCGGCATCGGCGGCGACGGCCGACCTTGCCGTCAAATTTGAACCTTATACCCCAGACTCCTACGACTTCAGGAAGACTTCAATGTTGATTTTGACTTAAACATTTTCTTCTAAAAGAACCTTTTCAAGAAAATCTCTATCTGCAAAATAGTTCTTTTCCTCTAACAAGCAAATTTCAAAGTTTAGCCGTGAGGAGAGACCTTTCGGGGGTGGGGGGTTTGTACCGTGAGGGTACACCCGCACAGCGCATTCAAATCAAGCACCTTCTGAACTGACACCTTACTCTTAAAACTTGAAATAACTAGTGCAAGTAGTTTGTACGTTGGTCAACAGATGTAACTACTAAAATGAAAAAAGTAATTTGTTACTTTAAGGTTTCCTAAACTGAGTTGATTTTTCGTTTTTGTGTACTACAGTTGTCAACACTTCAATCTCTTGCTGCCAACTTTAAAATTAACCAATCAGAAATTTTGGGTACTTAATTTTCAACCAATCAGGATATTCTTGTACATATTTAATTAGGCAATAAAAATTGACCTGTCTGGCCAGGTGTATCCTGCTACGATAATTGAGTACACCATACAGCCAGAGTCTCAACGCCGAGTGTTGGGCGGCGGGAAATAACCCAGCTAAGTGATGGGACCAACGGCTTCGGGCGGAGGAGTCCTCTTAGTAAGGCGATGAAACCTCAGTGGAGGAAATGCCACTGGAATTCATAACTGCAAGGGTCTGACCCATAGTGAGGGGCTTGTGGGCAGCGTCTGTTCTCCAGGTTAGGGGCAGCAGTTAACCTGATGTGCAGAAGGCAACGGTAAACCTCTGCAGAAGCAAAATCCCAAGATTAGCAGTCATGGAGAGAATCTTGAGCGAAACTGTAAATACTGATCATGGGCTTTGGAACCCAATATCCGGCAGGAGAGGGGATGGCTGCAAGGCCTCTCACGTCATCATCCAACGACATTCATGCTAGAAAGTGCGTAATGAGTTCAATGTAGGGACTTGGAATGTGAAAACGTTACTAAGAATAGGAAAACTAGTAGAAATCAAAATCGCAATGCACGAAACAACACTTGATATTTTAGGAATATGTGAAACAAGGTGGTCAGGAAACGGGGACATCTGTTCAGACGAATTTAGAATAATTTACAGTGGAAGTGAAAATTCGCGAATGAATGGAGTTGCTATTATCTTGCGAAGAAAATGGTCCAATCACGTGATCAACACATATCATGTAAGTGAAAGATTGACGATGATCAAAGTGAAAGCCACTCCAGTTGATCTAGTGATCATTCAGGTATACTGCCCAACTTCAAATATTTCCGATGAAGTGGTAGAGATAGTCTGCGAGCAAATTGAAAGCTTGTTGGAACTCATAGGAAATACAGATAATGTGGTCATAATGGGCGATTTCAATACCTCTGTTGGTTCACATAGCAACATGAAATATGCTGGTAAATTCGGACTAGGGAACATGAACAAAAAAGGTCGGAGACTCTTAGAATTTTGTGAACCGCATGACATGGTTATAACAAACACATTCTTTAAAGTACCTGTCCGAAGAAGATACACATGGAAAGCACTTGGAGATAAAGCACGATATCAGATTGATTGTACATTAGTCAGACAGCGATATCGAAACCAGATTAAATGCAGCCACAGCTATCCAGGACCTGATGTGCACAGCGACCAAAATCTTGTAATAGCCAAGTGTGACATTAAGCTAAAGAAGAATATGAAATTGACCCAGCACAAATGGAACACATAAAGATTAAAGTACACTGACATACAGAAGGTATACAAAATGAAATCTAATCAGTTAGCAGGCACTTTTAATGACAGTGCAAAATGGGAGGAAATAAGGAATGGTATAACTTAAGCTGCTGAGGAAGTGCTGGAAGAAGACAGTTACATCCGAGGAAGCCATGGGTGACTGATAAAATCATAAATCTTATTCGCGAAAGGAATAAGGAGAGGAGAGTAGGGAATAAGGAAAGGTACACAGAAATTAGAAATCAGATCACAACAAAGTGTTGCAAAGCAAAGGAGAACTGGGTGAAGCAGACAAGCAACATTATAGAAAATGACATAATCAAAGGACAGGTGGAAAAGGCATATTTCAATACCAGAACCCTAAAACACAAACCAAAAAACAGAAGCTCCATAGTCAGAGATGAAATGGGAAACCTCATGTTCAACACCGAAGAAATCTGTGAACGTTGGAAAGAATACATTGAAGACCTGTACCAAGGAAACGATGTAAATAATACAACCAGATACATTGAAATAGAACACGAGGTAGATGAATGAAGAAGGGGTCCCTCAATCACATTTTCAGAGTTTAATGCAGCACTACACAGTCTCCAGAAAAAGAAAGCACCCGGTCCAGATAACATTCCAGCAGAACTTCTGAAACACTAATGTGATGATATGAAACGTTGCCTTTTTCAGCTGGTGTCAGGTTGCTATGAGAATGGCATAGTTCCTCCTGACTTTATTAAAACCAGAACTGTTGCAATACCAAAAAAGAGGAATGCCACGGACTGTTCAGATTATCGAACTGCCACTCTCCTCTCTCATGCTTCAAAAATACTGCTCAATATCATCAAGAATAGAATTAAAGGGAAGTTAGAACACTATATCGATAATGACCAGTTTTGATTTCGATCAGGGAGGGGTACTAGGGAAGCAATTCTGACATTACATTTAATTCTGGAGAGAAAACTTGAGAAGAGTAGAAAAGTATACTTGACCTTTGTCGACGTAGAGAAAGCTTTTGATCGAGTAGACTGGGAACAAATTTTCCATTCCATGAAAAAAGTAGGAATTGATTGGAAGGAATACTGAATTTATCCAGAATGCACAGCACTGATTTAGAAATCAGTGGGACAAAGAAAAATGTCAAAATAAGAAGAGGAGTTAGGCAAGGATGTCCACTCTCTCCTTATCTGTTCAATATGTTCATCGAAGAAGCCATCGCAGTCATGAAGGAGAAAACAACGGGGATCAAAATTAATGGCAAGGAAGTGCACCCTATAAGATTTGCTGATGGTATTGCCATACTAGCAGAAACAGGTAAAAGTATGCAGAGAACGATCAACATATAAGCAGAAACTTTAGGCAAATGGATCCTCAAAATTAATACACGGAAAACAAAAACCATGACTATATGTGAAGACAAGAAAACAACCGCAACACACTTCAAAATTGGCGCCGATAACATTGAACAAGTGAAACAGTTTTGAACCTAGGAACGCTGATCACGAGAGATAAACGGACCATTTCAGAAGTCACGAAGAGGATAGCATTGGCAAAGAGAGCATTCCAAGATGAAAAGCATCTGCTAGTCAACAAACATATAGATATTCGAACTCGGAAGGCCTTTGCAAAAACCTTTGTATGGAGCGTGCTTTTGTATGGTTGCGAAAGCTGGACATTGGGAATGCAAGAAGAGAAAACCAGATGTAATTGAAATGCAGAGGATAAGTTGGACTGAAATGAAGAGCAATACCGAAATCCTTAGAGATAAGAGAAGAACGGAATCCGATAACTGGAAATGAAAAACGGAAAATAATTATTGGTCAAATTATTCGGCATGAGGAGTTCATTTTAGTACCTTTGAAGGAAGAATTGCTGGAAAAAGAGGAAGAGGAAGACCCAGAGTGTCTTACTTCGAGCACCAGCTTCTGAGGATGAAGTGCAAGACCTACGCTGAGTTGAAAAGACTGGCTCAAGATAGACAACTGTGGCTGCAGGGACAAGGCTTAGCCTTTAGGATATGATGATTATGAAGAAGAATAAAAATTGGGGGTGTATCGGGCATTAGTCCAGATCACTCTCGAACCTTCCTCTCGGGTGTAGAAGCTGGCAATTTTTCGAACAACTCTGTCTTCTTGATCATCGAGTGTACTGAGTGTATGCTAATAGTGGAGGTGAGGGCGTTTCGCCCTTCATTGAGCAGTCCAGCGCAATAAGGTAATGGCAGCCAGTTAATCATTAGGTGAGAGCCTCTGAAAACTAACATGATGGGAAGGTTTCTTGTCTCTAAGAACATAACTTTAACTTTCCGATCTTCAATAATGTAAACTTCTTCAAATGTAAATCTCAAACTAGCCTAAAAACTTAGCTGAAATTCCGGAATAGAGAGTGCGACACCTTCTCGACTTCCCTATCAAGTTTAATTTGAGAAGACTATGTTTTTGGGGTCTCCGAAGACCGTAGAAGTAGTTAGTGGGACGTAAAGCACATAACATTAAATAACTATGTTTTTTAACCGTTTTCTCTCTGTAGCCATCTAACTTAAATTTTCTCCATTTAATCGCCTCAGTAGAATAGGATTAGCCTATGTAACTTCGGGCCAGAAGCCCAAAAAGGGTTTTAATCCTGTGTGCATAATTCAAGGAGAGCAAATGAAGGCCTCCGCATCATTTTGATTTTTGATCCAGTAACTTTCACCTGTGTTTCTTTCTTCCAACCAAGACCTGGTAAAATGGATATTCGATACTCCTGCTGAGTGTTGAAGACAGTGAAATGACATGGGGAAATCCGTCTCCTTAATTCGTGAATGTATCAATCAATAGTGGTCTAGAAAGCCAAGAATAACGGCCGAGAGGATTCGCCGTTCTGACCACACGACACCTCGTTATCTGCAAGTCTTTGGGCTGAGCAGCGGTCGCTTGTTACGCCAAGGCCCTTCAAGGGCTGTAGTGCCATGAGGTTTGGTTTTTTATGGATCAATAGTGCTCGAGTATATTTGTAAAATTTCGTGCTCAGGTTGTTTATTAACTAATTTTGTTGATTTTCTGATTTATCCAGCTTTGTATCTAAACTACTGTACCTGAAATTTTGTTCAGTCACTGAGCAACTATTTTGTTATTATTTTGGCACTTGAAAAATGGAAAAGAGGAAAAAAGTAATATAACCTTACTTTTAAAGATTTTAATGAATCTTTTGATTGTAGTAGGTAGACCCATTTATGCCCGCACGTTCCTTCACCTCTGTCCACCACGAAAACACCATAACAATAAAATTCATATTGAATGTTTGGCCTTCATAGATGGTCTAGTTAATCCATACAACAATAGGGAAGGATGAATTCAGTCCCTGAAAAAATTTCAGGCAATTGCATCTAAAACGAATCCAGATCTGATATAAGAAAACCCGATACATGAAAGGATCTACTTGATACTTACACAAACAAAATCTGGTAACTCAGTTTGGCAAAATTACTCAGGTAAATAATTTCAAATACTTAGGGAAATCATCCAACCATCTGCATTAAATCATGAGGCAACAGAGAGAGATTTCTATATTACAAGTAGGCCATAGAATCACATAGAAGAGGTACGACAAAAATCAATTTCTCAGAACGATAAATTAACACAATATAACACTGTAATAAAGCCTGAAGCATTACACACAACGGAAGCCATAATAATTGGAGAAGGATCACTAATCTAAAATTATCGAAAATCAAGAAACAGAAGTCCTAGGGGAAATCTCTGGCCCAGTATGCATAGAACGAGTGCGGATGAATAGCTCCCCGGAGTTATACCAACATACTCAGAAAATATCAGACATAATTGGAAAAAGCCGATTGAAATTTGATGGCCATATTCAGAGAATGGATGAGGGCTCACTAAAAAGATATTTAATAATGCCTCCTCGATAAAAGTGAAAAATAACTCGATAATCAAAACTGAAAAAGACCTTCAAAAATTCAGCATATCAGATGACATTATATGGTTCACGCCTAGCTTTAGAACGTTGGTGAACATACATGAAATTGCTAAAAACCCAAGAAGAGAACACCACTGCATGGACTGAAGAACGGATAAAAACACAGTGAGAAGAAAATAATCTGTGAAGAGAAGAAAGCACACTCATTTGCAAAATATGTACGACACGCTCTTGGTTGGGCACAACATTTTGAAATAGTAATAGTAAGTAATGGAACATGTAATAGTTACAATCAGTGGGGTAAGCTTTGTTCTGTGAAAGGCAGTCTGCAATAGATTTGAAAGGAGGAGATAGCACGGAATTCGGTCTAATGAGTTTTGGGGTCGATATTGAAGTCATTGTCATATGCGTCTGAAGTACTGTATTTCCAACCGAAGTGAGAAACTTCGTAACTGACCGTAACTGTCGGTGGTAGATATGTTTTATTTGTCCATGAAGTTAAGAAACCATGTGACTCAGTTACTGAGACATGTTCCTAGTACATATTCCAGAGTTTATAGTGTAGATAATGCACAGGTTTCTTTGTAAAAAGGCTGAGGGAAAATCGTCAGGACAGAATATTTTGAAATATGGCAAGGTCCATGGTTTAAACATTGAATAGGACCCTATATCCAGAGGGATCCTTTGTTCATCTAATAACTCCATTGATACCGGTGAAACGCATATCATATTCCACAGATCCCATTAGACTTGAGTTCATTTTTGAAGTCAATAATGTTGACCGATAAACTGTCTGATAATACAAGGATTTGGAGGTAGATTTGTGCTGTAGTAAAGGGCCGTCCATGGCAAGATTTGTTGGCTCACCTGTAAGACAGTGGAGAGACCTGTTAGATGAGATAACAGGTGTTCACATTTATATGAGGTGGACGCTGTTCAGAAATAGAAGAGCATGCTACATTATTGATGTTAAAATAAATGGGGAGTTATTTGAATTCAATTCTATTGCTTAGGGAAATGATAGAGTGGATTCTCAGTAACAGTTCCGAACATTTGACGTTGTATTCCAGTTTCGGTGTTTCTATAACACAGTCATACTTCATATTCCCACTGAGCATTTAAATAATTATTTTGGTGTCAGAAGAATGTCCTTAGATAATTAGGATTTCCACTTCTTGATATTTCCGTAGTGCAGCTATGTGTTAAATATTGTCGATGGTGTGTCCTCCAATGGAAACGTAGGATGGTGGTTGCAGTGCATGGAATGGATTCTTGGGAATTGCTCGAATGTGCTAGGACTGTGAAATGATTTAGCTAGCCAACTGCCCCTAGATGAGAGGTAAGTTTTCTAGTCTGACACAAAGACTCAATATTGCCGGGTATTCCATAAAATGTAGCTGCAGTCGCTTATGTGCAGCCATTATTCAGTATTCGGGACACAGTAGGTTCGAACCCTACTGTCGGAAGCCCTGAAGATGGTATTCCGTGGTTTCCCAATTTCACACCAGCCAAATGCTGGGCTGTACCTTAATTAAGGACACGGCCACTTCCTTCCCACTCCTAGCCCTTTCCCGTCCCGTCAGTGCAATGTAAAGCAACTAGCAAAATAAAAGATGTAGTAGCACTCTGCCATTAGTCCATAGGATACCCATCATTTATGGCCATGTTGTTCATAGAGGTGTTGTAATAGTTTGCAAGTTTATATTTTAGTAGGACTATATAAGTGGATGTAGTTGAACTCCATGACCAATAATATTTAAGGGCTTCCCATGGGTCAAGTTTATTTTGAGGTTTGTTTGAACCTTATAAAAAATGAGAGCATGAGTAAAATTGTAGTGGTATAGGGTTTCTTTTCACAAGTTTTCATGGATTTATTCCAATCTCTGACTTCATAATGTTGTTTTGGTTCATGATATAACTTCATACATTTTATATAAATAATACTATTTTATGATGTGTGATATTACACCATTAATTCACTGGCACTAGAAGTCCTCTTATTTTGGTCATCAGGCACGTTCAATTAACTTCAGTGAAAGGCCAATTTGCTCATCAGGCATGTTTATTTAATCTTAGATATTTATTTTATTGGATGACCGTGATAGTTCAGTTAAGTGAATTGGAGGTTACTCATATTCAATTGAGGGTCCAGGTAAATCGTTGTATGCGGATGGTCAGTTAGTGGACAGCCTACATTAAAAAAGGTCTGGAGATCACTTCCTGATAATTAGACGATCGAGAAATCGGAAGCATAACGCACAGTTGTTTATGGAGGCAAGCAGATTGAATCTCATATTTTTGTTTTCTAGTTAACCACAACGTGGTTTTCTGTAAATAGAATTCCGGGCTTTCTTTTATGGTGGATATTAATTTTCATCCTGAAATCGTCCAACCACACAATTATATTGTTATTGACAGCAGACCACTGCTTTTGGCCATATATGTAAACACACCCACCATCATATTTCATTGTTTTTGATTGAATAAACATAGTTTATGTAAGCTTTTAATTTCAGTAAGTAGGCATTCCTTGATACCCGATAGTTACGTCTGGAAGTGATGAAGAGTCATTAACATCCACTGAGACACAAGATTTAACAATTCGAAGTGAAGACCTGCAACAGGCAAATATAAGTTTGACATGACAAAAAGGGTTCAGTACTAAGTATGTCTCTTTAACACTAACAACATTGAGATATAACAGATTTTAGTGATTTGAGGTTTCATTAGCGAGTGGCCAATCATCTGCCACCCAGTAAACAAAGATGGAGAAACTTGGATTATACTGTAGCTCTCAACATACGAGTCTTTACTTGTAGACGCCTCCACGAGAACTATGGGATCTTCACGAATAACTATGGGCATTGAAGCAGAACTTTCAATTTGCATTCAGAACAGGTTGACAGACACAGTATTATCGTACCAGAGCCGAGGGAGCAGGTACAGTTTTGAGCTACATGTCTACTCATAATTATAGGAACACACTTGTGACATGTAGCAAGAGAGCAAAGGTGTGTTCAGTCATCAGCAACAATTTCATCAACTGTATACCATATTATGACTAGATTCGGCACTTATTTATTCCCTTGAAATGTTTATTCGAAGGTTTGAATACTTTTTCATGCTCTTCTAGCATTTCACCACTTGTTGTTGCCATATGACTCTTCTCTGTTCATGATGATTACTTCTTATCCCCGCATCTTAACGGCTCCTCAATGAGTGTTACTGAGCACATTTCTACTGAAGTCCGCAAACAGAAAAAGCGTCGTCCATGGCTGAGAACAAGAGGGTGTCATATATCTGTGATTGATGAGGAGATAACTCATGAAAAGTACTTTGATCTTTTCCCACACGGACCTGGCATCATGTTACCTGAAGATTCTATCTCAGTGAAAAAGACAAAAAGGGATGGACCGCACTCCGGCGTACATCAGGAGGTGTGCCTGAAACGTGCCGTTCTGGCTGAAGAAATTATTACTTCTCTGCTGTGTGCGATCGCATGTGCCTGGTTACATCTCCAGAATTGGAGAAGGTCTTGTGAAACTCCGAACTCTCTTGCACGTGTTAGTTAGATGTAAAGCAAAATAACATTATTATTAAATCTCGTGTGGTTTCCGTCGTGAAGTGACGCTTGTGCGCCGTCTCGCCATTGTACACTGACACCGTGCGAACGATTTGCCACAAATCACGAAGCAGTGCAGTATCTCTCCAATGCGGTTCACATGTACTCGGTTAAGTTGTGTGATTCTTTGAACATTTTTCGCATTACTGAACACTCGTGTGATATAACAAGCGTGTGCATTCGGATGTGAACTGTTGGATAGACTTTCTGGCTTAAGATTTACTACTGACATTTCCTAAATATGGCTTCTCGTCTGTATGTGTCTGCGTGTGTTTCGACAGCGCAATTAACCCGGAAATGTGCATTACACAAACCCTGCACCAGGTTGGCTACATGCCTGGGTGGGTCGCATGTGACCTACTATGTTGACACCTAGATGAAGGATTTGCCAGACATTGCATCAGTTTTGCTTGCCGCACGCGTGACTCCGCAAGTCACGTGCTAGCTGGGATTTAGTGCTGAACGACTTGCCACAGACATTACAACAGTATGGCCTCACTCCTGTGTGAATCCGCATGTGATATGCTAGGCTGGCTTTCTGTACGAAGGATTTGCCACAGAAATTGCAGAGATGCAGTTTGTCGCCCGTGTCAGTCTGCAAATCACGCGCTAGATGGGATTCACTAGGCAATGAATTGCCACAGGCATGGCAACAGTGCAGCTTGCCGTCCGTGTGAGTGGGTGCATCACTTTCTAGCTGCGGCTTAGTACTCAATGCCTGGCCACAGATATTGCACCAGTTTTGCTTCTCTCCTGTGTGAGTCCACATGTGATCAGTAAGATGGACTTTCCGGTTGAAGGACTTACCGCAAACATTACAAGAAAAAGGCTTCCCGCCTCTATGAGTACGCATGTGTTTCGAAAGATTACCTCCAACGGTGAAGAGAATACCACAGATATTGCATCGGTAAGGGTTCTCGCCTGTGTGTTTGCGCATATGTTTAGCTAAGCCTCCTTTCTGAATGAAAGATTTGCCACAGACAGTGCAGGAGTGCGGCCTGTCGTCTGTGTGAGTACGAACGTGTTTTGCTAGGTGTGATGTGGTTCTGAAGGACTTAAAACAAACATTACATTTGTATGGCCTCTCACCTGTGTGAGTACGCATATGATATGCTAGGCTGTCTTTTCGGGTGAATGACATCCCACAGACATTGCACATGTACGGCCCACCATCTGCGTGGAACCTGAGGTGATTCGACAAGCTGTTTCTTCTGCCAAATAGCTTTCCACAGTGATCGCACTTGAAGGGACGATCATTTCTGTGACTCTTCAGATGTCGCAAGAGGCTCAATTTCCCGGCCAGGATTTTTCCGCACGCACTGCACCTAAAGCAAGGTTCCCCGCCATCCGGAGGTTGATGATCTGTGTTGCTCACCTCGGGGCTCGATCTACAGTAAGAAATTAAAGCCGTGTTACCAGTAGTTCAACAGCCAACTCCACTACAACTCTCACACAAAAGAATTGCTACTTAACATTCCACTCACTAAGATCCCATTCAATTAGCTTGTTACTCATGAACATCACACTCTTGAGGGTAAACGTCATTTGAGGTCACATTCAGAGTGTAGCCTTAAATTTCAATAAATCCCAATTTTTACAAGGATGTGGTGTGTCTTTTCTCTCAATTCACAACATCACATGCAAGAAACTGACGATTTAGGAATGTACGAACTCATAGACAACCTCAATTAAAGAATACAGGAAAAGTGATTCAGACTAAAAGGAGAAATACACACTCTTTAATCCGGCACACATTTACCTATTGATACCCTAATATATCTGTACTCCTACATGAAGGTCGGCATATGTTTTGGAGTTTTGAATTTGTTCAACCACTCTGCGTTTTGTGGCAGGCAAGTAGTGACTTTTGTAAAAAGCACTTGTTGTTCAGGTTGCTTGAGAGAATCTGTTGTAGATATTAATGAAGTTGAGAACATTGTTTGCTGGCAGACAGCAAGATGGCTAATCTTTTATGAATGTTATTTACAGTAATGCAAACATACCTATTATATTTGTACAATATTGTCATATCAGTGTAGCATTCCATTACATCACAGTGTAGTTATTTCTAATTACATAGCTTTGATGTGCAATCAAACAGACCAGCCTGCATACCGGACTGTAGGTTTATACAAGGAAGTTAATACTCACAACCATGTATTACATCAGTCTGTTCTAACAGCTGTCTTTAACAGAGTCCGTGTGCAACATGGCAAAAACGAATTCTGATGAAATCCTGGGAAATCTGGAATATAACAAGCAGATGATGGCACTTTCCCTAACACTGATGCTTTCTTTTCTCTCCCAGATACTGCTGTCATAGACATGATGAAGGTCACAAAGAATATGGTAGTAGTGTTTTATACCCTGAATTTGAACCCAAATGCAAGCTATTGTATTCTTGAATATTCTTAACACTAGAAGCATAAAAATCAAGGAATGAGACAAAATTCGAAATGACAGGACATTGAATTTCACTGTAGTGGATATTGCTGCTACATAAAAGAAGGAATGAGATTTCTTTCATTTCCAAAGATCACAGACAAATTGATAATTTTTAGTGGAATGATAACATCATTGGATAGCATCCAAGTCTGTGCCTGTCTCCTCACCGCAGAGTGGTTCTACATATTCTATTAAAGAAGAGCGAGAAATACAAATTTCTTGGTTAAAGGTGAGATCCACTTACAACAGGCATGTGGGAAAATTCAATCATGCAGGCCAAAATACATTGCAACATGAAGTAGCACTTAACAATTCATGCTGATTTCACATGGCCCAGTCGAATGCATGACTTCCTTACAAGCAAAGTAGTGGGAGGCTCGAAAATGTGTTGTCGCTGCACTTTTAGGAGAAAATAAGTGGACAAATAAAAGGGGGACACTGATTCCAGGTACAACAGGCTAGACCTCTTGATCATCACACAAGATATTGATGATGACATCACTACACAACAGGGGGCAGAAAATACGACACTGGATTGTATGTCATATGTTTTAAGGAATATCACGCCTAGCAAAAGGTGCGTAATTTTGTGGCCATTACTCTTTACATGATTATGTGATTTTTGTCACAAGTGATTTATCAAGTTCACAATTAGTTTTTCAGTAAAACGGTATTTCATTCTGCCCTGATAAATATTCTCCAGGAATCAGCTACATTGCTGTAACACGTGGTGCGTCCCAGGTGAGAGGTACAGGTATCCCACTGATTTGCCGGCAGACTTGAGCGAAATATAATAGCTCTCGTGGACCAAACAATCACAGAGGCCTTAATGGCAAATTTGTTGGAGACTGAGATGTTCGGTATGGATCAGTTCACAGAAGAGGTACTCTACCTTCATGGAAGTTAATGCAGAAGGGAGGATAGCATTTCTTCTCTAAAGGAGCAGCTGCACAAGGCGTCTGTTTCCCATGTCCAGAGTGGCGTAACTACCTGCTCTCATGAGCTCTAAAATGCTTCAAGACAAGTCGGCCATAAAATAATACCGTCTCATGTTTACAGAAATATGCCTCATGGAATCAGAAACAAGGTTAGGCTATCCCCTGGAAGGGACGTGCATTGGCAGGGCCCAGGCAGTGTGAAAAGTATGGAAGGGTTACCGTCGAACGGGCTGTGACAGCTAAAGAAGCGATTACCCCTTATTGTATCACATCACTGAACTATGTGTGGAGAAGGTAGCAAATTAGCCACAGCACTTGAGGGAAGGTATACATCTGCGAGGTACAAGAAAAATGTGGGGCTGGAGAAAATTCATGCAAAATGGGGTGTGGTTACTAACTGATGTGCAAAGGAAGCCGAAAAACAACTAATGGTGTTGGCATTGTTATATAAGCAAAATTTGACGGTTCAGTCCCCGATTTGCAAAAGTATGGCAACTGCTTGATGCAAACATTGGAGAGAGAAGGAAATTCTAATTTCTCAGTGGAACGCTCCAAAACTGGCCAGGGCATAGAGACCCAAGATGCCTTCTGGGCACTGCCTCATTGCTGGAGATATGAAAGGACACGTCAGATGCAGGAAAGAAGAACTCAGTGTCCATGGTGGACACAGATATGTTGAGAAGAACGACAATGGCCAACAAATTCTCGATTATGCATAAACTGATCATCGCAAACAAACAGTTCAAAAAGCGTGAAATTCATCTCGTCATGTACTACTGTGCCTCCCATCCAACTGACATTGACTACATCCTCGTGAGATGAAGGAATCTGATAGATGTTCTAGAGACAACAGTTGTTAATTACGAAACCATTGCGAATCAACCTCGAGCAGTCATCTGTTAGCTGCGGATAAAGTCACCAAGAGCCCAATACTTTGCTGGAAATTGACCAAATGAGATCAAATGGTTATGCCTGAAGAAGGAGGCCAACATTGTTGCAGAAGTTATAGTGCACAAAGGACCATAGTTGAAGTGAGGCGGTGAGTAAACTGAAAGACACTGCACACTGTATTCTTGGAACAACTAAGTTAGGGCGACAACAGCGAAGGATTAACTATGACACGTGGCATCAGAATGACGATGTTAAATATACAGTACGGTTAAATAAAAGGGTGTACAATAGTTTCATGCTCATTGGAAAGCCTATAAAGCAGCCACTAGTAAAGTGAAGGAGATTGTTGCTGTAACAAAAGCAAACTGGTAAGCAGGTCTATATGTGATAACTGACACATGCAAAAATGTGCAGAATATTTAATGGCTAGTCAAATCTAGGCATCGCAAAACGGAAGAAGTCCAACGCTTTTATGGCATCAATGAGGAAACAGAAAATTTGCTACTCAACTGGCAGAAATACTTCGACAAAATTTCAATTTATGAATTTCCATATCTACTACACCCGATCACCTCCGCTGTTGTAGGTCCAATATAGGAAATTGATGTCACCAAAGTCCAGGCTATGCTGAAGGAAATGCAACCAGGGAAAGCCATCTGTCTCGAATATTTTCTGTCAGAGTTCTGTTTCTCTAAATGGGGGGATGGAGCAGTGTGGCTGAAGCAAGCTTTTCAACCAGATCATCAAACTAACAAGACAGCATAGGACAGGTAAAGTGCATGACATGAAAGCTGTGAGACTACATACAGACATGGCCTGAGACCGAACTAACTGGAGACAATGAATCACAACACTGGACCCTGCCACCAGGCAGGACTAACACTAAAGAAGCAGAATAACAAGAAGAAGATTGATAAATATTGTTATAAAAACGGGATACAATTGATATTTCCACATACTAACATTCAATGGAGTATGTTCAAGTTATCACCCCTAAAGCCTATGTCCAATAATTAAAGACTTATTTTCACAAAATACAGTAGTGTTTGAATGACAGAATGCTTCTGGATTTTGTGCTTCAGTGACTCCTATAAATGCATTTAAAGAAAAATATGTAACTCAACAAAATAAAAATTTGCTGATTATCTGTGTTAATCGGGAGTGACAGTTTGAATATCCAGTGAAATGCTATGAGTACCAACAAAAGGGGAGTCTGTCAGTGTATTCCAGCCTGAATGGAATTTTGCAATTCATATTTCTGCTTACATCCATCATAGATAGCAAATGATCAGAATATTCAATTTGTTATTTTCAACCCAATCAAGTCTATAAATATGAAGACCATGGAAGAGTAGCACAAAGTGGTCAGCTCAGCACCCTTTGACACTCGACACTCTACAAGTGGAGGGAAACTGCATCACGAAGTGGTTAGTTCAGCACCATGTGTCTCTACAAAAAGGGAAGTTAGCCTCATCACTAATTATTTAGCAAAGGCAATGTGTCTCTCCAATAATTGGTAAGCTCAGAAATATGTGTCTATCCATAAGTAAGTGATTAGGAAATTTTATGGATCTTGAAACCTGTTCTTATATAATTCAGTACCAAATTGACATGGCACATCTTTTAGACATTTTAAAATAAGTCATTTATTTTCTGAATGATATTTGTGGACTGCTGAAATGATAGTCACAATAACATAACACCTGAGGTAAGATATAAAACAAAGTGGGAAACAGAAGAGAAGATCCAGTCGACTGAAACCTTCAGAAGCAGCTAAAATCTATGATATACAATGGACTAAGCTATATAAACAATCAACTGTACTCTTACTTATATACCAAGCAAAAGGAAAACACACAAACGGCTTGTTGCTTTGTTGCCTCAAGAGTGTTTCTGCAGATGATATCTTTAGGAAGAAGAAAGCTAATTTAAACGCCATCCAAAAATAGAAATATGCAATTTGTGTGTGAAAGGCAACATTTTTATTGGTGGTCATAATACAAGATCGTTCTCTAAGGTAGCCTACTGTGCCCTGTTGCACAAGAATTACAAACAAACAGTACAATTTGAACAGTTGACATATTTGGGCGATCTTCAGTTGTGTGCATGGATCTACCTTGACTAATGAGAGCGTGTAGGCTGCTACTGGGCAGTTCTGAGGACTGAAATGAATATTCCTTGCAACTAGTTGTGAACGGACAGTAGGAACAAGTCAATGTATCACATAACAGTCGAGCAGACTCTAACCACACACAAAATCAAATAATCCTTTCAGAATTCGTAGTTTCCATCACTAATATGATTTGAAGTCAAACATTAGGCTATGACTAGCCATTGGAGGACCTGCCAATACAAGGGCTAAGTTAAGAGCACCAGTCCATGGTTATACAATAATTTCCCAAGGATTATCAAAGATCGTTTCACACTCTAACCAACAAAGGTGTGAGAGCAAAAAATTAATTAGCAAGAAATCCAATGGGACACCTAGAGTTCAAAAACCACTACTGTATTAAATGTTTGCAAACAGGATATACACTTGTGCTACTTTGTAATGTCAGTGATGAAAATTACAATTTTGAAATATGATTATATCATTACATTATTATTTACCTACTTTTACGTGATAATAAATTTACTTACTTGTTGAATTCTGAAATTTGTTAAGGCAACCTGAACTTCACTTTTAGCTGTCCATTTTATTACTTTATACTAACTGTGTACATGTGTTTCCAATCAACACACTACAAACACTTGACTGATAATGAGCACTAAAATGAATAGTGGGAATTGTAGACAATCAGCAAGTGTGATCACAACACTGGAACAGGCATAAATTCAATACCACAATAATTTTTTTACACTTTCAACAATGTGGGAATTTTATTTGAAACCTATCATATCTAAGATGTAGCACTACTGATCTGAATGTTTCATTTCTACAACACATTATCTGCTTGGGATCCACAAATAGAGGAATCGGACTTAACACACAAGAGAACAGAAAAGATAATAAATAAAAAGAAACTAACCAACTAAATAACTTAAAAATGACATGTTTTGAGTTATCACACTATTGAACTCAGTCATCATTGTATTGATTAATGAACCTAATTATGTTGGTTTGAAATTATTATATTGTTTAAAATGAACATAAAACTTAACAAATTTGAATTTATATATTTAGTTTATATTCTACAAACATGGCTTTTTATGTGTGTCACTGTTGGTACAAACATACAAAATTACTGAGAATATCTGCAGATAATAGTTGCAGATGGCATTTCAGATGATAAGAATGTGATGAACAAATGATGCGGTGACAGTGACATTTCCACAATGACTAGCTATTATCCTTATCCTCATATATTCACATTCCCCTGTTACCATCTTTCTATACATAACTTGACTTGTCACCTCTTTGTTCATTTTTCATCGTTGCTTAAAGGTATTGTAAAGAAATATACTTCTAAAATATCTTGCTTTACCAGATATTCTTTTTGTAGACATTTATTCAATAAAACTACATGAGAGAACATTAAATGTGATCTTATAGTTCCTGATTGTTTTAGATAATTTTAACCAATAGAATTTTAAGATATAGTATTTAAGTATAACCTTGTAAAGAAAGAATTAAAGTGATGAAAATGGCCAGTTTTTGGAGATAAACCAACCAACAGTGAACACAACTGTGAATAGGTACAACATATTCCATACTGTATAGGATTTGTAGTGTACATACTTTGTTTCTTCTTTGATGTATTGCAGCAGCTGATCATCAGTATGTTCTTCTATGAATATTTCCTCCTTAATATCTTCAGGTGGCTATAAGTAAGAAATATGAAAAGTACAATAAAGAAGTAAGGAAATAAAAATATATAGGCCTAAACAAGAAACAGCTGAGAAAATAAATTTCATAGTGGCACAAGAAGAGTATAGTTAATTTATCTCCCATTTCAAAAATATAAGAATAGAAAGGAAGAATCAAATCAAAATTGCTCTAAATGCAAAAGAGGTGTCTACCTTGGTGGCAAATGGTACACAAAAATACATTATCATCAAGTACTAAATGTTAAATGAGCAGAGAAGAAGATAATTTCTTAAAATACACTATTATACATTTTACACAAATCTTTTCCTATTAAACATACAGCTCACCGTTAATAAATTTACATTATATATAAAATTCTATTCATAATATCTTCTATACTTACAAATATAGTCAACTCATACACAACATGTGTAATTACTTCAAATAATACTATACAACTGCTATTAAATTAAAATTTACATTACATTTACATAATGACTTGCTGCATCTTAAAAAACTGAGTACCTTTTGCCACTGCTTTTGAGAAAACTGATAAGAGAGATAAGAACGTGACAAGGAACACACTGTTGGATAGCAGTAGACAAGGTAGCAATAGAAAAGGAGGAACATCTGTAAATAAGAAAAATTAAAATATCGTAGAGAAAAGGAAAAACCTGGCGTCTTAGTGTCCAGACGACTACAAATGAACATAATCATCAACAATACATGGTCCAAGATAGTTGAATCAAGATCCCTTGAGTAGCCCAAAATGAAAACGTGATGTTCAATTAATCTCCTAATTCAAAATTTGCCACTACTGCTTCTTACAGCCATGCATGATGATCTGTTCGTGACACAAGTTGCAATATTTTTTTTTTTGCTAGGGGCTTTACGTTGCACCGACACAGATAGGTCTTATGGCGACAATAGTTGCAAGATTAAACAAGGTACAGATTGTTTACAAATTATCAGAGATTAATTCAACAATGTTACAAAAGGTTACTGAGATCCACCTATTCAATACACACTTGGTTCTTAAATTAAGATTTACACCTTGTCATACTAATTTAACGGGACATGCTTCGCCCATTGTATGGGCACCATCAGCCGTGATCTCCCTAAAGGATAAAAATCAGGATCCTGATTACTCTATTCAAAATGTTACAGAGAGAAAAATATGTGTTATAAAAATGAGAAAACTTGTAGTAAGTTCACACTCCGCAATTTACACAAATAAAACACGTCTAAAAAATATGTATGAGAATAATGGTTAATGTTGCTGCGGTATTACACTGATTACTTTAAAACATTTTTAAAAATAGCTAACCTGTGTATATTTACATGAACAACAAAAAAGTCTATGCTTAAAATTATGGTCTCAAGTTACAATTTCAAAGTATGAATGGGATCTGGTTTAAGGCAACTCGATTTGAAGTCGTAGTATGGTTACTATGAACCTTAAGTAGTTTAATAATTGAAAAATGACATTGAATATTCTTGTAGAAAGGTTATAGCATTGTCACACAGTAGAGTATACAGCTGTGTGACAGATGGAGTTGTTACTGTTATTAAACCCGTATTTGTAAGGTGAGTCCCCAGTCTTCTTATTTTTGTTAAAGTGTAAAAAGGTTCACAACTGTGTGTTGCCGTCTATGTCTTTACTAGCTAATGTGATAGCTACCTCCTGTACTATTAGTGAAATGGGGATGCTCGTGCTTGAAGTTGCCTACAGCTTGAATGTTGAAATCAACTAATGAGGGATGTGTGGTGAAGAATCTGTAATGAGAGAAGGGTAGGAGGATTTTTAAGATCAGGGCAAAAAGGGTTAAATTTGACGAGAAACGCTGTGTATACATTTACTTACCCCCTCAACGTTTCTGGTGTGAACTAGTTGCCTTTACAGCATCAGAACAAATGACACTTGTACTTCATGTATTGTATCGGTGCGGAATTGAGGGAACGGGGTGTGGCGGAGGATAGGAGGTGGCGGAGTCTTGATCTTATGGGCCGTTGAATGTAGGAGGTTGGTAGGGGCGGACATGGAGGAAGTTACCTTTAATGGAATGGTGGGAGCTTTTGTGGGATGTTACTTTTAGATTTTTAAGAATTTTATTTTGATTTAAATTTAGTGATTGAAACAAGTTGGGTAAATTCTCGTATAATGGATTCTTCCTTCATATAAATCGTTGAGATTTAGGTCTTTGTTATAGTACTGGTCCAAATATATAAATGCTTTCTAATTCATTCATAAATTTCCCTTTGCCCACTCTTTTGATAATTGTAAGGTCCTGTTCAATAGTTGTGAATCAATACCCTGTATCTTTCATGAGGGAACTCATGGCTGAGAACTTATTTTGTTTATTGGCATAACAATGCTTGTGATACCTTGTAAAGAAACTCCAGACCGTTTGTTCAATGTAGGAGACATCACAATGTGTGAATTTGAAGCTCTATATGCCCGAGCCGAATTAGATGCTACTGTTTGAGTTGACCGTGTTGTGATTGAGAATGAGGTATTGGTTGGTATTTGTTGTCCTAAAGGCAATGTTGATATTTTGCTTTCTTTTAAGGGGTTTGTTATCTGGGAAATACATGGATTATTGTAGGTGAAAGTGATGAACATAGATTTTTTGGGTTTATCTGGGACGGAGTTAGTTGCTAAATTAAATTCGATCTTCTTGATTAATTTTTTAATTTAATTCAATTAATTGTTTGTTTTAAAACCGTTAAATTTTGCCAAAATCTTCTTGTAATTGATATCTGTTTTTAGGCTCTTAGGTGTTAAAGGGATTTTTAATGCTCTATAAATTAAACTGTAAAAAGTGGCCTGTTTGTGGGAGTTAGGATGTACTGATGAGTTTAAAACTGTTAGTGGGGTATGAGTGGGTTTTCTAAAAATTTGGAAATTGAATGTATTGTTAAGGTGTGTTATTGTGATGTCTAAAAGCTAATGGATCCATTGACCTCGTCCTCCTTCGTAAAATTTATATGTTGGTCGAGATTCTTTCAAAAGTCCTAAATTTCATTACTATTGTTAAGACTTACTGATTATTGCTAAAGTATCGCCTACATGCCTCAGCCACAGGCTGAGTCCCCATATTTCTGACATTGTTTTATGATGTTCTAACGAATACATGTATATGTCAGCCAAGATGCCTGACAATGCATCACCCATCGCTAGGCCATCCTGATGATAAATTTTGCCGTTGAAAGTAAAATAGTTGTTCTTTAATACAAAGTTCAGAATCTTAGTGAACTCATCTATTTCAAATGTGCTAAGATTACGGAGTTTGGAAAGGTAATCCTTGATAATGTTTACTCTTTCTTTTATCAGTAAGTTAGAATACAAGTTCATTATGTCAAAGGAGCACACACAGTAAAACCTCGTTAATTCGAAGTTACTGGGATGCAAAAATCAGATGTCGAATTATGTGATTTCAAACTAACTGCCAACTCATAGTTCAGATATTCCAACCCTTGCCGCATCACAAAATATCCTTAGGACCTGCTACTGCATGCAATTAAACTTGATACACAGTTTAAACCTTTCAAATGCCATAGAAAAAAAAAATTCTAAAATGTATCCAACAAGGTACAATTACAGTATTCAAATAATGCACTTGGACAACTTACTGACAAGCATAACCTCACACAAGGAAAGAAAAAAAGCATGATTCAAGGACGAGAAGAAGTCTATGCTGGCTCCCCTGTACAAGTCGTTTATTCATTGAATTACTGTACTGCATGAATTTTAGATGTCCTGTACTTGAACAGAAAGTACATACCCAATGTCCTCAAAACATCGTGGTTTTTATATGGCGTCAGGAGAAAGTCTCTTGCTTCAGTCTGCATTACAAGTTTACCACACAGTAGAGTGACTCTATCCTTGTACAATTTCCCACCATGGTACTTCCCTCAAAATTCTTCTTGTAATTGCCACGTCATGAATTATTCTAAGTCCCATTAATGCTTGCAATCACTGTGACTCAGAGTTTAAAACCTTCAAATGCCATGGAGAAAGCAATTTCCAAAAAGTATCCTACAAGGTGCATTTACATTATTCAAATAATGAACTTGGATAAATCACTGGCAAACATAACCTTACACAATGAAAGAAAAATACACTGACTGACAGTGACAGTGCAACACCAAGGAGGAGTGGTTCGAAAGGGATGAAAGTTGGGGAAAAAACAGAGACGGCACGGATGAATAATTGATGTTTATTTCAAACCGATATGCAGGTTACACAATGCGCACGGCATCGACTCAGTAGGATGTAGGACCACCGCGAGCGGCGATGCACGCAGAAACACGTCAAGGTACAGAGTCAATAAGAGTGCGGATGGTGTCCTGAGGGATGGTTCTCCATTCTCTGTCAAAACATTTGCCACAGTTGGTCGTCCGTACGAGGCTGGGGCAGAGTTTGCAAACGGCGTCCAATGAGATCCCACACGTGTTCGATTGGTGAGAGATCCGGAGAGTACGCTGGCCACGGAAGCATCTGTACACCTCGTAGAGCCTGTTGGGAGATGCGAGCAGTGTGTGGGCGGGCATTATCCTGCTGAAACAGAGCACTGGGCAGCCCCTGAAGATACGGGAGTGCCACCGGCCGCAGCACATGCTGCACGTAGCGGTGGGCATTTAACGTGCCTTGAATACGCACTAGAGGTGACGTGGAATCATACGCAATAGCGCCCCAAACCATGATGCCGCGTTGTCTAGCGGTACGGCGCTCCACAGTTACTGCCGGATTTGACCTTTCTCCACGCCGACGCCACACTCGTCTGCGGTGACTATCACTGACAGAACAGAAGCGTGACTCATCGGAGAACACGACGTTCCGCCATTCCCTCATCCAAGTCGCTCTAGCCCGGCACCATGCCAGGCGTGCACGTCTATGGTGTGGAGTCAATGGTAGTCTTCTGAGCGGACGCCGGGAGTGCAGGCCTCCTTCAACCAATTGACGGGAAATTGTTCTGGTCGATATTGGAACAGCCAGGGTGTCTTGCACATGCTGAAGAATGGCGGTTGACGTGGCGTGTGGGGCTGCCACCGCTTGGCGGCGGATGCGCCGATCCTCGCGTGCTGACGTCACTCGGGCTGCGCCTGGACCCCTCTCACGTGCCACATGTCCCTGCGCCAACCATCTTCGCCACAGGCGCTGCACCGTGGACACATCCCTATGGGTATCGGCTGCGATTTGACGAAGCGACCAACCTGCCCTTCTCAGCCCGATCACCATACCCCTCGTAAAGTCGTCTGTCTGCTGGAAATGCCTCCGTTGACGGCGGCCTGGCATTCTTAGCTATACACGTGTCCTGTGGCACACGACAACACGTTCTACAATGACTGTCGGCTGAGAAATCACGGTACGAAGTGGGCCATTCGCCAACGCCGTGTCCCATTTATCGTTCGCTATGTGCGCAGCACAGCGGCGCATTTCACATCATGAGCATACCTCAGTGACGTCAGTCTACCCTGCAATTGGCATAAAGTTCTGACCACTCCTTCTTGGTGTTGCATTTGCTCTGTCAGTCAGTGTACATTCGATTCAAAGATGAGGACAAATCATGCTGGCTCTATTGTTCAAATGCTTTAATTTTTGGATTACTGTACTGTTTGCAATTTTTAGATGCCTTGTACTAGCACGGGAAGTGGCCAACACCCCAGAAACATCGTAGCTTGTCGAACTTTGCTACGACGAGGAAAGAAATTCTCTCGTTTCCTTGTGCATTGCAACACAGTACAATGACCCCCAACCTGTACGATTCCCCGGCTGGCAATCCCTCCTTTAGAACAAAGTCCATTTGGGCTCAGCATAAAAAAAAAAGAAAAAACGCAGTTTCATTGGCATTTACAATATTGTTCGTTGCGAATAAACAGATTATATGCACGCTTTTTCCCCAACTGTCAGCATCGCCAGTGTTCATGGATTCTACTTCTCTGCATACTGCCTGCAACGTGATATTGTGGCAATCTTTGAAACGCTGAATACAAAAGAATTATGATTTTACTCCAACTTAGCAAATATGAAGCACACTGTAGATGCACCAAAGTGAGTGAAAGTACAGAAAACTACACCAGCAAGTTCCAGAAGATGCATTCTATCATGACCCGGATAAATTTTGAATTTAAATTACCCTGGAAAATACTAACGCTTTTTAAATTTTGAGGTACTTTTGAGTTAAAAGTCTGAATTTCGATAATGGGGACCAACACTCTTCTTTGAATTATGAATTATCCGTTAAAAAGTTTAAATAACACACAAATCCATACCTCTTGTTTCAGGGAATGGGAGCCGCTTTGAATTAGGCAGGATTTTGAATTAAAGAATTTTGAATTATCGAGGTTTTACTGTAATGTGGTTGGGTAGTAAGGTAAATTACTTTAAGATACCACAAGAGCCAACCGAGTTCTTTAACGGAGACTTGTTATAAATCTATAATTCCTCTTGAGAAAATAGTAATAGTGAATGTACTTTGAAGTCTCATAATTCAGGCCATTTCTGCAATTGATGATGTGCTGAATGGGTGTGTTTTTCTTGTGTAATTTAGGTATCGCTCTGGCCATGGGGGTAGCAGAGTTCATGTGGATTAGTCTTTGCTACTCTTGCTCACTGAATAAGAAATCTGAATTCTTTATTAGTTTTTTAAACTTTGTTGAATTTTGGTTGTGGGTTCCTTGTTGACTATTGAAAATGTCTCATCCGCAAAAAAGTTTTCTATTTTTGTAACATATTCGTTCCTGTCTAATAAAACTGTGGTCCCTCCTTTTTTACATACTATGATGTTCTTGTCATTAATTTTGGTTCTTAATCCTTGAATAAGATTTGTGTGGTTGGGATCAGAAGTTTTATTTAATTCCTCGGTTACAGTCTGTAATTTCATTTTTATTTTGTACCTGGTATCGTTCTGTAAATCTAAGGGGAGTTTTAAATTATTCGACTCAACCTCTGCTATAGTAGTGTTGATCACGTCCCTTTCTTGTCCTGTCTCGGGCCAATTATGCTTTAATCCTTTGCTTAACAGCTCAGTTTCATTTACTGAGAAGTTTGTGTTTGTTATATTAACTATGGCTCATGAGTTGTTAAAAGGTGGGATGCTTTAAAATTTTTCTAAGTTTTTTGGGTAACAGCAACTGAGTTTCTTTTAAGTACCATAAGCAAGTTCATTATCTAAAGTCGTTTGTTTCCTGCTTAAGGTATCAATTAGTTTGTAATGTACATGTAGCTGAAAGGAACTCCATTCTACTGGAGATATGGGTTGAGATACTGCTAACTGTATGTTGTATAACTGTAAATTTAATTGTGACTTCTTTCGATTGAATGTTTTGATTTCATCCTTAAGCCAGATTTCACTGGTTCTATTTTGGGTTTTAGTTAAATTGGGAGCAGGTAAGCCTTTCGTCTGAGCATGTAACAAAATCTAGGGACCAACTTTAGTCATAGACATTCTTTCAAATAAGCTATGTCTTGACTTATTTTACCTTTAGGTTGAGGTATTTGTTTAACTTATAGGGAGCCTGGTCGGCTTTGACATTACATGTTACAAATCTCATGACAGATCCATGTTGAAATTTCATTAATTTAACAATGTTACAAAAGTTTATTGAGATCCACCTATTCAATACACATAGGGTTCTTAAAATTAAGATTTACATCTTGTTATACTAATTTAATGGGACATGTTTCGCCCATTGCATGGGCATCATCAGCCGTGATCTCATGACTAAAAGATAAAAATCAGGATCCTGATAACTCTAGTTGAAGTGTTACATAGAGAAACATGTATGTTATAAAATGAGGAAACTTCTTGTAAGTTCACAAACCACAATTTACACAATAAAAAACACATCTAAAAAATATGAGTGTGAATAATTGTTAATGTTGGTGCAGTCTCACATTGATATCTTTAAAACACTTTTAAAAATAGCCAATCTGTCTATGCTTACATGAATGATAAGAAAGTCTATGGCTAAAATTATGGCCTCAAGTTGCAAGTTCAAAGTATGAATGGAATCTAGTTTAAGACGACTCAGTTTGAAGTCCTAGAATGGTACTATGAACCTTAACTCATTGGGCCCGAGCCACGGAACTGTTCCGTGCTGCGTCTCGGTGGACCAAACGCCGGACCACGGAACTGTTCCGTTGTCTCATTTTACTACGTAATTCTACTTTTCCTCAAGAGATGGCAGAGTGAGTTGCATTTGTGATTTGCGTAGGGACTCTTTCTTTGCAATGTTATATGCTCTTTGGTAATATATATCGATAGTGTGCTTGGTAATATTAGTTTGAAGTGGGCTATCTCTACCTTTGAGATTTGCTTGTAAACAAGATGGCTGCCAGTATAGAACTGATATTTAGATATATAACCCCTTTTAGGAAGTAACGATGATTAAGAATGTAATTTCTTCAGTGAAATTAGTAGTAATATTAATACTAGTGTGAGAAATGCTCCTGAATAAAAAATAGATGTGGAAATCGAAGAGAAAGTGCAAAGAGAAAACTGGGTTACAGCTCAGCAGGCGGACTGAGTAGGCCCGTGATGCTAATAAAGTGTTTTACTGTATTCCTTGTTCCACAGTTTGTGGTATGGAAGCCTATTGTGTTCATGTATATTTAAATCTTTAATGGTCTTGTAACTAAGAAATTTCTGATGATATAAAGCGACACTATATTTCCTCCAAAATAATCCCAGCGCCAATGCAGTTTCAATCCAACAAATATGCAGGGCTCAATGGGTTAAGTAGTTTAATCATTGAAAAATGACATTGAATATACTTGTAGGAAGCTTGTAGTTTTATTATAGAGTGTACAGCTGTGTGACTCATGGAGTTGTTATTGTTATTAAACCCGTATTTGTAAGGTGAGTCTATAGACTTCTTATTTTTGTTGTAGAAGTGAAGAAAGGTTCACGACTGTGTGTTGCAGTGTATGTCTTTACTAGCTGATGTGATAGCTTCCTCTTGTTCTCTTAGTCAAATACGGACGCTCGTGCTTGAAGTTGGCTACAGATTGAATGTTGAAATCGACTATTGAGGGATGTGTGGTGAAGAATCTGTAAAGAGAGGAGGGTAGAAGGATTTTTGAGATTAGAGAAATAAGGGATAAATTTGACATGAACGCTGCGTATACTTTTACTTAACCCCTCGACTTTTCTGGTATTAACTAGTTGCCTTTGCAGCTTCAGAATGAATAACAATTGCACTTCTTGTATCTTATGTGCGTGGAATTGAGGGAAGGGGTCTGGTGGAGGAGAGGAGATGGGCGGAGCATTGAGCTTATGAGCTGTTGGCTGTAGGAGGTTGATAGGGGCGGACAAGGAGGGTGTTACCTTTAATGGAATGGTGGGAGCTTTTGGGGAAATTAGTTTTAGATTTTTAAGAATTTTATTTTGATTTAAATTTAGTGATTGTAACAAGTTGGGTAAAATCTCATATACAATTAAATCATTGAGATTTAGGTCCTTGTTATAGTATTGGTCCAAAAACACATAAATGCTTTCTAAGTCATTCATTAATTTCCCTTTGCTCACTCTTTTGATAATTGTACGGACCTGTTTGATAGTTGTGAATTGATGCCCTATATCTTTCATGAGGGAACTCATGACTGAGAACTTATTTTGTTTATTGGCATTATAATGCTTGTGATACCTTGTTAAGAAACTCCGGCCTGACGGCCTGTTTCGCAGATGTATGAGACATCGCATTGTGTGCATTTGAGCCTGCATATGCCTGAGCCAGTATAGATTCTACTGTTTGAGTTGACTGTGTTGTGACTGAGAAAGAGGTTTTGGTTGGTATTTGTTGTCCTAAAGGCAATGTTGATATTTCATTTTTTTTAAGGGGCCTGTTTCCCAGTAAATACCTGGATTATTGTAGGTGAAAGTGACGAACTTAAGATTTTTTGGGTTTATCTGGGACGAGGTTTGTTGTTAATTTCAGTTTGATTTTGATGATTATTCAGTTAACTGTTTCTGTTTTCAAACTGTTAAATTTCGCCAAATTCTTTATGTAATTGACCTTTGTTTTTAGGCTCTTAGGTGTTAAGGGATTTTTATTTATTTATTTAATAGTGCACAAATGTGCATTAAAAATACATTAAATTAAACTGTAAAAGGTGGCCTGCTCTTGGGAGTTAGGGTGTACTGCTGAGTTTTAATTGTTAGTGGGGTATGAGTGGGTTTTCTAAAAATTTGGATATCGAATGTATTGCTAACGCATGTTACTGTGATGTCTAAAAAGTTAACGGATTCATTGACGTTGTCCTCCTTGGTGTACTTTATATTTTGGGCGAGGTTGTTTAAAAAAATCCTAAATTTTGTTACTCTTGTTAAGTCTTACTGATTATTGCAAAATTATTATCTATGTACATGAGCCACAGGCTGAGTCACCATATTTTTGAAGTTATTTTATGGTGTTCTAATGAATCCATGTATATGTCAGCCAAGATGCCTGACAATGGATCACCCATAGCTATGCCATCCTGGTGATGAATTTTGAAGTTGAAAGTAAAATAGTTGTTCTTTAATACAAAGTGAACTCATTTAATTCAATCGTGCTAAGATTACTACGTTTGGAAAGATTGTCCTTGATAATGTTTACTGTCTCCTTTGTCGGTACTTTACAGTACATATTCATAATGTCAAAGGAGCACATAATGTGGTTGGGTAGTAAGGTAAATTTCTTTAAGATATCACAAAAGTCAACCGAGTTCTTTAATGGGGATTTGTTATTAAATCTATAATGTCTTTTGAGAAAATAGTGAAGGTACTTTGAAGTCCTATAATTGGGGTTATTTCTTCAATTGATGATGGGATGCATGGGTGTGTGTTTCTTGTGTAATTTAAGTAAGGCTCTGGCCGTGGGGATAATAGGGTTCATGTGGATTAGTCTTTGCTGCTCTTGCTCATTGAATAGGAAAGCTGAATTCTTTATTAGTGTTTTTATATTTCGTTGAATTCTGGTTGTGGGTCCTTTGTCGACTGTTGAAAATGTTGCATCTGCAAAAAAGTTTTCTGTTTCTGTAATATATTCATTCCTGTCTAGTAAAACAGTGGTACCTCCTTTGTCCGCTTTACATACTATGATGTTCTTGTCATTAATTTTGGTTCTTAATCCTTGAATGAGATTTGTGTGGTTGGGATCAGAAGTTTTATTTAATTCCTCGGTTACTGTCTGTAATTTCTCTTTTATTTCATACCTGGTATCATTCTTTAAATCTACGGGGTGTTTCAAAATATTCGACTCAACTTCTGCTTTATTGTAGGTCATGTCGCTTTCTTTTCGTGTGCTGGGACAATTATGCTTTAATCCATTGATTAACAGATAAGTTTCTATTTCTGAGAAGTTTGTGTTTGTCATATTAACTATGGCTGTTGAGTTGTTAAAAGGTGGGGTACTTTTTATTTTTTCTACATTCTTTTTAGGTAACTGCAGCTGAGTTTCTTTTAAGTGAGCAAGTTTTTCAAGTTTTTTATCTAAACTCGTTTATTTCCAGCAAGGTATCATTTAACTTGTAATCTACATGTAGCTGAAAGGAACTCCATTCTATTGGGGATATGTGTTGAGATACTGTTAAGAATATCTTGTATAACTGTAAATTTAATTGTGATTTCTTTCGATAAAATGTTTTGATTTTGTCCTTAAGCCAGATTTCATTGGTTCTGTTTTGGGTTTTAGTTAAACTAGGAGCAAGTAAGCCTTTACTCTGAACATGTCTCAAAAATCTGGGGAAAAACTCTAGTCATAGGCATTCGTTTAATTAAGCTATATCTCGACTGATTTTACAGATCCTTACCTTTAGGTTGAGGTATTTATTTAACTTATAGGGAGCCTGGTTGGATACGACATTACATGTTACAAATCTCATGACTGGTCCATACTGAAATGTACATTAATTCAACAATGTTACAAAAGTTTATCAAGATCCATCTATTCAATACACATTGGGTTCTTAAAATTAAGATCAACATTTTGTCATACTAATTTAACACGACATATTTCACCCATTGCATGGGCATCATCATCAGCCGCGATCTCATGCCTAAAGGATAAAAAACAGGATTCTGATTACTCTAGTCAGTGTTACATAGAGAAATGTTTGTTAAAAAAGTGAGGAAACTTCTTGTAAGTTCATAAACGACAATTTACACACTTAAAATACGTCTAAAAAATATGAGTAAAATAATAATGGATAATGTTGGTGCAGACTTACATTGATATATTTAAAACATTTCTAAAATTAGCCAATCTGTCTATATTAACATGAACGATAAGAATGTCTATGGCTAAAATTATGGCCTCAAGTTACAAGTTCAAAGTACGAGTGCGGTCTGGTTTAAGGCAACTCAATTTGAAGTCTTAGAATGGTTACTATGAACCTTAAGTAGTTTAAGAATTGAAAGATGACACTGAATATTCTTGTAGGAAGCTTGTAGTATTATCATTGAGTGTACAGCTGTGTGACTGATGGAGTTGTTATTGTTATATAACCCGTATTTGTAAGGTGAGTCCACAGTCTTCTTATTTTTGTTGAAGACGTGAAAAAAGTTCACAAATCTGTGTGCCGAGTATGTCTGTACTAGCTGAAGTGATAGCTCCCTCTTGTACTTTTAGTCAAATGGGGATGCTCCTGCTTGAAGTTGGCTACAGCTTGAATTTTGAAATCGACTATTGAGGGATGTGTGGTGAAGAACCTGTAACGAGAGGAGGGTAGAAGGATTTTTAGGATTAGAGACCAAAGGTTTAAATTTGACAAAAACGCTGCGTATAATTTTACTTAACCCCTTGACTTTTCTGGTATTAACTAGTTGCCTTTGCAGCGTCAGAATGAATGACAATTGCACTTCATGTATTGTATCTGCATGGAATTGAGGGAAGGGTGTGTGGCAGAGGAGAGGACATGGGCGGAGTATTGAAATTATGCGCTGTTGGCTGTAGGCTGAACATTTACAGCGATAACGGCACAAACTTCTCCGGAACAGCTAAAAAAATCAAGGCCTTTCTGAAAACAACCCTCCAAAAACCAACTCTTCACACGACTGCAAGCATGGGATTGACAAGGGATTTCATCGGTCCTGCAGCACCACACTTTGGTGGAATCTGGGACGCAGCCATCAAGAGTCTGATATATCACCTCAAAAGAGCGATGGTTTCTTATCACTTCAAAAATAAAGAATGGACCACACTTACAAAACATACTCACATCCTCTCACCAAATATTTTATAGGCATGTTTTAATTGTATACATCATCATTTGTGAACTTACAACAAGTTTCCTCATTTCTATAACACACATGTTTCTCTATATAACATTTTGATTAGAGTAATCAGGATCATGATTTTTATCCTTTAGGCATGAGATCACGGCTGATGATGCCCATGCAATGGGTGAATCCTGTCCCATTAAATTACTATGACAAGGTGTAAATCTCAATTTTAAGAACCCAAAAGTGTAATGAAGAGGTGTATCTCAATAAAGTTTTGTAACAACCCACGGATTGAAATTAGAGTCCACTGTTCGTATTGGAGTCTAACCCTGTAAGCAAATGTTAGATTAATGTTGTGTAGAAAACTATCAACTCATATTAAGATTATAAATACAATCATAGTGGAATGGGAAGATTTTAAATTGTGTATTCATATCATCCCACTAATATAATTAGGATAGCGGAACACCTTCGACTACTTCATCCTGGCACTCAGCTCTCTGAGAGAAAAGTTTAAGATCTCGTCAGCAAGGGGGGAAGGAAAGAAGTCACACTCATGCATGTCTCAAGTATTCTAAGTTGAATGCAGATACCTCAGAACAATTAATACAAAATATACACAGGGTGCATGCAAACCCAACATACCCATTCATTAAAACTAGCAGAGACTCTGCCAGCCCAATACTCATGGAAAATGGTGTGAGTTCGAACAACACAAGACTGCCTAGCTACCAAGGCTGTCTACATAGATATGATACCTGATCTCACCACAGCATTTCTCTCCACACTTTACAGTGATAATGGCATGAACTACTTTGGAGGAGCTAAGGAAATCAAAGCTTTTCTGCAAAACAACCCTCAGAAAACCAACTTTTCACACAACTGCACGCATGGGACTGACATGCCATTTCTTCCCTCGTGCAGAACCAAACTTTGGTGGAATCTGAGAAGCAGCTATCAAGAGTCTGATATGTCACCTCAGACGAGTGATGGATTCTTATCACTTAACCAACAATGACTGGACCAGTCTTACAGCACATACGTCCTCTCACCAAAGCTAAATGATAACCCTTTTGACACTTCTTACCTAACTACATCCCATCTCATTATAGGAGAGCCAATTACTACACACCCTGGTCATGATTATACTTCCCCTCCCATCACATCCTTACCCACATGGCTATTTACAAAGGGCATCACTAGGAAAGTTTTGCAATATGCAAAAACGGTTGGCTGGACACCCCTGTTATGGTGAGGGATGAAAAGAGGGGTGAAAAATGGTCCAGAAGACAAGAAGGCATGACCTTCACACCAGTTGTTACAAAGCAGTGGAATTGAAAGCAAGTTAAGATGTCAGTGTGGTCTAAAGGTAAATATCGCGCAATTATATACTACAATTTTGCTTGTGGATTAACTGATGACCACTGCTTAGTGGAAATTACTCTTGTGCTGGGAAAAGACTGTCCACATCAGACAACAATTTTCCGCTGGTACAAAGAGTTCCAGGGGGAAATTTTGGGGTTGAAGATGATCCTCGTACTAGGCGAACGTCTGAATCAGTGACTGAGGAAAACATTGAAGCTGTGAGGAAAATGTTGCAGCAAGAGATGCGGTTGACATATCGGCAGGTAGAAGAGACCTTCCACATCCCTGCACCAGCTATTCATTCAATTCTACATGACCATCTACATGTTAGAAAGGTTTGTTCCCTTTGGGTGCCCTATTCACTTTCAGAGGAACGAAGTACACCTTAAGTGAAATGTGGACAAAAAATGTTAAAGCAATTTGAAAATGGGACTTCCCGTAATGTCAATAGCATCGCATCAGGTGATGAAACTTGGCTTTATTATTACGATGTCCCAACAAAATCCCAGAACAAGGTGTAGTTGTTTGAAGATGAGGGTACTTCTGTGACTGTGCGAAAGTCAAGGTCAGTGAAGAAAAGGATGATTGCAGTATTCTTCACTAAATGAGGCATCCTGACTGGGGTTGTGCTAGAAACACAAAGGACAGTTACTCCTAAGTGGTACAGTGAGACTTGCCTGCATCAGGTCATCCAGGCTTTCAAGCAGCTCCGTCCAAGTCACAGCTCAACACTTGGCTCTTGCATTACGCCAATGCTCCAACACATCGTGCTAATGTAACAATTGATTTCCTTACCAGATCAGGGTTGACTGTGCTTGATCACCCTCCATACAGTCCTCTCTTGCCCCATGTGACTTCGCACTCTTCCTAGAAGTGAAGATGAAGCTAAAAGGGCGGCGTTTTGCATCCGATGAGGAACTTCTGGCAGCATGGGATCAAGAGTGTGAAAATGTAACCGAAGAAAAGTGGCAAAGTTGGTTCAGTGACTGGTATCGAAGTATGGAGAAGTGTATTGAGTGTGGTGGAAATTATTTTGAAAAAGTCTAAAGCGTTCACCCACATTGGAAAACTTTCCTAGTGCCCTTTGTATTCAGCATGTAACCTACAACTTCTGGAAGAGATGGTCAAATGAATATATCGATAAATGGGCAATGATATATCCCATAGCAACATAGTAATACTGAAAGCAGACGACACACATGCTATGAAGTGGACAATGGCAGTGATCAAATGTGTACCCTGTTAGTAACGAATTTATTCATGTCATGATTGTTCAGATGAGTAATGGTAAACTTACAAGGCCTATTCACAAACACTATCTCTTAAGGAGTATGAAAAAGAAAGGCAAGATAACTCTTGAATGGCTTATTTATTTCAAGTTTAAATAATATTAAAAGTCACAATGGACTAGTAACACCAGACACCACATTAGGAAGAATAAGAATGTTTTTCACTTGCCACGAGATGGCTACAATGTGTGTAGTATATAGGTGAATGCTCACAATAAGCAAGCATATCACCTGCAACTTGTATCTACAAATAATTGTATTATCTAGAAAACAATCTATATGTATAAAATAAGAGTTTTGTCTACAATGCTCAGAATTTGAATAGAATGGCATTTCTGTATCGGTCATGTTCACAGTAACAAGGAAATGCACTTTTTACTTTTCCATAATTTCTGTCTGTCTGTCTGTCTGTCTGTATGCATGTACACACATCACGAGAAAACGGCTGAAGATAATTTAATGAAAATCAGTATGTAAAGTCAGAGGATGAGCCACCATAATATAGGCTATAAATTATTTTATTCACACTGAGTGTACTTGTAGTTTAGGAGAAGGCCTAAAATTTAAATATAAAATATTTGTATTATTAGTGTTTTTATCAATAGCCCGCCTGGTGGCCATGATTGTTAAGGCCTTGAAGTCTGACACCGAGGTTAGCCGGTTCGAGTCCCATTGGTCAAAAAAATTTCACCATCAGAATGTTGGCCGGCAGGGTAGGGGAGGTGGTGGTATGCAATTTCTAATCACTAGATTGCGTGCCAATAGCCTGGATTAAATTCTGAACCTCTCCGCAGTGCTCATAGGAGTGAAGGCATATGACGCTGTTGATAGTGATTCGTCCATCGGATGGGGACGTTAAGCCTTGAGCAGACCCCTTGGTGCTATTCAACAGGAGTAGGCTACGTGCCAGCATTGGGTTTCACCCTCTCCCTACTATCATATATCACGTCATTCATTTCATCTCATTAACTCCTCTGATGAGGTTGACATCAGGAAGGGCATCCGGTCATAAAAATCCGCCACAACAGATTCATCTTACCTCATACCCGACCCAGTAGGGAAATGGGACAAGGGTTGGACAAATACAAACATTAGTTGTCTTATCAATAAATGCTACATAACTAAAGTTATATAGAATTAAATTTCCGATTATTTATGTCTTATACATTTTTACCGCACCGGCTATGATAACACAGAAATTCATGGATTTGTATTTTTGTTGCTAAGTCCATATCAATGCCGAGCCACGAAAAAATGGGTTAACAGAAATTATTGAAAAATCAGTATATAGAGTCGGGGAATAACGAATTAGAGTCTAAGCTATAAACAATTTTATTCATCCGGGATTAAATTGTAGTTTAGGGGAAGGTGCCTAAAATTTAATTTGTAAATACCTACGTTATTGGTCCTATAGAAATGTAATACATGACAAAAGTTATGGAGAACACATTTTCCGATCATTTATGTTTCATTCAGTTTTACCGTTCCGTGTATAACAGGGGTATTTCCGAGTCGGAAGAAAATTAATGTGAATGCCTAAAATATCAAAAGCGCACAACATTGATCAACAATAACAATACATTGACCATTGTTTGCTGTGCGTACCAACTATACCAGCGAGACTGAATATTGCAGCGAAATATCTGGGGAGTTAGAAAACATTCTTATTTAGCATGCCATTCCTCTGGTTCATAAATTTTCTGATATTGCTGGTACGTAATACATTGGTTCATCATAGTATTCCAGATATTCGATCCCTACTCTGACACGCTGTTTTGAATGAGCAGTGTGCACATGTAAGGCAGAGGCTCACTTAGTAGTAGCTAGAATTAGAATTTAGGCCTGTTTCAAATTATAGCAAATTAACTAAATAACTCAAAATTCAACTCTGAAAAGAGCCGTTTCTTAAGAAAAGCTTTTTCCTCTTCACTTTCATTAAATTCTACATTCATTTTATTCCAAATCAGCAGTGAAGAGGGGGTTTCTCCTCTGCCTTGCAGGAAAAATTTGCTTCCAAGTCAGATAGATTTTTCCTCCACCAGTGTAATGAATTGAGATTATTTGACTCATCGGGTACTCCTAAGAAGCAAATTACTAAAAGGGCATAGTTTTTCCAATGAGACTCTCCACTACTCAACAACCCCCCCCCCCCCGAATAAAGACTAAGAGTGTTCACGGACCACGCCTGTCTGGGGCTTGGTCATCCGAGCTCCGGAACTTTGGACTGTTAGATCACCAGTGTACTGCTGTTTGTTAAAAGTGAGAAAATGTGTGTTTTTTTTTGTTTAGTCGAGTGTTTCATATGAAAGCATTCCTCTTAATTGCGCCATAAATACTGACGTAATTGTAATGGCCTATGTTAATTTCAGTTGGGGAAACCACGAAGACAGTTTTTCTGAGGATGTAAAGAGAAGGTGGAGAGTGCCTGCCATTATAATGAAAACTCCCCAACCTGATTGTGACTGATGGTAGGCAAGTGGGCCTACCATTACAATTAATATTCCCTAACCCAGTCTTCATATGAGAAAAGATGTTTGGTAACTTCCCAGTCGTATTTCTACGGTATTGTTAAGAACTATTCACTTTAATACAATCTTGCTCACAACATGTACAACAACATGTACACTACCTAATCTAGAATTCTGTATACAATGTAAAATTCCATAGCGAAGCATGGGTAAATCAGCTAGTAATTAATATAATCAATAAGATTACAAAGGTGTTTCATTTGGAAACAACTAGTAAAATATCCTGTAACAGGAACAAAAGATAGCTACTTTGTGTTAGAAAACATTTATGAAGTAAAAGTACTACTAGGAATGATACCAGCTTCCAAATGATGTAGCGTAGAGGTCTTTGGAGCAATCCAAACTGCTGCACAATTCAGAATGCAAGATCGTGAAACAACTTGAAGGTAAAGTGAAAATTAGTTAAGTAAACAGTCAATCTCATAAAAAAAGTATATTTACCATGTTACCATGTTAGTTGAAGAAGGGTATATAGAAGGAGAAGGAGAAGAAGAAAAGGAAATTAAATCTTGTACAGGAGGATTAGGTAACAATAAATTGTGGGGTATCGGAGAAGATAATAAAGAGGAATCTTCCCCTAAAGGGAAGTTATCCGAAAAACAGGCCATAATAAAGAACACAAGGACAACCAAGGAGATAGAAAATGAAAACACTAAAACAGAAAGTAGTCTGCTACCATTTGTTAAGATTTTATATCTTCAGCATAGATCAGTTAAAAAAAACACATTTTCTCAAAAGAAAGGAGAGGAGAGTCTCCCTCAGTAATATGACAGAGCACAATGTTTACGTGTCAGGCCAAGCAGAGCAACTGGAAGCGCGCACGAGGCAGTGCGCAGTTAGTCATGCAGAACACAATTCAAGGCCTTTCCCCAGAGGTATTGCGTAGTAGGAGCATAGGAATAAAAAGGGGACACCAAACAAATAATAAGCCCAAGGGATCAGGTTTTAAGAATCATGACATATATTGTAACAATATCAAAAGAAAGCTTATAAACACGATACATAGCAATTAAAACTCATAATCTTTGGTATAGGTCAGGTACTGGAATAGTAGACATGTTAGGAGATTAAGTTAAGAAAATAAGGCATATGTACACGTGCTTTGTGAGAATTATAACCAGATGACAAGATTCAAATAGTTACAATGGTATCAATATCGTAGCAAGAACGTACCCTGAATATACTCAAAAAAATGTATTACTAGTGAAATGATACATTCAGTAAACATTTGGATAACAATGCGAAGAAACCTCCACATCGATATTACACAATATTTAATGCCCCGAAAACGAATTTCATTTAACTAGAAGAACAAGTTGACATTAATTTTAAAACCATCAAACAGAAGAACAGTTATGAAAATTCGCAGACCATTACTAATCTTTTGGTGCGTTATTAATTTCTCATAGAAGAAGGATAGGAAGCAAAAAGGGCATACACCGGTAGAAGGAGAGGTAGGGAAAATAAATAAAGAAAAACAAAACACAGCTAAGGGCATTAAGGGAACAGGTAGGGATCAGGCTGCAAAACCCCGTTGAAGGTTAAGTTCATTTCAACACACGATGTAAGGTTCGAGCTCACTTATTGGTCCACCAAGGAAAACTCCCCAATCACAGTTGTCAATGTTCACAGAAAAGAAGGAAGTGCTCCATAGTGTAAGTAAAGTCCAAAAGGGACCGAAATTTTCATAGCTTGATATTTATAACAAAGTCTGTGAGGAACTAGAAAGAATATCCACATGAGTATGTAAAATAAAACATGAGTCTGCTCACCCAGCGAGACGTAGAAGGTTCCCACACAGGTTAAATGAGTCAGCACGGACCAGCCGCGGACGATATAAAACTCCCACTGCTTACAATAGCATAATGCACACACCTGATCGCCGATCAAGGCGAAACGGCAAGTTTATATAGGCCGGAGAGCCAGGCGTGGAATGTGTGGGAACAATGATGACGTCGGGGGTGGCGGGGAGAGGAAAGCAAGCACACACACAGTCGTGAGGCAGACAAGGCAACAGATGGATGGTAAACGTAGCAGTCCAATGTCACTAGTGACGGATATGCATGAGGTAAGAAAACATATATATCGGGAGCACGTTACAAACATAGGACTATCAATCGTGTGCACTGAAATGAAGGGTCAAACACTGATATCTATTGAGCCATTTTATATTTTCATTACCTGACGATGGCTTATCAAATTATGTACATTACCTCAAGAGATTTTTCCTGCGCTGACCCTGGATCTGTTAACTCTGATTTAACTTCTTCTTTCAGAGCTATCACTTCTGATATATGTTCAATATTTTCCTGTGGAAAATAAGATATATTAGGTACGCTCATAACACACATCTACAAATACAGTCACCAAAAAATGAGCATATTAATTCATTAATTGCCAGTATTACAGTTACTTTCCAAATTTCACTAATGTTTAAGGAAGATTTCTACCAGCAGAGGTTTGTTATAACCAAAAGCTGTACTGAGGGTGGTGTTACTATTCTTGCTCACTCATTATGACAGAGAAAGGATGAGACTGAGAACAAAATATAAACTGATAAACATTTCCTAGCCACTTCAGAAGATATCCTACCAGGGATGGAATTGGGGCCATCTTGCACAGAATTTGGAAAGAAGCACCCATAGACATAAAACCTAAATTGTATGTGTACCGGGCGGTACACATCCACGTCGCTAATTCAAACTTTGCGCCAGTTGAAACTCCCCTACTGGAGGAAGTCTGAACTTTATCTAATGTGTTAATTTTCAAGTTTCTCAGAAGATGTCACTACTTGGAAATTTTGAAGTTTCTGAACTGGGTCGTTTTCGATGTATTTTTGTTTTGCCTGTAGTAAGAAGTGTGAACATTCTCTTCTAGAGGACACTACTGAAGAACTACAATGGTGCACCCTAGTGCGAAGTGAAAGAACTGTTTTTTGGAGAAATTTTTATTTCAAAAGTTTGTTCCTTGTTAAATTTCTTTCTGTTATTGTTTAAGTTGGCCGTATAACACTTTCTTTCCCCTTGTTTTGAATCTAGCCAATCCCGTATTTCTTTAATTAATTTATGACCAATCAGGTGTATCTTCTCCAAAGGGGATATGTTGCTTAACCCTAGCCAATAAAGTTTTTGTGGGAGGGTATTCTCATTCCTTAAACGCCTCGAACTTTCCGCGAGAGTATATAAACTGCTGATTTTTGGGTCTCCGCGCCACTTCTGTAACATCTTTCAGTGTGTAAAGTACGTAGCAGGGGGCGGGAAGCGCCTCTTTCTTCGGGTCTCCGCGCCACTTCTGTAACATCTTTCAGTGTGTAAAGTACGTAGCAGGGGGCGGGAAGCGCCTCTTTCTTCGGGCAGCAGTTCAACCACAAGGTAATGGCCTTTTAATAACTTCTTTTCTTGCTAGCTCAGCAATTTAACTCTCGGGGCAGGTCCGAAGCCTTTTCCATGTAACTTTCCTTTAATAATGTAAAGACACTCCGTGTCAATTCTTTCTGTTTTAACTACATATTGGGATAGAGAGTGCTTAACCCTCTCGAGCTCCCACTCATATTGCATTGAGGTGAACTTATTTTCACAACCTTTCTTCCTTAACGTTATGTAAATTGTTTCCTTCTATAAGTCACCTCTTTAGTATGGGATTAGCCCTTGCATTAGTGGCCTAGAGCCAGATTAGGTTTTAAACAAAATGTATTAGGAGTGCAGATCGCCTCCTCTTAAATTGGTATTTTAGAGGCCATGTAATTAACCTTTTCTCACTTAATAGGCCTCAGTAGGTTGGGTATTTTACCCCTGTGTTTATGTCTTTAGAGGACAGCTTGAAGGTGGAATTTCGTGTGGCCTTTGATAGGCTAGAACTTTGAGAGCTAGTTGCTCTTTCCAAAATAAAAATTGTGTTTTCTGCGCACCTCGAGGAGGCTTTACTGTGTAATTGGGAGCAAGTGCTCCTGGGCATGATTGGGGTCTTCTGCCCCTTTGTTGAATTCTGTATATCTTAAAATTGGGCTAATTGCTCAAGAATTGTGTGTCTGGCTCTCAGAACCCAAATCCTGTAACTCTGTAATTGTACATTCTCGAATAGTGGCTTTGCTACTCTGTACCTGCCATTCTTGTTATTTCTTGATTTTGCAAAGAAAATATAACCTTGTTAAATTTTAAATTAACTTTAATTTCGTAGCCTGAGACCTGTTCACCCCCGCACCTTCTTTCACCTCTGCTGTTCCACAGATAGCTCGGAACAGTATGAACTATTTTCATAGTACAATCATATCAATCACATCTTAAAGGTTATTTCAACTACTTACAAGTGTTACAACTGTTGTAAATCATTTTTGTTCTCAGCATAGAGTAGGTTTACAGACAGATTAAAATACCTTGAATTATATTGAAATCACATTCTCCATTCTGATTTGCCTAGCTCACAGGGGCTATATAAAGCATTAAGGCAGTTCTGTTTCAAACAGCATTTTTCAATGCTTCCAAGTGTAAAATAAAAGAATTAATATGAAAGAAGCAGGTTCATCACAGCCATATACCAGCAAAAGAAGTGATGTAGCCCAAAATCAAAGCAACAACAAATTAAATATTTTACTACTACAATGATTTTATGTGATGTTCTGTGAAGAACTGTGGGGATGAGAACACCATCAGTGTACATCTGCAGTTTCAGAAGCTCTTTCATGGTCTACTCCAGAATTTCAGATTTCTCACTTGGATTCATAAAACCTTGCTGGCATTAAAGGGGTGGTGGGGAGGGACTGTGATCAAAAGCTCATGTTTTAACCCTCGGATACTCGCGTGGGCTACAGGTGTAGCCCAGTCATATGTTTTGTTGTAGCACAGAGTGTATTCATTGCTAGGAATGTTGATACTCTCTATAGCTGCCTGTAAATGTTGCAATTAACTAGTGACTGTGTTTCCGGCTTGACTAGGCGTGCCATTTAGGTGCCAGTGGTCTGGGCTACAATAGTAGCCCGCGCGAGCATTGCTGTTTCAGTGCTGACAACAGCCGAGCAAGGGAAACTTCGCTGCTCAGGTGGCCAAGTAGATTACTTTCAAATCAGACAGTGGTTAGATGAAAGTAGTGATAATGTTGTTAGCGGTGATAGTGACGATAGTGACGATACGTATACACAAATTACACCAAACTGAATCGAGCATTTTCCTGGTCATAAGGGAATTGCTGATGCTATGAAAACTGAACTTGAATGCTTAGAACTTTCTATAGATAGCAATATAATACAGATGAGAACCACAGCGACACATATGTATATAGGTGAATTATGAGACAAGTTTGAACGTGATCGTGATGCAAAATTTACCGATACTACAGAAATACCTGTTTTGATAAAGTGCCAAAATTCCTTAAAAACTTACAGAAACCCTAAGACAGTTTTTTAACCTGATATTGTTTTCATTTATTTACCATGCAAATATGTTCTAATGTAGGTATTTGGGTATGCATATATATAAATTTTAAAGCTGTAATTCTTTTATTTCTGTTTCCATGGCAGATTTCCCTTAGTGTGAGATGCAATCAAATTTTTCTTCAAGGGTTTTAATTTCGTCTTCTGAACAAAAGATAAACCTATGTATGGTCTTCAAATTTGGCTTAGAATATTAATATATACTAATACTTAAGGTATTATTACCAAAGAAACCTAAAAATAGTGCGTAGGAGTCATTCCGATTGAATTTCAGTTTGGGCTACATATGTAGCCTGCGCGAGCAACGCTGCGTCCATTCCCAGCGTGAGTGTCCGAGGGTTAAAATAAGTTAACGTACTAAAAAAGGTGAATTAAAGTATAAAGTTCTAGAATATACCAACTTACCCCATTCAATACAGAAGGAAGAGAACAGTAGCCGAACTCAGGAATGGATGAAAATGATGCACAAAATGAAGAGGGAAATAATGACAAAAAGGAAAGAACTTTTTTAATGTGCCGTAAGTCCTCAAAGTGTCTGTGCCCACTAAGAAGGGGCACATTAACTCTTATACTGCGCTATTTTTAAAAAGAACACTTCCAGAAAAATTTAATATCTTTCGTATTTTCCAATTGAACTGAAACATAATTTTTTTTTAAATATTAGTGATATTCAACACAATCGCACCATTTTTTACTCAACTTTGGCAAACTAGCAGTGACATTTGACCTTGAAACACACATTACTGTGATACATCTTGAAACATGGAACTGGAGACATTGCAGGCGGTCCAGGGCAATTACTGCAAAAAAAAAAAATGTCAGTTTCCTCTTGCACAGTCCCCTTCCTTTCTTTGAACAGTTTGCTGGTAATAGGGAACAAACAACACAATTAGGTTCGTGACTCTTGTCCTGCTGCTGCCCAAGAGAGTGCCTCTCAGTCAGGAGAGCTTGAGGTATGTAATCAGAAGGTCTTCCTCGTTTAGCCAGCGGACTGTGCTGATACTCTCGTAGAAGTCCCATTATGGCAGATTTTCTGCCCGTTTTTTGAAGCTTAATGTACAATATTCCTCCATTTGTTAGTGCAGTTTCAATAAGAAATATTTTTTTTGCTAGGGGATTTACGTCGCACCGACACAGATAGGTCTTATGGCGACAATGAGAAAATAATACAAGACCTGATACCACTTGAGTTTCCTGTGTACAAATGCACAGTTTTCGGTAGATTAAATTTATCAACACCGTTCACAATTAACTTGGGTTTATCAACAGTTACGTAGCCACTCTCACCTTTTTTTCAACTCTTTTGAATCTTCACAATCTCAGATGTGTGAACGGTTGATAACATGTTTACCCAGCCAGTATCTTACCATGTGCACACTAGCATTTCTTTGGATGGAAGATGCCAGAACTTAGGTTTTTGCCTTTTCTTCATTTTTGGGGTTTTCTTCTCATGAGATAGTACTCTGCAGTTACATCTCACTGTCCCTTAGGCACCTATGTTCTTCTCAGAAAGCTGGGTGAAAAGCACTGGTATTGAAAAAAATTTGACCACATACACAATTCTGCCAGTATTATCAAAACCCTCTGTCAGGCTTCTTACCACTTTCTCTCCCAAAGTTTCCCCAGGCACTGACTCTTCACTGTCCTTTAATACATTAGTCTGAAACTTACAAAGGTAACCTCTTTTACTGTCACATAGTGACCACAAATTTACACCCCATTTTGTCAGTGGCTTTGAAGGAAGGCATTGCTTACACCACAGCCTTCCCATAAACTTCAGCATAGACTCATCAACTGATAAGCATTTTCCAGGTAAAGCACGCTTCAGGTATGAATTTTCTACAATAAAAATGACAGGTCTTATCAGAATAATGGATCATAACCAGGTGACCCCTTAGCAATGCGGTTTTCATTGTTATCGAAATGTATAAAGCTTCAAAGAAGGCAGTACTTGTCTTGCGACATCACTTGGCCAAAATTAGGCATAGCAGTAAGCCAATATTGTTCAGAAAAGTCAGCCTGTAATGTTGATTTACGCCACAATCCCATCCCAATATTAATAGCCACCATTGCCTGAATATCTTCTATTGTGCATTCATTCCATCGATTATACCTCGAAAGAGGAGGAAAATCAAATGATTTATCTAAACACTGCTAAGCATATCTGTTTGTTTCCATTGCTGTATGCTCAAACACTGAACGTGACTTAAACAGAAGAACTGCCTTGTATGGGTCATCAAAATTCGAAACTTTGCCCACCAGACCGATACAAAATGATGATCTGCCTTGTTGGCACTTTCTTCCGAACAATCACTATGCACATCATCACTTGTTTCATTGTCCAAATTTACTGAACAGTCTGAATCATAATCAGCCACTAAAAGATTGAAGATTTCTTCACTGTCATTACAAATGTTGTTCCGCGCGCTCACAGCAGCTGAGTGAAGCCTGCTATTGGTGAGACAGCTGACAGGAATGTTGACGGGCAGGCAGGTGAAAGATAACAAATAAACATACGTCCAGTGTTGGCGGCAATGTTTTCAAACAATGCTTAGTACATAGTCAATACATGACTATATATATATATGTATCCTTAAATGCACCTTTATTAAAGAAGCAAGCGGAAACTAAAGCAGGAAAGTACAAAATCGACAAAAGTCGATTACCGTAACAAATTCTATAGTGAAGTAAGTCAACAGAAGTCAACTTTTGCAGCTAAAGATTTAAAGAGAATTTTCTCAGAATCATTCAACATACAGTTTGACCTGTATTTGAAGAATAAAATGTGATAATCACCATTCTGCCTTTTTAAATGAATTCAATGTCTGAGCAAAGTACTTATTTTGTGAGAACGCACATTTAGATTTTTAGCCATTTTACCTCTCGTATGCCATAAGCAAATTTGCTCTTTCCTTAACATACATATCTGCCAGCACATTGTGGTTGTAAGGGTAAAACAGAGTAATCACACCTGTGTTTATATTTTGTTTAGCAGACTGGTGTATCCAGTCTCAAAAACAGTGACGACAGACTTGTGATTTAACTTCTTCTACACTAATTATGATAGGAGTATAATTTTTAACATGTGGTGCTAATGGTGGTGCAGTAGTGTACAATGGGCCAACCGTCTTCTATTATAATCACAGGGGAAAAATAGAAGATGTGTAACCCCTAAACCAACGTAATTTCAATACTGACAATAAAAAGTACAGATTAATCCAACCCCAACCTGAACACACTCAATACCAGTTTCCAATATTGGCATACATTTCTTTAACATAATTTTCATATATGTACAAGTTTGACACAGTAGTGTTATTACAAATATTAAACCTAGAGTTCTTGATCAGGACTGCGCTCATATACCAGGTTCAAGTCTAACACAGAACATAACAAGAAATATCAAAGGAAGAGGTCTTGAACAGCAGTACACTCACATCTTGGATATGTTCAGACACCATTCTCTTCTGTAGAGCCTGTAACTCAGAACTCAGGAAGTAAACAGTTATTCTGAGAATAGCGCTTATTAATTGCAGAATTTTAGCTTGAAGCAACTATTGGGCAATATCTCACCTGTAAATTAGCAGTTCACAGTGTTTGCAATAGATTATCACTGTCAAGTCACAGTTATTCATTGAACTTCTGTCTTCCAACATTCAAAGTTTTCAAAGACTCTGAGGTGCAAGAATGATGTGCAGGAATTCACTTTCTTGCCAGTAAAACTACAGACATGTGCTGAGATAATTCAGCTTCTTCAAATACCTCTAGACCGAACCTGAATCACACTCGCCGACATGAAATTAGCATCAGTTTAGCCTCTGAGCTATGAGACGAAGGGCCACTGAACTGAAAGCCACACACTCAGACAATTGCAATGGACTGTAATTAGAGTAGCAACAGATAGAGCAAGAAAAGAAGATGAAAATATCTTACATCTTTTCCTAAATTTTCTACTGCATCTCCGCCTTCATCAGGGTGTTTTTCTTTAGACGAGCTATACTCACAGTAAGTTTCCAAGGCAGAATTATACTACGTGCTCACCAACATTAGTGTCATTGTAAAGAAGTTCAAATTTTCTCCATGAGAGCCATGGACATACTGGCCATAACCTAATTCAATCTAGCACCCACCATTTTCCATCACTTCAGCAACTACTGGCACTGCAATTGGCTGAAATGATCGGAATTATGTCAGTCCCACAAGGATTCCATTACCAAACCATGCAGAATCAATACATAACCACACACCCTCCTGAAATCCATTTCAATAGCCAACAGAGGAAATCAGTTAACAACAGACAGTCAGTCAATGGATGCTTAACACATGAAATGCTCTGAAGCCTCAATCCTGAGACACTGCTATTCACAACTTTGCCACTAGCTTGACCTAACCAAGGCTCCTTGTCCGGCCCCGCGGTTTAAGAGGCAACGGGTCAGCTCTGTCACCCGGCGGCCCCGGGTTCGATTCCCGGCAGGTCAGGGGTTTTTAATTGAAAATTATCAATATCCCTGGCCTGGAGACTGGGTGTTTGTGTCATCCTTAATGTTCATTTCCTCACATTCAACATTTTACACTTCCACCATTTTCAAATACACACAGGTTCACAAAATATGGTGCAAAGGAGGGGCAAAAGATCTTCATAGGTCGACGCCTTGAATAATAGCATTTTGAAAATAATACCAAGGCTCCTTCAATATCAAGCCCTCAAGATTGATTCAACTAGCTTCATGCCACCATCAAACATAGAATGCACTGCCATCTCCCTAGTAAATACTAAAGGCCAACTGTCCACTCGGCGGCCCTTCCTTGTCCCACGAACAATGTTTCTGTCACTAGTTTGACCCACAGATGAACACCAATACTGTGGATTGTAGTTCCTAAGAGTTGGCAGCTTTGTGTAGTGCGTTGTGGCATATTTCCAGACAAAGAAACAAAACAGAGTCGTACTACACCTAGATGCCCATGCAGCAAATGGTGACTGCTGGTGTTAATGTTGGGTAAGCACATAGTAAATGTTGCCCCTGCCAAACTTATTCAACTACTAAGGGTTAAATTCTGATCTTTATAAAATTATCTGGAATGAGACTTACAAGTGATGCATTTGTTGTTTCTTCAAGCCAGGCTGGTTCCTCTTTGATCTTAACTTCTAGGTCCATTTCACACTGCAATTGAAGTAGTTGGAAGGTACTGGGGTTGCTGATTCTTTCCAATGACCTTACACTGAAACACAGGCCAGATAAATATATTACCTTATTGCAGTCATTGCTACTTAGGTTATTTGTCAACAGACTAAGCAACAAGCTTGTAATTTTACATGACTGTCAATATTAGGATCATACCAAAAAGACCCGAAATTTTACATGACTGTTGATGTCATGATCATACCTATAGGACCTCAAATTTTCTATGACTGATACTACGATCATAGCCAAGGACCTCCAATTTTATATGACTTCTAATACAGTGATCACTTCCATAGGATATCTAATTTAACATATCTGTCGGTATCAAGATCATAGTCAAAGGACCCCTAGATTTACACGACACCTTATATCATACTCATAGCTACATAACATACACTTTTATATGGAACTGAAAACACAGTAAGATGACTCTTCCTTTTAAAAATCCAATGTACATTAATTGTGATCAAAATGCACTAAATTTCTTGAAAATTCAGAGACTATTCCATTTGCATATCACTCTAATCACCGGGTCCATATCTTGGAATCTTTGTACCATGTGTATCCTCTGCACTCGCTTCAAAACTAACAGAACAAGTTCACAGTACCTTGAGATTTGTTCTATCAAATTCTACCCTCCTAGAATCATATTCTCACAAAATGTTCTCTTCTTGTCAAGCTGATTCACTATATCTTTATTTGAGAAATGTTCTACCTATCTGATCTTCAACAACTTCCGATAACACGGCATTTCAAAGGCTTCAACTCTGTTTATCTTGGCACCAGTTATTATCCATGTTTCACTTCCATACCGTGCTGTACTCCACACTCAGTGCAAACATAATAATAATAATAATAATAATAATAATAATAATAATAATAATAATAATAATCGTATGGCCTCAGCTACCATGTGCAGACATTTCAAGATGACGCCATCTGGCTGTCTGCTCGTCAATTTCGACGTTCCGTTTTACTCTAGCCCTCCACTAGATGGCAGACCGAGTAAACCGAAACTCTCTTGGGCGTCTGTGGCTGAGATTTAATGAATTTTGTCGGGTAAACACCAAATGTGTCACCAGAGATCTTTTACATGCCGACATCGTACGACATGGAGTGTCGAATGGACTTTTTTCCGCCCTTCAAAAATCCGACTACCTCAGCCGGGTTTGAACCCGCTATCTTGGGATCCGCAGGCCGACACTCTACCGCTGATCCACAGAGGCAGCAAGTGCAAACATATTTTTTTTAAGTTTTTCAATCCGTTGAAACTAAAGAACATTATGCAGAAGAAATATGAGTTTTGGCGGGATTTAGTGATGACATTTATATATATTAAGGAGGCATATGACCGTGTAGCTCTGCAAGTGGTCTTGGATGCAGTGATAAAAAGATGACAGGGAGAGGAGAAGAAGCAGTTAGCCAAAAATGAAATATGAGTAGATAATGTGTGAAGACTACGATAGGACAAAAGAAACTGGTTCAGAGTAGGAGGAGGACTCAACAAGGATGTGTATTATCCCCTCTACACTTCATTACAGTCATGGATGAAATCCACAAGAGTATACAACAAAAAATGGGAGCCAAGCCGGCAAACGCCTTGCTCTTTGCAGATGACATTGTAATATGGGGATAAGGTGAAATGGAAGTACAAGAACATGTTACTGTATGGAATCACAAGATAGAGAAATATGGAATATAAATAAGTGTGGAGAAGTGTACGATAGTAGTGGTGACGAGAGGTAATAGAGAAGTAAATGGAAGACCATTAGAAGTTGTGGAAAGCTTCAAGTATTCGGGAAGAGTATTTCAGAAGATGGGAAAACAGTTTAAGAAATTGGAAAGAGAACTGAACAAGCCAATGGGATTTTACCACTGTTTGAGATGTATAGTCAGAACTGGGACATCCCAAAGGAATACAAGAATAATTTGCGCCCGATGTATTACACAACAATTTTGACATATGCAACAGGCACGTGGAAAACCTAAACAAAACAACTCTCCACATTTCATAACCTTATACCATGATTCGCAGCCTACAGTGTAAAGAAATACTGAACATTCACAGCGGCACATTTAAATTGCACACAGAAGTAAACAACACATCAACACAATAATTAAAATTATACACTACATCTTGTCATTTCTTTCTGAAACTACCATCTGCATTTCTTCATCTGAATAGCTCTTCAGAAAAAATCCTCATTCCACTAAATTGAAATAGGGCCTATATCATAAATATTGCTACAATATACGAGGGTTAGACTTGCTGGCAATTGTAACGCAAAAGCCTACGAGTTTACAATGAGGGGGCTAGTTATACGGGTATACATTAATGCTTAAGTAAAAATGAAATTGAAGAAAATTAAAAATAAATTAAATATTAAATTATTAAATATTATTATTACATATAAAAAAGATGTAGGCTAGAATGCTGAAACTGAGAAAGATTAGTATTAACTTATTACGGTTCACAATTGAAATCTTTTCAAAAGTAAATTATTGGATCTTGAACATTACCGGCAATATGTTAGGGGTTGCGGACACAGTGCAAAATGATAGAAATCACAATTCCTCAATGAAGAAAATCTGTAACACAACTAACGGAATAAGCTGTACAACCGCATACCTACCACTTCGAAACAAAACCGGATATTTGAACGTAGTTTAATCACTTAAACGCTTGAAGAACAAATTTGATATAAATGATTCAGTATAACAGGCTGCCACCTCCGGAGCGTAACGGTTAGTGTTATTAGCTGCCGTCCACGGGGGCCCGGGTTCGATTCCCGGTACTGCCAGAAATTAAAGAATGGCAGGAGAGCTGGTATGTGGTTGAAATGGTACATGCAGTTCACCTCCAATGGGGGTGTGCCTGAAAAGGGCTGCACCACCTCGGTATGAGGACACGAGTTTACCTTTTTTTTTTTTTTTTTTTTTTGTAGAACAGGCTGAATTTATAAAGGATTTATTTCCTCTGACAACTCCGAAGAATACGCCACTTCTTCTTCTCCTCCTTGAAATGGTTGTGGGATTGTTATGTCACCCAGGTACAATATTTATAAAGAAACGTACGATTGCTACGCTCACACCAAACTCCTATAAATGTGTACACAGATGAGAATTTCATAATTGCTTGATGGACAAGGACTTGCAAATTGAGGTACGAAGTGAGTGCATTGACATAAAAAGTGGTTCCAATGCACACGAAATAGTTCACTAGTAAAGGTAGCGCATGTACAACCGTTTGTAATAGAATTAGTTATATCACTATCATTTCAGCCATATTCAATCTTTTTACGATGTGGCCCAAGGGCGCCCATACCCGGGGGCAGGGTGGGGCCGTGCCCCCCCCCCCCCACTAGCTCTCAGTGAAGGGCAAAACAATAATGTAGTCAGGTGTTTTCCTTTCAAGAAAATGGTTTTAAAATCAGTATTACGTAGAAGTTGTAGTACCGTCCCCCACCAACAGGCAGGGGATACCGTGGGTTATTGTACCGCAGAATACAAGTCGTCATTTATCTTCCAAAATATTAAAAATACTACGTAACCCCAGGTCTCGGCCCCTCCGTACGAGCTGTCATATGGGCGCCCATGATGTGGCCTCTTTAAGTCCGAAGCAAGGTAGGTTTTCATGGGGTCTCCCCACCTGGGACGGTCTTGAGCGATGTTCTGCCAATTGATCCCAGTAATCTTCCGGATGTCTTTATCCCATCTGTCCGGTGGTCTTCCCATAGGTCTCAGATGATCTTTCTGACTCCACTCAAGCACAAGCTTTGTCCACCTAAAATCAGTTCTCCGAGCAACATAGCCTGCTCACTGCCATTTTAGGGTAAACACCCTTTCTAAAATGTCACTGACCTTTGTGACTGACCTGATATAGTCTGCTCTCTTCCTGTCTTTCTTCGTGAAGCCTAGCATAAGCCGTTCCATAGCTCTTTGGGTTGTTCTGAGTTTTAGCTTAACAAACTCGCTCAAAGTCCAGGTTTCACAACCGTAAGTCAGTACAGGAAGAACACTCTGTTCAAAGGCTATCTTCTTTAGGTGGGTTGGCATGTTGGATTTGAAGATTGAAGAATTTCTTCCGTAGGCTTGCCATCCTAGTTTGATACGTCGGAGGATTTCCGGTCTTAAGTCCCATTTCATGTTCACAAGCTGCCCAACATACTCACTGACGTGTTGTAATGTGGAGTTTCCCACATGCAGCTTTCCTGTTGGGGCCCATTTGTTGAGTACGGTATTGCTTTGGTTTTAGAAAGGTTCATGGATAGTCCCACTTTTTGACAGGCTGAGACAAGATCTTGTATTAGAGTTTGTAGTTCATCGATGCCGTTGGCTAAAAGTGTAATGTCGTCTGCAAACCTAAAATTGTTTAGCCTTTTCCCATTGATTTTGATACCTGTACTTTGCCAGTTGATTTTTGACATGGCCATTTCTAATACTGCTGAGAACAACTTGGGAGAAATGGGGTCGCCTTGCTTTACACCTCTTTGAATTGGAAAATCCGTGGTTGGCACATTAACGTTCACGAAGGCTGAAGAGGTTTCGTAGATATGTTGGGGTACTCTTATGTAGGCAATATCGACGCCGTGTTCAGCTAAGGCTTGCATAACAGCAGCGTGGCTCACCGAGTCAAAAGCCTTTTCAAAGTCCACAAAGGCTATACAGAGCGGCATTTGATATTCATTACTTCTGCTGATAACTTCACGAAGGGTGAGTATGTGGTCGATTGTTTCAAAACCTCGGCGGAAACCTGCTTGTTCAATTGGTTGGGCAAAATCAAGCGTTGAACTGATTCTATTTGTAAGTACCTTGGCGTAAACCTTGTAAAGGACAGAAAGCAAGGTAATAGGACGATAGTTTCTGATGTTATGTATGTTCCCTTTTTTTGTGCAGGAGAATTATCATTGCTCTGTTCCAAGACGGAGGGATGAATGCATTGCGTAGACAAGACGTGAATATTTTTGCCAAGTGTCTTAAAGTTTCATCACCAGCAAGTTTGAGAACGCTAACTGAAAGGTTATCGCTACCTGCGACTGATTCCTTTTTCATACTGTTTATAGCATATCTGATCTCAGATGGGAGAACTTTCTGGACTTGGGAAATGTTGGATAAGTCAGGCAAAGACAGGTTATCATCAGCCTTCTCGTACAACTTGCTTTAAAAGTTTCTGATGAACTCAAGAAGTTCTTCCCTATCGGTAATTCGGCCGTTGTCTCCATCTAATGCAATTTATTGCTTCTTCCCGATCTGTAGCCTCCTTTTAGTAGACTTCAAACTTCATTTTTCAGATAAGCAAGTTCTTAGATTAGGTATCTTCATTGAATTTCTTTAAGTCGGTTTTAATTCTCTTTCTTAAGGTTTTGCACAGCTCAGAGTACTGTATTTTGTCACAGTCGGACTGAATTTTCATTTCTCTCTTCTTCTTTAGCAGGTTCCTGGTATCATCTCTGAGTTTCTTATCCCGAGTGTTATTCTTTATGAACCCTCCAATTACTTCAGCCGTATCCATTAGCATTTTTACCAAATCTTCACCAGTTTCATGTAGGCTTTGTTGAAGGGCTTGATGGAATTTCTCTTAATTTTCTTCTAAACGTTTAAGATTTATTTGTTTCTTTTTCTACCGCACTAGTTTAAGTCGATGTTCCTTAATGTTTAACTCGGCTCTAGCCCTTACTAATCGGTGGTCACTACCAGTATTGAATCTGTTGAGGACTGATATATCTTTAATGATTTGAGGGATGTTACAGAAAACAAAATCGATCTCATTGGTGTATTCAAAATTGGGACTTCTCCATGTCCATTTACGCCCTGGGTGTTTCTTAAGGAATGTATTCATTATACGCATGTTGGTGTGTTCGGCAAACTGGACCAATCACTCCCCTCTCTCATTTCTCTCGTCTACCACACAGATTCCAATAACAGTTTCACCAGTCTTACAGGTTCCAACCTTCGCATTGAAGTCACCCATTACTATCTGAAAGTGACAGTCACTTCCCTTCTCACAGGTTTCATGTAGACTCTCATAAAAGGATTCTAACTCCTTGTTTGAATGGCTTGATGTGGGGGCATATACTTGCACAATGTGCATTTCGTATCTCTTAGAGAGTTTTAGAACTAATCGCGCAATTCTACCTGAAGTACCTTCCAATACAGAGACCTTGTTTACGAGATATTGATTGATTAGGAATCCTACTCCATTAAGCCCTCCTTCAGGTTCACCACAGTAATAGAATCGATTATCAGAATTCACAAGGTAACACCCTTCACCTTTACGGCGTACTTCAGATAGACCGATTACGCTCCAGCTGATCTTTCTCAGTTCATCTTCGAGCTCTTCTAACCTGTCATTGCCTAATAGAGAACGACAGTTGTACGTGCAAAGCTGGTAGGTTTGGATTTTTCCTATGGTTGTTTCTCTTTCATGAGACATCAAAGTAGCAACCACACGGAGATCCGATTGTGGGGCTATTTTACCTCCGGAATGTAGGAATTTCACCTTAATGTCACTCATTGTCTTTTGACTTAAAGGATGTGAAGCATAATCACCACGCCTGCTTCATTGACGGATTGGTGATCTTCCCGCACTGATCGGCTCGCCGACCCAGCTTTCCGCTGGGATTGGTTACCCGAACTTTCCACTGGGTTGCTCGGCTTAACGGGGGCACCTCTTGTAGGTTACCTGCTTGGAGTTGGAGTGTGAGAGGCTAGAGGACTCAAACTTGCCGAGTCCTTATGTTATTGTTGCAAGATGGATTGCAGCGACGCGTCACACTCCCCTTGAATTACAAATATAATGCTCAGGATATACCGGTATAGGAAACACACAAGGACACAGGGTGCTAATCTTCACGCTAGAGTGACCCACCTCAGCTACTTTTTACAAGACGAACAAGTCCGGGTCAACATTTAAGGTAGAGAGGATTAATGGACATTGAACGACATATGAGGTATATATTAAGGGATGGGAGATGGCTATAGATGTAGAACAGCAGAAGAACAGACTGATGTAATGGTGATAGATACAGAACCAGGTTGGTAAAAACGGGTGGACAAAAACCTAACCTGACAAATACTGGAAGTAATGTCATTGAAAACAATAGAAGTACGCACCCTCATTGGAGGAGAACAGCTAACAAAAGACAGTAGAAATGCAAAAAAAGGAGAAGTTAAACCAGTAGCGAAGGAAAACAAGACAAAAACAATGCGTGAAATGTGAAGTATACCTTATGTGTAGTGAAGAATTTAAAGCCAATAATATGATGGGATTATTGTAATACGCCAAAATAAGAGCACTTGGTGTAATGTCCTGCTATGTCTGGCCCAAAGAGGATCTATAATAGAGAAGGAAACTCCGCGTACAAATATACGGGAATACACATATTCGACTTGAGTTTCTTCAAGGGAGAAAAATATTATTTTTCGTTATCCTAGTATTGACACTTTCTGGAAGCACTGTAAAATGATTCCGTTTCAAATGATCTCTTAAATTGGAAGTGTTGGTTTTGCACTTGAACTAATTTTTACACACTAGACATTTAGCTGAAAGTTTTCAAAATGCACCCAAACCACAGATCTATTCCATCTATTCATTTCAGAATTAAGAATTGCGTGCACAATAGAATATTTATGTTGTTGTTGTTTGAGTCATCAGTCCATAGACTGGTTTGCTGCAGCTTCCATGCCACCCTATCCTGTACTAACCTTTTCATTTCTACGTAACTATTGCATCCTACATCTGCTCTAATCTGCTTGTCATATTCATACCATGGTCTACCCCTACCGTTCTTACCACCTACACTTCCTTCAAAAACCAACTGAACACGTCCTGGGTGTCTTAAGATGTGTCCTATCATTCTATCTCTTCTTCTCGTCAAATTAAGCCAAATCGATCTCCTCTCGCCAATTCGATCTCCTCTCGCCAATTCGATTCAGTATCTCTTAATTCGTGATTCGATCTATCCATCTCACCTTCAGCATTCTTCCGTAACACCACATTTCAGAAGCTTCTATTCTCTTTCGTTCTGAGCTAGTTATCGTCCATGTTTCACTTCCATACAATGCCACGCTCCACACGAAAGTCTTCAAAAACACCTTTCTAATTCCTGTATCAATATTTGAAGTGAGCAAATTTCTTTTCTTATGAAAGCTCTTCCTTGATTGTGCTAGTCTGCATTTTATGTCCTCCTTACTTCTGCCATCGTTAGTTATTTTACTACCCAAGTAACAATATTCATCCACTTCCTTTAAGACTTCATTTCCTAATCTAATATTTCCTACATCACCTGCCTTCGTTCGACTGCACTCCATTACTTTTGTTTTGGACTTATTTATTTTCATCTTGTACTCCCTACCAAAGACTTCATCCATACCATTCAGCAACTTCTCGAGATCTTCTGCAGTCTCAGATAAAATAACAATATCATCGACAAATCTCAAGGTTTTGATTTCCTCTCCTTGGACTGTGATTCCCTTTCCAAATTTCTCTTTGATTTCCTTTATTGCCTATTCTATGTAAACATTGAAAAGGAGAGGGGTAAAAATGCAGCCTTGCCTCACTCCTTTCTGGATTGGTGCTTCTTTTTCAAAGCCCTCGATTCTGATCACTGCAGACTGATTTTTATACAGATTGTAGATAATTCTCCGTTCTCGGTATCTGATCCCTATCATCTTCAGAATCATAAATAGCTTCGTCCAATCACCATTATCGAATGCCTTTTCTAGATCTACGAATGCCATGTACGTGGGCTTGTCCTTCTTGATTCGATCCTCTAAGATCAGACGTAAAGTCAGGATTGCTTCACGTGTTCCTACATTTCTTCTGAAGCCAAATTGATCTTCTCCCAACTCAGCTTGAACTTGTTTTTCCATTCTTCTGTAAATAATACGTGTTAAAATTTTGCAGGCATGAGATACTAAATTAATGGTGTGGTAGTTTTCACACCTGTCAGCACCGGCTTTATTGGGAATAGGTACAACAACATTCTGCCGAAAATCGGATGGAACTTCTCCTGTCTCATACATCTTGCACACTAAATGAAATAACATTGCCATGCTGGTTGTTCCTAAGGCAGTCAGTAATTCAGAGGGAATCTCATCAATTCCAGGTGCCTTCTTCCTATTGAGGTCACTCACAGCTCTGTCAAACTCTGACCTCAAAATTGGGTCTTCCATTTCATCAGCATCAACAGCCTCTTCATGTTCCAGAACCAAATTATCTACATCTTTACCTTGATACAACTGTTGGATATGCTCCTGCCATCTTTCTGCGTTGTCTTCTTTCCCTAGAAGTGGCTTTCCATCTGAGCTCTTAATATTCATACACCTATATTTCCTTTCTCCAAAGGTTTCCTTGATTTTCCTGTATGCAGCATCTACCTTTCCTACAACCATACAACCTTCGACATCCTTGCACTTCTCCTTCAGCCATTCTTCCTTAGCTACCTTGCACTTTCTATCCACTTGATTCTTTAATCGCCTGTATTCTTTTCTGCCCTCTTCATTTCTAGCATTCTTGTATTTTCGTCGTTCACCAATCAGGTCTAGTATCTCCTCAGTTATCCACTGATTCTTAGTTGATCTTTTCTTCCTTCCTAACATTTCTTCAGCAGCCCTACTGACTTCATTTTTCATGACTCTCCACTCTTCCTCTATAGTGTTTCCTTCAGCCTTTTCATTTAGTCCTTGTGCAACATGTTCCTTGAAACAATCCCTCACACTCTTTTCTTTCAACTTGTCTAGATCCCATCTTTTTGCATTCTTTCCTTTCTTCAATTTCTTCAACTTCAGATGGCATTTCATGACCAACAAGTTGTGGTCAGAGTCCACGTCTGCTCCTGGAGAAGTTTTGCATCCAGCACCTGGTTTCTGAATCTCTGTCTAATCATAATGAAGTCTATTTTATACCTTCCAGTGTCTCCAGGTCTCGTCCACGTATACAGCCGTCGTTTGTGGTGTTTGAACCAAGTACTGGCAAGGACTAAATTATGATCAGTGCAGAATTCAACCAGCCGACTTCCTCTTTCGTTCCTTTGTCCCAATCCAAATTCTCCTACTGTACTACCTTCACTTCCTTGGCCTACCACTGCATTCCAGTCTCCCATCACAATTAGATTCTCGTCACCTTTTACATATTGTATTAAATCTTCTATCTCCTCATATATTCTTTCGATTTCTTCATCATCCGCTGAACTAGTAGGCATAGAGACCTGCACTATTGTGGTGGGCATTGGTTTGGTGTCTATTTGACGACAATAATTCTTTCACTATTCTGGTCGTAGTAGCTTACCTGCTGCCCTATTTTCTTATTCATTATTAAACCAACTCCTGCATTTTCCCTGTTTGATTTTATGTTGATAATTCGGTAGTCGCCTGACCAAAAATCTTGTTCTTCCTGCCAACGTACTTCACTTATACCAACTACATCTAACTTTAGCCTATCCATCTCCCTTTTCAGATTCTCTAACCTACCACAACGATTCAAACTTCTAACATTCCACGCTCCGACTCGCAGAATGTCAATATCCATCCTCCTGATGATCGCCCCCTCTCGCGTAGTCCCCACCCGGAGATCCGAATGGGGGACTAGTTTACCTCCGGAATATTTTACCCGGGAGGAAGCCATCATCAGTACATCATTCATACAGAGAGAGCTGCATGTCCTCGGGAGTTAATTACGGCTTAGTTCCCGTTGCTTTCAGCCGTGTAGCAGTAGCAACACAGCTAATCTATGTTGAGTATTATTACAAGGCCGTATCAGTCACACATCTAGACTGCCGCCCTTGCAACTACCGAAAGGCTGCTACCCCCCTTTCGATGAACCATTCGTTAGTCTGGTCTCTCAACAGATACCCATCCGATATGGTTGCACCTGCGGCTCGGCTATCTGCATCATTGGGACACGCAAGCCTCCCCACCGCGGCAAGGTCACATGGTTCGCAGAGGAGGAGAATATTCATGACGCAAGAAATATTCTACACACACGTCCCGATGGCGACAGCGAGAGAAAAAACCCGCCAGACTCATTTTTAGTATGGTTGACAATATTTTGAAATTAAGACAATATTTACTGCAGGCCGTCTAGTTTATAATCATTGCCAAATGTTAACATCGCTCCTTACACATACTTTTATTCATTTCATTTCGCAAAATTTGCGCAAGCTTTCAAGTTTGTTCTCTTCTGCGAGGAGTGGGTTTGGGGGGATAAACGCGAACATATTCTTAGCTTTATTAGTTTACTACTGATGTGCCCGTGCTTCGCTACGGGATTCTCAGAAAGACTGACTTTGTGATTTTCCTAACTGAAGCCAACATAGGTCATTACAAAAACGTCAGTAAAAGCAATGTTATCATAATTATAGCATACTTGATCAAACATTCCTCAACAATTTCTTTAAACCCATCCCAGAGTCTGTTTAAATTTTTATTTACCGTTTTCCACCGATCATAGTTACTTTTTAGAAACTGCCTCATACCTGCTTTATCAGCCATATGGTACTGCCTAACAGTCCTACTTTTAAGACCTTCCTTTCTATCGCATTTATTTTTAACTACCACAAAAACAGCTTCATGATCACTAATACCATCTATTACTTCAGTTCCCCTATAGAGCTCATCTGGTTTTATCAGCACCACATCCAGGATATTTTTCCCTCTGGTTGGTTCCATCACTTTCTGAATCAGCTGTCCTTCCCATATTAACTTATTTGCCATTTTTTGGTCATACTTCCTGTCGTTCGCATTTCCTTCCCAATTGACATCTGGCAAATTCAGATCTCCCGCTACAATCACATTTCTTTCCATGTCGTTTCCCACATAGCTGACTATCCTATCAAATAATTCCAAATCCGCGTCAGTGCTACCCTTTCCCGATCTGTACACTCCAAATATATCAAGTTGCCTATTATCTTTAGAAATGAGCCTTACACCTAGAATTTCATGTGTCTCATCTTTAACTTTTTCGTACCTTACAAATTCTTCTTTCACCAGAATGAACACTCCCCCTCCCACCATTCCTATCCTATCTCTACGATACACACTCCAGTGTGGTGAGAAAATTTCTGCATCCATTATATCATTTCTCAGCCATGATTCAACTCCTATTACAATATCTGGTAAATATATATCTATTAAATTATTTAATTCTATTCCTTTCTTTACAATACTTCTACAGTTCAACACTAACAATTTTATCTCATCCCTACTTGATTTCCAGTTCCCTGTTCCCTTATCACCGCTCCCTAGGCCATCCCGTTTCCCTGAATGTACCTCCCTATTACCCTTCCAAACAAATTTCCTAACTTATACGTACCACTGCGGTTTAAATGAAGGCCATCTGAGCGCAGATCCCTATCTCCTACCCACTCATTATGATCTAGAAATTTCACTCCCAGTTTCCCACATACCCACTCCATAGTCTCATTTAAATCCCCAATCACCCTCCAGTCAGTATCCCTCCTACACAGTATTCCACTAATAACAATCTCCGCTTTCTTAAACTTCACCCGTGCTGCATTTACCAGATCCCAAACATCTCCAACTATGTTGGTACTTATATCAGCTTGCCTTACGTTGTTGGTACCATCGTGAAACACTACCACCTTCTCCTTCCCCTCCTCCCTCTCTTCTACTTTCCTCAACATCTGCCTCAACCTAATTCCTGGATAACATTCTACCCTGGTTCCCTTTCCCCCACACACTTTCCCCACGTGTCTAACGATGGAATCCCCCATGACCAGAACCTCAACCCTACTCACCTCATTTGATCCCCTCCACTCCTGGTCAGCCCTATCTTTCCTGATAGCTGCAGAAGCTACTTCCTTATCCCTTTTCTCCTTCCCATGTTCCTGTTCGACCTGTATTTTCCTATCCTCTACTCTACATTTCCCTTTCCTACCTTTTCCCTTCCTCTTACTTCCACACATCTCACCTACAGTTCCCTGTCCCTCATCTTCCCTCTGTTGTTCTACCTGGAGTGACTCGTACCGATTTCGCACAGACACCTGTCCTGAATTCTGATCCTGAATAGAGCCCTTAGCCTGCAATCTCCTTCCCCTTAGAACATTAGACCACCTGAATTCTACAACTCCCCCCTTTGCTTCCCCTCGCACTTGTACACCTACTGTAACTTGTACATTGTTTGAGGGAGTCCTATCTTCCTTCCTGTCTTCTGTGAGAATCCTAATTATCTCCCTCAAACTTTCCAACTCCACCCTCATAACCGTCAATGCCGCGCCACACCCACAGTTCGTACACTCGCGCTCCTTAGCCATTCTTTACGGAAAAAATGAAATTAAAAATAAAATAACTTATTTGCAAAAAAATAAATGAACGGAGGGATATTTTGTCTGGGATAGTACTCAAAGATCGCACATTAAAGTAATTAATATACGACTACACTACAATACTACTTAGTCGTGCTCTATTTTGTATCCTACAACCCCTAACAGGATGAAAACTGCTGTTAATTACTGAATATAGAAAGTAATACGCAAGAACTATACAATTCCAAACTGCAATTAAGCCTATCGTAATTACAACAACAGTATTTTAGTACGAGTTTCTACGGATACATCTACTACACCAGTACTACACAAATATTTTACAATAATAAAATAAGCACACTAAATTCTAATAGGATATTACTTGTATACTACTGTACAGTACACTATAGTAATTTCAAACTACTTTCAGACGTACCCTAATTACAACACCGGTACCATATGTCACTACTAAGCACAAACAGAAATGAAACTTGCAAGAACTACTGTACTCAGAGATTACCAACGAAGCTAAATGCTTAGACAAATTATTATTAGTATTATGGTCTAATACACACGAAAGATAACACACGAATATAGCAGGTCAGATACGGCACTATCTAAATGTACTGTATCTATACTACAATGTATCTACACTACCGGTACACTACACTGAGTTTATTTAAATGCTTAAGTAGCGAAAGGATTGCCGTACACGAAGAAAAACACGAATATAACTGCCTAGATACTATCTAATATATTATACCTTATCTTCACTACAATTCTACTGAAATTACTCGTATGCAGATATCTAGGACAGTCAAGTACATCAGTGGGTTGAATACGGTACGCAGTCTGAGATTCACGCTTTTTGCAAATGGAACAGCAATACAACGGCGTGCGTCATTACACGCCAAACAAGTTTTGATCTAGTAAACAATATCTTCGTGACATCGTGCTATCTGCCGCAACTTGGGCTCAGTGTGTGTGTGTGCTGATACGTTGGAAGGTAATATTCAGCACTGTTTCCGTGTTCGGCCAGCAATGGGAAGGAAAATGAAACAACCGTGGAAGAAAGGAAGAGATTTTAGTGTGACTATTTTAAAAAAGTCAAATCTTTTAAGGACATAATAAGTGAAATAATTGGCAGAACTGTTACAACTGTTAAAAATATTGTGTACAGGTACAAAAGAACAAAGACAACAAAACAGATCAAGAAGTGGCCGCCCCTTAAAGTTATCAGTACAAGACAAACGTCAAATTGTGCGTGAAGTGGCTCAAAATCCTCAGCTAAGTGCGCCGAGATAGCATCTGCGTTAAACCAAAATGTGGCAGTTCAAGTGTTAATCTGTGTATATTTCTTAGAATTTCAACATAATTTTCTATCAGGCAATAAATATTCTCTCTTCATGAAATATGTTAATTACTACTACTGTACTTATTAACAATACTAACTCGTACTTATTCCAGACTAGCAAATGTACCCGTGCTTCGCTACGGTATTCTACATTGTATTCCAATATCGAAGTAAATACTGTGCATACAGTAAATAAGATTGTTTTAAAATGGCATGTCTCTCACCGTTATCCGAGAAACAGCACAGGGAGGTTCCCAATACGTTGTTTCCAATGTAAAGTGCTTGTTACGGATTTGTGATGATAACGGCAGGCTCACTTGACTACTGCCATTCACAATCGAGTGTGGAAGTTTTCATTATAATTGCAGTCCCCATCGCCTACTGCGCTGTCACAATCGATTTGGGAGTTTTCGTTACAATGGCAGGCCCTCTTTCCTACTTCCAGACAGATTACAGTTTTCATTAGGATGTTTGGCAACTTCCCTGCTACCAGTCGAAATTGAGTTGTGCAGTTATAATTATAATGACAGGCCCCTTTTCCTACAGCCAGCCAGCTTACTACCAGTCACACCAAGTTGGTGAGTTTCCATCAAAATAGCAGGCCACTATGCCTAATACCAGTCACATTTTAGATGGATAAATTTGTTTATAAGGGCGGGTACCCTTGCCTACAGCCTAAAACAATCGAGTAGGGGACTTTTAAACAACAATGCATGCTCCCTTGCCTTCTGCAAGTCAAATCGAGAATGAATTATTCATTACAATGGTAGGCCTTCCTTACTAATGCCAGTTACACAGATGTTGGGGAAGGACCCCATTCCTACTGCCAGTCAAAGTCGGTGTGGGGAGTACTGATTACAATAGCAGACACACCCTTTCTCGATCGCTACAACACGACATCAGTGAATATATATAGGTCGACATACGAAAGTATATGCATGCTTAAAATATTGCAGACCTTCATTTACAGATTGACTGCTGCAAAACGGTACGTCATATCGACAAAGGATTGTACCGTAAGACGTCAGATTTAGCGGCCTAAAAGGCTGGTCGTATGATATCTGATCTATTCATGGGTCAGATTGAGTTAGAAACGTTGAATAGGGTACAATTTTTGTAAGATTATCTCACATTGCATTACTTTTCAGATAATTATGTGACAGCTACATACATAGCATTTGGCTCACATATGGCTACTGGGTGGGCCAATTTTCTTGTAGGGTTTGAAGATTCTATCTTTCTTATAAGTGATTGAAATTTTGAATTATGCATGTGAAAAGTCCAAATTAACTTAACATCGAGAAATAGACAAAAATCAAACGTAAAAGGGATACAGATACAACAAAAAGTCATAAGACCAAGGTTGTAGTTCACTCCAAATTGAACGGAGATTGTGCCTTCCCTTATGTGATAGGACTTCACGAAGATCTGCACCATCATTAAAATTGCCTCCATATTTCGATATTCTTTGGGGAAAAAGTTAAAAATGTAAAGCTCTTGGAAATGTTCTGTCCGTTACAGGCTAAAACCTATAATTTTGCCAATTTTCTGTTTTCTTGTTCGTCTGGCAGATTATGCCGCAATGAGAATTTTGGGCGAGGAGGGTTAAAATTAGGACTTTCAGGAAACTAAACCAAAACATTATGCAGATGGTTGTTATTATTACACCTGAAACGGATAACTGTACAGAAATGTCGCCAAAATTGTCAATGTACAGACACACTCTAGAAGTGCAGACCTTTATTTCGAGGGTTACTGCTTTGAAACTCTGCGACATATCTGCAAACGGACCTCACCATCAGACGCCTCTTTCAGTGTTTTACATGGTTGGTCCAATGACATCTTCTCGTATCTCTTATATTTATGGATTAGATTGAGTTAGAATCATTGTGTGTGAAATTTTGTACAGTTTTCGAATACTACTTTATATTTGTGATACTCATGTGACAGATAGAAACATAAAATTTGGCTATCACATTGCCACTGGTCATGCCAATGTGCGTGCCGAATGTCATGATTCTATCTTTCCTATAAGTGGGCCAAATTAATGTTAACATATACGTGTGAAAGTACAAAATTAATTTGAAATCGAGAAATACAGCTCTATTTAACGTATAAGGAATAGAAATACGATAAAAAGTCATAGGACCAAAGTTGTAAATCTCTCCAAAATGAAAGGCGATTGTGCTTTCTGATTTGTGATAAGACTTACAGATTAGCCACCAATTATCCCGAAACGAAGGTGTGCACCGTCGTTAAAATTGCATCCATATTACGATATTTTCCGGGGCCGAAAGTTATACATTTGCATAGCTTAGAATATTTCCTCAAAGGAAACAGTGTCAAGCTTTCGGGATTAGCACTCGCATACATACGGTAATTAAGGAAGAAAATAATTCAGTAAAGTAAGTTGAAATTAATAGAAAATGGATTAAAACTGAGGACAGCCGGATGACGACAAATATATAAATACCAAGTGAATGTATTGGAAAGTCAAATGCCCCTCAATAAAATATGCCGGTGTGAGTTATGGATATAAGAAAGAGGTAACAGAGGAGAAATTTAGGCTTACAGATTAGCCACCAATTATTCCGTCGTTAAAATTGCATCCATATTTCGATATAGACCTTACCTTGGTTAATATAAGATTTCAGAACAGATTCCTCTCTGTTAGAATACATCACACGCGAGTTGTTGGTACAAGTAGAACAGTGTTAAATGACTGATAAACTCTAGTGGCATCAACAAGAATGTAGACACACATTTAGTGAAGGATGATGAAATCAAAATCAAAGTTACAAAGATCTTATCAGTTATTTCCAGTAAAAAGCCAAATTTCCCCCGAATTTGAAAAAGTCAGACGGAAGATGTGAAATATACCAAAAATTGCTGCACAAGGACACCTCGCACCCGACTCCATTAATAAGACAAAGGAACAGGTGACTGTGGAAATTCTGAAAACAATGGAAAATAGGCGGGAGGTTAAGAATATTAAAATACTAGTTACAAAACCAAAGATACGAAAATATACAGGAAAATTAAGTTGAAAAAAGGCACGCTTAAATCGAAATGTGAAGATAGAATACTGGTGTAAACGTGAGGAAAGTAGCTAACAACTTCTATACTGTAAACGTTACACAAAGGCAAAATATTAATTTACGGTGTTTTAATCTTAAGCCTGCTCAAGTAAAGGTCCAGTGTAAATTAACTGTTAACACTACACTGCCTTTGTAATTCCACTCATCCACTGACCACCAGAATGTAGTGTAGTAGAGTATATCATTTTAATCTGGGTATATTTCCTAGAATTTCAACATAATCAGGCAATAAATATTCTCACTTCATGAAATATTTTAATTACTACTACTGTACCTATTAACAATACTAACTCATACTTATTCCAGATGGAAAACTACACAAACACTGCTTGCTACCGAAATAGACCAGAAATTATTTCAGTTTACTCTTCTTAGCTCTAATGTACTCTATTTGTTTTTCAAATTCATAAAGGATATTAAAATTATGTTCACGCCCCTGGACAGAAGGCAGATGCCTACGTAAAGTGTTCACTGCAGCACTTGCGTCAGTGCTGGTAGGCATATCTTCACTGTGCCCCCACACTTCTTTCCTCTGCAGTTATCACAGAATCATCCACACGAAAGAAAGTCCTCATCAGTACAGTTTGACCGCAGCATTCTCCATACCTCAGCAAGCAGGCCTACTTCTTCTTCTTTCAATGGGAGGCAAGAGTTGAAACTGTCGTCTGCTTCATAACTTTGCAATAAAGTGAAACGCATCCAAGGCTGAAACTTAAAATAAGGAATAAAATATGCTGCACCAGGTTCTTCCTATACAATGACTTAAAGAGGTGTCTAATGTCTATATCCATAGGCCGCAGCTTACGTGTGCAGTTGACAGGCAGAAATTCTAACTGCATGTTCCTTAAATGAACATCCACAGGATGTGAAGGACCACTGTCGATGAAAAGAAGGGCCTTCCTATTTTGCGCACCCATTTTTGAATCGAAAGCCACTAACTGCTGTCGAAAAAGGTCCGATGTCGTCCAAACTGTGACTGGCATCGTAGGCAGTTCTTAATGATCGCACACTCATGAAGCGACGAGGCTTTTTCGATTTCCCTATCAAAAAGTGGTGGAGTCTCTCATATCACTGTGAGACTTCCCTTTGAATGCCAAGGTCTTGCCGGGCAGCACTTTGAAAAACAGCCCAATTCCGTTTAAATTACAATTGTTCCCCTGTTCGTAATTGGGGGTCAGCTCCTGCAATCTTCTCTTCCGTAGTCCCGTCACTAACTGCGTTTCATTCCCCAGCCATTCGATGCACTTAAATGTTCAAAGCCAAGAATATTCGCCGCTTTACGCTCATTTTCCGAAACATGCCTTTCTGTCCACCATAATAGCGTCGACCTTCCATCCATATGTCGTGCACTGGTTGCCTGGTTATTGTGTCTGTTTTTCGTCCACACTAATTTCACATAGACCGCCAGCTCAAAAAGAAATTCATGTTAATAAAATAATTAAGTAATAATTTGTTGGGTAGGCAACCCCCTCGTCTGAGTTGTCATGAGGTTTGCGAATCTTCCCCTAGTTTTGCCAGAGCGTTGTCGTAACATTTGTGCTGTCTAGTTTTGTCATCATGCCGTGGTTAGTAGAAGCGTTACAGGTTGGTTGCGACACCATTTTACTCCATTTACCCGTCGCGAACAGACTGACGCGGTGTAAATAGCGGGATGCATAAAATGTCGCAAACGTAAATTTAAATATTTTAGTTCATTGCGGGCATTGGGACACAGAGAGGACCAACAAAAATATGTTGTAAATGACGGGGAGTTTTAAAATGAGGGAGAGTAAAAGCGCGGCAATACTGTAAAAGTTAAGGAGGTCCCTGGAATACACTGACATAATCCCAGCCCAGCAGGAGCTGGATAAGGGGGAGGGAGAAAGATGACGATACTTCAATGTCAGAACGGAGGTTAGAGGATCGACAAGTCACACAGACAATCTTCTTGCTCAATATAAGCCATGGCGCGGTATATGACAGCAATTCTGAATCTGGCGCTGGTATACTCAAGGGAAAGGTTATAAGAGCAATAAACCTTCGCAAGGGAGGAAAAGGCACCGGGACAAGATGGAGTCCTCGTGGGAATTTTGAAGCAGCTGAATAAGAGCATCATCATACAAGTGTGTAATGTTATTTACAACAATCTGGAACAATAAGCCTAATGAGCAATGCTCGATTATTTTGAGAAATCATAAATCAATATGTGTTGCAGAATTCCACCATCAGGCTATTACTTGATACAAGATACATTGATACAGGGAATATTTTATGTACCTCAAACTTAGGCCCAGGATTGGGTTCGATTCCTCCGATGAGCAGTAACGTGCAAATTACTTCGCAGAGGCGCCTAGGTGACTCCTTGCCAGGGAGTAAGTTCACAGCAGAGTGACTCATTCTTCAACACATACAGGAGAACAGTAGTAAACCGACTCCAAAAATACCGTGACAAAATTTTAGCATGTGGATTTTGTGCAACGAATATCCAAAATGCCAAAGTTGTACACATTAAAAATAATAATAATAATAATAATAATAATCCACTTTCGACACGGTGAGGAGGAGAGAAGATATTTATCGCTCCGGTTCATATTGGAGGCCATGTCGAAGAAACAAATTAAACACTTTTACATCGATATTTATATCATTTATATCACAGACATTACATAAAATGCACTTTATTTAAAGAAAGTAACGTTTTAATATTTTGCTTCCCATGTATAAGAACTCCTACTTTCAACTAGAAATATATCACATGCAATGTGCTTCGGTATGTTAGCAAACACTTGTACTGAATTGTAGGTTTGTGAAAATTAGGCCTACCTTTTACAGAGTTGTTGTGATTACTCCGCTAAGTCTTAAACTTATTGCCATACTAGCAAATGTACTCGTGTTTCGCTACGGTATTGTGCACTGTTTACGAATATTGAAGTAAATACTGTACATGCAGTAAATAATATTGTTTTAAAATAGCTTGTCTCTTAGCGTTTTCAGAGAAACAGCATGGAGAGGTCCCCATACGTTGTTTCCAATGTAAAGTGTTTGTTACGGATTTGTGATGATAACGGCAGGCTTACTTGCCTACTGCCATTCGCAATCGAGTTGGTAAGTTTACATTAAAATTGCAGGCCCCATTGTTTACTGCGCGGTTATAATCGATTTGGGGAGTTTTCGCTACAATGGCAGACCCCGTTTCCTACTTCCAGACAGATAACATTTGAAAAGTTTCTATTATAATGGCAGGCAACTACCGTACTATCAGTCGAAACTGGAAATGGGATTGAGGCAGGTATTTTAGAAACATGGGTATCTATACCGTACCACAAAAAACTCCAAAAGAGAGTACATATAGCGAAATATATCGGCCTAAATATATACACTAAATAGTTAATAATGAAAACAGAATTTAACTCACCAAATGGCATTTATACAGCGGTTGAGCACGCCTGTTCTTCTAACTGGCAAACATTTCAATGACTCTGTTCGTGAAGTTGGGCATTTCACCAGTTTTCTCCGTATGAACTGAACAAATAGTGAATGAATTCAGTCTGTTTTGACTCATATTATACATTATTGACTCTTCTTAATGTGCGGAGACTCTATATCGGGCCCCACTGGCGGAATTGATCACGAGCCGCCACTGTATGCATTCAGGTCTGATAATATTGTACTTGGTCTTAGTTCACGCTCGGGGACTGGGTGTTTGTGTTTGTTCCAGAATTTTCCTCTTCATATTTAGGCAACACTACCAACACGCAATAGTGATTACATCCCATCACGTAGGCTTGGCGCCGGGAAGAGCATCATATCGCAAAACAGAGTCAAAAGCACATGTGCGACACATCTCGCACCCACTGGTGTGGGAAAAGCGGTAGAACATAATAGATCCATGCCATGGTTTCTGCACCGTAGATACACCCCCTTCACCCCCCCCCCCGTGCATTTAAAACTAGCGCCTTGTAGAAGGCCATCTAGGTCATGAAATCTGAAACTCATTTTGGAAATAGCGTGGAATATTTCTCGACAGATGTCACTGCTATCAACTTATGTTGCGCCCTCTGAGGTGAAGATGAACTATTAAAATTTAAATTAATGTTGTGTGTTAAGGTTTCCTAAACTGGAATATTTATTGTTTGTTTTTGATGTACAAAAGTTATCAACACTTCTATATCTTCCCACCAACTGAAGACGTTGGCAGTGAAAATTCTTGTACATTTATTTATCGACCAATCAAAAATTTCTCATATTTAATAAATTAACTAATAAGAATTGGGAGTGGGACAGAGCCTTGGTCCAGAGTTTCCTGGAACTTTCCTCTCCGCTATAAAAGCCGAGGCCTGGTGACCGCTCCAGTATAGAGTGTGTACGTAACGGAGGCAGGGGGAAAGGCTCCCTCGTCCATCTTCTGGATGTCCACCAGCTCAAGGTAATGGCAGACTCGGCGTAATTACGTGATAGTCTTTGAGAGCTAGCTCGGGGGGTACGTTTCAAATATTTAGTACTGTAACTTTTATTTTCTCAAATGTTAATTTCAAACTTTAAATGTAAATTTCAAACATGTCATAAGAACTTAACCGAAATCAGGGAATGGTGATTAAAACTCTCTTGTATTCCCTCTCAACTTGATATTGAGATGACTATGATTTACATTAGAAGTAGAAATTTACATTTTAGAAGACTAGAAATTTAATGTTACATTATTAAAGATAGGATACCCTCCCCTCGAGTTAGTTAAAATCCACCTAGCATTTTTTCTCCATGTAGTCACCTCCGTAGCCTCTGTAACGTCCAAATAGGGTTTTAATACTTTTAGTGCAAATTTCAAAGAGTGCAAGTGTCCGCCTCCGCATCATTTTGATTTTTGGGCCAGTAATTTTAATGTGCGTTTTTTTCTCCCAACAAGTTCCGGTAGAATGAGTATTCCATACTGCTATAGAAATGATTATTTATGTTAAGATGTTAGACTGTTGAGTGCTTAAGACAGTGAATACGGTTTGAATTGTAAAATGTAGGTTGTGCCTCGAGAGACCTGGAAAATGTTAATTTTATTGAGCAAAGATGCTCTGGTTGTAAATGTAAAAGTTGAAGGTTGCCTTGAGAAGGCAGTAAGGGTATAAGGTTCGGAGCGCAGCCTCCTGGATATATTCATAGAGCATAGATGCTCTTTCTATTCTTGTAGAGGTGTTAGTGTAAATATTGAATGGTGCCTTTTGGAAGGCGGTAACTTTGTAGAGCAAAAGGTGCTCTCGGAAGATTGCACGTTGTGAGTACTCTGTGAATGAAATTGGGAGACCTGTCTCCTTGACCACTGAGTGGATGGAGCAATAGTGCTCAAGTAACATTTGTAAAATTGGGAGACCTGTCGCCTTGATGGAGCAACAGTGCTCAACTAACATTTGTAAAATTGGGAGACCTGTCTCCTTGACCACTGAGTGGATGGAGCAACAGTGCTCAAGTAACATTTGTAAAATTGGGAGACCTGTCTCCTTGACCACTGAGTGGATGGAGCAACAGTGCTCAAGTAACATTTGTAAAATTGGGAGACCTGTCTCCTTGACCACTGAGTGGATGGAGCAACAGTGCTCAAGTAACATTTGTAAAATTGGGAGACCTGTCTCCTTGACCACTGAGTGGATGGAGCAATAGTGCTCAAGTAACATTTGTAAAATTGGGAGACCTGTCTCCTTGATGGAGCAACAGTGCTCAAGTAACATTTGTAAAATGGGGAGCTTTAAGCTCGTAATTTTAATTAGCAATTTTGGTTGATTTTCTAGATATCTTGTATCTTGTATCTAAGCTAACGAGCTAGTTCTGTACCCGAAATCTTGTTCCGTTGCTGAGCGTTTTGTTTTGTTAAAACTTAGCATAAAAACAGCCAAAAAATAAATATAACTCTAATTTTAAAGCTTTTAATTAATCTTTTGATTGTTATAGATAGACCAATTCATGCCCGCAGCTTCTTTTCCCTCTGTCCACCGTGGTATCCAAGTAATAGAAATAAATAATAAAAAATACTTTTTCTATAACGCCCCTCACTTGATTAAATCACTCAAAAACAATCTAAAGAAGTATGATTTAAATGTAGGCGGGGAAATTTGTAGCTAGTCTCATACTGAAGAATTTTATAACAAAGATTCAACCATTATTCCCAGACTAGCCCCAAAATTAACAAAACAATGTATGTCACTTCGCTTCTTTTCACCAATGAAGGTGTATTTAGCTGTTCAGGCTGTGCGCCATTCTGTTGCATGTGGCATAAAGTCGCGTGTTCAGTTTAATTCACTGTCACCCTCTGCGGCTGTTAGAACTGATTTAATACAAATATGTGACAGATTATTTGAAATCTTCAGTTCCTCAAAACATAGTATCACTGTAAGTGTACGTTATTTTGTGTAATTTAAAATTAAGGATTCTTTCATTATTATTATTATTATTATTATTATTATTATTATTATTATTATTATTATTATTATTATTATTATTATTATTATTATTATTGCTATTGCTATTAGTATTATTTATTTTATTTGTATTCGAAATTATAAGTTATGTATATGTATACTCATCTAGTGGTTAAGTGTAAGAGAGGGCCTTGAGCCCTAACTTCGCCACCAATAAAGGCATTATCTATCTATCTATCTATCTGGCCCCAAGCAGTATAGAAATAAACTTTGCAGTAATTCTAATCATTTAGAAAAATTGGTAGAAATAGAAAATATCTAAGGCGGATCATTGTGTTAAACAGAGGTGGTAATAGTAAACTCAACCTAATATGTATTCGAGGTTGGGTAGATAATATCACTACTCTTAAGATTTTGCGGTCAGAATTGATGGAGCGAATCGATTTTCGATTTCACTTCACTAGAAGCCTGACACAGGATAGTCTGGAAAATACATTTGCCATTGTCAGGGATAAAGAGGGCGACAATGTTGCTCCAGATGCATCTAAATTTCACAGTGCATTAAGAACTGTTAGATATATAACTTAATATTCCCATCACATGATAGCAATTGTGAGCCTGATGCTGCAGTATTCCTAACCAAATACAAGGAGCAGTCGACAGATGTTCGTTTTTACACTGCGAGCCGCTAGATAGTGGTAGTGGCTGCACTTTCGAGAGTGTTTCTGCTATTATCACTATAACCTACTTGGTGTGGCCGTGTAATGTGTACAGAGGGCACTTCACATCACACCATCTGAAAACAGGCCACGTGGTTGGTCCTAGAAACACTGGCTTGATCACCTTCAAGAAGACATGAGGGGTGTTCATCTTGTTTTAAATGATACCCTTCATAGAACCAAGTGAAAATTGGCTTACAAAAGACGGCAGACGCTGCTCCATTGCGGGACAAGCGCTAAGACGATGATCATGGAATTCGTAGAATAGGTATTACTTGCCTATGAAGTGCTTTGTAACAATCAGGATGTAACAATACAGTAAAATGTACTCTGTTCCGACATCAGTACCGTACGTATCTGACGTTAACACGGAGTAATACGAGCTTGTGTCATAAGCACGAATATCTTACTTATAGAGTTGGCAAGTAATTCTATTACTTCTAACGACTACTTTCTTAGTAATATTTACTCGTAATTTACTTCTGAAAATAAAATTGTAATCTATATATTGTAGTAATCGATATACATCGCATCGAGAGCTTGGTAACTTTGGAGCCTGAGCACTCGTTCATCTACTCTCAGCTTGTTGAGATTTAGGTAATCGTGGTGATTATTGTTCTAAGAGGAAGTGCAACTGGGCAACCATCCTCTATTAACACTAATCAGAGGGAAAATGGAGGCGAAGTGAAGGTATCGGCTAAAGAGAGGGAGAATTCCCTAGGACTCGAGCACCTCAAACCGTGGAGGAGCTTAATACCAGACTCTCCTATCGGAACCGTGGTCACCAAACGACATTCCAAGTTGACAGTCCTTGGTCCCACTTACGATCGTCTCATACTACAGGCAGGGAATACAGCCCCCACGTCGTGGAGAATAGAGCCGGAATAAACATGTGACAGTGAACGGGTTAAGGCAATTCCACTCACCTATTTGAATAAGTTACCCTGAAAACTCGAAAGTGACGTTCTAATTTTGCTCGGGAGCTATCATTTTGAATGTCTGTTTAGTCTAACGCAGCAATGATAGCCACTTAATATCCTTATACTAAAAGCTACGAAACAGACTAATGTATTTCCCTCTGGAATACCCATGTGGAAAAACTCAGTGGTTCTCTGAAGACTCGCGTTCTACGATGATTGTAACTTTACTTATTACATTCAGAAGGTAATTTTTGCTCGGGTAACTAATTGAGCCCAATCACTTTTATTTTGCACTTGTCCCATCACAGCTTAGTTTCAGCATAACTAAAAATGTTTCCACAGAGCTAGTGACCACATAACTGTCGGGAAAAAATGGGATCAAACCCCGCCTCAGCAGACTTGAATTTGATTTCTGTGGTTTCCAAATTCCACACCAGGCAAACTAAGGCCAGAGTAACTTCCTTCCCTATCTCATAGTCACCGCAAGACCCGTCCATGTCGGTTTGAGAAAATACTGGGGGAACATCTAGTAGTGAACCTGCCACCTGGTGACTGCCCTAAATGCAGATCAGTGGCGACTGACTGAAGGTTGCACCCTCTATTTTAAATACCACGGTTATTACTAAATGCATCAATGAATCAAATGATGTATTTCTTGTGGGAAGATTCGCAAATGATTTGTTGGAAGTAAGAGTTAAAATGTTGATATTGAATTGCATAATATCGCATAGTGCAACTAGTGACCCACTCAAGCTTCGTATGGGAACAATAGTTTCTTTGTAGCGACAGGCCTCTTATGTCATTGGCCGTTTTCCTCCTTTGCATAGCTCAGTATCACAGCCGTCAGCTCCCTCCTTTCAACCTGTGTTATGTTCAAACCCATTCTGCCATTTCAATGAAACTACGGCAGCATAACATTTAGCTCGGGTTCGATTCCAGGTACGTGGTTAAAAAGTTATATGCGGCACCATTGGGTGGGAGGTGCTCCTGAAATTAGCTGCACTACTTCAGGGTGAGGACGCGAGTTTACTGAGCCAACGGATTTTCAAACCAAGCATTCACTGCCAAAGGTATTTTTATCGTCATAAGTTAATTGAGATCATTAATTATTGTTTTGATAAATACTATGTAATTTATATCAGAATATGGTTTATAATTCCAAGCCTGATTTTATACTCTGGTAAAATCGTATTTCAAGCACTGGGATACATGGATCATAAGTCTGCCTTATTCTCCGCTGACACAGCCACTTGCATCGCCTTTCACTTTCACTCCTGTTTAAAAAGTAATTCAAATACTTCTGCAGGAATCAATGCAGGAACTACTGAAAACACAAATGTAGTGGTGAGGAGTGAAAACATGAAAATTATAAGATGACTGATGTGCTTGTCGTCTGTGTGATGGGAAAATTACGTACACTACTTCAAGTTTTCCATCTGTGCCACATCTGAAGGCCACCTACCTATGTGAGATCATGCTACATATTTCCTTGCCAGTGTCTTCAACGGAAAAGTTTCTCGAGGTCACTTACCTGGGTGATCTATGGTGCTGACTATTCACACTGTCTTCAGCCTGTAGAGCGGCTTCAGCCACTTAATTGGACGATACTGTGCAAGTATATTACTCTAGTCAACTCTCAATTAGAGAGAGTTATATGTTCTGCACCCCTCGAGAACAAAGGAGGCAGGGAGCTGCTAATTTAATCACAATGAAGATGGGGCTGGGGCCAACACTAACTCATATTTAACAGTTTTATTATCTTGAAACAACTTATTTGCATTGGTACAAACCTTAGCACAGAATACCATTCGCTTCCAGGCAACGACACAACACAGAGTTCTTTGTTACCGGTAGGATCCCTCACTGTTGTAGCACTGAACCTCCTGAGAGGAGGAAGGGCTCCTCCTCACCTCCAGGTAAGGATCGTACTACCGATACAGGGAAAAACACTAGATTATTGTTTTGCGTCCGAGTAACTTACTTGTTCAGTGAGCACTGCTCTAGGAAGCGTACCACCTCATGGTGCCTTCCTCCCTCCGTTTGGCAAGGGTCAGGGTTGTGCAACTATTAGTCTTAGCATTGAGACTAGTGGGGTCTAGTGTGGTGAGGTACTTCATTACTTCAAAGTGACCTCCACGTGCAGCCCAGTGTAATGGTGTGTAAGCACCACTAGTCTTAACTTTGAGGCTAGTGGGTTCTAGTGTGGTAAAGTACTTCATTACTTCAAACTGACCTCGCTGTGCAGTCACGTGTAGTGTAGTGTAACCACTACAAGTCTCAGCATTGAGACTAGTGGGGTCCAGTGCGGTGAGGTACCGGTACTTCATTACTTCAAGGCGACCTCCCTGAGAAGCTAGGTGTAGTGGGGTGTAACCATAAATAATATTTTCATTGAGACTAGTGGGGTCTAGTGTGGTGAGGTACATCATTTCTTCGAGGTGACCTTCACGTGCAGCCACATGTAGTGTAGTGTAACCACGATTAGTCTTAGCATTGAGACTAGTGGGGTCTTGTGCGGTGAGGTACTTTGTTACTTCAAGGTGATCTCCCTGAGAAGCCAGGTGTAATGGAGTGTAACCATCACCAGTCTTAATAATGAGACTAGTGGGGTCTACTGCGTTGAGATACTTCATTACTCCAAAGTGACCTTCCCGTGCAGCCAGATGTAGTGTAGTGTTACCACTACTAGTCTTAACACTGAGACTAGAGGGTCTAGTGTAGTGAGGTACATCATTATATCAAGGTGAGCCCACTGAGCAGCTTGTACAAGATGTTAGTGCAGGCACTCCTTCCGTCTTACTAATAAAAGTCCTTATACAGTAGTTTAACTCTTGTATAGTTATACAGTGAATAAACCCTGTATAAGCGTTTTATATTTTTCTTACTAATAAAGGTTGTATACGCATTGTATTACTACACAGCACGTATACACTCGTTCCAAGGAGTAGGAATCTCTTCCTGTAGTTCACTGGCGTTTTTCGCACGTTCACCGCCTTTGTGATCGCTTCTGCTGGTTATCTACGAGCAAAACATTCCGGAAAGTCGCGCAGTAGCACGGCATAACGAAAAGGCAGTGGCAACACAAAGTGAGACAGCTGGAAATTGGCTTATACTGATATCAACATTTCCTCAGCTTGCGTGTGTAATGAACGCCAAAAAAAATAACTGGAAAAGCTTAATAAAAGATCAATAGCTCCTAACTGGGATAGTACGGAAAACGTAATTGAATAGGCGAGTTGAAAAGTGTACACATTCCAAAATCCTTACTTTTCAGGAAAAAGGAAAATCTGTTTTGTAGCTAAAAGAAAGGTTTGATCAAAAAAGCTTCTATTAGGCATTTATACAAAATATTTCTGCGTATTCAGCTACAAAGTATGGAAATCATATTAAGTATGGTTTTCAAGTTATACCATTTTTTATGTCGAGCACTATGTCCCTTTTCATACTCAAATGTTTATTCAGAGGTTATGGAGGCTAGACATCTTCGTAAACCAAAACACTTTCAAGAGACGGAATGACAATGAATGACTATAAAAGAAATAATGGTTGGGCGTATTCTTGTGTAATAATGTGTTACTGCTTAATGGACTTTTGAAATTGCGAGTTTATTATACACTATTGAGAGGAAAGCAAAGGATGTAAAGACAGTCCTCTCCTTTACTACCAGACCCTCCACAACATGCAGCTGCCCCCTTCTGCAGCATGGTTCAAATCAGTGCGCTTCACATTGATATATCCCTGATCAGCGGCCTAATATAGAATTTGCTGAAGGATTTCGTGACCTGGTTCGTACTGGACGAGCAGTGTCCGCCACCGTGGACCTTCCTCTCTGTTTCGCCACGCCCTCTCTCTCTCTCTGGAGAGGAAGTTTCTCTCTTACTTCGCACGCTAGCTCTCTCTTCTCAACAACCTTCTCTCCGTCCTTGCATGTCCTTTCCATTTCCTCCTCTCTATTCTTACATGCTCTCTCCAACTCCTCTTCTCTGTCCTTACGTGCTTTCTTCACATCCTTTGCTTTCTTCTCAAATGCCTCCTCCCTCTGTTCTATCATCATGTCCCTCGTTTTCAGCACTTCTTCCCTTGAACTCGTGCTGTTCTCTGTCTCCTTAAGGGTGCTCTCCCGTTCTTCCACCACTCTGGTGTCATCTTTCAGCTGCAGTTCCCTCATCTCCACATGTTCTGCCAGTGATCCATAGAGTGCCGCACAGAGCTCGCACCGAGGCTGGAACACTCAATGACACCACAAATTAACAGGTAGTCCTCCTAAGAGCCAGGTTACGTGGGGTCAATTCTAGTGACACTGGCCACGATGAGAATTACCTGAAGGGAAATTGATTCAGTTACGAAGTGCTGCAGACATGGCAACCCTATTATAATGTTCTAGAAACTTACTTCGTCAGCTGAGTGGCACAGTAGTCACATTGCCAAGAAAGAAAGAAAGAAAGAAAGAAAGAAAGAAAGAAAGAAAGAAAGAAAGAAAGAAATAATTGCACGCTAAAATGATGATTTAAACAATGAATATATTTTATAATGTAGAGCCCTCACCTGTTATTTTGAATGCCACACGTTTTATATTGAACTACCTGTATTTCTCAATGTTGACGGTTGAATGTTTACTTCTAGGTTTGTTACGACCTGTTAATTATGTATGATATGAATTTTTGGGGATTTCTTTACTGTGAGAGTAATTGATATTCTTTACTTTTTAATTTTAATTTTAATGTTTTTAGATTATAATTTACAAATTGAATATTCTGTCTTAGGTTTTTGATTGCTCATTTTGTCTAGGGAATAGTTAATCCTTTCAAATTAATAGCAACCTCGATTTCCTATTCAAATAAACATCTATGATTAATGCCAGGCTCAGCTTGAGGTCCTCTAGCCGCTAATTACACGCTCGGAAGCTAAGAGCCCATAACACCGCTTTTAGTTTTTTCTTACAACAGTATTCCATCACCACCACCCTCCTCCCCTGTTACATCACTCCACCTAGAGTCTCAAGTTAGGAAGGGCATCCGGTTAGGAGGATAGAGCCTCGAATTGGGGTAATACTTGAAAAAATCCCTAGCACAGCCTCCACCGGGTTAGTGCCATAAGAGCCCTTGTACACGCATGCTTCTACTTACTTGTGTTAGGCCACTCACTTTTATCCATCCTATCCGATCATCCTCGGTTAACGCTTGTTCTTTTCCGACCCCCATGCTATTATGTTTACGAGGGCTAAGGAGTCTGTAATTTCCACGTCTTTCGTAGCTCTTGTCTTTCCTTGGCTGATACCTTGCGCGGTCGCTCAACTCTCCAAGACCTAAAGTCGCTTTTCAGCGTTACGCCTCAATGAATAAAGAATATGTATTAAGTCTTACACCATCTCCCTGGTACCATGTCAAGTCCCGGGAGGTTACTGAGTGATCAACGCAACGTTAGGCCTGCAGGTGCATCGAACGTGAAGTGTAGGTAGGGATCTTATTCCGTATTCGGGAATTGTGATAATACGCGAAATCCTGCAGAGCTAAATTCCGGCACTAAATTATTTTTACCTATTATATTGGGTATTCAATACAAAGATAGTTTAAGTCTTCCTGCGTGATTGTACCTAAGTCGCGAACTTGTAGAAAAAATGAACTTTGTATTCCATGTGTCAACAAATACATCCAAACTAGTCAACTTGCACGAGCAGTTATTTTTTTGCTGATATGTGCATCCTAGGTTCACCGTTTCTAGAATTTCCAAGATGCTTCCCAATATTACGCCCCCTATGAATAAAACATTTGTATTACACCATATCCCTAGTCCTATGTGTAGCCATCAGCTCCCACAAATCTCAGCATCAAAGTCGAATCTCAAACTTGAGACTGTAACGCCCTTGTAAAGTTAAGCCTGGCGTCAAACGCATGGGTTAACCCAGCATTTTTTACCATAATCATGTCAGCAATTAGGTCTTGAGATGTTAACGCGAGGGTGAGGCGGGGTGATGTACTGGTCATCCTCCTCAGTTGTATCCCCCGTCCCCCAGAGTCTATAGCTCCAGGACACTGCCCTTGAGGCGGTAGAGGTGGGATCCCTCGGTAAGTCCAATGGAAAAACCGACCCTGGAGGGTAAACAGATAAAGAAGAAGAAGAATAAGAAGAAGAAGAAGAAGGAATTAGGGAATTGCCTCTATAAGGCTCTGTGTATGCCTATTTACCCCTGTGTCCTAGCACAGAGCTCTCCCCTGAGTTAGCCCTCCCTATTAGTCACCCTTACGACTGGCAGTACACCATTGATGCAATTCTACCCCTCCACCTCACCTCATAAAAATGAGGATCTGAGTGGAGTGACGTCATCATAGTAGCAAAGGCTGTGATGACGTCACCACGAACAAGCTTTGACCTGTAGCTGAAGACTCCAAGTTCTCTCAAGTCAGGTGTCTTGCGTCATAACACACTGTGGCATTCCTTTACAACACCAGATAGGAAAAAATACAACTTAGCTCGCAAATTCATTCTTCTTTTTTTCTGCTGAAATGTAGACGTCTCCACATTTACTGTAGTCAGTACATCTTCATCGTACACATATTTAAATCAGGGTGAGGATATTTGAAATGCACTTAAGCTCCTTTTTTTTTTTTTTTTTTTTAGTTTATGTGAACTCCACGTTCGAATCTTTAGGAGTGGCATTTACTCTGCTCACCTAGGGTTGAAGTGCCCCCTACAAGAGTTAGTCAAGGAGGTTAGATAGACGACAGCTTAGCACACAACAGGTCTAGACTCAAATAAATACTCCTAGTTCACAATGCAGACACAACAACAGCACAGGTTGCTCGGCTCTTTCTTAAGGCAAGGGTGCCCCTAGAGTAGGTTTACTCTTTTAGAACCCCACCACATCAGAATAAAGTGTCCTACAAGAGTTGGCCAAGGGGGTTAGATAGACAACAACTTAAAATACATCATGCCTAGACTCAGCTAAAGCCCCCAGTTCGCCAACTCATGCTCTCTCAAGTCACGCACATCCTTTAGGAGCCTCTTTCGACAGTATTCCATAATATAACGGCATCCTATTGTCTGAAGGTGTCAGAGGACGTAACGCGTGTCTAGTATCATAATCTCCAGAAATCCCTTCTGCAGCTGTAGTATTGTATCTAAGGGACGAGCTAAACCTTGGTATAAAAACTCCTATATTCAGCTGGAAATATATCACAGGCAATGTGCTTCAATGTGGTAGCAAACACTTGTACTGAATTGTGGATTTGTGACAATTAGGCCTATATTCTACAGAGTTCTTGCGGTTACCCCGATAAGTCTTAAACTTATTACCATATTATAAGTCCAATACTAATAGTTCATGGTGTAGGTTACTGTAGTCACGTACTTCAACAGATGAGTTCGGGATACAAGTTGCTACAGAATAGGTGTGGCCATCTCAAGAACATTCTGAGTTGTAGCCCTCCCTGCGAAAAGCCACTGCAGTGAGCTCAGAGTTTGATCAACGACATTCTGTGAGAAAGAATTCCCAGACCACACTATCTTTTCATCGGTCTGTTTTCACATCAACTTTGCTGCATGGGAGTGAAAGCTGGGTGGATGTGGGGTACATTATTTATGATATATAAGTAACAGACCTGAAAGTAGTGAGAATGACTGCTGGTACAATCAGGTGGAAACAATGGCAGGAGGATATTCGGAATGAGGGGAGTTCAATCCCAATTCGTACAGTACAGCTGCTGATTTAATTTGGCTTTGGTGGTGGGGTCATGTTTGGCGAGTGGCGAAGAATAACGTACATTGCAGTAGAGGGTATGAGAAGTACAGGGAGGACCAATACGACGATGGTTAGACTCAGTTCTTAACGAGATAAAGATTAAAGCTATGAAACTAAATGAACCACAGAGGGTTGCAGACTGAACGCAAAATACGTGACAGTTGGAAATTAAGAAGTACTCATAAAGATAATAATAAGACACACTTCCCGAGTCTTTGACAGTAATTTGTGTTTGTATCAAGCCTGTCCTTATTCCGAATACACTTACTTTATTCCTCCTTTCAAGATGCGCAGGGATGAAATGACGCCAGATGCCGCTAGTTGCAGGAAAAGATGGCCGATACACAGCTTGGTCACGTGTCACAGCTTATCGCTTCTCTCAGCGATACCTGATGAATTGAAACATGTGGAAAATAACAACTTCAGGAGAAAAGAACTAACAAATATACTTAGGGGTAAAACCAACAAAACTGAAATTACAAACAACTTGTTAACGTCAAAACTATTCATTATAACACGTAACTCTCAAGATTTCACAAATTACCATTACTTCGCCGCCTGCATTGCTGTTAACCTCACTTCGCTTGCTACTACGCTGCTAACTTTATACTGCCTCGCCTTACAACTGCTACCTTCGCTGATTTTCCTCACTCCTGCAACCTGGGAACCTCTATGTCACTACAACATCAGCCGTCTGGAATCATCCTATGATAAATGTGTTTTTAAACTTTCTACACTCGCCCTATAAAAGATTAGCCCTCCGCTTCTACAAATCAGTTCAATTCTGACAGCGGTGTGGTTCTGCTTTCGGTGTATTTAAGTTGACTTAACATCTTTGCTATCTGGACTCTTGTTCAGTACGGCATGGGTGAGAAAAGGCTTGACATTTATATTTTGTTGTGAGCATTAAGTCCTTCATTTCAGCAGCTCCGTTAGCCAATCATCTACGAGCGTTTATTATGCTATCTCGAAATTTATGAAGTTCCCAGAGAAGCACAGTGATTACAGGTGGTTAACGATCCTTTGCATTATTTTGGTTACGTAACTGCGTGTGGCCATGTGAAATATTTTTCTTTACTTATGCCATTTTCAACTACGCGGGAGGGTTGCTTCGATTCATGTACCTCCCCGAGTTCCCCTTTTCCTTTTTCCAATGATGGGGGTTCTTCCTTTTTAATGTTCGCCACTTCCTGTTATTGTTTATCTGAGATTTGGTGTCAGGATTATTTTCTTAAGGTAACTTTCACTATTGTTATCTTTGCGACCATTCAAGTAATATGCGGCTGGTACACTGCATCTTGGTCAGTGATTCGTTTTATGAATGTTATTCCGTGTTGCTCTCTTAACTTGGTCCTCTGAATTGTGTATTTAATTCTTAGCATTAATACGTGTTGTACGTTGAGTTGTTTGAAATATTTTTCTACTCTCTTTTGTCAATAATGTACTTTCCTGCGAAAATCTCTGGTTGCCGAAATGCTTCCACGAACCTAGTTAATTCCTGTTATCATTGCTCTTTGTCGGTAGGACATTAGTTTCTGTATTGATGTTCGTGAGTATCATTATAGTCAACTCGCTTGAGTTAAAGTCTATTATACATTTGATACCTAATCTAACGCATAACAACCAGAACACATATCTCCGTGCTCTGGTACAGCACATGTTCACTTCACAACGGTCCTTTGGAGATTGTTCAGTTCCCCGGATGTCACACCTGTAGATGGCCACATATGGGCATACTGAAAGAATTTTTTTCCAGTCAAGACGACTCTATCTAGAAATGAACATGAATTACAAGAGAAAACTCTCTGCTGCAACCAGTATTTACAAATATGTTCGACGATATACAGGAATCTTATGATCGATGCATGACGCATTAGGCCACACTTTTGACAGACTTGCACAGCAAAGTGCATACCAGTTCGTGCTAGTGCTTCAAAATTAACACACTGCGCACTGCTTACGCAAACATATGAGGAAACGGAATAAGCGAAGGAGACATCGGCCATTTATCCAACGAACATTTACGGGCGTTATTACAATTCTCTACATGTCTTTAATGGGAAGCTCCCATAACCAGGATCTCAACTCCATTTTGCTAATTATTATGCTTCTCAGTGTTGCAGTTACTCTTCATACAGCAACAGCGATTGCACTCAGACCTGCTACTTCATGCCAGGGAAAGGCTGATCATTGTAAGCTTCAATTTGTACCAATGAAATCATGTGATTCCTATGGGAGAATCTGAGGCAAGTAGAGACAAGTGTTCGTGGATATATGTGATCCAAAGTGCTCCCTCTGTTTTCCCATGTAAGCTGTCTTGTATATGACAACTATTTCCGGGTATTGGGGAGACTCACTTCACTTCATAACAAGCCTAATTTCTTATTAAAATATCTAAAATTACAATTATGAAGGATGCAGACTGTTACCAGTCATGTTTAACGGAGAGTGTTTGTATATAAATCTGAACTTAAGGGTACATGTCTGTGAAGGACCATAATTTTAACTACAAAACACACACAAGATATCACCAGTAGTATGCTTCATATACACCCGAAATTAACTATACAAGTGGAATTAACCTTTTAGAACCATAAAACAACAAATTCGTTAATCAAGTATTTTAATAATTATCCTACTTTATCCTTTGTATGTAATTTACTTTTTGGGAGTGTATCAATAAAATCCACCATTTTTAACTGTACACAGAGAATGTGTGTGTGCATAAAGTAGACTACTACGGAGAACATGCAGAAAGAAATGAATTAGCAGCATTAATTAAAATTTGGTACATAAAATACAGCAATTTATTGTTGGGTGTAGCTGAAGTCAAGTCCTAACATTTTAAGATAGGTCCATGACTGTAGTCTACTTTTCTTCAATTATCGTTCTGATTCTATGTACGAAGTTTCAGCCTTCTAGCATGAGTAGGTTTTGGTCTATTGAATTAATTATGTCAGAAAACTAAACTTTCGGGAAATTGGACTTAAAGTTTAACTTTGCTTTTAATGAAAGTTGTGGCGTAACCTGATGTGTTTAATGCATTCCAGCCCCATACTCATCTTGGTTCAGAAGTTCTTCATCCTCTTTCTTCCTCCTTATATTCCTTTTTCTGGTTCTTGCCTCCTTGGAAGTCACCTTGAACATTCTCTCTGCCTCGGCAACTATTCTGTCAATAGCAGTGAGGAGGTAGAGGAAGATCCATAATTGCACAGAAAGATTGTGTTGCTTTATACCCTTTGCCTATACACCGCATACCATAGGCTAGTCTTGTGTTCATATTATAAAGCCTCTTGTTATTTACCCCTGAGGTATATACAGATTCCTCATGACCACAGACACTGCACATAATGATAAGTTTTGAGACTAAACTCTTTACTACTATATACATCTTCAAGCAGTTCCATACTACTTTCACTTTCACAATATTTACACTCTAACATTAGTTCAGTAAACTGCACACAACACTCAGTTCAGTTATCACAGACCCAGGATTTATGTTTGGAATCTTTTCTTCACTAAAGTTACTGCTGTATGAGTCGTCCAAATATTTCATTTTAATTTTTTGAAGCACTTCATTGCACCTTAACCTCACTCTCACCAGAACCATTACTGGTACTGATTTGTCTTTCTTGCTCCTTAGATGTAAATCTATTTCCGTAGAACTTGCGCCTGCTGGCACCAAATTTCCTTGTCCTCGGCATATCTATGGAAATATTTGCTACTTATACTTTAAGAAAAACTGTTGTGATCAACACTATAATTTATTTATTACTGATGTGGAGTAAGATGAACAGCGTGTAGGTTAGCCAACTTTTGAAAGTTAAATTTACTATTTTTGCACAGATATTACATTTACTGCCCCAAAGTGACTTGTTCAGGAAATATCATGAAGTTTAAATACATTTGAAATGTAAAGGGGCGTGGCAGAGTTCTGCAGATATTTAGGATTAGCGCTGTAAAAGGTCCTAAAACATTAATAATGTGTACGTATTGTATATGGTTGGATTAAGGAAAGACTGGGGGATAGTATAAGAGCAAAATTTATTTTGATTTTTTAAAAATCCAAATTTATTTCGATTTTTTAAAAAATTCGCGTAAATAATACATAACAATAGTACGATATAGACAAGGAGAATATTTGAGTGATATATGTAACATAAATATTACATACTTTTGTGATTTGTCTTGGTTGTGGCAGTGAGTTTACAGACGAGGAAGTGACACGAGTAAGTTAATAAACATAATGAATTTTTTTTATATTTGATACGAGTTTATTGAGTTGAATTCTAAAAACTGACCACGTACGTCACAAAAATTTACTGTAAAATTATTTATAACTATTTCCTTATTTTAATTACATTTGTGATACTTCAGGAAAGGTGATATTTAATAGTTACTGTAAATTAAGTGAAAACTGTAATCAATTCATTACACGAATTAGAACAAAAGGTAAGTCATACTTCCTGCAGTCTTGTACCTTAATTACTGTATATTAATCTCCCTCATTGAGGCAACTGACAACAGCCCCACATTAACCCTTTGACGCCGACATCCATATACCGTATACGACTCCTTCTCTACACACGCTACCGACCTCCATACGAGGTATAGATACCTGCAGGACCAACATCATTTTGTTGTTGCTCTTAAAATAGTGAATGTTATAGAGATGGAAATGGCATATCTTTGACGGTAAAGATCTCTACATTCCTTGTATGTATGAATAATCCTTAATCAGTGTTTCTGTCTTTCTATCTGAAGTGTTTGAAATAGTCTGATCCCTATCCGCTTGAGAGCACGAAGTCGAATCTAGCAGATGTTTCCTCACGTAGATTGATAGTAGAAATCGCAATCTCTTCACCGATATGAATGTTGACATCACCTGGTGAATTCATATACCGTAATTCTTTCAGTGCCTTGAAATCTGCTATGAATCCTTATTAGTTGATGGAAAGGGTATGGAGATAAACCACCCAATGAATTACTAAATCAATACGGGCAATATGAGCTGATTATCATAATTAATTGACCCGCTGTCAATTTGAAATGACATTGCGTGGAGAAGAAGGATGGCACGGTGCAGTTTGAATGAAAGGGAAGTAATACAGGTTTAATAAATCAGACGATATCAGCACTACACCAGACTAAACTGAGCGAAGAGAGAATGCACGTATTAACAAAAGAAATGGGAGTGCATCGTGCGCGCAGCAAAGTAACGGACGACGAAACACGCCAAAGTATACGCCCTCTTTCTCATGAACTATTCAACCCACTAGCCTGGGATTGGTGCCAAATAAATCTTCGAACTATTGTTCTCAGTTCTTCCACTCAGTTACTGAGACAACGATTACCGTAGTTTTCACTGCATTGAGAAACATCCCAGGCAAATACAAGAACGTCACTTTCATTGTGTACAAATGCGGAAGGTCCCTTCTCTATTACTAAACTATCAAGGTAAATACAAAGTTAATGTAAACTACATTATTTTCAGTCTCTTCTGTAAACGTCTGAAATTAATCTGGTCTAAACTGTATAAACTTCATTATCTGTATTGTCAGTGCTGAACTGTGCAATGTATAATTCTTTGATTTTTCCTCCCATTCAAAACCTTATTCAACCTCCGGAGGGTGTTACAAATTCATGTCAGGTTTACTTAAAAGAACAGGCAGGTTTCGGTCATTCTTTATGGACATTCGAGGTACAGATTGTATTGTACTAATTTTTAAATAATCTAGATATAAGGTACGGTAGTATAAAAATTGACAATTATGGTACAATACACATAAACATTCACAAATTGTGGACCAAATTTTTTTGATAAACCAAAAATTGCGTTTGGATAACAATCGCCTGATGTTGCTAAACTAATTGTAAATTGAGTCTGATACCCATGAACAGATTACACACAACCTTAGCCATACATTTATAGTTTGCTTACAGGCCGAGTCATTTTTATTGACAGTGCTCTATTAACTTTGATGAAACCTTCTCTATTATTCTGACGCTTTTAACAACAGGCAGCCATGAAATAGGTTCTCAGCTTCTACGGTCATTAGACAAGGACAGGAGAGAAAAGTGGGAAGCAACAGTGAAAGATATGGACTTTGCAAAATCGAGCAGAAAAGCTTGGAGGGTCTTAAATCGACTTAGTGGAAAACATTATTCTAAAAAGCAGTGCACTAACTTGAGCCCAGATGCCATTGCAAATAGAATGGAAGTCACCCGAGCCAAGAGAGATAAATGCCATACGAAAACTGTGAAACGTAAGCTCACCGATCTCAAACATGGAACAAAATAGAATGATGAACTGTCTAGACCAGTCTCTATTCAGGAAGTTGAAGCTGCTATAAAAATGCTCAAAACCGGTAAGGCTGCTGGCCCTGATAATATCTTCAACGAATTCCTTCGAAATATGGGCCCACATAGCATAAAATGGATCCTTTCTCTTTTTACTTACATCCTTCAGACTAATAACCTGCCCAAGCAGTTCAAACGGTCAAAGGTGATCGCCCTTCTTAAACCTGGAAAGCCGGAGCAGAGACCTGGAAACTACCGCCCAATAGCACTTCTCAGTTGCAGCTATAAACGCTTGGAGCGAGTCCTCCTCACTAGGATAGCACCACTCATTGACGCTGTAATTACCACACAGCAAGCTGGTTTCAGAGGAAATCGTCGCTGCACTGATCAAGTTTTGTCTCTTACCACTCACATCGAGGCAGGCTTCCAAAAGAAGTTGAAATCAACAGCTGTCTTTATTGATCCGACAAGTGCATATGATAATGTCAGGCGACATGGACTAATTCTTAAAGTGCTGGGAGTAATTCCCTGCTTGGAAATTGCAAACCTAATTTCCAACATGCTCTGTGAGAGAGAGTTTGTAGTATTCCTATGTTATTCTAAAAGTCGCAAAAGAAAATTAAATAACGGTCTGCCATAGGGATCAGTATTGGCCCCAGTTCTCTTCTACCTATACATCCATGACTTACCACCAACCACAGCTACTAAGTTCATCTATGCAGACGATATTGCATTGGTAGCTCAAAGCAGAAATTTCGAGGATGGAGAAGGCATTCTTTCAGCAGACTTGGTCAAAATGGCAACTTTGTTCAAGTCTTGGCGTGTGATCCCAAGTACTTCTAAGACCGAGGTTTCGTGTTTTCATCTCAGCAACCAACTCGCGAACTATGAGCCATCTGTCTTATTCCTTGGTGAGAAACTAAAGTACAACCCGTTCCCGAAATATCTAGGAGTCACACTGGACAGAACTCTGAGCTACAAAGAACGTCTCACCAAGCTCTCTCACAAAATCGCAACAAGGAATAACATCCTACACAAGCTTTGTGGCAGTTCCTGGGGAGCCTGAGCTGACTGCTTACGATTAACGGGTATCAGTCTTGTCTACTATTCAGCGGAATATTGTGCCCCAGTATGGCTGGAAAGTGTACATGTGCATAAAGTGGATACTAAGTTGAATGATACTATGCGCTGCATAACTGGTAATGTAAAGTCAACACCTCGCCACTGGTTACCCGTGCTTAGTCATATCCCCCACCTCACCTGAGGAGAAAGGAAGCTCTGCCGAGTGAAGGAAAGAAGATCTGGTCATCTCCCTCATTACCAGTTCACCAGGAATTTTGGTACCCATCGCCACGCCGACTTCGATCTAGGAGACCAGCTAGTATACTCGCTGTCCGACTCTTGAGGGATAATTTTAATCTAAACAAGAGCTGGCGGGATGAGTGTTCAATTTCAACATCTGGAACAAATGCTCATGACCTAAATCCAACCCTGAAAATGAAGGGATTCGACACCCCAAGAAAATTATGGTGTCGCCTCAACAAACTGAGGACTGGGCATGGACGCTGCAATTTCTTACGCCATAAGTGGGATTGGATGGTTTCTCCAATTAGTGAATGCAATGAAGAGGAGCAGACCATGGGCCATGTGATCCTGCGCTGCCCTCTTCATGCCTACTCCGGAAGCCCCATCGACCTGTTTCATCTTTCAGAAAGTGCTGCAGAGTGGCTGAAATACTTGGACCTCGACTTATAAATTTGTAGTTATAATCACCATACGATTAAATAAATAAATAAATAAACCTTCAGAACGAGCACCGAGAGTTATCTACAGACACTCAAAAATTTGTTTATCAATAAAATCAAGTATACACGCAAGAGAAGAGAATATTTCTCCTCAAACAACCTTTTTAACAAACTGAATTTACACTGAGAATACACAAAAATTTAATATAAATATTGGCATGATGATCATACGATTTTAATATTTTTAATGTGAACGGATACTCAGTATGTTAACAACCACTTTTACTGAATTGTGAGCTTGTGAAAATTAGGCCTACTTTCTACAGAGTCCTTGCAGTTATCCTACTAATTCTTAAACCTGTTATCATGGTATAAAATTTATATTTATATTAACAGTTCGTGGTGTAGGTTACTGTAGTCAGTTTGTGAATCAGGAACAACAGCTGAATGACCTGGTAAATGGAACTGAGACTCTGGATACCAGTTGCTACAGAATAGGAGTGAACATCTCGAGAAAACTGTGAGTCACGGCCCTGCTTGTGAAAAGTTACTGCAAGTAGCTCGCAGTTGTGAGACAGTATCTCTACATCGGTCTGTTTCTAGAGGAACTTTGCTGCAAGGGAGTAAAGTTGGTGGAAGTGGGGTATCTTATTCACGAGTTTTAAGTAACAGACATGAAATGAGTGAGAATGATTGCTGGTTCAAACAGGTGGAGACAATGGCAGGAGATTATTCAGAATGAAGGGAGATAAAGGCCAAGTTATGAATGAACTCATTCGATAAATGTGTAAACCTGACTATTTTTGGGATCATGTAAGGCGAATGGAGGATGATGTGTTATCGAGGGGAATAATGGGCTCAGCCATAGAGGGTAAGTGAAGTAGCAGACTAAGACGACGATGGTTAGACTCAGTTTCTAAGGAGGTAAACATTAAAGGTATGAAATTTAATGAGGTCACGAAGCCTTACAGACTTACCTTATCCTCCATAATTTCTGAAAATTGTCACCTCCACTTTTCAACACATTTGCCGACAAGCCTGCTATGTCGTTCTACATTTGTTGTTGTTTTTGTTTGAGTCATCAGCCCATACACTGGTTTGATGCAGAACTCCATGCCATCCTATTCTGTACCAAACTTTTAATTGTACATACCTGCTTCACCCTACTTCTGCTCTAACCTGCCTCTCATATTCACACCTTGGCCTACCCCTACCGTTCTTACTGGCTACACATGCTGAACAAGTGCTGGGTGTCTATCATTTTATCTCTCCCTCTCATCAAATTTAGCCAAATCGATCTCCCCTCACCAATTCGATTTAGGGTGATGATGTTAGTCTCTTACGTATCTTATTGCTTTTGGTGAAGGGAGTGATAACCTTAAGAGCTACAGATTTATGTCGGTTTCAAACAACAGGTACACGATTTTTCATTTCATAATTCTTACCATGCTCCACAGAGATTCATAGCTCGGAAATTTTGGTTAAGAACCCAGTGACTGTCTCAACCTTTAAAACCCATCCCGCTGACCTAGAAAGTGTGCATCTTCTAATTCCCTTCAAAAGTGAAGGAAAAAGCTACACTGCGAATCAAGATTGAGGCGGTGTATTAGTCTACATTACATTTGGAGTAACAAATTGTGAAGCAGGTTCTCAACGAGTTATCAAAAAGGAATCATTCAGGAAAATGCATTTCTCTTTGTGGAATGACGAAGCTGAAATCCTTTCTTAATCTGTCAAAGCCCAATGTCACCTACAGGTGAGACCTAATATTAATAAAATTTCCTGTTTGAACTTCTCTGCCTGTTGGAAGTACTCAAAGAAAGGTCTTGGGATTTGAAATGGAACATTTTAAATTCGCAACCTGCACTGGTCAGTCAGCTCACGCTCAAGTACAAGAGGTAACAGACTGGATTGAAGAGGAGAAGCAACTGCGCGTTATTATGTCACGGAAAGCGTGTGATAAAATGTAATTATATTTTGCAGTTTATGCTTGTATATTGCTTAAAGGGTCAGAAATGAAAGTGATACATTCTTAAGCATAATATTACAATTTAAACATGTGTTATTGACATGAAGAGCATGATGTTACCTGTATGTGTCATTGGTCACATAAAGTAGGCTTTTTGTCCAGTTTCAGTTATGGAGAGTATCTGATATTCATTTCATGTTTTCTCTCCCTTTTCAGTCTGACATTGAATGAGGTACTAGAAATGTTGGAAGATCTATATACCTATAGATGACATTACTATGTTTCTACAAAATTACAGGTATTTTACAGATGACAGAAGTGGCGATGGGGCAACTAATTCTGTCGATCTCAATCCCCTTCCCGGTAGAATGTTGAGATTGACAGTGGAAATAAATATGATATCAGCAGATGATGGTACGCCGGTACCTTCTAATGAAATGAAGCAGGCGCCTGGTTTTTCTGGGGCAAATAAACGAGCATCTTCTAAGGGAAAATACAAGTTGTGGGCAGCTACGGAGGAGAATTTTATTTTCCGCTTCTGTGAGGGACGGGCATGAGGAACCTTCAGAATCCGACGGACCGCAACTGTCTCCAGTTCAGTGTTTTGAGTTACTGTTCATTGCAGAAGAATATCATTGTGAAAATGTCAAAATTATACGTTGTGCACAGGAACCATATGTCAGACATAAATTCAGATGACATAAGGGTTTATATCACTGTACTATTTTTGACAGGCAAAACGCATCTGGAAAACATAAGAATTTTTTTGGAAATAAAATCAGATGTTTACAATAACTTACTTTCCAAAGCATGAGAAGAAATACACTTCCAAAAATTAATCAGTATTTGTAGCCTTCAGAAAATATGAATCTTCCCCTCAATAACGAACTTAACAAGGTACAAAAATACTTCAAATTTCTTAATCAAAACTTTGGGCAGTAATTTGAGGGAATCGGTTCACGTGACCTTGTAGTGGATGAAGCAATGGTTTCCTATTACAGCCGTCACAGCGCCAAGCAAGGGGAAACCTCTAAGGTTCGGCCTTAAACAGTGATCAATTCCTACGCGATTTGCTTACCTCGTAGCCTTTGAGCCTTAACAAGGATCTAAACCAGCCCAGCATCCGCGACAGTCCAATATGCGTTAGGAGCAATAGTTGTCTTCGGAATTGAAAGTAGGCTACCAGCAGGCTGCAAACTGTAACTATACTGACCAATGTAACCTACAGGTGGCACCCCTGTATTTTTTTTTGTGGAACACTTTCCCTCTAGTTTTTTAGTTTTGCTTTGTTTTTCGTAATGTAGCTAACATAATCTAAAATGAAATACATAGATCTATTTCGTACATTGTATTTGGGCTTTGACGGGTTAACATGGTGTGTGTGTGTGTGTGTGGTAACTATCGCAGACTCAACGAGTGTACTATACTTCACACTGATGACTTCAGTTACTTTCTTCAAGGTAAACCAGTGTTTCTTGAATTAGACACGTGACAAGCCTTCTCCCAGATATGCTTAGCAGATGAAGATAAAAAAAACTCAGCCCTACTCACCCCTTTTGGACTATTTCAGCTCAACTACATGCAGTATGGGCTTAAAAGAAATCACATTTATTGGAATGTTTTGAGAAGACTGAGATCGAAGATGGTTAGGATGATGTAACAATAAAGGAGTATTTTGGTTTTAAAAATTACTTAACAATTCAGAATTTTTGTTTTCTTCTGGAATTCTTCTATGAGACGATGAATCATATTGATAATTTGTATAACACAATTCCAATGCAGTTGCCATATCCAATGCATTACACCGTTTTGAATGAGCTGTTTCTGAAATAAGAGAGAATAATGAAAGGTATCAGGTAGGAGAGGATAAATGTTCTACTCCAGAAAAAGCTCTAAATAGAGTTCTAGTTTAAATCTCATTGTAGATGCCAAAGAAGTGTGGGATATAGTGATCAACCAAATGAAAGAAGAATTCCAAGAGTCTCATATATTAAGTAGTTTCGAAAGTTTGTTCCGAAAAGTTTGTTACGGTTAGATAAATTTTACCAACGAATTTCATGAATACTTTTTCATGAAGTTTCAGTCCATTTATCTACCAAGATAAATTGAGAAATGAACTTTCAGTGATTTATCGCAATGATACTCTAAGGATATTTCCTTCTGCCTGTGATTTGTTCACATTCTTCATGAAGCATTGATCGGAAGAATCGTTCTCTGAGGAACACAAAATTCTACAATTGCACTAACTATGCCAGTTTCAACAGCGAAAGCAGAGCGAAGTTACAGCACATTAAAATTAGTCAATAATTATCTTCGAATAATATGGGTCAAAACAGACTGAATTCACGCACTGTTTCTTCAATTCATAAGGAGGAAACTGGTGAAATGCCCAACTTCAACAGAGTCATTGACATGTTTGGCAGTCAGAAGAACAGGCGTGCTCAACCGCTGTATAAGTAATGTGTCTTTGGAGTCTATGTGGTAGAGTATAGATACCATGTTTCAAAAATACCTGCCTCAATCCCATTTCCATGGCCAGAAACTCTATATCGGGCCGCACTGGCGGAATTGATCACGAGCCGCCACTGTATGCATTCAGGTCTGATAATATTGTAATTGGTCTTGGTTCACGCTCGGGGACTGGGTGTTTGTGTTTGTCCCGGAATTCTCTCCTTCATGTTTACGCAATTCTGCCTGCTGTCATTTCTTGATGGATACAGTACTTTTGCAACCATCTCTTGGCGCAGGCCAGAGTAAAGTATAGCTTCCACCGAAGTCCCAGTCAACATCCATGGCTGTGACAATATGGAAGTTGCTGGGGTATGGGTAGTGCTGAGTAATGACATTCAGAGCATGACTAGTGCATCTGAGTGTTATGAAAGGTGCTGCTTATAGGGTCAGTCGTGCTGCAATAGTATTTCCTGACCCAGTGAGGAAAGCAATGGCAAACTACCTCACTCCTTACCTTGCCTAGTACGCCTCATTTTGGTGCTGCCATTGGTTTTTGTGGTTTCCGTATAACCGCATAACCTTTGGTGGTGCAATTGGAGGATCCAACCAGTCTCTGGGCTGATGAACTAACAGACAGACATTTACGCAATACTACCAATATGCAATAGGGATTACATCCCATCACCTAGGTTTTGCGCCGGGAAAAGCATCAGATCGCAAAAAAAAGTCAAATACACATGTGCGACGAAAGTCGCAACAACGTAACAGACCCATGCCATGGTTACTGTACCAGAGGTATACCCGACCCGTGCATTTGAAAGTAGCGACTTGTAGAAGTCCATGAAGATCATGAAATCAGAAACCCAGTTTGGAAATAGTGTGAACGTTTCTCGACATATGTCACTACTATTGACTTTTGTTGTGCCTTCTGGGGTGAAGATGAACTATAGAAATTCAGCATAAATTTTGTGCGTTAAGGTTTCCTAAACTGGAATATTTAGTGTTTGTTTTTGATGTTCAAGTGTTATTAACACTGCTATCTCTTCCCACACGCTTAAAGCGTTGGCCGCTGATAAATGTTGTATATTTATTTATCGACCAATCAAAAATGTTCTGATATTTATTAAATTAACCAATAAGAATTCGGGGTGTGTCAGGGCCTGGCTTTTCCTCTCCGCTATCAAAGCCGAGGGCTGATGACCGCTCCAGTCTAGAGCGTGTACGTAACGGAGGCTCCCTCGTCCATCTTCTGGAGGTCCACGAGCTCGAGATAATGGCAGTTTCGTCTTAACTATGTGATAGTTTTGAGAGCTAGCTTGAGAGGAAAGTTTCAAACGTCTAGTAATGAACTTTCATTTTGTCCAATGGATATTTCAAACTTTAATTGTAAAATTCAAACAAGTCAAAAGAACTGAACCATAATCAGAGAATAGAGAGTGAGTAACTCTCATGTATTCCCTCTCAAGTTGACATTGAGGTGACCATGAATTTGTAACCGTTAAAATCCACCTAGCATTTCTGTAACTTAAATATTTTCTCCATGTAGTCACCTCTCTAACGACGGGCCATAAGCCCAAATAGGGTTTTAAGAATTTCATGTAAGTATCAAGTAGTAAATGTGTTCGCCTCCTTACCATTTCGATTTTCGGCCAGTAACTTTACCTTTTGTTTTTACCAAAGGTCAGGTAGGATGGGTACTTGTTACCCCCGTTACAGTTAACATCATTCATTCATTTTTAGGCAGTTAGACTGTTGAGCAGTTAGGACAGGGAGTACTGTTTCATTTTGTTAAATGTAGGTTGTGCCTGGATAGGCCAGGAACTTGTAAATTTCGAGAATAGTCTACAAAAAAGTGAATTTGTAGAACAAGAAGCTCTTCCCCTGATGTAGAAATTGGAAGATCCATCTCCTTGACAGTTGATTGAAAGGATCAGTAGCGCTGATTTAAAAATTGTCATTAGGGAGCTTCATGCTCATATTGTTAAATTATTGTTATCTAATTTTCCCAACATTGTACCCAAGCTAACAAGCTAGATCTGTACCTGAATCGTTATTTGTTTAGCAGAGTGTAAAATTTAATATTTGAAAAGAAACAGTAGAAGAGAATGAAATACAGCTCCAGTTTTAAAGCACCTTCATCCCTCCTCGGGATCCATCGTGTTGTGAAGTGATTGCCGTAATATTTCTGTACTTGTCTACGACGAAACATTTCGAGGTACTGTCATGCGCCTCGTGTTCCGAGCTATAAACGAGGTGGATATCTGCCAACACTCCTGCGTGACGCTACAAGCTACAGAGATGTATGAACATCTGCCATCCACTCTGAATGTTCATAAGCGAAAAATTTGCATTTATATTTCAGAGAAGGTGCCTCTAGATTACCTTACATTTATACCGTAGGCCCAGTAGGCTTCGAAACACTGTGCCGGCGCAATCAACACATCAAGGCTTCACTGTTTCGAAGTACTGAGATAACTTCGTGTGTCATGTCGCGTGAACAGGAACCATCGATGCTTCGGAACAGCAGAGCTTTGAAACAGTGACGGAGCTTTGTTCATCTCCTCGCCTCAATCCGCGTGACATTGCCCTGAAGATAAGCCGAGACTCTTTATATTCCGAATCGCGAGTCAATGCACTCCACAATGTAAGGTCTTTCACACGGAAACATTACATAATTGTTCTCAAAGCAGGGTCATATTATAAGAGAAAGTCGCAAATGTTTCTAAAATTACTTTTTAAAACTTAAATTTGAAGTAAAATTTTAAACTGGAATAGACCAAGTCTGTTACTCTACACATAACACCGATCTTGGGCTCTTCTGAGATTTAATTACTTTTTAATAATTATTCAAGTTGGTCCACTTACTTAGACTACTTTTGCAACAGGATTACGTATACATAGTGTACCGGGCGGTACACCTACACGCCGCTAGTTCAAATATTGCGCCAGTTGAAACTCCTCTACAGGAGAAAGCCTGAACTTTATCAAACTGAATTAACTCAACGGTTTCTCGGAAGATGTCACCACTGTAAATTTGGTAATTTTTAAGTGTTCTGAACTGTGTCTATTTCGATTTGTATTTGTTTGATCCGTGTCAAGAAGTTGGGACAATCTCCAACAGATGTCTCTACCAAAAACTATGATAACGCACTCTGGTGTAAAGGAATGTAGTCTCCTGAAGAAATATTGTATTCCTAAGTTTTGTTTTTACTAAATTTTGTTCTGTGGTTTGTGGGTTGGCAATATAAATCCTTTGTTTCCGCCTGTTTTGAATTCAGCCAATCCCGAATTTTCTAAATTAATTTTCCTCCAATCCTAGGTTTCTTGTTCATGTTGTGTGTGACTTTTGTTATTAGCCAATAAAGGGAAGGGGTGTGGCGCTTTTATTTCATGAAAGGTCTCGAAGCTTCCTTCTGGGTATAAAACTGCTGAGGTTCATGGCTCGTCGCCACTCCATCCACGTCTTGCTTAGTGTGTGAATATGTAGCAGGGGGCGGGAAGCACCTCTTTCTTCGGGCAGCACTTCATCAACAAGGTAATGGCTGTTTAATAACTTTATTTCTTGCTAGCTCAGCAGTATAACCCCCGGGGCAGGTTCGAAACTTTTCTCATGTAACCTACCTTTAAAATGTAAAAGACATTTGGTAAAAATTCCGTCTCTTTAACTACCAATTGGGATAGAGAGTGCCTTATCCTCTCGAGCTCCCACTCATATTGTTTTGAGGTGACTACGTTTTCATTACCGATTTTCTTCTTTTCTTAATGTAATAAAGTTTTCTTATACTAGTCACCTCCTTAGTATGGGCTTAGCCCTTGTGTATGCGGCCTAGTGCCAAGTAGGTTTTAAAAGTGTATTAGGAGTGCAAGCTACGCCTCCAGTCAATTTGGTATGTTGGGCCATGTAATTAACCTGTTCCTTTTCTGAGTAGGCCCAGTAGGTTGGGTACATGATATCCCTGTGTAAATTTGTAAGTTGTGCCTGCAGGCAAGTGATTGCAAAAGTCGAGGATGCCTTAAATAGGCGTGAGTAACAGAGAGCCGGTTCGCTCGTTTCGAATTAGGTTTTGAGTGCCTCTAGATGGCCGGGATACGTTAGGTGAGAGCAAGTGCTCTTTGATTTCAGGGGAATTCTGCCCCAGGTAGTCTGGTTGCATATTGGTAAAGTGGAGCTTGGAGCTCATTAATTATTCACCCGGGGCTTGAACCCCAGCAAATGTAATTTCTTAACTTGTTTTCCTCTTACTTGGTAACTGTTACTCTGTAGTTGTTATTTGTTGATTTTGAAAAGAAAGTATAACCTTTGTTAAAGTTTTAAATTAACTTTAATTTTGTAGTTGAAACCTATTCCAGCCCACACCTTCTTTCACCTCTGCTGTTCCACAGACACCTCGGAACAAGTGGTAGCAGAGCGTGGTTGAATGGGTCTCAACTAGCCCCTTTTGACTTGCTTTGTTTTGAACTCTAACAATTTTCTCAGTTGCTGGAATTTTTTTCTTTTCTAAAATTTTTCTGTCGACATGTCCGGCCCTCGCGACGTCCTCCATCCCGGCTATTTGCGCAAGGAGGCATTGATCTATGAATTAACAATTAGAAATGTGCAATCTGGAGGCAGGGTTGCAGTAGATACCAATAAGCTTAAAGAATCACTTGATTTGCCTATTTCCATCCCCACTTTGGGAGAGAAAGAGATTGACAATGCTCCCTCCACGATCACTGATAATACTACTGAGCTAGCATCTGTAGTTAGTTTTTGGAAGAAAACGATCCCTCTCCAAATCAACTTAAACGTGTGAAAGCTAGATTGTTTCATTTTTACAATAGGGTCACTGATCTATTGTCTTTAATGTTGAACGACATTCAAAAGAAGGAAGCTAGTGTCGTTCTCGAAAATCTTTCGGACTTGTCCAGTAAGGTTAGCCTTTTGTTAACTGGGGCAGTCCCCCCCCAAAACCGACTCTCCCACTCTGGTAAATCTTGTCAGCGAGGAGCATTCTCCCACAAAATCTGTAGAAGCCCGACAAACTTCTGTTCCAGTAGAAACTGAGTCCGTTCGCCGCACATACATTCCACCCTTTGTCTTGAATAATGCACCTTCTGAATCTGCTTCTCCGCCACTTGGGTCCCTTCCTACTACGTCACCCGGGTTCAGTAGTTTGCCTCATCCGTTAGCAATGCTGCTCAAGGGTATTTCTAAGTTTTCTGTTAATTCCACCAGTGACGTTATGTAATTTTTAAGGTTTTTTGTTGAGTTTCAGGATCATGCTCTTGTTTTTTCTCTTTCTCCCTGTCAAATTCTGCAGATTATTTATCCCTAGTCAATCGGTGTTCTATCTGACAAAATTGTAAGAGCTATTGCTGATCAATCATCTATAGAAGACTTACACGCCCATTTATTAGCAAACTTCATTCCAGCTAGGGCTAGGTCATCACTAATTCAGAAGTACTATTACCGTGTACAGCGCCTGGATGAAAATCTTGCCGACTTCATCCAAGATATGAAATTCTATACCAGGGTGTTTTCTCTTCACTTCCCTGAAGATCAGATTGTACAGGCCATTGTGGAAGGCATTTCTCCACCATACAGGTCATACTTGTGCTTTGCGTCGCGTCCGCAAATTTTTGCCGAGTTAGAGGCTATGGCTGTCTCAGCGGAAGGAGTTAGATACGCCGATACCTTGCGTGTCGCGAAAGAACCCCCTCCATCCTCTAGTAATTTTCGGCCTCCACCTCGCCGAACCGTCACTGCCCGTAAATGTTATGCATTAAATCTAGTGGGACAAGGAATGGAGCAGGGTCATCCCAAGGCTGTTTTAAATGCGGCGCATTTTCACATATTGCCAAGAACTGCCCTAATGCTAACAGCACTCCCTCCTGTTCAACTTCGGGTGGAATTTCCACCATCAATCAAAAATGACTAGTGGCTCCGGCTGAGTCGGTAGATTCATCCTTTCAAGGCTCAGCACAAGTTAAATCTGACGAAAATGCAGGAAAAAGGCAGAACTATTCTACATTCCCATTTGAATGTCCCAGAGAATGTCTTAGGATTGCGGCGGATTCACCCGCACCTGTTCCCTTCCTCAAAATTGAATTAAGGGGACACGGAACGCCCTATGCTTACAATGTTAGATCATGCTTCACAAAGGTACATTTTTTTCTAAAAACCTATTAGAGCTATCAATTTGAAAATTACACAGCATGTACCCACATATCTTGGCTTGGTACTGAAATAACTGGTTTTGAGTAATATGAAATAATTTCTGATTTTTGAATTATTATTTGGAAGTTACAAATTTTGGCAATTTTTGCCACTTTTTACGCTTATAAAATACTTAATATCTGACCTGCAACGATAATAATTATTTCATCATATGCACAATAACATTAGAAAGTAATCCTGAAAGTTTGAATCCTCTGTATCTCACACAACCTAAGAAAATGATCCTTATGTATTAAAAAACAATTACTTTCAGGAAATGGACTTTAAAGTCACAGCTTTAGTGCATGCCTGCTCCATAGCTTGGATTATCTTTATCCTCTTCCATTTCATCTTCTTGGCTTCTCTTACTAGCTCTTCTGACTTGTCTGGCCTCATGGTGCAAGTTTTTAACAGCCATTTCAGCATATCTCAGTTTTTCCAAGTCGAGTTGCAGCATGGCGCCACGGGTATGAGAGCGAATGCCCAGCCCCAGTCTTTGCAGCACTTCACATTTTGGATTATTTCCCTCGTTAAATGATGCCACATCATCATATACACCAAAATGAAGTATCCTTATTGACACAAACACAGCTTTTTTGCAAACGGCTCCATATAATGTTATTTACACATTCATTAGTGTATTGTGTGCGACCATGGAAGCATTTTTTCAACAGGCTAATGTATGACAGATCCCAGAAAATTGATTGTTTTTCCTCCATAATATCATATGGCAGACTGTGAGGATGACTGTAAGTTTCTCCCGTCTCTATTCCTCTGTTGAATTTAGATCAGCTGTCTTCTCCCCGTGGACACAGTCCATGCTGGAGCTTGTCATCAGTTGATGACATATCACAGAACATTACTAGTAGAAGGACTGGTTATTAAACGGTCAGCAACAAAGTTCTCTCCAACTCTGGCCTTCTTCTTCGAATTAACACGCTTTTTGAACACTCTAGTATTAACACGAGGCATACTGGATCATCAAAATACAGTAAGAACACCGAAGTAAACAGAAACACATGTCATGTAATCATATCAACCATAAACAAAGCAAACAAATGACAGTCAACAACCAAATCCATGACAATGCTGCCAACAGTGAAATTCCACAGCAATATATTTCCCTCATCTGATTAAATCTACCACTCTATTGGGATATATATAAAAAATACTGCTTCCATCAGTCTAACTGCCAAATTACCTGCCTTGCGGGAGCCTGAAGCCTATGCATCATATTATAATATAATTAATTAAAAATACTTCCAGCAGGAGGATTATCAAAATTGATACACCACTGGAAAGGGGAATGGTCACAGATACACAATTCAAAATAATAAAATAAAAAGTTATTTTTCATTTTTTTCGTTCCGTGTCCCCTTAAATAAAGAACCTGTAACAGCTCTATTAGATTCAGGCAGTGTGTTCCATTATTTCGGCTGAATGGTATTCCAAATTAAAATCTATTTGTAGACTTCCTGATTTTTGTTCCACTTCGGTTCAATATGTTTCGGCAAATTCCTCTCCATTAGAAATTTTAGGTTTTCTGTATGCCAAACTTCGTATATCTAAATTTACTTGGAAATTTAAACTGTTTGTGGCCAAGCACTTGTCTTGCCCCATTATATTGGGAGCTGATTTCATGTCTCACACCGGTCTAGTGCTCGACCTTCAGAGCAAGTCGTGCACTTTCAAATTTGATAGTAATTCTAAAATCCCGTTGCTAAAATGTAGTTCTGTGTCATGTTCATCTATTTCGCCTACCCTGGAAAAGATGTTGTTAGATCTTAGACATCTACCTGAGGAGCAGGCTGATAGTATTCGTAAGTTGTGTCAGTCGTTTCCAGAGGTGTTCTCTGATACTCTTGGTGTTACTGACCTTATTGAATACAAGATTGAGGTTACAGATTCGATTCCAGTCCGGTTTCCGCCTTATAGGTTGTCTCCACCTAAAATGAAAGCTTTGAAGGAAATCATAGATCAGATGTTGAAGGATGGTATTATTCGGCCCTCTAAGTCGGCGTATTCTTCGCCTATTTTTCTAGTCCCGAAACCACAAGGTGGCTTCAGGCCTGTGATTGATTATAGGGCTCTCAATCGGAAGGTGGTGTTACAATCCGTGCCCCTTCCAGACCTTCACTCTTGTTTTTCTTGGTTTCGTAAAGCTAAGTTCTTCACCATCTTAGATCTTAATCAGGCGTATAATCAGATAACGCTTGCAGAGGAATCTAAACACCTGACAGCGTTTGCCACGGATTGGAACTTGTATGAATTCAACCGCGTGCCTTTCGCGCTCCCCACGGGAGCAGCTGTGCTTACGAGACTGCTAGACAGGGTCTTCTCCGACATCAAATTTGAGTACTTGTATCATTACCTGGATGATGTCGTCGTATTTTCTGAGACCTTTGAAGAACACCTTGATCATCAGAAAGAGGTCTTAAGTCGCCTTCGTAAGGCAGGGTTAACGGTGAAGTTGTCCAAGGTCGCATTCGCTAAGCCCTCCAAGTCATTTCTAGGGCATATTGTGTCGCCCGATGGTGTCGCAGTCGATCATTCTAGAACACAGGCCATCCGTGTTTTCAAACCTCCCAAGGATATTAAAGGGATTGCTAGGTTCATTGGTATGGTGAATTTCTTCAAGAAATTTATTCCAAATGTCGCCAATAGAGCGGCGCCCTTGAACTTACTTCGTAGGAAAGGCGTCAAGTTTGAGTGGGGACCTTCGCAACAAGCCGCTTTAGAAGATCTCAAATTAGCTCTGTGTAATGCCCCTGTTCTTGCCATGCCCGATTTCTCTAAGAAATTCATCGTCCAAACCGATGCGTCGTTGTCGGCGGTAGCTGCAGTCCTTCTTCAAGAGACTGAACTAGGGAGGCGACCCATTGCCTATGCCTCTAGGACATTATCGGCCCAAAAATCCAAGTATTCCATCTACGAACTTTAAGGTCTAGCAGTTTTGTTTGCTCTGGAAAAGTTCCGCCTCTATCTGGAACATGTCAAGTTCGACTTGGAGACAGATAACCAAGCCTTAAGTTGGGTCTTAGGTAGGCTGCGTCGTACTGTTTGCATAGTCCGCTGGCCATAAGAATTTCTGCCTTCCAATTTGACGTTAGGCATATTAGAGGTACAGAAAATGTTGTGGCAGACGGACTAAGCCGTATGTTTTCTAACGAGGTAGAGACCCCTGAACAGGTTGATAGTTCTTCACCTCCCGAGTCCATACTACCTCATGTTAATGCCATTCTAACTGATGCTCCCATGCTCTTTAGGGATATTGAAAAATATCAACGTGAAGATCCGACGCTGGCTCCGATAATGGAAACCCTTTCTTCTGGGGAACACGTCGTCCCTTATGTACTGAGGAATGGTGTTTTACGTTGCCCTTCGAGGCATGATAAGATGATGAAAGTTGTAGTTCCAGCTGTTCTTGTACATATGATCTTCAAGTACTACCATGAGACCCCACTAGGGGGGCATTTAGGCATCTTCAAAACCCGTGAAATGTTCATCCGGAAGGGTATGGACGGAGAAATCCGTGAATTGGTAAAATCTTGTAAATCTTGTTGGCCTAGTAAACCCATCATGTCCACTAAGCAAGGGCTTTTGTCTTCTCATCAAGCGTCTCACCCCATGGAACGTCTTTACATCGACTATGTAGGACCGTTCCCCCAGTCAAATGGGAATGCCAACAAGTTCATCCTTGTGTGTGTAGATGGCTTCACAAGATTTTCTTGGTTATTTCCGACTAAGCTGGCTACCGCTCAGTCCACCATTTCTTGTTTAAACTCCATCTTCGCTTCTTTTGGTCCGTGTCAATATATCGTTTCAGATAATGCTTAAGTTTTCACATCAAATCTCTTTCGTAAATTCTGTTTTGAACTGTCCATATCGCATGTGACTACTTCTGCTTACTATCCTCAACCCTCTCTAGCTGAACGAGTCAATCGTGGTCTGAGGTCGGCTCTTATTGCCTATCATCATGAAGATCATGCTAGGTGGGACACGTCCCTGCATCGGTTAGCTTTTGCTTTGAATTCGGCAGTTCATGAATCTCATAAGTGTACTCCAGCTTCTTTGATGTTCAAGTTTGTTCCCAACACGCCACTCTCGAACCTTTGGTCTCTTAGTGATATTCTACCCGAGACAATAGATCCAGATAATATTAGAGATCTTTGGAAGAAGACCAAGGCCAATCTTAAAATTTCTCATGAAAAGGTTAGGGTAAGATATGATCGTGGACGGAGGCCCACCAATTTAAATGTTTGAGACCAAGTTATGGTCAAGAATTTTGTTCCCGCGGGCAAGCTTGCCCCCATATTTCATGGGCCGTGTACCGTCTTGGATTTTTTAACGCCGGAGACATTGTTAGTGAGCAACCCAGCCACCGAGAGAATCTTTAGGGTTCACCTGTCTCAGGTGAAACCTGTGTAAATCACTTGCTCATTGGATCTTTAAAATCGTGTAAGAACCCCAAAAGGTTATATTTTTCTCTAAATCCTAGGCCTTCTGCCTCTCATAGTTTTACATTTTGTTTTATTTATCTGCTCTGTATAAATTTTGTGAAACCTTCCCTGAGGTTACTCTGCTGTCATCTCCATAAGACCATTATCAAGCTCCCGTCTCCTGCTAAACCACACCAGTGGCATTAAAATAAAAGTAATGAAATAAAAGTTTCCACGCCGCTGGCCCCTCAGCATCACCACAAAGACTGTACCCTTAAAATATTAATGTCCAACACAATTCTGCCGCCGAGATCTTACTGTTTCATTGCCCCCGCAGCCATGCGGCGCCGTACCGCCACTGAGGTGGGGTACGGGCCCACTCCACTCCAGCGAGGTCAACCTGTGTACGGCGCGCCGGAGCTCTCCTTCCGGCCAAGGCTGATGTGCGGCGCACCACCCGCAAACTACCTGTGGACTGTAAACAAACTTCACATCTGCGGCGTGCAGGACGACTACCCCTCTCATAGTAGCGGAAGAGAGGTATCTCAGGGTACTCGAGGGGTCCGGGCGGCCTCCTCTGGATACAGGCAGCGGCGGCAGGTCTTGCCGCCAAAAGTAATCGGCAACTAATATACTCCTTCTGCTACATGGACTCTCTATTCGGCAATTAAATACTCCTTCAAATCAACATTTGGTGAACTTATATAATTTGTTTCCTTCAAGTTTTTTTTTTCGAATTCAACTACTACAACATAGAGACTCTTCATCAAAATCTACTACAAATGGTTTAAAACTGCACTTAATCTAGTCGCACCCACCTATATCAAACAACTTCTGAGATCTCCAACTACTGAAAAGTTATATTTTTCTCTTCTAAATTCTTCAACTCATCAGCAAAAACTTGGACTTTTTTTAAAACAAAATTTTTTGTTTTCTTCTGTGCCACCCCTTGGAAGGACTTTTGGGGGGTCTGTACCGGGCGGTACACCTCCACGCCGCTAGTTCAAATATTGCGCCAGTTGAAACTCCTCTACAGGAGAAAGCCTGAACTTTAACAAACTGAATTAATTCAACGGTTTCTCGGAAGATGTCACCACTGTAAATTTGGTAATTTTGAAGTGTTCTGAACTGTGTCTATTTCGATTTGTGTTTGTTTGATCCGTATCAAGAAGTTGGGACATTCTCTAACAGATGTCTCTACCAAAAACTATGATAACGCACTCTGGTGTAAAGGAATGTAGTCTCCTGAAGAAATATTGTATTCCTAAGTTTTGTTTTTACTAAATTTTGTTCTGTGGTTTGTGGGTCGGCAATATAAATCCTTTGTTTCCGCCTGTTTTGAATTCAGCCAATCCTGAATTTTCTAAATTAATTTTCCTCCAATCCTAGGTTTCTTGTTCATGTTGTGTGTAACTTTTGTTATTAGCCAGTAAAGGGAAGGGGTGTGGCGCTTTTATTTCATGAAAGGTCTCGAAGCTTCCTTGTGGGTATAAAATTGCTGAGGTTCATGGCTCGTCGCCACTCCATCGACGTCTTGCTTAGTGTGTGAATATGTATCAGGGGGCGGGATGCACCTCTTTCTTCGGGCAGCACTTCATCCACAATGTAATGGCTGTTTAATAACTTTATTTCTTGCTAGCTCAGCAGTTTAAACCCCGGGGCAGGTTCGAGACTTTTCTCATGTAACCTACCTTTAACCCCTCAGCGCCGACCTCTATACGTGGTATAGACCCTCTTTTCTTCCGTAGCCGCCGACCTCTATACGTCGTATAGACCCATACATGGTTTCACATTTACGACTATAGCGCGAAGAGTTTTGTAGTTATTGATATGCAAATATTTTTGTTTCCAAGAAGACATTTTCAGGTTTATCAGTGTTATAAATAAGAATTGAAAATCATTATAATGTAGTTGTTTTTGCAAGGTTAATTATTTGTCAAGTAAGACTGAGCACTAATTTCTGCTTTTTAAAAAAAAGTATGTTTGCTTCATTCTTTCCCACAGAAGAAAATAAAGAAATGATGATCTGAGAAGTTTGTCTTTCGGCGTGATATTCTTTGCTCTATTTCTACATTTGGAGTGCGGTTTATTTATTATATTTGTCTTTATTTCTCAGCTCGTAATATTTTCGTAACTCTCCACGAGCGCTCTGTGTAGGCATCAGCAAGTGCTGCTTTTTGTCATACGATACGAGAGCCAGTTGTTCATGGTATATATCTCGCTTGAAAGACTATATCTCGACCTTCCATCTGAAATATGTATCGAGTTGGTTTGTTTCGCATATAGTAAGTGTTATTCCCCTCATTCAGTTTCGTCCTTCTGCTTTCGGTCTTGCTGCAGCTTTATCAGTCCGTGTGGCGCGCCGCGCTCAGCCGTGGTTTGACTGACAGTAACGTGCTTGGAATATTATATAATTCAGAAGAACGTTTAGTCGGAAGTAGTAGTGACAGTATTAGCAGCACTGATAATGGAATAGATGATGTGGCAGTGGTAAATGATGAGTGACGATGAGGAGGAAACAGTACTTGGAAATTTCGTGTAGGAGACTATAGATAATTATCGATGGCCTAGAATGAAAACCTCGTATCTCACAAAGTTCTTCCTATCCATTACTTCCCTTAAGACTGGTCACGCCTCCCAGCCACACATGAATATGCGGTCCATCAGAACAATGTTCGTTGTGTTCTTTATTCTTATGCCGACGTGTGAAGGAAAATGAACCTTACCGTACCGTACTGTAGGAAAGCATGTCTGCGTGACTTATTTACTAACTCGTAGAGTGTAATTTTTATAAGGTTCATTTTCCTTTACGCATCCGCATAGGAAAATAAACCTAACGAACATTGTTCTGATGGACTGCATACCCAAATGTGACTGGGAGGCGTGACCAGTCTTAAGGGAAATAATGGATAGCAAGAACTTTTTGAGATACGAGGTATTCAATCTAGGCCATCGTTATACAGGTCAAAGGGAAGTTTTCAACAGTGAAGTATGATTCCTAAATTCTCTAATAATATTCACACATGACACAGAGACAAATATTGAGCAATTAGGGGTACCTTATCGGAGCAGCTGGTGAAAGGACTGTTTACAAAATACGCTCGCTCGGGTGGGGAAAGAAATATTCAAAGCCGGAGTGCATCAGATAATACAGTTCCAAGGTTGCAGAAAAGACATTTTATCAGGAAATTAGCACCGAAGAGTGAGAAATCCAAACCTCAGAGACGTTGTATCGTGTGTTAAAAACACGACGAAAAGAAGACATCAGTGTACTGCTGCCAGGAGTGTGACTTGGGTCCCTGTCTCGAAGAGTGCTTCGAACTCTATCACACGGAACTAAATTACTAAGGAAATGTGGAACAATTATGTTATTATCTGCACGTACTTAGTTCTGTTATAAGGAATTCCAAATTTCGTGAATATCGGGCTACTCTTATACTTGTAGTAACGTTGTAAGTGAATCAATGTATTTTAGTCGCGCGTAGTTGAAATCTCATCCGGCCGCGGGGTAGGAAGCTCTTTAAATGGCTGCGACGCTGAGGGGTTAAAATGTAAAAGACGTTTGGTGAAAATTCCGTATCTTTAACTACCAATTGGGATAGAGAGTGCCTTACCCTCTCGAGCTCCCACTCATATTGTTTTGAGGTGACTACGTTTTCATTACCGATTTTCTTCTTTTCTTAATGTAATAAAGTTTTCTTATACAAGTCACCTCCTTAGTATGGGATTAGCCCTTGTGTAAGCGGCCTAGTGCCAAGTAGGTTTTAAAAGTGTATTAGGAGTGCAAGCTACGCCTCCAGTCAATTTGGTATGTTGGGCCATGTAATTAACCTGTTCCTTTTCTGAGTAGGCCCAGTAGGTTGGGTACATGATACCCCTGTGTACATTTGTAAGTTGTGCCTGCAGGCAAGTGATTGTAAAAGTCGAGGATGCCTTAAATAGGCGTGAGTAACAGAGAGCCGGTTCGCTCGTTTCGAATTAGGTTTTGAGTGCCTCTAGAAGGCCGGAATACGTTAGGTGAGAGAAAGTGCTCTTTGATTTCAGGGGAATTCTGCCCCAGGTAGTCTAGTTGCATATTGGTAAAGTGGAGCTTGGAGCTCATTAATTATTCACCCGGAGCTTGAACCCCAGCAAATGTAATTTCTTAACTTGTTTTCCTCTTACTTGGTACCTGTTACTCTGTTGTTGTTATTTGTTGATTTTGAAAATAAAATATAACCTTTGTTAAAGTTTTAAATTAACTTTAATTTTGTAGTTGAGACCTATTCCAGCCCGCACTTTCTTTCACCTCTGCTGTTCCACAGACACCTCGGAACACATAGAATAACTATTTTGAACTGTTTTTAAATTTCGTTAATCATTTTATAATTATTCACATTAGTTACTGTTTTAATGTGCATTTAACGGAAAAATTGATTGCTTTTAGTACCATTGTAAGCGCGTAATGAGGAAGGAAACGCTGTATATTACCGGTACTATATACTGGTACTACAATACTGTGCATCATATATTTATCATACTTTACGTTGTACATTTGCTCATTAAATACTTCATGATCCTCATATTTTATCTGTATTAGAACGTCGAACATTTTAGTCCGTGAATTAGACTTAGCTATGAAACGTGGTTCATGTTCCACCTCGCCATCGCGAAGCACTGTTTCTCTTGGATTCCGAGACGGAAGTGCGCCGTGTGTCGCTGTGCCGTATGAAACATTCAGCAGTGACAGTTAAGCCATGTCTACTATTAAAACAGTATTTAAGCCACACGAGGCGGAATAATTCAGACTTATTCCATTCTACGTTGTACAGATATATTCACAATATAAATCTAGCAATGATTCATCTTCTTGTTCTTCTTCTACAATATCCTTATCATATGTCGGCTGTCATCGGGGCGATCTGACCCTTGTCCTCAGCAAGTTGGGGTACCGAGTCCATACCATTCTCGTACAGTCCGTAGCCAAGATTTTCTCCTTCTTCTCCTACACCTCTTTCCTTAAAGTATATCTTTGAGATAAACTGAAGGAGGTCATTTATTTATTTGTGTCAGTCGCATAATACAGTAAAAATTACAAGAGAGATTATACATATTACAGTGGTGCTGCCTAGTGCCAGATATGAGCACTAGTATCAGCTGGATGTTATTCTTTACGTTGTCACAATTCGCACTCTCTTTGAAGATTTCCACGTCGTCCAGGGCTCTCCGTAGTTACGGAGCAACTTCTATTCTAGTTTCGCAAGTTTCAGGCGAGCTGGATGAGCAGCCCTGCCTGATCATGTCAAAGCATCGTGAGAGAGGAGTTTTGCCTCGGAGTTAGCGCAGTGATACCTGCAAAGTGTGGCCACAGGTACATAGGTGTATGACTGTGTTCCAGTAGCTCTCCCATCTACTTGACCTGCAAGTTTCAAGATGCTTCTTCATTCCTCACGTGAAAAGCATGGATCTGGGCTTTTGATGGATTTGGTTTTAATTTATAATTCTGTAAACCTATAAAACACCGCACTACCTCATAATTTCGAATGATATTGTACGTGACCTCCAGCTTGGAGTACTGTAGCCTCACATCTCAAAGGATGGTGTTCAGGCCACAACAACATTAAGAAAGACAGGAGATACACAACACCGAAGTAAACATGGACGGAGGAAATGAAGTCCCTGTTACAGAGGATTTAAATAAATCTCTTGAAGGCAGTCCTTTGGACCCAGTTTCAACAGGACTGCTCAAGCTGTGATCAAGTATGCAGGTGAGAGACCTAAAGTACTGGACTTGCTTTAGTGATGTGCCAGCTACTCTCAACTTTATAGGTTGAATGACATGTTTTCTTACGATCATTAAGTTAGTAATTTTCGTGTTTAAACGCACAACTCTGTTTGACCACACAGTTCGCTAATATCTCTGGACCTTCAGCACTTATTGCAAACCGAAGGGTATCATCCGCATATGGCAGATTATTTATTACGATTCCTTTAACAATACTGATATCAGAAAAGCACCCTTTCATAGAAGTTATTGAAGAGGAGTGGAGTTATAACAGAGCCTTGCCTCATCCCTTGCTTTATTTCAATAGCACAGGCGTTGGTGTTATCAACCTTAAGAGATGCGAACTGATGTTAATACAGGTTGGCAACGTTTCGTATATCTTTTCCATCCAGACCAATATCATATAGTATAGTCAATTTACCATGTAAACAAAGAAGTCTCTGGACAACTGGGAATAAAGCAACACCAAGATGAATTAGTCTCTTCTGCGAGGAAACTTCCTGTCTTTCATGGACATATATACCTTGATCATGACCAAGGGTTTCTAGTGTAATGTGGAATCCGAACCGGAGGATGTCTTCATTTTACGAGGCACGTCCGGAGAGTGAGTTCCGTTTCAATTTATCTCCGCTGCAGCGTTGCGATCGCAGGTCCGCACATGCACGGTAGACGTTCTGTATCAAGGAGAAGAAGCGTGTGGCATTTTGAGATCGCTGTCAGCCACGTACGCTTTGTTGAGCTTGTTTACAATGTCGGTGTTGATTGAACATCCCGCCGCTTGTGAAAACAGATCTGTGATTCGTTTTATGAATGCTAGGAAAGTGAAACCAATTGAAATTTATCGGCAAATTTGCGACGTTTACGGACAAAATGCGATGAGTGATTCAATGGTGAGAAGGTGGGTCCGACAGTTCAGTGAAGAACGAAGTGGGCGTCCATCTTTGGTTACAGAAGAACTGGTTCACGCGATTGATGGCAAGATCCGGGAAAGCCGCAGGTTTACAATTAGTGCTGAAAGAAAATGTTTCCAACTGCTTGAAGACAAAGGCGGCAAACTTCTATGAAGAAGGTATACAAAAACGTGTGCCGCGCTATGACAAATGCCTGCAAAATTTCGGCAGTTATGTGGAAAAGTAGTTTAAGAGTTGTAGAATTTTGTGCAATAAATAATTTTTCTGTATCTGTACACAATTTAGTTTTATTAACAAACGGAACTTACTTTCTGGACGTACTTCGTATAACTCCCGAATTCCGTGGAAAGAACTCCAACCACAGCCACCTCAGCGACAATGATAATAGGCTATCAAGCCTCCTGATCTTTATTGTCAAATTAAGTCAGCAATACCCTTATGATAGGAACAGCGGTCCTGGTTGAAATGGGCCTCTACTTTGTGTCAAAACTGGATGTCTTCATTTAAGGCACCATTTCGATGGATTCCGTTCCCGGACCACGCTTGGCTGAGGGTCAGTTGCTAAAACTGAACGCGACATTGCGTTCGAAGGGTGGGAGCGTCGCGGTTCGTGCGGCCACGGCCGCCGCCGCGTCTCCTGAAAAGAGCTTCACCCCGGTGGAGCTGGACCGGTCGACACCACCACTAAGAGTGTGTGAGACGGGAGGGTTGGTCCGCGCAGCGTCTTTGTGTCTCCTGGCGCCGGTTCGCCGCCCTGCCCCGCGACAAAGCTCGAAAGTGTGTGCTGTGTGTGCAGCGACCGAACATTTTGTGCGACACGCACAAGCCAAACACGACCTCAGAGCAGGCGAGACTACCCGCTGAATTTAAGCATATTATTAAGCGGAGGAAAAGAAACTAACAAGGATTCCCTTAGTAGCGAACAGGGAAGAGCCCAGCACCGAATCTCGCAGGTTCACCCTGTCGGGAAATGTGGTGTTTGGGAGGGTCCACTTAACCGGGAACCTGCGGCAAGTTCAAGTCCTTCTTGAATGGGGCCACGCTCCGCAGAGGGTGCCAGGCCCGTAGAGACCGCTGCGGCTTCCGGGAGGATCTCTCCTTAGAGTGGGGTTGCTTGAGAGTGCAGCCCTAAGTGGGTGGTAAACTCCATCTAAGGCTAAATATGACCACGAGACCGATAGCGAACAAGTACCGCGAGGGAAAGTTGATAAGAACTTTGAAGAGAGAGTTCAAGAGTACGTGAAACCGTTCGGGGGTAAACGTGAGAAACCCGAAAATACCTCAACCGGGGAGATTCAAGCCTTATCCGCGCCTCTTCCCCTGCTTTGGCCAGATGGGTCTGTCCCCCTGCACGGAGCAATCCGGCGTCAGGGTGGTAACGGGTTTCTACTCGGCCGGGTAGTGGTGGGGAGGTCGGTGGGCCGCACTTCTCCCCTCGTTGGACGTCTAAGGCCTGGGTGTGTAGCCTGTTCGTCCGCGTCGCAAGGCGTGTTCGTCGGACAGACCCCCGGTGTTCCGGCCGACGGCTCGACGGTGTGTGTGTGCGCGCGGAGTTGATTCGCCGCCCTTCGGGGCAGACGTCCAGCCCCTGACAAGCGAGGGCGCGTGGCATGGACGACGGACCTCCGGCCCGACTCCGGCCCCGCTCATCTGTTGGTTTGGGGATGCCTCGGACAGAAGAATCTTGTAGACTCCCGTCAGCGGCGCAAAAGCTTCGGGTAATTTCACGACCCGTCTTGAAACACGGACCAAGGAGTCTAACATGTGCGCGAGTCATTGGGTTGACACTAAACCTAAAGGCGCAATGAAAGTGAAGGTCCCGCCTCGTGCGGACCGAGGGAAGATGGGCCGCGCTGCTGTGCGGCTCCGCATTCCCGGGGCGTCTCGTTCTCATTGCGAGTTGAGGCGCACCCAGAGCGTACACGTTGGGACCCGAAAGATGGTGAACCCTGCCTGGCCAGGACACTAGCAAGGGAGATGTGGAGCTACAGGCAAGAAACCAAGAGAATTTAGAGTTTTGTGTAAATATGTTGGAAGGAAGATATTTTAAGATGTCCTTGGTGATGCGGGCAGTCACTTCACCACTGCCTGCTCCTTAGGCTCCAGAGCTTCCTGATCTCTTTGAGACTCTCGGTTCAGCTTTTCACGGCCGGTGTCCAGGCTGTATGCCGTGGTCGAATATCGTTAGTAGTTGCCTATGTCCCACCGGAAACTGAGCGGGGCATTCCCAGGAATCCGGTCCGTATGAAGGTCGGTAGAGTACTGAAGGTGTGGCATCCAGTAAATGGAAGAGCAATCCGAAGCGGCAAGAAATTTACCTGAAAGGAAACATAAAACACTTTGTTGGTGTAGCTCTGAAGATGTAGCAAAATGAAACTGCCGTGAAAGTGGGAATCTGGTAACGCTTGTGGCCGTCGAGTGGAATGACGTGTTCCTACAAGCTGTGGCTCAGCTTACCTGGCCTTTCCGTTATGTATAATAGAGGAAGGACTGTTTACTACTCGGCCATGTGTACATACTTCTATCTGCACTCAACATACAACAGCCACACCCAGAATTCTCCTGAGTTGTATAGTGATTACCTTCCTCATGACGGAACTGCAACGTGAGTAACAATTAGGCAAGTATACTCCATATCTTCGTGATGTGATGATGATTATTGTTTAAAGAGGCCTAGCATCTAGCTCCTTGGCCCCTAATGATACGAAATGTAAAAACAATTTAAATGTCCAAATATTCAACCTCTGACCTGAATTCATATATTGATTGTGAATAATGAATGGACTAATACGAAACCAAGATAATCAGCGGATCCAACTCGAATATTAAACATTAAGAAGAATTCCAATAATCAATCCTACGAATACAAATATAAACACGACGATGAACAATTATTATGAACTTAAAACAATCAGCGGATCCGCTCCGAAATGGCGCACCTATCCAGAAGCTAACTTACGACAATGGTATATACTGACCAAGGAGCTGCTTCCAAAGCACATCCTTGAATCGATTATGCTTTGTGTCTAAAGAGGTCGACAATCTAGGTGAATGGCCCCTCATAAAGGTACCTATCGCTAGTAAAGAAGAACCACGGTGTAATGGATTTAAAATTAATCTTCGCGATGATACGATGCATATTGATTGTGTCCATTTTCTTGTCTGGCCCACCGTGTATTCAAACTTCAGGATTCCATGGACTTTCTCTAATTGGTGATGGTGTGCTATCTAGCGGTCGACTTGGAATTTAAGCAGCGAGTTAGCTAAGTTGTGCTGCTATCTGGGCGCTAGAAGTGAAGCTTTCTCAGTCGTAGTCAGTCGACAATGCAGATAGCAGTTGTTCTGATTTTTGCTTCTTAACCTGAAGACGCTGGAACCTATTCTCTGCTGATTGTGCCTTAAGAAGGGTAGAAAATCATGATGCAAGAAGAGGAGATGGTTGAGAAATTAGACCCTGGATGATGGATTGTCCATCTAGGCGATAGGCCTGAACAGTTGGTTATCCTTTTAGAATATTTAATATATCTTGTTTCCTTCGACCTCGTAAGTAAGTTGCATCCATCTTCTGTACTGAACTAAGCTACCAAGGAATGGATTAGTTAATAGTGTTAATACGTGGAGATATTTAACCTCAAAATTGAAATTCTGCATGTGGTTTTAAAAGAAATTGACTTCCTAAAACAGGTACTCATAATAATCTTGTAATAAGGTATTATTTTCGGGCTTCAAGTTGTAATGGTCATTATGGCATTTGTTTATCTTCTTGACTTTAGTTAATTAAGGTTTTGTGCACAAAACAAGTTATGTTTATTATTATAATATTTTCAATCAAATGTGCCTTTAATGTAGGGCTTCTAATGACTTCCTCGGTACTTCAAGTGCTTGTTTTGATTTCGGTGCTCGTCATCTGTTACACTCTGTGTAACAGAATGAAAAGATACCGTGGCCATGCTGTGTTGAATTTGACATTTGAGTATCTAATTATTGTTGGTAACTTGATTTTCAGCTGATTTTTGGTGTGGATCTTCGTGCATATGGAAGGTTTTTCTGATGAGTTTGATTAACTCATTTGGTTTAAGCTACCGTACCTTGGAGAATATTAGGGTTATTTATCCTATTTATGAATTTATGTCCATGTTTCGGATGATTTCATGGTGTTAACTGAAGTTATGCTTTTTGGAGGATTTAATTTAATTTTAGTGCAGCCCTGGAGTAACCAAGAAATTCATTAGGGAAATTTCATCTTTCTTTCAGTAATAGTTGTCTTAAGATTTTAATCTTCTTGTGATCTACGTTTGTTTATTGTTCAAAAAGATTTTCTGCCTCCTGGCAATTTGAGTTAGTGTTAAAGTCATTTATTTTAAATTGATATCCCTGATTAATTATTCTGAAAGGTGTTCACGTTCATTGTGCAGTGGTAATTGATTTTTTTAAAAAGTTAGTTTTGAGGTCGTAAATTCTTAAATTATTTACCTAATTAAATTTAGTTTGATCAATTTAATTTGAGTTATTATTTCAGCCAATTAGTTAATTAAGCTTATTTTAGTTCATTCGCTAGGCCTCTTGTGTCCAGAGCTTCCTCAATCAGCGACGGCCTTCTGTTGGGATAATTCGTAAGTCGTCCTTTTGCTTATTTTATCCCTGGTCGTGCTAACACTCTTGACATTTACCTTATGTTGTGAGAACGGTATTTCTAGAAAATAACGTAAACATTCGGTGTTCCACACAAAAGGGCGCAACCCATAGGCAACTCAAACCCATAGTGTTCCCCACATAGTGGGTACTATTCACAAGGACCCGTTCTACCCCGCGGTATTCCTTGACATATTGAATAGTAATCACAGTGACCCGTACTATACCGTGGTGTTACCCACGTAGTTGGTACTAATCACCGGGACCCGTATTATCCCGCGGTGTTCCTCACACTGTGGTATTAATGAGAGGTAAAACCCACACACTTGGTGTTCCTCACATAATGGGCATTAATGAGAAGTAAAACCCAGACCCGTAGTGTTCCTCGGAGGCAAACCCAAAATGTACCTCACACAGTTGTACAAATCTCAGGGAACAGTACTATCCGTCGTGTTGTTCACATAGTTGTACGAATGACAGGTAAACCCCAGACCCGTGGTGTTCCTCGAAACACAAACCCATTGTGTTCATCACATAGTGGTACTAATCACAGGACCCCGTACAATCCCGTGGTGTTCCTCACATAGTGGGTACTAATGACAGGTGACCCCCAGACCCATGGTGTTCCTGGGAACGCGAACCCACGGTGATCGTCACATAGTTGTACAAATCTCAGGGACTCGTACTATCGCGTAGTGTTCGTCACATAGTGGGTACTAATGCCAGGTAAATCCCAGACCCGTGATTCTCCATGGTGTTCCTCACATTGCGGTACTAATGACAGGTGAACACGAGACCCGTGGTTTTCCTAGGAACGCAAACCCATGGTATTCATCACATAGTTGTACAAATCTCAGTGACACGAACTATACAGGGGTGTTCCTCACAAAGTGGGTACTAATCACAGGTAAATCCTAGACCAGTGGTGTTACATGCAAGGCGGACCCATGATGTTCCTCACAAAACGTAACTAATTACAGGGACCCGTACTATACCGTCGTGCTCCTCGGAACGAAGCACATGGTGTCCCTCACATAGTGGGTACTAATTTCAGGTAAATCCTAGACCAGTGGTGTTATATGCAACGCGGACCCATGGTGTTCCTCATATTGTGGTACTAATGATAGGTAAACGGCAGACCTGTGGTTTTCCTCAAAACGCAAACCCCTGGAATTCATCACATAGTGGTACTAATCACACGGACCCGTATTATCCGGTGGTGTTCCTCACATAGTGGGTACTAATTTCAGGTGAATCCTAGACCAGCGGTGTTCCATGCAACGCGGACCCATGATGTTCATCACATAGCGTAACTAATCACAGGAACCCGTACTATACCGTGGTGCTCCTCGGAACGAAGCACATGGTCTTCCTCACATAGTTGTTCAAATCTCAGGGACCCGTACTATCCCGTGGTGTTCCTCTCATAGTGGTACTAATCACAGGGACCCATACTATACCCTGGTGTTCCTCATATAGCGGTACTAATAATAGGGAGCCGTATTATACCGTGGTGCTCCTCACACATTTGTACTATTCACAGGGATCCGTAGTATCCCGTAATGTTCATCACAGAGTGCGAACTAATTACGGGGACCCGTACCATCCCATGGTATTCCTCACATTGTGTTGCTAATCAGAGGGACCCGTACTATCCCATGGTGTTCATCACATATTGGTACTAATCACAGGGACCTGTACTGGTGTTCCTCATATAGTGCGTACTAATGACAAGTAAAACGCAGACCAGTGGTGATCCTGAGAACGCGAGCCCATGGTGTTCGTCACATAGTTGTACAAGTGTCAGGGACCCGTACTATCCCGTGGTGTTCCTCACAGAGTGGGAACTAATCACAGGGACCCGTCCTATCCCATGGTGTTCCTCACAGAGTGAGAACTAATCACAGGGACCCGTACTATACTGTGGTGTTCCTGACAGTGCGTACTTATCACAGGTACATCCCAGACCCATGGTGTTCGTCACATAGTTTCAGATGTCTCAGGGACCCGTTCTATCCCGTGGTCTTCCCCACATAGTGGGTAAGAATGTCAGGAAAATCCCAGACCCGTGCTGTTCCTCGGAACGCAATCCCATGGTGTTCGTCACATAGTTGTGCGAATCTGAGGGACCCGTACCATCCCGTTGTTTTCCTCACATAGTGGGTACTAATGACAGATAAATCCTAGACTTCAGATGTTCCTTGGAACGCAACCCATTGTGTTCGTCATATAGTTGTACAAATCTATGGGACTCGTACTATCCGGTGGAGTTCCTCGGAACGCACACCCATGTTTCCACAACCAGATGCTGAAACACCCGAGCGACGTTAGCTTCTTTTATCTCCCTGGGATCCTGTAACCGAATCTAGGCAAAGGGTTAGCCTCCGTCATAGTGATGGGTGATCCTCTAACAGACCCATGGTATTCCTCAGTTTGTGGTACTAATCACAAGGATAGTGGAACTAAGCACAAGTAATTTGGTTCAAAATTCAGCATCCCTTGGTCTCGTCTTCCACGCACAGAGATCTGTGTGTTTGGTCCGCGAGAGCTATATTATTTCGCTCACGTCGACTGGAAAGCCAGGTAAGAACCCCCTACACGCCACCTGGGACGCAGCACGTGGGAGTAACACCTCTCCCCATGCTACGACAGCGTAGTAGGTTCGTGGATAATCTGCTGTTACTTGATGTCGTGTGTCCCCTCTCTCTTACAACTGCCAATGGCTGCCATACAGAAAAGCCGCATAAGATGACTAGACTCTAATTCTTCTGACCGTAACATTTTGAAGTCTGTTGGTGAGGTTTACCATTTTCCACGAGCTGGTGGGCAATCTGTTTAGCTGTAACATTCGCACGACCCTCTGTAACTGGTTGGTTACAACTCAGACGTTTAAGAAACCTCCAGCCTTTCTGGCTATCCTTCCTTAGATCAGTGTCCCCATCGCTCCTGTTATTAGATATCGCTTTTAAGAAATCTTCCCCAGCTTGGACGGTATCGGATCTCAAATGATCGTTGTCAAAGAGATCACGATAGTTTCTCAATATTTCAATAGTTTTTGTATATAGTGTTCACCGTCAGCGAATTGAGATACGAGAAAAATTTCACGATATTTACATAATCATCACATTAAGGAAAATGCTCCATATTCAGAATGTTCTCGTGCAGTGAAATAATACATTTCCCCCAATCATCCTTCTTAAAATGATATCATCTTCGAAAAGGCACTCAGATTCTAATGATTTAAAGGTAAGATGTATTGAACTAAGACGAGGCCAAAGAACTAGTTGCAAACATAATTTTGTGGTGGCGTTTTGTAAATTCACAGAGAGTCGCAGACTGAACGATGAAAGGCATAAAAGTCTGTAATGAAGATGTATGTATGAAAAGGAACTGTCTGCGATCAGATTGCAGCATATATCTGGCATATAACAGGACGATGAGGGATTGTTTGCCCCACTAATTTCGCTGAAAACCGAGATATGTGTTTGCTTACGCAGATACTGTAATTTAATATCTGGATAATATCCATCCTCCATCTTGCACTGTTGAATGATACTGGAAGTTTGTTATCATGTTGTAGAAATAGATTGCACGAATCTGTCAATTCTACGCCAGCTTCTCCTCTTTCTTCGGTACCTGGGTAGCCCCATGTTGTATTATGACTCTTGATGTCACCAACCACAAAATTCACATGTTGATGCTGGAAGGCTCCACAAATCTAAATACAGTACCTGGTGGCTTATTGATTGAGCTCTACTGTGAGAGTCTCAATGTCATCACGGGAGATGATCTGGATGTTGGATAGCACTGAGGGTGTTCAATCACTAAACACATGACCTTGATTTTTGGACGGCGAAGATTCTAGTCTATGCGACTTTCCTGAATGCATATTATTAGAGTGTCCAGTAAATTGCAAGGCTATATATTTTGTGTTGTCTTTCAGATTCTTAAAATTAAGTGAATAATAGAAATAAAATAATCAAAGTGCTAAATATTATTATGAAAACTTGCGTAACATAAACCAGTAAACCTGTACATCCAGAGGACGAAGTTGAGCAGAAAATGGGAGCTGATAAGAGCTAAATATAGTCTGTGTATTTCAGTAAATTCTACAGTCCTACTCGTTGGCTGAATGGTCAGCGTACTGTCCTTCGGTTGAGAGGGCCCCGGGTTCGATTCCCGGCCGGGTCGGGGATTTTAACCTTCATTGATTAATTCCAATGGCCCGGGGGCTGGGTGTCTGTGCTGTCCCAAATATCCCTGCATCTCACACACCACACATAACACAATAACACACAGTTCCCTACACGTGGCAGATGCCGCCCACACTCATCGGAGGGTCTGCCTTACAAGGGCTGCACTCGGCTAGAAATAGCCACACGAAATTATTTTTATAGTAACTTCTACAACGTAGCATGGTGTATTTTGCTATGTGTAGGTCTGATTTGACCTTGTAATATTTTAGTGGAAGTTTATCACAGTTTCAGCTATTAATTTTTGTGCTGAAAAGACACAAGTAGAAATTTACGATGCTTGCGTATGGTAGAAGTGTCACTGTGTTATAACCGACATTTATTCATATTTTTTTAAGGGTGGGACGTTAGATTGAGTGCATTTCTCATAAAATTTGTTCAGACGTAATGAGGAACATGTTTGCAGTATAGCAGTGAAATTGAGAGGAATTTTAAGTATGTTAATTTGTGAGATTTTATGTCCACAGACGTAGAATCAGTTGTGTATGCAAATTGGAAAGTTCTGGTCAACTTCTAATTTGTACATGTCAGTAATTACAATATTTATTTATTTATTTGGCGTGTGGCTACATCACTAAAACAAATAATATTTACGAATATTATCTCATACTAATAACATTAATTGATTTCATAACGCTAATAAGTTGAAGACAGGGGAGAGTTCGATTTTAATCTATCTCAGCAGTATAACTAAGATATTTAGCATCTGACGTTGCCTCAAAACACTTTCCGTGAAGCTAGTTAATCATAAAATTCATATCAAATGTTCGGCCTTCACAAAAGGTCTCATTATTTTATCCAACAATAGGCAGGAACGAATTCAGTCCCTGGAAAACTTCGTGCCATTGCATCTAAAACGAATCTAAAACTCATATAAGAAAACCCAATACATGGGAGGATCTACTCGATAATTACACAAACAAAATCTGGTAACTCAGTTTCGCAAAATTACTCAGGTAAATAATTTCAAATACTTGGGGAAATCATCCAACAATCTGCATTAAATCATGAGGACAACAGAGAAAGATTTATATATTACAAGTAGGCCATAGAATCACATGGAAAAGTACGACAAAATATCAGTATCAAGCAACGCTATATTAAAGCATTATAACACCGTAATTAAGCCTCAAACATTACACACGTCATAAACCTTAATCAGTCGAGAAAGATCAGTATCTAAAATGATCGAAAAACAAGATTGGGAAGTCCTCAGGGAAACCATGGCCCAGTATGCATAGGAGTGTGGATGAATAGGAGGTCTCCGTAATTATATCAACACATTGAGAAAATATCAGATACAATCTTTGGAAAAGGTGATTGAAGTTTGATTGCCATATTCAAAGAATACATGATGAAAGACTCACTAAAAAATTTAATAATGCCTCCTCGCTAAAAGTCAGAATAACTGGATAATCGAAATTGAAAAGGACCTTCAAGAAATCAACATTCCAGATGAAATTATATGGGACACGCCTAGCTTTAGAACGTTGGTGAACAAACATCATTTTGCTGAGAACCCAAGATGAGTACACAGTTACACAGAAGGAAGAACAGATGATAAAGAACAAAGAGGGAAGAAACTCTGGCAAGAGAAGAAAGCACAACCATCTGCAAAATAAGTACAATCGCGCTCCTTAGTGGGGCAAAATATTTTGAAATAATAATAATAATAATAATAATAATAATAATAATAATAATAATAATAATAATAATAATATTAATAAGTAATGGATTGAGTAATAGTTACCATCCATGTGGTATGCTTTTTTGTGAAGTGTCAGTCTGCGATACATTTGTCAGGAGGTGATAGCTCGGGGTTCGGTGTATTGAGGTTTGGGGTCTATGTTGAAGTCAGTGTCATATGCGTCTGGACCATTGTATTTCCAAGTGAAGTGAGAAACTTCGTAACTGTCAATAACTGTCCGTGGTAGATAAGTTCTATTTGTCCATGTTGTTATGAAACCATGCGACTCAGTTTGTGAGACATGCTCCTAGTAGATACTCCAGAGGTAATGGTGTAGATAATGCCGAGGTTTCTTTGTAAAAATGCTCGAGGGAAAAAATCAGGACAGAGTGTTTTGAAATATGGTAAGGTCCATGGTTTGAACACAGAACAGGTTCGTATATCCAGAGGGATTCTTTGTTCATCCAATTACTCCATTAGTACCAGTGAAATGCATATCAAATTCTACAGATCCCATTAGACTTGAAATAATTCGTGATGGCAATAATGTTGACCGATATATTGTGATAATACAAGGATTTGGACGAAGATTTGTGCTGTAGTAAAAGACCATCCGTGGCGAGATCGGTTTGCTCACTTGTGTAAGCCAGTGGAGAGCGGCAGGTATAAACCTGTTTGACGAGATAACAGGTGTTCACATTTATATGCGGCGGAACCTCTTAGGAAATAGAGGCCCGTGTTACAACATTATTGATGTTACAATAAATGGGGAGTAATTTGAATTTCAATTCTACTGCATAGGCAAATGACAAGAGTGGATTCTCAGTAACATTCCCGAACACTTGACTATGTATTCTAGTTTCGATGTTTCCATAACACAGTCATAGTTCGTATTGCCACTGAGCGTTTAAATAATTACTTTGGTTTCAGAAGGTTGTCCTTAGATATTAAGATTTCCATTTCTTGATATATTCATAGTGCAGCTAGGTGTTAAGGACTGCCGATGGCGTGTCCTTCAGTGGAAAGCAGGATGGTGGTTGAAGTGCATGGAAGGGATTCTTGGGATTGCTCGCCCATGCTAGGATCGTGAAATTACGTAGCTAGCCAACTGCTCCTAGATGACAGGTGAGTATTCTTGTTTGACACAATGAGTCAGTACCACATAGTATTCCATAGGGTGTAGTAGCACCCTGCCATTAGTCCATGGGATACCCATGATTTTTTTGCCATGTTGTTCATAAAGGAGTTGTAATATTTTGTGTGTTTATATTTTAGCAGGACTATAAGTGGATGCAGTTGAACTCCGTGACCTAAAATATGTAAGGGTTACACATGAGTTGAGTTTATTTTGGGTTCTGACTGAAGGTTATAACTAAATGTTAACAGAATTTCTTTTCACAGGTTTTCATGAATTTATTCCAATCACTGACTTCAACCTGTTATTTCGGTTCATGAAACATCATTCAGTCAATATAAATAACACTATTTTATGTTGGATAATTTTACGCTATTATTCACTGGCACTTGAAGTCCACTTGTTTTGGAGGGTCACTGTGGTCATCACGCACATTCAATTAACTTCAACGATAGGTCACTTTGGTCCTCAACCTTAAACATTAATATAGTGGGTGACCATGATAGCTCAGTGATGTACATTTCGACATTTCTCAGATTCCATTGAGGGTCCAGGTATCTCGTCCTATGCTGATGGACAGTCAGCGGATGGCCTAAATTAAAAAGGTATCGAAAACACTTCCTCATATTTAGACGATCGAGAAATCGGATGCATAACGCACAGTTGTTTATGGAGCTGAGCAGATTGAATCTCATGTTGTTTTCTAGTTAACCATAAACTGGTTTTCTGTGAATACCCTTCAGAGTTTTTTGTTGTGGATATTAATTTCAACTCGAAATCGTCCAGCCGCAGCGTTATATTAATATCACTGACCGCAGAACACTGTTTATGGCCATATTTGTTAACAAACCCGCCATCATTTTTCATTGTATTTTATTGAATAAAATAGTTAGATTATGTAGGCTTTTAATTTATGTAGGCCTTCCTTGATACCCCAATAGTCATGTCTGGAAGTGACGAAGAGCCATTAACACCCCCTGAGATACAAGAGTTAACAATTCATGCTGAAGACCTGGAACAGGCAAACACCAGTTTGACATGACGAAAAGGGTTCATTACTCACTATGTCTCTTCAACACTTGCAACGTTGAGATATAAGAGATATTTAGTAACTTCCTTGTGGCCCCGTTAGAGAAAAGAGAGAGGCCAATTAACTGCCCCCAGGTAAACTAAAATGGAGAAAAATATACTGCAGCTGTCAACATACGAGTCCCTACTTAAAGACGCCCCTCGAGAATTACGTGACATTCATGAATAGCTATGGGCACTGAAGTAGAACTTTCAATTTGCATTCAGAACCGGCTAACAGAAACAATACTATCGTACAAGTGCCGAGGGAGAATGTACAGTTTTGAGCTACTGGTCTACTCATAATGAAAAGAAAACACGACATATAGGAAACGGGAGCAGAGATATGCTCAGGTTTCAGCAACAATTTCTTAAATTGCGTCGTATTATGACTTGATTCGGCACTTGCTAATTCCCTTGAATTGTTTATTCATAAGTCTGAATACTTCTTTCATGCGCTTCTAGTCTTTTACCAGTTTTCTTTGTCATAGGATCCTTCTGTGTTCATCCGAATTAATTCTTATCCTCGTCCTGGACGGCTCCCAAACGTTTGTTGATGAGCACACTTCTACTTTGGTCCGAAAACATAAAAAGGGTCGTCCATGGTAGAGAACAAGCGGTTGTATATATCTGTGGTTGATGAGGAGATAATTCATGAAATTACCTTTGCTCTTTTCGTACACGGACCTAGCATTAAGTTACCTGAAGATTTTCTCTCAGTGAAAATGGTACAAAAGGATGGACCGCTCCCCGATGTATGTTATGAGGTCGCAGAAAAGGTGCTGTTCTAGCTGAAGAGCTTACTACTTCTCTGCTGTGTGCGATCGCATACGCCTTGCTACATCTCCGGAATTGGAGGTCTTGTGGAACTCCGGACACTTGTGTAGTAGTTAGTGGGACGTTAAGCAAAATAACATTGTTATTAAATCACGTGCGGCTTAATCACGACGTGACGTGACACTCGTGCGCCATATCGCCCGTGTGAACCGACAGCGTGGTGCTGCGTGCGAACGATTTGCCAAGAAACACGGTGGAGTGCGGCATTTCACCAGTGTGGTTTACATGTGCGTGGTTAACTTAAATGATTCTCTTAACATTTTATCGCAAAACAGAGCACTCGTGTGTGTTCTGATCTGAAATGTTAAAGGGACCTTCTTGGCTGTATATTTGTCACAGACATAACACCAGTATAGCTTCTGGCCTGTGTGAGTCCGCATGTGAACTGGTAGGTCGGTTTTCTGGATGAGGGATTTGCAACAGCTATTGCGGCAGTGCGCCTTACACCCGTGTGAGTCCGCATACGACGTGCTAGGTGGGATCACCTGCTGAATACCCTGATTCAAACATTGGATGGGATTGGCTTCTTGCCTGTGCCAGTCAGCATATGAACTACTAGGCTGACTTTGATGCTGAAGAATATGCCACAGATATTGCAGCAATATGGCTTCTCGCCTAAGTGTGTCCGCATGTGATCTCCTAACTCGCGTTTCAGGATTAATGATTTGCCGAACACATTGCAACAGTGTGATATATCGCCTGTGAGGGTAAGCATGTGACCTGCATAGATGGACTTTCTGGCTGAAGGAATTCCCACAGACGTTGCAGGAGTATGGCCTCTCAACTGTGTGTGTCCGTCTGTGACTTGCTTGGATGGATTTACTGCTGAATTACTTGCCACAGACATTGCAGCATTATTGCTTCTCATCTATGTGTGTCCGCACGTGAATAGCATGGACGGAATAACTGCCGAATAACTTGTCACAGACATAGCAAGAGTAAGGCTTTTTTCGCCCGTGTGAGAACGCATGTGAATAGCATGGTTGCCTTCCCTGCTAAAGGATTCGCCACAGAAAGTCTCGTCTGTATGGATCCACATAAGATGAGATAGAGTGTCTTTCCGGCTGAATGATTTGCCACAGACTTTGCAACAGTATGACTTCCTGTCTGTGTGTGTCCGCATATTAACAGTTAGTGTGCTGTTCAGGATGAATGATTTGCCACAAACATTGCAACTGTTTGGCTTCACGCCTGTATGGGTACGCATACGATCGGTCAGACTGCCTTTCTTCATGAATGATTTGCCACAGACATTGCAACTGTATGGCTTAACACGTCTATTGGTCCGCAGATGATCGGTTAGTTTGCTTCTCATTATGAATGATTTGGCACAGACATTGCAGCTCTATGGCTTCTCGCCTGTATGTGTCCGCATATGATCGGTTAGATTGCCTTTCTTCCTGAATGATTTGCCACAGACATTGCACCTGTATGGCTTCTCACCTGTATGGGTCCGCATATGTTCGGTCAGACTGCCTTTCTTCCTGAATGATTTGCCGCAGACATTGCAACTGTATGGCCTCTCACCTGTATGGATCCGCATATGACCGCTTAGACTGCCTTTCAGACTGAATGATCTGCTACAGACATTGCAGCTGTAAGGCTTCTCGCCTGTATGGGTCCGCGTATGATCGGTTAGTTTGCTTTTCTGTATGAATGATTTGCTACAGACATGGCAGCTGTAAGGCTTCTCGCCTGTATGGGTCCGCAAATGTTCGGTTAGTGTGCCTTTCTGTATGAAGGATTTGCTACAGACATGGCAGCTGTATGGTTTCTCTCCTGTATGGGTCCGCATATGATCGGTTAGTTTGCCTTTCTTTATGAATGATTTGCCACAGACACCGCATCCGTATGGCTTCTCACCTGTATGGGTCCGCATATGTTTGGTTAGACTGGCTTTCTCTATGAATGATTTGCTACAGACATGGCAGCTGTATGGCTTCTCGCCTGTATGGGTCCGCATATGATCGGTTAGTTTGCTTTTCTGTATGAAGGTTTTGCCACAGACACCGCACCTGTATGGCCTCTCACCTGTATGGGTCCGCACATGATCGGATAGATTGCCTTTTTGTATGAATGATTTGCTACAAACATGGCAGCTGTATGGCTTCTCTCCTGTATGGGTCCGTATATGATCAGATAGTTTGCCTTTATTTATCAAGGATTTGCCACAGACACCGCAGCTGATTGGCTTCTCACCTGCATGGGTCCGAATATGTTTGGTTAGACTGCCTTTCTGTATGAAGGATTTGCCACAGACACCACATCTGTATGGCCTCTCACCTGTATGGGTCCGCACATGACCGGATAGATTGCCTTTTTGTATGAATGATTTGCTACAGACATGGCAGTTGTATGGCTTCTCTCCTGTATGGGTCCGCATATGATCCGATAGTTTGCCTTTATTTATGAAGGATTTGCCACATACACCGCAACTGTATGGCCTCTCTCCTGTATGGGTCCGCACATGATCGGATAGATTGCCTTTCTGTATGAATGATTTGCTACAGACATTGCAGCGGTATGGCTTCTCGCCCGTGTGAGACCGCATAACGTCCGGCCTTTTCCTCAAATTTTTATGAGATACTGAGCATTCGTTTATAATCGCACCTGTATGCAATCGCGTGTCCCCTGTCAGCATTTTCCTCTTTGTAAAGCATTTATCAGAATATACGCACACTTGGAGCGGGTGGATTCTGAGGTGTTCCGACAAGCTGCTTCGGCTACATAACACCTTTCCGCAGTGATCGCACTTGAAGGGTCGATCTTCCTTGTGTCTCTTCAGATGTCGCAAGAGGTCCAACTTCCCAGCCAGGATGTCACTGCACACACTACACCTAAAACTAGCTGATCCGCCGTCCGGAGGTTGATGATCTCTATAGCTCACCTCGGGTCTCGATCTACAGTGACAAATTAAAACCATGTGACCAATAGTTCAACAGTCAACTCCACTACAACTCTCACACAGGGGATTTGCTACTTGACATTCCAATCACTGATATCCAGTGGAGAGAGCTCGTTACTCATAAACATTACATTCCTGAGAGTAAACATTATCTGAGGTTAAAATTCAAAACCTCTCACTTGTAACGAGAATGTGTTGCGTCTTTTCTTAATCACGATATCACGCGGAAGAAACTTGTCACGGTTTAGAAATGTACGAGTTAATAGACAACCTCATTTGAAGAAAGCATGAGAAGTGGTCCAGCCTAAAAGGGTAAATACTCGTACAAACTCTTTAATCCAGCACATATTATTCTACCGAAATCCGTAGTCTGTTCTCCTACATAAAGAACGCCATATGCTTTGGAGTTTTGATCTTGTTGAACCACTCTGCGCTTTGTCGCAGGCAAGTAATAATTTTTGTAAAGGACCTTGTTCTTGAGGTTGTTTGAGAGAATGTCTGTGTTGTAGATATTAATAAAGTTGAGAACGTTTGCCGAAATTCAGCAAGATCTCTTGAAACATGGCTAATCTCTTATGAATGTTATTTTGTCACACAAATATACATATTGTATTTGTACATTGTTATCATATCACTATAGCCTTTTATTATGTCACTGTGTCGCTTTTCTGAAATATGTATCTTTGATGTGCAATCAAACATAGCCAACCTATATATATATGACGGTAGGTTTATACAAGGACGTTCATAATTACTACCATGTACTACATCAGTCTACGTCTTAATTGCTGTATTTAACACGGAAACCACTAATACTGATGAAATCCTGGAAAAGCTGAAATGTAACAAGTATACGAGGCTCTCTCCCTAGCATTGATACTGTCTTTTCTCCTCAAGACACTGCTGTTATAGACATTATGAAGGCAACACAGAATATGGCTTTGGTGGTAGCGTTTTATTACAATGTTCTAATATCCTGATTTTGAAACCAAACGCAACCTATCATGCCCTTGAATATTCTTACAAGTATTACTTTAACAATACGGATAGAAGGAGCATGAAAATCAAGGCTTGAGCCAAAATTCGAGATGACAAGACGATGAATTGCACTGTAGTGGATATTGCTGCTATGTAAAGGAAGGAATGTTATTCTATTTATTTCACAAGATCACGGGCAACGTGATTATTTTTAGTGGATTGATAACATAGTTGGACAGCATCCAATTCTGTGCATGTCTCCCCACCACAGAGTAGTTCTACATATTCTACGGAAGAAGGGTTAAAGGTGAGATCCACTTACAACTGCCACATGGGAAAATCGATCACGCAGGCTAAAATATATCGTAACATGAACAGGTACTTTCCAATTCATGCTATATGAAATGAATTCACATGGCCCAGTCGAATGCATGACTGGCTCACAAGCAAAGTAATGGGAGGCTCGACCATGTATTGTTACTGCACTCTTTGGAGAAAATAAGTGGACAAATGAAAGGGGGACATTGATTCCAGATATGACAGACTAAACCACTTCATCATCAAACAAGATATTGATGTTGACACCACTAGACAACAGGGGGCAGAAAATACGACACTGGATTGTATGTCATGCGTTCTGTGGCATATCACGCCAAGCAAAGGTGCAAACGTCTGCAACCCTTCTTCTTTACCTGAATACGTGATTCTTGTGACAAGTAATTTATGAGGTTCACAATTAGTTTTCAGTAAAATAATGTTTCATTTTGCATTGATAAATATTCTATACGAACCAGCTACATTGCTGTAACTCGTGGCGCGTCCCAGGTGACGGATACGGGTTCCCCGCTGGCCTGCCGATGAACTTGAGCAAAATATAAAAGCTCTCGCGTACCAAACATGTACAAAGTCTTTAATGGCAACTTTGACGGAGATGGAGACGTTCAGTAGGGACCAGGTGGCGGAAGAGGTACACTAAATTTCTGGAAGTTAATGCGGAAAAGAGGGTAGTGTTTCTTCTCTAGAGGAGTGGCTGGAAAAGGCATCTGTTCTCCATGTCCGGAGCTGCGTTATTCCCTTCTGTCATGAGCTCTAAAATGCTCAAGACAAGCCGGCCGTAAAATAATACCGTTATATCATTACGGAAATATTTCTCATGGTATCGGAGCCAAGATTAGTGCAGCCCCTGGAAGGGACGCGCATTGGCAGGGCCCAGTCAGCATGAAAAGTATGCTGGGGTTACCGTCGCACGGGTTGTGACGGCTAACCATGCTAGTACCCCCATTTTGTATCCCATCATTGAATTATGCCTGGATGAAGTAGCGAATAAGCTTCTGCACTTGAGAGAAGGCTTGTAGGCATCTGATAGGTGCGGAAAAAAGATGGAATGGAGAAAAGTCATGGGCAAAGAGGTGTGGTTACTAACTGGTGTACAACAGAAACCGAAGGACAGTTCATGGTGTTGACATTGTCATATCAGCTAAATTTGACGGTTCAGTCTCCGAGGTGCAAAAGTTTGATAATCGCTTGATGTAACTCGTCCGCACTGGGGAAAGAAGGAAATTCCAATTTTTCACAGCAACGCTCCACAAACTGACGTGCTCATGGAAACCAAAGATGCGTTCTGGGCACTGCCTGACAAGAAGACCGCTGACTATCTTATCGCTGCCGCTGATCTGAATGGACGTGTAGGACCGAGGAAAGAAGAACAAACAGTCCATGGCGTTCATGGATATGGAGAAAAGAACGACGATGCCCAACAAATTCGCGATTATGCAGAAACTGATCATCGCAAACACACGGTTCAAAAAGAGTGATATTCATCTACTCAGTACTACAGTGGCTCCCATCCAATTCGCACTGACTACATCCTTGTGAGAGGGTGAAATCTCGAAGATGTTCTAGAGATAACAGTTGTCCCTTATTAAATCCTTGCGATGCAACAAAGACCAGTCATCTAAGCTGCGGATAAAGTCACCAAGAGCCCAATACTTCGCAGGAAATAGACAAATTGGGATCAAATGGTTGCCCCTGAAGAAGGAGACTAACGTCGTTGCAAAAGTTACAGAGTCACAAATCACCATAGTTGAAGTGAGCCGGACTAAACTGAAAGACGCCTTTCGCTCTATTCCTGGAACAATTAAGTCAGGGCGACGACAATGAAGGATTAAACATGACATATGGCCAAGGAATGAAGATGTTAAATATGCAGTACGGTTGAAGAAGCTGCTGTACCACGAGTTTCTTGCTCGTTGGAATGCCTACAAGGCAGCCACTCGTAAAATGAAGAAGGTATTTGCCGTAACAAAATCAAACCGGTAGGCAGGTCTATAAGTGAAACATGACATGCGCGAATTCGAGCGGAATTTTTAACGGCTAGTCCAATCGAGCCATCGCAAAACGTCAGAAGTCCAACGTTTTTACGGCATCAATGAGGAAACAGACGATTTGCTACTGGACAGGCGGGAAGCGCGAGTACACTGGTGGAACTATTTTGACAATATTTCAATCATGGAATTTCCGTATCTACCAATCGTAATCACCTCCCCTGTTGAAGGTCCAACGAAGGAAAATGACGTCACTAAAGTCCAGACTATGCTGAAGGAAATGAAACCAGGGAAAGCCATCTGTCCCGATTATCTTCCGGCAGAGTTTTGTTTCTCTCAATGGGAGGATGCAGCAGTGTGGCTAAAGCAAGCTTTTCAACCATATCATCAAAGAAGGTCAAAAACAAACAGACTGGCAACGGATTATCAATTCAGAAATAAGGGAAGCCCTGCCAATTTTTCTAATCACGGCCCGAACATACTTCTGAGCCTCGCAATGAGAAACTTAGAACAAATCTTCGACAAAAGGATTAGCGATTTATACAAACATACAACAAGCCAAGCTGGATTTGTGTAAAATTGTGGCGCAATAGGAGAAACCCATGCTGCCGGACTATTACTTGAGAGACACTGTGAAAAGAATAAGAGGCTTCATCACAAATTTCTGGACCCTTAGAAGCCCTTCCATCGGGTACTTCATGACCTAATCAGTCAGCCCTATAAGTACATGGCATTCCAGAGCACCTTGCTGAGAGGGTATAATTGCTCTAAAAAGAACAAATGAGTTGTGTTCAAGCTGCCGCAGGACCGTCTGATGACTTCCGCATAACTGTAGGTGTCCATCAAGGCCCCGGCTTATCACCACTGCAGCTCATTCTTGTGATGGACATAATTACCACAAACCTGCGCAGTCCAATACCATGGACACTTGTCTAAGCAAATGATATCATTTGGCTGAAGAGAATAAGCTAGACCTGCAGCGTCAAACAGAAGACTGGAACAATCGACTAGCGCAATAAGCCCCGCGCCCCAACAAGAAAAAGACAGAATACATTGCATTACATCGTCGAGAAGTTTGAACCATGCATGTTGACTTTGAAGATATTGCACGAGTAGAGATATTTAAGTATATTGGCTCCACAGTCTATGATTATGGCCGACTTACTGATTAAGTCAACTTAAGGATATACAAAGCCTGACTGAAGTGGAGAATGACAACAGGCGCCCTTCCGAACTTTGGACGAAGGGCCATTTCTAAACTAAGTTCTACCGAACTGATATCTGTCCTATCGATATCCATCCTGTCGTTTTCTACGGCAACGCATGCTGCCCACCTCTAGAGGTAGAACGCCAACTAAGCATCATGGATACAAAGTTGCTTAGGTGGAAGGCTGGCATAACTAGACTAGATCACATTTCAAATGATATTATTAGAAAACGTTTTGGCATTGCAGCGATCCAGAAGAAAATTGGTAAAAGGCGTGTGCGCTGGTTTGGTCATGTGTTGCGTGTAGAGGACGATACATTGGGAAAGTCAGAGTATTACACAGAAAGTCGGTGAAAAGAGGCGCTAGGGACGAACCAGACAGCAAAGACTGATAAAGTGCACAACGGCCTGAAAGTTGGAAGACTACATGCAGACATGGCCCGAGACCGAACTAACTGGAGTCAATGAACCACAACACCGAACCCTGCCACCAGATGCAGACTGATTAATATTCTATTACAAAAATTGAATGCAATGGATATTTTACACATTCTAACATTCAAATTAGTTTATTGTATGTTCAAATTTTCTCCCCTAATGCCTATGTCCGATATCTATAAAAACTTATTTTCACAAAATAGTGTTTGAATGTCTGAACGCTTCTGGATTTCGTGTTTAAGTGACTCCTATAAATGCATTGTGAAGAAAAACTTATAAATAAAAAAATAAAAAATGGATATATCTGTGTTAAATGGGAAGGACAGTTTGAATATCCGGTGGAATTCTACAAGTACCTACAAGAGGGGAGTTCGTCAGTGTATTCTAGCCTGAATAGAATTTTGCAATTCATATTTCTGCTTACATACGTCATAGACAGCAGACGATCATATTAATCGGTTTGTTATTTTCACTCCGATCACGCCTATAAATATGAAGACCATGGAGGAGTGGCACAAAGTGGCCAACTCAGGGCCATGTGACACTCAAAGCTCTAAAGCTGGAAGGAAGCCACATAACTAAGTGGTTAGTTCAGGACCATGTGTCTCTACACAAACAGAAGTAAGCCTCATCACTATTTAGCTCAGGACGATGTGTCTCTCCACAAATGGAAGGTAATCTCATCACTAATTGGTAATCTCAGAAATACGTGTATTTCCACAAGTCAGCAATTAGGAAATTTTATGAATCTTAAAATCTTTTCTTATGTAATTCAATACCAAACTGGCATGGCAAATAGTTTAGACATTTTAAAGGAAGTCATTTAAGTTGCGGCATGATATTTGTAGACTGCTGAAATGAGAGTGAGGAAACAATAGCGCCTGAGGTGAGATATAAAACAAAGTGGGAAGTAGCAGATAAGATCCGGTCGACTGAATCGTTCAGAAGCATCTAAAATCTATGATGTAAAATGGACTAAGCTACGTAGACAACGGACTGTCCTCTGACATATATGCCAAGAAAAAAGAAGACATATAAAATGCATGTCGCTTTGCTGGTCTCTGCACAAAATATGTTTAGAAAGTAAAAAGGTAATTTAGACTCCATCAAAAATAGAAATATGATTTTGTGTGTGAAAAGGATTCATAAGCAACATTTTTACTGGTGGTCATAATACAAGATTGTTCTCTAACGTAGCCTATTGTGTCCTGTTACACATGAATTACAAAGAAACAGAGAGTGTGAGCTGGTACTTGGTAGTTCTGAGGACCGACATGAATATTTCTTGCCACTAGTTGTGAAAGTACAGTAGGAACAAGTCAGTGCATCACATAAGAAACGAGAAGACTCTAACCACTCACAAAATCAAATAAACCATTCAGAATTCATATTTTCCATCACAAATCTGGTTTGAAGTCAAACCTTAGGCTATGACTAGCCATCGCATGACCTGCTGATACAAGGGCTTGGTTAAGAGCACCAATCCGAGACTATACAATCATTTCCCATGAATTATCAAAGATCATTTCACACAGTAACCCACAAAGGTGTGACAGCAAAAAATTAATTAGCAATGTCACAACTACAGTTCAAAAACACTACTGCATTAAATGTTTTAAAACAGGACATACACTTGTGGTACTTTGTAAGGTCAGTGACAATAATTACAATTTTGAAAGAATATTATATCACTACGTTATTTACCTATTATTATTATTATTATTATTATTATTATTATTATTATTATTATTATTATTATTATTATTATTATTAGCATAGGGCAACAAGTTAGATACATATATACAAATATATAGTATTTACAAATGTGCACAGACAAGAAACATGTTTTATAACAGAATGTCCAGTTGAGTGATCCACTGTATGGCTTCCTTGGTTGGTTCCAAAAAATCACTCGGGCTACCTGTGTAGGAACGTCGTGCACATTCACTTACAATATGGGGATTTCTGCCGAGATGCACCACAGTCGCACTCTGGTGATGAGATATATTTCCACTTATAAAGGGCATCCCAGCGTCGTCCATGATTTGTTCTCACCCAATTCAGAGTGGTCCAAATCTTACGTGGTAGATGATGTTCACCAGGAAGATGTTGTGTAAGGAACTGTCTGTGGCAACTTTCCAGTGACTTCTCCATTCTTCTAAAGGGTGAAAATTCCCATCAGCCAATGCGACAGCATCATGCAAAGATGGATGTCGTGACTCCAACCTCGTTACCTTGAGAACAGGAATATCATCCAAAACAGGCAGTTGAGGCTTCATTTCTATCTTCTTGAACTCTCGGATGGGAGCATTTTATCTTTCTAAAACAGGTGGCATTATACCTGACAGAATTAGGAGCCAATAAAGCGATGTGGACTGGACAGTACCAGATATTAACCGCAAGCTAACATTCAGTTGAGTACCAATTAGTCTTGTATATGGGCTATCCAGCCAAACAGGTGCACAGTACTCACCACACGAGAATACCAGTCCCAAAGCAGATCATAAAGTCTTTGCTGATGAACCCCAACTTGAGCCATACAATTTCTGAAGGATAATATTACGTGTTTTGAGCTTTTTTGACAGATTCATAAGATGTTGTTTGTAAGATAGTGTGCGATCAAGTGTAATCCACAAATATTTGGGATAGCTGCTATGCCGAAGTTCTTGGTGACAAAAACGTATGTGAAGTTTAATGCCAACTTGGCGATTATTCAGGTGAAAACATGACACTTCTGTTTTGTTAGAGTTAGGACACAGTTGCCATTTCTTGAAGTACGTTTCAAGTGAAATCAGGTCTCTTCGTAGCACTTATTCTGTCACACTAAGGTATCGATTTTGAGTGACTAGTGTTATGATATCAGCATAACAAAATGTTTGCGATGATGTTTCTGGGAGATCGGAGATATACAAATTGAACAGTAGGGGAGACAGTACCGATCCTTGAGGTAATCCATTTTTGAGCTTCCTTTCTCTACTCATACTATTTCCCATACACACTCGAAATCTTCTGTCATTGAGCATATTGCTTATAACCTGCACGATGGTCCTACGGGGTGCAATTCGGTGAAGCTTGTAAATTAATCCTTCCCTCCAGACTGCATCAAATGCTGCTGTAACATCAATGAATACAGCTGAGGTCTTGAGTTGTTTCTGGAAACCTGCTTCCATGTGGAATGTCAGTGAAAGCACTTGATTGCAGCAGCTGCGATTTGGCCTGAATCCAGCTTGATCAACTGTAATACGCTGAAAAATAATTGCGCTGATTCTGTTGTGGAATAGCACCTCAAAAAGAAGGGCAACTGGTCTATAACTGCTTGGGTCATTGGCAGGCTTACCTGGTTTCAAGATGGAAATCACTTTCGTTCGTTTGAATTCTGCCGGGAGTTGTCTGTTCGGTAGAAGGTCGGTAAAAAACCTTAACAGCCAACTTCTTGCATTCTTCCCTAAGCGAATGCGAAATTCTGGATGAATGTCGTCAAAATCTGGAGCTGTACTTGGTTTAACGTCTTTGAGAGCAGCATTGATGTCTTGCACCGTAAGCGGTTGTGAATACCTTGATGTGCGTGGTGTTCTTGATTCCAGAGTTTGGAGCTGGCGCCGTATGTATTTGGTATGTTTCTTATCTGATGGAGTTTGGAAAGTTGTGACGATGTGAGATGCTACTTCACCCGGAGTAACTCCAGGCTGTTGCTTCACCAAATGTGTCCTTCCTCCAAGTTTTCTGCGGTGCCCCCAAGATCTTCTACTGGAATGAGTTAGGTCGATATTCTCCACTGTTTCAATCCACCGTTCTCTCCGGGTAGTATCCATGCTGGAAAGAAGTTCATCAGCTATGTCTTCATCACCAGTATGCCGATATTCGTTATAGAGTGCATCAGTCTCTACATTCCAACCAGGGATGTATTCTTTTCTATGGCATACTCTTCTTAGCCGCCATCATAACTGCATCTACGAAACGCTTGTAATTGTGTTTGGGAGCAATCCACCGAACACATTTATCCAGTTCAGTGGTGAATGTTGACGAATTTGCTTTTCTGAAGTTCCTCCGAGCATGTGGTATTGACCGTACAACAGGAATTTTCATGCCAATGTCCACTACAATGGGGCCATGTTGACTGTGGGGAAAATGTATTAACACTTTACGACTGGTATGTAAGGACTGTCCTCCGTCATTGCAGCTAACAAAACACAGGTCAAGATTGGAATCCCTATTCCATGCAGCTGATTGGAAACTACCAAGATCTTTTGGGTCAAAAATCAGATGGAGATTGTTCAGTTCTGTCTATTCTACGAGTTTCGTTCCACATTCACTGTTATTCGAGTACTTCCATAGTTCGTGATGGCTGTTGAAGTCGCCTATATAAAGTGCAGGGTGTTGAGCAGTAGGTAGAACGGTACTTGGCCACTTTGCGTTTGGGGGTTTATAAATGTTAAAAATAGTAACATCTGCCACTCGCACAGCAACACAATAGATGTCTTCGTCTTCGTTTTGAAAGAGCAGTCAGGCATTTTGGATATTATTACGAACATAAGTAGCTATACCATGTGCACTGTGATATGTTGCACCAAGAGCAGCATAACCATTAATGCGGCCCCTTTTCCGAAACTCTTCTTCATTGGCTGTATGGGTTCCCTGTATAGACACTACATCTATATTATTATCCAGGATAACTTTTTATAGGTAGTCACATCTATGTTAAGCTGGAAGACACGGATGAAAGGTCCAATCCTTCTTGTCTGGTAGCTCTGAGAACAGCTATTTCCATGAAATACTTTAGTCATTGCTGGGAGATATTTAAAAGGTAAGTCCAGCAGCCACAGTTATTGCTTTCTTAGTACCACCCGGGGGTCACGTGTAGGGCACTTGGAGGTTAAACCTACGGACGTGAAGCAATAATGTACCCCCTATTTATCTACTTTTACGAAATAATAACTTCACTTACTTAAAGAATTCTGAATTTTTTAAGCAACCTGCACAAATTTAAAACTCCACTTGTACCAGTCTATTTTATTAGAATATACTCATTGTGTAGGCATGTTTTCAATCAACACACTAGAACCACCTGACTGACAATGAACACTAAAATGAATAGAGCAAGTGTGACCACATCACTGGAATGAACATGAATTCAATACCACCATTTTTTTACACTTGCAACAATGCATAAGTTTTATTTGCAAACTATGATATCAAAGATGTAGCATTAATGATCTCAACGTTTCATTTCTACAACACAATATCTGCTTTGGCGTCCACAAATGGAGAAATCTGACTTAACACACAAGAGAACAGAAATTACCAGAAAAAAAGGAATCTAACCAAATAATTTTAAAATGACATTCTCTGAGATACCACATTATTGAACTCAGCCATAATTATATTGATTAATGAAACTGATTATGTTAGTTTGAAGTAATTGTTGTTTAAAATGTACATAAAACTTAACAATTTTAAATTTGTAGATGTAATTTATAATCTACAAACATCGCTTTTTCTGTGTGTCACTGTTGGTATGAACGTAAAAAGAACTTACACAGAATATCTGGAAGCAATAGTTTCAGAAGGCATTTCAGATGTTAAGAATGTGATGAACAAATGATGCAGAGAAAGTGAAAAAAAGAACACATTTTTCGTGGTTGTTTAAGAGTATTGTAAACAAATACACTTCAAAAATATCAAGCTTTACCAAGGATTTTTTGTAGATATACATTCAATAAATCTACATGACGGAACATTAATTATGATCTTAAATAACCTGAATATTTTAGATAATTTTAACAGGTGGAATTTGAAGATATTAGTGTTTAAATGTAATCTTGTAAAGAAAGGATTAAACTGATGAAAACGGCCAGTTTTTGGAGATAAACCAACCACTACTGAACACAGCTGTGAATAGGTACAACATATTCCATATTGTATAGAACTTGTAGTGTACGTACTTTGTTTCTTCTTTGATGTACGGCAAGAGCTGATCATCAGTATGTTCTTCAATGAATATTTCCTCCTTAGTATATTCAGAAGGCTATAAGTAAGAAATAAGAAAAGTAGAATAAAGAAGGGAAAAATATATAGTCCTAAACAAGAAACAGCTGAGATAATAAATTTCATAGTGGCACAATAAGAGTATAATTAATTTACATCCCATTTAAAAATTATATAATTGAAAGGAACAATCAAATCAAAATCACTTTAAATGCAAGTGAGGTGTCTACCTTGTTGGCAAATGGTACACAAAAATACATTATTATCAAGCACTAAATTTTAAAAGAACAGAGAAGAAAACAATTTTGTAAATACAATATTATAAAATATATATGCTATTTTTTTCTATTAAGCACACAGCTCGTCCTTAATAAATGTATATAATTTACAAAATTTTACTCATAATATCTTCTGTTTTACAAACATAATCAACACGTATACAACTTGTGCAGCTACTTCAAATAATAGTATACAATTTCTATTAGATTAAAATTTACATTGCATTTATTTATTTTATATTTACTGTTTTGGGGACCTAACTAGCATAATGACCTGCTGCGTTTTAACCTGAGTCCTTTCGCCACTGCTTTTCAAACAACTGATAAGATAGATAAGAACATGAAAAGGAAAACACTGTTGAATAGCAGTAGACATGGTAGCACAAAACAGGAGGAACATTTGTAAATATGTAAATTTAAAATTATCTACATATTTGTGAATATTCAGCAGAGTATATGTACACATACATGTATGGGTGGAGGCACTTCTGTGTATGTGTACATGTACAATTTAAGGAAAATAAATAATAATAAACACTCTCCAAATCATAACCCAATACCATTCCTTGCTTATGTTTCTCTTTCTATTGATCCTAATACCACAATGACTAGGTATTACCTTCATTGTCTAATATTCACATTCCACTGTTCCCATTTTTCTATACATGACTTGACTTGTTACTTCTTCGTTCATTTCCATGTTCCTATATATATTCTTTCCGAAACACTTCACTGTAATATCAAATAATCCCACATTACTCCCACCACTTTTCCAACAATAGGACAATGTTTATATCACAAGCATAGAAATATCCATCGTCCCTCTCTGTACATCATATTAAGACCAGAATACATACATCAGTCAATGTCCCAATCAATGAATAAATCAATCAATGAAACAATCAAACAGCAGCATTTAGGGATGTTGGTTGTTTATGTAGAAAAAGATTGCGGAAATTTATGAAAAAACTCTCACGGTAAATTATTTCAATCACTAAATCATCTTCCTATAAGTGAACATTTGCCAAAATTAGTCCCCATGAATTCCAACTTATCTTCATGTTGTGACCTTTCCTATAATTCAACAACATGACTTAAATGTATTCATCAACTAATGTCATTCCAAGCCATCTCTCCAATGACATCTCAGAATATACTGCTTAACTGAAGAGCTTGTGTCCTTTCTCAAGTCTTCCCAGCTGAATCCTTGCAACATCTCTGTAACACAACTCTTTTGTTAGAAATCAACCACAAGAAATGGAGCTATTCCTGTGGAGTATTTCCTATTCTCTAATCAAGTAATACTGGTGATGGTCTCATACTCTCATCGTGGTTTTGCTGCAGATTTATATGCCCTCTCCCTTACAACCCCTAAATAACCTCATAATCATATTAAGAGACCTGCAAATTTTATTTCTGATACGTTTATGTGATTACCACAATGAAAATATACCCTTAATAAGAATAACTAGGTACTTATAGAGATCCCCATGAACAACTTTCACCCCATCAACACAATAATTAAATTAGAGAGGACTCTTTCTATTTGTAAAGCACAGAACCTGACTTTTCACCCCATTTACCAATATAGCATTGCCCGACGTCCATCTTACAATATTGTCAAGGTCTTTTTGCAGTTACTCACAATCCTGAAACTTAGTTATTACAATTTTTTGCTAGTTGTTTTACGTCGCACCGACACAGATAGGTCTTACGGCGACGATGGGACAGGAAAGGCCTAGGAGTGGGAAGGAAGCGGCCGTGGCCTTAATCCTTAGTTATTACAAAGAGCTTCATCAGTTTTTCAGTTCATTATTCATATTGTTTATATATACATATCAGAAAATAGAGGTCTCACAGTACTGCCCTGTGGGACCCAATCCCATAATTGTTACAGGATCAAATAAAGCTTCAACTACTCTAATACTCTGAGTTCTATTTTCTACAAATACACCAGACGTGGAAAAATTTTCATGGTAAATGGTATATTTCTATCTTTATGTAATTTATTGACCTTTATAGTTTAATCCTTGAACATTGTTTGGTGGTAAAGTTACCACTTGGGATATCCCTGCCCACATTATTGTATTTTTTCATATAGTGGCTACAGTGAGAACCACAATGTAATTTCATTATTCACATGGTTTTGTGTCATATTTTGTTAGTGAACATATTCTGTTGTTTATCGTCTATATCTGCATATTGTTGCTGTATGGAAGTAAATAATGCGACCTATTGTTAATAGTGTGCATTCTGTAAATTACGTGCGTTATTGATACTATTCACGAGTTCAGTTGATATATCTTAAGAGTGGTACTAGAGAACTGTCAAATTTTGAGGTTATGGGGAGACAAAATGACCTTTCGCCAAGAAAGGCATTGTCAGAGAGCTACTTGTTGAGAAACGTTATTCACAGCAAGAGGTAGATTCTAGATTGCAAATATTACAGCAATCTGTAAGTAGAATTTTAAAACGTGAAGATAAGGGGAAGGCAAAATGTCAACAACATGTTGGAAACTGTGGGCGAAAGAAGAAACTAACCCCAAGGAGGAAGCAAAACTTTTTAATTTGTCAGTAAACAACCGCAAGGTTACTAGTTTGGATTTACATATGAAATTATAAGAGTACGGGTCATTGGTACCAGCCAGGACTTTGAGACGAGAGCTGTTTAATGCTAGATTGAGAGCAAGACGACCTCTAAGAAAAGCGAAGATTACTCCTGCTATGGCTGAAAATATGTTCCAGTGGGCCACGACTCTCCAGAATTGGTTATGTGAGGATTGGAAACAGGCAAGTCTATGACAATTACTGTAATTCCTTAATTATCATTCATTATTCAATTTTAACCCAATCTAAGTGATGTAACTGTACAGTACAGTAACTCTGTGAAATTTTTCTTCCAAACCGTACAGCTTATTGCATTTAATGCTAGGCTTATTTGTTTCATTTATTTCAGGTTTGTTTTAGCGGCGAATCGGTATTTCCTGTAGAATAAGAGACAAGTCCATGTGTCAGAAGAAAAGGTGAAGCATTCCACCCAGATTGAGTGAAGCAGAGAGTGAAACATCCAACTTCAGTGATGGTCTGGAGTGTGTATTCTTGGTACGGCTGTGGACAATTATATATTGTAGAAGGAACTATGGGACGTGAACAATATAGAATTAAGAACCTGTTTGGTACCTCGGATGCAAGAGTGGTTTGGCCAAAGTGAATTTATTTTTATGCAAGATGGGCCTCCTTGCCACAAAGTCTAGAAACAGTCCAGACATGAACCCCATAGAACATCCTTAGGCGATAGCAAAGAAAGGTACGAAAAGCGAATATAACGACAGAAATTGGCTTCATTGAGAAGCTCGTTCAGATCTGGTGTCATTATGACGATTTAAAGAGTCAGTGTAAAATACTGTTTGAGGGTATGCCCAGTCTAATCAAGTCACACACGAAAGCTAAGTGGGTGCTTACCAAGTACTAAAGTCATCATCTTAAAAATTGGTAACATCTTATGTCTTCAATTCTCAATTTTTAATGTTTAATAATTTGGCCTCGTCTTTATAGTCACCCATTTAGCCACAATTTTATCTATCCCAACCACACTAATTTTTGTCAGTAATTTCCCAAGATCTACCCTATGAAAATCCTTATAGATATGTCAATCGTGATACATTAGATCACATGAATCTAATATATCTGCTATATCTTGCTGGAATCTACAAGATGAGCTTCAGTGGAATAATATTTCTGAAACCTGAACTACCATCCATCGAACCAGTTTGTAATTTCGTAAATGTGTATAATATGATCAGAAAGAATGCATTCCAAGCGCTTGCATGCAACACCAGTCAAGTTGACTAGTGTGTAATTACTGGCTTTATGTTTAGCACATGTTCTTTATACACAGGGTGCTACTACACTAATTATTAATTCATCTTGTATAGCTGATTCACACATACACTAATCAATATCTCAAAGAACTGACTTTCGTATATGCCCAGAAATTTTACCAATCCCAGCAGCAGTTCTAGTTTTAAATTTTTGTATAATATTGTCAATGTCTTTTTATAGTAGGTCCATGTGGACATTGCAAAGTAAATTCAAAAGATTGGATGAAATTGCCAACTGCGTCAGGTACAGCAAAAGGACGCCGACCAAACCATTGGTGACATATTCTATGCTCATTTGCTGGTGAACGGTGTCTTTCTTTTCTTACGTGATGCAGGACTGCAATGCCCATCTACTAATGGCGTATACACATTTCCATGTTGTGTAATTGCTACTCTATACCTTTCTCAGTACGTCGACATTCAACACCGTACACAGCAACAAGACTTACTGACATGCATTATATCCTGAACTTCAGACGTAGTGTTATAATGCAGTCACAGTGTGTGACTGTGAATTCCCTTCATCTCATCCACGCTGCCTGTATCATAAACCGCACTTCAACATCTACCCCACTAACAGTCTGTAGGCAAGATCTTAGGTACCTGAATCAATTTGGATGGAGCCATTAGATGGTTCGGATGACTCCAGGTATTCACTCGTCCTTTTGTTCATTCTAAGTTTGTATTGTGAAAAACAGGTATTCAATCTTCACCTTGATGCCGCAGTCCCATTCCGGGTCTATCAGCAAGTGCAACATCATCTGCATATAAGAGAGTCCTACAAACACCCCTTTGCAGGTCCCATGTGGTGGTGTCCATGCTGAGGACAAAGAGCAATGGGGACAGAGTGGAAGATTGGTGTACACACAAACTTTCAATGAGAAGCTCTCCGAGACGTTGACAGCGCAACATACACAACCTCTGGTATTCGTGTATAGCATCCTGATCTAAATTATAAACATTTCTGGTACACCATGGTCATGAGTGCAGACCAGATCACACGGTGTGGAACACGGGCTGTCATCAAACAACTCTCAAAAACTATTGATCTGCATTTAGGGCTGTCGCGCAGGTGGCGGATTCCGTATCTGTTTTTTCCTAGCCTTCTCTTATATGATTCCAAAGAAATTAGAAATTAATCGAACATCTCCCTTGATAAGTTATTCCACTCCCTAAATCCAATTCCTATAAACCAATATTTGCCCCAATCTGTCCTCTTGATTTCCAACTTTATCTTCATATTGTGATCTTTCCTACTCTTAAAGACACCATCCAAACTTATTCGTCTGCCGATGTCATTCCACGCCATCTCTACACTGACAGCTCGGAACATACCACTTAATCGAGCAACTCGTCTCGTTTCTACCAAGTTTTCCCAGCCCAAACTTTGCAATATTTTTGTTACGCTACTCTTTTGTCGGAAATCACCCAGAACAAATCGAGCTGCTTTTCTTTGGATTTTTTCCAGTTCTTGAATCAGGTAATCCTGGTGAGGGTCCCATACACTGGAACCATACTCTAGTTGGGGTCTTACCAGAGACTTATATGCACTCTCCTTTACATCCTTACTACAACCCCTAAACACCCTCATAACCATGTGCAGAGATCTGTACCCTTTATTTACAATCCCATTTATGTGATTACCCCAATGAAGATCTTTCCTTATATTAACAACTAGATACTTACAATGATCCCCAAAAGGAACTTTCACCCCATCAACGCAGTAATTAAAACTGAAAGGACTTTTCCTATTTGTGAAACTCACAACCTGACTTTTAACCCCGTTCATCATCATACCATTGCCTACTGCCCATCTCACAACATTATCGTAGTCATTTTGCAATTGTTCACAATCCTGTAACTTGTTTATCACTCTATAGAGAAAAACATAATCCGCAAAAAGCCTTACCTCCCATTCCACTCCTTTACTCATATCATTTATATATATAAGAAAACATTAAGGTCCGATAATACTGCCTTGAGGAATTCCCCTCTTAATTATAACAGGGACAGATAAAGCTTCACCTACTCTAATCCTCTGAGTTCTATTTTCTAGAAACATAGCCACCCATTTAGTCACTCTTTTGTCAAGTTCAGGTGCACTCATTTTTGCCTGTAGTCTCCCGCGATATAGTCCATTTGACCTCCTGAATCCAGAATATCAGCTACATCTTACTGGAAACCTACAAGTTGAGCTTCAGTGGAATAACCTTTCCTAAACCCAAACTGCCTTCTATCAAACCAGTTATTAATTTCACAAACATGTCTAATAAAACAGAAACAATGCTTTACCAAAGTTTACATGCAATGCATGTCAAACTGACTGGCCTGTAATTTTCAGCTTTATGTCTATCACCCTTTCCTTTATACACAAGGGCTACTATAGCAACTCTCCATTCATCTGGTAGAGCTCCTTCATGCAAACAACAATCAAATAAGTACTTCAGATATGGTACTATATCCCAACCCATTGTCTTTAGTATATCCCCCGAAACCTTATCAATTCCTGCTGCTTTTCTAGTTTTCAACTTTTGTATCTTACTGTAAATGACATTGTTGTCATAGGTAAATTTTAATACTTCTTTAGTATTAGTCACCTCCTCTATCTGGACATCCTTGTAACCAACAATCTTTACATACTGTTGACTGAATATTTCTGCCTTTTGAAGATCCTCGCATACACACTCCCCTTGTTCATTAATGATTCCAGGAATGTCCTCTTTGGAAACTGTTTCTGCCTTAAAGTACCTATACATAGTTTTCCATTTTTCACTAAAATTTGTACGACCACCAATTATGCTTGCCATATTGTTATCCCTAGCTGCCTTCTTTGCTAGATTCAATTTCCTAGTAAGTTCCTTCAATTTCTTCTTACTTCCACAGCCATTTCTAACTCTATTTCTTTTCAACCTGTACTGCCTTCTTAGTCTCTTTCCTTCTCTGTTATAATATAGTGGATCTTTACCATTCCTTAAAACTTTTAAGGTACAAACCTATAATCACATTCCTCAACAATCACTTTAAACCCATCCCACAGTCTGTTTTCATTTTTATTTACCGTTTTCCACCTATCATAGTTACTTTTCAAAATCTCCCTCATGCCTGTTTTATCAGCCATATGGTACTGCCTAATAGTCCTAATTTTAGTACCTTCCTTTCTTTCGCATTCATGTTTAACTACCACAAAAACAGCTTCGTGATCACTAATACCATCTATTACTTCGGTTTCTCTATAGAGCTCATCTGGTGTTACCAGCACCACATCCAGAATATTCTTCCCTCTAGTTGGTTAAATCACTTTCTGAATCAGATGCCCTTCCCATGTTAACTTATTTGCCATTTGCTGGTCACGCTTCTGGTCGTTCGCATTACCTTCCCAATTGACATTTGGTAAATTGAGATCACCCACTACAATCACGCTCCTTTCCTTATCGTCTCCCACATAGCTGATTATCTTATCAAATTATTCTGAATCAACATCTGCGCTATATTCCTGGTCTGTACACTCCAAAGACATCAAGTTGCCTATTATCTTTAGAGATGAGCCTTACACCTAGAATTTCATGTTTCTCGTCTTTGACTTTTTTGTAGCTTACAAATTCCTCTTTCACCAGGATGAATACTCCCCCCCTCCTACCATTCCTATCCTGTCTCCACGATTCACACTCCAGTTCCGTGAGAAAATATCTGCATCATTCATTTCGTTTCTAAGCCATGATTCAACTCCTATTACAATATCTGGTGAGTATACACTGACTGAGCAAATTTCATGGGATAGCGGAGCACTGATGCGCAGGTGTGTTGTATGCGCACCACAAGCTCCCTGTACCAGCGGCAGTTGTATAGGAGACCTTGTGAGCAGTGGCTGTGCATGTGAAAGGTGTAACATGGAACGTCGTCGTGAGATGCCACCGTTCGAAGGGGGTATGGTGGTCGGTGCACGACGGATGGGAAGTGCGATTTCGGAAGTGGTGCGGGAATTCGGCTTCACACGAAAAACCGTGTCCAGGGTGTACCGTGAATGGTTGAATGCGGGTGACACCGTCCACAACAGACGAACGACCGGCCGTCCAGCCACTTTCGATGACCGTGACCGGCAGCATCTGAGACGGATTGTCAGTTGTGACAGAAGGGCAAACGTGAAACTTATCACGGCTCAATTCTACACAGGCCATGCTAGACATGTCTCCCACTGGACAATCCGTAGGAACATGGGTTCTATGGGGTATGGGAGCCGGCGCCGCACACGGGTGCCACTGTCAATCCAACGTCATTGGGCACAACGACGCGCATTTGTCGCCAGTCACCAGGGATGGATACTGGAATAATGGCGTAACGTGATATTGTCGAACGAATCACGATTTCAACTGCACTATGCCGATGGAAGGCATCGTGTATGGCGCAGAACACATGAAGCGATGGATTGCGCCTGCCAATAACGTGTGGTCCAGGGCGCTGGTGTCTCTGTTATGGTGTGGGGTGCATCTTGCTGGTATGGAATGGGCCTCCTAGTTGTTCTGGAATAGACTTTGAATGGTACGCGACATGTTGAGCTGCTCGGAGACCATCTCCAACCATTCTTGACCTTTCAGCGCCAAGACGGTTCTACGGTGTTTCAAGATGATAACGCGCCACCCCATCGCTCCCACGTCGCCCGGGAATGGTTCCAGGAACATGCAGCGGAGGTCCAACGACTACCATGGCCACCCAGGAGGCCCGATATGAACCCTGTCGAGCATATCTGGGATGTCGTGGAACGCAGGCTCCGTGCCATGGATCCTGCACCCACGAACAGACCAGTTTTGGCGGCCGCTCTGCAAACGATTTGGTGTCAGTTGCGACGAGAGGACTACCAGGGACTTGTCCACTCACTTCCACGGCGTCTCATTGCAGTTCGCAGGGGCACAGGAGGCTCCATACGCTATTACGTGACTATCCCATGACATTTGCTAAGTCAGTATATATATTAAATTACTTAATTCAATTCATTTCTTTACAATACTTCTACAGTTCAGCACTAACAATTTTATGTCACCCCTACTTGACTTCCAGTACCCTGTTCCCTTATCACCGCTCCCCATTTCCCTGAATTTACCTCCCTATAACCCTCCTAAAAAAATTCCTAACATATATGTACCACTGCGGTGTAAGTGGAAGCCATCTGAGCGCACATCCATATCTCCTACCCAACCATTAAGATCTAGAAATCTCACTCCCAGTTTCCCACATACCCACTCCATAGTCTCATTTAAATCCCCAATCACCTTCTAGTCGGTGTCCCTCCTACACAGTATTCCACTGATAACTATCTCCGCTCCTCATGGTCAGGCCTACCAACCCTAACAGCTGCAGAAGCTACTTTCTCCGCCCTTTTATCCATCCCATGACCCTGTTCCACCTGACTTTTCCTATCCACTACTCCACATTTCCCTTTCTTACATTTTCCCTTCCTCCTACTTCCACACTTCTCAGCAACAGTTCCCTGTTCATCTTCCCTCGGTTATTCTACCTGCAGTGACTCATACCGATTTCTCACAGACACCTGTCCTGAATTCTGATCCTGAATGGAGTCCTTAGCCTGCAATCTCCTTCCACTTAAAACATTAAACCACCTGTCTTCTATAGTTCCCCCTTTTCTTTCCCTTCCATTCCCTCATTTACACCTACTGTATCCTGTACATTGTTTGAGGGAGGCCTACTTTCATTCCTGTCCTCTGAGAGAATCGTAATTATCTCCCTCAAACTCTCCAACTCCTCTCTCATACTCCTTAATGCCTGGCCACATCTACAGTTCCTACACTTGCACTCCTTAGCCATTCTTTACTGAATAATGAAAACAAAAGGAAAAGTAAGATGACTTATTCTGAGCAAGATAAAAATGAAAGGAAGGAAATATTGTCTAGGATAGTTCACAAAGATCACACGACTATAAGGTAGTGAATATAGGCTACTACTACACTACAACACTATTTAGTTGTACGATTTTGTTTTCCTACAACACCCTAACAGGATGAAAATCGCTGTTAATTATTGAAAACAGAAAATAATACACTAGAATTACACAATTCTAAACTGCAGTTAAGTCTACCATAATGACTACCACAGAATTCTGGTAAGAGAGTTATCACAGATACTGCAGACACTATACTACACAAATACTCGTATTTCACAGTAATAAAATAAACACACTAATATCTAATAAGATACTATAATACACTACAATAATTTTAAACAAATTTCAGACTACGTTCAGACACTACAATACACTGCAATAATTTTAAAATATGTTCAGACGTATCCTAATGACAACAGGTTATTACTAAGCACAAACAGAAATGGAAGTTACAATTAAAGTTTGAAATTCGCAAAATAATAGAATAAGCAATCTAATTTCTAATAAGTTACTGCAATGCACTACAATCATTTTAAACTACGTTCAGACGTATCCTAATTACAATAGGTTATTACTAAGCACAAACAGAAATGAAAATTGCAATTGGGCCTAAAGTTTAAAATTCGCAAGAACTACTCAAGGATTACAAACAAAGTCAAACGCCTAGACAGATTATTATTAAATTAGTACTACCTTACCTCTCTGTGCTCTAACAGAAGTGAAACCTGCCATTTGTTAAATGCTAGAGTATCGAATGGGTTACCGAACACAGAGATACACACGAATATAACAGGAACAATAGAATTCTAGTGATAACTAAATTTCTAAGGAGAAATCTCCCCTACAATGAAAAATTTAGTAATAGTAAAGGAAGAATGATATTTACTAATAAAATAAATATTGTACAATAATTCTAAGCCACATTTAGATGTATCCTAATTACAATAGTTTAACTGAAGCAACAAATATTCCTAAACTCTGAATCTATGGAACTTATGAGAATGTAACTTTTCATTGACTACGTACATAACATTTAGCTTCCTTGGTTTATGAAAGAGACAAAAGGTGAAAAGTTTGAATGTAATTATCAGTCAAAGAACAGCGGCCAGTTATTATCACAAATTTAAGCCTCATTAATGAAAGTTAATTGAACATAACCTACGGCATATTGTTATTTGATGGTTTCTACCATTTCCCTTTCACACCGACACAGATATGTCGTATGGCGATGATGAGCTAAAAATGGTTAGGAGTGGGAAGGAAGCAACTGTGGCCTTAATTAAAGTACAGTCGCTGTAAAATGTGAAACCATGGAAAACATGCACTTCAGGGCTGTCGACAGTGGGTTCGAACCCAGCATCTCCCAAATTCAGGCCGATAGCTAAATGGCCATTTGCTCGGTGCTTGAATTCCTTCTCTTCCAGTACTTATTGTGAGAGTATCTTTATATGTAGTTTCAGACAATATGTTAAAAGTAAGTCTATTTTTAAAAAATCGGTGTTTGCAGTTCCCCATATTTACATGCATTTGGACATAAGTTTTCATATACATGTCCAAAATTTTACGACATTGGAAAACTAAAGAGTAAAGTAGAACCCCAAATGCACATCTTTCAAAATTCTATACAGAGCATGCTTTCCTCCCTTGAAGTCAAGATGGGCTGGCTACCTATGTTCTTCGTTTCTAGGATCGAGGTAGCCCTTACTTCTTACTTCGCAGCTTCTCTGTATGCCATTCACCAAGAACCCCTTTACGAGACTTATCAAGCATATCGGCATCGTAATTACGATAGACCATGCTTCCAAGTTTATGCTTATATTCTTGCAGCACAGTCCGAAGAAAACTGCACGAAAGAACTCTACTCAGAAAAACTGCGAAGACATTATTCTTGAGGTGATCAAACTAACGCAAGTTGAACCTAACAGAACTTCAGTTAGAGTGAAACACTCAAAAACAATTCACTTCAACTAACTTTGGTTGACAATGTGAACATTCAGTACCACACGATACAACAAACAAATTCCCCCTCTGATGTACAGAAAAAAGTGACAACAATCAAGAAATAGGTTCATCACAATAGTTCTATGAACTTTGACTGCCCTATATCAAGACAGATCTATCCATATTAAGAAACAATGTATGCACTTGTTTGAAGATAAACCGTCGTAATTATTCCATGGAATATTTGGAAGCTAACACTCAGAGAAGTGTAAGAAAACACTAGTAAACTGCAGGGTATATGCTGTAAACGGGAATTATGGTTCAAAGGTATCTAGGCACAGAGAAACGGTCATGGGTCAATTTATCTCCAAAGGGAAAAGATTGGATTGGATCAAAAACATTTCAACGACACTTGGGTAAATTATCAATTAACAAATAGTAAATGAAATGATTATCACTATTTTACTGTAAAACCAGTTACAGTATTAAAATTAACAGCTAAAAGATCGCTGGGCATGTTAGAAAACTGTTAATAATGTAGAATGACACTGAGTAAGCACTGTACAAATCTACAGATAGTTTCACTTTAAAGTTCTACACAACAATTGAATCCAAAAATGCAATTATCACATCACACATAGGATTTCAACAAAATATCAACGCATCAAAATATCAAAATAATACACTTTTAATACTTCTGTATAATTTATACAGTAGTATATACTGTGGAAAGGAATTCTTCGTCTACAACATATTGTATCCGAATATGGCATAATTACAGTTAACATTGAGACTGCCGCAAAAACCTTAGAGCAAGTTGCCTTTAAGCTCATAGCTGCATGACCGCGTGGCGATCCGTTCCTTTTCTCGTACTGGTCAGGAGCTTTGCATGCGACAGATATGAATAGCTAACATTTTCAAGGCTAGCACTGCCCAGCAAGTTTTCAGAACTCTTCAGAAGACCAGTTTCGAACCATGATTTTCAAAGAAGACGTGAAGAAATTTAATGATTGTTTTCCAACTCATCACACGTTCTAGGCTGAGAACTGATAAAGGCAGTGTGTAATCGACCCTCAACTTACTCAGCTCTTACTCTACTGCTTTCATACAGCTCTACTTTAGAGCACAACTTCGCTTCGCTTTCCCACTACAATCCTACAAGTTATTCTACGCCAATAGACGTTTATTAGCTGTTATGTCTTGCAAATAGAACACTTTATTGCGTCTTCTGCAAGACATAACCACTACAATATTAATTCAGGAGCACGTGGGGTATGCATAAATCATCTGAACCCGCAAGTTTAGTGTCGACTGACATTTAAATAGGCAGGGTTGGAGCACATATTAATGTGCTGTTTTAGTTTCAGTGTGTGTGTGTGTGTGTGTGTGTGTGTGTGTGTGTGTGTGTGTGTGTGTGTGTGTGTGTGAGAGAGAGAGAGCAAGCCTAAAAGGAAGCCTGCAAGGCAAGGAACAAGGGGAATCATCGTGTTGTTTGCAACAGAAATCTCTACATCCATCACGGTGCACCTTGCAAAGGATATTCCTTCCAGAATGTGCTACTAAAAGGGGTGATGCCACCACAACCTAAAGGGTGGTAAGGGACCAATCATGAGACGTTGCCAGCAAGGACTGAATCAACATATATACATTACATACATTACATACATTATCATTATAGACTGTTATGCCTTTCAGCGTTCAGTCTGCAAGCCTCTAAGAATTTACTAAACGTCGCCACAGTCCTCGATTTGCAACTAGTGCTGTGGCCTTATTTAGTTCTATACATCTTATCTTTAAATCGTTAGAAACAGAGTCTAATCATCGTCGTCTTGGTCTCCCTCTACTTCTCTTACCCTCCATAACAGAGTCCATTATTCCCCTAGGTAACCTACCCTCCTCCATTCGCCTCACATGACCCCAACACTGAAGGCGGTTTATGCGTACAGCTTCATCCATCGAGTTCATTCCTAAATTAGCCTTTATCTCCTCATTCCGAGTTCCCTCCTGCCATTGTTCCCACCTGTTTGTACCAGCAATCACTCTTGCTACTTTCATGTCTGTTAGTTCTAACTTATGAATAAGATATCCTGATTCCACCCAGCTTTCGCTCCCGCAAAGCAAAGTTGGTCTGAAAACAGACCGATGTAAAGATAGTTTCGTCTAGGAGTTGACTTCCTTCTTACAGAATACTGCTGATTGCAACTGCGAACTCACTGCATTAGCTTTACTACACCTTGATTCAATCTCACGTACTATATTACCATCCTGGGAAAACACACAACCTAAATACTTGAAATTATCGACCTGTTCTAGCTTTGTATCACTAATCTGACATTCAATTCAGTTGAATTTCTTACCTACTGACATCAATTTAGTTTTCGAGAGGCTAATCTTCATACCATATTCATTGCACCTATTTTCAAGTTCCAAGATGTTAGACTGCAGGCTTTCGGCACAGTCTGCCATTAAGACCAAGTCGTCAGCATAGGCCAAACCTAACTGAATCCCTCCCTGCCATTTTATACCTTTCCGCATATGATCCATGTAAACTACAAACAGCAAAGGTGAAAGATTACAGCCTTGTCTAACTCCTGTAAGTGCCCTGATCCAAGAACTCATTCTACCATCAATTCTCACTGAAGCCCAATATTGTCAACATAAATGCCTTTGATTGATTTTAATAATCTACCTTTAATTCCATAGTCCCACAGTATAGCGAACATCTTTTCCCTCGGTACCATGTCATATGCTTTCACTAGATCTACGAAACATAAACACAACTGCCTATTCCTCTCGTAGCATTTTTCAATTACCTGGCGCATACTGAAAATCTGATCCTGACAGCCTCTCTGTGGTCTTAAACCACACTGGTTTTCATCCAACTTCCTCTCAACGACCGATCACACCCTCCCTTCCAAGATGCCAGTGAATACTTTGCCTGGTATACTAATCAATGAGATACCTCGATAGTTATTGCAATCCTTCCTGTTCCCTTGCTTATAGGTAGGTGCAATTACTGCTTTTGTCCAATCTGAAGGTACCTTACTAACACTCCACGCTAATTTTACTACTCTATGAAGCCATTTCATCCCTGCCTTCCCCCTATACTTCACCATCTCAGGTCTAACTTCATCTATTCCTGCTGCCTTATAACAATGGAGTTTATTTACTATCCTTTCCACTTCCTCAAGCATAATTTCACCAACACCATTTTCCTCCTCCCCATGAGCTTGGCTGTTTGCAACACCACCATGATGATTTCCTTTTACATTGAGAAGATGTTCAAAATATTCCCTCCACCTCTCCAGTGATTCCCTGGGATCTATTATGAGTTCACCTGAATTACCCAAAACACTGTTCATTTCCTTTTTCCCTCCCTTCCTAAGATTCTTTATTACTGTCCAGAAAGGTTTCCCTGCTGCTTGACCTAGCCTTTCCAGGTTATTACCAAAATCTTCCCATGACTTCTCTTTGGATTCAACAACTATTTGTTTTGCTCTGTTTCTTTCATCTACGTACCCATCCCTGTCTGCCTCGGCCCTTGTTTGGAGCCATTTCTGATAAGCCTTCTTTTTACGTTTACAGGCTGCTCTCACTTCATCATTCCACCAAGATGTTCGCCTTTTCCCATCTTTACACACAGTTGTTCCTAGGCATTCCCTTGCTGTTTCTACTACAGCATCTCACTAATCATATCCATGTACTTCTGTCTAATTTCCTCGTCGTGGAGATTTTCTACCCTTATTCGTTCGCAGACAGATTTCACTTTCTCTACCCTAGGCCTAGAGATACTTAGTTCACTACAGATGAGATAGTGGTCTGTATCATTGAAAAATCCCCGAAAAACTCGTACATTTCTAAAAGATTTCCTGAATTTGAAGTCTGTTAAGATATAGTCCATTATAGATCTGGTACCCCTAGTCTCCCATGTGTAGCGGTGAATAGCCTTATGCTTGAAGAATGTATTCGTAACAGCTAAACCCATACTAGCACAGAAGTCCAGCAAACGCTTCCCATTCCCATTAACTTCCATATGTTCCCCACATTTACCAATCATCCTTTCGAATCCTTCAGTTCTATTCCCAACTCTCGCATTGAAATCGCCCATTAGCAATATTCTATCCTTGCTGTTGACCCTGACCACGATGTCACTCAATGCTTCATAAAACTTGTCAACTTCATTCTCATCTGCACCCTCACATGGTGAATACAAGGACACAATTCTTGTCCTAATTCCTCCCACTGAAAAATCTACCCACATCATTCGCTCATTTACGTGTCTAACCGAAACTATGTTGCGTGCAATGGTATTCCTGATAAAGAGCCCTACCCCAGACTCTGCCCTTCCCTTTCTAACACCCGTCAAGTACACTTTATAATCTCATATCTCTTCCTCCTTATCTCCCCTTACCCGAATATCACTTACTCCTGGCACATCCAGATGCATCCTCTTTGCTAACTCAGCCAGTTCTACCTTCTTTCTTCCATAAGCCCCATTAATATTGATAGCTCCCCATCGAATTCCATTTCGTTCGCCAAGTTGTTTCCAAGGAGTCCCTCGCCTGTCAAATGGGAGTGGGACTCCATTACTCCCATAGGTCCGAGGCTTGCTTAAAGTGTTCTGAGCTCGGTAAATTCATGAAGCAGGATGCTGCCCTACTTGCACATAGTCCAAGTGAGGATCTCTCCTCTAACGGGTTATGGACCACCGGTGAATTGTATAGTCCTAGCCACCTGAGCACAAGGAGGGCCAGCAACTGGTATCCCGACTCTCAGGACCACTTACTAGGCCACTCAGCCGTTGCCCATGGTTCACGAACTAGGACGTGACTACAGTAACCCACAAACAAGAACCAACTGAATCAACTTCCATCATAAACATTTAAATACATTTTTTAAATATTAATTTCCTTTTCAGAAGGACTTCTTTATTGTAATAATATTATGGATCATTTTGTGTTGTTACAGATCCTTACCGCTTCTCATCTACTTATTGGTGTTGGTAAATTTTGTGAGTGACTGAAATACACTCATGTCCTTAAAATACATAACAGCTTGAAAGACTAGAGATAGGAAGTTCATATTCACAAGACATGTGGACTAGTATGTTCTGAAGAAATGATTAGCATTTGAACCATGTCGAATATCAGGTACAAGGTCCTCATCGATACATCTGTGCACCACCATTGGCTGGTAAACTGTACCTGCGGCTCTCATTGTCGCTGTAAACCGAAGGTACTGGATCAGTGTGACTTGAGCAAATGAGCAGGATGCCTCGCAGACGTATGCAAGAAAAGTACTGTCAGATGAGTGATTTTGAAAGAAGCATGAGAGAATGTGATATACATCTATCTGGGAAATTGTAGCTCGCGTACGAAAAAGTGCGTCGGCTGTGCAAACGGTGTGTACAGAACGTTCACAGAAGGCTATAGAACACGACCAGATGGGTCTGCTCGCACCGCCCACAACCCTCCCCCAACCCCAAGAAGATCGAAACCTAATCGGAATAGCACTGCAGCACAGATCACAGATATTCATCCTCCTCGGTTCTGGCGCAACAGTGGAAAAGTGTAACATATCGTACTTTCAGGAGTGAGAGTCCGTCCCAGTTTATTACGATCTGGGTTAACGGCGCATCGTCCACTCCTCCCCCTACCTTTGACTAATGTGCATAAACATGCCAGACTGCAATGGTGTATGGAGTGACGTCTCTGGGGACAGCAATGGCAGCAGACAGTATTTTCAGACGAATCCAGGTTCTGTCTGTTTGAAAACGTTGGCCGCAATTTCGTTCGCCGCAGACTGGTGGAGAGACATCACACTGACTGCATTCACACAAGACATACACCGCCAACTCAAGGCATTATGGTGTGGAGTGCTATTGGGTACAACTACAAATCACAGTTGGTGCGTGTCCAGGTCACTGTTACCAGTTTGACCTACGTGAATGACATACCCTTTCTGCACGACACCCCAGACACCACATATCGCTGCACGAACACGTGCTTTCTTGTTGTCACAGAATGTCAGACTGTTGCCCTGGCCCACCTGATCATTGGACTTGTCGCCAATTGAAAATGTGTGGGGTATGGTGAAAAGACGGGTGCTTCGCTGTGACACAATGTCAGCCACCAAAGATGAACTGTGGAACGAGGTGAATAAAGCATGGATGGCTATACCCCAGGACGCCATTCGCGCCTTATACATGTCGATGCCATCACACATGGAATAAACTGTCAGTGCCTTTGGAAGACCCAGTGCCTACTAGGCAACGGGACATATGCCGATTGTGGGTGACTGAAACGCTACTCGTTTCAGCAGAACATACTAATAAACACGTCTTGTGAATAAGAACTTCCTGTTCTAGTCTTTCATGGTGTTCTGTTTTTTATGAACATGAATGTAGTTCTATCAGATAAAATGTGTTGATATTGTAAGTCATCAATTATTTGAATTTCATTAACAGTGTAGTGCACTAGCAATCAAGTGTTAAAAATCATAGACCAATTTGTTAAACTTAGAACCTAAAAGACGAATTGGGATGGATATGATGTATTTATTTCCGAATGTTTATAGAATATGACACCTCATCTTACATAATTTCATCAATGAAGTATAAATTGTCACCTAAATGTTATTCATGTATATTAAGGACGAAACGTATGATATAAAAATAAGTTATGTTGAAAGTAATGAAAGTGGATGCTCTATTTATGAAGGCAGATAGTGCTAAATGCAAATAGCCTAGCCTTGTCAAGTGACAGAATGGTACCATAGCACATAGTTATGATCACTGAGGAAATAGCTTTTATTTTTATTTTTTTGCTAGTTACCTTACGTCGCACCGACACAGATAGGTCTTATGGCGACGATGGCACAGGAAAGGGCTAGGAATGGGAAGGAAGCGGCCGTGGCCTTAATTGAGGTACAGCCCCAGAATTTGCCGGGTGTGAAAATGGGAAACCAGCTAAAACGATTTTCAGGGCTGCCGACAGTGGGGTTCGAACCTACTATCTCCCGAATAGTGGATACTGGCCGCACTTAAGCGACTGCAGCTATCGAGCTCTGTGAGGAAGTAGCAACGAATACTGCATTATGGAGAGTATATTGCAGAGCACATGAATCGACAACCGCAGTTTAAAATAATAATCACTCTCTGTGCTCACTCAACAACCCCGAGCTTGTCTAATTAAAAAACGTATCAAATTAATGCAAATTTTAAACCATTATTAGTCTGTCTTCTATAATTAGTGAAGATAGATTAACAAATCTTCGCACTGCCCTAAAGTGATCGTTCTTCTAGTTAATCGATCATGATTCTTATAGTGAGAGTGACATAAGTTCTCGAATGTTCATGAAGTTAAAGTTTTCAATAAATGATGAAGATACGTAATGTCAAAATTATGCCTAAATAAAATGATTAACCTCACATGACCATAAATTGGGGGGGATTTGAAAGTAGGACTTGGCCAAGAGTGCAAGCTTAACCTAACGAGCACGGGTTCGACTCGGGGCCTAACATCGCAGGCCCTGGATTCAACCCTAGGCTTAACCTTACAAGGTCATTAGCTTTACAGACAAGTTGGATGTCCAAGAGTACTGGCTGAATCTATCAGGCATGGATTTATTGCCCGGTTTAACCTTGCAAGGGCGTTATAGACTCGAGTTTGAGATTCGATCCCAGGCTTAACCTAGCTAGACAAGATGAGATATGGTCCATGGATGTTAGGAGCTGAGGTTGGAAATGGATGGCGGCCATTCACATTATTTTAATAGGACAAGGGAGATGGTGTGAAGCTTAATAGGTGTGCTATATTCATAGGGGCATAACGCTCAAAGGTGACATCAGATCATGGAACTGAGTGACTGCAAAAGGCCAAAAGCGCAAAACTGATACAGATCAACATGGCAAAGGACAAATGTGCAAAAGTGTTAAATGGCTAAAGAACAAAATGGCAATAGGGCTAAAACTAAAGGGCGAAAGGGAATGAGCTACGGTCTAGGACTCAAGAGCTGAACGTGGAACAAGATGGTGGTATGGGACTACGGAGATGGTAAAAGGTTTAATGCATGTGCATTATTCTTAGGGACATACCTTTATATAGCTACCTCAAGCTCCTTAAACTGAGCGACTGCAGAGTCAAAGATGCTAGCATGTAGGCTGATGCGTAATGTGCTGTTGGTATTTAGTGCTTGGAACCCCAATTTTCTTATTGTAACAATTCGAGCTCAAAGATTTGAATTCTGGAGGCTTATAGTAGCTTATAATACTGTTGATATCACTCAAGGGAATAAAATTCAAGTGTTCAGAACTGGAAAAATATGTTCGCAGTATATGTGACCGGGAACTGAACACAGAGCTCATCCCTTTGGACTGCTGAGTATCCTGCTAAGTAAATGACTGCACACTGAAAGTGTCCATTTAATTCAAAACACCTAACGTTTGAGCTGAGAGAAATTAAAAATCCCCACACCGACTGGGAATATAACTCGGCAATCTTTCCCTTGGATTGCTGACTACCATAGTAACTAAATGATTGTGTGTTGAATCTAAAACACCGAACCTTTCAGCTACAAGGAATGAAAAATTCGCTGACCCGACTAGGATTCGAACCCGGGAATCATTTACTTGGGAAAGAAACAAGCGTGCTAACTAAATGACTGTACATTAACAGCTTATGTGTTTCATTAAAACACCTAGCTTTAGCCTTACAAGATTCAGAGGAAAAAATCACCTACAGAACTAGGATTTGAACATGGAGCTCGCTTGGACCCAAAGCTGAAGTGCTATTCAAATATCTAACACCAAAAATTAAAACTTTTAATTCTGAACAAAGAAAACAATCGCTGAATTGGGTTCTCAAACCTGGAGCTAACTTCGAATCATAACTTAAAGTCTTAAAGCAGAAAAAATATTAAAAGTCCTCAACCCGACCCAGAATCGACGACGGGCTTTTCTTTCACTAAAGACTAGGTGTGAACGATTAGCACAAACTATGTCAATTGAATGTGAAAAGAGAATGCAACAAATTCTGTACTAAGTGAGGTCGTGACATATGTGCATCTTAGCAAAACAAAAAAAAAAGATTGATTCCAAGAACATTCTGATTAGACTTCGAAATATTCGCTGTGATACGAAATACAAAGTTCATTATTTTTGCAATTAGCCTAGTATGCACATCTCAGCAAAAGAGCATTGGCGGTACGAGCAAGTTGACTAGACTCCGAAGTAACTTATTTAGTAAGACAGGGAGTACAAAGTTTATTGTTCGCGCATTGAGCTCTAGGCTACAGATTTGAACCCTGGAGACGTGTAATTGCCTGATGGTTTACATCACTTGGTAACTAACATTAGAGAAGCGAGCAAATAAAAAAATCACCAGGCCGCCTGGGAAACAAACTAACATAACAGCCAAAGGAATCAAAACCCACAACCTTCAGGAATAACACAAGTAATTAAACATTGTCAATAATATGTGTACTGTACCATTACGTTACAATTGACGTCAATTGACATGAAGATAGATCGGATGAAGAATGGCGTAGGTCAGCTTCAAGCGTCAAGAATGCACGGAGTAACCTTTTATGACAAGTTGATCGCAATTAAGAGGCATTGCCCGGCGAGAAGGAAAGGAAACTCTATGAAAAATGAACAATTGTACGTAAAAAAATTGAAAACGTCCTATTCTTATCTACTTTGGCAAAAAAAAAAAAAAAGAAAGATTACACCAGAAACGAACTATAAAATTCTGATTACCTAACCAGAAGGACAACTATTATAATCGAGAGAACCGTACTAGAATCCGTACGCGGGAAGAATCCAATAACAAACTATTGAAAACTACTTTTAAAAAAACGGCAGGGAAGCACGTATAATACACTCCAAGTACTGTGCTGAAGAAGAGGTGTCGGATTAAGGCATTCATAAATAAGGCCAATAGTAACTTAATAAGCGGCCAGATTTTCTCAAACGATACGAATAATCCATCTACAAGATTCAAATAACATTGTTTAGGCAATTTATTTCACCAAGAAAGAACCAATTTATAAAGATATAATTAACTCTGAGCATTATCCTTAAAGAATAAGAAGCATGAATACAATTAGTCAATGTACTTGGCAGAGCTTTGTACACTGACTGACAGAGCAAATGCAACACCAAGAAGGAGTGGTCAGAACTTTATGCCAATTGCAGGGTAGACTGACGTCACTGAGGTATGCTCATGATGTGAAATGCGCCGCTGTGCTGCGCACGTAGCGAACGATAAATGGGACACGGCGTTGGCGAATGGCCCACTTCGTACCGTGATTTCTCAGCCGACAGTCATTGTAGAACGTGTTGTCGTGTGCCACAGGACACGTGTATAGCTAAGAATGCCAGGCCGCCGTCAACGGAGGCATTTCCAGCAGACAGACGACTTTACGAGGGGTATGGTGATCGGGCTGAGAAGGGCAGGTTGGTCGCTTCGTCAAATCGCAGCCGATACCCATAGGGATGTGTCCACGGTGCAGCGCCTATGGCGAAGATGGTTGGCGCAGGGACATGTGGCACGTGCGAGGGGTCCAGGCGCAGCCCGAGTGACGTCAGCACGCGAGGATCGGCGCATCCGCCACCAAGCGGTGGCAGCCCCGCACGCCACGTCAACCGCCATTCTTCAGCATGTGCAAGACAGCCTGGCTGTTCCAATATCGACCAGAACAATTTCCCGTCGATTGGTTGAAGGAGGCCTGCACTCCCGGCGTCCGCTCAGAAGACTACCATTGACTCCACAGCATAGACGTGAACGCCTGGCATGTTGCCGGGCTAGAGCGACTTGGATGAGGGAATGGCGGAACGTCGTGTTCTCCGATGAATCACGCTTCTGTTCTGTCAGTGATAGTCACCGCAGACGAGTGTGGCGTCGGCGTGGAGAAAGGTCAAATCCGGCAGTAACTGTGGAGCGCCCTACCGCTAGACAACGCGGCATCATGGTTTGGGGCGCTATTGCGTATGATTCCACGTCACCTCTAATGCGTATTCTAGGCACGTTAAATGCCCACCGCTACGTGCAGCATGTGCTGCGGCCGGTGGCACTCCCGTACCTTCAGGGGCTGCCCAATGCTCTGTTTCAGCAGGATAATACCCGTCCACACACTGCTCGCATCTCCCAACAGTCTCTACGAGGTGTACAGATGCTTCCGTGGCCAGCGTACTCTCCGGATCTCTCACCAATCGAACACGTGTGGGATCTCATTGGACGCCGTTTGCAAACTCTTCCCCCGCCTCGTACGGACGACCAACTGTGGCAAATGGTTGACAGAGAATAGAGAACCATCCCTCAGGACACCATCCGCACTCTTATTGAATCTGTACCTCGACGTGTTTCTGCGTGCATCGCCGCTCGCGGTGGTCCTACATCCTACTGAGTCGATGCCGTGCGCATTGTGTAACCTGCATATCGGTTTGAAATAAACATCAATTATTCTTCCGTGCCGACTCTGTTTTTTCCCCAACTTTCATCCCTTTCGAACCACTCCTCCTTGGTGTTGCATTTGCTCTGTCAGTCAGTGTATACGAAAAACTAATATGTATTCTGTGAAATTAACAATGTCTTTTCGTTACATGGAATTTGGACTCGAAATGGAGCTAGCGTAAATCGATGGAGGAAGGCTGACCAGATCATCGTAAGCTCAGGCCCGGCGACTTAGAGAGATCCATTATGGCGTAATCCAGCACGATGCTAGATGTTCTGAGATGCCATGAGGAGGAAGAAGAAACCAACATCGGACATAAAAATGGCTTGAGATAAGTAACATTTTCAAGAAATTTAACTATCAAATTACTTCATTTAGTGTAGTATAATTGTAGAAGTGCTGAAGTGCCAAAATATAACTTCTTTGTGCCAACATGTGAATTCTAAGGCATATGCCGGAGAAAATAACCACAGATATGTGTTATGTATGTATAGTAATATACTGCCGTGCTCATAAGTTGATCTTAGGTTAATGTGAGCAGTATCGGGAAGTGAATGATGATGTTTTTGATCCTATATGCTTAAGAGAACGTCGTATATCAAACTAGGCGAGGCTAAGATAAGAAAGTGAAGTGTATAGTAAGAAACCTAGGTTACCCAACGACCAGATCGACTAACAAGGCCAATATCGGTCATATTTCCGAAGAATTGGATAAAGTAGCAGCTTGCAGTGTTATGAATAGATACTGAGGTAAAAGAAGTGTTTTACTGCGACGTAGTATTAAATATGGGGAAGTTGAGTAAAGATATTGATTGTATGCGGAGGAATCGCAGTAATTAGATGCGTGAATAATAATATGTTGTTGGTGTTTTTGAAATGTTGAATAGTTATTGTGTAAAGAATGATTCAATGACATAGGCGCGAATTTATGGTCTAGCTACGGTTATGTTATGATTGAAAATGAGGCAAGCAATGGAATTAAGGCCTAGATACGTGAATATTAAGTATAGCATAGAGGTTAGATGGTCGATTGGTTGAACTTAAATCAAATATTGAGATAGGTTGATCGTAATTAACATGTGTTTTGAAGCACATATGGGAAAGAGATATAGTCGCCTAGCAATATATTTGTCTCACATAGTGAATATTGGAGTACGTTTTAACCTAAACATGGCACATCGGTAGGCAGTAAAAGGATTCATTTTAATTGAATATGCACATAGTATTTAATTGATCTGTACGACTCTAGCAGGTTATGACGATTGATGAACATGGATATGGCACTCGTAAATGAAATTTTTTTATTTTATTTTGGCACATATTTTTTAAAATATAAGGATGTTGGAGTTGATATTAATATGGTTACGATTAATTTCTTTTAATTACTTACGATGGCATTTTGAAGCCATAGTTGGAAAGGAGTTACTTATCTCATGCCACAAACAAGTCAATACGTATTTCCAAACCAATCCTAAAGAAGACTGCAAATAGACCTAAAGGAAAGAAAGACCACTCCCTCCTTTAATAAAGAATAAACCTTATTTATCCCCATGATGAAATAAAATCATGAAATGTGGTCACACAACAAAATAATAATTAATGCACAAATGAATTAATGAAACCTACCCTATTTTAATTGTATTAATTCAAGAATTTGATTTGTCAAGAATGATAATGTGTTACATTTGAGTTTATTTTCCTCTATTACCAGAGATTGATATTATTTTATTATTTGTAGTATTAGCATGCTAATAAATTAGTTTTAAGATTATTTAAGCGTTTATGTTGCAAGGTAGAGATAGGAAGATTAGTTATAAGATAATATATAGACTGGTATTTCGGAGTTATGATATATTTAGAGGCTCATATTGATTTTACGATAGGATTTTGGGGGAAAATGAGTAACTTATTGAACAAATTCACCCTCTTCAACGGAACTTACGAAGGTAGATAGTATTATCGGATATATATGGATGTTTTACCCTGAGATGCTGACTAAACATTGACATGCAACCACCGCGCTTGATCTGTATATTCGTCCCCGATTTCATATAATTAATTAGTAGCATTTAAGAGGAAAGATAGCACGGACAACAGCATATTAAATTAGTAATACAACATGAAGCAAATTGAGAGGAAGTACAGCGCGATGGTTATACATATATTGTTGTCGGTCCAACGTGGAACTTGATAAGAATTAGGGCTACGATGCCAGCACAGGTTACAGTACGCAGACGACATACAGATATATACACACGCATATCATCGTGACTTACCGACTGCAATAAATAATATGAACGACGACCTAGGAAGAATATGTAGGTGGACCGATGACCATGCACTAAAAATCAATGCCCAAAAATCGCAGTGTATTCTTTTAGCTACCCAAAAAATCCACGCACGACTTACAGACATCCATACCCACTCAGTAACATTAAGAGGCACTCAGTTACAATTCAAAGACACAGTTAATAACTTAGGGATGATAATGGATAAAAACCTTAGTTGGAACGATCATATAACAGGTATATGTCAGCGAGTGTTTTATTCCTCACATTCCCTTAAAAACCTCAGAGATTTACTCCCCCCAAATGTAAGAAAACTGCTTATCCAAAGTAATGCCAATATTCGACTACTGTGACGTAGTATACAGTAACCTGAACGCCTCACTTTCCATGAAGTTCCAAAAGGTACATAACGCATGCGTTCGATTTATTTCAGATATACCAAGGTTTAGCCATATTTCTCCCGCATTTGATAGGCTTGGCATACAATTCCATTACCTAGCATCACCTTCTAGTATTCCTACCAGATCATCACCCACAGCAGTAATAAGCACTCCCATTTACCGCTCAACTGGCTACAGGAGATCATTTATAGTCGCCGCCAGCCGAACTTGGAATTCCCTACCTGCTGAAATTAGGAGCGTGTCAAACCACCTCCACTTTAAGAAACTCTGTCAAACCTGGTAATGAATAATAATAATTTCTTATAACATAGTAGGATTAGATCATAGCTAAGTATTAGATTAATTAAAACATGTAATTGATACCTTAAGATATTAAAATGTAGATAATTTAGTGGATATTTAACTCTTCATGTACATGAATGTATGGTCGGACAGGATAGCAGGCTTCATAGCCTGATTCCCGCCATATAAAACAAGACAATAAATAAAAATAATAAATAAATAAACCTTCGAGCCAGAAGAGATTAAAAAATCACCGACCAGACTAGGAATCGCACCAGTAGCTTCTTCACATGTGCATGAAACGAGCATGCTAACTAAATGACTGTACATTAAAAGCTTGTGTGTTTAATTGAAACACATCAAGTTCGACTTCCTTTCATGGGGTGGTCGACAACAACAAAATTCGATTTACGTCTTAATAACTACACTCGAACGTTTGAAAAGTTTGAAATAATAAGTTTCAAGAACCAAGCTGCTGACGTACTGAATACTCAACATTCATGCACAATAAGAAATATAAGGCCAGCACTTTAACCGCCTGAGCTACTCAGCTAGGCAATTAAACTATTAAGTGCCAAAACACATACACACTGATAATGATAATTGTACCGGGAGGTACACCTCAACCCCGTGCATTTAAATGAAGTGCACTGAAGAACGCTACCTATCACATAAAAATTGAAACAAGTAAAAAAGGATAGGGGAAACACGCTGACTTAGTGACAAGACAACTACAAATGAACATAATCATCAACAATACAGTTTGTTGCCATGGTCCTAGATGGTTGAATGAAGATCCCTGGACTATCCCAAAATGAAAACGTAATGTTCAAATTAATCACCCAATTCAAAAATGCCACTAATGCTTCTTACAGTCATGCATGGTGATCTGTTCATAATAAAAGTTGCAAGATTAAACAAGGTATAGAGAGTAGCTGCATATTGTTTGCCAATTATCTCACATTAATTCAACACTGGTACAAAAGTTTATTGGAGATCCACCTATTCAGTACACATAGCGTTCTTATAATTAAGATTTACATCTTGTCTTACTAATTGCATGGGCATCATCACCCGTGATCTCATGCCTAAAGAATAAAAATTAGATTTTGAAATTCCCTGACATTTCCCTGTTTTCCAGACATAAAAACCAGTTTTTCCCTGACACACAAAAACAAAAAATAAAATTATAAAGGGAGTTTCCAGCTATGACAGCAATATTAAAATACATTTTTAAAGCTTAACATCCAATAAATAAATGAGCAATTAATGTGCAAATTAAATTTAGAAACTTGGAAGTTGAATTTATTCTAATTAAATTCAATTGAAGATTTTAAAAGAACTGATTACCATTACTGCTGCAGCGAACAAATTCCTTTGTCTATAGACACCAGAGACTGTTGAGCTTCTGTTCTTCTAATTCTTTCAGCAACAAAGTGGCCATAATACCCTGGCTGCAAACACAAATTGTCCTCTGCCTACTACAGCTACCAAAATGAACTCTATCACTTATGACTCCAGTTCTTCTTCTTCTACTTCAATTACAGAGGTTCACCAGAGGAGAGATGTCTACAGAACTATCTTTCAAGAGAGCAAGTAACCAAAGCTGACATTATATGGGGCATGCAAACTGTCATCAACACCATTATTTACGAGCCAGTGAAGCTAGTGTACGTATGTTCCCTGTAATGTTTCCAGACTCTGAAATTGCTTCGAAAGTTCAACTGCACAGAACGAAATTTGCATATACAATCACTCATGGTTTGGCTCCCTATTTTCATAAACAAGTTCTTGAGATGTGTAGTAAGTGCATACGTTTCACCATTGGTTTCGACGAGTCACTGAATAAAGTTTCTCAGATGGGCCAAATGGATCTTGTAGTTTGCGGTTTCAATCCTGATACTAATGAGGTATGCACTTCTTATTTTGATTCCGTGTTTCTTGGTCACTCTACCTCCTAGAATTTGTTAATTTTTTCTTTTCTTGCAAGCACTGCAAGGACTCAATGTAAAGAACTGTAACAAATTTCAATGGATGGTCCAAATGTTAATAAAAAGTGCCTTCAGGATATCGGTAATTTATTAAATGATGATCCAGATGCTCCTATTTTAGTGCACATTGGACCTTGTGGCTTGCATACTGTGCACAATTCATATAAAATGCCAGTAAAAGGAACCCAGTAGAATATTGCTGAGTTTCTTAGTGCACTTCACTTCTTGTTTTCATACGTTCCTGCAAGACATTATTCAGGTTCAAACGTACTTCCTTTGAAATACTGTGCTATAAGATGGCTTGAAAATTTGAAAGTCACTGAACGTGATATGGATAACCTACCTAATGTTGACAAATATGTGGAATGGAAAAACAGAGGCAAAAAAATCCCAAACTGTAACAGCTTCAAAAGAGTATCTACTTCACTATCACTAACATAGTATGCACTTTCTAACAATATCCCACACTAAAATAAGAATACGTACATTATTATTACAAATAAAAGAAATAAATTATTTGCAGCTAATGACTGGCATAGGAAGGATGTTTTGGCTGATTGAGACCATGGTGCCAATTTTTGCGGAGTCACATTCTTCTCACTTGTCTTTGATGAACTATACTCAGGTACGGTACACAGACAAACAATATACTAACCAACACACGGACGTAAATAAAATTACATCTACACTGAACACTATTAAACCTATACCATAAACGCCGAGCTAGGTAGCTTAACCACATGGCGATGTATTGTAGAAAATATAGTCGGCAGCCAGGTTTCAAGATTGCACTTAAACTATATAAATCGATATGAATGGCAGCTTGGGACTGGTTGGATCAAGACTGAATACACAGAATCATGCCTCAAAAACTCCAAACCAAAAAACAACTTTCATCTTACAATGTGATGTCACTTTATTTTAAATCTTGTTCTGTATTCACGAAATTACACGTGATATTACAAGCCACTAGTCATGCCTCAAGCTTCCAAACACCGATAGATAGATAGATAGATAGATAGATAGATAGATAGATAGATATGTAGATAGATTGATTGATTGATTGATTGATTGATTGATTGATTGATTGATTGATTGATTGATTGATTGATTGATTGATTGATTGATTGATTGATTGATTGATTGATTGATTGATTGATTGATTGATTGATTGATTGATTGATTGATTGATTGATTGATTGATTGATTGATTGATTGATTGATTGATTGATTGATTGATTGATTGATTGATTGATTGATTGATTGATTGATTGATTGATTGATTGATTGATTGATTGATTGATTGATTGATTGATTGATTGATTGATTGATTGATTGATTGATTGATTGATTGATTGATTGATTGATTGATTGATTGATTGATTGATTGATTGATTGATTGATTGATTGATTGATTGATATGGTTTATTTTAACTGGCAAAGTTAGGGACATGTGTCCCTGTCTTACTCTTAACCAGTGAAATACATAAATAATATAAAACACAAATTTCTGAATACTGAATTAAGAAGAGACAAACAAATTACTATGCTACTGTGCTACCATACTGTACATAAAATATCTATTATAAAACACAATATAAATTTACATTTCCTAAGTATAATAATATAATAACTGCTAAAAAAACATACAACGAATTGCAACAGTAATAATAATAATAACAATAATAACAATACAGACAAACCTAATACTTGCAATTAATTTGTCCAATTCCAGACATATATTACACTGACAAATGTTATAATTTTCGGGTTTTTATTGTTGGCCAAAAACATTAAAAAATGGGGATCAGGATAAGGTTAACTATGCAGGGAACCACAGCTGAGTACTCTCTAATACTATTGATGAATGATATTATAATAATAATAATAATAAAATGAAGAAGAAAGGACAGGATGAGAAGGAGAAGAAGAAGATGAAGAAAAAGGAATCTGTCGCACTACAAGCTTGTTTCATAGATATTTTGAGAACATACTTTTAAATCTTCCCAGGTTTGGTATCCCTCTGACCTCCTGCAGAAGGAAATTTCATTCACAGATGGCCACAACAGTGAAGGAATTGTAGGTTGAGGATCTATGCTTAGGAATAGCGAGCAATGTCGAGCTCAGTGCTCTGATGTTTTTAACATGGTGTTCAGGGAAGCTATGAAATCGTTCATACAGGTAGGATGGGGATTGTAAGGTCAAGATTTGGTGCAATGAAGTCAGGGTATGCAGCTTCCATCTATTTTCAAGGCGTAGCCATCCGAGGTCGACGTAAAACTGGGTAAGGTGATCACAATATTTCAGATTACATATTCTGTGCACATTGTAGTTTATCTCGAAGCTCAGTTTTCATGTCTGTGTAAACTACGTCACAATAATTGAATATTGGAAATACGAGGGCTTCAAATAGTTTCATCTTTAAACTGAACGGGAAAGTAAATTTGAAATTGTTTAATATGTGCAACATTGCAAAAAATAATCTATTCACAGATATTGCCTGATCCATCCAAGTGAAGTGCTGGTTAATGATCACTCTGAGATTATTTACCCTCTTGCAAGAGGGTAAAGCTTCATACTGAAGTCATACATCAGGGATGGACATGTGGTAATTACTGGAAATAAGTCTTGGATGAGCAAATGCAATGATTTGGGATTTTTTGGGGTTTATAATAAGTCCGTGCTGGAAAGACCATTTGCTTCTGGCCTCTAGATCCATGTTAATTTGCTCAATTGCTTTCAAAACATCTGTTGGTTTTGCATGGATGGATAATTGTACGTTGTCAGCATAAATGTGACATTTACAATGTGTCAGCTCTTTAGCTAAGTCATTGACATAGACAGAACGACACGTTGACGTTCATGTAAATAGGCTCCCATCCATTTCAGAGTACTGTGGGAGAACTCTAGGCGATAAAGTTTGGATAGGGGCAACTCATGGTCTACAGAGTTCAATGCATTGCTGAAGTCCAATAAGACTAGAATTGTCAGTTTTTGCTCATCAGTAGCCTGCCTTTCAGTCATGCTTAGTAACGTAGTACATGAACTGTGATTTCGGTGGAAGCCTCACTGGTGTGGGTCCAGTATGTCATGGTCGTTGAGATAGTTCGTGATTTGATTATGCACCATGTGTTCGAGTCTCTTGGCTGTTATATACAGTATATTAATAGGTCTGAAGTTACAGTTTAGTGTAGGAGATATTATTTTCAGTAAAGGATGTACCAGGGCCATTTTCCAGACATTTGGGTGTTACGGTGTAACGCAATTTACTCTACCCTGTGAACCTATTTTGAACTGGCAATATCGCCGTAGAAAATTTTAATCTTTCTATATGTCTAAGCGGACGGATTCCCTCGTACTACTACGTGCTTTGGTGATACTAATCGAACTTATTTATAATTCTTATTGTGGACTGATGGCAACGTCTTTGGATTATCGCATTTCTGAATTGTACAGACTGTTTCATTTCTCTTACAATAAGTGCTGCAATCTTCTGCCAGACACCCACAATGAGTTTCCCCTCCCCTAGCGCGCTTCTACCTATCAGAGCGCGGCTACTTCCTCATGGAGCTAACCTCGCCATTTTGTCCCCGACAGTACGCATTGAGAAGTCATGGCGTGCGGTTGTGTTTATTGGATCCTTAAGATGTTGGCGTCGTGTTGGTGTGAAGACCCCGGCTGAGAGTCTCGAGATGGGGGTTTTAAACCCAAATTACTTTGTTTCCTACATCGTCCTATTTTGATACCTTTCAACTAATTCTGACCAGGGAAAAGCAAACTCATTAGGAAGGATCTGTAAGTATGTGAGGAACCAGCTCATCATGGCTAAGCGTCAGCTTCACCCAAGTAAGTGGCTTCATCATTTGGCAAGTTATATCCTGTGAATATGAAACGGCAAGGAAATTCGTGTGATTCGTGACTTGAAAATTAACTCCTTCAAGGTGGAATTTCGTGAAAATAATTATTTTGGAAATTACTAGCAGAGGGACGTGTGTTAAATTCTAATAATATAATTATTGGTATGTAACAACTACAAAATGAGGAAAACCTTTTAAAATTAACTATCATTTTCACCCGTTAATGAACTTCATTGATCATGTAAATTCAAATTGTGTCGGGCACTTAATGCCATTTATACTGCGTGAGGTTCCGCAGAAGCATATAATTCTGGTTTCCTTGGTTTAAAAAAATGGTAAACCCTTGCTTCTATTTTTCTGGTAATTTAAACTTTTGTGTTTCCTGATTTTATTTTGTTTCCTGCCTTTGTTGTGCTTGTACCATGTTTGGTTTGGCGGGCGTATGTTTTCGTTGCTATGGTAACGATTTGTTTTTCGAGAGATGATGGTGATTGTTGTTTTTTGTTTTGCGTGTTTTATTGTGGAGCCGGAGTTTGCTTAAGAATTTCCGCTTTCGGTGGAAAATTTATTTGCTCCTCACTTGATCTCTTACGGTTTTCTCCCTTTTCCCCTTGTTTACTGTGTGTGTTTTCCGTGCGCTAATCTTATTTGACCCCTCGTAGTTTATTAATTTGGCTAGAGTTCTATGCTCCTGCGAAGCCTCCTCTTATTAAGAAGGTGCAATGAAACTCGTTGATTGAGTGGCTTTCCCTAGGTTTAATACGTTAGTTTTAATTTCATTTTAGTTAGTCTAACAAACGGGCCCCGTTTAAACCTTCTGTGAACAATTTAAGTTTTAATTCGAATCATTTTCTGTTATTATAGTAAGGTTATCAAGGTGTTCTGTTTCTGGTAATGATTTAGTGTCTTTAATTAGTACAACCTTCTGTTTTTAAACTAATGATTTGCATCAGTATCATTTTCTGAAAAGGACTACGTTTTTCAGTTTCATCCGTGTATTTTCTATTATTCACTAATTGTTTTGAACTACTTAAAATACTTTTATTCCCTCAGATAGGACGATGTTCTTTTGGTTTCATGTTAAGTTTTCATTCTTTAATTAAAAGTTTATTTCATTGAAACCAGTGTCTCCTTTATTATTTGTGTGGTTCAGCGCCGAAACAAGGAATTTTTATCCATTTCCTCTGGGAGTTTTATTTGGGCCTTCCTGGGTAAGTAACTGTTGGATGTAATTTTCCTATCCTTGTGACTGATTTCCTTGATTTGTTTAATAAACTTTGTTTATTTAACACCGGTTTATAGGTAGTACCGACCGGTGCATGTTTGCTAACCGCTAGTGTAGTGCCTTACTGCGCTGGTGGCTTAGTAAAGTGGTAGCAGAAAGCTCTGGTTGTCTTTTTTCTTGAGGGCGCTGCTAACCATTGTCATTCTTTCCCCTTTTTCCCCTGGGTTATTGTACTTGTGATGGCGTTGAAGCACTGGATTATGAAGGTTGACTATGTATGATAACTATATGTATAATTGTGAAAAGAAGTGCAAGTATCTTTCCTAATTTTTTTTGAATTCTGTTTCATGTTAATTCATCATGTCCCGAGCGGTGTTGTTTCCATATCATTTGCGGAAAGCCGAACTCCTGTATGAGCTCCAGGTTCGTGGCTTGGAGACTGACGGCACTGCTACTGAATGTGCAGCTCGTTTGTCATCCCATCTCCAGGTTCCGATTGATCTTTCTAAGGTAGAAGTTAACAACTCCGGTGAGTCCATTCTTGAGATTAAAAGTAACGTAGAGGAGATTCAATCCTTCAGAAATGAATTTATTGAGGTGACGCCTACCAAGGCCCAAGTAGATCGGCTCAAGGCTAGATCAGTCCATTATTGTGGGCGGATTCAAGACCTTTTAACCATTAAACCTGCTGCAGAAAATGTTAGTGAGTTAACACGTTTGTTATGTCTCGCCTCTAGTATCTCAACTGAGTTAGACCTGATGTTAGCGTGTAGAGAGGTAGAAAAGTTATCTGAGGTTGACAGGCAAGGTCCTTTATGTCCTAACCCTAATAACCATCCTAACCGAGTTGCTTCCAATACTAATGAACAAGAGTCTACCTGTGTTTCTACTTCTGTGTTAGAAAGCCTTATCTCTAAGTTAAACGTTAGCCCTTCTCATAATTCCCTTAAGGAACTGTTTAACGGAGTTAAGAATTTTACTGTGAATTCGATCGAAGAAACTTTAAGATTCCTAAGATTCCTTGTAGAAATCAAGGAATCCGCTTGTGTATACTCTGTTGACGATGTGGGTATGTATAGAGCCTTATTTTCCCATTGCGAAGGTATTTTAAAGAGAGAAATTTCTGAGGCTATTTCTCAGAGGTGTAAAATTGATAATTTTCATGAATTAATTCTGGATAAATTTATTCCCTCATTAGCCCTTCAGAGTCTCATTCCACAGCATTGCTTCAGGACTCAGTACCTTCATGAAAATCTGTTAACATACATTGTGGATGTGAAATTCTTTTGTAAGGTGTTCCGAATTACGGTCCCTGAAGAAGAAATGGTGACTCGTATAATAAAAGGGATATCTCCTGCCTATCGGTCTTACCTTTCCCTCACGAGATGTCCTACTAATTTCAGTGAACTTGAGGCCGCGTGTTCCTTTGCAGAAGATGTAAAGCATGGAGACGCGTCCAGATCGGTACACCTACCTCCCCCTATTCATCCCAGTTATCCAGTGGGTCCTAAAACTGGTAATGGTTCTAATCTTAAAGCATGTTTTATATGTGGTTCTGTCGAGCATCTCAGGAATTCTTGCCCTTCCAAGAACAGGAAACTGGATATTTGTTGCTATTTGTGTGGTTCTCGGCAACATTCCAAGAATTCCTGCCCTAACTCCTTCCATAGACGTAGCAAATGACAAAAGGGTAATGGTAAACTATCTGCATTTCAAAATTCTGTGAATTCAAACAATGTGAATGAAGTTCTCTGTCCCCCCGAATGTAATAAAATATATGGGCTCGTTTCTTCCCATGGTGCTTTCACTAAGGTGGAAATAAATAATGAAGCTGTCCTTGCATTGGTGGATTCGGGTAGTATGGTGAATTTGATTGATTTTGATTGGTATAATCGCCTGAAGAGTGCCTGTAAATTTTCTGAATTGCAACCCGTTGGCGTTAAATGTGTTGCAGCTAATGGTAACAAATTGGATATTTTAGGAACTGTGAGAGTAAAACTAAGAATAGGGAATTTCACTTGGAAAATTACCTTCCTTGTGGCATCCCAACTACCCTGCAATGTAATTTTAGGATCTGGATTCTTGTCAAAAACGGGATTAGTCCTTGATCTTCAAGACAAAATGTTCTTTTTTAAATTTTCCCCCACCTGTAAATTTAAATTGATTGAGAGTTCTAGGGGTACCCTTAATGTCTCTTGTGTATCTGGGTCTGAACCAGATGAAAGTTGTGGTATTGAAAACTTAAAACTTGATCATTTAAGTAAAGAAAATGCTGAGGTAATCCGTGTTCTCTGCAGTGAATTTCCTGAAGTTTTCACCAGTAAATTAGGGCTAACTAATGTTCTTGAATATGATATCGAACTAACTGATACCAAACCTGTGAGGTCTCCCCCGTATAGACTCTCTCCTCCACGTATGTTGGAATTAAAAAAGATTATTGAGAAGATGCTCGCAGAAGGGGTTATCCGTCCTTCTACCTCTCCATATGCCTCTCCTGTTTTCCTTGTACCCAAGCCCTCTGGTGGCTTCCGTGCTGTTTTGGACTATAGGAAATTAAACCAGAAGGTGGTTCTTCAGTCTATTCCGTTACCTGACCTGCACACCTGCTTTGGGTGGTTTTCTGGGGCAAAGTTTTTCACAGTACTGGACCTTAACCAGGCCTACTATCAGATTCCTTTATCTAAGCGGTCGATACCTCTTACTGCCTTCATTACTGACTGGAATTTGTATGAATTTCTCCGGCTCCCGTTCGGTTTAAATTCTGGGGCTGGTGTTCTCACTCGTTTGCTTGATTCTATCTTTTCTGATATCAAATTTAAATGCGTTTTTAACTATCTTGATGATGTCCTTATATATTCTAAAACCTTTGAGGAACATGTGACCCATGTTCGGGAAGTTCTTGAGCGCTTGAGGAAAGCTGGCCTCACCGTTAAGCTATCTAAGGTAGCCTTTGCCCAACCGAGTATGTCCTTCCTTGGGCACGTTGTGTCTTCAGACGGAGTTTCCGTTGATCAATCCAGGACACAGGCCATTCGTGAGTTCCAGCCTCCTAAAGATGTCAAAGGCATTGCCCGTTTTGTGGGAATGGTTAACTTTTTCAGAAAATTTATTCCCAATTTCGCTGAGGTAGCTGCTCCTCTCAATCATTTAAGGCGGAAGGATGTGAAGTTCTTCTGGGGTCCTCTTCAACAAGAAGCATTTGAAAAATTGAAACTTGCTCTGTCGAACGCCCCTGTTTTGGCCATACCTGATTTTTCTAAACGCTTTATTGTTCAGACCGACGCATCTGGAAAGGCTATTGCTGGTGTTCTCCTGCAAGAGTACGAGGATGGACGCAGACCTGTTGCATATGCCTCCCGTGTCCTAACCGATCTTGAGAGTAAATACTCTGTTTACGAGCTGGAGTGTCTTGCAGTCCTGTTCGCCCTCGAAAAGTTTCGGCCATTTGTTGAACATGTAAATTTTGACCTGGAGACAGATAATCAGGCTTTGTCGTGGGTTTTGAACCGGCCCAAAAGAACTGGGAGGATCACTCGATGGGCACTTAGAATTTCTGCCTTTAATTTTAAAGTTAAGCATATCAGAGGTACTGATAATGTCATCGCCGATAGTCTAAGCAGAATGTTTGATGGGGAACCTTGTCCTAAGGAAAAATCTGATGTTGTAAATTTTGATGAAAGTAATGTCGTTGGAGTTAGTGCCATCCTTACTAATCTACCTTTACTTTACCATGAATTTGAAGATCATCAGAAATCTGACCCGGAATTAAGTGAGATCATCGACAAAATTAATAATGGAACTCTTGTGAAGCCTTACTCTCTTGTCAAGGGGGTCCTGTGTTGTAAGGGTCGAGGAGACCATAGTTTCAAAATTGTTGTGCCCAAGGTGCTAATACCGACTATCTTTAAGTATTACCACTACTGTCCTATCGGAGGTCATTTAGGTGTGTTCAAGACAAGGCAGAAAATTAGGCAGTTTTTCATTTGGAAAAGGATGGACTGTGACATCAGAAACATGATTAAGTCATGTAAAATTTGTGCCATCAGTAAACCTAGTTTGAACAACCGTGTAGGTTTGTTATCATCCTCACAAGCCTCTCGCCCGATGGAGCGACTATTCATAGACTACGTGGGACCAATGGTTCGATCTTCTCAGGGAAACACTCATATCTTTGTGTGTGTGGATGCGTTCTCACGGTTCACTTGGATCTTGCCTACTAGGTCTACCACTTCTCGGACTACTATTAACTGTCTAAATTATATCTTTGCTTCTTTCGGCCCTCCCAAGTTCCTTGTTTCTGATAATGCCAGTGCTTTCACTAGTCATCTGTTTAAAAGATACCTTTTCGAGTTGTGTATCTCACATGTCACAACCACTCCTTACTATCCAAACCCATCTTATGCTGAAAGAGTAAATAGAAATTTGAAGGCGGCGTTGATAGCCTATCATCACCATAATCAATCTAAGTGGGACTCCTGTTTGCATTGGTTAGCGCATGCTTTCAACTCTGCAATCCATGAGTCTCATGGAAAAACGCCTATGTCCCTTATGTTTTCTTACATTCCATATTCCCCAATGTCAAATGTGCTTGCCATTGATGATCTTTTGCCTGATCTCTCTAAACCACATGATGTTCGGAAGGTTTGGGATGAAGCAAAGAAAAACCTGTCCGTGTCATATGAGAAAGCCAAGAAAAGGTACAATTTGGGTAGGAAATCAAATAGAGTGAAGGTTGGCGATTCAGTCTTCATTAAATGTTATCCCATCAGTAAAGCTGTTAATAAATTTTCAGCCAAACTGGCACCTAGGTATCAAGGTCCTTGCACCGTATTACAATTTCTGTCCCCGGTATCTATGTTAGTGAGTGACCCGGTTGCTAAAAGAATTAGGCGTGTCCATCTATCTCAAATTAAACCTGGTTGATGTACAGTACTGTTCTACTATTTCCCTTCCTTTGGGGTTTCTGTTTGGTCAAGCACCTGGGGTGCTAGAAACAACATACAACTGAGAACTGCATTTCAGTGAGCTAATTAAACTATTAACACGTTACGGTTTATTGTAAGTGAACTTGTCAGTTTCATTTAGGTACATGTTTCTGTGACTTTGGAACCTAAGGTTGTTATGCTCCTATTTGTTTTGGTACTGCTGATGTTTCAGGTGTGAACATGGTGGTTTGGTGGTGTGTGGAATTTATCACATGTCTGTTTCTTGGGGTTTGTTACCAATAAATTTCCTGAGCTGTACACCTAATATCTTACCTTTCCTGGGTTTAAATTTTTATTTATCATGTCAATTCTGCCTTGGCTGTGAGTAGGATTTGATTATGAATTCTTCGAGTCTGCCTTTGGTCATCCTTGATACTCACACTGTGGTGTTGCAAAAATGTAATGACCATGTCCTGTTGATATGTATTTAACCTCCTGTGCAGGGTATGCAGTTGGTAGCCTTCTGAACTATTGGTTGCTTGTTTTAATTTTGTCACCTGGGTGATCGTTCTAAAATATAATTAAAAAAAAAAAAAAAAAAAAAAATTTGGTCGAGTTTTAACTATCTGGTGGTTGATTTAATCATGGAATATTTTGTTTGTATTCTTGGCTTCTTTCTGGTGTTGGTGATCTTATCATAATTTATCTCTTTGAAATTAGGTTCAATATTTTATTCTGTATCTTATTTGTGGGCTACTATCGACTTTCAATAATAACTGTGCCTGAGTGCCATTTGTTTAAGCTTCGAAAATTAACACAGTTACTTACCGCTGATCAGTTTCTGCAATCCTTATGTTTGGGTGAAATCCTTTGGGGTGGTCTGTTAACCTGTGTCGGAGTTGGTAGACCGTTTGCTTCGTGCATGGATCTTGGATCTTTATGGTTTTTCCATCTCTAGCTATTGGTTTCAGTCCCTCTTCATATCAAATGATGCATTGCTCTTTGATAATTATTCTAGGAACTGACAGTAGTACCTCTATGCTTAGTAATCTCAATTTATTCCTTATTGGGCTTATGGTTTTCCTTTGGTTGAATGTATTATCCCATCGTTTTGAAATTTGGTCCTGTTTTAAAACTACTCTTCCTCTATGGGTGGTATTAGGTTGTCCTTTATGACGTTTATGGATCTTGTTGTATTTTAATCCACGCATTACCGTTATCGCCACACTATTGAAATATTTTCTTGAATTTACTATCTTCTTGTTGATCTTATCGTTCTGTGCGAGTTGTGGAGAGTATGTTGGGGTGTTATCTGTACCATCTTCCATCTGTTGATATTATGTTGAGTAGAGAAGTCTATTCATGAACTTGAAGCCTGAGAAGTTATCTTCTTTTACCTTTGTGCTTGGTTTCCTGGTCCTGAATTTGGTGGTGGTGTGGTTTTGCACCATGAATTGGTTAAGATGTTGTGTGGCATGTCGTGGTAGAGGGACCCTGTTGTATTGTCTCTTAGTGCTGGTTAGCAATGCTCCTGTGAGGATTCTGTGAGTCAGTATTAGTTGTGTTATTGCACTCTGGGGGGTGTTTAAGCACCTTTCATTGAACCATTGTGTCTTTGTGAAGATGGAAATTAATTAAGCAGTTTGTGCCTGCAACTCGTATGGTATGTTATGGACTTGATGAGTGAAAATTGTAATTACCCGCATAACCTATTGTCCTGATGTCATCCTTATTTCCACTTATAATATTGTAAAGTTCAATTTTGTTAATCCTACCTTCTATGGTTGTTTTTTCCTTTGGTTAATTTGCTAACATTAGTAGTTATCGCCCATTTGCCTGCTTACCGTTCTGCGTTCTGGATTGTTGAGCGTGTTATTGCTTACCTAGGTGCTATCTCCTTTTTGGAGTCATCCTGCCCATTAATTTGATGATCCCTTAGTGGAATTCATCCTTATTCTGTATGTTGGGTTATTGCCCATCTCGTCCCCAGTAGTCATCTAATTGAGGTATCTCATTACCTTTACTGTTTTAATCGGGTGTGCTATTGTGGAAGGTGCTCTAGTTTTTCCTTTTCCAATGTGGGTTGGTTATGTGACTCCGTGTTATATCCTCCTGAAGCCTTATCCATCAATTCTTGAATGGTACTTTCATCTGTGCTAGTTTGTTCCTTGCTTAGTGTACCTCCGCGGAATGATTGTCGATGACAAACTGTTGCGCTCCCTACACCTGATAGTACTAGAGGTCTCCAATTCATTCTACCTAGGGTTTCCTTTGCTTGGAAAGGCAGTTACCATTAACTCAGTTATGGCTTCACAATGTTTGTGCTATGGTCGGTAGTTGCTCTACTTGATGTGTCCTTCTTGAATAATCTCTTCTTCTGGGTTATGCGTGGTCAATTGCTTATGATTTAAAATCTGCCATACTTTGATCTAATTACTTACTTGGGTTGAGGCATGGTGGGTTCTTGACAATTAATGAACCAGTGGCTCACTGATCTGTAGATCTCAGTCTGTTTTTTTAAAGAAAAAAAGAAGGGGTTCCTTCTCATCTTATCCGTCTGTGGGTGTTTAACTAAAGCTGTGTTTTTGGGGATTGTATCTTAGTATATTCCTGGTTTTGGGGATTTTTCTTATAGTGGTAAGGGTTTTCCGGTGGAGCACGTGAATTGATTGTTCTCCTTGTGGTTCCCTGTATAGGTAGAAAACCTTAGTGGATGTCACGTCCATTGTTCTCATTCACCTCCTACGTTTAAGTTTAGTGTACTGAACCATTTGGTACTTTGAGGTAAGTACTGTAAGCTTGACATTTATGTTCCACCCTTGGAGTGGGGTGGGTTAAAATTACCCTTGCTTGTGTCTATCTATTATGTGTTGTAATCTTGTGAGGTTTGGGGTGCTGGTAGATTATTAGGTTCGTACCTACTTAGTTTAACCTAATTTGTTTTCTTGTGTAATTTCGTTTTGTGGGTCAATTGGTACGATTTAGTCTTGAGTCCGCCTTCTACTAAGTTAAGCTATGTGTGATTTATTATTGATTTTATAAATTTTCTTTACTGTATGAATCACCGGACTTGTTTCTCTCCTTGTGATTTTTCCTTTTCCTTTGCTTGTATGATTGACTATTATGTCAAAAGGAAATGGGCGAGATATTGCATTTCTTGATAATCTAGAGAATATTTATTTCCTAACCTGTAATAAAGTACTTAATCTTAATTTTCTTTAAACGGGTGAATTGTAATATGTAACAGGCTTTACTAGAAGCGCACGGCCTAAAGAGTGTAAATTCAGCTAAACCTAGCTGTTATAAACGTTAGGTAATTGGAACCCTGTTTGAGGGAAGCGTGATCTCTTTACTAAACTCTTGCCACCACAAACTTGAACTGAAGTGAGGATTGTGATATTAATATGACTCAAGGTTGGCGTGTTATTATTATGCATACATGAAGTCGTCATTTGTGGTCTCTATCTAATGTGGACTTGATTTGAAATTTAGCTTACTTCTTGACCACTAAACTGAACTGGAAGCTATATCAGTGAATACACTAAGCTTCGGGGGGAGAGGGCTGTTACGGTGTAACGCAATTTACTCTACCCTGTGAACCTATTTTGAACTGGCAATATCGCCGTAGAAAATTTTAATCTTTCTATATGTCTAAGCGGACGGATTCCCTCGTACTACTACGTGCTTTGGTGATACTAATCGAACTTATTTATAATTCTTATTGTGGACTGATGGCAACGTCTTTGGATTATCGCATTTCTGAATTGTACAGACTGTTTCATTTCTCTTACAATAAGTGCTGCAATCTTCTGCCAGACACCCACAATGAGTTTCCCCTCCCCTAGCGCGCTTCTACCTATCAGAGCGCGGCTACTTCCTCATGGAGCTAACCTCGCCATTTTGTCCCCGACAGTACGCATTGAGAAGTCATGGCGTGCGGTTGTGTTTATTGGATCCTTAAGATGTTGGCGTCGTGTTGGTGTGAAGACCCCGGCTGAGAGTCTCGAGATGGGGGTTTTAAACCCAAATTACTTTGTTTCCTACATCGTCCTATTTTGATACCTTTCAACTAATTCTGACCAGGGAAAAGCAAACTCATTAGGAAGGATCTGTAAGTATGTGAGGAACCAGCTCATCATGGCTAAGCGTCAGCTTCACCCAAGTAAGTGGCTTCATCATTTGGCAAGTTATATCCTGTGAATATGAAACGGCAAGGAAATTCGTGTGATTCGTGACTTGAAAATTAACTCCTTCAAGGTGGAATTTCGTGAAAATAATTATTTTGGAAATTACTAGCAGAGGGACGTGTGTTAAATTCTAATAATATAATTATTGGTATGTAACAACTACAAAATGAGGAAAACCTTTTAAAATTAACTATCATTTTCACCCGTTAATGAACTTCATTGATCATGTAAATTCAAATTGTGTCGGGCACTTAATGCCATTTATACTGCGTGAGGTTCCGCAGAAGCATATAATTCTGGTTTCCTTGGTTTAAAAAAATGGTAAACCCTTGCTTCTATTTTTCTGGTAATTTAAACTTTTGTGTTTCCTGATTTTATTTTGTTTCCTGCCTTTGTTGTGCTTGTACCATGTTTGGTTTGGCGGGCGTATGTTTTCGTTGCTATGGTAACGATTTGTTTTTCGAGAGATGATGGTGATTGTTGTTTTTTGTTTTGCGTGTTTTATTGTGGAGCCGGAGTTTGCTTAAGAATTTCCGCTTTCGGTGGAAAATTTATTTGCTCCTCACTTGATCTCTTACGGTTTTCTCCCTTTTCCCCTTGTTTACTGTGTGTGTTTTCCGTGCGCTAATCTTATTTGACCCCTCGTAGTTTATTAATTTGGCTAGAGTTCTATGCTCCTGCGAAGCCTCCTCTTATTAAGAAGGTGCAATGAAACTCGTTGATTGAGTGGCTTTCCCTAGGTTTAATACGTTAGTTTTAATTTCATTTTAGTTAGTCTAACAAACGGGCCCCGTTTAAACCTTCTGTGAACAATTTAAGTTTTAATTCGAATCATTTTCTGTTATTATAGTAAGGTTATCAAGGTGTTCTGTTTCTGGTAATGATTTAGTGTCTTTAATTAGTACAACCTTCTGTTTTTAAACTAATGATTTGCATCAGTATCATTTTCTGAAAAGGACTACGTTTTTCAGTTTCATCCGTGTATTTTCTATTATTCACTAATTGTTTTGAACTACTTAAAATACTTTTATTCCCTCAGATAGGACGATGTTCTTTTGGTTTCATGTTAAGTTTTCATTCTTTAATTAAAAGTTTATTTCATTGAAACCAGTGTCTCCTTTATTATTTGTGTGGTTCAGCGCCGAAACAAGGAATTTTTATCCATTTCCTCTGGGAGTTTTATTTGGGCCTTCCTGGGTAAGTAACTGTTGGATGTAATTTTCCTATCCTTGTGACTGATTTCCTTGATTTGTTTAATAAACTTTGTTTATTTAACACCGGTTTATAGGTAGTACCGACCGGTGCATGTTTGCTAACCGCTAGTGTAGTGCCTTACTGCGCTGGTGGCTTATGGGAATACACTGTTTTGAAGGGAGAAGTTGAATATGAATGTCAATACTGTAATAATGGTGTCGAGGGCCATTTTCCAGACATTTGGGAATACACTGTTTTGAAGGGAGAAGTTGAATATGAATGTCAATACTGTAATAATGGTGTCGAGGGCCATTTTCCAGACATTTGGGAATACACTGTTTTGAAGGGAGAAGTTGAATATGAATGTCAATACTGTAATAATGGTGTCGACATAGATTGTCCACCCCTGTGGATTTAGTTTTAATTCGCAAGATAGCCGCTTTCACTTGCAGGGGTGAGACAGAACTACAATAAAATTTATCTCTGCCTATGGGTGGTGTGTTGTTATTTGCCCTCAAAAGATTTTCTTTTGCTTCTTCGATTAATTGAACATGGGAGGATACAAAGTGATCATTCAATTCATCAAGAGAAATCTCCAAATTGTCTACCTTGTCCGGTTTATTTAAGCCAAATAGTCGCATTGACTTCCATAAGGTAGCGGGTCTTAGTAGGGTTTTATAAGGTCATGGGCGTAATATAGTTCAGCGTTTCTTACTGTCTGAGTCGTTTTATTATGTAGTCATTTGTAATAGATAAGGATTCCTCCTTCGGGTAATGTATATTGAGACAATATTAAATTGTGTGAGCCGCCCCTTTATAAACATTTTGAACTGGTCTTACGCCCTAGAATATCTGTGTCAATTGGCTGCTTTGCAATATACCGTTTTAAGCTAATGTATCCCGCGCGGCATTGTTCTGGCTCCGTGAGGTTGCGCATAACTGCGCATGCGCCGGCCTACAACCAGAGAGTCTTGCTTCTTCCTCGCGTCTAACGCGAAAGTCAGTTCGCTTGAGGCAGCCATGTCGAGTGTGTGTGCGATTGTGTCCCGCGCCATGGAGCGGTGGGTTACCAGAAAACCCCCGTAGTTACTGCATTAACGGGGATTTTCCCCAGGTGAACTAGTTGGAGACCTCCTGCCATTTCTTCTGATCATGTTTTTGGATCTATATTTCGTCTGGATACTCGCTAACAAGGTCTGATGCCGGTCGTGTGACTGCATTCTTCGTCAACAATGGCCAGGTTTAAATTCCTCTCATTTCTTCACCGCCAAAGGTATGTACCAGTGTTTGAATCATTTTAAACGTCGTCCAGAAGAGGATTTTGATATTTTCGAAGATTTCAGGAAAAATAATAATAATAATAATAATAATAATAATAATAAATATTTGGACTTCGTCGTTAAATTAATACCTATTTGCGTGTGTGGTATCGAAAATCTGAAAAACAGTTTCGGCAACTAATCACAGTAATGTGGAAGGTTCACAGTGAACTGAATTGGGATTTTTAGTTTAAAATTTTACTGAGTTCCTTTTGGCACTTTAAATTGTAACCTTCTTTGTGAACCAAGGTACAGTCTCCAAGGTAGAGAGCTTTACCTTCTTCGGCTTTCTGTTTGCTTTCCTGTGTTTTGTTTTCTAATTCGTTTGGTATGTTTTCTTCTCCCCTCCCCCTTCTGGGGTTTTGGGTGAATTACATTTTTTTCTCTAGCCTGTTTTCCTCCTTGTTATTTGGAGGCGTTGCTTTTGTTTGGTGGTTACCTTGGCAACGTTTGGTGGGTGATTGTTGTGGGGTTTTAATGTTGACTGGCGTATGGAGCCGGTGTGCATCTAGAAGTATATATTTCTGAGTTGAGTGTATCGTTCTCTGTTTTAAAGTTAATTTATTAATTTTGACCACCCTTTAAAGTTGTGTTACTGTTTTCTTGCCCCGGGTGGTGTGTATTTTTACGTAAAATTCTATATGTCTTGGAAACTGTCCTTTGGTGGAAACTGAACGTTTTTAATTTTGGTAATTATGAGAAGCGACCGCGTTGAAGATCCATTTTATCGAATAATTGTTAACTGAGTATGTTTTTTTATTAATTAAATATCCGTGATCGATCACATTTTATTTCAAGGTAGTATTTATGTAAGGAAGTCAATTGGTTTTCCGTTGTTTTCTGATCACATTTTATTAGGTACGGAGGTACCTTTTCCTTTCTTGTTGTTTTCATAAAATTTTCAATTTATTATCTGTTAAAGAGTATTTATTTACCATTAATTGTTAATTAATAATGAATTAATTTTTCTTTTAAACCATACGTGGGTATATTCTGATTTATTTTATTTATTGTTAATTACTTTTTCCACCCTTCAACTTTACGTTGACTTTATTTACATTTTGGCTTTACGTCTTAAAATAAACATAGGTTTTATCAACTTAATGACTTGGTTTGTTACCTACTATTTGCCCTTCCATTAAAATTCTTTAACCTTTTTGAGTGCTGGTTTTCATTCGCCACGTTCGGTGGAGCACTGCCACCGATTTTCTTGTTCATTAACTACCACGGCCTTAAGTCGTCTTCCTCCGCGGCTTCCGGTAAGTTATTTCTATGGTTTCTTGTTTTTTTCATTGTGCTTGAACATTTGTTGTTGCTCTTCTTGTGCCCATCTTCTCCCTCGTGTTCGCTATAACTCCCATTTTGGGGCGGACACGCTAGCAACCTTCTCACCAGGGTCTCTATCTCTCTCTCTCTCTCTTCCTCTCTCTCTCTGTCCTTTTTCCTCTCTCTTCTACTCTCACCCTGGTGGGTAAGGTTATTCACCTCATCATCCCTAGGTCGTACCGGGGTCCTAGAGGGTGGTGAGCGGTGAGAGTGGTATCAGAGCGGTGGTTGTTTGTTGTTCCACTGTTGTTCTGAACCCGATTTGAGTGGTAGCAGACCTGTTGTTGTTGTTGTTGTTGTTGCTCTGCTGCCTAATCTCTGTTGTTTCTGCCTTGTGCAGCCTAACTTTCCTCCCCTCCTACCCTTGCTTGGTGCAGTGCTGTGGCGAATGTTGGTGGATGGAAATCAAAAATTAAGAAGCTAAAAGTGTTATTGTCAATAACTATTGTGAAAGGGAGTGCAAGGATCTTGTGTAATTTTTTAAATTATTTTGTTCCATGTTTGCTACCATGGCGCGTGCCGTTACGAACCCCTCCTTCCTGCGTCGTGCCGAACTGGAGTACGAGTTATCCATTCGTGGCCTTGAACCTGCCCGTACTGTCGCTGAATGCGCTGCCTTGCTATCAGCCAACTCCCAGGTCCCCATTAATGTATTTTCTATTGACAGGAGTCGAGTGGGTGAGTACCTTAATCTAATCTGTGACAATCTTAACGAAATTAACATTATTCGTGAAGAATTTATTGAATTGCCTCCGTCCAAGGCCCAAGTAAACCGGCTGAGGGCCAGAGCTGACCACTACTCGGGCCGAATTCAGGATATATTATCCATTAAGCATGATTCTGTTTTTGTGTCAGAATGTGCTAGATTGTTAACGGTGGTTTCTGGCATCACCTCTGATTTAGATTTGCTGTTGATTAACAGAGATATGGAGAATTGTTCTATTTCTACTGGACTTAACCCTACTGTACCTACCCTGAGTGTCCATTCCCACCAAATTGTGTCCTCGTCCCATGCCCAAGGTCCGTGTTGTGTGACTGCTCCTTTACTGGAAACCTTAGTATCTAAGCTAAATTCGGCGTCATCGCCTAACTGTTTAAAGGAAGTTTTTCGCGGAGTGAATTCCTTTTCTGTAAATTCTATCGATGAGTGTATTCGATTCCTACGGTTTCTGGTGGAGTTGACTGAGACTGGTAATGTGTACTCAGTCGATGATTTGGGGATTTTCCGCGCCCTCTTTCCTCATTGTGAAGGGATTCTAAAGAGAGAAATTTCTGAAGCTATCTCTAAAAATTTATCGATTAGTACCTTTCATGAACTTGTCCTTTCCAAATTTATTCCCTCTCTTGCTCTCCAAAGTCTTGTGCCCCAACACTGTTTCCGGACCCAGTTCCTGCATGAGAACTTGCTAACTTATGTGCTGGATCTGCGATTCTTTTGCAAGGATTTTAGAATTTCTGTGCCAGAATGTGAAATGGTCTCTAGAATTTTAAAAGGAATATCTCCTGCGTACCGCTCCTATCTTTCCTTAACCAGTTGCCCTACTACCTTTCAAGAATTGGAAGAGGCCTGTTCCTTTGCTGAAGATGTCAAACATGGGGATGCCTCCAGACCTGTGAATTTCCCTCCCCCTACTACTACCAATTGTCCCGTCCTTCCGTCAACACCTAAAGTAGTGAATGCCTGTAAATGTTACAACTGTGGGTCCCGAAAACATCTAAGAAATTCCTGCCCTGACGTTAGACGTGGTCCAGGCGCTTGCTATTCCTGTGGCTCTAGGCAGCATGTTAAAAGAAATTGCCCCTTGGTAGACAGAAATGGTACTCAATGACTAGAAAGGGAAAGGGCAAGGTCTGCCCATACTAAGTTGGTAAACCCTGAATCTCGTAAAAGACCGGTGTGTCCCCCAAGGTGCAATAGTATTTCTGCTCATGCCCCCTCCTCTGGCACGTGCACATTTGTCGAGGTCAACAATGAACCCGTAGATGCCCTTCTTGATACTGGAAGCGTAGTATGCTTGATGAATTATGCCTGGTATTGTCAAAAGAAATCCTCGTGTAAACTTCCGGAAATAAAACCCACTAATCTAAGATGCGTTTCGGCTAATTGTCAGTTTTTAAATATTTTGGGTATTGTGAAGGTCAAGTTGAGGATTGGGAATTTCACTTGGAAGATCAAGTGCTTGGTGACATCCAATTTATCATGTAACATTATTCTGGGTACCAATTTTCTATCTTGGGCCGGTGTTGTTTTGGATCCTCAGTGTCGAAATTTCTTTTTTAAATTTTCTCCTGACCTGAAATTTGAATTGATTAACGTTCCCTTGAAAATGCCTAAAGTTTTGTGTGCGGGTTACACTGAGTCAGATGAGTCTAGTGATATCGATCGGCTTGACCTGAATCATTTAGGAGATGCCGAAGCACGGCAAGTTCGTGATCTTTGCAAGGAATTTCCCGATGTGTTCACTAGCAAGTTAGGCTTGACCGACGTACTCGAGTATGACATTGAGTTGTCTGACCTGCAGCCTGTTCGATCCCCTCCTTATCGCCTTTCCCCACCCCGTATGTTGGAACTAAAGAAAATCATTGAGCAAATGGAGAGAGACGGAGTGATCAGACCTTCGACTTCCACGTATGCGTCCCCTGTGTTCTTGGTACCCAAACCTTCTGGTGGTTATCGTGCTGTGATTGACTATAGGGCCCTAAATAGTAAGATTGTACTCCAATCTATTCCCCTACCTGACCTTCATACTTGTTTTGGATGGTTCTCAGGTGCGAAATTTTTCACTGTCCTGGATTTGAACCAGGCTTATTACCAAGTGCCTTTATCGAAGAGATCAATTCCCCTCACTGTTTTCATCACCGACTGGAACTTGTATGAGTTCCTCAGACTTCCGTTCGGGCTCAGCTGTGGAGCAGCCGTGTTGTCGAGGTTGTTAAATTCCATTCTCTCTGACATTAAGTTCAGCTATGTCTTTAATTACCTGGACGATTTATTAATTTATTCGAATACCTTCGAGGAACATATGGTGCACGTGAGGGAAGTATTGCTACGGTTAAGGAAAGCTGGCCTTACAGTGAAGTTATCAAAGGTAGCTTTCGCCAGACCCAGCATGTCTTTCTTGGGACATGTAGTTTCTTCTGAGGGCGTTTCCATAGATCATTCCAGAACTCAAGCCATTAGGGATTTTCCACCTCCCAAAGACGTCAAGGGTGTTGCTCGATTCATTGGTATGGTCAATTTCTTTAGAAAATTCATCCCTAACTTTGCTGAAGTGGCTGCCCCGTTGAACGACCTTAGGAGAAAGAATGTAAAATTTACTTGGGGTAAAGCCCAGGAGGAAGCTTTCAATTCATTGAAGATCGCACTGATTAATGCACCTTTGTTAGCTATTCCTGATTTTGAGAAACGTTTCATTGTCCAAACTGATGCCTCCGGGCGTGCTATTGCTGGCGTTCTGTTACAAGAACATGAAGATGGGCGTAGGCCCGTGGCCTACGTATCCAGGGTCCTCAATGATCTGGAGTCTAAGTACTCCATTTATGAACTAGAGTGTCTAGCTGTGCTGTTTGCACTGGAAAAATTTCGATCTTTCATTGAACACGTCAACTTTGATCTGGAAACCGATAATCAGGCTCTTTCTTGGGTGTTGAACCGACCAAAAAGGACCGGTAGGATAACTAGATGGTCATTACGGATCTCATCCTTTAATTTCAATGTTCGCCACATTCGTGGGTCTGAGAACGTCATTGCCGATGGCTTGAGCAGGATGTTTGAAGGTAGTCCTTGTGCGGAAGCCAACCCGTGTGTCGATGAGCTTGCTGTCAATACGGTTGGAGTTAGTGCCATCCTCACCGATTCCCCATTGCTGTACCAAGATATTGGAGATCATCAAAAAACTGATCCGGATCTGAAAAGGATCATTGATACAATCAGTAGCGGGATCGAAGTAAAACCTTACTCCTTATCTAAGGGTGTTCTCTGTTGTAAGGGTCGCAAGGAGCATAATTCCAAAATTGTCGTTCCTAAAGTTCTGGTACCTGTCATTTTCAAGTATTACCACTGTTCACCCCTTGGCGGTCATCTAGGAAATTTCAAAACTCGTTTGAAAATCAGGCAATTCTTTGTTTGGAAGAAAATGGATAGTGATATCAGGAACATGGTCAAATCTTGTAAATCTTGCGCCATCAGCAAACCTAATTTGAATAATCGGGTGGGATTATTGTCTTCATCACAAGCGTCGCGCCCCATGGAGCGACTGTTCATCGATTTCGTAGGACCCCTCCCCAGATCTTCCTTGGGAAACACCCACATTTTAGTCTGTATAGATGCCTTCTCCCGGTTCTGTTGGATCTTTCCCACCAGGTCCACTAATTCACGTACCTCTATCTCCTGTCTAAATTCCATCTTTGCATCGTTTGGCCCACCTAAGTTCTTAGTATCTGACAACGCTAGTTCTTTCACCAGTAACTCCTTCAAAAGGTATCTGTTTGAGTTGGGCATTTCACATGTCACCACTATTCCATACTATCCAAATCCTTCTTATGCAGAGAGGTTGAATCGGAACTTAAAATCTGCGTTGATAGCGTATCATCACGACAACCAGTCCAAATGGGACTCCAGTCTGCATTGGTTGGCCCATGCTTTTAATTCCGCTACTCATGAGTCCCATGGTAAGACGCCTATGTCTTTAATGTTTGGCTATACTCCGTACTCCCCTATGTCTAACCTGCTATGTATTGAGGATCTTCTCCCGGACCTATCTAGGCCTAATGATGTTCAAAAGATCTGGAACGAAGCAAAAAGGAATCTAGCTGTGTCATACAAAAAGGTCGAAAGACAGTACGATAAAGGTAGGAAACCGTCAAAATTCAATGTTGGTGATCTCGTGTATGTTAAGTGCTACCCAATGAGTAAGGCCGTGAATAAGTTTTCGGCAAAACTTGCCCCTAGGTACCAAGGCCCGTGCACGGTGTTGGAGTTCTTGTCTCCCGTTTCTATTTTGGTAAGTGACCCTGTAGCAAAACGAATTAGGCGCGTTCATGTTTCTCAAATTAAACCCGGTTGATCTGGCAAATTGTACCGCATCTTCCGCTGGATGGATGCACCTTTGGTAACTGACCTGTATCGTTAGTGAATTTAGCACGCATACTGTGGGATGGCGAACGAGTCAATCTGGTCCTTTCTGTGCCTCGTGTTGGTGACACTAATTTAGTACTCCTTGTATGTTACTGTTTCTAGGTGTGGATCCTTGTAGTTAGAAATTGTCTTTCCTTAATTGTCTCGTGATGGTAGTATTAATACCTTGGAATAGATATCCTCGTTATCTGACCTTATGCTTATGTGGTGCGCTACCGAAGTTCCATTGGGGAAATCTAATGACATCTAACTTAAATTGTGCTTTGTTGTCCCTCTGTTTTCTCTAGGCTTTTAGTATGTAATTTCAAAGACTTGTTTCTTCTGTGGCTCCGCATCGGATTCCTTCCGCTGAACCCTTCGATCATCTTGTGACTTAATCATTGCTGAGCTATGGTGTGCTTGGGATGGAATGTAAGGGAGTGTGTCTGGTGCCTGAGTGTTTACCATTTTGTCATCCTTTCATTGTGTGCGTGTATCTGAAGATGTGTGGTGCTTAGTCATGATTGGGTTGCTATTTATGCCATTTTAGTATTGTACGATTTCTGATTGTGGTGTGTTTCGATCTATCGGTGTCGGAAAAGTTCCCTGCTTGCCTTCTGCATGGACTGCGCGTCTGAAAGGTGTTTCTGTTCCGGATACTGATGTTTGTATTCATCCATGATTGAGTGATCTGACACTCCTTCTTTGGGCGCTCTTCGCGGCTGTTCTAAAAGTGGTATTCTATGCGTGAACCCTCTATATTATTTTTCCTGTAATGGGTTTTTGGGCTGAATTTATCTTCCTAACCTTTTGATTTTGGGGGTCGTTTTGGGGTTATGTAGAAAATCTGTCTCCGATTTTTTTCTGTGGGCGTTCGGTTGGTGCACTCCTGCCAGCATTATGGTTGTATCTCCTGTGTTGTAACTTGGTAATGTTGTTGTGAGTTGTTAGGATCCTTTTGAAATGTGGACCATTTGTAACGTAGTGTAATTTTCCTTATCTACCGGTTGGCGTGTGGAGTTTTCGGTGGTACAGTCGGATTTCCTTCCTGAGGATATTTCTCCTTTTGTGCTTCTGTGGGATGGACCTAGTCCTTATCTGTACCGGGTTTGCTGTTGTAATTTCTGCTTTGTATTGTGCTGTTGGGTTGTGGTCTGTGAGCACGCGTTGAGGATAGGTATCCTTTATCTCTCTATGAATAACCCGTGTTGCTAGCTTGTCATTATGTAGGTAATCGTGTTTGGGATTACGTTGTTTGCTGTCAAGACACCTTGGTTGGGATGTGATTTGTCCTTTAATTTACCTCTGTGTCAAGGTAGATTTGGCTGTTGGTTTGGTATCCACTACTCCGAGGAAGTACACCTTCGGGTGGGCAATTCTTAGTTATCTGTTGGCTCTGGGATTTTCGACTTGTTCTTCCTCTCGCAGAATTAGGTTTGTGGTTACTATTCTGTACCACGTTGCCCCGTGCATTTTTCTTGTATTTGTACTTCGATGTGGCCGTTATGGATGACTGACTGATCGCGATTTTTCCATCTGGTAACCTATAGGAGTCTCCTGATTGCCCATCGATGCTACTGTTGCCTGTCTTACCTCTCTGTAACTCGAGTGGTTTCTGCGTCCTTTCTCTCTGATGGTTTTCCGTTGGTCTGTTCAAAAATTAGGTTTCTATGTTTGAGTCTTTCCCTGTGTCTGGTTGGTGAACTAGGATAAGTGGCCGATCCCAGTGTGGTGTGTTTTTTGCTCATCCCCTCGTTCTTGACCCTTGGACCGATTGACGAGTTCGCCACTCCGTGGTTGTGTGTGTGTCACTCCAATATCTAAAAGTGTAATTTGATAGGTCATTCATGTGTCCTCTTAGTTTAACTCCTGCTATTCTAAACCATTATGTTCCAAGGACGTCTATTCTTTGGAGTGGTCCTGTACCTTATATATTTTTCTTGTGGTGATTTGTGCTTGAGTAATATTACTGCTTTCCCTTCCGTTATGTTCATGATCCTTCGGGATATCTGTCTTAGTCCTAGTTGGTATTATGTGTTGGATTGTACCCTATGTTTCCTTGTGTTCTTGTTAATTGTTTCTCCACGTGTCATGGCTAAGTGTCCTTCGTGGAAGAGTAACATGGTATATTTTATGTAGTTTCCCTTTGATTTCTTAATTGTCGTTGTATGGACCCTTCTTTTCCTTCGGTGCTATATCGGACCAAGTGGAAAGCTCTGGGCTTCAGCTAGTTTGTTGGTAACTAGCTTATGTAAAGTTAATTGGCGGATCTGTGGATCCTGTAACTGAATACTCACCTACTTTAAATTTCCTGGGTTTTTTTTCCTCCCACTTCTTGTGGTTTTGCCCCCATTCGGGTTTTCCGGTGTGTTTCATTTCCCCTGTTTTCACCTTTTTGCAACACGAGATCATGCATTTCCTTAATATCAAAGGAGACTTGTAAAGGTATTCGTGCATTAAAAAAAATCAATTTACCACCGTGCTTGAGAAAATAACCTGGATGCGTGGACTTATAATCATGTGGTTTTCGTTTAATTTTTGTCAGTATATCTGTGATTAGTGTGAGAGTTGCCAAACCTCAAGGTGAACTGCGTCATGTGTCATAAACTATATCATTGTGTGATGCATTGAAACAAAGTGTATTGGGTGAACCTGAATATTTGGTGAACTCTGGTCATTGTGCTCTCTATTGGATGACAAACATTACTCTGGTGATTTTCCGAGTGCTCGGTTAACGTTTCTGGACACTGATGTTGATCGCACCCCGCCAATTATTTCTAAAAACTATGTGATATGGAACTGTGTCTTGGACTATTAACCTGGTCATGTGAACTCCTAACTAAAATTAGTTAATCTTGGTGGTCGTTTTCTGTTGGACTACTTCGCCCAAATTTAGTATATGTGTGACCACCACATCATTGATGGCATAGGCATGAGATTTTGGTCGTCGTTTCGGGGCGGGAGGGCTGAGACAATATTAAATTGTGTGAGCCGCCCCTTTATAAACATTTTGAACTGGCCTTGCGCCCTAGAATATCTGTGTCAATTGGCTGCTTTGCAATATAACGTTTTAAGCTAATGTATCCCGCGCGGCATTGTTCTGGCTCCGTGAGGTTGCGCATAACTGCGCATGCGCCGGCCTACTACCAGAGAGTCTTGCTTCTTCCTCGCGTCTGACGCGAAAGTCAGTTCGCTTGAGGCAGCCATGTCGAGTGTGTGTGCGATTGTGTCCCGCGCCATGGAGCGGTGGGTTACCAGAAAACCCCCGTAGTTACTGCATTAACGGGGATTTTCCCCAGGTGAACTAGTTGGAGACCTTCTGCCATTTCTTCTGATCATGTTTTTGGATCTATATTTCGTCTGGATACTCGCTAACAAGGTCTGATGCCGGTCGTGTGACTGCATTCTTCGTCAACAATGGCCAGGTTTAAATTCCTCTCATTTCTTCACCGCCAAAGGTATGTACCAGTGTTTGAATCATTTTAAACGTCGTCCAGAAGAGGATTTTGATATTTTCGAAGATTTCAGGAAAAATAATAATAATAATAATAATAATAATAATAATAATAATAATAAATATTTGGACTTCGTCGTTAAATTAATACCTATTTGCGTGTGTGGTATCGAAAATCTGAAAAACAGTTTCGGCAACTAATCACAGTAATGTGGAAGGTTCACAGTGAACTGAATTGGGATTTTTAGTTTAAAATTTTACTGAGTTCCTTTTGGCACTTTAAATTGTAACCTTCTTTGTGAACCAAGGTACAGTCTCCAAGGTAGAGAGCTTTACCTTCTTCGGCTTTCTGTTTGCTTTCCTGTGTTTTGTTTTCTAATTCGTTTGGTATGTTTTCTTCTCCCCTCCCCCTTCTGGGGTTTTGGGTGAATTACATTTTTTTCTCTAGCCTGTTTTCCTCCTTGTTATTTGGAGGCGTTGCTTTTGTTTGGTGGTTACCTTGGCAACGTTTGGTGGGTGATTGTTGTGGGGTTTTAATGTTGACTGGCGTATGGAGCCGGTGTGCATCTAGAAGTATATATTTCTGAGTTGAGTGTATCGTTCTCTGTTTTAAAGTTAATTTATTAATTTTGACCACCCTTTAAAGTTGTGTTACTATTTTCTTGCCCCGGGTGGTGTGTATTTTTACGTAAAATTCTATATGTCTTGGAAACTGTCCTTTGGTGGAAACTGAACGTTTTTAATTTTGGTAATTATGAGAAGCGGCCGCGTTGAAGATCCATTTTATCGAATAATTGTTAACTGAGTATGTTTTTTTATTAATTAACTATCCGTGATCGATCACATTTTATTTCAAGGTAGTATTTATGTAAGGAAGTCAATTGGTTTTCCGTTGTTTTCTGATCACATTTTATTAGGTACGGAGGTCATCCTTTTCCTTTCTTGTTGTTTTCATAAAATTTTCAATTTATTATCTGTTAAAGAGTATTTATTTACCATTAATTGTTAATTAATAATGAATTAATTTTTCTTTTAAACCATACGTGGGTATATTCTGATTTATTTTATTTATTGTTAATTACTTTTTCCACCTTTCAACTTTACGTTGACTTTATTTACATTTTGGCTTTACGTCTTAAAATAAACATAGGTTTTATCAACATAATGACTTGGTTTGTTACCTACTATTTGCCCTTCCATTAAAATTCTTTAACCTTTTTGAGTGCTGGTTTTCATTCGCCACGTTCGGTGGAGCACTGCCACCGATTTTCTTGTTCATTAACTACCACGGCCTTAAGTCGTCTTCCTCCGCGGCTTCCGGTAAGTTATTTCTATGGTTTCTTGTTTTTTTCATTGTGCTTGAACATTTGTTGTTGCTCTTCTTGTGCCCATCTTCTCCCTCGTGTTCGCTATAACTCCCATTTTGGGGCGGACACGCTAGCAACCTTCTGACCAGGGTCTCTATCTATCTCTCTCTCTCTCTCTCTCTCTCTCTCTCTTCCTCTCTCTCTCTGTCCTTTTTCCTCTCTCTTCTTCTCTCACCCTGGTGGGTAAGGTTATTCACCTCATCATCCCTAGGTCGAACCGGGGTCCTAGAGGGTGGTGAGCGGTGAGAATATATTTCGTAAGAGCTGCATCCCGCTTAAGCATCATTGCTCTATCATCATTTAGCCACGGGGAGAGTCTTTTACAGATGCGTGCTGTTCATAGTATGTAGTATCATGGTATTGAAAGTCGTGACCATGTCGTCAATGATAGTTTTATGAGTTATATCCTGCCACGGCATCGAAAAAGAGTCTTCTAATAAGTTTGCATTGTCAATACGGCTAGAGTCTCTGTAAGTCACGTACTTAGGTTTATGTCTGGGGCACTGCAGTGCGTAAGACATAAAGAAAATGTCATGGGCTGACAGTCTGGGAGCAGACGTCTGGCCTTGATATAATACTCTGTCAGGGTGGTTCGTTACTACCAGGTCCAGTAATGTGTGTAGTTTTAATGTGCTGAGTGGGGGAAAGTGGCAGGATCGCCATGCTGCATGCCTGAAACGTATTCAATAGATGGGTGGTTTCAGATGAATCAGGATATAGAAGGTTTGTACTGAAGTCACCCATCATTATAACATGTTTGCATATAGGTAACAGTCTGTTAAGACTGACAGATAATTTGAAGTTTAAAGCGCTAAGAGACAAAAGCACAGAACCCACCTCCCCCTTTGCCAGGTCTGTCATTCCTCAGACGGCAGTAGGCAGGTAATTCCAGATTCTTAGCCTGATATTTGACTTTAAAACAACATTCACTGCATAAGATTATATCAAAGGACAGTGGTATGAAAATCGCTTTTATTTCATCTATACGAGTTTGAGAAACTAAACTCTCGGCATTAAGGTGACATGTCAAGTACGCTTTTATGTCTATTTAGGGCTGACTAGAGAATGTGTGTTGTAGATTCAAGGGGTGGAGTTTGGGTCAATGGACTAGCAGGTAGACAGTTTGAAGGGATGGGTGGGGAAGGGGAAGTGTGGCAAGGCAAGTACTGCTATGGTCACAGGGATTACGGCTGTTTGTGGTATGCATTACCAACTGCTAAAATGAAACTAACTAGAAAACAGCATGCGACTACATCCTAAGAACGGTCAGCAATTTATGTATTTTAGATAATGAAATTATGAGTAATAATAATAATAATAATATAAATAACAATAATAATAATAATAATAATAATAATAATAATAATAATAGTGATAACGTGCAACAGCAGATTAGGAGTACAGAATACTCAAGTAGGAGCTTACTCTATGTAGTGTTGATGTTAGATCTATGTAGACGTAATACAGAGGCCCGACTTAAATTAGATACAGATAGGAAAATTTTATTAAAGAGTAAGTGGATGGACAGGTGGTAGGATAAGAAAACAGATAAGCGAATAGATATTTAGATAAATAGATAAATCAATTTGGTACATGGATAGATACGTAGACAGATGAAAGATACCTAGATAGATAGATAAGGTTACTTGAAAAAAATTTAAAAAGGTAGCTTCTCAGCTGCGACTTACAGTAAAGGATGGGAGTTGTCTCACATTGTCAAGTGATAAGGCAGCACTGCAACAGAAGCTTATGCCATAGGAAGTTCCTTTAACTGGCACACTCTTAATTCCATCCTGTCCGCCTTCTTGATTACGATGTCTCCTGAGTCAGTCCAAGTGTTTGTAAGAACAAAACACTGGATTGCTTTCTTCAGGATGGACATTCTGATAGCCATAAAATCTTCATGGATTGTTGTGGATAAGCCTTTCAGTTTCGTTTTCCTAGTGAAGACATCCTGCTGTGACCGATAAGACACAAATATCACTAGGATACGCCTTGTTTTCTCTGGTAATCAAGGTCCTACTCTGTGACACCTATCAATGTCATTAAGTCTAACATCTGCACCTACTACTTTGCACACGTTGAGCACTAGTTCATCACAGTTTCCGTTCGAACATTTAGGGATGCCGAAATTTCTTACATTACTTCTCCTTCTGTACTGCTCCAATGAATTGCACTTGGCATCCATATCCTCCTTCAGTTTGCGGATTTCTGCCTCCTTGTTACCATGTTCTTCAGTTAAATCTGAAAAATGCTTCGATATTAAAATTTAAACACTTTTCAAATTCATTTACAACCAGTTGTGTCATGCGGGTCGAAATGTCCTGCACAATTTTTTCAAAGAAGCTGTCCGAGTTATTGAAATCATCCAGCACACACTTCACGAGGTGGTCTACGCTGGCAGCACTGGTAGTGGCTGGGCTTCCAACTCCATCATTTCTCCATTTTCTTTACATTGCAAATTTGGAAGAAAAAGATCAACACCGACAAAAAATATGGGTATATCGATTCGTAAATACAAACGTAACGCTTCCGCAAGTTTCTATCACTTCCACTGAAGTACAACACCTTCAAATCACTTGATTACTGTGGAGCCTCACTCACTGACGTCCGTCACCAACCATTTCATCAGATAGGTTAGAAACTCAACATGGCGCGACTCGAACAGTTTCACATTGCTGGTCACATTTACACAAGGTTTACCTACATCAGCACATATAATAATTATTGTAATAATAATAATAATAATAATAATAATAATAATCATAATAATAATAATAATAATAATAATAATAATAATAATAATAATAAGCACTCGAAGGAGTATTAAGTTTAAGCGAATTTCACACTTTCCTGCATTGAGTCAGTGTCTTTTCTCTTTTTACATTTTATGTGGTAGTGATTATCGCACACGTCATTACATAGTAAACAAACAGTAATTTGTTGGGTAGTGGAATTTTGTCTATATGCATATTTTGCTGTGGAAGCCATACATTTAAGCGATTAGAAAACTGAGTACGCAATATAAGCCTCACCATTCCCCAACAACACAGAATATACAATAGTAAGCAGATCAAAACATTGAAAATTCGATCGAACATAGTCGCTACTGCTTGCTATATGCTATTCACATAGCTATTGAAGATATCAGTTACTTCATATTCGCAATCACACTTGGTTTTGTTAATGTTAACTCAGGTTTCTTTACAATTTATTCCTGGCATAAAAAATCATGCCCAAGATTAATCTTACAAATATTTAAAAATATGCTTCTATTAACGAACAAATAGGGTATGTCCATTTTATCTGGCAGAAGAACGAATTTCCAGATTGTTTTCTGAATTTCCTGACATTTCCTGGTTTCCCACTATTTCTGGAATTCTCTGACATTCCCCGGTTACCAGTATTCCATATGGGTGGACACCCTGTTAATACCGTATTTGTTTGGTGAGGCCACAGTCTTCTTATTTTTTTTGAAAACGTGAAAAAAGGTTCATGACTGTGTGTTGCCATGTGTGTCTTTACTAGCTGATGTGATAGCCTCCTCTTGTCCTGTTAGTCAAATGGGGATGCTTGTGCTAGAAGTTGGCTACAGCTTCATTGTTGAAATTGAATATTGAGGGATATGTGGTGAAGAATCTGTAACGAGAGGAGGCTAGAAGGATTTTTAAGATTATAGCAAAAAGGGAAAAATTTGACGAAAAATGCTGTGTACAAAATTACTCACCCCGTCGACCTTTCTGGTGGGAAGTAGTTGCCTTTGCAGCATCAGAACCAATGACAGTTGCACTTCTTGTATTGTATCTGTGTGTAATTGATGGAAGGGGGTGTGGTGGAGGAGAGGAGATGGGCGGAACATTGAGCTTATGCGCTGCAGGCTGTAGGCTGAACATTTACAGTGATAATTGCACAAACTTCTTTGAAGCAGCAAAAGAAATCAAGGCCTTCCTTCAATACAACCCTCAGAAAACCAATTCTTCATACAACTGCAGGCATGGGACTGACATGGCATT